>NC_133397.1:96700000-97950000 GCF_047511655.1 Castor canadensis | reverse complement strand
CATGTTGCAGGCTTTAGCTAAAGTGCAACAACGGATTTGGCCCTTAATTCAAGCATACCACGCTGTTAAGAGGGACCCGGCTCCGGAACATGGCATAGTCCCAGGTGACATGGTATGGGTTAAAAGGCATCAGTCCAAAACCCTAGAGCCTAGATGGAAAGGACCTTATGTTGTACTGTTTACTACCCCTACCGCCCTCAAGGTCGACGGGATTGCAGCATGGGTACACCATTCCCATGTAAAACGGGCTCACCCTCCAGAGAAAAAACAGGAAAATTGGTCCGCACGGAAGCATCCAACAAACCCACTCAAGCTCCGGCTGATACGGGATGCTCCGAAAAACGAGAACACTCCAGATGCTCCGCAGCCCTCCTAGAATGGGATTATCACCTGGGTCCACTACACCCACATCAGACCGGCAGATCCGGTAGCTATGAAGAAAGGCTTCCTGCCAACAAGAAGGGTGTCCCACCACAAGGAAAATTTTTTCAAACTCAAACTTCATACTGGACCTCGGTAACTTTATTCCTTTTTCTAACCCTGTCCACCACTTGCTGGGGGCATACAAATCCACATCAACCTTTTAACCTGACCTGGATGATTGTAGATGTGTCCACAGGAGACATTCTTAACCAGACCTCCAAGGTGACCCCTCCCAGCACCTGGTTCCCAAAATTATACTTTGACTTAAGGGCCTTATTCACTGGCAGGGGACAATGGGATTTGCGCCAAAGTTACTTCTATGTCTGCCCCGCTCCCCAACCCAACCACAGAAAAAAATGTGGAGGAATCGCAGACTATTATTGTAAGTCATGGGGTTGTGAGAGCTCAGGGGATATATGGTGGCCACCCCCCGAACAGGGGGACCTTATTCAATTAAGTAGAGTCTCTCAATCTGGCATTACATACCACCAACCTAGACCTATAAATAAGGGATGCCCAACTCCCCCCAATTGTAATCCCATTATGATAAATTTCACTGATTTAGGAAAAAAGGCAACGAATTGGGAATTGGGTAAATCCTGGGGAGTCAGACTCTACAAAACAAATCATCCAGGAGCCCTTTTTACTTTGCGGCGTGTGCAACAACCAGTCTCTACTCTAACAATAGGCCCTAATAAGGTACTTAGGCCACCCTATGTAAAGCCACCTCCCCAACCTCCCACAGCTCATCACCTTCCCTCAACCATAGCCCGGGCTAATGTTACAACTCCAAGACCATCAGAAACCAGCCCTCCCCTGGTGAGGCCCAGTCTCATGACCGCATCTAAAGACCCCCTCTGGGAGCTAGTGGGTGCTGCCTTCCTGACGTTAAACCACACCAACCCTGACATGACTAACTCCTGTTGGTTATGTTATGATATGAGGCCCCCATTCTATGAGGCAATAGGGCTAAACACCACTCACGATACCTCATGTGAAGAAAACCCTACTCAATGTTCCTGGGGAGACCGTAAGAGAGGTCTGGCCATACAGCAGGTAAGCGGACAAGGAACCTGCTTAGGAAAAGTGCCAAAGAACAGACGGGACTTATGTACTGTTATTAACGCCAGTTCTACCTGGGAAAATGCTATTAAATGGGTAATTCCAAAGGACAATGGGTGGTGGCTATGCTCGCGGTCTGGACTCACCCCGTGCCTATCAACTAAGGTGTTTAACAGCTCTAAAGAATTCTGTGTTATAGTGACTGTGCTGCCCCGCATCCTCTATCATTCGGAAGAGAGTCTATATTCATACTGGAATACAAAAATGGTTGAAAAAAGGAAAAAGAGAGAACCTATTTCCACAGTAACTATTGCTACCCTACTCAGCCTAGGGTTAGCGGGAGCAGGAACCGGCATAGCTTCTTTGGCCACCCAGCAGAAAGGGATGTCTTCGCTGCGTGCAGCCATAGACGAAGATATAGAGAGAATAGAAACCTCCATTAGCCACCTAGAAAAATCCCTCACTTCAATGTCTGAGGTAGTACTTCAAAACCGACGAGGTCTGGACTTGTTGTTCCTCCAAAAGGGGGGAGTATGTGTTGCTCTAGGAAGAATGTTGTTTTTACTCTGACCATACCGGAGTTGTTCGTGACTCCATGTCTAAACTTCGAAAGAGCCTGGAACAAAGAAAACGAGAAAGAGAGGCCGGGGAAAGCTGGTTCGAGTCTTGGTTTAACCAGTCCCCATGGTTGGCTACCCTTTTATCTGCATTGGCAGGGCCAATAATAATCATCCTATTACTTCTTACCATAGGACCCTGGATTCTAAACCGACTTATGACTTTTGTCAAAAGTCGAATTAATACTATCCAACTTCTGGTCCTCCGCCAACAATATCAGGCTCTTCATCCCCTTGAGAATGATTCCTCAATTTAGGCTGTAAGAAAAGGGGGGAATGAAAGGAATAGGAGGTCTCAGCGGGCCCCAACCCCCTTGTTGGAGAAACCAGTACCAAACATCCCATGTAGATAAGATAAGCAATGCGGCAGGGCTCAGTTAGGGCATATAGAATGTGGGGAATGTGAGTGGGGGGTACATGCAAGA
This sequence comes from Castor canadensis, assembly GCF_047511655.1. Classification (NCBI taxonomy): domain Eukaryota; kingdom Metazoa; phylum Chordata; class Mammalia; order Rodentia; family Castoridae; genus Castor; species Castor canadensis. Next base: position 97,947,473 of record NC_133397.1, on the reverse strand, counting down.
TGTGAAGTACGTGCAAGATGTGAGGTACGCGCAAGATGTGCTCTGCCTGCTTGCCCAATGTTGATAACGAAAATATGCATGCCACCGCAGTCTATATAAGATTTCCCCTAAAGAGGCTCAGGGTCGTGTTTTCCTAACCGGTCCTGCGTGTCCGTGTGGGAGCTCGACCCTGGCTAGCCAGCCCAATAAACTCTGCTTTGTTGATTGCATTCTCGCCTGGCTCTCTGTCTCTCGGGGGAATAGGATTCCGGGTCCTAACACTTTCACATGCTAACTCAAATCTCAAGGAGAAACAACGTGCCGGAACCTCCTGCTTCAGACCTTGATCTCCTGCAAGAGATAGAGTGATTCTTCCATTCTCTCCAATGAGGCTTTCTTGTACAAAGTTCGTGTTCCTCCACAATGAAAATGCTGAGTGGTAGGTAGTATTCCTTTAACCAGCTATCTCCATTCACAATGCTAAGCAAAGTGCTAGACCTGCTTGCTTCTGACATGAATGGTTCTCTTACAAGAGCTCCAGTACTTCTTCCTTTCACTTGTAGGGGCGACCTAGCAGAAATGTGATTTTTTCACCCATGAAAACGATGAGACAGGCAGTATTCCTTTAAACAGTTAACTCAATTCTCTATCCTAAATAAGGGGCCACACTCTCTTGCTTCTACCATTAATGATTGTCTTACAAGTGCTCCAGCACTTCTTCCTTTCATTTGCATAGAGCCATTTAGCACAAAGTTGATTTTGCTCACAGAAGAAAACAATGAGAGACAGGCAGTATTTCTTTCTTCAGCTCACTCAAATCACAATACTAAACCAGGCCCTAGGCCCTCTTGCTTCTCACATTAATGATACTCTTGCAAGAGTTGCAGTGCTTCTTCCAATCTTTTGAGGGTCGATTTACCACAGAGCTGATGTTCTTCACCCATGAAAACACTGAGTTAGGCAGTATTCCTTTGCACAGTTAACTCTGTTCACCACGGTAGACAAGGTGCTGGACCCTCTTGCTTCTAACATTAAGGATTGTCTGTCCACTGCTACAGTGCTTCTTCCATTCACTTTAAAGGGGCGATTTTATACAAAGCCGATGTTCCCCACACGTTAAAACGCTGACAGATAGGCAGTTCTGCTATCACACACTTATGTAATTCCCCCTTGTAAACAATGTGCTAAGTTGTCTTGTTTGTAACATTAATGGTTCCCTTACAAGGGAAGCAGTGCTTCTTCCTTCCACTTGAAAAGGGCTATTTTATCACAATGATAATGTTCTTCACACTTTAAAAGTCTGAGAGATAGGCAGTATTCCTTTAAAAAGTGAACTCTATTCTCACTGCTAAACAAACTGCTAGAGCCCCTTGCTGCTGCTCTTCATGGTTTTGCTCCATGACAAACTGCCCTTGTTCAATTCACCTACATGCAGCTATTTGGCACAATGCTGATGCACCTCACCCATTCAAAAACTCAGTAGTAGGCACGATTCCACTCAACTGGTAACTCACTTTTTCTAGGGAAACAAGGTGCAAGGCATTCCTGCCTCTCACACATCGTGTAGTGCCATGAGATACAATTGTTTGCCTATTTCCTATGAAGCGGGTCTTGTCAAAGAGTAGCTGGTTCTGCACTTCAAAGGCTATCATTTCACAAGCATTCCTTTCACAGGCTAACTCAAATCTCAAGGAGAAACAACGTGCCGGAACCTCCTGCTTCAGACCTTGATCTCCTGCAAGAGATAGAGTGATTCTTCCATTCTCTCGAATGGCGCTTTCTTGTACAATGTTCGTGTTCCTCCACAATGAAAATGCTGAGAGGTAGGTAGTATTCCTTTAACCAGCTATCTCCATTCACAATGCTAAGCAAAGTGCTAGACCTGCTTGCTTCTCACATGAATGGTTCTCTTACAAGAGCTGCAGTACTTCTTCCTTTCACTTGTAGGGGCGACCTAGCACAAATGTGATTTTTTTCACCCATGAAAACGATGTGACAGGCAGTATTCATTTAACCAGTTAACTCAATTCACTATGCTAAATAAGGGGCCACACCCTCTTGCTTCTACCATTAATGATTCTCTTACAAGTGCTCCAGCACTTCTTCCTTTCACTTGCATAGAGCCATTTAGCACAAAGTTGATTTTGCTCACACAAGAAAACAATGAGAGACAGGCAGTATTAATTTCTTCAGCTCACCCAAATGACAATACTAAACCAGGCCCTAGGCCTTCTTTCTTCTCACATTAATGATTCTCTTGCAAGAGTTGCAGTGCTTCTTCCATTCTTTTGTGAGGCTCGATGTACCACAGAGCTGATGTTCTTCACCCATGAAAACACTGAGTTAGGCAGTATTACTTTGCACAGTTAACTCTGTTTACCACGGTAAACAAGGTGCTAGATCCTCTGGCTTCTAACATTAAGGATTGTCTTTCAACTCCTACAATGCTTCTTCCATTCACTTTCTGTTTTACAGAAAGTTGATGTTCTTCACACTTTAACACGCTGACAGATAGGCACTATTGCTTTCGCACACTAATGTAATTCTCCCTTGTTAACAATGTGTTAAGTTGTCTTGTTTGCAGCATCAATGGTTCTCTTACAAGGGCTACAGTGTTTCTTCCTTGCACTTTAAAAGCATTATTGGGCACAGAGTAATATTCAACACGCATGAAAACACTGAGTGATAGGCAGTATTCGTTTAAACAAGTACCACCATTATCCTTGGAAAAAACGGTGCTTGACCCTCCTGCTTCTAACATTCACAATTCTCTTAAAGGAGATGCCGTGCTTCATCCATCCACTACTAAGATGAGATTTAGCACAAAATTGATGTTCCTCACCCATGAAAACAATGAGATTTAGGCAGTATTCCTTTCAACAGGTAACTGAATTCCCAATTTTAAAGGAGGTGCCAGATCCTCTTGCTAATAAAATGAAAGATTCTCTTCCAATATCTACAGTGTATCTTCCTTTCACTTGTGGGGCAATTTAGCACCAAGTTGATGTTTCTCTCCCATGAAATCATTGAGAGGTAGGCAGTATTCCTTTGCACAGTTAACTCTGTTCACCACGGTAAACAAGGTGTTAGACCCTCTTGCTTCTAACATTAAGGATTGTCTGTATACTGCTACAGTGCTTCTTCCATTCACTTTAAAGGGGCGATTTTATAGAAAGCCGATGTTCCCCACACGTTAAAACGCTGACAGATAGGCAGTTCTGCTATCACACACTTATGTAATTCCCCCTTGTAAACAATGTGCTAAGTTGTCTTGTTTGTAACATTAATGGTTCCCTTACAAGGGAAGCAGTGCTTCTTCCTTCCACTTGAAAAGGGCTATTTTTCACAATGATAATGTTCTTCACACTTTAAAAGTCTGAGAGATAGGCAGTATTCCTTTAAAAAGTGAACTCTATTCTCACTGCTAAACAAAGTGCTAGAGCCTCTTGCTGCTGCTCTTCATGGTTTTGCTCCATGACAAACTGCCCTTGTTCAATTCACCTACATGCAGCTATTTGGCACAATGCTGATGCACCTCACCCATTCAAAAACTAAGTAGGAGGCAGGAATCCAGTCAACAGGTAACTCACTTCTAGGGAATCAAGGTGCAAGACATTCCAGCCTCTCACACATCGTGTAGTGCCAGGAGATACAAGTGTTTGCCTATTTGCTATGAAGCAGGTATGTGTCAAAGATAGCTGGTTCTGCACTTCAAAGGCTATCATTTCACAAGCATTCCTTTCACAGGCTAACTCAAATCTCAAGGAGAAACAACGTGCCGGAACCTCCTGCTTCAGACCTTGATCTCCTGCAAGAGATAGAGTGATTCTTCCATTCTCTCGAATGGGGCTTCCTTGTACAAAGTTCGTGTTCCTCCACAATGAAAATGCTGAGAGGTAGGTAGTATTCCTTTAACCTGCTATCTCCATTCACAATGCTAAGCAAAGTGCTAGACCTGCTTGCTTCTGACATGAATGGTTCTCTTACAAGAGCTGCAGTACTTCTTCCTTTCACTTGTAGGGGCGACCTACCACAAATGTGATTTTTTTCACCCATGAAAACGATGTGACAGGCAGTATTCCTTTAAACATTTAACTCAATTCACTATGCTAAATAAGGGGCCACACCCTCTTGCTTCTACCATTAATGATTGTCTTACAAGTGCTCCAGCACTTCTTCCTTTCACTTGCATAGAGCCATTTAGCACAAAGTTGATTTTCCTCACACAAGAAAACAATGAGAGACAGGCAGTATTTCTTTCTTCAGCTCACTCAAATCACAATACTAAACCAGGCCCTAGGCCGTCTTGCTTCTCACATTAATGATACTCTTGCAAGAGTTGCAGTGCTTCTTCCATTCTTTTGAGGGTCGATTTACCACAGAGCTGATGTTCTTCACCCATGAAAACACTGAGTTAGGCACTATTTCTTTGCACAGTTAACTCTGTTCACCACGGTAGACAAGGTGCTGGACCCTCTTGCTTCTAACATTAAGGATTGTCTGTCCACTGCTACAGTGCTTCTTCCATTCACTTTAAAGGGGCGATTTTATACAAAGCCGATGTTCCCCACACGTTAAAACGCTGACAGATAGGCAGTTCTGCTATCACACACTTATGTAATTCCCCCTTGTAAACAATGTGCTAAGTTGTCTTGTTTGTAACATTAATGGTTCCCTTACAAGGGAAGCAGTGCTTCTTCCTTCCACTTGAAAAGGGCTATTTTTCACAATGATAATGTTCTTCACACTTTAAAAGTCTGAGAGATAGGCAGTATTCCTTTAAAAAGTGAACTCTATTCTCACTGCTAAACAAACTGCTAGAGCTTCTTGCTGCTGCTCTTCATGGTTTTGCTCCATGACAAACTGCCCTTGTTCAATTCACCTACATGCAGCTATTTGGCACAATGCTGATGCACCTCACCCATTCAAAAACTCAGTAGTAGGCAGGATTCCACTCAACTGGTAACTCACTTTTTCTAGGGAAACAAGGTGCAAGGCATTCCTGCCTCTCACACATCGTGTAGTGCCATGAGATACAATTGTTTGCCTATTTCGTATGAAGCGGGTCTTGTCAAAGAGTAGCTGGTTCTGCACTTCAAAGGCTATCATTTCACAAGCCTTTCGTTCACATGCTAACTCAAATCTCAAAGAGAATCAATGTGCAAGAACCTCCTGCTTCAGACCTTGATTATCCTGCAAGAGATAGAGTGATTCTTCCATTCTCTCGGATGGGGCTTTCTCGTACAAAGTGTGTGTTCCTCCAGAATGAAAATGCTGGGAGGTAGGTAGTATTACTTTTACCAATTATCTCCATTCACAAAGCTAAACAAAGTGCTAGACCTGCTTGCTTCTAACATTAAAGCTTCTCCTCCAAGCTTGCTTCTAACATTAAAGCTTCTCCTCCAAGAGCTCCAGCACTTCTTCCTTTCACTTGCATAGAGCCATTTAGCACAAAGTTGATTTTCCTCACACAAGAAAACAATGAGAGACAGGCAGTATTCCATTCTTCAGCTCACCCAATTGACAATAGTAAACCAGGCCCTAGGCCGTCTTGCTTCGCACATTAATGATTCTCTTGCAACAGTTGCAGTGCTTCTTCCATTCTCTTGTGAGGGTCGATTTACCACAGAGCTGATGTTCTTCACCCATGAAAACACTGAGTTAGGCAGTATTCCTTTGCACAGTTAACTCTGTTCATCACGGTAGACAAGGTGCTGGACCCTCTTGCTTCTAACATTAAGGATTGTCTGTCCACTGCTACAGTGCTTCTTCCATTCACTTTAAAGGGGCTGTTTTACAGAAAGTTGATGTTCTTCACACTTTAACACGCTGACAGATAGGCACTATTGCTTTCGCACACTAATGTAATTCTCCCTTGTTAACAATGTGTTAAGTTGTCTTGTTTGCAGCATTAATGGTTCTCTTACAAGGGCTACAGTGTTTCTTCCTTGCACTTTAAATGCATTATTGGGCACAGAGTAATATTCAACACGCATGAAAACACTGAGTGATAGGCAGTATTCCTTTAAACAAGTACCACCATTATCCTTGGAAAACACGGTGCTTGACCCTCCTGCTTCTAACATTCACAATTCTCTTAAAGGAGATGCCGTGCTTCATCCATCCACTACTAAGATGAGATTTAGCACAAAATTGATGTTCCTCACCCATGAAAACAATGAGACTTAGGCAGTATTCCTTTCAACAGGTAACTGAATTCCCAATTTTAAAGAACGTGCCAGATCCTCTTGCTAATAAAATGAAAGATTCTCTTCCAATATCTACAGTGTATCTTCCTTTCACTTGTGGGGGCAATTTAGCACCAAGTTGATGTTTCTCTCCCATGAAATCATTGAGAGGTAGGCAGTATTCCTTTGTACAGTTAACTCTGTTCACCACGGTAAACAAGGTGTTAGACCCTCTTGCTTCTAACATTAAGGATTGTCTGTATACTGCTACAGTGCTTCTTCCATTCACTTTAAAGGGGCGATTTTATAGAAAGCCGATGTTCCCCACACGTTAAAACGCTGACAGATAGGCACTTCTGCTATCACACACTTATGTAATTCCCCCTTGTAAACAATGTGCTAAGTTGTCTTGTTTGTAACATTAATGGTTCCCTTGCAAGGGAAGCAGTGCTTCTTCCTTCCACTTGAAAAGGGCTATTTTTCACAATGATAATGTTCTTCACACTTTAAAAGTCTGAGAGATAGGCAGTATTCCTTTAAAAAGTGAACTCTATTCTCACTGCTAAACAAAGTGCTAGAGCCTCTTGCTGCTGCTCTTCATGGTTTTGCTCCATGACAAACTGCCCTTGTTCAATTCACCTACATGCAGCTATTTGGCACAATGCTGATGCACCTCACCCATTCAAAAACTAAGTAGGAGGCAGGAATCCAGTCAACAGGTAACTCACTTCTAGGGAATCAAGGTGCAAGGCATTCCTGCCTCTCACACATCGTGTAGTGCCAGGAGATACAAGTGTTTGCCTATTTGCTATGAAGCAGGTATGTGTCAAAGAGTAGCTGGTTCTGCACTTCAAAGGCTATCATTTCACAAGCATTCCTTTCACAGGCTAACTCAAATCTCAAGGAGAAACAACGTGCCGGAACCTCCTGCTTCAGACCTTGATCTCCTGCAAGAGATAGAGTGATTCTTCCATTCTCTCGAATGGGGCTTCCTTGTACAAAGTTCGTGTTCCTCCACAATGAAAATGCTGAGAGGTAGGTAGTATTCCTTTAACCTGCTATCTCCTTTCACAATGCTAAGCAAAGTGCTAGACCTGCTTGCTTCTGACATGAATGGTTCTCTTACAAGAGCTGCAGTACTTCTTCCTTTCACTTGTAGGGGCGACCTACCACAAATGTGATTTTTTTCACCCATGAAAACGATGTGACAGGCAGTATTCCTTTAAACATTTAACTCAATTCACTATGCTAAATAAGGGGCCACACCCTCTTGCTTCTACCATTAATGATTGTCTTACAAGTGCTCCAGCACTTCTTCCTTTCACTTGCATAGAGCCATTTAGCACAAAGTTGATTTTCCTCACACAAGAAAACAATGAGAGACAGGCAGTATTTCTTTCTTCAGCTCACTCAAATCACAATACTAAACCAGGCCCTAGGCCGTCTTGCTTCTCACATTAATGATACTCTTGCAAGAGTTGCAGAGCTTCTTCCATTCTTTTGAGGGTCGATTTACCACAGAGCTGATGTTCTTCACCCATGAAAACACTGAGTTAGGCAGTATTTCTTTGCACAGTTAACTCTGTTCACCACGGTAGACAAGGTGCTGGACCCTCTTGCTTCTAACATTAAGGATTGTCTGTCCACTACTACAGTGCTTCTTCCATTCACTTTAAAGGGGCGATTTTATACAAAGCTGATGTACTCCACACGTTAAAACGCTGACAGATAGGCAGTTCTGCTATCACACACTTATGTAATTCCCCCTTGTAAACAATGTGCTAAGTTGTCTTGTTTGTAACATTAATGGTTCCCTTGCAAGGGAAGCAGTGCTTCTTCCTTCCACTTGAAAAGGGCTATTTTTCACAATGATAATGTTCTTCACACTTTAAAAGTCTGAGAGATAGGCAGTATTCCTTTAAAAAGTGAACTCTATTCTCACTGCTAAACAAAGTGCTAGAGCCTCTTGCTGCTGCTCTTCATGGTTTTGCTCCATGACAAACTGCCCTTGTTCAATTCACCTACATGCAGCTATTTGGCACAATGCTGATGCACCTCACCCATTCAAAAACTCAGTAGTAGGCAGGATTCCACTCAACTGGTAACTCACTTTTTCTAGGGAAACAAGGTGCAAGGCATTCCTACCTCTCACACATCGTGTAGTGCCATGAGATACAATTGTTTGCCTATTTCGTATGAAGCGGGTCTTGTCAAAGAGTAGCTGGTTCTGCACTTCAAAGGCTATCATTTCACAAGCCTTTCGTTCACATGCTAACTCAAATCTCAAAGAGAATCAATGTGCAAGAACCTCCTGCTTCAGACCTTGATTATCCTGCAAGAGATAGAGTGATTCTTCCATTCTCTCGGATGGGGCTTTCTCGTACAAAGTGTGTGTTCCTCCAGAATGAAAATGCTGGGAGGTAGGTAGTATTACTTTTACCAGTTATCTCCATTCACAAAGCTAAATAAAGTGCTAGACCTGCTTGCTTCTAACATTAAAGCTTCTCCTCCAAGAGCTCCAGCACTTCTTCCTTTCACTTGCATAGAGCCATTTAGCACAAAGTTGATTTTCCTCACACAAGAAAACAATGAGAGACAGGCAGTATTCCTTTCTTCAGCTCACCCAATTGACAATACTAAACCAGGCCCTAGGCCGTCTTGCTTCGCACATTAATGATTCTCTTCCAACAGTTGCAGTGCTTCTTCCATTGTCTTGTGAGGGTCGATTTACCACAGAGCTGATGTTCTTCACCCATGAAAACACTGAGTTAGGCAGTATTCCTTTGCACAGTTAACTCTGTTCATCACGGTAGACAAGGTGCTGGACCCTCTTGCTTCTAACATTAAGGATTGTCTGTCCACTGCTACAGTGCTTCTTCCATTCACTTTAAAGTGGCTGTTTTACAGAAAGTTGATGTTCTTCACACTTTAACACGCTGACAGATAGGCACTATTGCTTTCGCACACTAATGTAATTCTCCCTTGTTAACAATGTGTTAAGTTGTCTTGTTTGCAGCATTAATGGTTCTCTTACAAGGGCTACAGTGTTTCTTCCTTGCACTTTAAATGCATTATTGGGCACAGAGTAATATTCAACACGCATGAAAACACTGAGTGATAGGCAGTATTCCTTTAAACAAGTACCACCATTATCCTTGGAAAACACGGTGCTTGACCCTCCTGCTTCTAACATTCACAATTCTCTTAAAGGAGATGCCGTGCTTCATCCATCCACTACTAAGATGAGATTTAGCACAAAATTGATGTTCCTCACCCATGAAAACAATGAGACTTAGGCAGTATTCCTTTCAACAGGTAACTGAATTCCCAATTTTAAAGAACGTGCCAGATCCTCTTGCTAATAAAATGAAAGATTCTCTTCCAATATCTACAGTGTATCTTCCTTTCACTTGTGGGGGCAATTTAGCACCAAGTTGATGTTTCTCTCCCATGAAATCATTGAGAGGTAGGCAGTATTCCTTTGCACAGTTAACTCTGTTCACCACGGTAAACAAGGTGTTAGACCCTCTTGCTTCTAACATTAAGGATTGTCTGTATACTGCTACAGTGCTTCTTCCATTCACTTTAAAGGGGCGATTTTATACAAAGCCGATGTTCCCCACACGTTAAAACGCTGACAGATAGGCAGTTCTGCTATCACACACTTATGTAATTCCCCCTTGTAAACAATGTGCTAAGTTGTCTTGTTTGTAACATTAATGGTTCCCTTGCAAGGGAAGCAGTGCTTCTTCCTTCCACTTGAAAAGGGCTATTTTTCACAATGATAATGTTCTTCACACTTTAAAAGTCTGAGAGATAGGCAGTATTCCTTTAAAAAGTGAACTCTATTCTCACTGCTAAACAAAGTGCTAGAGCCTCTTGCTGCTGCTCTTCATGGTTTTGCTCCATGACAAACTGCCCTTGTTCAATTCACCTACATGCAGCTATTTGGCACAATGCTGATGCACCTCACCCATTCAAAAACTAAGTAGGAGGCAGGAATCCAGTCAACAGGTAACTCACTTCTAGGGAATCAAGGTGCAAGGCATTCCTGCCTCTCACACATCGTGTAGTGCCAGGAGATACAAGTGTTTGCCTATTTGCTATGAAGCAGGTATGTGTCAAAGAGTAGCTGGTTCTGCACTTCAAAGGCTATCATTTCACAAGCATTCCTTTCACAGGCTAACTCAAATCTCAAGGAGAAACAACGTGCCGGAACCTCCTGCTTCAGACCTTGATCTCCTGCAAGAGATAGAGTGATTCTTCCATTCTCTCGAATGGGGCTTCCTTGTACAAAGTTCGTGTTCCTCCACAATGAAAATGCTGAGAGGTAGGTAGTATTCCTTTAACCTGCTATCTCCATTCACAATGCTAAGCAAAGTGCTAGACCTGCTTGCTTCTGACATGAATGGTTCTCTTACAAGAGCTGCAGTACTTCTTCCTTTCACTTGTAGGGGCGACCTACCACAAATGTGATTTTTTTCACCCATGAAAACGATGTGACAGGCAGTATTCCTTTAAACATTTAACTCAATTCACTATGCTAAATAAGGGGCCACACCCTCTTGCTTCTACCATTAATGATTGTCTTACAAGTGCTCCAGCACTTCTTCCTTTCACTTGCATAGAGCCATTTAGCACAAAGTTGATTTTCCTCACACAAGAAAACAATGAGAGACAGGCAGTATTTCTTTCTTCAGCTCACTCAAATCACAATACTAAACCAGGCCCTAGGCCGTCTTGCTTCTCACATTAATGATACTCTTGCAAGAGTTGCAGAGCTTCTTCCATTCTTTTGAGGGTCGATTTACCACAGAGCTGATGTTCTTCACCCATGAAAACACTGAGTTAGGCAGTATTTCTTTGCACAGTTAACTCTGTTCACCACGGTAGACAAGGTGCTGGACCCTCTTGCTTCTAACATTAAGGATTGTCTGTCCACTACTACAGTGCTTCTTCCATTCACTTTAAAGGGGCGATTTTATACAAAGCTGATGTACTCCACACGTTAAAACGCTGACAGATAGGCAGTTCTGCTATCACACACTTATGTAATTCCCCCTTGTAAACAATGTGCTAAGTTGTCTTGTTTGTAACATTAATGGTTCCCTTGCAAGGGAAGCAGTGCTTCTTCCTTCCACTTGAAAAGGGCTATTTTTCACAATGATAATGTTCTTCACACTTTAAAAGTCTGAGAGATAGGCAGTATTCCTTTAAAAAGTGAACTCTATTCTCACTGCTAAACAAAGTGCTAGAGCCTCTTGCTGCTGCTCTTCATGGTTTTGCTCCATGACAAACTGCCCTTGTTCAATTCACCTACATGCAGCTATTTGGCACAATGCTGATGCACCTCACCCATTCAAAAACTCAGTAGTAGGCAGGATTCCACTCAACTGGTAACTCACTTTTTCTAGGGAAACAAGGTGCAAGGCATTCCTACCTCTCACACATCGTGTAGTGCCATGAGATACAATTGTTTGCCTATTTCGTATGAAGCGGGTCTTGTCAAAGAGTAGCTGGTTCTGCACTTCAAAGGCTATCATTTCACAAGCCTTTCGTTCACATGCTAACTCAAATCTCAAAGAGAATCAATGTGCAAGAACCTCCTGCTTCAGACCTTGATTATCCTGCAAGAGATAGAGTGATTCTTCCATTCTCTCGGATGGGGCTTTCTCGTACAAAGTGTGTGTTCCTCCAGAATGAAAATGCTGGGAGGTAGGTAGTATTACTTTTACCAGTTATCTCCATTCACAAAGCTAAATAAAGTGCTAGACCTGCTTGCTTCTAACATTAAAGCTTCTCCTCCAAGAGCTCCAGCACTTCTTCCTTTCACTTGCATAGAGCCATTTAGCACAAAGTTGATTTTCCTCACACAAGAAAACAATGAGAGACAGGCAGTATTCCTTTCTTCAGCTCACCCAATTGACAATACTAAACCAGGCCCTAGGCCGTCTTGCTTCGCACATTAATGATTCTCTTGCAACAGTTGCAGTGCTTCTTCCATTCTCTTGTGAGGGTCGATTTACCACAGAGCTGATGTTCTTCACCCATGAAAACACTGAGTTAGGCAGTATTCCTTTGCACAGTTAACTCTGTTCATCACGGTAGACAAGGTGCTGGACCCTCTTGCTTCTAACATTAAGGATTGTCTGTCCACTGCTACAGTGCTTCTTCCATTCACTTTAAAGTGGCTGTTTTACAGAAAGTTGATGTTCTTCACACTTTAACACGCTGACAGATAGGCACTATTGCTTTCGCACACTAATGTAATTCTCCCTTTTTAACAATGTGTTAAGTTGTCTTGTTTGCAGCATTAATGGTTCTCTTACAAGGGCTACAGTGTTTCTTCCTTGCACTTTAAATGCATTATTGGGCACAGAGTAATATTCAACACGCATGAAAACACTGAGTGATAGGCAGTATTCCTTTAAACAAGTACCACCATTATCCTTGGAAAACACGGTGCTTGACCCTCCTGCTTCTAACATTCACAATTCTCTTAAAGGAGATGCCGTGCTTCATCCATCCACTACTAAGATGAGATTTAGCACAAAATTGATGTTCCTCACCCATGAAAACAATGAGACTTAGGCAGTATTCCTTTCAACAGGTAACTGAATTCCCAATTTTAAAGGAGGTGCCAGATCCTCTTGCTAATAAAATGAAAGATTCTCTTCCAATATCTACAGTGTATCTTCCTTTCACTTGTGGGGGCAATTTAGCACCAAGTTGATGTTTCTCTCCCATGAAATCATTGAGAGGTAGGCAGTATTCCTTTGCACAGTTAACTCTGTTCACCACGGTAAACAAGGTGTTAGACCCTCTTGCTTCTAACATTAAGGATTGTCTGTATACTGCTACAGTGCTTCTTCCATTCACTTTAAAGGGGCGATTTTATACAAAGCCGATGTTCCCCACACGTTAAAACGCTGACAGATAGGCAGTTCTGCTATCACACACTTATGTAATTCCCCCTTGTAAACAATGTGCTAAGTTGTCTTGTTTGTAACATTAATGGTTCCCTTACAAGGGAAGCAGTGCTTCTTCTTTCCACTTGAAAAGGGCTATTTTTCACAATGATAATGTTCTTCACACTTTAAAAGTCTGAGTGATAGGCAGTATTACTTTAAAAAGTGAACTCTATTCTCACGGCTAAACAAAGTGCTAGAGCCTCTTGCTGCTGCTCTTCATGGTTTTGCTCCATGACAAACTGCCCTTGTTCAATTCACCTACATGCAGCTATTTGGCACAATGCTGATGCACCTCATCCATTCAAAAACTAAGTAGTAGGCAGGATTCCAGTCAACAGGTAACTCAATTCTAGGGAATCAAGGTGCAAGACATTCCTGCCTCTCACACATCGTGTAGTGCCAGGAGATACAAGTGTTTGCCTATTTGCTATGAAGCAGGTATGTGTCAAAGAGTAGCTGGTTCTGCACTTCAAAGGCTATCATTTCACAAGCATTCCTTTCACAGGCTAACTCAAATCTCAAGGAGAAACAACGTGCCGGAACCTCCTGCTTCAGACCTTGATCTCCTGCAAGAGATAGAGTGATTCTTCCATTCTCTCGAATGGGGCTTCCTTGTACAAAGTTCGTGTTCCTCCACAATGAAAATGCTGAGAGGTAGGTAGTATTCCTTTAACCTGCTATCTCCATTCACAATGCTAAGCAAAGTGCTAGACCTGCTTGCTTCTGACATGAATGGTTCTCTTACAAGAGCTGCAGTACTTCTTCCTTTCACTTGTAGGGGCGACCTACCACAAATGTGATTTTTTCACCCATGAAAACGATGTGACAGGCAGTATTCCTTTAAACATTTAACTCAATTCACTATGCTAAATAAGGGGCCACACCCTCTTGCTTCTACCATTAATGATTGTCTTACAAGTGCTCCAGCACTTCTTCCTTTCACTTGCATAGAGCCATTTAGCACAAAGTTGATTTTCCTCACACAAGAAAACAATGAGAGACAGGCAGTATTTCTTTCTTCAGCTCACTCAAATCACAATACTAAACCAGGCCCTAGGCCGTCTTGCTTCTCACATTAATGATACTCTTGCAAGAGTTGCAGAGCTTCTTCCATTCTTTTGAGGGTCGATTTACCACAGAGCTGATGTTCTTCACCCATGAAAACACTGAGTTAGGCAGTATTTCTTTGCACAGTTAACTCTGTTCACCACGGTAGACAAGGTGCTGGACCCTCTTGCTTCTAACATTAAGGATTGTCTGTCCACTACTACAGTGCTTCTTCCATTCACTTTAAAGGGGCGATTTTATACAAAGCTGATGTACTCCACACGTTAAAACGCTGACAGATAGGCAGTTCTGCTATCACACACTTATGTAATTCCCCCTTGTAAACAATGTGCTAAGTTGTCTTGTTTGTAACATTAATGGTTCCCTTGCAAGGGAAGCAGTGCTTCTTCCTTCCACTTGAAAAGGGCTATTTTTCACAATGATAATGTTCTTCACACTTTAAAAGTCTGAGAGATAGGCAGTATTCCTTTAAAAAGTGAACTCTATTCTCACTGCTAAACAAAGTGCTAGAGCCTCTTGCTGCTGCTCTTCATGGTTTTGCTCCATGACAAACTGCCCTTGTTCAATTCACCTACATGCAGCTATTTGGCACAATGCTGATGCACCTCACCCATTCAAAAACTCAGTAGTAGGCAGGATTCCACTCAACTGGTAACTCACTTTTTCTAGGGAAACAAGGTGCAAGGCATTCCTACCTCTCACACATCGTGTAGTGCCATGAGATACAATTGTTTGCCTATTTCGTATGAAGCGGGTCTTGTCAAAGAGTAGCTGGTTCTGCACTTCAAAGGCTATCATTTCACAAGCCTTTCGTTCACATGCTAACTCAAATCTCAAAGAGAATCAATGTGCAAGAACCTCCTGCTTCAGACCTTGATTATCCTGCAAGAGATAGAGTGATTCTTCCATTCTCTCGGATGGGGCTTTCTCGTACAAAGTGTGTGTTCCTCCAGAATGAAAATGCTGGGAGGTAGGTAGTATTACTTTTACCAGTTATCTCCATTCACAAAGCTAAATAAAGTGCTAGACCTGCTTGCTTCTAACATTAAAGCTTCTCCTCCAAGAGCTCCAGCACTTCTTCCTTTCACTTGCATAGAGCCATTTAGCACAAAGTTGATTTTCCTCACACAAGAAAACAATGAGAGACAGGCAGTATTCCTTTCTTCAGCTCACCCAATTGACAATACTAAACCAGGCCCTAGGCCGTCTTGCTTCGCACATTAATGATTCTCTTCCAACAGTTGCAGTGCTTCTTCCATTCTCTTGTGAGGGTCGATTTACCACAGAGCTGATGTTCTTCACCCATGAAAACACTGAGTTAGGCAGTATTCCTTTGCACAGTTAACTCTGTTCATCACGGTAGACAAGGTGCTGGACCCTCTTGCTTCTAACATTAAGGATTGTCTGTCCACTGCTACAGTGCTTCTTCCATTCACTTTAAAGTGGCTGTTTTACAGAAAGTTGATGTTCTTCACACTTTAACACGCTGACAGATAGGCACTATTGCTTTCGCACACTAATGTAATTCTCCCTTGTTAACAATGTGTTAAGTTGTCTTGTTTGCAGCATTAATGGTTCTCTTACAAGGGCTACAGTGTTTCTTCCTTGCACTTTAAATGCATTATTGGGCACAGAGTAATATTCAACACGCATGAAAACACTGAGTGATAGGCAGTATTCCTTTAAACAAGTACCACCATTATCCTTGGAAAACACGGTGCTTGACCCTCCTGCTTCTAACATTCACAATTCTCTTAAAGGAGATGCCGTGCTTCATCCATCCACTACTAAGATGAGATTTAGCACAAAATTGATGTTCCTCACCCATGAAAACAATGAGACTTAGGCAGTATTCCTTTCAACAGGTAACTGAATTCCCAATTTTAAAGGAGGTGCCAGATCCTCTTGCTAATAAAATGAAAGATTCTCTTCCAATATCTACAGTGTATCTTCCTTTCACTTGTGGGGGCAATTTAGCACCAAGTTGATGTTTCTCTCCCATGAAATCATTGAGAGGTAGGCAGTATTCCTTTGCACAGTTAACTCTGTTCACCACGGTAAACAAGGTGTTAGACCCTCTTGCTTCTAACATTAAGGATTGTCTGTATACTGCTACAGTGCTTCTTCCATTCACTTTAAAGGGGCGATTTTATACAAAGCCGATGTTCCCCACACGTTAAAACGCTGACAGATAGGCAGTTCTGCTATCACACACTTATGTAATTCCCCCTTGTAAACAATGTGCTAAGTTGTCTTGTTTGTAACATTAATGGTTCCCTTACAAGGGAAGCAGTGCTTCTTCCTTCCACTTGAAAAGGGCTATTTTTCACAATGATAATGTTCTTCACACTTTAAAAGTCTGAGTGATAGGCAGTATTCCTTTAAAAAGTGAACTCTATTCTCACGGCTAAACAAAGTGCTAGAGCCTCTTGCTGCTGCTCTTCATGGTTTTGCTCCATGACAAACTGCCCTTGTTCAATTCACCTACATGCAGCTATTTGGCACAATGCTGATGCACCTCATCCATTCAAAAACTAAGTAGTAGGCAGGATTCCAGTCAACAGGTAACTCAATTCTAGGGAATCAAGGTGCAAGACATTCCTGCCTCTCACACATCGTGTAGTGCCAGGAGATACAAGTGTTTGCCTATTTGCTATGAAGCAGGTATGTGTCAAAGAGTAGCTGGTTCTGCACTTCAAAGGCTATCATTTCACAAGCATTCTTTTTGAAAGGAATAGGAGGTCTCAGCGGGCCCCAACCCCCTTGTTGGAGAAACCAGTACCAAACATCCCATGTAGATAAGATAAGCAATGCGGTAGGGCTCAGTTAGGGCATATAGAATGTGATGAATGTGAGTGGGGGGTACATGCAAGATGTGAAGTACGTGCAAGATGTGAGGTACGCGCAAGATGTGCTCTGCCTGCTTGCCCAATGTTGATAACGAAAATATGCATGCCACCGCAGTCTATATAAGATTTCCCCTAAAGAGGCTCAGGGTCGTGTTTTCCTAACCGGTCCTGCGTGTCCGTGTGGGAGCTCGACCCTGGCTAGCCAGCCCAATAAACTCTGCTTTGTTGATTGTATTCTCGCCTGGCTCTCTGTCTCTCGGGGGAATAGGATTCCGGGTCCTAACATTTGGAGGTCCCACCGAGATTTCATTTTCTCGAGAGACAGAACCTGCCTGTGAGAAAGCAGGGGCGATCCCAAGTCCTAGGCGTTGGGAGGGGATCCCAGACCCTCATTTGGAGGAACTTGAGTGTTCCATTTGGGCCGCGGCGGGGATTCGGCCAATCCCCAGGGAGATTCATTCTGGGAATCTCGCAAGGAGGACCACAGGGTCCTATTGGGAGAGGCTTTCCTCTCATTTGGGCTCGAGCATTTTAGGAACCCTGGCGCCAGGTGAAGAACTAATTGAGCTAGTCGAACGACCACCCGTCAAGTGGACCCCTTTCGGCCTGATATCCCAGTTGGACGGTGAGGAGGTTGAATGGGGTGCGCACCAGTGTGAGAGAAGGACCGGTCCGAGCGAGTGCTGGAGAGTGTTGTGTGTGTGTGGAATTATTGTTGCCTTTACCCTTTTTGTTCTATCTCTCTTGGTGTTTGAGTCTCCTTCCACAATGGGACAGGGACAAACAACCCCAAAGTCTCTGATCCTTTCTCACTTTCCAGAAGTTAAAGAAAGGGCCTTAAATGCGGGTCTGGTCATCAAGAAAGGTAAGTTCGACACCTTTTGTTCTGCAGAGTGGCCCACCTTTGGAGTCGGGTGGCCCATTCAAGGTTCCCTCTCCCTAGACCTGATCACTAAGGTTAAAGCAGTCATTTTTCAGCCAGACAATCGAGGCCATCCAGACCAAGTTCCTTACATTTTGGTTTGGGAGGATCTGGTGAGGAACCCTCCCCCTTGGTTAACAGTTTTTCTGACCCACCCCTCCAGTTCGGCCCCCGGGGCTAAAACCCCAGTCACGCCCGCCTTGGTCATAAAGGAGGAGGAAAAACTTCCTCTTCCCACCTTGACCGGTCCTCAAATTAGGGCATCTCCTTCACCATCTCTGGTCTTACCAGAGAGTTCCCCCCTTTACCCATCCCTCGCAGGGGCAGAGGAAGATCGGCCGCCTCCATACGTGACTCCCCCTGGCCAAGCCAGTGCCGCGGAGGAGGAAATTTCCTCATCCTCCTCAACAGGACTGGCAGCAGGAGGAGGAATGGGTCGAAGACTTCGCCCCCGAGGGATCCGGGAAAGGGAGGGGGAAGACGGGCCCCCCTCATCAACACAGGGGGAGGAAACTGTCCCTACACTTCCAGTCCGGATGGTGGGCCAAGGGGGACCGGGAGGAGGGCAACAGTTTCAGTACTGGCCCTTCTCCTCCAGTGATCTATATAACTGGAGGACGCAGAACCCGCCCTTTTCTGAAGACCCCAAGTGTCTCATAGATCTCCTGGAGTCCATCATGCATACACACCGTCCCACTTGGGATGACTGTCATCAGCTGCTCAATACTCTTTTTACGACGGAGGAACGAGAGCGCATCCTCAACGAAGCGAGGAAGAACGTCTTGGGGGATAATGGGAGACCCACAACTCTCCAACCGGCCATAGACGAGGCTTTTCCCCTACGCCGCCCTAATTGGGATTTCGGGACCGCAGAAGGTAGGGAGCGTCTTCGGATCTACTGCCAGACTCTTATGGCCGGTCTCCGAGCGGCCGCCAGAAGGCCCACCAATTTTGCAAAAGTGAAAGCAGTCGTTCAAAGGGAAAACGAAAGCCCAGCCGGTTTCTTAGAGTGCCTCTATGAGGCATACCGTCAGTACACCCCTATTGACCCTGAGGCGGACCTCCACCGGTCTGCTGTGGTACTCTCATTCATTAATCAGGCAGCTCCAGACATTAGGAGAAAACTCAATAAACAGGAAAACTTAGGGGAGATGACTATAAGGGAAATGCTGCAGGTAGCAGAAAAGGTCTTTACCGCTAGGGAAACTCCAGAAGAAAGGGAGGAAAGACAGAGAAAGGAAGACAGGGAGGCCCAGGAGAAATTGAGAAAGGAGGACCGGGAGTTCCAGGCTAAGGAAAACCGAAAGCAACAGAGAGAAATGGCTCGTATTTTCCTAGCGGGTGTCCGGGACCAACCCAGGGGAGGGGGCCACGCCAGGACCCCGGATAAGGAACACTGTTTTTACTGTAAGGAAACGGGGCATTGGAAGAGAGAATGTCCTAAGTTAAAGGGAAGAAGAGGGTTTGGAAGGAGACCGGGGGAAAACAGGGAAAGGGAACGAGCAGTAGAGCAGGCCAGAGTCCTCCTAGCCGGAGAAGAGGACTGAAGGAGACGGGGCTCAGACCCCCTCCCCGAGTCCTGGGTAACAATGCATGTGGAGGGGAAGCCGATGGGGTTCATGGTGGATACCGGCGCCCAATATTCGGTTTTAAACAAGGCACATGGACCTTTGAACAAGGCACGAACAAGTGTTGTTCAGGGGGCCACCGGTACGCAGTTATGTACATGGACTACCAAAAGAAAGGTGAACTTAGGAAAACACCAGGTCACACACTCCTTCTTGGTCGTCCCTGAGAGCCCCGCTCCCCTGCTCGGACGGGACCTACTCACCAAAATAGGGGCCCATATCCATTTTGAACCAGATGGAATAATTGTGACTGATCGAGAAGGGAGCCCGATTCATGTCTTGTCCCTATCATTGGCTGACGAGCATCGTCTGTTTGAGAGTCAACAGGAACCAGGAGGGGACATGACTCATTGGGTAAAAAGATTTCCCACGGCCTGGGCGGAGACTGCGGGAACCGGCCTCGCCAAACACCTCCCGCCCGTAGTTATACAATTGAAGGCTTCTGCTCTCCCCATTCGGGTGAAACAGTATCCTATGCCTGAGGAGGCCCGAAGAGGCATAGCCCCTCATATCCACAGGCTAATAAAGGAAGGAGTACTGCGACCTTGTCAGTCTGCCTGGAATACTCCTCTGCTCCCCGTCCGAAAGCCGGGAAGCGGGGACTATAGGTCTGTGCAAGACCTACGAAAGGTAAACGAGCGGACGGAGGACATTCATCCCACCGTTCCGAATCCCTATACCTTGCTCAGCCACCTACCCCCCTCGCAAGTATGGTATACAACCCTTGATTTGAAAGATGCTTTCTTCAGCATTCCATTGTCAGAAATTAGTCAGCCGCTATTTGCTTTCGAATGGCAAGAAGATGGGGGCCAATCTCGACAGCTCACTTGGACCAGACTGCCGCAAGGATTTAAAAACTCTCCCACCCTGTTTAATGAGGCCCTGAGCCAGGACCTGGAACCTTTTCGTCGGAGCCACCCACGAGTCACTCTATTACAGTATGTTGATGACTTACTGTTAGCGGCAGAAACCCGAGAGGAGTGCATCAAGGCTACTGAACACCTGCTAACGGAATTAGGTGAGCTGGGGTATCGGGCAAGTGCCAAGAAAACTCACATCTGTAAAAGGTCAGTGACATATTTGGGTTATCGGATTGCAGATGGGGCAAGATGGCTGACTGATGCCATGAAACAGACTATTCTGGCTATCCCATCCCCGACATCCACTAGGGGGGTGAGAGAATTCCTGGGCTCCGCGGGGTTCTGTAGACTCTGGATTCCAGGATTTGCGGAAATAGCCAGACCCCTATATGAGGCCACCAAAGAAGCTCCAGATTGGAGTTGGGGAGAGAGAGAACAACAGGCCTTTGAGCAGCTAAAAGACGCTCTTTTGCAGGCCCCTGCCTTAGCCTTGCCAGATCCTACAAGACCATTCACTCTGTTTGTAGATGAGAAAAAGGGGGTAGCCAAAGGAGTCTTGACCCAACAGCTAGGTCCCTGGAAGAGACCAGTGGCATACTTTTCCAAGAAATTAGATGCAGTAGCGGCAGGATGGCCCCCCTGCCTCCGCATCATAGCGGCCATTGCCGTGCTGGTGAGAGAAGCCGATAAACTAACCTTTGGACAGGCCCTCTGGGTAACGGCCCCTCACCCGGTGGAGGGAATCCTTAAACAACCCCCTGGGAAATGGATGACGAATGCCAGGCTCACCCACTACCAGGGGCTCTTGTTGGATTCCCCTCGGATCACATTCACAGATCCCGTAATCCTGAACCCTGCCACCTTGTTGCCTAACCCGGAACTGCAGACACCTGTCCATAACTGCAAAGAATTCCTCTCCGAAGTTACACAGGTACGGGCTGACCTAAAGGATACCCCCCTGTCCGCCTGCAAATTAAACTGGTACACGGATGGAAGCAGTTTTTTCCAAGATGGAGCCCGAAGGGCAGGGGCAGCTGTAGTCGACCAAGAAGGAAATACGGTATGGAGCAGCGCCCTCCCACCCAGAACATCAGCCCAAAAAGCGGAATTAATTGCCTTGGCAGAGGCCCTGGAGAGGGCAAAAGAAAAGTGAGTCAATATCTACACCGATAGCCGCTATGCTTTCGGTACCATCCATGTCCACGGGGCCATCTATCGCGAAAGAGGATTCCGCACAGCAGAAGGAAAACATCTAAAGAACCTAGCCAAAGTCCAGCGTCTATTAATGGCAGTGGAAAAACCAAAGGCAGTGGCAGTGATGTATGTCCCAGGCCACCAGTCTGCCAAGACGCCGGAAGCTGTCGGTAACAACAGAGCAGATCAAGAAGCAAAGAGAGTAGCAATGGTGAGTCCTCCCATGGAGACAGGGCAACCTTCCACGGTTGCGGCGATAGACGTGCCGGTCCCAGAGCTCCCTCCGCTACCCCCCCGACCAGAATACTCCACAGAGGATTTCACTTGGATGAGAGCCCACTCCCCCTTTAGAGAAGGGGAAGACGGATGGAAAAGCGACTTGGAAGGCAAGTTAATTCTGCCTGAAAAACTCGGACGATTCCTGTTGGCTAACTTACATAAGTCCACCCATTTGGGGCGGAGAAAATTACTAGACTTGTTGACATCTGCGCAGCTCCGATTTCCGAACCAGACCATAACAGTCCGCCAAATTGTGGAAGATTGTGCCAGCTGCACAATCATGAAACCAGGACGAAGGGAGGGGCACCATACAGGTACTCGGGAACGGGGGAGGGCTCCGGAAAGAAGTTGAAAAGTGGATTTTACTGAGGTAAAACCGGGAAAGTTTGGGTACAAATATTTGCTGGTATTCATAGATACCTTTTCAGGCTGGGTGGAGGCTTTTCCTACAAAGAAGGAGACGAGTCAGGTAGTGGCAAAGGCTTTGCTAGAGGAAATCATACCCAGATATGGGGTGCCCGAGGCAATTGGGTCAGATAACGGTCCGGCTTTTGTTAGTAAAGTCCTGCAGGGACTAGCCCAGACTATGGGGGCCAATTGGAAGCTACATTGTGAATATAACCCCCAGAGCTCAGGGCAAGTAGAAAGGATGAATAGGACACTAAAGGAGACTTTAGCCAAATTGGCCCTGGAGACTGGCGGTGATTGGGTGACGCTCCTTCCCTTGGCCATCTTCCGAGTCCGGAACTCCCCCTATGTCCATGGGCTAACTCCCTTTGAGATCCTGTATGGGGCTCCACCCCCCATCATTCAGAGGACCTTAAGCCCAGAACTAGGTGATCTGGCCCCAAATTACCTGACCATGTTGCAGGCTTTAGCTAAAGTGCAACAACGGATTTGGCCCTTAATTCAAGCATACCACGCTGTTAAGAGGGACCCGGCTCCGGAACATGGCATAGTCCCAGGTGACATGGTATGGGTTAAAAGGCATCAGTCCAAAACCCTAGAGCCTAGATGGAAAGGACCTTATGTTGTACTGTTTACTACCCCTACCGCCCTCAAGGTCGACGGGATTGCAGCATGGGTACACCATTCCCATGTAAGACGGGCTCACCCTCCAGAGAAAAAACAGGAAAATTGGTCCGCACGGAAGCATCCAACAAACCCACTCAAGCTCCGGCTGATACGGGATGCTCCGAAAAACGAGAACACTCCAGATGCTCCGCAGCCCTCCTAGAATGGGATTATCACCTGGGTCCACTACACCCACATCAGACCGGCAGATCCGGTAGCTATGAAGAAAGGCTTCCTGCCAACAAGAAGGGTGTCCCACCACAAGGAAAATTTTTTCAAACTCAAACTTCATACTGGACCTCGGTAACTTTATTCCTTTTTCTAACCCTGTCCACCACTTGCTGGGGGCATACAAATCCACATCAACCTTTTAACCTGACCTGGATGATTGTAGATGTGTCCACAGGAGACATTCTTAACCAGACCTCCAAGGTGACCCCTCCCAGCACCTGGTTCCCAAAATTATACTTTGACTTAAGGGCCTTATTCACTGGCAGGGGACAATGGGATTTGCGCCAAAGTTACTTCTATGTCTGCCCCGCTCCCCAACCCAACCACAGAAAAAAATGTGGAGGAATCGCAGACTATTATTGTAAGTCATGGGGTTGTGAGAGCTCAGGGGATATATGGTGGCCACCCCCCGAACAGGGGGACCTTATTCAATTAAGTAGAGTCTCTCAATCTGGCATTACATACCACCAACCTAGACCTATAAATAAGGGATGCCCAACTCCCCCCAATTGTAATCCCATTATGATAAATTTCACTGATTTAGGAAAAAAGGCAACGAATTGGGAATTGGGTAAATCCTGGGGAGTCAGACTCTACAAAACAAATCATCCAGGAGCCCTTTTTACTTTGCGGCGTGTGCAACAACCAGTCTCTACTCTAACAATAGGCCCTAATAAGGTACTTAGGCCACCCTATGTAAAGCCACCTCCCCAACCTCCCACAGCTCATCACCTTCCCTCAACCATAGCCCGGGCTAATGTTACAACTCCAAGACCATCAGAAACCAGCCCTCCCCTGGTGAGGCCCAGTCTCATGACCGCATCTAAAGACCCCCTCTGGGAGCTAGTGGGTGCTGCCTTCCTGACGTTAAACCACACCAACCCTAACATGACTAACTCCTGTTGGTTATGTTATGATGTGAGGCCCCCATTCTATGAGGCAATAGGGCTAAACACCACTCACGATACCTCATGTGAAGAAAACCCTACTCAATGTTCCTGGGGAGACCGTAAGAGAGGTCTGGCCATACAGCAGGTAAGCGGACAAGGAACCTGCTTAGGAAAAGTGCCAAAGAACAGACGGGACTTATGTACTGTTATTAACGCCAGTTCTACCTGGGAAAATGCTATTAAATGGGTAATTCCAAAGGACAATGGGTGGTGGCTATGCTCGCGGTCTGGACTCACCCCGTGCCTATCAACTAAGGTGTTTAACAGCTCTAAAGAATTCTGTGTTATAGTGACTGTGCTGCCCCGCATCCTCTATCATTCGGAAGAGAGTCTATATTCATACTGGAATACAAAAATGGTTGAAAAAAGGAAAAAGAGAGAACCTATTTCCACAGTAACTATTGCTACCCTACTCAGCCTAGGGTTAGCGGGAGCAGGAACCGGCATAGCTTCTTTGGCCACCCAGCAGAAAGGGATGTCTTCGCTGCGTGCAGCCATAGACGAAGATATAGAGAGAATAGAAACCTCCATTAGCCACCTAGAAAAATCCCTCACTTCAATGTCTGAGGTAGTACTTCAAAACCGACGAGGTCTGGACTTGTTGTTCCTCCAAAAGGGGGGAGTATGTGTTGCTCTAGGAAGAATGTTGTTTTTACTCTGACCATACCGGAGTTGTTCGTGACTACATGTCTAAACTTCGAAAGAGCCTGGAACAAAGAAAACAAGAAAGAGAGGCCGGGGAAAGCTGGTTCGAGTCTTGGTTTAACCAGTCCCCATGGTTGGCTACCCTTTTATCTGCATTGGCAGGGCCAATAATAATCATCCTATTACTTGTTACCATAGGACCCTGGATTCTAAACCGACTTATGACTTTTGTCAAAAGTCGAATTAATACTATCCAACTTCTGGTCCTCCGCCAACAATATCAGGCTCTTCATCCCCTTGAGAATGATTCCTCAATTTAGGCTGTAAGAAAAGGGGGGAATGAAAGGAATAGGAGGTCTCAGCGGGCCCCAACCCCCTTGTTGGAGAAACCAGTACCAAACATCCCATGTAGATAAGATAAGCAATGCGGCAGGGCTCAGTTAGGGCATATAGAATGTGGGGAATGTGAGTGGGGGGTACATGCAAGATGTGAAGTACGTGCAAGATGTGAGGTACGCGCAAGATGTGCTCTGCCTGCTTGCCCAATGTTGATAACGAAAATATGCATGCCACCGCAGTCTATATAAGATTTCCCCTAAAGAGGCTCAGGGTCGTGTTTTCCTAACCGGTCCTGCGTGTCCGTGTGGGACCTCGACCCTGGCTAGCCAGCCCAATAAACTCTGCTTTGTTGATTGCATTCTCGCCTGGCTCTCTGTCTCTCGGGGGAATAGGATTCCGGGTCCTAACACTTTCACATGCTAACTCAAATCTCAAGGAGAAACAACGTGCCGGAACCTCCTGCTTCAGACCTTGATCTCCTGCAAGAGATAGAGTGATTCTTCCATTCTCTCCAATGAGGCTTTCTTGTACAAAGTTCGTGTTCCTCCACAATGAAAATGCTGAGAGGTAGGTAGTATTCCTTTAACCAGCTATCTCCATTCACAATGCTAAGCAAAGTGCTAGACCTGCTTGCTTCTGACATGAATGGTTCTCTTACAAGAGCTCCAGTACTTCTTCCTTTCACTTGTAGGGGTGACCTAGCAGAAATGTGATTTTTTCACCCATGAAAACGATGAGACAGGCAGTATTCCTTTAAACAGTTAACTCAATTCACTATCCTAAATAAGGGGCCACACTCTCTTGCTTCTACCATTAATGATTGTCTTACACGTGCTCCAGCACTTCTTCCTTTCAGTTGCATAGAGCCATTTAGCACAAAGTTGATTTTGCTCACAGAAGAAAACAATGAGAGACAGGCAGTATTTCTTTCTTCAGCTCACTCAAATCACAATACTAAACCAGGCCCTAGGCCCTCTTGCTTCTCACATTAATGATACTCTTGAAAGAGTTGCAGTGCTTCTTCCAATCTTTTGAGGGTCGATTTACCACAGAGCTGATGTTCTTCACCCATGAAAACACTGAGTTAGGCAGTATTCCTTTGCACAGTTAACTCTGTTCACCACGGTAGACAAGGTGCTGGACCCTCTTGCTTCTAACATTAAGGATTGTCTGTCCACTGCTACAGTGCTTCTTCCATTCACTTTAAAGGGGCGATTTTATACAAAGCTGATGTACTCCACACGTTAAAACGCTGACAGATAGGCAGTTCTGCTATCACACACTTATGTAATTCCCCCTTGTAAACAATGTGCTAAGTTGTCTTGTTTGTAACATTAATGGTTCCCTTGCAAGGGAAGCAGTGCTTCTTCCTTCCACTTGAAAAGGGCTATTTTTCACAATGATAATGTTCTTCACACTTTAAAAGTCTGAGAGATAGGCAGTATTCCTTTAAAAAGTGAACTCTATTCTCACTGCTAAACAAAGTGCTAGAGCCTCTTGCTGCTGCTCTTCATGGTTTTGCTCCATGACAAACTGCCCTTGTTCAATTCACCTACATGCAGCTATTTGGCACAATGCTGATGCACCTCACCCATTCAAAAACTCAGTAGTAGGCAGGATTCCACTCAACTGGTAACTCACTTTTTCTAGGGAAACAAGGTGCAAGGCATTCCTACCTCTCACACATCGTGTAGTGCCATGAGATACAATTGTTTGCCTATTTCGTATGAAGCGGGTCTTGTCAAAGAGTAGCTGGTTCTGCACTTCAAAGGCTATCATTTCACAAGCCTTTCGTTCACATGCTAACTCAAATCTCAAAGAGAATCAATGTGCAAGAACCTCCTGCTTCAGACCTTGATTATCCTGCAAGAGATAGAGTGATTCTTCCATTCTCTCGGATGGGGCTTTCTCGTACAAAGTGTGTGTTCCTCCAGAATGAAAATGCTGGGAGGTAGGTAGTATTACTTTTACCAGTTATCTCCATTCACAAAGCTAAATAAAGTGCTAGACCTGCTTGCTTCTAACATTAAAGCTTCTCCTCCAAGAGCTCCAGCACTTCTTCCTTTCACTTGCATAGAGCCATTTAGCACAAAGTTGATTTTCCTCACACAAGAAAACAATGAGAGACAGGCAGTATTCCTTTCTTCAGCTCACCCAATTGACAATACTAAACCAGGCCCTAGGCCGTCTTGCTTCGCACATTAATGATTCTCTTGCAACAGTTGCAGTGCTTCTTCCATTCTCTTGTGAGGGTCGATTTACCACAGAGCTGATGTTCTTCACCCATGAAAACACTGAGTTAGGCAGTATTCCTTTGCACAGTTAACTCTGTTCATCACGGTAGACAAGGTGCTGGACCCTCTTGCTTCTAACATTAAGGATTGTCTGTCCACTGCTACAGTGCTTCTTCCATTCACTTTAAAGTGGCTGTTTTACAGAAAGTTGATGTTCTTCACACTTTAACACGCTGACAGATAGGCACTATTGCTTTCGCACACTAATGTAATTCTCCCTTGTTAACAATGTGTTAAGTTGTCTTGTTTGCAGCATTAATGGTTCTCTTACAAGGGCTACAGTGTTTCTTCCTTGCACTTTAAATGCATTATTGGGCACAGAGTAATATTCAACACGCATGAAAACACTGAGTGATAGGCAGTATTCCTTTAAACAAGTACCACCATTATCCTTGGAAAACACGGTGCTTGACCCTCCTGCTTCTAACATTCACAATTCTCTTAAAGGAGATGCCGTGCTTCATCCATCCACTACTAAGATGAGATTTAGCACAAAATTGATGTTCCTCACCCATGAAAACAATGAGACTTAGGCAGTATTCCTTTCAACAGGTAACTGAATTCCCAATTTTAAAGGAGGTGCCAGATCCTCTTGCTAATAAAATGAAAGATTCTCTTCCAATATCTACAGTGTATCTTCCTTTCACTTGTGGGGGCAATTTAGCACCAAGTTGATGTTTCTCTCCCATGAAATCATTGAGAGGTAGGCAGTATTCCTTTGCACAGTTAACTCTGTTCACCACGGTAAACAAGGTGTTAGACCCTCTTGCTTCTAACATTAAGGATTGTCTGTATACTGCTACAGTGCTTCTTCCATTCACTTTAAAGGGGCGATTTTATACAAAGCCGATGTTCCCCACACGTTAAAACGCTGACAGATAGGCAGTTCTGCTATCACACACTTATGTAATTCCCCCTTGTAAACAATGTGCTAAGTTGTCTTGTTTGTAACATTAATGGTTCCCTTACAAGGGAAGCAGTGCTTCTTCTTTCCACTTGAAAAGGGCTATTTTTCACAATGATAATGTTCTTCACACTTTAAAAGTCTGAGTGATAGGCAGTATTACTTTAAAAAGTGAACTCTATTCTCACGGCTAAACAAAGTGCTAGAGCCTCTTGCTGCTGCTCTTCATGGTTTTGCTCCATGACAAACTGCCCTTGTTCAATTCACCTACATGCAGCTATTTGGCACAATGCTGATGCACCTCATCCATTCAAAAACTAAGTAGTAGGCAGGATTCCAGTCAACAGGTAACTCAATTCTAGGGAATCAAGGTGCAAGACATTCCTGCCTCTCACACATCGTGTAGTGCCAGGAGATACAAGTGTTTGCCTATTTGCTATGAAGCAGGTATGTGTCAAAGAGTAGCTGGTTCTGCACTTCAAAGGCTATCATTTCACAAGCATTCCTTTCACAGGCTAACTCAAATCTCAAGGAGAAACAACGTGCCGGAACCTCCTGCTTCAGACCTTGATCTCCTGCAAGAGATAGAGTGATTCTTCCATTCTCTCGAATGGGGCTTCCTTGTACAAAGTTCGTGTTCCTCCACAATGAAAATGCTGAGAGGTAGGTAGTATTCCTTTAACCTGCTATCTCCATTCACAATGCTAAGCAAAGTGCTAGACCTGCTTGCTTCTGACATGAATGGTTCTCTTACAAGAGCTGCAGTACTTCTTCCTTTCACTTGTAGGGGCGACCTACCACAAATGTGATTTTTTTCACCCATGAAAACGATGTGACAGGCAGTATTCCTTTAAACATTTAACTCAATTCACTATGCTAAATAAGGGGCCACACCCTCTTGCTTCTACCATTAATGATTGTCTTACAAGTGCTCCAGCACTTCTTCCTTTCACTTGCATAGAGCCATTTAGCACAAAGTTGATTTTCCTCACACAAGAAAACAATGAGAGACAGGCAGTATTTCTTTCTTCAGCTCACTCAAATCACAATACTAAACCAGGCCCTAGGCCGTCTTGCTTCTCACATTAATGATACTCTTGCAAGAGTTGCAGAGCTTCTTCCATTCTTTTGAGGGTCGATTTACCACAGAGCTGATGTTCTTCACCCATGAAAACACTGAGTTAGGCAGTATTTCTTTGCACAGTTAACTCTGTTCACCACGGTAGACAAGGTGCTGGACCCTCTTGCTTCTAACATTAAGGATTGTCTGTCCACTACTACAGTGCTTCTTCCATTCACTTTAAAGGGGCGATTTTATACAAAGCTGATGTACTCCACACGTTAAAACGCTGACAGATAGGCAGTTCTGCTATCACACACTTATGTAATTCCCTCTTGTAAACAATGTGCTAAGTTGTCTTGTTTGTAACATTAATGGTTCCCTTGCAAGGGAAGCAGTGCTTCTTCCTTCCACTTGAAAAGGGCTATTTTTCACAATGATAATGTTCTTCACACTTTAAAAGTCTGAGAGATAGGCAGTATTCCTTTAAAAAGTGAACTCTATTCTCACTGCTAAACAAAGTGCTAGAGCCTCTTGCTGCTGCTCTTCATGGTTTTGCTCCATGACAAACTGCCCTTGTTCAATTCACCTACATGCAGCTATTTGGCACAATGCTGATGCACCTCACCCATTCAAAAACTCAGTAGTAGGCAGGATTCCACTCAACTGGTAACTCACTTTTTCTAGGGAAACAAGGTGCAAGGCATTCCTACCTCTCACACATCGTGTAGTGCCATGAGATACAATTGTTTGCCTATTTCGTATGAAGCGGGTCTTGTCAAAGAGTAGCTGGTTCTGCACTTCAAAGGCTATCATTTCACAAGCCTTTCGTTCACATGCTAACTCAAATCTCAAAGAGAATCAATGTGCAAGAACCTCCTGCTTCAGACCTTGATTATCCTGCAAGAGATAGAGTGATTCTTCCATTCTCTCGGATGGGGCTTTCTCGTACAAAGTGTGTGTTCCTCCAGAATGAAAATGCTGGGAGGTAGGTAGTATTACTTTTACCAGTTATCTCCATTCACAAAGCTAAATAAAGTGCTAGACCTGCTTGCTTCTAACATTAAAGCTTCTCCTCCAAGAGCTCCAGCACTTCTTCCTTTCACTTGCATAGAGCCATTTAGCACAAAGTTGATTTTCCTCACACAAGAAAACAATGAGAGACAGGCAGTATTCCTTTCTTCAGCTCACCCAATTGACAATACTAAACCAGGCCCTAGGCCGTCTTGCTTCGCACATTAATGATTCTCTTGCAACAGTTGCAGTGCTTCTTCCATTCTCTTGTGAGGGTCGATTTACCACAGAGCTGATGTTCTTCACCCATGAAAACACTGAGTTAGGCAGTATTCCTTTGCACAGTTAACTCTGTTCATCACGGTAGACAAGGTGCTGGACCCTCTTGCTTCTAACATTAAGGATTGTCTGTCCACTGCTACAGTGCTTCTTCCATTCACTTTAAAGTGGCTGTTTTACAGAAAGTTGATGTTCTTCACACTTTAACACGCTGACAGATAGGCACTATTGCTTTCGCACACTAATGTAATTCTCCCTTGTTAACAATGTGTTAAGTTGTCTTGTTTGCAGCATTAATGGTTCTCTTACAAGGGCTACAGTGTTTCTTCCTTGCACTTTAAATGCATTATTGGGCACAGAGTAATATTCAACACGCATGAAAACACTGAGTGATAGGCAGTATTCCTTTAAACAAGTACCACCATTATCCTTGGAAAACACGGTGCTTGACCCTCCTGCTTCTAACATTCACAATTCTCTTAAAGGAGATGCCGTGCTTCATCCATCCACTACTAAGATGAGATTTAGCACAAAATTGATGTTCCTCACCCATGAAAACAATGAGACTTAGGCAGTATTCCTTTCAACAGGTAACTGAATTCCCAATTTTAAAGGAGGTGCCAGATCCTCTTGCTAATAAAATGAAAGATTCTCTTCCAATATCTACAGTGTATCTTCCTTTCACTTGTGGGGGCAATTTAGCACCAAGTTGATGTTTCTCTCCCATGAAATCATTGAGAGGTAGGCAGTATTCCTTTGCACAGTTAACTCTGTTCACCACGGTAAACAAGGTGTTAGACCCTCTTGCTTCTAACATTAAGGATTGTCTGTATACTGCTACAGTGCTTCTTCCATTCACTTTAAAGGGGCGATTTTATAGAAAGCCGATGTTCCCCACACGTTAAAACGCTGACAGATAGGCAGTTCTGCTATCACACACTTATGTAATTCCCCCTTGTAAACAATGTACTAAGTTGTCTTGTTTGTAACATTAATGGTTCCCTTGCAAGGGAAGCAGTGCTTCTTCCTTCCACTTGAAAAGGGCTATTTTTCACAATGATAATGTTCTTCACACTTTAAAAGTCTGAGAGATAGGCAGTATTCCTTTAAAAAGTGAACTCTATTCTCACTGCTAAACAAAGTGTTAGAGCCTCTTGCTGCTGCTCTTCATGGTTTTGCTCCATGACAAACTGCCCTTGTTCAATTCACCTACATGCAGCTATTTGGCACAATGCTGATGCACCTCACCCATTCAAAAACTAAGTAGGAGGCAGGAATCCAGTCAACAGGTAACTCACTTCTAGGGAATCAAGGTGCAAGGCATTCCTGCCTCTCACACATCGTGTAGTGCCAGGAGATACAAGTGTTTGCCTATTTGCTGTGAAGCAGGTATGTGTCAAAGAGTAGCTGGTTCTGCACTTCAAAGGCTATCATTTCACAAGCATTCCTTTCACAGGCTAACTCAAATCTCAAGGAGAAACAACGTGCCGGAACCTCCTGCTTCAGACCTTGATCTCCTGCAAGAGATAGAGTGATTCTTCCATTCTCTCGAATGGGGCTTCCTTGTACAAAGTTCGTGTTCCTCCACAATGAAAATGCTGAGAGGTAGGTAGTATTCCTTTAACCTGCTATCTCCATTCACAATGCTAAGCAAAGTGCTAGACCTGCTTGCTTCTGACATGAATGGTTCTCTTACAAGAGCTGCAGTACTTCTTCCTTTCACTTGTAGGGGCGACCTACCACAAATGTGATTTTTTTCACCCATGAAAACGATGTGACAGGCAGTATTCCTTTAAACATTTAACTCAATTCACTATGCTAAATAAGGGGCCACACCCTCTTGCTTCTACCATTAATGATTGTCTTACAAGTGCTCCAGCACTTCTTCCTTTCACTTGCATAGAGCCATTTAGCACAAAGTTGATTTTCCTCACACAAGAAAACAATGAGAGACAGGCAGTATTTCTTTCTTCAGCTCACTCAAATCACAATACTAAACCAGGCCCTAGGCCGTCTTGCTTCTCACATTAATGATACTCTTGCAAGAGTTGCAGTGCTTCTTCCATTCTTTTGAGGGTCGATTTACCACAGAGCTGATGTTCTTCACCCATGAAAACACTGAGTTAGGCAGTATTCCTTTGCACAGTTAACTCTGTTCACCACGGTAGACAAGGTGCTGGACCCTCTTGCTTCTAACATTAAGGATTGTCTGTCCACTGCTACAGTGCTTCTTCCATTCACTTTAAAGGGGCGATTTTATACAAAGCCGATGTTCCCCACACGTTAAAACGCTGACAGATAGGCAGTTCTGCTATCACACACTTATGTAATTCCCCCTTGTAAACAATGTGCTAAGTTGTCTTGTTTGTAACATTAATGGTTCCCTTACAAGGGAAGCAGTGCTTCTTCCTTCAACTTGAAAAGGGCTATTTTTCACAATGATAATGTTCTTCACACTTTAAAAGTCTGAGAGATAGGCAGTATTCCTTTAAAAAGTGAACTCTATTCTCACTGCTAAACAAACTGCTAGAGCTTCTTGCTGCTGCTCTTCATGGTTTTGCTCCATGACAAACTGCCCTTGTTCAATTCACCTACATGCAGCTATTTGGCACAATGCTGATGCACCTCACCCATTCAAAAACTCAGTAGTAGGCAGGATTCCACTCAACTGGTAACTCACTTTTTCTAGGGAAACAAGGTGCAAGGCATTCCTGCCTCTCACACATCGTGTAGTGCCATGAGATACAATTGTTTGCCTATTTCGTATGAAGCGGGTCTTGTCAAAGAGTAGCTGGTTCTGCACTTCAAAGGCTATCATTTCACAAGCCTTTCGTTCACATGCTAACTCAAATCTCAAAGAGAATCAATGTGCAAGAACCTCCTGCTTCAGACCTTGATTATCCTGCAAGAGATAGAGTGATTCTTCCATTCTCTCGGATGGGGCTTTCTCGTACAAAGTGTGTGTTCCTCCAGAATGAAAATGCTGGGAGGTAGGTAGTATTACTTTTACCAGTTATCTCCATTCACAAAGCTAAACAAAGTGCTAGACCTGCTTGCTTCTAACATTAAAGCTTCTCCTCCAAGCTTGCTTCTAACATTAAAGCTTCTCCTCCAAGAGCTCCAGCACTTCTTCCTTTCACTTGCATAGAGCCATTTAGCACAAAGTTGATTTTCCTCACACAAGAAAACAATGAGAGACAGGCAGTATTCCATTCTTCAGCTCACCCAATTGACAATAGTAAACCAGGCCCTAGGCCGTCTTGCTTCGCACATTAATGATTCTCTTGCAACAGTTGCAGTGCTTCTTCCATTCTCTTGTGAGGGTCGATTTACCACAGAGCTGATGTTCTTCACCCATGAAAACACTGAGTTAGGCAGTATTCCTTTGCACAGTTAACTCTGTTCATCACGGTAGACAAGGTGCTGGACCCTCTTGCTTCTAACATTAAGGATTGTCTGTCCACTGCTACAGTGCTTCTTCCATTCACTTTAAAGGGGCTGTTTTACAGAAAGTTGATGTTCTTCACACTTTAACACGCTGACAGATAGGCACTATTGCTTTCGCACACTAATGTAATTCTCCCTTGTTAACAATGTGTTAAGTTGTCTTGTTTGCAGCATTAATGGTTCTCTTACAAGGGCTACAGTGTTTCTTCCTTGCACTTTAAATGCATTATTGGGCACAGAGTAATATTCAACACGCATGAAAACACTGAGTGATAGGCAGTATTCCTTTAAACAAGTACCACCATTATCCTTGGAAAACACGGTGCTTGACCCTCCTGCTTCTAACATTCACAATTCTCTTAAAGGAGATGCCGTGCTTCATCCATCCACTACTAAGATGAGATTTAGCACAAAATTGATGTTCCTCACCCATGAAAACAATGAGACTTAGGCAGTATTCCTTTCAACAGGTAACTGAATTCCCAATTTTAAAGAACGTGCCAGATCCTCTTGCTAATAAAATGAAAGATTCTCTTCCAATATCTACAGTGTATCTTCCTTTCACTTGTGGGGGCAATTTAGCACCAAGTTGATGTTTCTCTCCCATGAAATCATTGAGAGGTAGGCAGTATTCCTTTGCACAGTTAACTCTGTTCACCACGGTAAACAAGGTGTTAGACCCTCTTGCTTCTAACATTAAGGATTGTCTGTATACTGCTACAGTGCTTCTTCCATTCACTTTAAAGGGGCGATTTTATAGAAAGCCGATGTTCCCCACACGTTAAAACGCTGACAGATAGGCAGTTCTGCTATCACACACTTATGTAATTCCCCCTTGTAAACAATGTGCTAAGTTGTCTTGTTTGTAACATTAATGGTTCCCTTGCAAGGGAAGCAGTGCTTCTTCCTTCCACTTGAAAAGGGCTATTTTTCACAATGATAATGTTCTTCACACTTTAAAAGTCTGAGAGATAGGCAGTATTCCTTTAAAAAGTGAACTCTATTCTCACTGCTAAACAAAGTGCTAGAGCCTCTTGCTGCTGCTCTTCATGGTTTTGCTCCATGACAAACTGCCCTTGTTCAATTCACCTACATGCAGCTATTTGGCACAATGCTGATGCACCTCACCCATTCAAAAACTAAGTAGGAGGCAGGAATCCAGTCAACAGGTAACTCACTTCTAGGGAATCAAGGTGCAAGGCATTCCTGCCTCTCACACATCGTGTAGTGCCAGGAGATACAAGTGTTTGCCTATTTGCTATGAAGCAGGTATGTGTCAAAGAGTAGCTGGTTCTGCACTTCAAAGGCTATCATTTCACAAGCATTCCTTTCACAGGCTAACTCAAATCTCAAGGAGAAACAACGTGCCGGAACCTCCTGCTTCAGACCTTGATCTCCTGCAAGAGATAGAGTGATTCTTCCATTCTCTCGAATGGGGCTTCCTTGTACAAAGTTCGTGTTCCTCCACAATGAAAATGCTGAGAGGTAGGTAGTATTCCTTTAACCTGCTATCTCCATTCACAATGCTAAGCAAAGTGCTAGACCTGCTTGCTTCTGACATGAATGGTTCTCTTACAAGAGCTGCAGTACTTCTTCCTTTCACTTGTAGGGGCGACCTACCACAAATGTGATTTTTTTCACCCATGAAAACGATGTGACAGGCAGTATTCCTTTAAACATTTAACTCAATTCACTATGCTAAATAAGGGGCCACACCCTCTTGCTTCTACCATTAATGATTGTCTTACAAGTGCTCCAGCACTTCTTCCTTTCACTTGCATAGAGCCATTTAGCACAAAGTTGATTTTCCTCACACAAGAAAACAATGAGAGACAGGCAGTATTTCTTTCTTCAGCTCACTCAAATCACAATACTAAACCAGGCCCTAGGCCGTCTTGCTTCTCACATTAATGATACTCTTGCAAGAGTTGCAGAGCTTCTTCCATTCTTTTGAGGGTCGATTTACCACAGAGCTGATGTTCTTCACCCATGAAAACACTGAGTTAGGCAGTATTTCTTTGCACAGTTAACTCTGTTCACCACGGTAGACAAGGTGCTGGACCCTCTTGCTTCTAACATTAAGGATTGTCTGTCCACTACTACAGTGCTTCTTCCATTCACTTTAAAGGGGCGATTTTATACAAAGCTGATGTACTCCACACGTTAAAACGCTGACAGATAGGCAGTTCTGCTATCACACACTTATGTAATTCCCCCTTGTAAACAATGTGCTAAGTTGTCTTGTTTGTAACATTAATGGTTCCCTTGCAAGGGAAGCAGTGCTTCTTCCTTCCACTTGAAAAGGGCTATTTTTCACAATGATAATGTTCTTCACACTTTAAAAGTCTGAGAGATAGGCAGTATTCCTTTAAAAAGTGAACTCTATTCTCACTGCTAAACAAAGTGCTAGAGCCTCTTGCTGCTGCTCTTCATGGTTTTGCTCCATGACAAACTGCCCTTGTTCAATTCACCTACATGCAGCTATTTGGCACAATGCTGATGCACCTCACCCATTCAAAAACTCAGTAGTAGGCAGGATTCCACTCAACTGGTAACTCACTTTTTCTAGGGAAACAAGGTGCAAGGCATTCCTACCTCTCACACATCGTGTAGTGCCATGAGATACAATTGTTTGCCTATTTCGTATGAAGCGGGTCTTGTCAAAGAGTAGCTGGTTCTGCACTTCAAAGGCTATCATTTCACAAGCCTTTCGTTCACATGCTAACTCAAATCTCAAAGAGAATCAATGTGCAAGAACCTCCTGCTTCAGACCTTGATTATCCTGCAAGAGATAGAGTGATTCTTCCATTCTCTCGGATGGGGCTTTCTCGTACAAAGTGTGTGTTCCTCCAGAATGAAAATGCTGGGAGGTAGGTAGTATTACTTTTACCAGTTATCTCCATTCACAAAGCTAAATAAAGTGCTAGACCTGCTTGCTTCTAACATTAAAGCTTCTCCTCCAAGAGCTCCAGCACTTCTTCCTTTCACTTGCATAGAGCCATTTAGCACAAAGTTGATTTTCCTCACACAAGAAAACAATGAGAGACAGGCAGTATTCCTTTCTTCAGCTCACCCAATTGACAATACTAAACCAGGCCCTAGGCCGTCTTGCTTCGCACATTAATGATTCTCTTCCAACAGTTGCAGTGCTTCTTCCATTCTCTTGTGAGGGTCGATTTACCACAGAGCTGATGTTCTTCACCCATGAAAACACTGAGTTAGGCAGTA
Organism: Castor canadensis; assembly: GCF_047511655.1. NCBI lineage: Eukaryota > Metazoa > Chordata > Mammalia > Rodentia > Castoridae > Castor > Castor canadensis. Next base: position 97,910,070 of record NC_133397.1, on the reverse strand, counting down.
TTCCTTTGCACAGTTAACTCTGTTCATCACGGTAGACAAGGTGCTGGACCCTCTTGCTTCTAACATTAAGGATTGTCTGTCCACTGCTACAGTGCTTCTTCCATTCACTTTAAAGTGGCTGTTTTACAGAAAGTTGATGTTCTTCACACTTTAACACGCTGACAGATAGGCACTATTGCTTTCGCACACTAATGTAATTCTCCCTTGTTAACAATGTGTTAAGTTGTCTTGTTTGCAGCATTAATGGTTCTCTTACAAGGGCTACAGTGTTTCTTCCTTGCACTTTAAATGCATTATTGGGCACAGAGTAATATTCAACACGCATGAAAACACTGAGTGATAGGCAGTATTCCTTTAAACAAGTACCACCATTATCCTTGGAAAACACGGTGCTTGACCCTCCTGCTTCTAACATTCACAATTCTCTTAAAGGAGATGCCGTGCTTCATCCATCCACTACTAAGATGAGATTTAGCACAAAATTGATGTTCCTCACCCATGAAAACAATGAGACTTAGGCAGTATTCCTTTCAACAGGTAACTGAATTCCCAATTTTAAAGAACGTGCCAGATCCTCTTGCTAATAAAATGAAAGATTCTCTTCCAATATCTACAGTGTATCTTCCTTTCACTTGTGGGGGCAATTTAGCACCAAGTTGATGTTTCTCTCCCATGAAATCATTGAGAGGTAGGCAGTATTCCTTTGCACAGTTAACTCTGTTCACCACGGTAAACAAGGTGTTAGACCCTCTTGCTTCTAACATTAAGGATTGTCTGTATACTGCTACAGTGCTTCTTCCATTCACTTTAAAGGGGCGATTTTATACAAAGCCGATGTTCACCACACGTTAAAACGCTGACAGATAGGCAGTTCTGCTATCACACACTTATGTAATTCCCCCTTGTAAACAATGTGCTAAGTTGTCTTGTTTGTAACATTAATGGTTCCCTTGCAAGGGAAGCAGTGCTTCTTCCTTCCACTTGAAAAGGGCTATTTTTCACAATGATAATGTTCTTCACACTTTAAAAGTCTGAGAGATAGGCAGTATTCCTTTAAAAAGTGAACTCTATTCTCACTGCTAAACAAAGTGCTAGAGCCTCTTGCTGCTGCTCTTCATGGTTTTGCTCCATGACAAACTGCCCTTGTTCAATTCACCTACATGCAGCTATTTGGCACAATGCTGATGCACCTCACCCATTCAAAAACTAAGTAGGAGGCAGGAATCCAGTCAACAGGTAACTCACTTCTAGGGAATCAAGGTGCAAGGCATTCCTGCCTCTCACACATCGTGTAGTGCCAGGAGATACAAGTGTTTGCCTATTTGCTATGAAGCAGGTATGTGTCAAAGAGTAGCTGGTTCTGCACTTCAAAGGCTATCATTTCACAAGCATTCCTTTCACAGGCTAACTCAAATCTCAAGGAGAAACAACGTGCCGGAACCTCCTGCTTCAGACCTTGATCTCCTGCAAGAGATAGAGTGATTCTTCCATTCTCTCGAATGGGGCTTCCTTGTACAAAGTTCGTGTTCCTCCACAATGAAAATGCTGAGAGGTAGGTAGTATTCCTTTAACCTGCTATCTCCATTCACAATGCTAAGCAAAGTGCTAGACCTGCTTGCTTCTGACATGAATGGTTCTCTTACAAGAGCTGCAGTACTTCTTCCTTTCACTTGTAGGGGCGACCTACCACAAATGTGATTTTTTTCACCCATGAAAACGATGTGACAGGCAGTATTCCTTTAAACATTTAACTCAATTCACTATGCTAAATAAGGGGCCACACCCTCTTGCTTCTACCATTAATGATTGTCTTACAAGTGCTCCAGCACTTCTTCCTTTCACTTGCATAGAGCCATTTAGCACAAAGTTGATTTTCCTCACACAAGAAAACAATGAGAGACAGGCAGTATTTCTTTCTTCAGCTCACTCAAATCACAATACTAAACCAGGCCCTAGGCCGTCTTGCTTCTCACATTAATGATACTCTTGCAAGAGTTGCAGAGCTTCTTCCATTCTTTTGAGGGTCGATTTACCACAGAGCTGATGTTCTTCACCCATGAAAACACTGAGTTAGGCAGTATTTCTTTGCACAGTTAACTCTGTTCACCACGGTAGACAAGGTGCTGGACCCTCTTGCTTCTAACATTAAGGATTGTCTGTCCACTACTACAGTGCTTCTTCCATTCACTTTAAAGGGGCGATTTTATACAAAGCTGATGTACTCCACACGTTAAAACGCTGACAGATAGGCAGTTCTGCTATCACACACTTATGTAATTCCACCTTGTAAACAATGTGCTAAGTTGTCTTGTTTGTAACATTAATGGTTCCCTTGCAAGGGAAGCAGTGCTTCTTCCTTCCACTTGAAAAGGGCTATTTTTCACAATGATAATGTTCTTCACACTTTAAAAGTCTGAGAGATAGGCAGTATTCCTTTAAAAAGTGAACTCTATTCTCACTGCTAAACAAAGTGCTAGAGCCTCTTGCTGCTGCTCTTCATGGTTTTGCTCCATGACAAACTGCCCTTGTTCAATTCACCTACATGCAGCTATTTGGCACAATGCTGATGCACCTCACCCATTCAAAAACTCAGTAGTAGGCAGGATTCCACTCAACTGGTAACTCACTTTTTCTAGGGAAACAAGGTGCAAGGCATTCCTACCTCTCACACATCGTGTAGTGCCATGAGATACAATTGTTTGCCTATTTCGTATGAAGCGGGTCTTGTCAAAGAGTAGCTGGTTCTGCACTTCAAAGGCTATCATTTCACAAGCCTTTCGTTCACATGCTAACTCAAATCTCAAAGAGAATCAATGTGCAAGAACCTCCTGCTTCAGACCTTGATTATCCTGCAAGAGATAGAGTGATTCTTCCATTCTCTCGGATGGGGCTTTCTCGTACAAAGTGTGTGTTCCTCCAGAATGAAAATGCTGGGAGGTAGGTAGTATTACTTTTACCAGTTATCTCCATTCACAAAGCTAAATAAAGTGCTAGACCTGCTTGCTTCTAACATTAAAGCTTCTCCTCCAAGAGCTCCAGCACTTCTTCCTTTCACTTGCATAGAGCCATTTAGCACAAAGTTGATTTTCCTCACACAAGAAAACAATGAGAGACAGGCAGTATTCCTTTCTTCAGCTCACCCAATTGACAATACTAAACCAGGCCCTAGGCCGTCTTGCTTCGCACATTAATGATTCTCTTGCAACAGTTGCAGTGCTTCTTCCATTCTCTTGTGAGGGTCGATTTACCACAGAGCTGATGTTCTTCACCCATGAAAACACTGAGTTAGGCAGTATTCCTTTGCACAGTTAACTCTGTTCATCACGGTAGACAAGGTGCTGGACCCTCTTGCTTCTAACATTAAGGATTGTCTGTCCACTGCTACAGTGCTTCTTCCATTCACTTTAAAGTGGCTGTTTTACAGAAAGTTGATGTTCTTCACACTTTAACACGCTGACAGATAGGCACTATTGCTTTCGCACACTAATGTAATTCTCCCTTTTTAACAATGTGTTAAGTTGTCTTGTTTGCAGCATTAATGGTTCTCTTACAAGGGCTACAGTGTTTCTTCCTTGCACTTTAAATGCATTATTGGGCACAGAGTAATATTCAACACGCATGAAAACACTGAGTGATAGGCAGTATTCCTTTAAACAAGTACCACCATTATCCTTGGAAAACACGGTGCTTGACCCTCCTGCTTCTAACATTCACAATTCTCTTAAAGGAGATGCCGTGCTTCATCCATCCACTACTAAGATGAGATTTAGCACAAAATTGATGTTCCTCACCCATGAAAACAATGAGACTTAGGCAGTATTCCTTTCAACAGGTAACTGAATTCCCAATTTTAAAGGAGGTGCCAGATCCTCTTGCTAATAAAATGAAAGATTCTCTTCCAATATCTACAGTGTATCTTCCTTTCACTTGTGGGGGCAATTTAGCACCAAGTTGATGTTTCTCTCCCATGAAATCATTGAGAGGTAGGCAGTATTCCTTTGCACAGTTAACTCTGTTCACCACGGTAAACAAGGTGTTAGACCCTCTTGCTTCTAACATTAAGGATTGTCTGTATACTGCTACAGTGCTTCTTCCATTCACTTTAAAGGGGCGATTTTATACAAAGCCGATGTTCCCCACACGTTAAAACGCTGACAGATAGGCAGTTCTGCTATCACACACTTATGTAATTCCCCCTTGTAAACAATGTACTAAGTTGTCTTGTTTGTAACATTAATGGTTCCCTTGCAAGGGAAGCAGTGCTTCTTCCTTCCACTTGAAAAGGGCTATTTTTCACAATGATAATGTTCTTCACACTTTAAAAGTCTGAGAGATAGGCAGTATTCCTTTAAAAAGTGAACTCTATTCTCACTGCTAAACAAAGTGTTAGAGCCTCTTGCTGCTGCTCTTCATGGTTTTGCTCCATGACAAACTGCCCTTGTTCAATTCACCTACATGCAGCTATTTGGCACAATGCTGATGCACCTCACCCATTCAAAAACTAAGTAGGAGGCAGGAATCCAGTCAACAGGTAACTCACTTCTAGGGAATCAAGGTGCAAGGCATTCCTGCCTCTCACACATCGTGTAGTGCCAGGAGATACAAGTGTTTGCCTATTTGCTGTGAAGCAGGTATGTGTCAAAGAGTAGCTGGTTCTGCACTTCAAAGGCTATCATTTCACAAGCATTCCTTTCACAGGCTAACTCAAATCTCAAGGAGAAACAACGTGCCGGAACCTCCTGCTTCAGACCTTGATCTCCTGCAAGAGATAGAGTGATTCTTCCATTCTCTCGAATGGGGCTTCCTTGTACAAAGTTCGTGTTCCTCCACAATGAAAATGCTGAGAGGTAGGTAGTATTCCTTTAACCTGCTATCTCCATTCACAATGCTAAGCAAAGTGCTAGACCTGCTTGCTTCTGACATGAATGGTTCTCTTACAAGAGCTGCAGTACTTCTTCCTTTCACTTGTAGGGGCGACCTACCACAAATGTGATTTTTTTCACCCATGAAAACGATGTGACAGGCAGTATTCCTTTAAACATTTAACTCAATTCACTATGCTAAATAAGGGGCCACACCCTCTTGCTTCTACCATTAATGATTGTCTTACAAGTGCTCCAGCACTTCTTCCTTTCACTTGCATAGAGCCATTTAGCACAAAGTTGATTTTCCTCACACAAGAAAACAATGAGAGACAGGCAGTATTTCTTTCTTCAGCTCACTCAAATCACAATACTAAACCAGGCCCTAGGCCGTCTTGCTTCTCACATTAATGATACTCTTGCAAGAGTTGCAGTGCTTCTTCCATTCTTTTGAGGGTCGATTTACCACAGAGCTGATGTTCTTCACCCATGAAAACACTGAGTTAGGCACTATTTCTTTGCACAGTTAACTCTGTTCACCACGGTAGACAAGGTGCTGGACCCTCTTGCTTCTAACATTAAGGATTGTCTGTCCACTGCTACAGTGCTTCTTCCATTCACTTTAAAGGGGCGATTTTATACAAAGCCGATGTTCCCCACACGTTAAAACGCTGACAGATAGGCAGTTCTGCTATCACACACTTATGTAATTCCCCCTTGTAAACAATGTGCTAAGTTGTCTTGTTTGTAACATTAATGGTTCCCTTACAAGGGAAGCAGTGCTTCTTCCTTCAACTTGAAAAGGGCTATTTTTCACAATGATAATGTTCTTCACACTTTAAAAGTCTGAGAGATAGGCAGTATTCCTTTAAAAAGTGAACTCTATTCTCACTGCTAAACAAACTGCTAGAGCTTCTTGCTGCTGCTCTTCATGGTTTTGCTCCATGACAAACTGCCCTTGTTCAATTCACCTACATGCAGCTATTTGGCACAATGCTGATGCACCTCACCCATTCAAAAACTCAGTAGTAGGCAGGATTCCACTCAACTGGTAACTCACTTTTTCTAGGGAAACAAGGTGCAAGGCATTCCTGCCTCTCACACATCGTGTAGTGCCATGAGATACAATTGTTTGCCTATTTCGTATGAAGCGGGTCTTGTCAAAGAGTAGCTGGTTCTGCACTTCAAAGGCTATCATTTCACAAGCCTTTCGTTCACATGCTAACTCAAATCTCAAAGAGAATCAATGTGCAAGAACCTCCTGCTTCAGACCTTGATTATCCTGCAAGAGATAGAGTGATTCTTCCATTCTCTCGGATGGGGCTTTCTCGTACAAAGTGTGTGTTCCTCCAGAATGAAAATGCTGGGAGGTAGGTAGTATTACTTTTACCAGTTATCTCCATTCACAAAGCTAAACAAAGTGCTAGACCTGCTTGCTTCTAACATTAAAGCTTCTCCTCCAAGCTTGCTTCTAACATTAAAGCTTCTCCTCCAAGAGCTCCAGCACTTCTTCCTTTCACTTGCATAGAGCCATTTAGCACAAAGTTGATTTTCCTCACACAAGAAAACAATGAGAGACAGGCAGTATTCCATTCTTCAGCTCACCCAATTGACAATAGTAAACCAGGCCCTAGGCCGTCTTGCTTCGCACATTAATGATTCTCTTGCAACAGTTGCAGTGCTTCTTCCATTCTCTTGTGAGGGTCGATTTACCACAGAGCTGATGTTCTTCACCCATGAAAACACTGAGTTAGGCAGTATTCCTTTGCACAGTTAACTCTGTTCATCACGGTAGACAAGGTGCTGGACCCTCTTGCTTCTAACATTAAGGATTGTCTGTCCACTGCTACAGTGCTTCTTCCATTCACTTTAAAGGGGCTGTTTTACAGAAAGTTGATGTTCTTCACACTTTAACACGCTGACAGATAGGCACTATTGCTTTCGCACACTAATGTAATTCTCCCTTGTTAACAATGTGTTAAGTTGTCTTGTTTGCAGCATTAATGGTTCTCTTACAAGGGCTACAGTGTTTCTTCCTTGCACTTTAAATGCATTATTGGGCACAGAGTAATATTCAACACGCATGAAAACACTGAGTGATAGGCAGTATTCCTTTAAACAAGTACCACCATTATCCTTGGAAAACACGGTGCTTGACCCTCCTGCTTCTAACATTCACAATTCTCTTAAAGGAGATGCCGTGCTTCATCCATCCACTACTAAGATGAGATTTAGCACAAAATTGATGTTCCTCACCCATGAAAACAATGAGACTTAGGCAGTATTCCTTTCAACAGGTAACTGAATTCCCAATTTTAAAGAACGTGCCAGATCCTCTTGCTAATAAAATGAAAGATTCTCTTCCAATATCTACAGTGTATCTTCCTTTCACTTGTGGGGGCAATTTAGCACCAAGTTGATGTTTCTCTCCCATGAAATCATTGAGAGGTAGGCAGTATTCCTTTGCACAGTTAACTCTGTTCACCACGGTAAACAAGGTGTTAGACCCTCTTGCTTCTAACATTAAGGATTGTCTGTATACTGCTACAGTGCTTCTTCCATTCACTTTAAAGGGGCGATTTTATAGAAAGCCGATGTTCCCCACACGTTAAAACGCTGACAGATAGGCAGTTCTGCTATCACACACTTATGTAATTCCCCCTTGTAAACAATGTGCTAAGTTGTCTTGTTTGTAACATTAATGGTTCCCTTGCAAGGGAAGCAGTGCTTCTTCCTTCCACTTGAAAAGGGCTATTTTTCACAATGATAATGTTCTTCACACTTTAAAAGTCTGAGAGATAGGCAGTATTCCTTTAAAAAGTGAACTCTATTCTCACTGCTAAACAAAGTGCTAGAGCCTCTTGCTGCTGCTCTTCATGGTTTTGCTCCATGACAAACTGCCCTTGTTCAATTCACCTACATGCAGCTATTTGGCACAATGCTGATGCACCTCACCCATTCAAAAACTAAGTAGGAGGCAGGAATCCAGTCAACAGGTAACTCACTTCTAGGGAATCAAGGTGCAAGGCATTCCTGCCTCTCACACATCGTGTAGTGCCAGGAGATACAAGTGTTTGCCTATTTGCTATGAAGCAGGTATGTGTCAAAGAGTAGCTGGTTCTGCACTTCAAAGGCTATCATTTCACAAGCATTCCTTTCACAGGCTAACTCAAATCTCAAGGAGAAACAACGTGCCGGAACCTCCTGCTTCAGACCTTGATCTCCTGCAAGAGATAGAGTGATTCTTCCATTCTCTCGAATGGGGCTTCCTTGTACAAAGTTCGTGTTCCTCCACAATGAAAATGCTGAGAGGTAGGTAGTATTCCTTTAACCTGCTATCTCCATTCACAATGCTAAGCAAAGTGCTAGACCTGCTTGCTTCTGACATGAATGGTTCTCTTACAAGAGCTGCAGTACTTCTTCCTTTCACTTGTAGGGGCGACCTACCACAAATGTGATTTTTTTCACCCATGAAAACGATGTGACAGGCAGTATTCCTTTAAACATTTAACTCAATTCACTATGCTAAATAAGGGGCCACACCCTCTTGCTTCTACCATTAATGATTGTCTTACAAGTGCTCCAGCACTTCTTCCTTTCACTTGCATAGAGCCATTTAGCACAAAGTTGATTTTCCTCACACAAGAAAACAATGAGAGACAGGCAGTATTTCTTTCTTCAGCTCACTCAAATCACAATACTAAACCAGGCCCTAGGCCGTCTTGCTTCTCACATTAATGATACTCTTGCAAGAGTTGCAGAGCTTCTTCCATTCTTTTGAGGGTCGATTTACCACAGAGCTGATGTTCTTCACCCATGAAAACACTGAGTTAGGCAGTATTTCTTTGCACAGTTAACTCTGTTCACCACGGTAGACAAGGTGCTGGACCCTCTTGCTTCTAACATTAAGGATTGTCTGTCCACTACTACAGTGCTTCTTCCATTCACTTTAAAGGGGCGATTTTATACAAAGCTGATGTACTCCACACGTTAAAACGCTGACAGATAGGCAGTTCTGCTATCACACACTTATGTAATTCCCCCTTGTAAACAATGTGCTAAGTTGTCTTGTTTGTAACATTAATGGTTCCCTTGCAAGGGAAGCAGTGCTTCTTCCTTCCACTTGAAAAGGGCTATTTTTCACAATGATAATGTTCTTCACACTTTAAAAGTCTGAGAGATAGGCAGTATTCCTTTAAAAAGTGAACTCTATTCTCACTGCTAAACAAAGTGCTAGAGCCTCTTGCTGCTGCTCTTCATGGTTTTGCTCCATGACAAACTGCCCTTGTTCAATTCACCTACATGCAGCTATTTGGCACAATGCTGATGCACCTCACCCATTCAAAAACTCAGTAGTAGGCAGGATTCCACTCAACTGGTAACTCACTTTTTCTAGGGAAACAAGGTGCAAGGCATTCCTACCTCTCACACATCGTGTAGTGCCATGAGATACAATTGTTTGCCTATTTCGTATGAAGCGGGTCTTGTCAAAGAGTAGCTGGTTCTGCACTTCAAAGGCTATCATTTCACAAGCCTTTCGTTCACATGCTAACTCAAATCTCAAAGAGAATCAATGTGCAAGAACCTCCTGCTTCAGACCTTGATTATCCTGCAAGAGATAGAGTGATTCTTCCATTCTCTCGGATGGGGCTTTCTCGTACAAAGTGTGTGTTCCTCCAGAATGAAAATGCTGGGAGGTAGGTAGTATTACTTTTACCAGTTATCTCCATTCACAAAGCTAAATAAAGTGCTAGACCTGCTTGCTTCTAACATTAAAGCTTCTCCTCCAAGAGCTCCAGCACTTCTTCCTTTCACTTGCATAGAGCCATTTAGCACAAAGTTGATTTTCCTCACACAAGAAAACAATGAGAGACAGGCAGTATTCCTTTCTTCAGCTCACCCAATTGACAATACTAAACCAGGCCCTAGGCCGTCTTGCTTCGCACATTAATGATTCTCTTCCAACAGTTGCAGTGCTTCTTCCATTCTCTTGTGAGGGTCGATTTACCACAGAGCTGATGTTCTTCACCCATGAAAACACTGAGTTAGGCAGTATTCCTTTGCACAGTTAACTCTGTTCATCACGGTAGACAAGGTGCTGGACCCTCTTGCTTCTAACATTAAGGATTGTCTGTCCACTGCTACAGTGCTTCTTCCATTCACTTTAAAGTGGCTGTTTTACAGAAAGTTGATGTTCTTCACACTTTAACACGCTGACAGATAGGCACTATTGCTTTCGCACACTAATGTAATTCTCCCTTGTTAACAATGTGTTAAGTTGTCTTGTTTGCAGCATTAATGGTTCTCTTACAAGGGCTACAGTGTTTCTTCCTTGCACTTTAAATGCATTATTGGGCACAGAGTAATATTCAACACGCATGAAAACACTGAGTGATAGGCAGTATTCCTTTAAACAAGTACCACCATTATCCTTGGAAAACACGGTGCTTGACCCTCCTGCTTCTAACATTCACAATTCTCTTAAAGGAGATGCCGTGCTTCATCCATCCACTACTAAGATGAGATTTAGCACAAAATTGATGTTCCTCACCCATGAAAACAATGAGACTTAGGCAGTATTCCTTTCAACAGGTAACTGAATTCCCAATTTTAAAGGAGGTGCCAGATCCTCTTGCTAATAAAATGAAAGATTCTCTTCCAATATCTACAGTGTATCTTCCTTTCACTTGTGGGGGCAATTTAGCACCAAGTTGATGTTTCTCTCCCATGAAATCATTGAGAGGTAGGCAGTATTCCTTTGCACAGTTAACTCTGTTCACCACGGTAAACAAGGTGTTAGACCCTCTTGCTTCTAACATTAAGGATTGTCTGTATACTGCTACAGTGCTTCTTCCATTCACTTTAAAGGGGCGATTTTATACAAAGCCGATGTTCCCCACACGTTAAAACGCTGACAGATAGGCAGTTCTGCTATCACACACTTATGTAATTCCCCCTTGTAAACAATGTGCTAAGTTGTCTTGTTTGTAACATTAATGGTTCCCTTACAAGGGAAGCAGTGCTTCTTCCTTCCACTTGAAAAGGGCTATTTTTCACAATGATAATGTTCTTCACACTTTAAAAGTCTGAGTGATAGGCAGTATTCCTTTAAAAAGTGAACTCTATTCTCACGGCTAAACAAAGTGCTAGAGCCTCTTGCTGCTGCTCTTCATGGTTTTGCTCCATGACAAACTGCCCTTGTTCAATTCACCTACATGCAGCTATTTGGCACAATGCTGATGCACCTCATCCATTCAAAAACTAAGTAGTAGGCAGGATTCCAGTCAACAGGTAACTCAATTCTAGGGAATCAAGGTGCAAGACATTCCTGCCTCTCACACATCGTGTAGTGCCAGGAGATACAAGTGTTTGCCTATTTGCTATGAAGCAGGTATGTGTCAAAGAGTAGCTGGTTCTGCACTTCAAAGGCTATCATTTCACAAGCATTCTTTTTGAAAGGAATAGGAGGTCTCAGCGGGCCCCAACCCCCTTGTTGGAGAAACCAGTACCAAACATCCCATGTAGATAAGATAAGCAATGCGGTAGGGCTCAGTTAGGGCATATAGAATGTGATGAATGTGAGTGGGGGGTACATGCAAGATGTGAAGTACGTGCAAGATGTGAGGTACGCGCAAGATGTGCTCTGCCTGCTTGCCCAATGTTGATAACGAAAATATGCATGCCACCGCAGTCTATATAAGATTTCCCCTAAAGAGGCTCAGGGTCGTGTTTTCCTAACCGGTCCTGCGTGTCCGTGTGGGAGCTCGACCCTGGCTAGCCAGCCCAATAAACTCTGCTTTGTTGATTGTATTCTCGCCTGGCTCTCTGTCTCTCGGGGGAATAGGATTCCGGGTCCTAACATTTGGAGGTCCCACCGAGATTTCATTTTCTCGAGAGACAGAACCTGCCTGTGAGAAAGCAGGGGCGATCCCAAGTCCTAGGCGTTGGGAGGGGATCCCAGACCCTCATTTGGAGGAACTTGAGTGTTCCATTTGGGCCGCGGCGGGGATTCGGCCAATCCCCAGGGAGATTCATTCTGGGAATCTCGCAAGGAGGACCACAGGGTCCTATTGGGAGAGGCTTTCCTCTCATTTGGGCTCGAGCATTTTAGGAACCCTGGCGCCAGGTGAAGAACTAATTGAGCTAGTCGAACGACCACCCGTCAAGTGGACCCCTTTCGGCCTGATATCCCAGTTGGACGGTGAGGAGGTTGAATGGGGTGCGCACCAGTGTGAGAGAAGGACCGGTCCGAGCGAGTGCTGGAGAGTGTTGTGTGTGTGTGGAATTATTGTTGCCTTTACCCTTTTTGTTCTATCTCTCTTGGTGTTTGAGTCTCCTTCCACAATGGGACAGGGACAAACAACCCCAAAGTCTCTGATCCTTTCTCACTTTCCAGAAGTTAAAGAAAGGGCCTTAAATGCGGGTCTGGTCATCAAGAAAGGTAAGTTCGACACCTTTTGTTCTGCAGAGTGGCCCACCTTTGGAGTCGGGTGGCCCATTCAAGGTTCCCTCTCCCTAGACCTGATCACTAAGGTTAAAGCAGTCATTTTTCAGCCAGACAATCGAGGCCATCCAGACCAAGTTCCTTACATTTTGGTTTGGGAGGATCTGGTGAGGAACCCTCCCCCTTGGTTAACAGTTTTTCTGACCCACCCCTCCAGTTCGGCCCCCGGGGCTAAAACCCCAGTCATGCCCGCCTTGGTCATAAAGGAGGAGGAAAAACTTCCTCTTCCCACCTTGACCGGTCCTCAAATTAGGGCATCTCCTTCACCATCTCTGGTCTTACCAGAGAGTTCCCCCCTTTACCCATCCCTCGCAGGGGCAGAGGAAGATCGGCCGCCTCCATACGTGACTCCCCCTGGCCAAGCCAGTGCCGCGGAGGAGGAAATTTCCTCATCCTCCTCAACAGGACTGGCAGCAGGAGGAGGAATGGGTCGAAGACTTCGCCCCCGAGGGATCCGGGAAAGGGAGGGGGAAGACGGGCCCCCCTCATCAACACAGGGGGAGGAAACTGTCCCTACACTTCCAGTCCGGATGGTGGGCCAAGGGGGACCGGGAGGAGGGCAACAGTTTCAGTACTGGCCCTTCTCCTCCAGTGATCTATATAACTGGAGGACGCAGAACCCGCCCTTTTCTGAAGACCCCAAGTGTCTCATAGATCTCCTGGAGTCCATCATGCATACACACCGTCCCACTTGGGATGACTGTCATCAGCTGCTCAATACTCTTTTTACGACGGAGGAACGAGAGCGCATCCTCAACGAAGCGAGGAAGAACGTCTTGGGGGATAATGGGAGACCCACAACTCTCCAACCGGCCATAGACGAGGCTTTTCCCCTACGCCGCCCTAATTGGGATTTCGGGACCGCAGAAGGTAGGGAGCGTCTTCGGATCTACTGCCAGACTCTTATGGCCGGTCTCCGAGCGGCCGCCAGAAGGCCCACCAATTTTGCAAAAGTGAAAGCAGTCGTTCAAAGGGAAAACGAAAGCCCAGCCGGTTTCTTAGAGTGCCTCTATGAGGCATACCGTCAGTACACCCCTATTGACCCTGAGGCGGACCTCCACCGGTCTGCTGTGGTACTCTCATTCATTAATCAGGCAGCTCCAGACATTAGGAGAAAACTCAATAAACAGGAAAACTTAGGGGAGATGACTATAAGGGAAATGCTGCAGGTAGCAGAAAAGGTCTTTACCGCTAGGGAAACTCCAGAAGAAAGGGAGGAAAGACAGAGAAAGGAAGACAGGGAGGCCCAGGAGAAATTGAGAAAGGAGGACCGGGAGTTCCAGGCTAAGGAAAACCGAAAGCAACAGAGAGAAATGGCTCGTATTTTCCTAGCGGGTGTCCGGGACCAACCCAGGGGAGGGGGCCACGCCAGGACCCCGGATAAGGAACACTGTTTTTACTGTAAGGAAACGGGGCATTGGAAGAGAGAATGTCCTAAGTTAAAGGGAAGAAGAGGGTTTGGAAGGAGACCGGGGGAAAACAGGGAAAGGGAACGAGCAGTAGAGCAGGCCAGAGTCCTCCTAGCCGGAGAAGAGGACTGAAGGAGACGGGGCTCAGACCCCCTCCCCGAGTCCTGGGTAACAATGCATGTGGAGGGGAAGCCGATGGGGTTCATGGTGGATACCGGCGCCCAATATTCGGTTTTAAACAAGGCACATGGACCTTTGAACAAGGCACGAACAAGTGTTGTTCAGGGGGCCACCGGTACGCAGTTATGTACATGGACTACCAAAAGAAAGGTGAACTTAGGAAAACACCAGGTCACACACTCCTTCTTGGTCGTCCCTGAGAGCCCCGCTCCCCTGCTCGGACGGGACCTACTCACCAAAATAGGGGCCCATATCCATTTTGAACCAGATGGAATAATTGTGACTGATCGAGAAGGGAGCCCGATTCATGTCTTGTCCCTATCATTGGCTGACGAGCATCGTCTGTTTGAGAGTCAACAGGAACCAGGAGGGGACATGACTCATTGGGTAAAAAGATTTCCCACGGCCTGGGCGGAGACTGCGGGAACCGGCCTCGCCAAACACCTCCCGCCCGTAGTTATACAATTGAAGGCTTCTGCTCTCCCCATTCGGGTGAAACAGTATCCTATGCCTGAGGAGGCCCGAAGAGGCATAGCCCCTCATATCCACAGGCTAATAAAGGAAGGAGTACTGCGACCTTGTCAGTCTGCCTGGAATACTCCTCTGCTCCCCGTCCGAAAGCCGGGAAGCGGGGACTATAGGTCTGTGCAAGACCTACGAAAGGTAAACGAGCGGACGGAGGACATTCATCCCACCGTTCCGAATCCCTATACCTTGCTCAGCCACCTACCCCCCTCGCAAGTATGGTATACAACCCTTGATTTGAAAGATGCTTTCTTCAGCATTCCATTGTCAGAAATTAGTCAGCCGCTATTTGCTTTCGAATGGCAAGAAGATGGGGGCCAATCTCGACAGCTCACTTGGACCAGACTGCCGCAAGGATTTAAAAACTCTCCCACCCTGTTTAATGAGGCCCTGAGCCAGGACCTGGAACCTTTTCGTCGGAGCCACCCACGAGTCACTCTATTACAGTATGTTGATGACTTACTGTTAGCGGCAGAAACCCGAGAGGAGTGCATCAAGGCTACTGAACACCTGCTAACGGAATTAGGTGAGCTGGGGTATCGGGCAAGTGCCAAGAAAACTCACATCTGTAAAAGGTCAGTGACATATTTGGGTTATCGGATTGCAGATGGGGCAAGATGGCTGACTGATGCCATGAAACAGACTATTCTGGCTATCCCATCCCCGACATCCACTAGGGGGGTGAGAGAATTCCTGGGCTCCGCGGGGTTCTGTAGACTCTGGATTCCAGGATTTGCGGAAATAGCCAGACCCCTATATGAGGCCACCAAAGAAGCTCCAGATTGGAGTTGGGGAGAGAGAGAACAACAGGCCTTTGAGCAGCTAAAAGACGCTCTTTTGCAGGCCCCTGCCTTAGCCTTGCCAGATCCTACAAGACCATTCACTCTGTTTGTAGATGAGAAAAAGGGGGTAGCCAAAGGAGTCTTGACCCAACAGCTAGGTCCCTGGAAGAGACCAGTGGCATACTTTTCCAAGAAATTAGATGCAGTAGCGGCAGGATGGCCCCCCTGCCTCCGCATCATAGCGGCCATTGCCGTGCTGGTGAGAGAAGCCGATAAACTAACCTTTGGACAGGCCCTCTGGGTAACGGCCCCTCACCCGGTGGAGGGAATCCTTAAACAACCCCCTGGGAAATGGATGACGAATGCCAGGCTCACCCACTACCAGGGGCTCTTGTTGGATTCCCCTCGGATCACATTCACAGATCCCGTAATCCTGAACCCTGCCACCTTGTTGCCTAACCCGGAACTGCAGACACCTGTCCATAACTGCAAAGAATTCCTCTCCGAAGTTACACAGGTACGGGCTGACCTAAAGGATACCCCCCTGTCCGCCTGCAAATTAAACTGGTACACGGATGGAAGCAGTTTTTTCCAAGATGGAGCCCGAAGGGCAGGGGCAGCTGTAGTCGACCAAGAAGGAAATACGGTATGGAGCAGCGCCCTCCCACCCAGAACATCAGCCCAAAAAGCGGAATTAATTGCCTTGGCAGAGGCCCTGGAGAGGGCAAAAGAAAAGTGAGTCAATATCTACACCGATAGCCGCTATGCTTTCGGTACCATCCATGTCCACGGGGCCATCTATCGCGAAAGAGGATTCCGCACAGCAGAAGGAAAACATCTAAAGAACCTAGCCAAAGTCCAGCGTCTATTAATGGCAGTGGAAAAACCAAAGGCAGTGGCAGTGATGTATGTCCCAGGCCACCAGTCTGCCAAGACGCCGGAAGCTGTCGGTAACAACAGAGCAGATCAAGAAGCAAAGAGAGTAGCAATGGTGAGTCCTCCCATGGAGACAGGGCAACCTTCCACGGTTGCGGCGATAGACGTGCCGGTCCCAGAGCTCCCTCCGCTACCCCCCCGACCAGAATACTCCACAGAGGATTTCACTTGGATGAGAGCCCACTCCCCCTTTAGAGAAGGGGAAGACGGATGGAAAAGCGACTTGGAAGGCAAGTTAATTCTGCCTGAAAAACTCGGACGATTCCTGTTGGCTAACTTACATAAGTCCACCCATTTGGGGCGGAGAAAATTACTAGACTTGTTGACATCTGCGCAGCTCCGATTTCCGAACCAGACCATAACAGTCCGCCAAATTGTGGAAGATTGTGCCAGCTGCACAATCATGAAACCAGGACGAAGGGAGGGGCACCATACAGGTACTCGGGAACGGGGGAGGGCTCCGGAAAGAAGTTGAAAAGTGGATTTTACTGAGGTAAAACCGGGAAAGTTTGGGTACAAATATTTGCTGGTATTCATAGATACCTTTTCAGGCTGGGTGGAGGCTTTTCCTACAAAGAAGGAGACGAGTCAGGTAGTGGCAAAGGCTTTGCTAGAGGAAATCATACCCAGATATGGGGTGCCCGAGGCAATTGGGTCAGATAACGGTCCGGCTTTTGTTAGTAAAGTCCTGCAGGGACTAGCCCAGACTATGGGGGCCAATTGGAAGCTACATTGTGAATATAACCCCCAGAGCTCAGGGCAAGTAGAAAGGATGAATAGGACACTAAAGGAGACTTTAGCCAAATTGGCCCTGGAGACTGGCGGTGATTGGGTGACGCTCCTTCCCTTGGCCATCTTCCGAGTCCGGAACTCCCCCTATGTCCATGGGCTAACTCCCTTTGAGATCCTGTATGGGGCTCCACCCCCCATCATTCAGAGGACCTTAAGCCCAGAACTAGGTGATCTGGCCCCAAATTACCTGACCATGTTGCAGGCTTTAGCTAAAGTGCAACAACGGATTTGGCCCTTAATTCAAGCATACCACGCTGTTAAGAGGGACCCGGCTCCGGAACATGGCATAGTCCCAGGTGACATGGTATGGGTTAAAAGGCATCAGTCCAAAACCCTAGAGCCTAGATGGAAAGGACCTTATGTTGTACTGTTTACTACCCCTACCGCCCTCAAGGTCGACGGGATTGCAGCATGGGTACACCATTCCCATGTAAGACGGGCTCACCCTCCAGAGAAAAAACAGGAAAATTGGTCCGCACGGAAGCATCCAACAAACCCACTCAAGCTCCGGCTGATACGGGATGCTCCGAAAAACGAGAACACTCCAGATGCTCCGCAGCCCTCCTAGAATGGGATTATCACCTGGGTCCACTACACCCACATCAGACCGGCAGATCCGGTAGCTATGAAGAAAGGCTTCCTGCCAACAAGAAGGGTGTCCCACCACAAGGAAAATTTTTTCAAACTCAAACTTCATACTGGACCTCGGTAACTTTATTCCTTTTTCTAACCCTGTCCACCACTTGCTGGGGGCATACAAATCCACATCAACCTTTTAACCTGACCTGGATGATTGTAGATGTGTCCACAGGAGACATTCTTAACCAGACCTCCAAGGTGACCCCTCCCAGCACCTGGTTCCCAAAATTATACTTTGACTTAAGGGCCTTATTCACTGGCAGGGGACAATGGGATTTGCGCCAAAGTTACTTCTATGTCTGCCCCGCTCCCCAACCCAACCACAGAAAAAAATGTGGAGGAATCGCAGACTATTATTGTAAGTCATGGGGTTGTGAGAGCTCAGGGGATATATGGTGGCCACCCCCCGAACAGGGGGACCTTATTCAATTAAGTAGAGTCTCTCAATCTGGCATTACATACCACCAACCTAGACCTATAAATAAGGGATGCCCAACTCCCCCCAATTGTAATCCCATTATGATAAATTTCACTGATTTAGGAAAAAAGGCAACGAATTGGGAATTGGGTAAATCCTGGGGAGTCAGACTCTACAAAACAAATCATCCAGGAGCCCTTTTTACTTTGCGGCGTGTGCAACAACCAGTCTCTACTCTAACAATAGGCCCTAATAAGGTACTTAGGCCACCCTATGTAAAGCCACCTCCCCAACCTCCCACAGCTCATCACCTTCCCTCAACCATAGCCCGGGCTAATGTTACAACTCCAAGACCATCAGAAACCAGCCCTCCCCTGGTGAGGCCCAGTCTCATGACCGCATCTAAAGACCCCCTCTGGGAGCTAGTGGGTGCTGCCTTCCTGACGTTAAACCACACCAACCCTAACATGACTAACTCCTGTTGGTTATGTTATGATGTGAGGCCCCCATTCTATGAGGCAATAGGGCTAAACACCACTCACGATACCTCATGTGAAGAAAACCCTACTCAATGTTCCTGGGGAGACCGTAAGAGAGGTCTGGCCATACAGCAGGTAAGCGGACAAGGAACCTGCTTAGGAAAAGTGCCAAAGAACAGACGGGACTTATGTACTGTTATTAACGCCAGTTCTACCTGGGAAAATGCTATTAAATGGGTAATTCCAAAGGACAATGGGTGGTGGCTATGCTCGCGGTCTGGACTCACCCCGTGCCTATCAACTAAGGTGTTTAACAGCTCTAAAGAATTCTGTGTTATAGTGACTGTGCTGCCCCGCATCCTCTATCATTCGGAAGAGAGTCTATATTCATACTGGAATACAAAAATGGTTGAAAAAAGGAAAAAGAGAGAACCTATTTCCACAGTAACTATTGCTACCCTACTCAGCCTAGGGTTAGCGGGAGCAGGAACCGGCATAGCTTCTTTGGCCACCCAGCAGAAAGGGATGTCTTCGCTGCGTGCAGCCATAGACGAAGATATAGAGAGAATAGAAACCTCCATTAGCCACCTAGAAAAATCCCTCACTTCAATGTCTGAGGTAGTACTTCAAAACCGACGAGGTCTGGACTTGTTGTTCCTCCAAAAGGGGGGAGTATGTGTTGCTCTAGGAAGAATGTTGTTTTTACTCTGACCATACCGGAGTTGTTCGTGACTACATGTCTAAACTTCGAAAGAGCCTGGAACAAAGAAAACAAGAAAGAGAGGCCGGGGAAAGCTGGTTCGAGTCTTGGTTTAACCAGTCCCCATGGTTGGCTACCCTTTTATCTGCATTGGCAGGGCCAATAATAATCATCCTATTACTTGTTACCATAGGACCCTGGATTCTAAACCGACTTATGACTTTTGTCAAAAGTCGAATTAATACTATCCAACTTCTGGTCCTCCGCCAACAATATCAGGCTCTTCATCCCCTTGAGAATGATTCCTCAATTTAGGCTGTAAGAAAAGGGGGGAATGAAAGGAATAGGAGGTCTCAGCGGGCCCCAACCCCCTTGTTGGAGAAACCAGTACCAAACATCCCATGTAGATAAGATAAGCAATGCGGCAGGGCTCAGTTAGGGCATATAGAATGTGGGGAATGTGAGTGGGGGGTACATGCAAGATGTGAAGTACGTGCAAGATGTGAGGTACGCGCAAGATGTGCTCTGCCTGCTTGCCCAATGTTGATAACGAAAATATGCATGCCACCGCAGTCTATATAAGATTTCCCCTAAAGAGGCTCAGGGTCGTGTTTTCCTAACCGGTCCTGCGTGTCCGTGTGGGAGCTCGACCCTGGCTAGCCAGCCCAATAAACTCTGCTTTGTTGATTGCATTCTCGCCTGGCTCTCTGTCTCTCGGGGGAATAGGATTCCGGGTCCTAACACTTTCACATGCTAACTCAAATCTCAAGGAGAAACAACGTGCCGGAACCTCCTGCTTCAGACCTTGATCTCCTGCAAGAGATAGAGTGATTCTTCCATTCTCTCCAATGAGGCTTTCTTGTACAAAGTTCGTGTTCCTCCACAATGAAAATGCTGAGAGGTAGGTAGTATTCCTTTAACCAGCTATCTCCATTCACAATGCTAAGCAAAGTGCTAGACCTGCTTGCTTCTGACATGAATGGTTCTCTTACAAGAGCTCCAGTACTTCTTCCTTTCACTTGTAGGGGTGACCTAGCAGAAATGTGATTTTTTCACCCATGAAAACGATGAGACAGGCAGTATTCCTTTAAACAGTTAACTCAATTCACTATCCTAAATAAGGGGCCACACTCTCTTGCTTCTACCATTAATGATTGTCTTACACGTGCTCCAGCACTTCTTCCTTTCAGTTGCATAGAGCCATTTAGCACAAAGTTGATTTTGCTCACAGAAGAAAACAATGAGAGACAGGCAGTATTTCTTTCTTCAGCTCACTCAAATCACAATACTAAACCAGGCCCTAGGCCCTCTTGCTTCTCACATTAATGATACTCTTGAAAGAGTTGCAGTGCTTCTTCCAATCTTTTGAGGGTCGATTTACCACAGAGCTGATGTTCTTCACCCATGAAAACACTGAGTTAGGCAGTATTCCTTTGCACAGTTAACTCTGTTCACCACGGTAGACAAGGTGCTGGACCCTCTTGCTTCTAACATTAAGGATTGTCTGTCCACTGCTACAGTGCTTCTTCCATTCACTTTAAAGGGGCGATTTTATACAAAGCTGATGTACTCCACACGTTAAAACGCTGACAGATAGGCAGTTCTGCTATCACACACTTATGTAATTCCCCCTTGTAAACAATGTGCTAAGTTGTCTTGTTTGTAACATTAATGGTTCCCTTGCAAGGGAAGCAGTGCTTCTTCCTTCCACTTGAAAAGGGCTATTTTTCACAATGATAATGTTCTTCACACTTTAAAAGTCTGAGAGATAGGCAGTATTCCTTTAAAAAGTGAACTCTATTCTCACTGCTAAACAAAGTGCTAGAGCCTCTTGCTGCTGCTCTTCATGGTTTTGCTCCATGACAAACTGCCCTTGTTCAATTCACCTACATGCAGCTATTTGGCACAATGCTGATGCACCTCACCCATTCAAAAACTCAGTAGTAGGCAGGATTCCACTCAACTGGTAACTCACTTTTTCTAGGGAAACAAGGTGCAAGGCATTCCTACCTCTCACACATCGTGTAGTGCCATGAGATACAATTGTTTGCCTATTTCGTATGAAGCGGGTCTTGTCAAAGAGTAGCTGGTTCTGCACTTCAAAGGCTATCATTTCACAAGCCTTTCGTTCACATGCTAACTCAAATCTCAAAGAGAATCAATGTGCAAGAACCTCCTGCTTCAGACCTTGATTATCCTGCAAGAGATAGAGTGATTCTTCCATTCTCTCGGATGGGGCTTTCTCGTACAAAGTGTGTGTTCCTCCAGAATGAAAATGCTGGGAGGTAGGTAGTATTACTTTTACCAGTTATCTCCATTCACAAAGCTAAATAAAGTGCTAGACCTGCTTGCTTCTAACATTAAAGCTTCTCCTCCAAGAGCTCCAGCACTTCTTCCTTTCACTTGCATAGAGCCATTTAGCACAAAGTTGATTTTCCTCACACAAGAAAACAATGAGAGACAGGCAGTATTCCTTTCTTCAGCTCACCCAATTGACAATACTAAACCAGGCCCTAGGCCGTCTTGCTTCGCACATTAATGATTCTCTTGCAACAGTTGCAGTGCTTCTTCCATTCTCTTGTGAGGGTCGATTTACCACAGAGCTGATGTTCTTCACCCATGAAAACACTGAGTTAGGCAGTATTCCTTTGCACAGTTAACTCTGTTCATCACGGTAGACAAGGTGCTGGACCCTCTTGCTTCTAACATTAAGGATTGTCTGTCCACTGCTACAGTGCTTCTTCCATTCACTTTAAAGTGGCTGTTTTACAGAAAGTTGATGTTCTTCACACTTTAACACGCTGACAGATAGGCACTATTGCTTTCGCACACTAATGTAATTCTCCCTTGTTAACAATGTGTTAAGTTGTCTTGTTTGCAGCATTAATGGTTCTCTTACAAGGGCTACAGTGTTTCTTCCTTGCACTTTAAATGCATTATTGGGCACAGAGTAATATTCAACACGCATGAAAACACTGAGTGATAGGCAGTATTCCTTTAAACAAGTACCACCATTATCCTTGGAAAACACGGTGCTTGACCCTCCTGCTTCTAACATTCACAATTCTCTTAAAGGAGATGCCGTGCTTCATCCATCCACTACTAAGATGAGATTTAGCACAAAATTGATGTTCCTCACCCATGAAAACAATGAGACTTAGG
This sequence comes from Castor canadensis, assembly GCF_047511655.1. NCBI lineage: Eukaryota > Metazoa > Chordata > Mammalia > Rodentia > Castoridae > Castor > Castor canadensis. The sequence continues at coordinate 97,887,682 of NC_133397.1, read as the reverse complement.
CAGTATTCCTTTCAACAGGTAACTGAATTCCCAATTTTAAAGGAGGTGCCAGATCCTCTTGCTAATAAAATGAAAGATTCTCTTCCAATATCTACAGTGTATCTTCCTTTCACTTGTGGGGGCAATTTAGCACCAAGTTGATGTTTCTCTCCCATGAAATCATTGAGAGGTAGGCAGTATTCCTTTGCACAGTTAACTCTGTTCACCACGGTAAACAAGGTGTTAGACCCTCTTGCTTCTAACATTAAGGATTGTCTGTATACTGCTACAGTGCTTCTTCCATTCACTTTAAAGGGGCGATTTTATACAAAGCCGATGTTCCCCACACGTTAAAACGCTGACAGATAGGCAGTTCTGCTATCACACACTTATGTAATTCCCCCTTGTAAACAATGTGCTAAGTTGTCTTGTTTGTAACATTAATGGTTCCCTTACAAGGGAAGCAGTGCTTCTTCTTTCCACTTGAAAAGGGCTATTTTTCACAATGATAATGTTCTTCACACTTTAAAAGTCTGAGTGATAGGCAGTATTACTTTAAAAAGTGAACTCTATTCTCACGGCTAAACAAAGTGCTAGAGCCTCTTGCTGCTGCTCTTCATGGTTTTGCTCCATGACAAACTGCCCTTGTTCAATTCACCTACATGCAGCTATTTGGCACAATGCTGATGCACCTCATCCATTCAAAAACTAAGTAGTAGGCAGGATTCCAGTCAACAGGTAACTCAATTCTAGGGAATCAAGGTGCAAGACATTCCTGCCTCTCACACATCGTGTAGTGCCAGGAGATACAAGTGTTTGCCTATTTGCTATGAAGCAGGTATGTGTCAAAGAGTAGCTGGTTCTGCACTTCAAAGGCTATCATTTCACAAGCATTCCTTTCACAGGCTAACTCAAATCTCAAGGAGAAACAACGTGCCGGAACCTCCTGCTTCAGACCTTGATCTCCTGCAAGAGATAGAGTGATTCTTCCATTCTCTCGAATGGGGCTTCCTTGTACAAAGTTCGTGTTCCTCCACAATGAAAATGCTGAGAGGTAGGTAGTATTCCTTTAACCTGCTATCTCCATTCACAATGCTAAGCAAAGTGCTAGACCTGCTTGCTTCTGACATGAATGGTTCTCTTACAAGAGCTGCAGTACTTCTTCCTTTCACTTGTAGGGGCGACCTACCACAAATGTGATTTTTTTCACCCATGAAAACGATGTGACAGGCAGTATTCCTTTAAACATTTAACTCAATTCACTATGCTAAATAAGGGGCCACACCCTCTTGCTTCTACCATTAATGATTGTCTTACAAGTGCTCCAGCACTTCTTCCTTTCACTTGCATAGAGCCATTTAGCACAAAGTTGATTTTCCTCACACAAGAAAACAATGAGAGACAGGCAGTATTTCTTTCTTCAGCTCACTCAAATCACAATACTAAACCAGGCCCTAGGCCGTCTTGCTTCTCACATTAATGATACTCTTGCAAGAGTTGCAGAGCTTCTTCCATTCTTTTGAGGGTCGATTTACCACAGAGCTGATGTTCTTCACCCATGAAAACACTGAGTTAGGCAGTATTTCTTTGCACAGTTAACTCTGTTCACCACGGTAGACAAGGTGCTGGACCCTCTTGCTTCTAACATTAAGGATTGTCTGTCCACTACTACAGTGCTTCTTCCATTCACTTTAAAGGGGCGATTTTATACAAAGCTGATGTACTCCACACGTTAAAACGCTGACAGATAGGCAGTTCTGCTATCACACACTTATGTAATTCCCTCTTGTAAACAATGTGCTAAGTTGTCTTGTTTGTAACATTAATGGTTCCCTTGCAAGGGAAGCAGTGCTTCTTCCTTCCACTTGAAAAGGGCTATTTTTCACAATGATAATGTTCTTCACACTTTAAAAGTCTGAGAGATAGGCAGTATTCCTTTAAAAAGTGAACTCTATTCTCACTGCTAAACAAAGTGCTAGAGCCTCTTGCTGCTGCTCTTCATGGTTTTGCTCCATGACAAACTGCCCTTGTTCAATTCACCTACATGCAGCTATTTGGCACAATGCTGATGCACCTCACCCATTCAAAAACTCAGTAGTAGGCAGGATTCCACTCAACTGGTAACTCACTTTTTCTAGGGAAACAAGGTGCAAGGCATTCCTACCTCTCACACATCGTGTAGTGCCATGAGATACAATTGTTTGCCTATTTCGTATGAAGCGGGTCTTGTCAAAGAGTAGCTGGTTCTGCACTTCAAAGGCTATCATTTCACAAGCCTTTCGTTCACATGCTAACTCAAATCTCAAAGAGAATCAATGTGCAAGAACCTCCTGCTTCAGACCTTGATTATCCTGCAAGAGATAGAGTGATTCTTCCATTCTCTCGGATGGGGCTTTCTCGTACAAAGTGTGTGTTCCTCCAGAATGAAAATGCTGGGAGGTAGGTAGTATTACTTTTACCAGTTATCTCCATTCACAAAGCTAAATAAAGTGCTAGACCTGCTTGCTTCTAACATTAAAGCTTCTCCTCCAAGAGCTCCAGCACTTCTTCCTTTCACTTGCATAGAGCCATTTAGCACAAAGTTGATTTTCCTCACACAAGAAAACAATGAGAGACAGGCAGTATTCCTTTCTTCAGCTCACCCAATTGACAATACTAAACCAGGCCCTAGGCCGTCTTGCTTCGCACATTAATGATTCTCTTGCAACAGTTGCAGTGCTTCTTCCATTCTCTTGTGAGGGTCGATTTACCACAGAGCTGATGTTCTTCACCCATGAAAACACTGAGTTAGGCAGTATTCCTTTGCACAGTTAACTCTGTTCATCACGGTAGACAAGGTGCTGGACCCTCTTGCTTCTAACATTAAGGATTGTCTGTCCACTGCTACAGTGCTTCTTCCATTCACTTTAAAGTGGCTGTTTTACAGAAAGTTGATGTTCTTCACACTTTAACACGCTGACAGATAGGCACTATTGCTTTCGCACACTAATGTAATTCTCCCTTGTTAACAATGTGTTAAGTTGTCTTGTTTGCAGCATTAATGGTTCTCTTACAAGGGCTACAGTGTTTCTTCCTTGCACTTTAAATGCATTATTGGGCACAGAGTAATATTCAACACGCATGAAAACACTGAGTGATAGGCAGTATTCCTTTAAACAAGTACCACCATTATCCTTGGAAAACACGGTGCTTGACCCTCCTGCTTCTAACATTCACAATTCTCTTAAAGGAGATGCCGTGCTTCATCCATCCACTACTAAGATGAGATTTAGCACAAAATTGATGTTCCTCACCCATGAAAACAATGAGACTTAGGCAGTATTCCTTTCAACAGGTAACTGAATTCCCAATTTTAAAGGAGGTGCCAGATCCTCTTGCTAATAAAATGAAAGATTCTCTTCCAATATCTACAGTGTATCTTCCTTTCACTTGTGGGGGCAATTTAGCACGAAGTTGATGTTTCTCTCCCATGAAATCATTGAGAGGTAGGCAGTATTCCTTTGCACAGTTAACTCTGTTCACCACGGTAAACAAGGTGTTAGACCCTCTTGCTTCTAACATTAAGGATTGTCTGTATACTGCTACAGTGCTTCTTCCATTCACTTTAAAGGGGCGATTTTATAGAAAGCCGATGTTCCCCACACGTTAAAACGCTGACAGATAGGCAGTTCTGCTATCACACACTTATGTAATTCCCCCTTGTAAACAATGTACTAAGTTGTCTTGTTTGTAACATTAATGGTTCCCTTGCAAGGGAAGCAGTGCTTCTTCCTTCCACTTGAAAAGGGCTATTTTTCACAATGATAATGTTCTTCACACTTTAAAAGTCTGAGAGATAGGCAGTATTCCTTTAAAAAGTGAACTCTATTCTCACTGCTAAACAAAGTGTTAGAGCCTCTTGCTGCTGCTCTTCATGGTTTTGCTCCATGACAAACTGCCCTTGTTCAATTCACCTACATGCAGCTATTTGGCACAATGCTGATGCACCTCACCCATTCAAAAACTAAGTAGGAGGCAGGAATCCAGTCAACAGGTAACTCACTTCTAGGGAATCAAGGTGCAAGGCATTCCTGCCTCTCACACATCGTGTAGTGCCAGGAGATACAAGTGTTTGCCTATTTGCTGTGAAGCAGGTATGTGTCAAAGAGTAGCTGGTTCTGCACTTCAAAGGCTATCATTTCACAAGCATTCCTTTCACAGGCTAACTCAAATCTCAAGGAGAAACAACGTGCCGGAACCTCCTGCTTCAGACCTTGATCTCCTGCAAGAGATAGAGTGATTCTTCCATTCTCTCGAATGGGGCTTCCTTGTACAAAGTTCGTGTTCCTCCACAATGAAAATGCTGAGAGGTAGGTAGTATTCCTTTAACCTGCTATCTCCATTCACAATGCTAAGCAAAGTGCTAGACCTGCTTGCTTCTGACATGAATGGTTCTCTTACAAGAGCTGCAGTACTTCTTCCTTTCACTTGTAGGGGCGACCTACCACAAATGTGATTTTTTTCACCCATGAAAACGATGTGACAGGCAGTATTCCTTTAAACATTTAACTCAATTCACTATGCTAAATAAGGGGCCACACCCTCTTGCTTCTACCATTAATGATTGTCTTACAAGTGCTCCAGCACTTCTTCCTTTCACTTGCATAGAGCCATTTAGCACAAAGTTGATTTTCCTCACACAAGAAAACAATGAGAGACAGGCAGTATTTCTTTCTTCAGCTCACTCAAATCACAATACTAAACCAGGCCCTAGGCCGTCTTGCTTCTCACATTAATGATACTCTTGCAAGAGTTGCAGTGCTTCTTCCATTCTTTTGAGGGTCGATTTACCACAGAGCTGATGTTCTTCACCCATGAAAACACTGAGTTAGGCACTATTTCTTTGCACAGTTAACTCTGTTCACCACGGTAGACAAGGTGCTGGACCCTCTTGCTTCTAACATTAAGGATTGTCTGTCCACTGCTACAGTGCTTCTTCCATTCACTTTAAAGGGGCGATTTTATACAAAGCCGATGTTCCCCACACGTTAAAACGCTGACAGATAGGCAGTTCTGCTATCACACACTTATGTAATTCCCCCTTGTAAACAATGTGCTAAGTTGTCTTGTTTGTAACATTAATGGTTCCCTTACAAGGGAAGCAGTGCTTCTTCCTTCAACTTGAAAAGGGCTATTTTTCACAATGATAATGTTCTTCACACTTTAAAAGTCTGAGAGATAGGCAGTATTCCTTTAAAAAGTGAACTCTATTCTCACTGCTAAACAAACTGCTAGAGCTTCTTGCTGCTGCTCTTCATGGTTTTGCTCCATGACAAACTGCCCTTGTTCAATTCACCTACATGCAGCTATTTGGCACAATGCTGATGCACCTCACCCATTCAAAAACTCAGTAGTAGGCAGGATTCCACTCAACTGGTAACTCACTTTTTCTAGGGAAACAAGGTGCAAGGCATTCCTGCCTCTCACACATCGTGTAGTGCCATGAGATACAATTGTTTGCCTATTTCGTATGAAGCGGGTCTTGTCAAAGAGTAGCTGGTTCTGCACTTCAAAGGCTATCATTTCACAAGCCTTTCGTTCACATGCTAACTCAAATCTCAAAGAGAATCAATGTGCAAGAACCTCCTGCTTCAGACCTTGATTATCCTGCAAGAGATAGAGTGATTCTTCCATTCTCTCGGATGGGGCTTTCTCGTACAAAGTGTGTGTTCCTCCAGAATGAAAATGCTGGGAGGTAGGTAGTATTACTTTTACCAGTTATCTCCATTCACAAAGCTAAACAAAGTGCTAGACCTGCTTGCTTCTAACATTAAAGCTTCTCCTCCAAGCTTGCTTCTAACATTAAAGCTTCTCCTCCAAGAGCTCCAGCACTTCTTCCTTTCACTTGCATAGAGCCATTTAGCACAAAGTTGATTTTCCTCACACAAGAAAACAATGAGAGACAGGCAGTATTCCATTCTTCAGCTCACCCAATTGACAATAGTAAACCAGGCCCTAGGCCGTCTTGCTTCGCACATTAATGATTCTCTTGCAACAGTTGCAGTGCTTCTTCCATTCTCTTGTGAGGGTCGATTTACCACAGAGCTGATGTTCTTCACCCATGAAAACACTGAGTTAGGCAGTATTCCTTTGCACAGTTAACTCTGTTCATCACGGTAGACAAGGTGCTGGACCCTCTTGCTTCTAACATTAAGGATTGTCTGTCCACTGCTACAGTGCTTCTTCCATTCACTTTAAAGGGGCTGTTTTACAGAAAGTTGATGTTCTTCACACTTTAACACGCTGACAGATAGGCACTATTGCTTTCGCACACTAATGTAATTCTCCCTTGTTAACAATGTGTTAAGTTGTCTTGTTTGCAGCATTAATGGTTCTCTTACAAGGGCTACAGTGTTTCTTCCTTGCACTTTAAATGCATTATTGGGCACAGAGTAATATTCAACACGCATGAAAACACTGAGTGATAGGCAGTATTCCTTTAAACAAGTACCACCATTATCCTTGGAAAACACGGTGCTTGACCCTCCTGCTTCTAACATTCACAATTCTCTTAAAGGAGATGCCGTGCTTCATCCATCCACTACTAAGATGAGATTTAGCACAAAATTGATGTTCCTCACCCATGAAAACAATGAGACTTAGGCAGTATTCCTTTCAACAGGTAACTGAATTCCCAATTTTAAAGAACGTGCCAGATCCTCTTGCTAATAAAATGAAAGATTCTCTTCCAATATCTACAGTGTATCTTCCTTTCACTTGTGGGGGCAATTTAGCACCAAGTTGATGTTTCTCTCCCATGAAATCATTGAGAGGTAGGCAGTATTCCTTTGCACAGTTAACTCTGTTCACCACGGTAAACAAGGTGTTAGACCCTCTTGCTTCTAACATTAAGGATTGTCTGTATACTGCTACAGTGCTTCTTCCATTCACTTTAAAGGGGCGATTTTATAGAAAGCCGATGTTCCCCACACGTTAAAACGCTGACAGATAGGCAGTTCTGCTATCACACACTTATGTAATTCCCCCTTGTAAACAATGTGCTAAGTTGTCTTGTTTGTAACATTAATGGTTCCCTTGCAAGGGAAGCAGTGCTTCTTCCTTCCACTTGAAAAGGGCTATTTTTCACAATGATAATGTTCTTCACACTTTAAAAGTCTGAGAGATAGGCAGTATTCCTTTAAAAAGTGAACTCTATTCTCACTGCTAAACAAAGTGCTAGAGCCTCTTGCTGCTGCTCTTCATGGTTTTGCTCCATGACAAACTGCCCTTGTTCAATTCACCTACATGCAGCTATTTGGCACAATGCTGATGCACCTCACCCATTCAAAAACTAAGTAGGAGGCAGGAATCCAGTCAACAGGTAACTCACTTCTAGGGAATCAAGGTGCAAGGCATTCCTGCCTCTCACACATCGTGTAGTGCCAGGAGATACAAGTGTTTGCCTATTTGCTATGAAGCAGGTATGTGTCAAAGAGTAGCTGGTTCTGCACTTCAAAGGCTATCATTTCACAAGCATTCCTTTCACAGGCTAACTCAAATCTCAAGGAGAAACAACGTGCCGGAACCTCCTGCTTCAGACCTTGATCTCCTGCAAGAGATAGAGTGATTCTTCCATTCTCTCGAATGGGGCTTCCTTGTACAAAGTTCGTGTTCCTCCACAATGAAAATGCTGAGAGGTAGGTAGTATTCCTTTAACCTGCTATCTCCATTCACAATGCTAAGCAAAGTGCTAGACCTGCTTGCTTCTGACATGAATGGTTCTCTTACAAGAGCTGCAGTACTTCTTCCTTTCACTTGTAGGGGCGACCTACCACAAATGTGATTTTTTTCACCCATGAAAACGATGTGACAGGCAGTATTCCTTTAAACATTTAACTCAATTCACTATGCTAAATAAGGGGCCACACCCTCTTGCTTCTACCATTAATGATTGTCTTACAAGTGCTCCAGCACTTCTTCCTTTCACTTGCATAGAGCCATTTAGCACAAAGTTGATTTTCCTCACACAAGAAAACAATGAGAGACAGGCAGTATTTCTTTCTTCAGCTCACTCAAATCACAATACTAAACCAGGCCCTAGGCCGTCTTGCTTCTCACATTAATGATACTCTTGCAAGAGTTGCAGAGCTTCTTCCATTCTTTTGAGGGTCGATTTACCACAGAGCTGATGTTCTTCACCCATGAAAACACTGAGTTAGGCAGTATTTCTTTGCACAGTTAACTCTGTTCACCACGGTAGACAAGGTGCTGGACCCTCTTGCTTCTAACATTAAGGATTGTCTGTCCACTACTACAGTGCTTCTTCCATTCACTTTAAAGGGGCGATTTTATACAAAGCTGATGTACTCCACACGTTAAAACGCTGACAGATAGGCAGTTCTGCTATCACACACTTATGTAATTCCACCTTGTAAACAATGTGCTAAGTTGTCTTGTTTGTAACATTAATGGTTCCCTTGCAAGGGAAGCAGTGCTTCTTCCTTCCACTTGAAAAGGGCTATTTTTCACAATGATAATGTTCTTCACACTTTAAAAGTCTGAGAGATAGGCAGTATTCCTTTAAAAAGTGAACTCTATTCTCACTGCTAAACAAAGTGCTAGAGCCTCTTGCTGCTGCTCTTCATGGTTTTGCTCCATGACAAACTGCCCTTGTTCAATTCACCTACATGCAGCTATTTGGCACAATGCTGATGCACCTCACCCATTCAAAAACTCAGTAGTAGGCAGGATTCCACTCAACTGGTAACTCACTTTTTCTAGGGAAACAAGGTGCAAGGCATTCCTACCTCTCACACATCGTGTAGTGCCATGAGATACAATTGTTTGCCTATTTCGTATGAAGCGGGTCTTGTCAAAGAGTAGCTGGTTCTGCACTTCAAAGGCTATCATTTCACAAGCCTTTCGTTCACATGCTAACTCAAATCTCAAAGAGAATCAATGTGCAAGAACCTCCTGCTTCAGACCTTGATTATCCTGCAAGAGATAGAGTGATTCTTCCATTCTCTCGGATGGGGCTTTCTCGTACAAAGTGTGTGTTCCTCCAGAATGAAAATGCTGGGAGGTAGGTAGTATTACTTTTACCAGTTATCTCCATTCACAAAGCTAAATAAAGTGCTAGACCTGCTTGCTTCTAACATTAAAGCTTCTCCTCCAAGAGCTCCAGCACTTCTTCCTTTCACTTGCATAGAGCCATTTAGCACAAAGTTGATTTTCCTCACACAAGAAAACAATGAGAGACAGGCAGTATTCCTTTCTTCAGCTCACCCAATTGACAATACTAAACCAGGCCCTAGGCCGTCTTGCTTCGCACATTAATGATTCTCTTGCAACAGTTGCAGTGCTTCTTCCATTCTCTTGTGAGGGTCGATTTACCACAGAGCTGATGTTCTTCACCCATGAAAACACTGAGTTAGGCAGTATTCCTTTGCACAGTTAACTCTGTTCATCACGGTAGACAAGGTGCTGGACCCTCTTGCTTCTAACATTAAGGATTGTCTGTCCACTGCTACAGTGCTTCTTCCATTCACTTTAAAGTGGCTGTTTTACAGAAAGTTGATGTTCTTCACACTTTAACACGCTGACAGATAGGCACTATTGCTTTCGCACACTAATGTAATTCTCCCTTTTTAACAATGTGTTAAGTTGTCTTGTTTGCAGCATTAATGGTTCTCTTACAAGGGCTACAGTGTTTCTTCCTTGCACTTTAAATGCATTATTGGGCACAGAGTAATATTCAACACGCATGAAAACACTGAGTGATAGGCAGTATTCCTTTAAACAAGTACCACCATTATCCTTGGAAAACACGGTGCTTGACCCTCCTGCTTCTAACATTCACAATTCTCTTAAAGGAGATGCCGTGCTTCATCCATCCACTACTAAGATGAGATTTAGCACAAAATTGATGTTCCTCACCCATGAAAACAATGAGACTTAGGCAGTATTCCTTTCAACAGGTAACTGAATTCCCAATTTTAAAGGAGGTGCCAGATCCTCTTGCTAATAAAATGAAAGATTCTCTTCCAATATCTACAGTGTATCTTCCTTTCACTTGTGGGGGCAATTTAGCACCAAGTTGATGTTTCTCTCCCATGAAATCATTGAGAGGTAGGCAGTATTCCTTTGCACAGTTAACTCTGTTCACCACGGTAAACAAGGTGTTAGACCCTCTTGCTTCTAACATTAAGGATTGTCTGTATACTGCTACAGTGCTTCTTCCATTCACTTTAAAGGGGCGATTTTATACAAAGCCGATGTTCCCCACACGTTAAAACGCTGACAGATAGGCAGTTCTGCTATCACACACTTATGTAATTCCCCCTTGTAAACAATGTACTAAGTTGTCTTGTTTGTAACATTAATGGTTCCCTTGCAAGGGAAGCAGTGCTTCTTCCTTCCACTTGAAAAGGGCTATTTTTCACAATGATAATGTTCTTCACACTTTAAAAGTCTGAGAGATAGGCAGTATTCCTTTAAAAAGTGAACTCTATTCTCACTGCTAAACAAAGTGTTAGAGCCTCTTGCTGCTGCTCTTCATGGTTTTGCTCCATGACAAACTGCCCTTGTTCAATTCACCTACATGCAGCTATTTGGCACAATGCTGATGCACCTCACCCATTCAAAAACTAAGTAGGAGGCAGGAATCCAGTCAACAGGTAACTCACTTCTAGGGAATCAAGGTGCAAGGCATTCCTGCCTCTCACACATCGTGTAGTGCCAGGAGATACAAGTGTTTGCCTATTTGCTGTGAAGCAGGTATGTGTCAAAGAGTAGCTGGTTCTGCACTTCAAAGGCTATCATTTCACAAGCATTCCTTTCACAGGCTAACTCAAATCTCAAGGAGAAACAACGTGCCGGAACCTCCTGCTTCAGACCTTGATCTCCTGCAAGAGATAGAGTGATTCTTCCATTCTCTCGAATGGGGCTTCCTTGTACAAAGTTCGTGTTCCTCCACAATGAAAATGCTGAGAGGTAGGTAGTATTCCTTTAACCTGCTATCTCCATTCACAATGCTAAGCAAAGTGCTAGACCTGCTTGCTTCTGACATGAATGGTTCTCTTACAAGAGCTGCAGTACTTCTTCCTTTCACTTGTAGGGGCGACCTACCACAAATGTGATTTTTTTCACCCATGAAAACGATGTGACAGGCAGTATTCCTTTAAACATTTAACTCAATTCACTATGCTAAATAAGGGGCCACACCCTCTTGCTTCTACCATTAATGATTGTCTTACAAGTGCTCCAGCACTTCTTCCTTTCACTTGCATAGAGCCATTTAGCACAAAGTTGATTTTCCTCACACAAGAAAACAATGAGAGACAGGCAGTATTTCTTTCTTCAGCTCACTCAAATCACAATACTAAACCAGGCCCTAGGCCGTCTTGCTTCTCACATTAATGATACTCTTGCAAGAGTTGCAGTGCTTCTTCCATTCTTTTGAGGGTCGATTTACCACAGAGCTGATGTTCTTCACCCATGAAAACACTGAGTTAGGCACTATTTCTTTGCACAGTTAACTCTGTTCACCACGGTAGACAAGGTGCTGGACCCTCTTGCTTCTAACATTAAGGATTGTCTGTCCACTGCTACAGTGCTTCTTCCATTCACTTTAAAGGGGCGATTTTATACAAAGCCGATGTTCCCCACACGTTAAAACGCTGACAGATAGGCAGTTCTGCTATCACACACTTATGTAATTCCCCCTTGTAAACAATGTGCTAAGTTGTCTTGTTTGTAACATTAATGGTTCCCTTACAAGGGAAGCAGTGCTTCTTCCTTCAACTTGAAAAGGGCTATTTTTCACAATGATAATGTTCTTCACACTTTAAAAGTCTGAGAGATAGGCAGTATTCCTTTAAAAAGTGAACTCTATTCTCACTGCTAAACAAACTGCTAGAGCTTCTTGCTGCTGCTCTTCATGGTTTTGCTCCATGACAAACTGCCCTTGTTCAATTCACCTACATGCAGCTATTTGGCACAATGCTGATGCACCTCACCCATTCAAAAACTCAGTAGTAGGCAGGATTCCACTCAACTGGTAACTCACTTTTTCTAGGGAAACAAGGTGCAAGGCATTCCTGCCTCTCACACATCGTGTAGTGCCATGAGATACAATTGTTTGCCTATTTCGTATGAAGCGGGTCTTGTCAAAGAGTAGCTGGTTCTGCACTTCAAAGGCTATCATTTCACAAGCCTTTCGTTCACATGCTAACTCAAATCTCAAAGAGAATCAATGTGCAAGAACCTCCTGCTTCAGACCTTGATTATCCTGCAAGAGATAGAGTGATTCTTCCATTCTCTCGGATGGGGCTTTCTCGTACAAAGTGTGTGTTCCTCCAGAATGAAAATGCTGGGAGGTAGGTAGTATTACTTTTACCAGTTATCTCCATTCACAAAGCTAAACAAAGTGCTAGACCTGCTTGCTTCTAACATTAAAGCTTCTCCTCCAAGCTTGCTTCTAACATTAAAGCTTCTCCTCCAAGAGCTCCAGCACTTCTTCCTTTCACTTGCATAGAGCCATTTAGCACAAAGTTGATTTTCCTCACACAAGAAAACAATGAGAGACAGGCAGTATTCCATTCTTCAGCTCACCCAATTGACAATAGTAAACCAGGCCCTAGGCCGTCTTGCTTCGCACATTAATGATTCTCTTGCAACAGTTGCAGTGCTTCTTCCATTCTCTTGTGAGGGTCGATTTACCACAGAGCTGATGTTCTTCACCCATGAAAACACTGAGTTAGGCAGTATTCCTTTGCACAGTTAACTCTGTTCATCACGGTAGACAAGGTGCTGGACCCTCTTGCTTCTAACATTAAGGATTGTCTGTCCACTGCTACAGTGCTTCTTCCATTCACTTTAAAGTGGCTGTTTTACAGAAAGTTGATGTTCTTCACACTTTAACACGCTGACAGATAGGCACTATTGCTTTCGCACACTAATGTAATTCTCCCTTGTTAACAATGTGTTAAGTTGTCTTGTTTGCAGCATTAATGGTTCTCTTACAAGGGCTACAGTGTTTCTTCCTTGCACTTTAAATGCATTATTGGGCACAGAGTAATATTCAACACGCATGAAAACACTGAGTGATAGGCAGTATTCCTTTAAACAAGTACCACCATTATCCTTGGAAAACACGGTGCTTGACCCTCCTGCTTCTAACATTCACAATTCTCTTAAAGGAGATGCCGTGCTTCATCCATCCACTACTAAGATGAGATTTAGCACAAAATTGATGTTCCTCACCCATGAAAACAATGAGACTTAGGCAGTATTCCTTTCAACAGGTAACTGAATTCCCAATTTTAAAGGAGGTGCCAGATCCTCTTGCTAATAAAATGAAAGATTCTCTTCCAATATCTACAGTGTATCTTCCTTTCACTTGTGGGGGCAATTTAGCACCAAGTTGATGTTTCTCTCCCATGAAATCATTGAGAGGTAGGCAGTATTCCTTTGCACAGTTAACTCTGTTCACCACGGTAAACAAGGTGTTAGACCCTCTTGCTTCTAACATTAAGGATTGTCTGTATACTGCTACAGTGCTTCTTCCATTCACTTTAAAGGGGCGATTTTATACAAAGCCGATGTTCCCCACACGTTAAAACGCTGACAGATAGGCAGTTCTGCTATCACACACTTATGTAATTCCCCCTTGTAAACAATGTACTAAGTTGTCTTGTTTGTAACATTAATGGTTCCCTTGCAAGGGAAGCAGTGCTTCTTCCTTCCACTTGAAAAGGGCTATTTTTCACAATGATAATGTTCTTCACACTTTAAAAGTCTGAGAGATAGGCAGTATTCCTTTAAAAAGTGAACTCTATTCTCACTGCTAAACAAAGTGTTAGAGCCTCTTGCTGCTGCTCTTCATGGTTTTGCTCCATGACAAACTGCCCTTGTTCAATTCACCTACATGCAGCTATTTGGCACAATGCTGATGCACCTCACCCATTCAAAAACTAAGTAGGAGGCAGGAATCCAGTCAACAGGTAACTCACTTCTAGGGAATCAAGGTGCAAGGCATTCCTGCCTCTCACACATCGTGTAGTGCCAGGAGATACAAGTGTTTGCCTATTTGCTGTGAAGCAGGTATGTGTCAAAGAGTAGCTGGTTCTGCACTTCAAAGGCTATCATTTCACAAGCATTCCTTTCACAGGCTAACTCAAATCTCAAGGAGAAACAACGTGCCGGAACCTCCTGCTTCAGACCTTGATCTCCTGCAAGAGATAGAGTGATTCTTCCATTCTCTCGAATGGGGCTTCCTTGTACAAAGTTCGTGTTCCTCCACAATGAAAATGCTGAGAGGTAGGTAGTATTCCTTTAACCTGCTATCTCCATTCACAATGCTAAGCAAAGTGCTAGACCTGCTTGCTTCTGACATGAATGGTTCTCTTACAAGAGCTGCAGTACTTCTTCCTTTCACTTGTAGGGGCGACCTACCACAAATGTGATTTTTTTCACCCATGAAAACGATGTGACAGGCAGTATTCCTTTAAACATTTAACTCAATTCACTATGCTAAATAAGGGGCCACACCCTCTTGCTTCTACCATTAATGATTGTCTTACAAGTGCTCCAGCACTTCTTCCTTTCACTTGCATAGAGCCATTTAGCACAAAGTTGATTTTCCTCACACAAGAAAACAATGAGAGACAGGCAGTATTTCTTTCTTCAGCTCACTCAAATCACAATACTAAACCAGGCCCTAGGCCGTCTTGCTTCTCACATTAATGATACTCTTGCAAGAGTTGCAGTGCTTCTTCCATTCTTTTGAGGGTCGATTTACCACAGAGCTGATGTTCTTCACCCATGAAAACACTGAGTTAGGCACTATTTCTTTGCACAGTTAACTCTGTTCACCACGGTAGACAAGGTGCTGGACCCTCTTGCTTCTAACATTAAGGATTGTCTGTCCACTGCTACAGTGCTTCTTCCATTCACTTTAAAGGGGCGATTTTATACAAAGCCGATGTTCCCCACACGTTAAAACGCTGACAGATAGGCAGTTCTGCTATCACACACTTATGTAATTCCCCCTTGTAAACAATGTGCTAAGTTGTCTTGTTTGTAACATTAATGGTTCCCTTACAAGGGAAGCAGTGCTTCTTCCTTCAACTTGAAAAGGGCTATTTTTCACAATGATAATGTTCTTCACACTTTAAAAGTCTGAGAGATAGGCAGTATTCCTTTAAAAAGTGAACTCTATTCTCACTGCTAAACAAACTGCTAGAGCTTCTTGCTGCTGCTCTTCATGGTTTTGCTCCATGACAAACTGCCCTTGTTCAATTCACCTACATGCAGCTATTTGGCACAATGCTGATGCACCTCACCCATTCAAAAACTCAGTAGTAGGCAGGATTCCACTCAACTGGTAACTCACTTTTTCTAGGGAAACAAGGTGCAAGGCATTCCTGCCTCTCACACATCGTGTAGTGCCATGAGATACAATTGTTTGCCTATTTCGTATGAAGCGGGTCTTGTCAAAGAGTAGCTGGTTCTGCACTTCAAAGGCTATCATTTCACAAGCCTTTCGTTCACATGCTAACTCAAATCTCAAAGAGAATCAATGTGCAAGAACCTCCTGCTTCAGACCTTGATTATCCTGCAAGAGATAGAGTGATTCTTCCATTCTCTCGGATGGGGCTTTCTCGTACAAAGTGTGTGTTCCTCCAGAATGAAAATGCTGGGAGGTAGGTAGTATTACTTTTACCAGTTATCTCCATTCACAAAGCTAAACAAAGTGCTAGACCTGCTTGCTTCTAACATTAAAGCTTCTCCTCCAAGCTTGCTTCTAACATTAAAGCTTCTCCTCCAAGAGCTCCAGCACTTCTTCCTTTCACTTGCATAGAGCCATTTAGCACAAAGTTGATTTTCCTCACACAAGAAAACAATGAGAGACAGGCAGTATTCCATTCTTCAGCTCACCCAATTGACAATAGTAAACCAGGCCCTAGGCCGTCTTGCTTCGCACATTAATGATTCTCTTGCAACAGTTGCAGTGCTTCTTCCATTCTCTTGTGAGGGTCGATTTACCACAGAGCTGATGTTCTTCACCCATGAAAACACTGAGTTAGGCAGTATTCCTTTGCACAGTTAACTCTGTTCATCACGGTAGACAAGGTGCTGGACCCTCTTGCTTCTAACATTAAGGATTGTCTGTCCACTGCTACAGTGCTTCTTCCATTCACTTTAAAGGGGCTGTTTTACAGAAAGTTGATGTTCTTCACACTTTAACACGCTGACAGATAGGCACTATTGCTTTCGCACACTAATGTAATTCTCCCTTGTTAACAATGTGTTAAGTTGTCTTGTTTGCAGCATTAATGGTTCTCTTACAAGGGCTACAGTGTTTCTTCCTTGCACTTTAAATGCATTATTGGGCACAGAGTAATATTCAACACGCATGAAAACACTGAGTGATAGGCAGTATTCCTTTAAACAAGTACCACCATTATCCTTGGAAAACACGGTGCTTGACCCTCCTGCTTCTAACATTCACAATTCTCTTAAAGGAGATGCCGTGCTTCATCCATCCACTACTAAGATGAGATTTAGCACAAAATTGATGTTCCTCACCCATGAAAACAATGAGACTTAGGCAGTATTCCTTTCAACAGGTAACTGAATTCCCAATTTTAAAGAACGTGCCAGATCCTCTTGCTAATAAAATGAAAGATTCTCTTCCAATATCTACAGTGTATCTTCCTTTCACTTGTGGGGGCAATTTAGCACCAAGTTGATGTTTCTCTCCCATGAAATCATTGAGAGGTAGGCAGTATTCCTTTGCACAGTTAACTCTGTTCACCACGGTAAACAAGGTGTTAGACCCTCTTGCTTCTAACATTAAGGATTGTCTGTATACTGCTACAGTGCTTCTTCCATTCACTTTAAAGGGGCGATTTTATAGAAAGCCGATGTTCCCCACACGTTAAAACGCTGACAGATAGGCAGTTCTGCTATCACACACTTATGTAATTCCCCCTTGTAAACAATGTGCTAAGTTGTCTTGTTTGTAACATTAATGGTTCCCTTGCAAGGGAAGCAGTGCTTCTTCCTTCCACTTGAAAAGGGCTATTTTTCACAATGATAATGTTCTTCACACTTTAAAAGTCTGAGAGATAGGCAGTATTCCTTTAAAAAGTGAACTCTATTCTCACTGCTAAACAAAGTGCTAGAGCCTCTTGCTGCTGCTCTTCATGGTTTTGCTCCATGACAAACTGCCCTTGTTCAATTCACCTACATGCAGCTATTTGGCACAATGCTGATGCACCTCACCCATTCAAAAACTAAGTAGGAGGCAGGAATCCAGTCAACAGGTAACTCACTTCTAGGGAATCAAGGTGCAAGGCATTCCTGCCTCTCACACATCGTGTAGTGCCAGGAGATACAAGTGTTTGCCTATTTGCTATGAAGCAGGTATGTGTCAAAGAGTAGCTGGTTCTGCACTTCAAAGGCTATCATTTCACAAGCATTCCTTTCACAGGCTAACTCAAATCTCAAGGAGAAACAACGTGCCGGAACCTCCTGCTTCAGACCTTGATCTCCTGCAAGAGATAGAGTGATTCTTCCATTCTCTCGAATGGGGCTTCCTTGTACAAAGTTCGTGTTCCTCCACAATGAAAATGCTGAGAGGTAGGTAGTATTCCTTTAACCTGCTATCTCCATTCACAATGCTAAGCAAAGTGCTAGACCTGCTTGCTTCTGACATGAATGGTTCTCTTACAAGAGCTGCAGTACTTCTTCCTTTCACTTGTAGGGGCGACCTACCACAAATGTGATTTTTTTCACCCATGAAAACGATGTGACAGGCAGTATTCCTTTAAACATTTAACTCAATTCACTATGCTAAATAAGGGGCCACACCCTCTTGCTTCTACCATTAATGATTGTCTTACAAGTGCTCCAGCACTTCTTCCTTTCACTTGCATAGAGCCATTTAGCACAAAGTTGATTTTCCTCACACAAGAAAACAATGAGAGACAGGCAGTATTTCTTTCTTCAGCTCACTCAAATCACAATACTAAACCAGGCCCTAGGCCGTCTTGCTTCTCACATTAATGATACTCTTGCAAGAGTTGCAGAGCTTCTTCCATTCTTTTGAGGGTCGATTTACCACAGAGCTGATGTTCTTCACCCATGAAAACACTGAGTTAGGCAGTATTTCTTTGCACAGTTAACTCTGTTCACCACGGTAGACAAGGTGCTGGACCCTCTTGCTTCTAACATTAAGGATTGTCTGTCCACTACTACAGTGCTTCTTCCATTCACTTTAAAGGGGCGATTTTATACAAAGCTGATGTACTCCACACGTTAAAACGCTGACAGATAGGCAGTTCTGCTATCACACACTTATGTAATTCCCCCTTGTAAACAATGTGCTAAGTTGTCTTGTTTGTAACATTAATGGTTCCCTTGCAAGGGAAGCAGTGCTTCTTCCTTCCACTTGAAAAGGGCTATTTTTCACAATGATAATGTTCTTCACACTTTAAAAGTCTGAGAGATAGGCAGTATTCCTTTAAAAAGTGAACTCTATTCTCACTGCTAAACAAAGTGCTAGAGCCTCTTGCTGCTGCTCTTCATGGTTTTGCTCCATGACAAACTGCCCTTGTTCAATTCACCTACATGCAGCTATTTGGCACAATGCTGATGCACCTCACCCATTCAAAAACTCAGTAGTAGGCAGGATTCCACTCAACTGGTAACTCACTTTTTCTAGGGAAACAAGGTGCAAGGCATTCCTACCTCTCACACATCGTGTAGTGCCATGAGATACAATTGTTTGCCTATTTCGTATGAAGCGGGTCTTGTCAAAGAGTAGCTGGTTCTGCACTTCAAAGGCTATCATTTCACAAGCCTTTCGTTCACATGCTAACTCAAATCTCAAAGAGAATCAATGTGCAAGAACCTCCTGCTTCAGACCTTGATTATCCTGCAAGAGATAGAGTGATTCTTCCATTCTCTCGGATGGGGCTTTCTCGTACAAAGTGTGTGTTCCTCCAGAATGAAAATGCTGGGAGGTAGGTAGTATTACTTTTACCAGTTATCTCCATTCACAAAGCTAAATAAAGTGCTAGACCTGCTTGCTTCTAACATTAAAGCTTCTCCTCCAAGAGCTCCAGCACTTCTTCCTTTCACTTGCATAGAGCCATTTAGCACAAAGTTGATTTTCCTCACACAAGAAAACAATGAGAGACAGGCAGTATTCCTTTCTTCAGCTCACCCAATTGACAATACTAAACCAGGCCCTAGGCCGTCTTGCTTCGCACATTAATGATTCTCTTCCAACAGTTGCAGTGCTTCTTCCATTCTCTTGTGAGGGTCGATTTACCACAGAGCTGATGTTCTTCACCCATGAAAACACTGAGTTAGGCAGTATTCCTTTGCACAGTTAACTCTGTTCATCACGGTAGACAAGGTGCTGGACCCTCTTGCTTCTAACATTAAGGATTGTCTGTCCACTGCTACAGTGCTTCTTCCATTCACTTTAAAGTGGCTGTTTTACAGAAAGTTGATGTTCTTCACACTTTAACACGCTGACAGATAGGCACTATTGCTTTCGCACACTAATGTAATTCTCCCTTGTTAACAATGTGTTAAGTTGTCTTGTTTGCAGCATTAATGGTTCTCTTACAAGGGCTACAGTGTTTCTTCCTTGCACTTTAAATGCATTATTGGGCACAGAGTAATATTCAACACGCATGAAAACACTGAGTGATAGGCAGTATTCCTTTAAACAAGTACCACCATTATCCTTGGAAAACACGGTGCTTGACCCTCCTGCTTCTAACATTCACAATTCTCTTAAAGGAGATGCCGTGCTTCATCCATCCACTACTAAGATGAGATTTAGCACAAAATTGATGTTCCTCACCCATGAAAACAATGAGACTTAGGCAGTATTCCTTTCAACAGGTAACTGAATTCCCAATTTTAAAGAACGTGCCAGATCCTCTTGCTAATAAAATGAAAGATTCTCTTCCAATATCTACAGTGTATCTTCCTTTCACTTGTGGGGGCAATTTAGCACCAAGTTGATGTTTCTCTCCCATGAAATCATTGAGAGGTAGGCAGTATTCCTTTGCACAGTTAACTCTGTTCACCACGGTAAACAAGGTGTTAGACCCTCTTGCTTCTAACATTAAGGATTGTCTGTATACTGCTACAGTGCTTCTTCCATTCACTTTAAAGGGGCGATTTTATAGAAAGCCGATGTTCCCCACACGTTAAAACGCTGACAGATAGGCAGTTCTGCTATCACACACTTATGTAATTCCCCCTTGTAAACAATGTGCTAAGTTGTCTTGTTTGTAACATTAATGGTTCCCTTGCAAGGGAAGCAGTGCTTCTTCCTTCCACTTGAAAAGGGCTATTTTTCACAATGATAATGTTCTTCACACTTTAAAAGTCTGAGAGATAGGCAGTATTCCTTTAAAAAGTGAACTCTATTCTCACTGCTAAACAAAGTGCTAGAGCCTCTTGCTGCTGCTCTTCATGGTTTTGCTCCATGACAAACTGCCCTTGTTCAATTCACCTACATGCAGCTATTTGGCACAATGCTGATGCACCTCACCCATTCAAAAACTAAGTAGGAGGCAGGAATCCAGTCAACAGGTAACTCACTTCTAGGGAATCAAGGTGCAAGGCATTCCTGCCTCTCACACATCGTGTAGTGCCAGGAGATACAAGTGTTTGCCTATTTGCTATGAAGCAGGTATGTGTCAAAGAGTAGCTGGTTCTGCACTTCAAAGGCTATCATTTCACAAGCATTCCTTTCACAGGCTAACTCAAATCTCAAGGAGAAACAACGTGCCGGAACCTCCTGCTTCAGACCTTGATCTCCTGCAAGAGATAGAGTGATTCTTCCATTCTCTCGAATGGGGCTTCCTTGTACAAAGTTCGTGTTCCTCCACAATGAAAATGCTGAGAGGTAGGTAGTATTCCTTTAACCTGCTATCTCCATTCACAATGCTAAGCAAAGTGCTAGACCTGCTTGCTTCTGACATGAATGGTTCTCTTACAAGAGCTGCAGTACTTCTTCCTTTCACTTGTAGGGGCGACCTACCACAAATGTGATTTTTTTCACCCATGAAAACGATGTGACAGGCAGTATTCCTTTAAACATTTAACTCAATTCACTATGCTAAATAAGGGGCCACACCCTCTTGCTTCTACCATTAATGATTGTCTTACAAGTGCTCCAGCACTTCTTCCTTTCACTTGCATAGAGCCATTTAGCACAAAGTTGATTTTCCTCACACAAGAAAACAATGAGAGACAGGCAGTATTTCTTTCTTCAGCTCACTCAAATCACAATACTAAACCAGGCCCTAGGCCGTCTTGCTTCTCACATTAATGATACTCTTGCAAGAGTTGCAGAGCTTCTTCCATTCTTTTGAGGGTCGATTTACCACAGAGCTGATGTTCTTCACCCATGAAAACACTGAGTTAGGCAGTATTTCTTTGCACAGTTAACTCTGTTCACCACGGTAGACAAGGTGCTGGACCCTCTTGCTTCTAACATTAAGGATTGTCTGTCCACTACTACAGTGCTTCTTCCATTCACTTTAAAGGGGCGATTTTATACAAAGCTGATGTACTCCACACGTTAAAACGCTGACAGATAGGCAGTTCTGCTATCACACACTTATGTAATTCCACCTTGTAAACAATGTGCTAAGTTGTCTTGTTTGTAACATTAATGGTTCCCTTGCAAGGGAAGCAGTGCTTCTTCCTTCCACTTGAAAAGGGCTATTTTTCACAATGATAATGTTCTTCACACTTTAAAAGTCTGAGAGATAGGCAGTATTCCTTTAAAAAGTGAACTCTATTCTCACTGCTAAACAAAGTGCTAGAGCCTCTTGCTGCTGCTCTTCATGGTTTTGCTCCATGACAAACTGCCCTTGTTCAATTCACCTACATGCAGCTATTTGGCACAATGCTGATGCACCTCACCCATTCAAAAACTCAGTAGTAGGCAGGATTCCACTCAACTGGTAACTCACTTTTTCTAGGGAAACAAGGTGCAAGGCATTCCTACCTCTCACACATCGTGTAGTGCCATGAGATACAATTGTTTGCCTATTTCGTATGAAGCGGGTCTTGTCAAAGAGTAGCTGGTTCTGCACTTCAAAGGCTATCATTTCACAAGCCTTTCGTTCACATGCTAACTCAAATCTCAAAGAGAATCAATGTGCAAGAACCTCCTGCTTCAGACCTTGATTATCCTGCAAGAGATAGAGTGATTCTTCCATTCTCTCGGATGGGGCTTTCTCGTACAAAGTGTGTGTTCCTCCAGAATGAAAATGCTGGGAGGTAGGTAGTATTACTTTTACCAGTTATCTCCATTCACAAAGCTAAATAAAGTGCTAGACCTGCTTGCTTCTAACATTAAAGCTTCTCCTCCAAGAGCTCCAGCACTTCTTCCTTTCACTTGCATAGAGCCATTTAGCACAAAGTTGATTTTCCTCACACAAGAAAACAATGAGAGACAGGCAGTATTCCTTTCTTCAGCTCACCCAATTGACAATACTAAACCAGGCCCTAGGCCGTCTTGCTTCGCACATTAATGATTCTCTTGCAACAGTTGCAGTGCTTCTTCCATTCTCTTGTGAGGGTCGATTTACCACAGAGCTGATGTTCTTCACCCATGAAAACACTGAGTTAGGCAGTATTCCTTTGCACAGTTAACTCTGTTCATCACGGTAGACAAGGTGCTGGACCCTCTTGCTTCTAACATTAAGGATTGTCTGTCCACTGCTACAGTGCTTCTTCCATTCACTTTAAAGTGGCTGTTTTACAGAAAGTTGATGTTCTTCACACTTTAACACGCTGACAGATAGGCACTATTGCTTTCGCACACTAATGTAATTCTCCCTTTTTAACAATGTGTTAAGTTGTCTTGTTTGCAGCATTAATGGTTCTCTTACAAGGGCTACAGTGTTTCTTCCTTGCACTTTAAATGCATTATTGGGCACAGAGTAATATTCAACACGCATGAAAACACTGAGTGATAGGCAGTATTCCTTTAAACAAGTACCACCATTATCCTTGGAAAACACGGTGCTTGACCCTCCTGCTTCTAACATTCACAATTCTCTTAAAGGAGATGCCGTGCTTCATCCATCCACTACTAAGATGAGATTTAGCACAAAATTGATGTTCCTCACCCATGAAAACAATGAGACTTAGGCAGTATTCCTTTCAACAGGTAACTGAATTCCCAATTTTAAAGGAGGTGCCAGATCCTCTTGCTAATAAAATGAAAGATTCTCTTCCAATATCTACAGTGTATCTTCCTTTCACTTGTGGGGGCAATTTAGCACCAAGTTGATGTTTCTCTCCCATGAAATCATTGAGAGGTAGGCAGTATTCCTTTGCACAGTTAACTCTGTTCACCACGGTAAACAAGGTGTTAGACCCTCTTGCTTCTAACATTAAGGATTGTCTGTATACTGCTACAGTGCTTCTTCCATTCACTTTAAAGGGGCGATTTTATACAAAGCCGATGTTCCCCACACGTTAAAACGCTGACAGATAGGCAGTTCTGCTATCACACACTTATGTAATTCCCCCTTGTAAACAATGTACTAAGTTGTCTTGTTTGTAACATTAATGGTTCCCTTGCAAGGGAAGCAGTGCTTCTTCCTTCCACTTGAAAAGGGCTATTTTTCACAATGATAATGTTCTTCACACTTTAAAAGTCTGAGAGATAGGCAGTATTCCTTTAAAAAGTGAACTCTATTCTCACTGCTAAACAAAGTGTTAGAGCCTCTTGCTGCTGCTCTTCATGGTTTTGCTCCATGACAAACTGCCCTTGTTCAATTCACCTACATGCAGCTATTTGGCACAATGCTGATGCACCTCACCCATTCAAAAACTAAGTAGGAGGCAGGAATCCAGTCAACAGGTAACTCACTTCTAGGGAATCAAGGTGCAAGGCATTCCTGCCTCTCACACATCGTGTAGTGCCAGGAGATACAAGTGTTTGCCTATTTGCTGTGAAGCAGGTATGTGTCAAAGAGTAGCTGGTTCTGCACTTCAAAGGCTATCATTTCACAAGCATTCCTTTCACAGGCTAACTCAAATCTCAAGGAGAAACAACGTGCCGGAACCTCCTGCTTCAGACCTTGATCTCCTGCAAGAGATAGAGTGATTCTTCCATTCTCTCGAATGGGGCTTCCTTGTACAAAGTTCGTGTTCCTCCACAATGAAAATGCTGAGAGGTAGGTAGTATTCCTTTAACCTGCTATCTCCATTCACAATGCTAAGCAAAGTGCTAGACCTGCTTGCTTCTGACATGAATGGTTCTCTTACAAGAGCTGCAGTACTTCTTCCTTTCACTTGTAGGGGCGACCTACCACAAATGTGATTTTTTTCACCCATGAAAACGATGTGACAGGCAGTATTCCTTTAAACATTTAACTCAATTCACTATGCTAAATAAGGGGCCACACCCTCTTGCTTCTACCATTAATGATTGTCTTACAAGTGCTCCAGCACTTCTTCCTTTCACTTGCATAGAGCCATTTAGCACAAAGTTGATTTTCCTCACACAAGAAAACAATGAGAGACAGGCAGTATTTCTTTCTTCAGCTCACTCAAATCACAATACTAAACCAGGCCCTAGGCCGTCTTGCTTCTCACATTAATGATACTCTTGCAAGAGTTGCAGTGCTTCTTCCATTCTTTTGAGGGTCGATTTACCACAGAGCTGATGTTCTTCACCCATGAAAACACTGAGTTAGGCACTATTTCTTTGCACAGTTAACTCTGTTCACCACGGTAGACAAGGTGCTGGACCCTCTTGCTTCTAACATTAAGGATTGTCTGTCCACTGCTACAGTGCTTCTTCCATTCACTTTAAAGGGGCGATTTTATACAAAGCCGATGTTCCCCACACGTTAAAACGCTGACAGATAGGCAGTTCTGCTATCACACACTTATGTAATTCCCCCTTGTAAACAATGTGCTAAGTTGTCTTGTTTGTAACATTAATGGTTCCCTTACAAGGGAAGCAGTGCTTCTTCCTTCAACTTGAAAAGGGCTATTTTTCACAATGATAATGTTCTTCACACTTTAAAAGTCTGAGAGATAGGCAGTATTCCTTTAAAAAGTGAACTCTATTCTCACTGCTAAACAAACTGCTAGAGCTTCTTGCTGCTGCTCTTCATGGTTTTGCTCCATGACAAACTGCCCTTGTTCAATTCACCTACATGCAGCTATTTGGCACAATGCTGATGCACCTCACCCATTCAAAAACTCAGTAGTAGGCAGGATTCCACTCAACTGGTAACTCACTTTTTCTAGGGAAACAAGGTGCAAGGCATTCCTGCCTCTCACACATCGTGTAGTGCCATGAGATACAATTGTTTGCCTATTTCGTATGAAGCGGGTCTTGTCAAAGAGTAGCTGGTTCTGCACTTCAAAGGCTATCATTTCACAAGCCTTTCGTTCACATGCTAACTCAAATCTCAAAGAGAATCAATGTGCAAGAACCTCCTGCTTCAGACCTTGATTATCCTGCAAGAGATAGAGTGATTCTTCCATTCTCTCGGATGGGGCTTTCTCGTACAAAGTGTGTGTTCCTCCAGAATGAAAATGCTGGGAGGTAGGTAGTATTACTTTTACCAGTTATCTCCATTCACAAAGCTAAACAAAGTGCTAGACCTGCTTGCTTCTAACATTAAAGCTTCTCCTCCAAGCTTGCTTCTAACATTAAAGCTTCTCCTCCAAGAGCTCCAGCACTTCTTCCTTTCACTTGCATAGAGCCATTTAGCACAAAGTTGATTTTCCTCACACAAGAAAACAATGAGAGACAGGCAGTATTCCTTTCTTCAGCTCACCCAATTGACAATACTAAACCAGGCCCTAGGCCGTCTTGCTTCGCACATTAATGATTCTCTTGCAACAGTTGCAGTGCTTCTTCCATTCTCTTGTGAGGGTCGATTTACCACAGAGCTGATGTTCTTCACCCATGAAAACACTGAGTTAGGCAGTATTCCTTTGCACAGTTAACTCTGTTCATCACGGTAGACAAGGTGCTGGACCCTCTTGCTTCTAACATTAAGGATTGTCTGTCCACTGCTACAGTGCTTCTTCCATTCACTTTAAAGTGGCTGTTTTACAGAAAGTTGATGTTCTTCACACTTTAACACGCTGACAGATAGGCACTATTGCTTTCGCACACTAATGTAATTCTCCCTTTTTAACAATGTGTTAAGTTGTCTTGTTTGCAGCATTAATGGTTCTCTTACAAGGGCTACAGTGTTTCTTCCTTGCACTTTAAATGCATTATTGGGCACAGAGTAATATTCAACACGCATGAAAACACTGAGTGATAGGCAGTATTCCTTTAAACAAGTACCACCATTATCCTTGGAAAACACGGTGCTTGACCCTCCTGCTTCTAACATTCACAATTCTCTTAAAGGAGATGCCGTGCTTCATCCATCCACTACTAAGATGAGATTTAGCACAAAATTGATGTTCCTCACCCATGAAAACAATGAGACTTAGGCAGTATTCCTTTCAACAGGTAACTGAATTCCCAATTTTAAAGGAGGTGCCAGATCCTCTTGCTAATAAAATGAAAGATTCTCTTCCAATATCTACAGTGTATCTTCCTTTCACTTGTGGGGGCAATTTAGCACCAAGTTGATGTTTCTCTCCCATGAAATCATTGAGAGGTAGGCAGTATTCCTTTGCACAGTTAACTCTGTTCACCACGGTAAACAAGGTGTTAGACCCTCTTGCTTCTAACATTAAGGATTGTCTGTATACTGCTACAGTGCTTCTTCCATTCACTTTAAAGGGGCGATTTTATACAAAGCCGATGTTCCCCACACGTTAAAACGCTGACAGATAGGCAGTTCTGCTATCACACACTTATGTAATTCCCCCTTGTAAACAATGTGCTAAGTTGTCTTGTTTGTAACATTAATGGTTCCCTTACAAGGGAAGCAGTGCTTCTTCTTTCCACTTGAAAAGGGCTATTTTTCACAATGATAATGTTCTTCACACTTTAAAAGTCTGAGTGATAGGCAGTATTACTTTAAAAAGTGAACTCTATTCTCACGGCTAAACAAAGTGCTAGAGCCTCTTGCTGCTGCTCTTCATGGTTTTGCTCCATGACAAACTGCCCTTGTTCAATTCACCTACATGCAGCTATTTGGCACAATGCTGATGCACCTCATCCATTCAAAAACTAAGTAGTAGGCAGGATTCCAGTCAACAGGTAACTCAATTCTAGGGAATCAAGGTGCAAGACATTCCTGCCTCTCACACATCGTGTAGTGCCAGGAGATACAAGTGTTTGCCTATTTGCTATGAAGCAGGTATGTGTCAAAGAGTAGCTGGTTCTGCACTTCAAAGGCTATCATTTCACAAGCATTCCTTTCACAGGCTAACTCAAATCTCAAGGAGAAACAACGTGCCGGAACCTCCTGCTTCAGACCTTGATCTCCTGCAAGAGATAGAGTGATTCTTCCATTCTCTCGAATGGGGCTTCCTTGTACAAAGTTCGTGTTCCTCCACAATGAAAATGCTGAGAGGTAGGTAGTATTCCTTTAACCTGCTATCTCCATTCACAATGCTAAGCAAAGTGCTAGACCTGCTTGCTTCTGACATGAATGGTTCTCTTACAAGAGCTGCAGTACTTCTTCCTTTCACTTGTAGGGGCGACCTACCACAAATGTGATTTTTTCACCCATGAAAACGATGTGACAGGCAGTATTCCTTTAAACATTTAACTCAATTCACTATGCTAAATAAGGGGCCACACCCTCTTGCTTCTACCATTAATGATTGTCTTACAAGTGCTCCAGCACTTCTTCCTTTCACTTGCATAGAGCCATTTAGCACAAAGTTGATTTTCCTCACACAAGAAAACAATGAGAGACAGGCAGTATTTCTTTCTTCAGCTCACTCAAATCACAATACTAAACCAGGCCCTAGGCCGTCTTGCTTCTCACATTAATGATACTCTTGCAAGAGTTGCAGAGCTTCTTCCATTCTTTTGAGGGTCGATTTACCACAGAGCTGATGTTCTTCACCCATGAAAACACTGAGTTAGGCAGTATTTCTTTGCACAGTTAACTCTGTTCACCACGGTAGACAAGGTGCTGGACCCTCTTGCTTCTAACATTAAGGATTGTCTGTCCACTACTACAGTGCTTCTTCCATTCACTTTAAAGGGGCGATTTTATACAAAGCTGATGTACTCCACACGTTAAAACGCTGACAGATAGGCAGTTCTGCTATCACACACTTATGTAATTCCCTCTTGTAAACAATGTGCTAAGTTGTCTTGTTTGTAACATTAATGGTTCCCTTGCAAGGGAAGCAGTGCTTCTTCCTTCCACTTGAAAAGGGCTATTTTTCACAATGATAATGTTCTTCACACTTTAAAAGTCTGAGAGATAGGCAGTATTCCTTTAAAAAGTGAACTCTATTCTCACTGCTAAACAAAGTGCTAGAGCCTCTTGCTGCTGCTCTTCATGGTTTTGCTCCATGACAAACTGCCCTTGTTCAATTCACCTACATGCAGCTATTTGGCACAATGCTGATGCACCTCACCCATTCAAAAACTCAGTAGTAGGCAGGATTCCACTCAACTGGTAACTCACTTTTTCTAGGGAAACAAGGTGCAAGGCATTCCTACCTCTCACACATCGTGTAGTGCCATGAGATACAATTGTTTGCCTATTTCGTATGAAGCGGGTCTTGTCAAAGAGTAGCTGGTTCTGCACTTCAAAGGCTATCATTTCACAAGCCTTTCGTTCACATGCTAACTCAAATCTCAAAGAGAATCAATGTGCAAGAACCTCCTGCTTCAGACCTTGATTATCCTGCAAGAGATAGAGTGATTCTTCCATTCTCTCGGATGGGGCTTTCTCGTACAAAGTGTGTGTTCCTCCAGAATGAAAATGCTGGGAGGTAGGTAGTATTACTTTTACCAGTTATCTCCATTCACAAAGCTAAATAAAGTGCTAGACCTGCTTGCTTCTAACATTAAAGCTTCTCCTCCAAGAGCTCCAGCACTTCTTCCTTTCACTTGCATAGAGCCATTTAGCACAAAGTTGATTTTCCTCACACAAGAAAACAATGAGAGACAGGCAGTATTCCTTTCTTCAGCTCACCCAATTGACAATACTAAACCAGGCCCTAGGCCGTCTTGCTTCGCACATTAATGATTCTCTTGCAACAGTTGCAGTGCTTCTTCCATTCTCTTGTGAGGGTCGATTTACCACAGAGCTGATGTTCTTCACCCATGAAAACACTGAGTTAGGCAGTATTCCTTTGCACAGTTAACTCTGTTCATCACGGTAGACAAGGTGCTGGACCCTCTTGCTTCTAACATTAAGGATTGTCTGTCCACTGCTACAGTGCTTCTTCCATTCACTTTAAAGTGGCTGTTTTACAGAAAGTTGATGTTCTTCACACTTTAACACGCTGACAGATAGGCACTATTGCTTTCGCACACTAATGTAATTCTCCCTTGTTAACAATGTGTTAAGTTGTCTTGTTTGCAGCATTAATGGTTCTCTTACAAGGGCTACAGTGTTTCTTCCTTGCACTTTAAATGCATTATTGGGCACAGAGTAATATTCAACACGCATGAAAACACTGAGTGATAGGCAGTATTCCTTTAAACAAGTACCACCATTATCCTTGGAAAACACGGTGCTTGACCCTCCTGCTTCTAACATTCACAATTCTCTTAAAGGAGATGCCGTGCTTCATCCATCCACTACTAAGATGAGATTTAGCACAAAATTGATGTTCCTCACCCATGAAAACAATGAGACTTAGGCAGTATTCTTTTCAACAGGTAACTGAATTCCCAATTTTAAAGGAGGTGCCAGATCCTCTTGCTAATAAAATGAAAGATTCTCTTCCAATATCTACAGTGTATCTTCCTTTCACTTGTGGGGGCAATTTAGCACCAAGTTGATGTTTCTCTCCCATGAAATCATTGAGAGGTAGGCAGTATTCCTTTGCACAGTTAACTCTGTTCACCACGGTAAACAAGGTGTTAGACCCTCTTGCTTCTAACATTAAGGATTGTCTGTATACTGCTACAGTGCTTCTTCCATTCACTTTAAAGGGGCGATTTTATACAAAGCCGATGTTCCCCACACGTTAAAACGCTGACAGATAGGCAGTTCTGCTATCACACACTTATGTAATTCCCCCTTGTAAACAATGTGCTAAGTTGTCTTGTTTGTAACATTAATGGTTCCCTTACAAGGGAAGCAGTGCTTCTTCCTTCCACTTGAAAAGGGCTATTTTTCACAATGATAATGTTCTTCACACTTTAAAAGTCTGAGTGATAGGCAGTATTCCTTTAAAAAGTGAACTCTATTCTCACGGCTAAACAAAGTGCTAGAGCCTCTTGCTGCTGCTCTTCATGGTTTTGCTCCATGACAAACTGCCCTTGTTCAATTCACCTACATGCAGCTATTTGGCACAATGCTGATGCACCTCATCCATTCAAAAACTAAGTAGTAGGCAGGATTCCAGTCAACAGGTAACTCAATTCTAGGGAATCAAGGTGCAAGACATTCCTGCCTCTCACACATCGTGTAGTGCCAGGAGATACAAGTGTTTGCCTATTTGCTATGAAGCAGGTATGTGTCAAAGAGTAGCTGGTTCTGCACTTCAAAGGCTATCATTTCACAAGCATTCTTTTTGAAAGGAATAGGAGGTCTCAGCGGGCCCCAACCCCCTTGTTGGAGAAACCAGTACCAAACATCCCATGTAGATAAGATAAGCAATGCGGTAGGGCTCAGTTAGGGCATATAGAATGTGATGAATGTGAGTGGGGGGTACATGCAAGATGTGAAGTACGTGCAAGATGTGAGGTACGCGCAAGATGTGCTCTGCCTGCTTGCCCAATGTTGATAACGAAAATATGCATGCCACCGCAGTCTATATAAGATTTCCCCTAAAGAGGCTCAGGGTCGTGTTTTCCTAACCGGTCCTGCGTGTCCGTGTGGGAGCTCGACCCTGGCTAGCCAGCCCAATAAACTCTGCTTTGTTGATTGTATTCTCGCCTGGCTCTCTGTCTCTCGGGGGAATAGGATTCCGGGTCCTAACATTTGGAGGTCCCACCGAGATTTCATTTTCTCGAGAGACAGAACCTGCCTGTGAGAAAGCAGGGGCGATCCCAAGTCCTAGGCGTTGGGAGGGGATCCCAGACCCTCATTTGGAGGAACTTGAGTGTTCCATTTGGGCCGCGGCGGGGATTCGGCCAATCCCCAGGGAGATTCATTCTGGGAATCTCGCAAGGAGGACCACAGGGTCCTATTGGGAGAGGCTTTCCTCTCATTTGGGCTCGAGCATTTTAGGAACCCTGGCGCCAGGTGAAGAACTAATTGAGCTAGTCGAACGACCACCCGTCAAGTGGACCCCTTTCGGCCTGATATCCCAGTTGGACGGTGAGGAGGTTGAATGGGGTGCGCACCAGTGTGAGAGAAGGACCGGTCCGAGCGAGTGCTGGAGAGTGTTGTGTGTGTGTGGAATTATTGTTGCCTTTACCCTTTTTGTTCTATCTCTCTTGGTGTTTGAGTCTCCTTCCACAATGGGACAGGGACAAACAACCCCAAAGTCTCTGATCCTTTCTCACTTTCCAGAAGTTAAAGAAAGGGCCTTAAATGCGGGTCTGGTCATCAAGAAAGGTAAGTTCGACACCTTTTGTTCTGCAGAGTGGCCCACCTTTGGAGTCGGGTGGCCCATTCAAGGTTCCCTCTCCCTAGACCTGATCACTAAGGTTAAAGCAGTCATTTTTCAGCCAGACAATCGAGGCCATCCAGACCAAGTTCCTTACATTTTGGTTTGGGAGGATCTGGTGAGGAACCCTCCCCCTTGGTTAACAGTTTTTCTGACCCACCCCTCCAGTTCGGCCCCCGGGGCTAAAACCCCAGTCACGCCCGCCTTGGTCATAAAGGAGGAGGAAAAACTTCCTCTTCCCACCTTGACCGGTCCTCAAATTAGGGCATCTCCTTCACCATCTCTGGTCTTACCAGAGAGTTCCCCCCTTTACCCATCCCTCGCAGGGGCAGAGGAAGATCGGCCGCCTCCATACGTGACTCCCCCTGGCCAAGCCAGTGCCGCGGAGGAGGAAATTTCCTCATCCTCCTCAACAGGACTGGCAGCAGGAGGAGGAATGGGTCGAAGACTTCGCCCCCGAGGGATCCAGGAAAGGGAGGGGGAAGACGGGCCCCCCTCATCAACACAGGGGGAGGAAACTGTCCCTACACTTCCAGTCCGGATGGTGGGCCAAGGGGGACCGGGAGGAGGGCAACAGTTTCAGTACTGGCCCTTCTCCTCCAGTGATCTATATAACTGGAGGACGCAGAACCCGCCCTTTTCTGAAGACCCCAAGTGTCTCATAGATCTCCTGGAGTCCATCATGCATACACACCGTCCCACTTGGGATGACTGTCATCAGCTGCTCAATACTCTTTTTACGACGGAGGAACGAGAGCGCATCCTCAACGAAGCGAGGAAGAACGTCTTGGGGGATAATGGGAGACCCACAACTCTCCAACCGGCCATAGACGAGGCTTTTCCCCTACGCCGCCCTAATTGGGATTTCGGGACCGCAGAAGGTAGGGAGCGTCTTCGGATCTACTGCCAGACTCTTATGGCCGGTCTCCGAGCGGCCGCCAGAAGGCCCACCAATTTTGCAAAAGTGAAAGCAGTCGTTCAAAGGGAAAACGAAAGCCCAGCCGGTTTCTTAGAGTGCCTCTATGAGGCATACCGTCAGTACACCCCTATTGACCCTGAGGCGGACCTCCACCGGTCTGCTGTGGTACTCTCATTCATTAATCAGGCAGCTCCAGACATTAGGAGAAAACTCAATAAACAGGAAAACTTAGGGGAGATGACTATAAGGGAAATGCTGCAGGTAGCAGAAAAGGTCTTTACCGCTAGGGAAACTCCAGAAGAAAGGGAGGAAAGACAGAGAAAGGAAGACAGGGAGGCCCAGGAGAAATTGAGAAAGGAGGACCGGGAGTTCCAGGCTAAGGAAAACCGAAAGCAACAGA
Source organism: Castor canadensis (assembly GCF_047511655.1). NCBI lineage: Eukaryota > Metazoa > Chordata > Mammalia > Rodentia > Castoridae > Castor > Castor canadensis. The sequence continues at coordinate 97,854,662 of NC_133397.1, read as the reverse complement.
GAGAAATGGCTCGTATTTTCCTAGCGGGTGTCCGGGACCAACCCAGGGGAGGGGGCCACGCCAGGACCCCGGATAAGGAACACTGTTTTTACTGTAAGGAAACGGGGCATTGGAAGAGAGAATGTCCTAAGTTAAAGGGAAGAAGAGGGTTTGGAAGGAGACCGGGGGAAAACAGGGAAAGGGAACGAGCAGTAGAGCAGGCCAGAGTCCTCCTAGCCGGAGAAGAGGACTGAAGGAGACGGGGCTCAGACCCCCTCCCCGAGTCCTGGGTAACAATGCATGTGGAGGGGAAGCCGATGGGGTTCATGGTGGATACCGGCGCCCAATATTCGGTTTTAAACAAGGCACATGGACCTTTGAACAAGGCACGAACAAGTGTTGTTCAGGGGGCCACCGGTACGCAGTTATGTACATGGACTACCAAAAGAAAGGTGAACTTAGGAAAACACCAGGTCACACACTCCTTCTTGGTCGTCCCTGAGAGCCCCGCTCCCCTGCTCGGACGGGACCTACTCACCAAAATAGGGGCCCATATCCATTTTGAACCAGATGGAATAATTGTGACTGATCGAGAAGGGAGCCCGATTCATGTCTTGTCCCTATCATTGGCTGACGAGCATCGTCTGTTTGAGAGTCAACAGGAACCAGGAGGGGACATGACTCATTGGGTAAAAAGATTTCCCACGGCCTGGGCGGAGACTGCGGGAACCGGCCTCGCCAAACACCTCCCGCCCGTAGTTATACAATTGAAGGCTTCTGCTCTCCCCATTCGGGTGAAACAGTATCCTATGCCTGAGGAGGCCCGAAGAGGCATAGCCCCTCATATCCACAGGCTAATAAAGGAAGGAGTACTGCGACCTTGTCAGTCTGCCTGGAATACTCCTCTGCTCCCCGTCCGAAAGCCGGGAAGCGGGGACTATAGGTCTGTGCAAGACCTACGAAAGGTAAACGAGCGGACGGAGGACATTCATCCCACCGTTCCGAATCCCTATACCTTGCTCAGCCACCTACCCCCCTCGCAAGTATGGTATACAACCCTTGATTTGAAAGATGCTTTCTTCAGCATTCCATTGTCAGAAATTAGTCAGCCGCTATTTGCTTTCGAATGGCAAGAAGATGGGGGCCAATCTCGACAGCTCACTTGGACCAGACTGCCGCAAGGATTTAAAAACTCTCCCACCCTGTTTAATGAGGCCCTGAGCCAGGACCTGGAACCTTTTCGTCGGAGCCACCCACGAGTCACTCTATTACAGTATGTTGATGACTTACTGTTAGCGGCAGAAACCCGAGAGGAGTGCATCAAGGCTACTGAACACCTGCTAACGGAATTAGGTGAGCTGGGGTATCGGGCAAGTGCCAAGAAAACTCACATCTGTAAAAGGTCAGTGACATATTTGGGTTATCGGATTGCAGATGGGGCAAGATGGCTGACTGATGCCATGAAACAGACTATTCTGGCTATCCCATCCCCGACATCCACTAGGGGGGTGAGAGAATTCCTGGGCTCCGCGGGGTTCTGTAGACTCTGGATTCCAGGATTTGCGGAAATAGCCAGACCCCTATATGAGGCCACCAAAGAAGCTCCAGATTGGAGTTGGGGAGAGAGAGAACAACAGGCCTTTGAGCAGCTAAAAGACGCTCTTTTGCAGGCCCCTGCCTTAGCCTTGCCAGATCCTACAAGACCATTCACTCTGTTTGTAGATGAGAAAAAGGGGGTAGCCAAAGGAGTCTTGACCCAACAGCTAGGTCCCTGGAAGAGACCAGTGGCATACTTTTCCAAGAAATTAGATGCAGTAGCGGCAGGATGGCCCCCCTGCCTCCGCATCATAGCGGCCATTGCCGTGCTGGTGAGAGAAGCCGATAAACTAACCTTTGGACAGGCCCTCTGGGTAACGGCCCCTCACCCGGTGGAGGGAATCCTTAAACAACCCCCTGGGAAATGGATGACGAATGCCAGGCTCACCCACTACCAGGGGCTCTTGTTGGATTCCCCTCGGATCACATTCACAGATCCCGTAATCCTGAACCCTGCCACCTTGTTGCCTAACCCGGAACTGCAGACACCTGTCCATAACTGCAAAGAATTCCTCTCCGAAGTTACACAGGTATGGGCTGACCTAAAGGATACCCCCCTGTCCGCCTGCAAATTAAACTGGTACACGGATGGAAGCAGTTTTTTCCAAGATGGAGCCCGAAGGGCAGGGGCAGCTGTAGTCGACCAAGAAGGAAATACGGTATGGAGCAGCGCCCTCCCACCCAGAACATCAGCCCAAAAAGCGGAATTAATTGCCTTGGCAGAGGCCCTGGAGAGGGCAAAAGAAAAGTGAGTCAATATCTACACCGATAGCCGCTATGCTTTCGGTACCATCCATGTCCACGGGGCCATCTATCGCGAAAGAGGATTCCGCACAGCAGAAGGAAAACATCTAAAGAACCTAGCCAAAGTCCAGCGTCTATTAATGGCAGTGGAAAAACCAAAGGCAGTGGCAGTGATGTATGTCCCAGGCCACCAGTCTGCCAAGACGCCGGAAGCTGTCGGTAACAACAGAGCAGATCAAGAAGCAAAGAGAGTAGCAATGGTGAGTCCTCCCATGGAGACAGGGCAACCTTCCACGGTTGCGGCGATAGACGTGCCGGTCCCAGAGCTCCCTCCGCTACCCCCCCGACCAGAATACTCCACAGAGGATTTCACTTGGATGAGAGCCCACTCCCCATTTAGAGAAGGGGAAGACGGATGGAAAAGCGACTTGGAAGGCAAGTTAATTCTGCCTGAAAAACTCGGACGATTCCTGTTGGCTAACTTACATAAGTCCACCCATTTGGGGCGGAGAAAATTACTAGACTTGTTGACATCTGCGCAGCTCCGATTTCCGAACCAGACCATAACAGTCCGCCAAATTGTGGAAGATTGTGCCAGCTGCACAATCATGAAACCAGGACGAAGGGAGGGGCACCATACAGGTACTCGGGAACGGGGGAGGGCTCCGGAAAGAAGTTGAAAAGTGGATTTTACTGAGGTAAAACCGGGAAAGTTTGGGTACAAATATTTGCTGGTATTCATAGATACCTTTTCAGGCTGGGTGGAGGCTTTTCCTACAAAGAAGGAGACGAGTCAGGTAGTGGCAAAGGCTTTGCTAGAGGAAATCATACCCAGATATGGGGTGCCCGAGGCAATTGGGTCAGATAACGGTCCGGCTTTTGTTAGTAAAGTCCTGCAGGGACTAGCCCAGACTATGGGGGCCAATTGGAAGCTACATTGTGAATATAACCCCCAGAGCTCAGGGCAAGTAGAAAGGATGAATAGGACACTAAAGGAGACTTTAGCCAAATTGGCCCTGGAGACTGGCGGTGATTGGGTGACGCTCCTTCCCTTGGCCATCTTCCGAGTCCGGAACTCCCCCTATGTCCATGGGCTAACTCCCTTTGAGATCCTGTATGGGGCTCCACCCCCCATCATTCAGAGGACCTTAAGCCCAGAACTAGGTGATCTGGCCCCAAATTACCTGACCATGTTGCAGGCTTTAGCTAAAGTGCAACAACGGATTTGGCCCTTAATTCAAGCATACCACGCTGTTAAGAGGGACCCGGCTCCGGAACATGGCATAGTCCCAGGTGACATGGTATGGGTTAAAAGGCATCAGTCCAAAACCCTAGAGCCTAGATGGAAAGGACCTTATGTTGTACTGTTTACTACCCCTACCGCCCTCAAGGTCGACGGGATTGCAGCATGGGTACACCATTCCCATGTAAGACGGGCTCACCCTCCAGAGAAAAAACAGGAAAATTGGTCCGCACGGAAGCATCCAACAAACCCACTCAAGCTCCGGCTGATACGGGATGCTCCGAAAAACGAGAACACTCCAGATGCTCCGCAGCCCTCCTAGAATGGGATTATCACCTGGGTCCACTACACCCACATCAGACCGGCAGATCCGGTAGCTATGAAGAAAGGCTTCCTGCCAACAAGAAGGGTGTCCCACCACAAGGAAAATTTTTTCAAACTCAAACTTCATACTGGACCTCGGTAACTTTATTCCTTTTTCTAACCCTGTCCACCACTTGCTGGGGGCATACAAATCCACATCAACCTTTTAACCTGACCTGGATGATTGTAGATGTGTCCACAGGAGACATTCTTAACCAGACCTCCAAGGTGACCCCTCCCAGCACCTGGTTCCCAAAATTATACTTTGACTTAAGGGCCTTATTCACTGGCAGGGGACAATGGGATTTGCGCCAAAGTTACTTCTATGTCTGCCCCGCTCCCCAACCCAACCACAGAAAAAAATGTGGAGGAATCGCAGACTATTATTGTAAGTCATGGGGTTGTGAGAGCTCAGGGGATATATGGTGGCCACCCCCCGAACAGGGGGACCTTATTCAATTAAGTAGAGTCTCTCAATCTGGCATTACATACCACCAACCTAGACCTATAAATAAGGGATGCCCAACTCCCCCCAATTGTAATCCCATTATGATAAATTTCACTGATTTAGGAAAAAAGGCAACGAATTGGGAATTGGGTAAATCCTGGGGAGTCAGACTCTACAAAACAAATCATCCAGGAGCCCTTTTTACTTTGCGGCGTGTGCAACAACCAGTCTCTACTCTAACAATAGGCCCTAATAAGGTACTTAGGCCACCCTATGTAAAGCCACCTCCCCAACCTCCCACAGCTCATCACCTTCCCTCAACCATAGCCCGGGCTAATGTTACAACTCCAAGACCATCAGAAACCAGCCCTCCCCTGGTGAGGCCCAGTCTCATGACCGCATCTAAAGACCCCCTCTGGGAGCTAGTGGGTGCTGCCTTCCTGACGTTAAACCACACCAACCCTAACATGACTAACTCCTGTTGGTTATGTTATGATGTGAGGCCCCCATTCTATGAGGCAATAGGGCTAAACACCACTCACGATACCTCATGTGAAGAAAACCCTACTCAATGTTCCTGGGGAGACCGTAAGAGAGGTCTGGCCATACAGCAGGTAAGCGGACAAGGAACCTGCTTAGGAAAAGTGCCAAAGAACAGACGGGACTTATGTACTGTTATTAACGCCAGTTCTACCTGGGAAAATGCTATTAAATGGGTAATTCCAAAGGACAATGGGTGGTGGCTATGCTCGCGGTCTGGACTCACCCCGTGCCTATCAACTAAGGTGTTTAACAGCTCTAAAGAATTCTGTGTTATAGTGACTGTGCTGCCCCGCATCCTCTATCATTCGGAAGAGAGTCTATATTCATACTGGAATACAAAAATGGTTGAAAAAAGGAAAAAGAGAGAACCTATTTCCACAGTAACTATTGCTACCCTACTCAGCCTAGGGTTAGCGGGAGCAGGAACCGGCATAGCTTCTTTGGCCACCCAGCAGAAAGGGATGTCTTCGCTGCGTGCAGCCATAGACGAAGATATAGAGAGAATAGAAACCTCCATTAGCCACCTAGAAAAATCCCTCACTTCAATGTCTGAGGTAGTACTTCAAAACCGACGAGGTCTGGACTTGTTGTTCCTCCAAAAGGGGGGAGTATGTGTTGCTCTAGGAAGAATGTTGTTTTTACTCTGACCATACCGGAGTTGTTCGTGACTCCATGTCTAAACTTCGAAAGAGCCTGGAACAAAGAAAACGAGAAAGAGAGGCCGGGGAAAGCTGGTTCGAGTCTTGGTTTAACCAGTCCCCATGGTTGGCTACCCTTTTATCTGCATTGGCAGGGCCAATAATAATCATCCTATTACTTGTTACCATAGGACCCTGGATTCTAAACCGACTTATGACTTTTGTCAAAAGTCGAATTAATACTATCCAACTTCTGGTCCTCCGCCAACAATATCAGGCTCTTCATCCCCTTGAGAATGATTCCTCAATTTAGGCTGTAAGAAAAGGGGGGAATGAAAGGAATAGGAGGTCTCAGCGGGCCCCAACCCCCTTGTTGGAGAAACCAGTACCAAACATCCCATGTAGATAAGATAAGCAATGCGGCAGGGCTCAGTTAGGGCATATAGAATGTGGGGAATGTGAGTGGGGGGTACATGCAAGATGTGAAGTACGTGCAAGATGTGAGGTACGCGCAAGATGTGCTCTGCCTGCTTGCCCAATGTTGATAACGAAAATATGCATGCCACCGCAGTCTATATAAGATTTCCCCTAAAGAGGCTCAGGGTCGTGTTTTCCTAACCGGTCCTGCGTGTCCGTGTGGGAGCTCGACCCTGGCTAGCCAGCCCAATAAACTCTGCTTTGTTGATTGCATTCTCGCCTGGCTCTCTGTCTCTCGGGGGAATAGGATTCCGGGTCCTAACACTTTCACATGCTAACTCAAATCTCAAGGAGAAACAACGTGCCGGAACCTCCTGCTTCAGACCTTGATCTCCTGCAAGAGATAGAGTGATTCTTCCATTCTCTCCAATGAGGCTTTCTTGTACAAAGTTCGTGTTCCTCCACAATGAAAATGCTGAGAGGTAGGTAGTATTCCTTTAACCAGCTATCTCCATTCACAATGCTAAGCAAAGTGCTAGACCTGCTTGCTTCTGACATGAATGGTTCTCTTACAAGAGCTCCAGTACTTCTTCCTTTCACTTGTAGGGGTGACCTAGCAGAAATGTGATTTTTTCACCCATGAAAACGATGAGACAGGCAGTATTCCTTTAAACAGTTAACTCAATTCACTATCCTAAATAAGGGGCCACACTCTCTTGCTTCTACCATTAATGATTGTCTTACAAGTGCTCCAGCACTTCTTCCTTTCAGTTGCATAGAGCCATTTAGCACAAAGTTGATTTTGCTCACAGAAGAAAACAATGAGAGACAGGCAGTATTTCTTTCTTCAGCTCACTCAAATCACAATACTAAACCAGGCCCTAGGCCCTCTTGCTTCTCACATTAATGATACTCTTGAAAGAGTTGCAGTGCTTCTTCCAATCTTTTGAGGGTCGATTTACCACAGAGCTGATGTTCTTCACCCATGAAAACACTGAGTTAGGCAGTATTCCTTTGCACAGTTAACTCTGTTCACCACGGTAGACAAGGTGCTGGACCCTCTTGCTTCTAACATTAAGGATTGTCTGTCCACTGCTACAGTGCTTCTTCCATTCACTTTAAAGGGGCGATTTTATACAAAGCTGATGTACTCCACACGTTAAAACGCTGACAGATAGGCAGTTCTGCTATCACACACTTATGTAATTCCCCCTTGTAAACAATGTGCTAAGTTGTCTTGTTTGTAACATTAATGGTTCCCTTGCAAGGGAAGCAGTGCTTCTTCCTTCCACTTGAAAAGGGCTATTTTTCACAATGATAATGTTCTTCACACTTTAAAAGTCTGAGAGATAGGCAGTATTCCTTTAAAAAGTGAACTCTATTCTCACTGCTAAACAAAGTGCTAGAGCCTCTTGCTGCTGCTCTTCATGGTTTTGCTCCATGACAAACTGCCCTTGTTCAATTCACCTACATGCAGCTATTTGGCACAATGCTGATGCACCTCACCCATTCAAAAACTCAGTAGTAGGCAGGATTCCACTCAACTGGTAACTCACTTTTTCTAGGGAAACAAGGTGCAAGGCATTCCTACCTCTCACACATCGTGTAGTGCCATGAGATACAATTGTTTGCCTATTTCGTATGAAGCGGGTCTTGTCAAAGAGTAGCTGGTTCTGCACTTCAAAGGCTATCATTTCACAAGCCTTTCGTTCACATGCTAACTCAAATCTCAAAGAGAATCAATGTGCAAGAACCTCCTGCTTCAGACCTTGATTATCCTGCAAGAGATAGAGTGATTCTTCCATTCTCTCGGATGGGGCTTTCTCGTACAAAGTGTGTGTTCCTCCAGAATGAAAATGCTGGGAGGTAGGTAGTATTACTTTTACCAGTTATCTCCATTCACAAAGCTAAATAAAGTGCTAGACCTGCTTGCTTCTAACATTAAAGCTTCTCCTCCAAGAGCTCCAGCACTTCTTCCTTTCACTTGCATAGAGCCATTTAGCACAAAGTTGATTTTCCTCACACAAGAAAACAATGAGAGACAGGCAGTATTCCTTTCTTCAGCTCACCCAATTGACAATACTAAACCAGGCCCTAGGCCGTCTTGCTTCGCACATTAATGATTCTCTTGCAACAGTTGCAGTGCTTCTTCCATTCTCTTGTGAGGGTCGATTTACCACAGAGCTGATGTTCTTCACCCATGAAAACACTGAGTTAGGCAGTATTCCTTTGCACAGTTAACTCTGTTCATCACGGTAGACAAGGTGCTGGACCCTCTTGCTTCTAACATTAAGGATTGTCTGTCCACTGCTACAGTGCTTCTTCCATTCACTTTAAAGTGGCTGTTTTACAGAAAGTTGATGTTCTTCACACTTTAACACGCTGACAGATAGGCACTATTGCTTTCGCACACTAATGTAATTCTCCCTTGTTAACAATGTGTTAAGTTGTCTTGTTTGCAGCATTAATGGTTCTCTTACAAGGGCTACAGTGTTTCTTCCTTGCACTTTAAATGCATTATTGGGCACAGAGTAATATTCAACACGCATGAAAACACTGAGTGATAGGCAGTATTCCTTTAAACAAGTACCACCATTATCCTTGGAAAACACGGTGCTTGACCCTCCTGCTTCTAACATTCACAATTCTCTTAAAGGAGATGCCGTGCTTCATCCATCCACTACTAAGATGAGATTTAGCACAAAATTGATGTTCCTCACCCATGAAAACAATGAGACTTAGGCAGTATTCCTTTCAACAGGTAACTGAATTCCCAATTTTAAAGGAGGTGCCAGATCCTCTTGCTAATAAAATGAAAGATTCTCTTCCAATATCTACAGTGTATCTTCCTTTCACTTGTGGGGGCAATTTAGCACCAAGTTGATGTTTCTCTCCCATGAAATCATTGAGAGGTAGGCAGTATTCCTTTGCACAGTTAACTCTGTTCACCACGGTAAACAAGGTGTTAGACCCTCTTGCTTCTAACATTAAGGATTGTCTGTATACTGCTACAGTGCTTCTTCCATTCACTTTAAAGGGGCGATTTTATACAAAGCCGATGTTCCCCACACGTTAAAACGCTGACAGATAGGCAGTTCTGCTATCACACACTTATGTAATTCCCCCTTGTAAACAATGTGCTAAGTTGTCTTGTTTGTAACATTAATGGTTCCCTTACAAGGGAAGCAGTGCTTCTTCTTTCCACTTGAAAAGGGCTATTTTTCACAATGATAATGTTCTTCACACTTTAAAAGTCTGAGTGATAGGCAGTATTGCTTTAAAAAGTGAACTCTATTCTCACGGCTAAACAAAGTGCTAGAGCCTCTTGCTGCTGCTCTTCATGGTTTTGCTCCATGACAAACTGCCCTTGTTCAATTCACCTACATGCAGCTATTTGGCACAATGCTGATGCACCTCATCCATTCAAAAACTAAGTAGTAGGCAGGATTCCAGTCAACAGGTAACTCAATTCTAGGGAATCAAGGTGCAAGACATTCCTGCCTCTCACACATCGTGTAGTGCCAGGAGATACAAGTGTTTGCCTATTTGCTATGAAGCAGGTATGTGTCAAAGAGTAGCTGGTTCTGCACTTCAAAGGCTATCATTTCACAAGCATTCCTTTCACAGGCTAACTCAAATCTCAAGGAGAAACAACGTGCCGGAACCTCCTGCTTCAGACCTTGATCTCCTGCAAGAGATAGAGTGATTCTTCCATTCTCTCGAATGGGGCTTCCTTGTACAAAGTTCGTGTTCCTCCACAATGAAAATGCTGAGAGGTAGGTAGTATTCCTTTAACCTGCTATCTCCATTCACAATGCTAAGCAAAGTGCTAGACCTGCTTGCTTCTGACATGAATGGTTCTCTTACAAGAGCTGCAGTACTTCTTCCTTTCACTTGTAGGGGCGACCTACCACAAATGTGATTTTTTTCACCCATGAAAACGATGTGACAGGCAGTATTCCTTTAAACATTTAACTCAATTCACTATGCTAAATAAGGGGCCACACCCTCTTGCTTCTACCATTAATGATTGTCTTACAAGTGCTCCAGCACTTCTTCCTTTCACTTGCATAGAGCCATTTAGCACAAAGTTGATTTTCCTCACACAAGAAAACAATGAGAGACAGGCAGTATTTCTTTCTTCAGCTCACTCAAATCACAATACTAAACCAGGCCCTAGGCCGTCTTGCTTCTCACATTAATGATACTCTTGCAAGAGTTGCAGAGCTTCTTCCATTCTTTTGAGGGTCGATTTACCACAGAGCTGATGTTCTTCACCCATGAAAACACTGAGTTAGGCAGTATTTCTTTGCACAGTTAACTCTGTTCACCACGGTAGACAAGGTGCTGGACCCTCTTGCTTCTAACATTAAGGATTGTCTGTCCACTACTACAGTGCTTCTTCCATTCACTTTAAAGGGGCGATTTTATACAAAGCTGATGTACTCCACACGTTAAAACGCTGACAGATAGGCAGTTCTGCTATCACACACTTATGTAATTCCCCCTTGTAAACAATGTGCTAAGTTGTCTTGTTTGTAACATTAATGGTTCCCTTGCAAGGGAAGCAGTGCTTCTTCCTTCCACTTGAAAAGGGCTATTTTTCACAATGATAATGTTCTTCACACTTTAAAAGTCTGAGAGATAGGCAGTATTCCTTTAAAAAGTGAACTCTATTCTCACTGCTAAACAAAGTGCTAGAGCCTCTTGCTGCTGCTCTTCATGGTTTTGCTCCATGACAAACTGCCCTTGTTCAATTCACCTACATGCAGCTATTTGGCACAATGCTGATGCACCTCACCCATTCAAAAACTCAGTAGTAGGCAGGATTCCACTCAACTGGTAACTCACTTTTTCTAGGGAAACAAGGTGCAAGGCATTCCTGCCTCTCACACATCGTGTAGTGCCATGAGATACAATTGTTTGCCTATTTCGTATGAAGCGGGTCTTGTCAAAGAGTAGCTGGTTCTGCACTTCAAAGGCTATCATTTCACAAGCCTTTCGTTCACATGCTAACTCAAATCTCAAAGAGAATCAATGTGCAAGAACCTCCTGCTTCAGACCTTGATTATCCTGCAAGAGATAGAGTGATTCTTCCATTCTCTCGGATGGGGCTTTCTCGTACAAAGTGTGTGTTCCTCCAGAATGAAAATGCTGGGAGGTAGGTAGTATTACTTTTACCAGTTATCTCCATTCACAAAGCTACACAAAGTGCTAGACCTGCTTGCTTCTAACATTAAAGCTTCTCCTCCAAGCTTGCTTCTAACATTAAAGCTTCTCCTCCAAGAGCTCCAGCACTTCTTCCTTTCACTTGCATAGAGCCATTTAGCACAAAGTTGATTTTCCTCACACAAGAAAACAATGAGAGACAGGCAGTATTCCTTTCTTCAGCTCACCCAATTGACAATACTAAACCAGGCCCTAGGCCGTCTTGCTTCGCACATTAATGATTCTCTTGCAACAGTTGCAGTGCTTCTTCCATTCTCTTGTGAGGGTCGATTTACCACAGAGCTGATGTTCTTCACCCATGAAAACACTGAGTTAGGCAGTATTCCTTTGCACAGTTAACTCTGTTCATCACGGTAGACAAGGTGCTGGACCCTCTTGCTTCTAACATTAAGGATTGTCTGTCCACTGCTACAGTGCTTCTTCCATTCACTTTAAAGTGGCTGTTTTACAGAAAGTTGATGTTCTTCACACTTTAACACGCTGACAGATAGGCACTATTGCTTTCGCACACTAATGTAATTCTCCCTTGTTAACAATGTGTTAAGTTGTCTTGTTTGCAGCATTAATGGTTCTCTTACAAGGGCTACAGTGTTTCTTCCTTGCACTTTAAATGCATTATTGGGCACAGAGTAATATTCAACACGCATGAAAACACTGAGTGATAGGCAGTATTCCTTTAAACAAGTACCACCATTATCCTTGGAAAACACGGTGCTTGACCCTCCTGCTTCTAACATTCACAATTCTCTTAAAGGAGATGCCGTGCTTCATCCATCCACTACTAAGATGAGATTTAGCACAAAATTGATGTTCCTCACCCATGAAAACAATGAGACTTAGGCAGTATTCCTTTCAACAGGTAACTGAATTCCCAATTTTAAAGGAGGTGCCAGATCCTCTTGCTAATAAAATGAAAGATTCTCTTCCAATATCTACAGTGTATCTTCCTTTCACTTGTGGGGGCAATTTAGCACCAAGTTGATGTTTCTCTCCCATGAAATCATTGAGAGGTAGGCAGTATTCCTTTGCACAGTTAACTCTGTTCACCACGGTAAACAAGGTGTTAGACCCTCTTGCTTCTAACATTAAGGATTGTCTGTATACTGCTACAGTGCTTCTTCCATTCACTTTAAAGGGGCGATTTTATACAAAGCCGATGTTCCCCACACGTTAAAACGCTGACAGATAGGCAGTTCTGCTATCACACACTTATGTAATTCCCCCTTGTAAACAATGTGCTAAGTTGTCTTGTTTGTAACATTAATGGTTCCCTTACAAGGGAAGCAGTGCTTCTTCTTTCCACTTGAAAAGGGCTATTTTTCACAATGATAATGTTCTTCACACTTTAAAAGTCTGAGTGATAGGCAGTATTGCTTTAAAAAGTGAACTCTATTCTCACGGCTAAACAAAGTGCTAGAGCCTCTTGCTGCTGCTCTTCATGGTTTTGCTCCATGACAAACTGCCCTTGTTCAATTCACCTACATGCAGCTATTTGGCACAATGCTGATGCACCTCATCCATTCAAAAACTAAGTAGTAGGCAGGATTCCAGTCAACAGGTAACTCAATTCTAGGGAATCAAGGTGCAAGACATTCCTGCCTCTCACACATCGTGTAGTGCCAGGAGATACAAGTGTTTGCCTATTTGCTATGAAGCAGGTATGTGTCAAAGAGTAGCTGGTTCTGCACTTCAAAGGCTATCATTTCACAAGCATTCCTTTCACAGGCTAACTCAAATCTCAAGGAGAAACAACGTGCCGGAACCTCCTGCTTCAGACCTTGATCTCCTGCAAGAGATAGAGTGATTCTTCCATTCTCTCGAATGGGGCTTCCTTGTACAAAGTTCGTGTTCCTCCACAATGAAAATGCTGAGAGGTAGGTAGTATTCCTTTAACCTGCTATCTCCATTCACAATGCTAAGCAAAGTGCTAGACCTGCTTGCTTCTGACATGAATGGTTCTCTTACAAGAGCTGCAGTACTTCTTCCTTTCACTTGTAGGGGCGACCTACCACAAATGTGATTTTTTTCACCCATGAAAACGATGTGACAGGCAGTATTCCTTTAAACATTTAACTCAATTCACTATGCTAAATAAGGGGCCACACCCTCTTGCTTCTACCATTAATGATTGTCTTACAAGTGCTCCAGCACTTCTTCCTTTCACTTGCATAGAGCCATTTAGCACAAAGTTGATTTTCCTCACACAAGAAAACAATGAGAGACAGGCAGTATTTCTTTCTTCAGCTCACTCAAATCACAATACTAAACCAGGCCCTAGGCCGTCTTGCTTCTCACATTAATGATACTCTTGCAAGAGTTGCAGAGCTTCTTCCATTCTTTTGAGGGTCGATTTACCACAGAGCTGATGTTCTTCACCCATGAAAACACTGAGTTAGGCAGTATTTCTTTGCACAGTTAACTCTGTTCACCACGGTAGACAAGGTGCTGGACCCTCTTGCTTCTAACATTAAGGATTGTCTGTCCACTACTACAGTGCTTCTTCCATTCACTTTAAAGGGGCGATTTTATACAAAGCTGATGTACTCCACACGTTAAAACGCTGACAGATAGGCAGTTCTGCTATCACACACTTATGTAATTCCCCCTTGTAAACAATGTGCTAAGTTGTCTTGTTTGTAACATTAATGGTTCCCTTGCAAGGGAAGCAGTGCTTCTTCCTTCCACTTGAAAAGGGCTATTTTTCACAATGATAATGTTCTTCACACTTTAAAAGTCTGAGAGATAGGCAGTATTCCTTTAAAAAGTGAACTCTATTCTCACTGCTAAACAAAGTGCTAGAGCCTCTTGCTGCTGCTCTTCATGGTTTTGCTCCATGACAAACTGCCCTTGTTCAATTCACCTACATGCAGCTATTTGGCACAATGCTGATGCACCTCACCCATTCAAAAACTCAGTAGTAGGCAGGATTCCACTCAACTGGTAACTCACTTTTTCTAGGGAAACAAGGTGCAAGGCATTCCTGCCTCTCACACATCGTGTAGTGCCATGAGATACAATTGTTTGCCTATTTCGTATGAAGCGGGTCTTGTCAAAGAGTAGCTGGTTCTGCACTTCAAAGGCTATCATTTCACAAGCCTTTCGTTCACATGCTAACTCAAATCTCAAAGAGAATCAATGTGCAAGAACCTCCTGCTTCAGACCTTGATTATCCTGCAAGAGATAGAGTGATTCTTCCATTCTCTCGGATGGGGCTTTCTCGTACAAAGTGTGTGTTCCTCCAGAATGAAAATGCTGGGAGGTAGGTAGTATTACTTTTACCAGTTATCTCCATTCACAAAGCTACACAAAGTGCTAGACCTGCTTGCTTCTAACATTAAAGCTTCTCCTCCAAGCTTGCTTCTAACATTAAAGCTTCTCCTCCAAGAGCTCCAGCACTTCTTCCTTTCACTTGCATAGAGCCATTTAGCACAAAGTTGATTTTCCTCACACAAGAAAACAATGAGAGACAGGCAGTATTCCATTCTTCAGCTCACCCAATTGACAATAGTAAACCAGGCCCTAGGCCGTCTTGCTTCGCACATTAATGATTCTCTTGCAACAGTTGCAGTGCTTCTTCCATTCTCTTGTGAGGGTCGATTTACCACAGAGCTGATGTTCTTCACCCATGAAAACACTGAGTTAGGCAGTATTCCTTTGCACAGTTAACTCTGTTCATCACGGTAGACAAGGTGCTGGACCCTCTTGCTTCTAACATTAAGGATTGTCTGTCCACTGCTACAGTGCTTCTTCCATTCACTTTAAAGGGGCTGTTTTACAGAAAGTTGATGTTCTTCACACTTTAACACGCTGACAGATAGGCACTATTGCTTTCGCACACTAATGTAATTCTCCCTTGTTAACAATGTGTTAAGTTGTCTTGTTTGCAGCATTAATGGTTCTCTTACAAGGGCTACAGTGTTTCTTCCTTGCACTTTAAATGCATTATTGGGCACAGAGTAATATTCAACACGCATGAAAACACTGAGTGATAGGCAGTATTCCTTTAAACAAGTACCACCATTATCCTTGGAAAACACGGTGCTTGACCCTCCTGCTTCTAACATTCACAATTCTCTTAAAGGAGATGCCGTGCTTCATCCATCCACTACTAAGATGAGATTTAGCACAAAATTGATGTTCCTCACCCATGAAAACAATGAGACTTAGGCAGTATTCCTTTCAACAGGTAACTGAATTCCCAATTTTAAAGAACGTGCCAGATCCTCTTGCTAATAAAATGAAAGATTCTCTTCCAATATCTACAGTGTATCTTCCTTTCACTTGTGGGGGCAATTTAGCACCAAGTTGATGTTTCTCTCCCATGAAATCATTGAGAGGTAGGCAGTATTCCTTTGCACAGTTAACTCTGTTCACCACGGTAAACAAGGTGTTAGACCCTCTTGCTTCTAACATTAAGGATTGTCTGTATACTGCTACAGTGCTTCTTCCATTCACTTTAAAGGGGCGATTTTATAGAAAGCCGATGTTCCCCACACGTTAAAACGCTGACAGATAGGCAGTTCTGCTATCACACACTTATGTAATTCCCCCTTGTAAACAATGTGCTAAGTTGTCTTGTTTGTAACATTAATGGTTCCCTTGCAAGGGAAGCAGTGCTTCTTCCTTCCACTTGAAAAGGGCTATTTTTCACAATGATAATGTTCTTCACACTTTAAAAGTCTGAGAGATAGGCAGTATTCCTTTAAAAAGTGAACTCTATTCTCACTGCTAAACAAAGTGCTAGAGCCTCTTGCTGCTGCTCTTCATGGTTTTGCTCCATGACAAACTGCCCTTGTTCAATTCACCTACATGCAGCTATTTGGCACAATGCTGATGCACCTCACCCATTCAAAAACTAAGTAGGAGGCAGGAATCCAGTCAACAGGTAACTCACTTCTAGGGAATCAAGGTGCAAGGCATTCCTGCCTCTCACACATCGTGTAGTGCCAGGAGATACAAGTGTTTGCCTATTTGCTATGAAGCAGGTATGTGTCAAAGAGTAGCTGGTTCTGCACTTCAAAGGCTATCATTTCACAAGCATTCCTTTCACAGGCTAACTCAAATCTCAAGGAGAAACAACGTGCCGGAACCTCCTGCTTCAGACCTTGATCTCCTGCAAGAGATAGAGTGATTCTTCCATTCTCTCGAATGGGGCTTCCTTGTACAAAGTTCGTGTTCCTCCACAATGAAAATGCTGAGAGGTAGGTAGTATTCCTTTAACCTGCTATCTCCATTCACAATGCTAAGCAAAGTGCTAGACCTGCTTGCTTCTGACATGAATGGTTCTCTTACAAGAGCTGCAGTACTTCTTCCTTTCACTTGTAGGGGCGACCTACCACAAATGTGATTTTTTTCACCCATGAAAACGATGTGACAGGCAGTATTCCTTTAAACATTTAACTCAATTCACTATGCTAAATAAGGGGCCACACCCTCTTGCTTCTACCATTAATGATTGTCTTACAAGTGCTCCAGCACTTCTTCCTTTCACTTGCATAGAGCCATTTAGCACAAAGTTGATTTTCCTCACACAAGAAAACAATGAGAGACAGGCAGTATTTCTTTCTTCAGCTCACTCAAATCACAATACTAAACCAGGCCCTAGGCCGTCTTGCTTCTCACATTAATGATACTCTTGCAAGAGTTGCAGAGCTTCTTCCATTCTTTTGAGGGTCGATTTACCACAGAGCTGATGTTCTTCACCCATGAAAACACTGAGTTAGGCAGTATTTCTTTGCACAGTTAACTCTGTTCACCACGGTAGACAAGGTGCTGGACCCTCTTGCTTCTAACATTAAGGATTGTCTGTCCACTACTACAGTGCTTCTTCCATTCACTTTAAAGGGGCGATTTTATACAAAGCTGATGTACTCCACACGTTAAAACGCTGACAGATAGGCAGTTCTGCTATCACACACTTATGTAATTCCCCCTTGTAAACAATGTGCTAAGTTGTCTTGTTTGTAACATTAATGGTTCCCTTGCAAGGGAAGCAGTGCTTCTTCCTTCCACTTGAAAAGGGCTATTTTTCACAATGATAATGTTCTTCACACTTTAAAAGTCTGAGAGATAGGCAGTATTCCTTTAAAAAGTGAACTCTATTCTCACTGCTAAACAAAGTGCTAGAGCCTCTTGCTGCTGCTCTTCATGGTTTTGCTCCATGACAAACTGCCCTTGTTCAATTCACCTACATGCAGCTATTTGGCACAATGCTGATGCACCTCACCCATTCAAAAACTCAGTAGTAGGCAGGATTCCACTCAACTGGTAACTCACTTTTTCTAGGGAAACAAGGTGCAAGGCATTCCTACCTCTCACACATCGTGTAGTGCCATGAGATACAATTGTTTGCCTATTTCGTATGAAGCGGGTCTTGTCAAAGAGTAGCTGGTTCTGCACTTCAAAGGCTATCATTTCACAAGCCTTTCGTTCACATGCTAACTCAAATCTCAAAGAGAATCAATGTGCAAGAACCTCCTGCTTCAGACCTTGATTATCCTGCAAGAGATAGAGTGATTCTTCCATTCTCTCGGATGGGGCTTTCTCGTACAAAGTGTGTGTTCCTCCAGAATGAAAATGCTGGGAGGTAGGTAGTATTACTTTTACCAGTTATCTCCATTCACAAAGCTAAATAAAGTGCTAGACCTGCTTGCTTCTAACATTAAAGCTTCTCCTCCAAGAGCTCCAGCACTTCTTCCTTTCACTTGCATAGAGCCATTTAGCACAAAGTTGATTTTCCTCACACAAGAAAACAATGAGAGACAGGCAGTATTCCTTTCTTCAGCTCACCCAATTGACAATACTAAACCAGGCCCTAGGCCGTCTTGCTTCGCACATTAATGATTCTCTTCCAACAGTTGCAGTGCTTCTTCCATTCTCTTGTGAGGGTCGATTTACCACAGAGCTGATGTTCTTCACCCATGAAAACACTGAGTTAGGCAGTATTCCTTTGCACAGTTAACTCTGTTCATCACGGTAGACAAGGTGCTGGACCCTCTTGCTTCTAACATTAAGGATTGTCTGTCCACTGCTACAGTGCTTCTTCCATTCACTTTAAAGTGGCTGTTTTACAGAAAGTTGATGTTCTTCACACTTTCACACGCTGACAGATAGGCACTATTGCTTTCGCACACTAATGTAATTCTCCCTTGTTAACAATGTGTTAAGTTGTCTTGTTTGCAGCATTAATGGTTCTCTTACAAGGGCTACAGTGTTTCTTCCTTGCACTTTAAATGCATTATTGGGCACAGAGTAATATTCAACACGCATGAAAACACTGAGTGATAGGCAGTATTCCTTTAAACAAGTACCACCATTATCCTTGGAAAACACGGTGCTTGACCCTCCTGCTTCTAACATTCACAATTCTCTTAAAGGAGATGCCGTGCTTCATCCATCCACTACTAAGATGAGATTTAGCACAAAATTGATGTTCCTCACCCATGAAAACAATGAGACTTAGGCAGTATTCCTTTCAACAGGTAACTGAATTCCCAATTTTAAAGAACGTGCCAGATCCTCTTGCTAATAAAATGAAAGATTCTCTTCCAATATCTACAGTGTATCTTCCTTTCACTTGTGGGGGCAATTTAGCACCAAGTTGATGTTTCTCTCCCATGAAATCATTGAGAGGTAGGCAGTATTCCTTTGCACAGTTAACTCTGTTCACCACGGTAAACAAGGTGTTAGACCCTCTTGCTTCTAACATTAAGGATTGTCTGTATACTGCTACAGTGCTTCTTCCATTCACTTTAAAGGGGCGATTTTATAGAAAGCCGATGTTCCCCACACGTTAAAACGCTGACAGATAGGCAGTTCTGCTATCACACACTTATGTAATTCCCCCTTGTAAACAATGTGCTAAGTTGTCTTGTTTGTAACATTAATGGTTCCCTTGCAAGGGAAGCAGTGCTTCTTCCTTCCACTTGAAAAGGGCTATTTTTCACAATGATAATGTTCTTCACACTTTAAAAGTCTGAGAGATAGGCAGTATTCCTTTAAAAAGTGAACTCTATTCTCACTGCTAAACAAAGTGCTAGAGCCTCTTGCTGCTGCTCTTCATGGTTTTGCTCCATGACAAACTGCCCTTGTTCAATTCACCTACATGCAGCTATTTGGCACAATGCTGATGCACCTCATCCATTCAAAAACTAAGTAGGAGGCAGGAATCCAGTCAACAGGTAACTCACTTCTAGGGAATCAAGGTGCAAGGCATTCCTGCCTCTCACACATCGTGTAGTGCCAGGAGATACAAGTGTTTGCCTATTTGCTATGAAGCAGGTATGTGTCAAAGAGTAGCTGGTTCTGCACTTCAAAGGCTATCATTTCACAAGCATTCCTTTCACAGGCTAACTCAAATCTCAAGGAGAAACAACGTGCCGGAACCTCCTGCTTCAGACCTTGATCTCCTGCAAGAGATAGAGTGATTCTTCCATTCTCTCGAATGGGGCTTCCTTGTACAAAGTTCGTGTTCCTCCACAATGAAAATGCTGAGAGGTAGGTAGTATTCCTTTAACCTGCTATCTCCATTCACAATGCTAAGCAAAGTGCTAGACCTGCTTGCTTCTGACATGAATGGTTCTCTTACAAGAGCTGCAGTACTTCTTCCTTTCACTTGTAGGGGCGACCTACCACAAATGTGATTTTTTTCACCCATGAAAACGATGTGACAGGCAGTATTCCTTTAAACATTTAACTCAATTCACTATGCTAAATAAGGGGCCACACCCTCTTGCTTCTACCATTAATGATTGTCTTACAAGTGCTCCAGCACTTCTTCCTTTCACTTGCATAGAGCCATTTAGCACAAAGTTGATTTTCCTCACACAAGAAAACAATGAGAGACAGGCAGTATTTCTTTCTTCAGCTCACTCAAATCACAATACTAAACCAGGCCCTAGGCCGTCTTGCTTCTCACATTAATGATACTCTTGCAAGAGTTGCAGAGCTTCTTCCATTCTTTTGAGGGTCGATTTACCACAGAGCTGATGTTCTTCACCCATGAAAACACTGAGTTAGGCAGTATTTCTTTGCACAGTTAACTCTGTTCACCACGGTAGACAAGGTGCTGGACCCTCTTGCTTCTAACATTAAGGATTGTCTGTCCACTACTACAGTGCTTCTTCCATTCACTTTAAAGGGGCGATTTTATACAAAGCTGATGTACTCCACACGTTAAAACGCTGACAGATAGGCAGTTCTGCTATCACACACTTATGTAATTCCCCCTTGTAAACAATGTGCTAAGTTGTCTTGTTTGTAACATTAATGGTTCCCTTGCAAGGGAAGCAGTGCTTCTTCCTTCCACTTGAAAAGGGCTATTTTTCACAATGATAATGTTCTTCACACTTTAAAAGTCTGAGAGATAGGCAGTATTCCTTTAAAAAGTGAACTCTATTCTCACTGCTAAACAAAGTGCTAGAGCCTCTTGCTGCTGCTCTTCATGGTTTTGCTCCATGACAAACTGCCCTTGTTCAATTCACCTACATGCAGCTATTTGGCACAATGCTGATGCACCTCACCCATTCAAAAACTCAGTAGTAGGCAGGATTCCACTCAACTGGTAACTCACTTTTTCTAGGGAAACAAGGTGCAAGGCATTCCTACCTCTCACACATCGTGTAGTGCCATGAGATACAATTGTTTGCCTATTTCGTATGAAGCGGGTCTTGTCAAAGAGTAGCTGGTTCTGCACTTCAAAGGCTATCATTTCACAAGCCTTTCGTTCACATGCTAACTCAAATCTCAAAGAGAATCAATGTGCAAGAACCTCCTGCTTCAGACCTTGATTATCCTGCAAGAGATAGAGTGATTCTTCCATTCTCTCGGATGGGGCTTTCTCGTACAAAGTGTGTGTTCCTCCAGAATGAAAATGCTGGGAGGTAGGTAGTATTACTTTTACCAGTTATCTCCATTCACAAAGCTAAATAAAGTGCTAGACCTGCTTGCTTCTAACATTAAAGCTTCTCCTCCAAGAGCTCCAGCACTTCTTCCTTTCACTTGCATAGAGCCATTTAGCACAAAGTTGATTTTCCTCACACAAGAAAACAATGAGAGACAGGCAGTATTCCTTTCTTCAGCTCACCCAATTGACAATACTAAACCAGGCCCTAGGCCGTCTTGCTTCGCACATTAATGATTCTCTTCCAACAGTTGCAGTGCTTCTTCCATTCTCTTGTGAGGGTCGATTTACCACAGAGCTGATGTTCTTCACCCATGAAAACACTGAGTTAGGCAGTATTCCTTTGCACAGTTAACTCTGTTCATCACGGTAGACAAGGTGCTGGACCCTCTTGCTTCTAACATTAAGGATTGTCTGTCCACTGCTACAGTGCTTCTTCCATTCACTTTAAAGTGGCTGTTTTACAGAAAGTTGATGTTCTTCACACTTTAACACGCTGACAGATAGGCACTATTGCTTTCGCACACTAATGTAATTCTCCCTTGTTAACAATGTGTTAAGTTGTCTTGTTTGCAGCATTAATGGTTCTCTTACAAGGGCTACAGTGTTTCTTCCTTGCACTTTAAATGCATTATTGGGCACAGAGTAATATTCAACACGCATGAAAACACTGAGTGATAGGCAGTATTCCTTTAAACAAGTACCACCATTATCCTTGGAAAACACGGTGCTTGACCCTCCTGCTTCTAACATTCACAATTCTCTTAAAGGAGATGCCGTGCTTCATCCATCCACTACTAAGATGAGATTTAGCACAAAATTGATGTTCCTCACCCATGAAAACAATGAGACTTAGGCAGTATTCCTTTCAACAGGTAACTGAATTCCCAATTTTAAAGAACGTGCCAGATCCTCTTGCTAATAAAATGAAAGATTCTCTTCCAATATCTACAGTGTATCTTCCTTTCACTTGTGGGGGCAATTTAGCACCAAGTTGATGTTTCTCTCCCATGAAATCATTGAGAGGTAGGCAGTATTCCTTTGCACAGTTAACTCTGTTCACCACGGTAAACAAGGTGTTAGACCCTCTTGCTTCTAACATTAAGGATTGTCTGTATACTGCTACAGTGCTTCTTCCATTCACTTTAAAGGGGCGATTTTATAGAAAGCCGATGTTCCCCACACGTTAAAACGCTGACAGATAGGCAGTTCTGCTATCACACACTTATGTAATTCCCCCTTGTAAACAATGTGCTAAGTTGTCTTGTTTGTAACATTAATGGTTCCCTTGCAAGGGAAGCAGTGCTTCTTCCTTCCACTTGAAAAGGGCTATTTTTCACAATGATAATGTTCTTCACACTTTAAAAGTCTGAGAGATAGGCAGTATTCCTTTAAAAAGTGAACTCTATTCTCACTGCTAAACAAAGTGCTAGAGCCTCTTGCTGCTGCTCTTCATGGTTTTGCTCCATGACAAACTGCCCTTGTTCAATTCACCTACATGCAGCTATTTGGCACAATGCTGATGCACCTCATCCATTCAAAAACTAAGTAGGAGGCAGGAATCCAGTCAACAGGTAACTCACTTCTAGGGAATCAAGGTGCAAGGCATTCCTGCCTCTCACACATCGTGTAGTGCCAGGAGATACAAGTGTTTGCCTATTTGCTATGAAGCAGGTATGTGTCAAAGAGTAGCTGGTTCTGCACTTCAAAGGCTATCATTTCACAAGCATTCCTTTCACAGGCTAACTCAAATCTCAAGGAGAAACAACGTGCCGGAACCTCCTGCTTCAGACCTTGATCTCCTGCAAGAGATAGAGTGATTCTTCCATTCTCTCGAATGGGGCTTCCTTGTACAAAGTTCGTGTTCCTCCACAATGAAAATGCTGAGAGGTAGGTAGTATTCCTTTAACCTGCTATCTCCATTCACAATGCTAAGCAAAGTGCTAGACCTGCTTGCTTCTGACATGAATGGTTCTCTTACAAGAGCTGCAGTACTTCTTCCTTTCACTTGTAGGGGCGACCTACCACAAATGTGATTTTTTTCACCCATGAAAACGATGTGACAGGCAATATTCCTTTAAACATTTAACTCAATTCACTATGCTAAATAAGGGGCCACACCCTCTTGCTTCTACCATTAATGATTGTCTTACAAGTGCTCCAGCACTTCTTCCTTTCACTTGCATAGAGCCATTTAGCACAAAGTTGATTTTCCTCACACAAGAAAACAATGAGAGACAGGCAGTATTTCTTTCTTCAGCTCACTCAAATCACAATACTAAACCAGGCCCTAGGCCGTCTTGCTTCTCACATTAATGATACTCTTGCAAGAGTTGCAGAGCTTCTTCCATTCTTTTGAGGGTCGATTTACCACAGAGCTGATGTTCTTCACCCATGAAAACACTGAGTTAGGCAGTATTTCTTTGCACAGTTAACTCTGTTCACCACGGTAGACAAGGTGCTGGACCCTCTTGCTTCTAACATTAAGGATTGTCTGTCCACTACTACAGTGCTTCTTCCATTCACTTTAAAGGGGCGATTTTATACAAAGCTGATGTACTCCACACGTTAAAACGCTGACAGATAGGCAGTTCTGCTATCACACACTTATGTAATTCCCCCTTGTAAACAATGTGCTAAGTTGTCTTGTTTGTAACATTAATGGTTCCCTTGCAAGGGAAGCAGTGCTTCTTCCTTCCACTTGAAAAGGGCTATTTTTCACAATGATAATGTTCTTCACACTTTAAAAGTCTGAGAGATAGGCAGTATTCCTTTAAAAAGTGAACTCTATTCTCACTGCTAAACAAAGTGCTAGAGCCTCTTGCTGCTGCTCTTCATGGTTTTGCTCCATGACAAACTGCCCTTGTTCAATTCACCTACATGCAGCTATTTGGCACAATGCTGATGCACCTCACCCATTCAAAAACTCAGTAGTAGGCAGGATTCCACTCAACTGGTAACTCACTTTTTCTAGGGAAACAAGGTGCAAGGCATTCCTACCTCTCACACATCGTGTAGTGCCATGAGATACAATTGTTTGCCTATTTCGTATGAAGCGGGTCTTGTCAAAGAGTAGCTGGTTCTGCACTTCAAAGGCTATCATTTCACAAGCCTTTCGTTCACATGCTAACTCAAATCTCAAAGAGAATCAATGTGCAAGAACCTCCTGCTTCAGACCTTGATTATCCTGCAAGAGATAGAGTGATTCTTCCATTCTCTCGGATGGGGCTTTCTCGTACAAAGTGTGTGTTCCTCCAGAATGAAAATGCTGGGAGGTAGGTAGTATTACTTTTACCAGTTATCTCCATTCACAAAGCTAAATAAAGTGCTAGACCTGCTTGCTTCTAACATTAAAGCTTCTCCTCCAAGAGCTCCAGCACTTCTTCCTTTCACTTGCATAGAGCCATTTAGCACAAAGTTGATTTTCCTCACACAAGAAAACAATGAGAGACAGGCAGTATTCCTTTCTTCAGCTCACCCAATTGACAATACTAAACCAGGCCCTAGGCCGTCTTGCTTCGCACATTAATGATTCTCTTCCAACAGTTGCAGTGCTTCTTCCATTCTCTTGTGAGGGTCGATTTACCACAGAGCTGATGTTCTTCACCCATGAAAACACTGAGTTAGGCAGTATTCCTTTGCACAGTTAACTCTGTTCATCACGGTAGACAAGGTGCTGGACCCTCTTGCTTCTAACATTAAGGATTGTCTGTCCACTGCTACAGTGCTTCTTCCATTCACTTTAAAGTGGCTGTTTTACAGAAAGTTGATGTTCTTCACACTTTAACACGCTGACAGATAGGCACTATTGCTTTCGCACACTAATGTAATTCTCCCTTGTTAACAATGTGTTAAGTTGTCTTGTTTGCAGCATTAATGGTTCTCTTACAAGGGCTACAGTGTTTCTTCCTTGCACTTTAAATGCATTATTGGGCACAGAGTAATATTCAACACGCATGAAAACACTGAGTGATAGGCAGTATTCCTTTAAACAAGTACCACCATTATCCTTGGAAAACACGGTGCTTGACCCTCCTGCTTCTAACATTCACAATTCTCTTAAAGGAGATGCCGTGCTTCATCCATCCACTACTAAGATGAGATTTAGCACAAAATTGATGTTCCTCACCCATGAAAACAATGAGACTTAGGCAGTATTCCTTTCAACAGGTAACTGAATTCCCAATTTTAAAGAACGTGCCAGATCCTCTTGCTAATAAAATGAAAGATTCTCTTCCAATATCTACAGTGTATCTTCCTTTCACTTGTGGGGGCAATTTAGCACCAAGTTGATGTTTCTCTCCCATGAAATCATTGAGAGGTAGGCAGTATTCCTTTGCACAGTTAACTCTGTTCACCACGGTAAACAAGGTGTTAGACCCTCTTGCTTCTAACATTAAGGATTGTCTGTATACTGCTACAGTGCTTCTTCCATTCACTTTAAAGGGGCGATTTTATAGAAAGCCGATGTTCCCCACACGTTAAAACGCTGACAGATAGGCAGTTCTGCTATCACACACTTATGTAATTCCCCCTTGTAAACAATGTGCTAAGTTGTCTTGTTTGTAACATTAATGGTTCCCTTGCAAGGGAAGCAGTGCTTCTTCCTTCCACTTGAAAAGGGCTATTTTTCACAATGATAATGTTCTTCACACTTTAAAAGTCTGAGAGATAGGCAGTATTCCTTTAAAAAGTGAACTCTATTCTCACTGCTAAACAAAGTGCTAGAGCCTCTTGCTGCTGCTCTTCATGGTTTTGCTCCATGACAAACTGCCCTTGTTCAATTCACCTACATGCAGCTATTTGGCACAATGCTGATGCACCTCATCCATTCAAAAACTAAGTAGGAGGCAGGAATCCAGTCAACAGGTAACTCACTTCTAGGGAATCAAGGTGCAAGGCATTCCTGCCTCTCACACATCGTGTAGTGCCAGGAGATACAAGTGTTTGCCTATTTGCTATGAAGCAGGTATGTGTCAAAGAGTAGCTGGTTCTGCACTTCAAAGGCTATCATTTCACAAGCATTCCTTTCACAGGCTAACTCAAATCTCAAGGAGAAACAACGTGCCGGAACCTCCTGCTTCAGACCTTGATCTCCTGCAAGAGATAGAGTGATTCTTCCATTCTCTCGAATGGGGCTTCCTTGTACAAAGTTCGTGTTCCTCCACAATGAAAATGCTGAGAGGTAGGTAGTATTCCTTTAACCTGCTATCTCCATTCACAATGCTAAGCAAAGTGCTAGACCTGCTTGCTTCTGACATGAATGGTTCTCTTACAAGAGCTGCAGTACTTCTTCCTTTCACTTGTAGGGGCGACCTACCACAAATGTGATTTTTTTCACCCATGAAAACGATGTGACAGGCAGTATTCCTTTAAACATTTAACTCAATTCACTATGCTAAATAAGGGGCCACACCCTCTTGCTTCTACCATTAATGATTGTCTTACAAGTGCTCCAGCACTTCTTCCTTTCACTTGCATAGAGCCATTTAGCACAAAGTTGATTTTCCTCACACAAGAAAACAATGAGAGACAGGCAGTATTTCTTTCTTCAGCTCACTCAAATCACAATACTAAACCAGGCCCTAGGCCGTCTTGCTTCTCACATTAATGATACTCTTGCAAGAGTTGCAGAGCTTCTTCCATTCTTTTGAGGGTCGATTTACCACAGAGCTGATGTTCTTCACCCATGAAAACACTGAGTTAGGCAGTATTTCTTTGCACAGTTAACTCTGTTCACCACGGTAGACAAGGTGCTGGACCCTCTTGCTTCTAACATTAAGGATTGTCTGTCCACTACTACAGTGCTTCTTCCATTCACTTTAAAGGGGCGATTTTATACAAAGCTGATGTACTCCACACGTTAAAACGCTGACAGATAGGCAGTTCTGCTATCACACACTTATGTAATTCCCCCTTGTAAACAATGTGCTAAGTTGTCTTGTTTGTAACATTAATGGTTCCCTTGCAAGGGAAGCAGTGCTTCTTCCTTCCACTTGAAAAGGGCTATTTTTCACAATGATAATGTTCTTCACACTTTAAAAGTCTGAGAGATAGGCAGTATTCCTTTAAAAAGTGAACTCTATTCTCACTGCTAAACAAAGTGCTAGAGCCTCTTGCTGCTGCTCTTCATGGTTTTGCTCCATGACAAACTGCCCTTGTTCAATTCACCTACATGCAGCTATTTGGCACAATGCTGATGCACCTCACCCATTCAAAAACTCAGTAGTAGGCAGGATTCCACTCAACTGGTAACTCACTTTTTCTAGGGAAACAAGGTGCAAGGCATTCCTACCTCTCACACATCGTGTAGTGCCATGAGATACAATTGTTTGCCTATTTCGTATGAAGCGGGTCTTGTCAAAGAGTAGCTGGTTCTGCACTTCAAAGGCTATCATTTCACAAGCCTTTCGTTCACATGCTAACTCAAATCTCAAAGAGAATCAATGTGCAAGAACCTCCTGCTTCAGACCTTGATTATCCTGCAAGAGATAGAGTGATTCTTCCATTCTCTCGGATGGGGCTTTCTCGTACAAAGTGTGTGTTCCTCCAGAATGAAAATGCTGGGAGGTAGGTAGTATTACTTTTACCAGTTATCTCCATTCACAAAGCTAAATAAAGTGCTAGACCTGCTTGCTTCTAACATTAAAGCTTCTCCTCCAAGAGCTCCAGCACTTCTTCCTTTCACTTGCATAGAGCCATTTAGCACAAAGTTGATTTTCCTCACACAAGAAAACAATGAGAGACAGGCAGTATTCCTTTCTTCAGCTCACCCAATTGACAATACTAAACCAGGCCCTAGGCCGTCTTGCTTCGCACATTAATGATTCTCTTGCAACAGTTGCAGTGCTTCTTCCATTCTCTTGTGAGGGTCGATTTACCACAGAGCTGATGTTCTTCACCCATGAAAACACTGAGTTAGGCAGTATTCCTTTGCACAGTTAACTCTGTTCATCACGGTAGACAAGGTGCTGGACCCTCTTGCTTCTAACATTAAGGATTGTCTGTCCACTGCTACAGTGCTTCTTCCATTCACTTTAAAGTGGCTGTTTTACAGAAAGTTGATGTTCTTCACACTTTAACACGCTGACAGATAGGCACTATTGCTTTCGCACACTAATGTAATTCTCCCTTTTTAACAATGTGTTAAGTTGTCTTGTTTGCAGCATTAATGGTTCTCTTACAAGGGCTACAGTGTTTCTTCCTTGCACTTTAAATGCATTATTGGGCACAGAGTAATATTCAACACGCATGAAAACACTGAGTGATAGGCAGTATTCCTTTAAACAAGTACCACCATTATCCTTGGAAAACACGGTGCTTGACCCTCCTGCTTCTAACATTCACAATTCTCTTAAAGGAGATGCCGTGCTTCATCCATCCACTACTAAGATGAGATTTAGCACAAAATTGATGTTCCTCACCCATGAAAACAATGAGACTTAGGCAGTATTCCTTTCAACAGGTAACTGAATTCCCAATTTTAAAGGAGGTGCCAGATCCTCTTGCTAATAAAATGAAAGATTCTCTTCCAATATCTACAGTGTATCTTCCTTTCACTTGTGGGGGCAATTTAGCACCAAGTTGATGTTTCTCTCCCATGAAATCATTGAGAGGTAGGCAGTATTCCTTTGCACAGTTAACTCTGTTCACCACGGTAAACAAGGTGTTAGACCCTCTTGCTTCTAACATTAAGGATTGTCTGTATACTGCTACAGTGCTTCTTCCATTCACTTTAAAGGGGCGATTTTATAGAAAGCCGATGTTCCCCACACGTTAAAACGCTGACAGATAGGCAGTTCTGCTATCACACACTTATGTAATTCCCCCTTGTAAACAATGTGCTAAGTTGTCTTGTTTGTAACATTAATGGTTCCCTTGCAAGGGAAGCAGTGCTTCTTCCTTCCACTTGAAAAGGGCTATTTTTCACAATGATAATGTTCTTCACACTTTAAAAGTCTGAGAGATAGGCAGTATTCCTTTAAAAAGTGAACTCTATTCTCACTGCTAAACAAAGTGCTAGAGCCTCTTGCTGCTGCTCTTCATGGTTTTGCTCCATGACAAACTGCCCTTGTTCAATTCACCTACATGCAGCTATTTGGCACAATGCTGATGCACCTCATCCATTCAAAAACTAAGTAGGAGGCAGGAATCCAGTCAACAGGTAACTCACTTCTAGGGAATCAAGGTGCAAGGCATTCCTGCCTCTCACACATCGTGTAGTGCCAGGAGATACAAGTGTTTGCCTATTTGCTATGAAGCAGGTATGTGTCAAAGAGTAGCTGGTTCTGCACTTCAAAGGCTATCATTTCACAAGCATTCCTTTCACAGGCTAACTCAAATCTCAAGGAGAAACAACGTGCCGGAACCTCCTGCTTCAGACCTTGATCTCCTGCAAGAGATAGAGTGATTCTTCCATTCTCTCGAATGGGGCTTCCTTGTACAAAGTTCGTGTTCCTCCACAATGAAAATGCTGAGAGGTAGGTAGTATTCCTTTAACCTGCTATCTCCATTCACAATGCTAAGCAAAGTGCTAGACCTGCTTGCTTCTGACATGAATGGTTCTCTTACAAGAGCTGCAGTACTTCTTCCTTTCACTTGTAGGGGCGACCTACCACAAATGTGATTTTTTTCACCCATGAAAACGATGTGACAGGCAGTATTCCTTTAAACATTTAACTCAATTCACTATGCTAAATAAGGGGCCACACCCTCTTGCTTCTACCATTAATGATTGTCTTACAAGTGCTCCAGCACTTCTTCCTTTCACTTGCATAGAGCCATTTAGCACAAAGTTGATTTTCCTCACACAAGAAAACAATGAGAGACAGGCAGTATTTCTTTCTTCAGCTCACTCAAATCACAATACTAAACCAGGCCCTAGGCCGTCTTGCTTCTCACATTAATGATACTCTTGCAAGAGTTGCAGAGCTTCTTCCATTCTTTTGAGGGTCGATTTACCACAGAGCTGATGTTCTTCACCCATGAAAACACTGAGTTAGGCAGTATTTCTTTGCACAGTTAACTCTGTTCACCACGGTAGACAAGGTGCTGGACCCTCTTGCTTCTAACATTAAGGATTGTCTGTCCACTACTACAGTGCTTCTTCCATTCACTTTAAAGGGGCGATTTTATACAAAGCTGATGTACTCCACACGTTAAAACGCTGACAGATAGGCAGTTCTGCTATCACACACTTATGTAATTCCCCCTTGTAAACAATGTGCTAAGTTGTCTTGTTTGTAACATTAATGGTTCCCTTGCAAGGGAAGCAGTGCTTCTTCCTTCCACTTGAAAAGGGCTATTTTTCACAATGATAATGTTCTTCACACTTTAAAAGTCTGAGAGATAGGCAGTATTCCTTTAAAAAGTGAACTCTATTCTCACTGCTAAACAAAGTGCTAGAGCCTCTTGCTGCTGCTCTTCATGGTTTTGCTCCATGACAAACTGCCCTTGTTCAATTCACCTACATGCAGCTATTTGGCACAATGCTGATGCACCTCACCCATTCAAAAACTCAGTAGTAGGCAGGATTCCACTCAACTGGTAACTCACTTTTTCTAGGGAAACAAGGTGCAAGGCATTCCTACCTCTCACACATCGTGTAGTGCCATGAGATACAATTGTTTGCCTATTTCGTATGAAGCGGGTCTTGTCAAAGAGTAGCTGGTTCTGCACTTCAAAGGCTATCATTTCACAAGCCTTTCGTTCACATGCTAACTCAAATCTCAAAGAGAATCAATGTGCAAGAACCTCCTGCTTCAGACCTTGATTATCCTGCAAGAGATAGAGTGATTCTTCCATTCTCTCGGATGGGGCTTTCTCGTACAAAGTGTGTGTTCCTCCAGAATGAAAATGCTGGGAGGTAGGTAGTATTACTTTTACCAGTTATCTCCATTCACAAAGCTAAATAAAGTGCTAGACCTGCTTGCTTCTAACATTAAAGCTTCTCCTCCAAGAGCTCCAGCACTTCTTCCTTTCACTTGCATAGAGCCATTTAGCACAAAGTTGATTTTCCTCACACAAGAAAACAATGAGAGACAGGCAGTATTCCTTTCTTCAGCTCACCCAATTGACAATACTAAACCAGGCCCTAGGCCGTCTTGCTTCGCACATTAATGATTCTCTTGCAACAGTTGCAGTGCTTCTTCCATTCTCTTGTGAGGGTCGATTTACCACAGAGCTGATGTTCTTCACCCATGAAAACACTGAGTTAGGCAGTATTCCTTTGCACAGTTAACTCTGTTCATCACGGTAGACAAGGTGCTGGACCCTCTTGCTTCTAACATTAAGGATTGTCTGTCCACTGCTACAGTGCTTCTTCCATTCACTTTAAAGTGGCTGTTTTACAGAAAGTTGATGTTCTTCACACTTTAACACGCTGACAGATAGGCACTATTGCTTTCGCACACTAATGTAATTCTCCCTTTTTAACAATGTGTTAAGTTGTCTTGTTTGCAGCATTAATGGTTCTCTTACAAGGGCTACAGTGTTTCTTCCTTGCACTTTAAATGCATTATTGGGCACAGAGTAATATTCAACACGCATGAAAACACTGAGTGATAGGCAGTATTCCTTTAAACAAGTACCACCATTATCCTTGGAAAACACGGTGCTTGACCCTCCTGCTTCTAACATTCACAATTCTCTTAAAGGAGATGCCGTGCTTCATCCATCCACTACTAAGATGAGATTTAGCACAAAATTGATGTTCCTCACCCATGAAAACAATGAGACTTAGGCAGTATTCCTTTCAACAGGTAACTGAATTCCCAATTTTAAAGGAGGTGCCAGATCCTCTTGCTAATAAAATGAAAGATTCTCTTCCAATATCTACAGTGTATCTTCCTTTCACTTGTGGGGGCAATTTAGCACCAAGTTGATGTTTCTCTCCCATGAAATCATTGAGAGGTAGGCAGTATTCCTTTGCACAGTTAACTCTGTTCACCACGGTAAACAAGGTGTTAGACCCTCTTGCTTCTAACATTAAGGATTGTCTGTATACTGCTACAGTGCTTCTTCCATTCACTTTAAAGGGGCGATTTTATACAAAGCCGATGTTCCCCACACGTTAAAACGCTGACAGATAGGCAGTTCTGCTATCACACACTTATGTAATTCCCCCTTGTAAACAATGTGCTAAGTTGTCTTGTTTGTAACATTAATGGTTCCCTTACAAGGGAAGCAGTGCTTCTTCTTTCCACTTGAAAAGGGCTATTTTTCACAATGATAATGTTCTTCACACTTTAAAAGTCTGAGTGATAGGCAGTATTACTTTAAAAAGTGAACTCTATTCTCACGGCTAAACAAAGTGCTAGAGCCTCTTGCTGCTGCTCTTCATGGTTTTGCTCCATGACAAACTGCCCTTGTTCAATTCACCTACATGCAGCTATTTGGCACAATGCTGATGCACCTCATCCATTCAAAAACTAAGTAGTAGGCAGGATTCCAGTCAACAGGTAACTCAATTCTAGGGAATCAAGGTGCAAGACATTCCTGCCTCTCACACATCGTGTAGTGCCAGGAGATACAAGTGTTTGCCTATTTGCTGTGAAGCAGGTATGTGTCAAAGAGTAGCTGGTTCTGCACTTCAAAGGCTATCATTTCACAAGCATTCCTTTCACAGGCTAACTCAAATCTCAAGGAGAAACAACGTGCCGGAACCTCCTGCTTCAGACCTTGATCTCCTGCAAGAGATAGAGTGATTCTTCCATTCTCTCGAATGGGGCTTCCTTGTACAAAGTTCGTGTTCCTCCACAATGAAAATGCTGAGAGGTAGGTAGTATTCCTTTAACCTGCTATCTCCATTCACAATGCTAAGCAAAGTGCTAGACCTGCTTGCTTCTGACATGAATGGTTCTCTTACAAGAGCTGCAGTACTTCTTCCTTTCACTTGTAGGGGCGACCTACCACAAATGTGATTTTTTTCACCCATGAAAACGATGTGACAGGCAGTATTCCTTTAAACATTTAACTCAATTCACTATGCTAAATAAGGGGCCACACCCTCTTGCTTCTACCATTAATGATTGTCTTACAAGTGCTCCAGCACTTCTTCCTTTCACTTGCATAGAGCCATTTAGCACAAAGTTGATTTTCCTCACACAAGAAAACAATGAGAGACAGGCAGTATTTCTTTCTTCAGCTCACTCAAATCACAATACTAAACCAGGCCCTAGGCCGTCTTGCTTCTCACATTAATGATACTCTTGCAAGAGTTGCAGAGCTTCTTCCATTCTTTTGAGGGTCGATTTACCACAGAGCTGATGTTCTTCACCCATGAAAACACTGAGTTAGGCAGTATTTCTTTGCACAGTTAACTCTGTTCACCACGGTAGACAAGGTGCTGGACCCTCTTGCTTCTAACATTAAGGATTGTCTGTCCACTACTACAGTGCTTCTTCCATTCACTTTAAAGGGGCGATTTTATACAAAGCTGATGTACTCCACACGTTAAAACGCTGACAGATAGGCAGTTCTGCTATCACACACTTATGTAATTCCCCCTTGTAAACAATGTGCTAAGTTGTCTTGTTTGTAAC
This sequence comes from Castor canadensis, assembly GCF_047511655.1. Taxonomy (NCBI): domain Eukaryota; kingdom Metazoa; phylum Chordata; class Mammalia; order Rodentia; family Castoridae; genus Castor; species Castor canadensis. The sequence continues at coordinate 97,821,019 of NC_133397.1, read as the reverse complement.
ATTAATGGTTCCCTTGCAAGGGAAGCAGTGCTTCTTCCTTCCACTTGAAAAGGGCTATTTTTCACAATGATAATGTTCTTCACACTTTAAAAGTCTGAGAGATAGGCAGTATTCCTTTAAAAAGTGAACTCTATTCTCACTGCTAAACAAAGTGCTAGAGCCTCTTGCTGCTGCTCTTCATGGTTTTGCTCCATGACAAACTGCCCTTGTTCAATTCACCTACATGCAGCTATTTGGCACAATGCTGATGCACCTCACCCATTCAAAAACTCAGTAGTAGGCAGGATTCCACTCAACTGGTAACTCACTTTTTCTAGGGAAACAAGGTGCAAGGCATTCCTACCTCTCACACATCGTGTAGTGCCATGAGATACAATTGTTTGCCTATTTCGTATGAAGCGGGTCTTGTCAAAGAGTAGCTGGTTCTGCACTTCAAAGGCTATCATTTCACAAGCCTTTCGTTCACATGCTAACTCAAATCTCAAAGAGAATCAATGTGCAAGAACCTCCTGCTTCAGACCTTGATTATCCTGCAAGAGATAGAGTGATTCTTCCATTCTCTCGGATGGGGCTTTCTCGTACAAAGTGTGTGTTCCTCCAGAATGAAAATGCTGGGAGGTAGGTAGTATTACTTTTACCAGTTATCTCCATTCACAAAGCTAAATAAAGTGCTAGACCTGCTTGCTTCTAACATTAAAGCTTCTCCTCCAAGAGCTCCAGCACTTCTTCCTTTCACTTGCATAGAGCCATTTAGCACAAAGTTGATTTTCCTCACACAAGAAAACAATGAGAGACAGGCAGTATTCCTTTCTTCAGCTCACCCAATTGACAATACTAAACCAGGCCCTAGGCCGTCTTGCTTCGCACATTAATGATTCTCTTGCAACAGTTGCAGTGCTTCTTCCATTCTCTTGTGAGGGTCGATTTACCACAGAGCTGATGTTCTTCACCCATGAAAACACTGAGTTAGGCAGTATTCCTTTGCACAGTTAACTCTGTTCATCACGGTAGACAAGGTGCTGGACCCTCTTGCTTCTAACATTAAGGATTGTCTGTCCACTGCTACAGTGCTTCTTCCATTCACTTTAAAGTGGCTGTTTTACAGAAAGTTGATGTTCTTCACACTTTAACACGCTGACAGATAGGCACTATTGCTTTCGCACACTAATGTAATTCTCCCTTGTTAACAATGTGTTAAGTTGTCTTGTTTGCAGCATTAATGGTTCTCTTACAAGGGCTACAGTGTTTCTTCCTTGCACTTTAAATGCATTATTGGGCACAGAGTAATATTCAACACGCATGAAAACACTGAGTGATAGGCAGTATTCCTTTAAACAAGTACCACCATTATCCTTGGAAAACACGGTGCTTGACCCTCCTGCTTCTAACATTCACAATTCTCTTAAAGGAGATGCCGTGCTTCATCCATCCACTACTAAGATGAGATTTAGCACAAAATTGATGTTCCTCACCCATGAAAACAATGAGACTTAGGCAGTATTCCTTTCAACAGGTAACTGAATTCCCAATTTTAAAGGAGGTGCCAGATCCTCTTGCTAATAAAATGAAAGATTCTCTTCCAATATCTACAGTGTATCTTCCTTTCACTTGTGGGGGCAATTTAGCACCAAGTTGATGTTTCTCTCCCATGAAATCATTGAGAGGTAGGCAGTATTCCTTTGCACAGTTAACTCTGTTCACCACGGTAAACAAGGTGTTAGACCCTCTTGCTTCTAACATTAAGGATTGTCTGTATACTGCTACAGTGCTTCTTCCATTCACTTTAAAGGGGCGATTTTATACAAAGCCGATGTTCCCTCACGTTAAAACGCTGACAGATAGGCAGTTCTGCTATCACACACTTATGTAATTCCCCCTTGTAAACAATGTGCTAAGTTGTCTTGTTTGTAACATTAATGGTTCCCTTACAAGGGAAGCAGTGCTTCTTCCTTCCACTTGAAAAGGGCTATTTTTCACAATGATAATGTTCTTCACACTTTAAAAGTCTGAGTGATAGGCAGTATTCCTTTAAAAAGTGAACTCTATTCTCACGGCTAAACAAAGTGCTAGAGCCTCTTGCTGCTGCTCTTCATGGTTTTGCTCCATGACAAACTGCCCTTGTTCAATTCACCTACATGCAGCTATTTGGCACAATGCTGATGCACCTCATCCATTCAAAAACTAAGTAGTAGGCAGGATTCCAGTCAACAGGTAACTCAATTCTAGGGAATCAAGGTGCAAGACATTCCTGCCTCTCACACATCGTGTAGTGCCAGGAGATACAAGTGTTTGCCTATTTGCTATGAAGCAGGTATGTGTCAAAGAGTAGCTGGTTCTGCACTTCAAAGGCTATCATTTCACAAGCATTCTTTTTGAAAGGAATAGGAGGTCTCAGCGGGCCCCAACCCCCTTGTTGGAGAAACCAGTACCAAACATCCCATGTAGATAAGATAAGCAATGCGGTAGGGCTCAGTTAGGGCATATAGAATGTGATGAATGTGAGTGGGGGGTACATGCAAGATGTGAAGTACGTGCAAGATGTGAGGTACGCGCAAGATGTGCTCTGCCTGCTTGCCCAATGTTGATAACGAAAATATGCATGCCACCGCAGTCTATATAAGATTTCCCCTAAAGAGGCTCAGGGTCGTGTTTTCCTAACCGGTCCTGCGTGTCCGTGTGGGAGCTCGACCCTGGCTAGCCAGCCCAATAAACTCTGCTTTGTTGATTGTATTCTCGCCTGGCTCTCTGTCTCTCGGGGGAATAGGATTCCGGGTCCTAACATTTGGAGGTCCCACCGAGATTTCATTTTCTCAAGAGACAGAACCTGCCTGTGAGAAAGCAGGGGCGATCCCAAGTCCTAGGCGTTGGGAGGGGATCCCAGACCCTCATTTGGAGGAACTTGAGTGTTCCATTTGGGCCGCGGCGGGGATTCGGCCAATCCCCAGGGAGATTCATTCTGGGAATCTCGCAAGGAGGACCACAGGGTCCTATTGGGAGAGGCTTTCCTCTCATTTGGGCTCGAGCATTTTAGGAACCCTGGCGCCAGGTGAAGAACTAATTGAGCTAGTCGAACGACCACCCGTCAAGTGGACCCCTTTCGGCCTGATATCCCAGTTGGACGGTGAGGAGGTTGAATGGGGTGCGCACCAGTGTGAGAGAAGGACCGGTCCGAGCGAGTGCTGGAGAGTGTTGTGTGTGTGTGGAATTATTGTTGCCTTTACCCTTTTTGTTCTATCTCTCTTGGTGTTTGAGTCTCCTTCCACAATGGGACAGGGACAAACAACCCCAAAGTCTCTGATCCTTTCTCACTTTCCAGAAGTTAAAGAAAGGGCCTTAAATGCGGGTCTGGTCATCAAGAAAGGTAAGTTCGACACCTTTTGTTCTGCAGAGTGGCCCACCTTTGGAGTCGGGTGGCCCATTCAAGGTTCCCTCTCCCTAGACCTGATCACTAAGGTTAAAGCAGTCATTTTTCAGCCAGACAATCGAGGCCATCCAGACCAAGTTCCTTACATTTTGGTTTGGGAGGATCTGGTGAGGAACCCTCCCCCTTGGTTAACAGTTTTTCTGACCCACCCCTCCAGTTCGGCCCCCGGGGCTAAAACCCCAGTCACGCCCGCCTTGGTCATAAAGGAGGAGGAAAAACTTCCTCTTCCCACCTTGACCGGTCCTCAAATTAGGGCATCTCCTTCACCATCTCTGGTCTTACCAGAGAGTTCCCCCCTTTACCCATCCCTCGCAGGGGCAGAGGAAGATCGGCCGCCTCCATACGTGACTCCCCCTGGCCAAGCCAGTGCCGCGGAGGAGGAAATTTCCTCATCCTCCTCAACAGGACTGGCAGCAGGAGGAGGAATGGGTCGAAGACTTCGCCCCCGAGGGATCCGGGAAAGGGAGGGGGAAGACGGGCCCCCCTCATCAACACAGGGGGAGGAAACTGTCCCTACACTTCCAGTCCGGATGGTGGGCCAAGGGGGACCGGGAGGAGGGCAACAGTTTCAGTACTGGCCCTTCTCCTCCAGTGATCTATATAACTGGAGGACGCAGAACCCGCCCTTTTCTGAAGACCCCAAGTGTCTCATAGATCTCCTGGAGTCCATCATGCATACACACCGTCCCACTTGGGATGACTGTCATCAGCTGCTCAATACTCTTTTTACGACGGAGGAACGAGAGCGCATCCTCAACGAAGCGAGGAAGAACGTCTTGGGGGATAATGGGAGACCCACAACTCTCCAACCGGCCATAGACGAGGCTTTTCCCCTACGCCGCCCTAATTGGGATTTCGGGACCGCAGAAGGTAGGGAGCGTCTTCGGATCTACTGCCAGACTCTTATGGCCGGTCTCCGAGCGGCCGCCAGAAGGCCCACCAATTTTGCAAAAGTGAAAGCAGTCGTTCAAAGGGAAAACGAAAGCCCAGCCGGTTTCTTAGAGTGCCTCTATGAGGCATACCGTCAGTACACCCCTATTGACCCTGAGGCGGACCTCCACCGGTCTGCTGTGGTACTCTCATTCATTAATCAGGCAGCTCCAGACATTAGGAGAAAACTCAATAAACAGGAAAACTTAGGGGAGATGACTATAAGGGAAATGCTGCAGGTAGCAGAAAAGGTCTTTACCGCTAGGGAAACTCCAGAAGAAAGGGAGGAAAGACAGAGAAAGGAAGACAGGGAGGCCCAGGAGAAATTGAGAAAGGAGGACCGGGAGTTCCAGGCTAAGGAAAACCGAAAGCAACAGAGAGAAATGGCTCGTATTTTCCTAGCGGGTGTCCGGGACCAACCCAGGGGAGGGGGCCACGCCAGGACCCCGGATAAGGAACACTGTTTTTACTGTAAGGAAACGGGGCATTGGAAGAGAGAATGTCCTAAGTTAAAGGGAAGAAGAGGGTTTGGAAGGAGACCGGGGGAAAACAGGGAAAGGGAACGAGCAGTAGAGCAGGCCAGAGTCCTCCTAGCCGGAGAAGAGGACTGAAGGAGACGGGGCTCAGACCCCCTCCCCGAGTCCTGGGTAACAATGCATGTGGAGGGGAAGCCGATGGGGTTCATGGTGGATACCGGCGCCCAATATTCGGTTTTAAACAAGGCACATGGACCTTTGAACAAGGCACGAACAAGTGTTGTTCAGGGGGCCACCGGTACGCAGTTATGTACATGGACTACCAAAAGAAAGGTGAACTTAGGAAAACACCAGGTCACACACTCCTTCTTGGTCGTCCCTGAGAGCCCCGCTCCCCTGCTCGGACGGGACCTACTCACCAAAATAGGGGCCCATATCCATTTTGAACCAGATGGAATAATTGTGACTGATCGAGAAGGGAGCCCGATTCATGTCTTGTCCCTATCATTGGCTGACGAGCATCGTCTGTTTGAGAGTCAACAGGAACCAGGAGGGGACATGACTCATTGGGTAAAAAGATTTCCCACGGCCTGGGCGGAGACTGCGGGAACCGGCCTCGCCAAACACCTCCCGCCCGTAGTTATACAATTGAAGGCTTCTGCTCTCCCCATTCGGGTGAAACAGTATCCTATGCCTGAGGAGGCCCGAAGAGGCATAGCCCCTCATATCCACAGGCTAATAAAGGAAGGAGTACTGCGACCTTGTCAGTCTGCCTGGAATACTCCTCTGCTCCCCGTCCGAAAGCCGGGAAGCGGGGACTATAGGTCTGTGCAAGACCTACGAAAGGTAAACGAGCGGACGGAGGACATTCATCCCACCGTTCCGAATCCCTATACCTTGCTCAGCCACCTACCCCCCTCGCAAGTATGGTATACAACCCTTGATTTGAAAGATGCTTTCTTCAGCATTCCATTGTCAGAAATTAGTCAGCCGCTATTTGCTTTCGAATGGCAAGAAGATGGGGGCCAATCTCGACAGCTCACTTGGACCAGACTGCCGCAAGGATTTAAAAACTCTCCCACCCTGTTTAATGAGGCCCTGAGCCAGGACCTGGAACCTTTTCGTCGGAGCCACCCACGAGTCACTCTATTACAGTATGTTGATGACTTACTGTTAGCGGCAGAAACCCGAGAGGAGTGCATCAAGGCTACTGAACACCTGCTAACGGAATTAGGTGAGCTGGGGTATCGGGCAAGTGCCAAGAAAACTCACATCTGTAAAAGGTCAGTGACATATTTGGGTTATCGGATTGCAGATGGGGCAAGATGGCTGACTGATGCCATGAAACAGACTATTCTGGCTATCCCATCCCCGACATCCACTAGGGGGGTGAGAGAATTCCTGGGCTCCGCGGGGTTCTGTAGACTCTGGATTCCAGGATTTGCGGAAATAGCCAGACCCCTATATGAGGCCACCAAAGAAGCTCCAGATTGGAGTTGGGGAGAGAGAGAACAACAGGCCTTTGAGCAGCTAAAAGACGCTCTTTTGCAGGCCCCTGCCTTAGCCTTGCCAGATCCTACAAGACCATTCACTCTGTTTGTAGATGAGAAAAAGGGGGTAGCCAAAGGAGTCTTGACCCAACAGCTAGGTCCCTGGAAGAGACCAGTGGCATACTTTTCCAAGAAATTAGATGCAGTAGCGGCAGGATGGCCCCCCTGCCTCCGCATCATAGCGGCCATTGCCGTGCTGGTGAGAGAAGCCGATAAACTAACCTTTGGACAGGCCCTCTGGGTAACGGCCCCTCACCCGGTGGAGGGAATCCTTAAACAACCCCCTGGGAAATGGATGACGAATGCCAGGCTCACCCACTACCAGGGGCTCTTGTTGGATTCCCCTCGGATCACATTCACAGATCCCGTAATCCTGAACCCTGCCACCTTGTTGCCTAACCCGGAACTGCAGACACCTGTCCATAACTGCAAAGAATTCCTCTCCGAAGTTACACAGGTATGGGCTGACCTAAAGGATACCCCCCTGTCCGCCTGCAAATTAAACTGGTACACGGATGGAAGCAGTTTTTTCCAAGATGGAGCCCGAAGGGCAGGGGCAGCTGTAGTCGACCAAGAAGGAAATACGGTATGGAGCAGCGCCCTCCCACCCAGAACATCAGCCCAAAAAGCGGAATTAATTGCCTTGGCAGAGGCCCTGGAGAGGGCAAAAGAAAAGTGAGTCAATATCTACACCGATAGCCGCTATGCTTTCGGTACCATCCATGTCCACGGGGCCATCTATCGCGAAAGAGGATTCCGCACAGCAGAAGGAAAACATCTAAAGAACCTAGCCAAAGTCCAGCGTCTATTAATGGCAGTGGAAAAACCAAAGGCAGTGGCAGTGATGTATGTCCCAGGCCACCAGTCTGCCAAGACGCCGGAAGCTGTCGGTAACAACAGAGCAGATCAAGAAGCAAAGAGAGTAGCAATGGTGAGTCCTCCCATGGAGACAGGGCAACCTTCCACGGTTGCGGCGATAGACGTGCCGGTCCCAGAGCTCCCTCCGCTACCCCCCCGACCAGAATACTCCACAGAGGATTTCACTTGGATGAGAGCCCACTCCCCATTTAGAGAAGGGGAAGACGGATGGAAAAGCGACTTGGAAGGCAAGTTAATTCTGCCTGAAAAACTCGGACGATTCCTGTTGGCTAACTTACATAAGTCCACCCATTTGGGGCGGAGAAAATTACTAGACTTGTTGACATCTGCGCAGCTCCGATTTCCGAACCAGACCATAACAGTCCGCCAAATTGTGGAAGATTGTGCCAGCTGCACAATCATGAAACCAGGACGAAGGGAGGGGCACCATACAGGTACTCGGGAACGGGGGAGGGCTCCGGAAAGAAGTTGAAAAGTGGATTTTACTGAGGTAAAACCGGGAAAGTTTGGGTACAAATATTTGCTGGTATTCATAGATACCTTTTCAGGCTGGGTGGAGGCTTTTCCTACAAAGAAGGAGACGAGTCAGGTAGTGGCAAAGGCTTTGCTAGAGGAAATCATACCCAGATATGGGGTGCCCGAGGCAATTGGGTCAGATAACGGTCCGGCTTTTGTTAGTAAAGTCCTGCAGGGACTAGCCCAGACTATGGGGGCCAATTGGAAGCTACATTGTGAATATAACCCCCAGAGCTCAGGGCAAGTAGAAAGGATGAATAGGACACTAAAGGAGACTTTAGCCAAATTGGCCCTGGAGACTGGCGGTGATTGGGTGACGCTCCTTCCCTTGGCCATCTTCCGAGTCCGGAACTCCCCCTATGTCCATGGGCTAACTCCCTTTGAGATCCTGTATGGGGCTCCACCCCCCATCATTCAGAGGACCTTAAGCCCAGAACTAGGTGATCTGGCCCCAAATTACCTGACCATGTTGCAGGCTTTAGCTAAAGTGCAACAACGGATTTGGCCCTTAATTCAAGCATACCACGCTGTTAAGAGGGACCCGGCTCCGGAACATGGCATAGTCCCAGGTGACATGGTATGGGTTAAAAGGCATCAGTCCAAAACCCTAGAGCCTAGATGGAAAGGACCTTATGTTGTACTGTTTACTACCCCTACCGCCCTCAAGGTCGACGGGATTGCAGCATGGGTACACCATTCCCATGTAAGACGGGCTCACCCTCCAGAGAAAAAACAGGAAAATTGGTCCGCACGGAAGCATCCAACAAACCCACTCAAGCTCCGGCTGATACGGGATGCTCCGAAAAACGAGAACACTCCAGATGCTCCGCAGCCCTCCTAGAATGGGATTATCACCTGGGTCCACTACACCCACATCAGACCGGCAGATCCGGTAGCTATGAAGAAAGGCTTCCTGCCAACAAGAAGGGTGTCCCACCACAAGGAAAATTTTTTCAAACTCAAACTTCATACTGGACCTCGGTAACTTTATTCCTTTTTCTAACCCTGTCCACCACTTGCTGGGGGCATACAAATCCACATCAACCTTTTAACCTGACCTGGATGATTGTAGATGTGTCCACAGGAGACATTCTTAACCAGACCTCCAAGGTGACCCCTCCCAGCACCTGGTTCCCAAAATTATACTTTGACTTAAGGGCCTTATTCACTGGCAGGGGACAATGGGATTTGCGCCAAAGTTACTTCTATGTCTGCCCCGCTCCCCAACCCAACCACAGAAAAAAATGTGGAGGAATCGCAGACTATTATTGTAAGTCATGGGGTTGTGAGAGCTCAGGGGATATATGGTGGCCACCCCCCGAACAGGGGGACCTTATTCAATTAAGTAGAGTCTCTCAATCTGGCATTACATACCACCAACCTAGACCTATAAATAAGGGATGCCCAACTCCCCCCAATTGTAATCCCATTATGATAAATTTCACTGATTTAGGAAAAAAGGCAACGAATTGGGAATTGGGTAAATCCTGGGGAGTCAGACTCTACAAAACAAATCATCCAGGAGCCCTTTTTACTTTGCGGCGTGTGCAACAACCAGTCTCTACTCTAACAATAGGCCCTAATAAGGTACTTAGGCCACCCTATGTAAAGCCACCTCCCCAACCTCCCACAGCTCATCACCTTCCCTCAACCATAGCCCGGGCTAATGTTACAACTCCAAGACCATCAGAAACCAGCCCTCCCCTGGTGAGGCCCAGTCTCATGACCGCATCTAAAGACCCCCTCTGGGAGCTAGTGGGTGCTGCCTTCCTGACGTTAAACCACACCAACCCTAACATGACTAACTCCTGTTGGTTATGTTATGATGTGAGGCCCCCATTCTATGAGGCAATAGGGCTAAACACCACTCACGATACCTCATGTGAAGAAAACCCTACTCAATGTTCCTGGGGAGACCGTAAGAGAGGTCTGGCCATACAGCAGGTAAGCGGACAAGGAACCTGCTTAGGAAAAGTGCCAAAGAACAGACGGGACTTATGTACTGTTATTAACGCCAGTTCTACCTGGGAAAATGCTATTAAATGGGTAATTCCAAAGGACAATGGGTGGTGGCTATGCTCGCGGTCTGGACTCACCCCGTGCCTATCAACTAAGGTGTTTAACAGCTCTAAAGAATTCTGTGTTATAGTGACTGTGCTGCCCCGCATCCTCTATCATTCGGAAGAGAGTCTATATTCATACTGGAATACAAAAATGGTTGAAAAAAGGAAAAAGAGAGAACCTATTTCCACAGTAACTATTGCTACCCTACTCAGCCTAGGGTTAGCGGGAGCAGGAACCGGCATAGCTTCTTTGGCCACCCAGCAGAAAGGGATGTCTTCGCTGCGTGCAGCCATAGACGAAGATATAGAGAGAATAGAAACCTCCATTAGCCACCTAGAAAAATCCCTCACTTCAATGTCTGAGGTAGTACTTCAAAACCGACGAGGTCTGGACTTGTTGTTCCTCCAAAAGGGGGGAGTATGTGTTGCTCTAGGAAGAATGTTGTTTTTACTCTGACCATACCGGAGTTGTTCGTGACTCCATGTCTAAACTTCGAAAGAGCCTGGAACAAAGAAAACGAGAAAGAGAGGCCGGGGAAAGCTGGTTCGAGTCTTGGTTTAACCAGTCCCCATGGTTGGCTACCCTTTTATCTGCATTGGCAGGGCCAATAATAATCATCCTATTACTTGTTACCATAGGACCCTGGATTCTAAACCGACTTATGACTTTTGTCAAAAGTCGAATTAATACTATCCAACTTCTGGTCCTCCGCCAACAATATCAGGCTCTTCATCCCCTTGAGAATGATTCCTCAATTTAGGCTGTAAGAAAAGGGGGGAATGAAAGGAATAGGAGGTCTCAGCGGGCCCCAACCCCCTTGTTGGAGAAACCAGTACCAAACATCCCATGTAGATAAGATAAGCAATGCGGCAGGGCTCAGTTAGGGCATATAGAATGTGGGGAATGTGAGTGGGGGGTACATGCAAGATGTGAAGTACGTGCAAGATGTGAGGTACGCGCAAGATGTGCTCTGCCTGCTTGCCCAATGTTGATAACGAAAATATGCATGCCACCGCAGTCTATATAAGATTTCCCCTAAAGAGGCTCAGGGTCGTGTTTTCCTAACCGGTCCTGCGTGTCCGTGTGGGAGCTCGACCCTGGCTAGCCAGCCCAATAAACTCTGCTTTGTTGATTGCATTCTCGCCTGGCTCTCTGTCTCTCGGGGGAATAGGATTCCGGGTCCTAACACTTTCACATGCTAACTCAAATCTCAAGGAGAAACAACGTGCCGGAACCTCCTGCTTCAGACCTTGATCTCCTGCAAGAGATAGAGTGATTCTTCCATTCTCTCCAATGAGGCTTTCTTGTACAAAGTTCGTGTTCCTCCACAATGAAAATGCTGAGAGGTAGGTAGTATTCCTTTAACCAGCTATCTCCATTCACAATGCTAAGCAAAGTGCTAGACCTGCTTGCTTCTGACATGAATGGTTCTCTTACAAGAGCTCCAGTACTTCTTCCTTTCACTTGTAGGGGTGACCTAGCAGAAATGTGATTTTTTCACCCATGAAAACGATGAGACAGGCAGTATTCCTTTAAACAGTTAACTCAATTCACTATCCTAAATAAGGGGCCACACTCTCTTGCTTCTACCATTAATGATTGTCTTACAAGTGCTCCAGCACTTCTTCCTTTCAGTTGCATAGAGCCATTTAGCACAAAGTTGATTTTGCTCACAGAAGAAAACAATGAGAGACAGGCAGTATTTCTTTCTTCAGCTCACTCAAATCACAATACTAAACCAGGCCCTAGGCCCTCTTGCTTCTCACATTAATGATACTCTTGAAAGAGTTGCAGTGCTTCTTCCAATCTTTTGAGGGTCGATTTACCACAGAGCTGATGTTCTTCACCCATGAAAACACTGAGTTAGGCAGTATTCCTTTGCACAGTTAACTCTGTTCACCACGGTAGACAAGGTGCTGGACCCTCTTGCTTCTAACATTAAGGATTGTCTGTCCACTGCTACAGTGCTTCTTCCATTCACTTTAAAGGGGCGATTTTATACAAAGCTGATGTACTCCACACGTTAAAACGCTGACAGATAGGCAGTTCTGCTATCACACACTTATGTAATTCCCCCTTGTAAACAATGTGCTAAGTTGTCTTGTTTGTAACATTAATGGTTCCCTTGCAAGGGAAGCAGTGCTTCTTCCTTCCACTTGAAAAGGGCTATTTTTCACAATGATAATGTTCTTCACACTTTAAAAGTCTGAGAGATAGGCAGTATTCCTTTAAAAAGTGAACTCTATTCTCACTGCTAAACAAAGTGCTAGAGCCTCTTGCTGCTGCTCTTCATGGTTTTGCTCCATGACAAACTGCCCTTGTTCAATTCACCTACATGCAGCTATTTGGCACAATGCTGATGCACCTCACCCATTCAAAAACTCAGTAGTAGGCAGGATTCCACTCAACTGGTAACTCACTTTTTCTAGGGAAACAAGGTGCAAGGCATTCCTACCTCTCACACATCGTGTAGTGCCATGAGATACAATTGTTTGCCTATTTCGTATGAAGCGGGTCTTGTCAAAGAGTAGCTGGTTCTGCACTTCAAAGGCTATCATTTCACAAGCCTTTCGTTCACATGCTAACTCAAATCTCAAAGAGAATCAATGTGCAAGAACCTCCTGCTTCAGACCTTGATTATCCTGCAAGAGATAGAGTGATTCTTCCATTCTCTCGGATGGGGCTTTCTCGTACAAAGTGTGTGTTCCTCCAGAATGAAAATGCTGGGAGGTAGGTAGTATTACTTTTACCAGTTATCTCCATTCACAAAGCTAAATAAAGTGCTAGACCTGCTTGCTTCTAACATTAAAGCTTCTCCTCCAAGAGCTCCAGCACTTCTTCCTTTCACTTGCATAGAGCCATTTAGCACAAAGTTGATTTTCCTCACACAAGAAAACAATGAGAGACAGGCAGTATTCCTTTCTTCAGCTCACCCAATTGACAATACTAAACCAGGCCCTAGGCCGTCTTGCTTCGCACATTAATGATTCTCTTGCAACAGTTGCAGTGCTTCTTCCATTCTCTTGTGAGGGTCGATTTACCACAGAGCTGATGTTCTTCACCCATGAAAACACTGAGTTAGGCAGTATTCCTTTGCACAGTTAACTCTGTTCATCACGGTAGACAAGGTGCTGGACCCTCTTGCTTCTAACATTAAGGATTGTCTGTCCACTGCTACAGTGCTTCTTCCATTCACTTTAAAGTGGCTGTTTTACAGAAAGTTGATGTTCTTCACACTTTAACACGCTGACAGATAGGCACTATTGCTTTCGCACACTAATGTAATTCTCCCTTGTTAACAATGTGTTAAGTTGTCTTGTTTGCAGCATTAATGGTTCTCTTACAAGGGCTACAGTGTTTCTTCCTTGCACTTTAAATGCATTATTGGGCACAGAGTAATATTCAACACGCATGAAAACACTGAGTGATAGGCAGTATTCCTTTAAACAAGTACCACCATTATCCTTGGAAAACACGGTGCTTGACCCTCCTGCTTCTAACATTCACAATTCTCTTAAAGGAGATGCCGTGCTTCATCCATCCACTACTAAGATGAGATTTAGCACAAAATTGATGTTCCTCACCCATGAAAACAATGAGACTTAGGCAGTATTCCTTTCAACAGGTAACTGAATTCCCAATTTTAAAGGAGGTGCCAGATCCTCTTGCTAATAAAATGAAAGATTCTCTTCCAATATCTACAGTGTATCTTCCTTTCACTTGTGGGGGCAATTTAGCACCAAGTTGATGTTTCTCTCCCATGAAATCATTGAGAGGTAGGCAGTATTCCTTTGCACAGTTAACTCTGTTCACCACGGTAAACAAGGTGTTAGACCCTCTTGCTTCTAACATTAAGGATTGTCTGTATACTGCTACAGTGCTTCTTCCATTCACTTTAAAGGGGCGATTTTATACAAAGCCGATGTTCCCCACACGTTAAAACGCTGACAGATAGGCAGTTCTGCTATCACACACTTATGTAATTCCCCCTTGTAAACAATGTGCTAAGTTGTCTTGTTTGTAACATTAATGGTTCCCTTACAAGGGAAGCAGTGCTTCTTCTTTCCACTTGAAAAGGGCTATTTTTCACAATGATAATGTTCTTCACACTTTAAAAGTCTGAGTGATAGGCAGTATTACTTTAAAAAGTGAACTCTATTCTCACGGCTAAACAAAGTGCTAGAGCCTCTTGCTGCTGCTCTTCATGGTTTTGCTCCATGACAAACTGCCCTTGTTCAATTCACCTACATGCAGCTATTTGGCACAATGCTGATGCACCTCATCCATTCAAAAACTAAGTAGTAGGCAGGATTCCAGTCAACAGGTAACTCAATTCTAGGGAATCAAGGTGCAAGACATTCCTGCCTCTCACACATCGTGTAGTGCCAGGAGATACAAGTGTTTGCCTATTTGCTATGAAGCAGGTATGTGTCAAAGAGTAGCTGGTTCTGCACTTCAAAGGCTATCATTTCACAAGCATTCCTTTCACAGGCTAACTCAAATCTCAAGGAGAAACAACGTGCCGGAACCTCCTGCTTCAGACCTTGATCTCCTGCAAGAGATAGAGTGATTCTTCCATTCTCTCGAATGGGGCTTCCTTGTACAAAGTTCGTGTTCCTCCACAATGAAAATCCTGAGAGGTAGGTAGTATTCCTTTAACCTGCTATCTCCATTCACAATGCTAAGCAAAGTGCTAGACCTGCTTGCTTCTGACATGAATGGTTCTCTTACAAGAGCTGCAGTACTTCTTCCTTTCACTTGTAGGGGCGACCTACCACAAATGTGATTTTTTTCACCCATGAAAACGATGTGACAGGCAGTATTCCTTTAAACATTTAACTCAATTCACTATGCTAAATAAGGGGCCACACCCTCTTGCTTCTACCATTAATGATTGTCTTACAAGTGCTCCAGCACTTCTTCCTTTCACTTGCATAGAGCCATTTAGCACAAAGTTGATTTTCCTCACACAAGAAAACAATGAGAGACAGGCAGTATTTCTTTCTTCAGCTCACTCAAATCACAATACTAAACCAGGCCCTAGGCCGTCTTGCTTCTCACATTAATGATACTCTTGCAAGAGTTGCAGAGCTTCTTCCATTCTTTTGAGGGTCGATTTACCACAGAGCTGATGTTCTTCACCCATGAAAACACTGAGTTAGGCAGTATTTCTTTGCACAGTTAACTCTGTTCACCACGGTAGACAAGGTGCTGGACCCTCTTGCTTCTAACATTAAGGATTGTCTGTCCACTACTACAGTGCTTCTTCCATTCACTTTAAAGGGGCGATTTTATACAAAGCTGATGTACTCCACACGTTAAAACGCTGACAGATAGGCAGTTCTGCTATCACACACTTATGTAATTCCCTCTTGTAAACAATGTGCTAAGTTGTCTTGTTTGTAACATTAATGGTTCCCTTGCAAGGGAAGCAGTGCTTCTTCCTTCCACTTGAAAAGGGCTATTTTTCACAATGATAATGTTCTTCACACTTTAAAAGTCTGAGAGATAGGCAGTATTCCTTTAAAAAGTGAACTCTATTCTCACTGCTAAACAAAGTGCTAGAGCCTCTTGCTGCTGCTCTTCATGGTTTTGCTCCATGACAAACTGCCCTTGTTCAATTCACCTACATGCAGCTATTTGGCACAATGCTGATGCACCTCACCCATTCAAAAACTCAGTAGTAGGCAGGATTCCACTCAACTGGTAACTCACTTTTTCTAGGGAAACAAGGTGCAAGGCATTCCTACCTCTCACACATCGTGTAGTGCCATGAGATACAATTGTTTGCCTATTTCGTATGAAGCGGGTCTTGTCAAAGAGTAGCTGGTTCTGCACTTCAAAGGCTATCATTTCACAAGCCTTTCGTTCACATGCTAACTCAAATCTCAAAGAGAATCAATGTGCAAGAACCTCCTGCTTCAGACCTTGATTATCCTGCAAGAGATAGAGTGATTCTTCCATTCTCTCGGATGGGGCTTTCTCGTACAAAGTGTGTGTTCCTCCAGAATGAAAATGCTGGGAGGTAGGTAGTATTACTTTTACCAGTTATCTCCATTCACAAAGCTAAATAAAGTGCTAGACCTGCTTGCTTCTAACATTAAAGCTTCTCCTCCAAGAGCTCCAGCACTTCTTCCTTTCACTTGCATAGAGCCATTTAGCACAAAGTTGATTTTCCTCACACAAGAAAACAATGAGAGACAGGCAGTATTCCTTTCTTCAGCTCACCCAATTGACAATACTAAACCAGGCCCTAGGCCGTCTTGCTTCGCACATTAATGATTCTCTTGCAACAGTTGCAGTGCTTCTTCCATTCTCTTGTGAGGGTCGATTTACCACAGAGCTGATGTTCTTCACCCATGAAAACACTGAGTTAGGCAGTATTCCTTTGCACAGTTAACTCTGTTCATCACGGTAGACAAGGTGCTGGACCCTCTTGCTTCTAACATTAAGGATTGTCTGTCCACTGCTACAGTGCTTCTTCCATTCACTTTAAAGTGGCTGTTTTACAGAAAGTTGATGTTCTTCACACTTTAACACGCTGACAGATAGGCACTATTGCTTTCGCACACTAATGTAATTCTCCCTTGTTAACAATGTGTTAAGTTGTCTTGTTTGCAGCATTAATGGTTCTCTTACAAGGGCTACAGTGTTTCTTCCTTGCACTTTAAATGCATTATTGGGCACAGAGTAATATTCAACACGCATGAAAACACTGAGTGATAGGCAGTATTCCTTTAAACAAGTACCACCATTATCCTTGGAAAACACGGTGCTTGACCCTCCTGCTTCTAACATTCACAATTCTCTTAAAGGAGATGCCGTGCTTCATCCATCCACTACTAAGATGAGATTTAGCACAAAATTGATGTTCCTCACCCATGAAAACAATGAGACTTAGGCAGTATTCCTTTCAACAGGTAACTGAATTCCCAATTTTAAAGGAGGTGCCAGATCCTCTTGCTAATAAAATGAAAGATTCTCTTCCAATATCTACAGTGTATCTTCCTTTCACTTGTGGGGGCAATTTAGCACCAAGTTGATGTTTCTCTCCCATGAAATCATTGAGAGGTAGGCAGTATTCCTTTGCACAGTTAACTCTGTTCACCACGGTAAACAAGGTGTTAGACCCTCTTGCTTCTAACATTAAGGATTGTCTGTATACTGCTACAGTGCTTCTTCCATTCACTTTAAAGGGGCGATTTTATACAAAGCCGATGTTCCCCACACGTTAAAACGCTGACAGATAGGCAGTTCTGCTATCACACACTTATGTAATTCCCCCTTGTAAACAATGTACTAAGTTGTCTTGTTTGTAACATTAATGGTTCCCTTGCAAGGGAAGCAGTGCTTCTTCCTTCCACTTGAAAAGGGCTATTTTTCACAATGATAATGTTCTTCACACTTTAAAAGTCTGAGAGATAGGCAGTATTCCTTTAAAAAGTGAACTCTATTCTCACTGCTAAACAAAGTGTTAGAGCCTCTTGCTGCTGCTCTTCATGGTTTTGCTCCATGACAAACTGCCCTTGTTCAATTCACCTACATGCAGCTATTTGGCACAATGCTGATGCACCTCACCCATTCAAAAACTAAGTAGGAGGCAGGAATCCAGTCAACAGGTAACTCACTTCTAGGGAATCAAGGTGCAAGGCATTCCTGCCTCTCACACATCGTGTAGTGCCAGGAGATACAAGTGTTTGCCTATTTGCTGTGAAGCAGGTATGTGTCAAAGAGTAGCTGGTTCTGCACTTCAAAGGCTATCATTTCACAAGCATTCCTTTCACAGGCTAACTCAAATCTCAAGGAGAAACAACGTGCCGGAACCTCCTGCTTCAGACCTTGATCTCCTGCAAGAGATAGAGTGATTCTTCCATTCTCTCGAATGGGGCTTCCTTGTACAAAGTTCGTGTTCCTCCACAATGAAAATGCTGAGAGGTAGGTAGTATTCCTTTAACCTGCTATCTCCATTCACAATGCTAAGCAAAGTGCTAGACCTGCTTGCTTCTGACATGAATGGTTCTCTTACAAGAGCTGCAGTACTTCTTCCTTTCACTTGTAGGGGCGACCTACCACAAATGTGATTTTTTTCACCCATGAAAACGATGTGACAGGCAGTATTCCTTTAAACATTTAACTCAATTCACTATGCTAAATAAGGGGCCACACCCTCTTGCTTCTACCATTAATGATTGTCTTACAAGTGCTCCAGCACTTCTTCCTTTCACTTGCATAGAGCCATTTAGCACAAAGTTGATTTTCCTCACACAAGAAAACAATGAGAGACAGGCAGTATTTCTTTCTTCAGCTCACTCAAATCACAATACTAAACCAGGCCCTAGGCCGTCTTGCTTCTCACATTAATGATACTCTTGCAAGAGTTGCAGAGCTTCTTCCATTCTTTTGAGGGTCGATTTACCACAGAGCTGATGTTCTTCACCCATGAAAACACTGAGTTAGGCAGTATTTCTTTGCACAGTTAACTCTGTTCACCACGGTAGACAAGGTGCTGGACCCTCTTGCTTCTAACATTAAGGATTGTCTGTCCACTACTACAGTGCTTCTTCCATTCACTTTAAAGGGGCGATTTTATACAAAGCTGATGTACTCCACACGTTAAAACGCTGACAGATAGGCAGTTCTGCTATCACACACTTATGTAATTCCCCCTTGTAAACAATGTGCTAAGTTGTCTTGTTTGTAACATTAATGGTTCCCTTGCAAGGGAAGCAGTGCTTCTTCCTTCCACTTGAAAAGGGCTATTTTTCACAATGATAATGTTCTTCACACTTTAAAAGTCTGAGAGATAGGCAGTATTCCTTTAAAAAGTGAACTCTATTCTCACTGCTAAACAAAGTGCTAGAGCCTCTTGCTGCTGCTCTTCATGGTTTTGCTCCATGACAAACTGCCCTTGTTCAATTCACCTACATGCAGCTATTTGGCACAATGCTGATGCACCTCACCCATTCAAAAACTCAGTAGTAGGCAGGATTCCACTCAACTGGTAACTCACTTTTTCTAGGGAAACAAGGTGCAAGGCATTCCTACCTCTCACACATCGTGTAGTGCCATGAGATACAATTGTTTGCCTATTTCGTATGAAGCGGGTCTTGTCAAAGAGTAGCTGGTTCTGCACTTCAAAGGCTATCATTTCACAAGCCTTTCGTTCACATGCTAACTCAAATCTCAAAGAGAATCAATGTGCAAGAACCTCCTGCTTCAGACCTTGATTATCCTGCAAGAGATAGAGTGATTCTTCCATTCTCTCGGATGGGGCTTTCTCGTACAAAGTGTGTGTTCCTCCAGAATGAAAATGCTGGGAGGTAGGTAGTATTACTTTTACCAGTTATCTCCATTCACAAAGCTAAATAAAGTGCTAGACCTGCTTGCTTCTAACATTAAAGCTTCTCCTCCAAGAGCTCCAGCACTTCTTCCTTTCACTTGCATAGAGCCATTTAGCACAAAGTTGATTTTCCTCACACAAGAAAACAATGAGAGACAGGCAGTATTCCTTTCTTCAGCTCACCCAATTGACAATACTAAACCAGGCCCTAGGCCGTCTTGCTTCGCACATTAATGATTCTCTTGCAACAGTTGCAGTGCTTCTTCCATTCTCTTGTGAGGGTCGATTTACCACAGAGCTGATGTTCTTCACCCATGAAAACACTGAGTTAGGCAGTATTCCTTTGCACAGTTAACTCTGTTCATCACGGTAGACAAGGTGCTGGACCCTCTTGCTTCTAACATTAAGGATTGTCTGTCCACTGCTACAGTGCTTCTTCCATTCACTTTAAAGTGGCTGTTTTACAGAAAGTTGATGTTCTTCACACTTTAACACGCTGACAGATAGGCACTATTGCTTTCGCACACTAATGTAATTCTCCCTTGTTAACAATGTGTTAAGTTGTCTTGTTTGCAGCATTAATGGTTCTCTTACAAGGGCTACAGTGTTTCTTCCTTGCACTTTAAATGCATTATTGGGCACAGAGTAATATTCAACACGCATGAAAACACTGAGTGATAGGCAGTATTCCTTTAAACAAGTACCACCATTATCCTTGGAAAACACGGTGCTTGACCCTCCTGCTTCTAACATTCACAATTCTCTTAAAGGAGATGCCGTGCTTCATCCATCCACTACTAAGATGAGATTTAGCACAAAATTGATGTTCCTCACCCATGAAAACAATGAGACTTAGGCAGTATTCCTTTCAACAGGTAACTGAATTCCCAATTTTAAAGGAGGTGCCAGATCCTCTTGCTAATAAAATGAAAGATTCTCTTCCAATATCTACAGCGTATCTTCCTTTCACTTGTGGGGGCAATTTAGCACCAAGTTGATGTTTCTCTCCCATGAAATCATTGAGAGGTAGGCAGTATTCCTTTGCACAGTTAACTCTGTTCACCACGGTAAACAAGGTGTTAGACCCTCTTGCTTCTAACATTAAGGATTGTCTGTATACTGCTACAGTGCTTCTTCCATTCACTTTAAAGGGGCGATTTTATACAAAGCCGATGTTCCCCACACGTTAAAACGCTGACAGATAGGCAGTTCTGCTATCACACACTTATGTAATTCCCCCTTGTAAACAATGTACTAAGTTGTCTTGTTTGTAACATTAATGGTTCCCTTGCAAGGGAAGCAGTGCTTCTTCCTTCCACTTGAAAAGGGCTATTTTTCACAATGATAATGTTCTTCACACTTTAAAAGTCTGAGAGATAGGCAGTATTCCTTTAAAAAGTGAACTCTATTCTCACTGCTAAACAAAGTGTTAGAGCCTCTTGCTGCTGCTCTTCATGGTTTTGCTCCATGACAAACTGCCCTTGTTCAATTCACCTACATGCAGCTATTTGGCACAATGCTGATGCACCTCACCCATTCAAAAACTAAGTAGGAGGCAGGAATCCAGTCAACAGGTAACTCACTTCTAGGGAATCAAGGTGCAAGGCATTCCTGCCTCTCACACATCGTGTAGTGCCAGGAGATACAAGTGTTTGCCTATTTGCTGTGAAGCAGGTATGTGTCAAAGAGTAGCTGGTTCTGCACTTCAAAGGCTATCATTTCACAAGCATTCCTTTCACAGGCTAACTCAAATCTCAAGGAGAAACAACGTGCCGGAACCTCCTGCTTCAGACCTTGATCTCCTGCAAGAGATAGAGTGATTCTTCCATTCTCTCGAATGGGGCTTCCTTGTACAAAGTTCGTGTTCCTCCACAATGAAAATGCTGAGAGGTAGGTAGTATTCCTTTAACCTGCTATCTCCATTCACAATGCTAAGCAAAGTGCTAGACCTGCTTGCTTCTGACATGAATGGTTCTCTTACAAGAGCTGCAGTACTTCTTCCTTTCACTTGTAGGGGCGACCTACCACAAATGTGATTTTTTTCACCCATGAAAACGATGTGACAGGCAGTATTCCTTTAAACATTTAACTCAATTCACTATGCTAAATAAGGGGCCACACCCTCTTGCTTCTACCATTAATGATTGTCTTACAAGTGCTCCAGCACTTCTTCCTTTCACTTGCATAGAGCCATTTAGCACAAAGTTGATTTTCCTCACACAAGAAAACAATGAGAGACAGGCAGTATTTCTTTCTTCAGCTCACTCAAATCACAATACTAAACCAGGCCCTAGGCCGTCTTGCTTCTCACATTAATGATACTCTTGCAAGAGTTGCAGAGCTTCTTCCATTCTTTTGAGGGTCGATTTACCACAGAGCTGATGTTCTTCACCCATGAAAACACTGAGTTAGGCAGTATTTCTTTGCACAGTTAACTCTGTTCACCACGGTAGACAAGGTGCTGGACCCTCTTGCTTCTAACATTAAGGATTGTCTGTCCACTACTACAGTGCTTCTTCCATTCACTTTAAAGGGGCGATTTTATACAAAGCTGATGTACTCCACACGTTAAAACGCTGACAGATAGGCAGTTCTGCTATCACACACTTATGTAATTCCCCCTTGTAAACAATGTGCTAAGTTGTCTTGTTTGTAACATTAATGGTTCCCTTGCAAGGGAAGCAGTGCTTCTTCCTTCCACTTGAAAAGGGCTATTTTTCACAATGATAATGTTCTTCACACTTTAAAAGTCTGAGAGATAGGCAGTATTCCTTTAAAAAGTGAACTCTATTCTCACTGCTAAACAAAGTGCTAGAGCCTCTTGCTGCTGCTCTTCATGGTTTTGCTCCATGACAAACTGCCCTTGTTCAATTCACCTACATGCAGCTATTTGGCACAATGCTGATGCACCTCACCCATTCAAAAACTCAGTAGTAGGCAGGATTCCACTCAACTGGTAACTCACTTTTTCTAGGGAAACAAGGTGCAAGGCATTCCTACCTCTCACACATCGTGTAGTGCCATGAGATACAATTGTTTGCCTATTTCGTATGAAGCGGGTCTTGTCAAAGAGTAGCTGGTTCTGCACTTCAAAGGCTATCATTTCACAAGCCTTTCGTTCACATGCTAACTCAAATCTCAAAGAGAATCAATGTGCAAGAACCTCCTGCTTCAGACCTTGATTATCCTGCAAGAGATAGAGTGATTCTTCCATTCTCTCGGATGGGGCTTTCTCGTACAAAGTGTGTGTTCCTCCAGAATGAAAATGCTGGGAGGTAGGTAGTATTACTTTTACCAGTTATCTCCATTCACAAAGCTAAATAAAGTGCTAGACCTGCTTGCTTCTAACATTAAAGCTTCTCCTCCAAGAGCTCCAGCAGTTCTTCCTTTCACTTGCATAGAGCCATTTAGCACAAAGTTGATTTTCCTCACACAAGAAAACAATGAGAGACAGGCAGTATTCCTTTCTTCAGCTCACCCAATTGACAATACTAAACCAGGCCCTAGGCCGTCTTGCTTCGCACATTAATGATTCTCTTGCAACAGTTGCAGTGCTTCTTCCATTCTCTTGTGAGGGTCGATTTACCACAGAGCTGATGTTCTTCACCCATGAAAACACTGAGTTAGGCAGTATTCCTTTGCACAGTTAACTCTGTTCATCACGGTAGACAAGGTGCTGGACCCTCTTGCTTCTAACATTAAGGATTGTCTGTCCACTGCTACAGTGCTTCTTCCATTCACTTTAAAGTGGCTGTTTTACAGAAAGTTGATGTTCTTCACACTTTAACACGCTGACAGATAGGCACTATTGCTTTCGCACACTAATGTAATTCTCCCTTGTTAACAATGTGTTAAGTTGTCTTGTTTGCAGCATTAATGGTTCTCTTACAAGGGCTACAGTGTTTCTTCCTTGCACTTTAAATGCATTATTGGGCACAGAGTAATATTCAACACGCATGAAAACACTGAGTGATAGGCAGTATTCCTTTAAACAAGTACCACCATTATCCTTGGAAAACACGGTGCTTGACCCTCCTGCTTCTAACATTCACAATTCTCTTAAAGGAGATGCCGTGCTTCATCCATCCACTACTAAGATGAGATTTAGCACAAAATTGATGTTCCTCACCCATGAAAACAATGAGACTTAGGCAGTATTCCTTTCAACAGGTAACTGAATTCCCAATTTTAAAGGAGGTGCCAGATCCTCTTGCTAATAAAATGAAAGATTCTCTTCCAATATCTACAGTGTATCTTCCTTTCACTTGTGGGGGCAATTTAGCACCAAGTTGATGTTTCTCTCCCATGAAATCATTGAGAGGTAGGCAGTATTCCTTTGCACAGTTAACTCTGTTCACCACGGTAAACAAGGTGTTAGACCCTCTTGCTTCTAACATTAAGGATTGTCTGTATACTGCTACAGTGCTTCTTCCATTCACTTTAAAGGGGCGATTTTATACAAAGCCGATGTTCCCCACACGTTAAAACGCTGACAGATAGGCAGTTCTGCTATCACACACTTATGTAATTCCCCCTTGTAAACAATGTGCTAAGTTGTCTTGTTTGTAACATTAATGGTTCCCTTACAAGGGAAGCAGTGCTTCTTCCTTCCACTTGAAAAGGGCTATTTTTCACAATGATAATGTTCTTCACACTTTAAAAGTCTGAGTGATAGGCAGTATTCCTTTAAAAAGTGAACTCTATTCTCACGGCTAAACAAAGTGCTAGAGCCTCTTGCTGCTGCTCTTCATGGTTTTGCTCCATGACAAACTGCCCTTGTTCAATTCACCTACATGCAGCTATTTGGCACAATGCTGATGCACCTCATCCATTCAAAAACTAAGTAGTAGGCAGGATTCCAGTCAACAGGTAACTCAATTCTAGGGAATCAAGGTGCAAGACATTCCTGCCTCTCACACATCGTGTAGTGCCAGGAGATACAAGTGTTTGCCTATTTGCTATGAAGCAGGTATGTGTCAAAGAGTAGCTGGTTCTGCACTTCAAAGGCTATCATTTCACAAGCATTCTTTTTGAAAGGAATAGGAGGTCTCAGCGGGCCCCAACCCCCTTGTTGGAGAAACCAGTACCAAACATCCCATGTAGATAAGATAAGCAATGCGGTAGGGCTCAGTTAGGGCATATAGAATGTGATGAATGTGAGTGGGGGGTACATGCAAGATGTGAAGTACGTGCAAGATGTGAGGTACGCGCAAGATGTGCTCTGCCTGCTTGCCCAATGTTGATAACGAAAATATGCATGCCACCGCAGTCTATATAAGATTTCCCCTAAAGAGGCTCAGGGTCGTGTTTTCCTAACCGGTCCTGCGTGTCCGTGTGGGAGCTCGACCCTGGCTAGCCAGCCCAATAAACTCTGCTTTGTTGATTGTATTCTCGCCTGGCTCTCTGTCTCTCGGGGGAATAGGATTCCGGGTCCTAACATTTGGAGGTCCCACCGAGATTTCATTTTCTCGAGAGACAGAACCTGCCTGTGAGAAAGCAGGGGCGATCCCAAGTCCTAGGCGTTGGGAGGGGATCCCAGACCCTCATTTGGAGGAACTTGAGTGTTCCATTTGGGCCGCGGCGGGGATTCGGCCAATCCCCAGGGAGATTCATTCTGGGAATCTCGCAAGGAGGACCACAGGGTCCTATTGGGAGAGGCTTTCCTCTCATTTGGGCTCGAGCATTTTAGGAACCCTGGCGCCAGGTGAAGAACTAATTGAGCTAGTCGAACGACCACCCGTCAAGTGGACCCCTTTCGGCCTGATATCCCAGTTGGACGGTGAGGAGGTTGAATGGGGTGCGCACCAGTGTGAGAGAAGGACCGGTCCGAGCGAGTGCTGGAGAGTGTTGTGTGTGTGTGGAATTATTGTTGCCTTTACCCTTTTTGTTCTATCTCTCTTGGTGTTTGAGTCTCCTTCCACAATGGGACAGGGACAAACAACCCCAAAGTCTCTGATCCTTTCTCACTTTCCAAAAGTTAAAGAAAGGGCCTTAAATGCGGGTCTGGTCATCAAGAAAGGTAAGTTCGACACCTTTTGTTCTGCAGAGTGGCCCACCTTTGGAGTCGGGTGGCCCATTCAAGGTTCCCTCTCCCTAGACCTGATCACTAAGGTTAAAGCAGTCATTTTTCAGCCAGACAATCGAGGCCATCCAGACCAAGTTCCTTACATTTTGGTTTGGGAGGATCTGGTGAGGAACCCTCCCCCTTGGTTAACAGTTTTTCTGACCCACCCCTCCAGTTCGGCCCCCGGGGCTAAAACCCCAGTCACGCCCGCCTTGGTCATAAAGGAGGAGGAAAAACTTCCTCTTCCCACCTTGACCGGTCCTCAAATTAGGGCATCTCCTTCACCATCTCTGGTCTTACCAGAGAGTTCCCCCCTTTACCCATCCCTCGCAGGGGCAGAGGAAGATCGGCCGCCTCCATACGTGACTCCCCCTGGCCAAGCCAGTGCCGCGGAGGAGGAAATTTCCTCATCCTCCTCAACAGGACTGGCAGCAGGAGGAGGAATGGGTCGAAGACTTCGCCCCCGAGGGATCCGGGAAAGGGAGGGGGAAGACGGGCCCCCCTCATCAACACAGGGGGAGGAAACTGTCCCTACACTTCCAGTCCGGATGGTGGGCCAAGGGGGACCGGGAGGAGGGCAACAGTTTCAGTACTGGCCCTTCTCCTCCAGTGATCTATATAACTGGAGGACGCAGAACCCGCCCTTTTCTGAAGACCCCAAGTGTCTCATAGATCTCCTGGAGTCCATCATGCATACACACCGTCCCACTTGGGATGACTGTCATCAGCTGCTCAATACTCTTTTTACGACGGAGGAACGAGAGCGCATCCTCAACGAAGCGAGGAAGAACGTCTTGGGGGATAATGGGAGACCCACAACTCTCCAACCGGCCATAGACGAGGCTTTTCCCCTACGCCGCCCTAATTGGGATTTCGGGACCGCAGAAGGTAGGGAGCGTCTTCGGATCTACTGCCAGACTCTTATGGCCGGTCTCCGAGCGGCCGCCAGAAGGCCCACCAATTTTGCAAAAGTGAAAGCAGTCGTTCAAAGGGAAAACGAAAGCCCAGCCGGTTTCTTAGAGTGCCTCTATGAGGCATACCGTCAGTACACCCCTATTGACCCTGAGGCGGACCTCCACCGGTCTGCTGTGGTACTCTCATTCATTAATCAGGCAGCTCCAGACATTAGGAGAAAACTCAATAAACAGGAAAACTTAGGGGAGATGACTATAAGGGAAATGCTGCAGGTAGCAGAAAAGGTCTTTACCGCTAGGGAAACTCCAGAAGAAAGGGAGGAAAGACAGAGAAAGGAAGACAGGGAGGCCCAGGAGAAATTGAGAAAGGAGGACCGGGAGTTCCAGGCTAAGGAAAACCGAAAGCAACAGAGAGAAATGGCTCGTATTTTCCTAGCGGGTGTCCGGGACCAACCCAGGGGAGGGGGCCACGCCAGGACCCCGGATAAGGAACACTGTTTTTACTGTAAGGAAACGGGGCATTGGAAGAGAGAATGTCCTAAGTTAAAGGGAAGAAGAGGGTTTGGAAGGAGACCGGGGGAAAACAGGGAAAGGGAAGGAGCAGTAGAGCAGGCCAGAGTCCTCCTAGCCGGAGAAGAGGACTGAAGGAGACGGGGCTCAGACCCCCTCCCCGAGTCCTGGGTAACAATGCATGTGGAGGGGAAGCCGATGGGGTTCATGGTGGATACCGGCGCCCAATATTCGGTTTTAAACAAGGCACATGGACCTTTGAACAAGGCACGAACAAGTGTTGTTCAGGGGGCCACCGGTACGCAGTTATGTACATGGACTACCAAAAGAAAGGTGAACTTAGGAAAACACCAGGTCACACACTCCTTCTTGGTCGTCCCTGAGAGCCCCGCTCCCCTGCTCGGACGGGACCTACTCACCAAAATAGGGGCCCATATCCATTTTGAACCAGATGGAATAATTGTGACTGATCGAGAAGGGAGCCCGATTCATGTCTTGTCCCTATCATTGGCTGACGAGCATCGTCTGTTTGAGAGTCAACAGGAACCAGGAGGGGACATGACTCATTGGGTAAAAAGATTTCCCACGGCCTGGGCGGAGACTGCGGGAACCGGCCTCGCCAAACACCTCCCGCCCGTAGTTATACAATTGAAGGCTTCTGCTCTCCCCATTCGGGTGAAACAGTATCCTATGCCTGAGGAGGCCCGAAGAGGCATAGCCCCTCATATCCACAGGCTAATAAAGGAAGGAGTACTGCGACCTTGTCAGTCTGCCTGGAATACTCCTCTGCTCCCCGTCCGAAAGCCGGGAAGCGGGGACTATAGGTCTGTGCAAGACCTACGAAAGGTAAACGAGCGGACGGAGGACATTCATCCCACCGTTCCGAATCCCTATACCTTGCTCAGCCACCTACCCCCCTCGCAAGTATGGTATACAACCCTTGATTTGAAAGATGCTTTCTTCAGCATTCCATTGTCAGAAATTAGTCAGCCGCTATTTGCTTTCGAATGGCAAGAAGATGGGGGCCAATCTCGACAGCTCACTTGGACCAGACTGCCGCAAGGATTTAAAAACTCTCCCACCCTGTTTAATGAGGCCCTGAGCCAGGACCTGGAACCTTTTCGTCGGAGCCACCCACGAGTCACTCTATTACAGTATGTTGATGACTTACTGTTAGCGGCAGAAACCCGAGAGGAGTGCATCAAGGCTACTGAACACCTGCTAACGGAATTAGGTGAGCTGGGGTATCGGGCAAGTGCCAAGAAAACTCACATCTGTAAAAGGTCAGTGACATATTTGGGTTATCGGATTGCAGATGGGGCAAGATGGCTGACTGATGCCATGAAACAGACTATTCTGGCTATCCCATCCCCGACATCCACTAGGGGGGTGAGAGAATTCCTGGGCTCCGCGGGGTTCTGTAGACTCTGGATTCCAGGATTTGCGGAAATAGCCAGACCCCTATATGAGGCCACCAAAGAAGCTCCAGATTGGAGTTGGGGAGAGAGAGAACAACAGGCCTTTGAGCAGCTAAAAGACGCTCTTTTGCAGGCCCCTGCCTTAGCCTTGCCAGATCCTACAAGACCATTCACTCTGTTTGTAGATGAGAAAAAGGGGGTAGCCAAAGGAGTCTTGACCCAACAGCTAGGTCCCTGGAAGAGACCAGTGGCATACTTTTCCAAGAAATTAGATGCAGTAGCGGCAGGATGGCCCCCCTGCCTCCGCATCATAGCGGCCATTGCCGTGCTGGTGAGAGAAGCCGATAAACTAACCTTTGGACAGGCCCTCTGGGTAACGGCCCCTCACCCGGTGGAGGGAATCCTTAAACAACCCCCTGGGAAATGGATGACGAATGCCAGGCTCACCCACTACCAGGGGCTCTTGTTGGATTCCCCTCGGATCACATTCACAGATCCTGTAATCCTGAACCCTGCCACCTTGTTGCCTAACCCGGAACTGCAGACACCTGTCCATAACTGCAAAGAATTCCTCTCCGAAGTTACACAGGTATGGGCTGACCTAAAGGATACCCCCCTGTCCGCCTGCAAATTAAACTGGTACACGGATGGA
Organism: Castor canadensis; assembly: GCF_047511655.1. Taxonomy (NCBI): domain Eukaryota; kingdom Metazoa; phylum Chordata; class Mammalia; order Rodentia; family Castoridae; genus Castor; species Castor canadensis. Next base: position 97,792,282 of record NC_133397.1, on the reverse strand, counting down.
AGCAGTTTTTTCCAAGATGGAGCCCGAAGGGCAGGGGCAGCTGTAGTCGACCAAGAAGGAAATACGGTATGGAGCAGCGCCCTCCCACCCAGAACATCAGCCCAAAAAGCGGAATTAATTGCCTTGGCAGAGGCCCTGGAGAGGGCAAAAGAAAAGTGAGTCAATATCTACACCGATAGCCGCTATGCTTTCGGTACCATCCATGTCCACGGGGCCATCTATCGCGAAAGAGGATTCCGCACAGCAGAAGGAAAACATCTAAAGAACCTAGCCAAAGTCCAGCGTCTATTAATGGCAGTGGAAAAACCAAAGGCAGTGGCAGTGATGTATGTCCCAGGCCACCAGTCTGCCAAGACGCCGGAAGCTGTCGGTAACAACAGAGCAGATCAAGAAGCAAAGAGAGTAGCAATGGTGAGTCCTCCCATGGAGACAGGGCAACCTTCCACGGTTGCGGCGATAGACGTGCCGGTCCCAGAGCTCCCTCCGCTACCCCCCCGACCAGAATACTCCACAGAGGATTTCACTTGGATGAGAGCCCACTCCCCATTTAGAGAAGGGGAAGACGGATGGAAAAGCGACTTGGAAGGCAAGTTAATTCTGCCTGAAAAACTCGGACGATTCCTGTTGGCTAACTTACATAAGTCCACCCATTTGGGGCGGAGAAAATTACTAGACTTGTTGACATCTGCGCAGCTCCGATTTCCGAACCAGACCATAACAGTCCGCCAAATTGTGGAAGATTGTGCCAGCTGCACAATCATGAAACCAGGACGAAGGGAGGGGCACCATACAGGTACTCGGGAACGGGGGAGGGCTCCGGAAAGAAGTTGAAAAGTGGATTTTACTGAGGTAAAACCGGGAAAGTTTGGGTACAAATATTTGCTGGTATTCATAGATACCTTTTCAGGCTGGGTGGAGGCTTTTCCTACAAAGAAGGAGACGAGTCAGGTAGTGGCAAAGGCTTTGCTAGAGGAAATCATACCCAGATATGGGGTGCCCGAGGCAATTGGGTCAGATAACGGTCCGGCTTTTGTTAGTAAAGTCCTGCAGGGACTAGCCCAGACTATGGGGGCCAATTGGAAGCTACATTGTGAATATAACCCCCAGAGCTCAGGGCAAGTAGAAAGGATGAATAGGACACTAAAGGAGACTTTAGCCAAATTGGCCCTGGAGACTGGCGGTGATTGGGTGACGCTCCTTCCCTTGGCCATCTTCCGAGTCCGGAACTCCCCCTATGTCCATGGGCTAACTCCCTTTGAGATCCTGTATGGGGCTCCACCCCCCATCATTCAGAGGACCTTAAGCCCAGAACTAGGTGATCTGGCCCCAAATTACCTGACCATGTTGCAGGCTTTAGCTAAAGTGCAACAACGGATTTGGCCCTTAATTCAAGCATACCACGCTGTTAAGAGGGACCCGGCTCCGGAACATGGCATAGTCCCAGGTGACATGGTATGGGTTAAAAGGCATCAGTCCAAAACCCTAGAGCCTAGATGGAAAGGACCTTATGTTGTACTGTTTACTACCCCTACCGCCCTCAAGGTCGACGGGATTGCAGCATGGGTACACCATTCCCATGTAAGACGGGCTCACCCTCCAGAGAAAAAACAGGAAAATTGGTCCGCACGGAAGCATCCAACAAACCCACTCAAGCTCCGGCTGATACGGGATGCTCCGAAAAACGAGAACACTCCAGATGCTCCGCAGCCCTCCTAGAATGGGATTATCACCTGGGTCCACTACACCCACATCAGACCGGCAGATCCGGTAGCTATGAAGAAAGGCTTCCTGCCAACAAGAAGGGTGTCCCACCACAAGGAAAATTTTTTCAAACTCAAACTTCATACTGGACCTCGGTAACTTTATTCCTTTTTCTAACCCTGTCCACCACTTGCTGGGGGCATACAAATCCACATCAACCTTTTAACCTGACCTGGATGATTGTAGATGTGTCCACAGGAGACATTCTTAACCAGACCTCCAAGGTGACCCCTCCCAGCACCTGGTTCCCAAAATTATACTTTGACTTAAGGGCCTTATTCACTGGCAGGGGACAATGGGATTTGCGCCAAAGTTACTTCTATGTCTGCCCCGCTCCCCAACCCAACCACAGAAAAAAATGTGGAGGAATCGCAGACTATTATTGTAAGTCATGGGGTTGTGAGAGCTCAGGGGATATATGGTGGCCACCCCCCGAACAGGGGGACCTTATTCAATTAAGTAGAGTCTCTCAATCTGGCATTACATACCACCAACCTAGACCTATAAATAAGGGATGCCCAACTCCCCCCAATTGTAATCCCATTATGATAAATTTCACTGATTTAGGAAAAAAGGCAACGAATTGGGAATTGGGTAAATCCTGGGGAGTCAGACTCTACAAAACAAATCATCCAGGAGCCCTTTTTACTTTGCGGCGTGTGCAACAACCAGTCTCTACTCTAACAATAGGCCCTAATAAGGTACTTAGGCCACCCTATGTAAAGCCACCTCCCCAACCTCCCACAGCTCATCACCTTCCCTCAACCATAGCCCGGGCTAATGTTACAACTCCAAGACCATCAGAAACCAGCCCTCCCCTGGTGAGGCCCAGTCTCATGACCGCATCTAAAGACCCCCTCTGGGAGCTAGTGGGTGCTGCCTTCCTGACGTTAAACCACACCAACCCTAACATGACTAACTCCTGTTGGTTATGTTATGATGTGAGGCCCCCATTCTATGAGGCAATAGGGCTAAACACCACTCACGATACCTCATGTGAAGAAAACCCTACTCAATGTTCCTGGGGAGACCGTAAGAGAGGTCTGGCCATACAGCAGGTAAGCGGACAAGGAACCTGCTTAGGAAAAGTGCCAAAGAACAGACGGGACTTATGTACTGTTATTAACGCCAGTTCTACCTGGGAAAATGCTATTAAATGGGTAATTCCAAAGGACAATGGGTGGTGGCTATGCTCGCGGTCTGGACTCACCCCGTGCCTATCAACTAAGGTGTTTAACAGCTCTAAAGAATTCTGTGTTATAGTGACTGTGCTGCCCCGCATCCTCTATCATTCGGAAGAGAGTCTATATTCATACTGGAATACAAAAATGGTTGAAAAAAGGAAAAAGAGAGAACCTATTTCCACAGTAACTATTGCTACCCTACTCAGCCTAGGGTTAGCGGGAGCAGGAACCGGCATAGCTTCTTTGGCCACCCAGCAGAAAGGGATGTCTTCGCTGCGTGCAGCCATAGACGAAGATATAGAGAGAATAGAAACCTCCATTAGCCACCTAGAAAAATCCCTCACTTCAATGTCTGAGGTAGTACTTCAAAACCGACGAGGTCTGGACTTGTTGTTCCTCCAAAAGGGGGGAGTATGTGTTGCTCTAGGAAGAATGTTGTTTTTACTCTGACCATACCGGAGTTGTTCGTGACTCCATGTCTAAACTTCGAAAGAGCCTGGAACAAAGAAAACGAGAAAGAGAGGCCGGGGAAAGCTGGTTCGAGTCTTGGTTTAACCAGTCCCCATGGTTGGCTACCCTTTTATCTGCATTGGCAGGGCCAATAATAATCATCCTATTACTTGTTACCATAGGACCCTGGATTCTAAACCGACTTATGACTTTTGTCAAAAGTCGAATTAATACTATCCAACTTCTGGTCCTCCGCCAACAATATCAGGCTCTTCATCCCCTTGAGAATGATTCCTCAATTTAGGCTGTAAGAAAAGGGGGGAATGAAAGGAATAGGAGGTCTCAGCGGGCCCCAACCCCCTTGTTGGAGAAACCAGTACCAAACATCCCATGTAGATAAGATAAGCAATGCGGCAGGGCTCAGTTAGGGCATATAGAATGTGGGGAATGTGAGTGGGGGGTACATGCAAGATGTGAAGTACGTGCAAGATGTGAGGTACGCGCAAGATGTGCTCTGCCTGCTTGCCCAATGTTGATAACGAAAATATGCATGCCACCGCAGTCTATATAAGATTTCCCCTAAAGAGGCTCAGGGTCGTGTTTTCCTAACCGGTCCTGCGTGTCCGTGTGGGAGCTCGACCCTGGCTAGCCAGCCCAATAAACTCTGCTTTGTTGATTGCATTCTCGCCTGGCTCTCTGTCTCTCGGGGGAATAGGATTCCGGGTCCTAACACTTTCACATGCTAACTCAAATCTCAAGGAGAAACAACGTGCCGGAACCTCCTGCTTCAGACCTTGATCTCCTGCAAGAGATAGAGTGATTCTTCCATTCTCTCCAATGAGGCTTTCTTGTACAAAGTTCGTGTTCCTCCACAATGAAAATGCTGAGAGGTAGGTAGTATTCCTTTAACCAGCTATCTCCATTCACAATGCTAAGCAAAGTGCTAGACCTGCTTGCTTCTGACATGAATGGTTCTCTTACAAGAGCTCCAGTACTTCTTCCTTTCACTTGTAGGGGTGACCTAGCAGAAATGTGATTTTTTCACCCATGAAAACGATGAGACAGGCAGTATTCCTTTAAACAGTTAACTCAATTCACTATCCTAAATAAGGGGCCACACTCTCTTGCTTCTACCATTAATGATTGTCTTACAAGTGCTCCAGCACTTCTTCCTTTCAGTTGCATAGAGCCATTTAGCACAAAGTTGATTTTGCTCACAGAAGAAAACAATGAGAGACAGGCAGTATTTCTTTCTTCAGCTCACTCAAATCACAATACTAAACCAGGCCCTAGGCCCTCTTGCTTCTCACATTAATGATACTCTTGAAAGAGTTGCAGTGCTTCTTCCAATCTTTTGAGGGTCGATTTACAACAGAGCTGATGTTCTTCACCCATGAAAACACTGAGTTAGGCAGTATTCCTTTGCACAGTTAACTCTGTTCACCACGGTAGACAAGGTGCTGGACCCTCTTGCTTCTAACATTAAGGATTGTCTGTCCACTGCTACAGTGCTTCTTCCATTCACTTTAAAGGGGCGATTTTATACAAAGCCGATGTTCCCCACACGTTAAAACGCTGACAGATAGGCAGTTCTGCTATCACACACTTATGTAATTCCCCCTTGTAAACAATGTGCTAAGTTGTCTTGTTTGTAACATTAATGGTTCCCTTACAAGGGAAGCAGTGCTTCTTCCTTCCACTTGAAAAGGGATATTTTATCACAATGATAATGTTCTTCACACTTTAAAAGTCTGAGAGATAGGCAGTATTCCTTTAAAAAGTGAACTCTATTCTCACTGCTAAACAAACTGCTAGAGCCCCTTGCTGCTGCTCTTCATGGTTTTGCTCCATGAAAAACTGCCCTTGTTCAATTCACCTACATGCAGCTATTTGGCACAATGCTGATGCACCTCACCCATTCAAAAACTCAGTAGTAGGCAGGATTCCACTCAACTGGTAACTCACTTTTTCTAGGGAAACAAGGTGCAAGGCATTCCTGCCTCTCACACATCGTGTAGTGCCATGAGATACAATTGTTTGCCTATTTCCTATGAAGCGGGTCTTGTCAAAGAGTAGCTGGTTCTGCACTTCAAAGGCTATCATTTCACTAGCATTCCTTTCACAGGCTAACTCAAATCTCAAGGAGAAACAACGTGCCGGAACCTCCTGCTTCAGACCTTGATCTCCTGCAAGAGATAGAGTGATTCTTCCATTCTCTCGAATGGGGCTTTCTTGTACAATGTTCGTGTTCCTCCACAATGAAAATGCTGAGAGGTAGGTAGTATTCCTTTAACCAGCTATCTCCATTCACAATGCTAAGCAAAGTGCTAGACCTGCTTGCTTCTCACATGAATGGTTCTCTTACAAGAGCTGCAGTACTTCTTCCTTTCACTTGTAGGGGCGACCTAGCACAAATGTGATTTTTTTCACCCATGAAAACGATGTGACAGGCAGTATTCATTTAACCAGTTAACTCAATTCACTATGCTAAATAAGGGGCCACACCCTCTTGCTTCTACCATTAATGATTCTCTTACAAGTGTTCCAGCACTTCTTCCTTTCACTTGCATAGAGCCATTTAGCACAAAGTTGATTTTGCTCACACAAGAAAACAATGAGAGATAGGCAGTATTAATTTCTTCAGCTCACCCAAATGACAATACTAAACCAGGCCCTAGGCCTTCTTTCTTCTCACATTAATGATTCTCTTGCAAGAGTTGCAGTGCTTCTTCCATTCTTTTGTGAGGCTCGATGTACCACAGAGCTGATGTTCTTCACCCATGAAAACACTGAGTTAGGCAGTATTCCTTTGCACAGTTAACTCTGTTTACCACGGTAAACAAGGTGCTAGATCCTCTGGCTTCTAACATTAAGGATTGTCTTTCAACTCCTACAGTGCTTCTTCCATTCACTTTCTGTTTTACAGAAAGTTGATGTTCTTCACACTTTAACACGCTGACAGATAGGCACTATTGCTTTCGCACACTAATGTAATTCTCCCTTGTTAACAATGTGTTAAGTTGTCTTGTTTGCAGCATCAATGGTTCTCTTACAAGGGCTACAGTGTTTCTTCCTTGCACTTTAAATGCATTATTGGGCACAGAGTAATATTCAACACGCATGAAAACACTGAGTGATAGGCAGTATTCGTTTAAACAAGTACCACCATTATCCTTGGAAAAAACGGTGCTTGACCCTCCTGCTTCTAACATTCACAATTCTCTTAAAGGAGATGCCGTGCTTCATCCATCCACTACTAAGATGAGATTTAGCACAAAATTGATGTTCCTCACCCATGAAAACAATGAGACTTAGGCAGTATTCCTTTCAACAGGTAACTGAATTCCCAATTTTAAAGGAGGTGCCAGATCCTCTTGCTAATAAAATGAAAGATTCTCTTCCAATATCTACAGTGTATCTTCCTTTCACTTGTGGGGCAATTTAGCACCAAGTTGATGTTTCTCTCCCATGAAATCATTGAGAGGTAGGCAGTATTCCTTTGCACAGTTAACTCTGTTCACCACGGTAAACAAGGTGTTAGACCCTCTTGCTTCTAACATTAAGGATTGTCTGTATACTGCTACAGTGCTTCTTCCATTCACTTTAAAGGGGCGATTTTATACAAAGCCGATGTTCCCCACACGTTAAAACGCTGACAGATAGGCAGTTCTGCTATCACACACTTATGTAATTCCCCCTTGTAAACAATGTGCTAAGTTGTCTTGTTTGTAACATTAATGGTTCCCTTACAAGGGAAGCAGTGCTTCTTCCTTCCACTTGAAAAGGGCTATTTTTCACAAGGATAATGTTCTTCACACTTTAAAAGTCTGAGAGATAGGCAGTATTCCTTTAAAAAGTGAACTCTATTCTCACTGCTAAACAAAGTGCTAGAGCCTCTTGCTGCTGCTCTTCATGGTTTTGCTCCATGAAAAACTGCCCTTGTTCAATTCACCTACATGCAGCTATTTGGCACAATGCTGATGCACCTCACCCATTCAAAAACTCAGTAGTAGGCAGGATTCCACTCAACTGGTAACTCACTTTTTCTAGGGAAACAAGGTGCAAGGCATTCCTGCCTCTCACACATCGTGTAGTGCCATGAGATACAATTGTTTGCCTATTTCGTATGAAGCGGGTCTTGTCAAAGAGTAGCTGGTTCTGCACTTCAAAGGCTATCATTTCACAAGCCTTTCGTTCACATGCTAACTCAAATCTCAAAGAGAATCAATGTGCAAGAACCTCCTGCTTCAGACCTTGATAATCCTGCAAGAGATAGAGTGATTCTTCCATTCTCTCGGATGGGGCTTTCTCGTACAAAGTGTGTGTTCCTCCAGAATGAAAATGCTGGGAGGTAGGTAGTATTACTTTTACCAGTTATCTCCATTCACAAAGCTAAACAAAGTGCTAGACCTGCTTGCTTCTAACATTAAAGCTTCTCCTCCAAGCTTGCTTCTAACATTAAAGCTTCTCCTCCAAGAGCTCCAGCACTTCTTCCTTTCACTTGCATAGAGCCATTTAGCACAAAGTTGATTTTCCTCACACAAGAAAACAATGAGAGACAGGCAGTATTCCATTCTTCAGCTCACCCAATTGACAATAGTAAACCAGGCCCTAGGCCGTCTTGCTTCGCACATTAATGATTCTCTTGCAACAGTTGCAGTGCTTCTTCCATTCTCTTGTGAGGGTCGATTTACCACAGAGCTGATGTTCTTCACCCATGAAAACACTGAGTTAGGCAGTATTCCTTTGCACAGTTAACTCTGTTCATCACGGTAGACAAGGTGCTGGACCCTCTTGCTTCTAACATTAAGGATTGTCTGTCCACTGCTACAGTGCTTCTTGCATTCACTTTAAAGGGGCTGTTTTACAGAAAGTTGATGTTCTTCACACTTTAACACGCTGACAGATAGGCACTATTGCTTTCGCACACTAATGTAATTCTCCATGTTAACAATGTGTTAAGTTGTCTTGTTTGCAGCATTAATGGTTCTCTTACAAGGGCTACAGTGTTTCTTCCTTGCACTTTAAATGCATTATTGGGCACAGAGTAATATTCAACACGCATGAAAACACTGAGTGATAGGCAGTATTCCTTTAAACAAGTACCACCATTATCCTTGGAAAACACGGTGCTTGACCCTCCTGCTTCTAACATTCACAATTCTCTTAAAGGAGATGCCGTGCTTCATCCATCCACTACTAAGATGAGATTTAGCACAAAATTGATGTTCCTCACCCATGAAAACAATGAGACTTAGGCAGTATTCCTTTCAACAGGTAACTGAATTCCCAATTTTAAAGGAGGTGCCAGATCCTCTTGCTAATAAAATGAAAGATTCTCTTCCAATATCTACAGTGTATCTTCCTTTCACTTGTGGGGGCAATTTAGCACCAAGCTGATGTTTCTCTCCCATGAAATCATTGAGAGGTAGGCAGTATTCCTTTGCACAGTTAACTCTGTTCACCACGGTAAACAAGGTGTTAGACCCTCTTGCTTCTAACATTAAGGATTGTCTGTATACTGCTACAGTGCTTCTTCCATTCACTTTAAAGGGGCGATTTTATAGAAAGCCGATGTTCCCCACACGTTAAAACGCTGACAGATAGGCAGTTCTGCTATCACACACTTATGTAATTCCCCCTTGTAAACAATGTGCTAAGTTGTCTTGTTTGTAACATTAATGGTTCCCTTACAAGGGAAGCAGTGCTTCTTCCTTCCACTTGAAAAGGGCTATTTTTCACAATGATAATGTTCTTCACACTTTAAAAGTCTGAGAGATAGGCAGTATTCCTTTAAAAAGTGAACTCTATTCTCACTGCTAAACAAAGTGCTAGAGCCTCTTGCTGCTGCTCTTCATGGTTTTGCTCCATGACAAACTGCCCTTGTTCAATTCACCTACATGCAGCTATTTGGCACAATGCTGATGCACCTCACCCATTCAAAAACTCAGTAGTAGGCCGGATTCCACTCAACTGGTAACTCACTTTTTCTAGGGAAACAAGGTGCAAGGCATTCCTGCCTCTCACACATCGTGTAGTGCCATGAGATACAATTGTTTGCCTATTTCGTATGAAGCGGGTCTTGTCAAAGAGTAGCTGGTTCTGCACTTCAAAGGCTATCATTTCACAAGCCTTTCGTTCACATGCTAACTCAAATCTCAAAGAGAATCAATGTGCAAGAACCTCCTGCTTCAGACCTTGATTATCCTGCAAGAGATAGAGTGATTCTTCCATTCTCTCGGATGGGGCTTTCTCGTACAAAGTGTGTGTTCCTCCAGAATGAAAATGCTGGGAGGTAGGTAGTATTACTTTTACCAGTTATCTCCATTCACAAAGCTAAACAAAGTGCTAGACCTGCTTGCTTCTAACATTAAAGCTTCTCCTCCAAGCTTGCTTCTAACATTAAAGCTTCTCCTCCAAGAGCTCCAGCACTTCTTCCTTTCACTTGCATAGAGCCATTTAGCACAAAGTTGATTTTCCTCACACAAGAAAACAATGAGAGACAGGCAGTATTCCATTCTTCAGCTCACCCAATTGACAATAGTAAACCAGGCCCTAGGCCGTCTTGCTTCGCACATTAATGATTCTCTTGCAACAGTTGCAGTGCTTCTTCCATTCTCTTGTGAGGGTCGATTTACCACAGAGCTGATGTTCTTCACCCATGAAAACACTGAGTTAGGCAGTATTCCTTTGCACAGTTAACTCTGTTCATCACGGTAGACAAGGTGCTGGACCCTCTTGCTTCTAACATTAAGGATTGTCTGTCCACTGCTACAGTGCTTCTTGCATTCACTTTAAAGGGGCTGTTTTACAGAAAGTTGATGTTCTTCACACTTTAACACGCTGACAGATAGGCACTATTGCTTTCGCACACTAATGTAATTCTCCCTTGTTAACAATGTGTTAAGTTGTCTTGTTTGCAGCATCAATGGTTCTCTTACAAGGGCTACAGTGTTTCTTCCTTGCACTTTAAATGCATTATTGGGCACAGAGTAATATTCAACACGCATGAAAACACTGAGTGATAGGCAGTATTCCTTTAAACAAGTACCACCATTATCCTTGGAAAACACCGGTGCTTGACCCTCCTGCTTCTAACATTCACAATTCTCTTAAAGGAGATGCCGTGCTTCATCCATCCACTACTAAGATGAGATTTAGCACGAAATTGATGTTCCTCACCCATGAAAACAATGAGACTTAGGCAGTATTCCTTTCAACAGGTAACTGAATTCCCAATTTTAAAGGAGGTGCCAGATCCTCTTGCTAATAAAATGAAAGATTCTCTTCCAATATCTACAGTGTATCTTCCTTTCACTTGTGGGGGCAATTTAGCACCAAGCTGATGTTTCTCTCCCATGAAATCATTGAGAGGTAGGCAGTATTCCTTTGCACAGTTAACTCTGTTCACCACGGTAAACAAGGTGTTAGACCCTCTTGCTTCTAACATTAAGGATTGTCTGTATACTGCTACAGTGCTTCTTCCATTCACTTTAAAGGGGCGATTTTATAGAAAGCCGATGTTCCCCACACGTTAAAACGCTGACAGATAGGCAGTTCTGCTATCACACACTTATGTAATTCCCCCTTGTAAACAATGTGCTAAGTTGTCTTGTTTGTAACATTAATGGTTCCCTTACAAGGGAAGCAGTGCTTCTTCCTTCCACTTGAAAAGGGCTATTTTTCACAATGATAATGTTCTTCACACTTTAAAAGTCTGAGAGATAGGCAGTATTCCTTTAAAAAGTGAACTCTATTCTCACTGCTAAACAAAGTGCTAGAGCCTCTTGCTGCTGCTCTTCATGGTTTTGCTCCATGAAAAACTGCCCTTGTTCAATTCACCTACATGCAGCTATTTGGCACAATGCTGATGCACCTCACCCATTCAAAAACTCAGTAGTAGGCAGGATTCCACTCAACTGGTAACTCACTTTTTCTAGGGAAACAAGGTGCAAGGCATTCCTGCCTCTCACACATCGTGTAGTGCCATGAGATACAATTGTTTGCCTATTTCGTATGAAGCGGGTCTTGTCAAAGAGTAGCTGGTTCTGCACTTCAAAGGCTATCATTTCACAAGCCTTTCGTTCACATGCTAACTCAAATCTCAAAGAGAATCAATGTGCAAGAACCTCCTGCTTCAGACCTTGATTATCCTGCAAGAGATAGAGTGATTCTTCCATTCTCTCGGATGGGGCTTTCTCGTACAAAGTGTGTGTTCCTCCAGAATGAAAATGCTGGGAGGTAGGTAGTATTACTTTTACCAGTTATCTCCATTCACAAAGCTAAACAAAGTGCTAGACCTGCTTGCTTCTAACATTAAAGCTTCTCCTCCAAGCTTGCTTCTAACATTAAAGCTTCTCCTCCAAGAGCTCCAGCACTTCTTCCTTTCACTTGCATAGAGCCATTTAGCACAAAGTTGATTTTCCTCACACAAGAAAACAATGAGAGACAGGCAGTATTCCATTCTTCAGCTCACCCAATTGACAATAGTAAACCAGGCCCTAGGCCGTCTTGCTTCGCACATTAATGATTCTCTTGCAACAGTTGCAGTGCTTCTTCCATTCTCTTGTGAGGGTCGATTTACCACAGAGCTGATGTTCTTCACCCATGAAAACACTGAGTTAGGCAGTATTCCTTTGCACAGTTAACTCTGTTCATCACGGTAGACAAGGTGCTGGACCCTCTTGCTTCTAACATTAAGGATTGTCTGTCCACTGCTACAGTGCTTCTTGCATTCACTTTAAAGGGGCTGTTTTACAGAAAGTTGATGTTCTTCACACTTTAACACGCTGACAGATAGGCACTATTGCTTTCGCACACTAATGTAATTCTCCATGTTAACAATGTGTTAAGTTGTCTTGTTTGCAGCATTAATGGTTCTCTTACAAGGGCTACAGTGTTTCTTCCTTGCACTTTAAATGCATTATTGGGCACAGAGTAATATTCAACACGCATGAAAACACTGAGTGATAGGCAGTATTCCTTTAAACAAGTACCACCATTATCCTTGGAAAACACGGTGCTTGACCCTCCTGCTTCTAACATTCACAATTCTCTTAAAGGAGATGCCGTGCTTCATCCATCCACTACTAAGATGAGATTTAGCACAAAATTGATGTTCCTCACCCATGAAAACAATGAGACTTAGGCAGTATTCCTTTCAACAGGTAACTGAATTCCCAATTTTAAAGGAGGTGCCAGATCCTCTTGCTAATAAAATGAAAGATTCTCTTCCAATATCTACAGTGTATCTTCCTTTCACTTGTGGGGGCAATTTAGCACCAAGCTGATGTTTCTCTCCCATGAAATCATTGAGAGGTAGGCAGTATTCCTTTGCACAGTTAACTCTGTTCACCACGGTAAACAAGGTGTTAGACCCTCTTGCTTCTAACATTAAGGATTGTCTGTATACTGCTACAGTGCTTCTTCCATTCACTTTAAAGGGGCGATTTTATACAAAGCCGATGTTCCCCACACGTTAAAACGCTGACAGATAGGCAGTTCTGCTATCACACACTTATGTAATTCCCCCTTGTAAACAATGTGCTAAGTTGTCTTGTTTGTAACATTAATGGTTCCCTTACAAGGGAAGCAGTGCTTCTTCCTTCCACTTGAAAAGGGCTATTTTTCACAATGATAATGTTCTTCACACTTTAAAAGTCTGAGAGATAGGCAGTATTCCTTTAAAAAGTGAACTCTATTCTCACTGCTAAACAAAGTGCTAGAGCCTCTTGCTGCTGCTCTTCATGGTTTTGCTCCATGACAAACTGCCCTTGTTCAATTCACCTACATGCAGCTATTTGGCACAATGCTGATGCACCTCACCCATTCAAAAACTCAGTAGTAGGCAGGATTCCACTCAACTGGTAACTCACTTTTTCTAGGGAAACAAGGTGCAAGGCATTCCTGCCTCTCACACATCGTGTAGTGCCATGAGATACAATTGTTTGCCTATTTCGTATGAAGCGGGTCTTGTCAAAGAGTAGCTGGTTCTGCACTTCAAAGGCTATCATTTCACAAGCCTTTCGTTCACATGCTAACTCAAATCTCAAAGAGAATCAATGTGCAAGAACCTCCTGCTTCAGACCTTGATTATCCTGCAAGAGATAGAGTGATTCTTCCATTCTCTCGGATGGGGCTTTCTCGTACAAAGTGTGTGTTCCTCCAGAATGAAAATGCTGGGAGGTAGGTAGTATTACTTTTACCAGTTATCTCCATTCACAAAGCTAAACAAAGTGCTAGACCTGCTTGCTTCTAACATTAAAGCTTCTCCTCCAAGCTTGCTTCTAACATTAAAGCTTCTCCTCCAAGAGCTCCAGCACTTCTTCCTTTCACTTGCATAGAGCCATTTAGCACAAAGTTGATTTTCCTCACACAAGAAAACAATGAGAGACAGGCAGTATTCCATTCTTCAGCTCACCCAATTGACAATAGTAAACCAGGCCCTAGGCCGTCTTGCTTCGCACATTAATGATTCTCTTGCAACAGTTGCAGTGCTTCTTCCATTCTCTTGTGAGGGTCGATTTACCACAGAGCTGATGTTCTTCACCCATGAAAACACTGAGTTAGGCAGTATTCCTTTGCACAGTTAACTCTGTTCATCACGGTAGACAAGGTGCTGGACCCTCTTGCTTCTAACATTAAGGATTGTCTGTCCACTGCTACAGTGCTTCTTGCATTCACTTTAAAGGGGCTGTTTTACAGAAAGTTGATGTTCTTCACACTTTAACACGCTGACAGATAGGCACTATTGCTTTCGCACACTAATGTAATTCTCCCTTGTTAACAATGTGTTAAGTTGTCTTGTTTGCAGCATCAATGGTTCTCTTACAAGGGCTACAGTGTTTCTTCCTTGCACTTTAAATGCATTATTGGGCACAGAGTAATATTCAACACGCATGAAAACACTGAGTGATAGGCAGTATTCCTTTAAACAAGTACCACCATTATCCTTGGAAAACACGGTGCTTGACCCTCCTGCTTCTAACATTCACAATTCTCTTAAAGGAGATGCCGTGCTTCATCCATCCACTACTAAGATGAGATTTAGCACGAAATTGATGTTCCTCACCCATGAAAACAATGAGACTTAGGCAGTATTCCTTTCAACAGGTAACTGAATTCCCAATTTTAAAGGAGGTGCCAGATCCTCTTGCTAATAAAATGAAAGATTCTCTTCCAATATCTACAGTGTATCTTCCTTTCACTTGTGGGGGCAATTTAGCACCAAGCTGATGTTTCTCTCCCATGAAATCATTGAGAGGTAGGCAGTATTCCTTTGCACAGTTAACTCTGTTCACCACGGTAAACAAGGTGTTAGACCCTCTTGCTTCTAACATTAAGGATCGTCTGTATACTGCTACAGTGCTTCTTCCATTCACTTTAAAGGGGCGATTTTATAGAAAGCCGATGTTCCCCACACGTTAAAACGCTGACAGATAGGCAGTTCTGCTATCACACACTTATGTAATTCCCCCTTGTAAACAATGTGCTAAGTTGTCTTGTTTGTAACATTAATGGTTCCCTTACAAGGGAAGCAGTGCTTCTTCCTTCCACTTGAAAAGGGCTATTTTTCACAATGATAATGTTCTTCACACTTTAAAAGTCTGAGAGATAGGCAGTATTCCTTTAAAAAGTGAACTCTATTCTCACTGCTAAACAAAGTGCTAGAGCCTCTTGCTGCTGCTCTTCATGGTTTTGCTCCATGAAAAACTGCCCTTGTTCAATTCACCTACATGCAGCTATTTGGCACAATGCTGATGCACCTCACCCATTCAAAAACTCAGTAGTAGGCAGGATTCCACTCAACTGGTAACTCACTTTTTCTAGGGAAACAAGGTGCAAGGCATTCCTGCCTCTCACACATCGTGTAGTGCCATGAGATACAATTGTTTGCCTATTTCGTATGAAGCGGGTCTTGTCAAAGAGTAGCTGGTTCTGCACTTCAAAGGCTATCATTTCACAAGCCTTTCGTTCACATGCTAACTCAAATCTCAAAGAGAATCAATGTGCAAGAACCTCCTGCTTCAGACCTTGATTATCCTGCAAGAGATAGAGTGATTCTTCCATTCTCTCGGATGGGGCTTTCTCGTACAAAGTGTGTGTTCCTCCAGAATGAAAATGCTGGGAGGTAGGTAGTATTACTTTTACCAGTTATCTCCATTCACAAAGCTAAACAAAGTGCTAGACCTGCTTGCTTCTAACATTAAAGCTTCTCCTCCAAGCTTGCTTCTAACATTAAAGCTTCTCCTCCAAGAGCTCCAGCACTTCTTCCTTTCACTTGCATAGAGCCATTTAGCACAAAGTTGATTTTCCTCACACAAGAAAACAATGAGAGACAGGCAGTATTCCTTTCTTCAGCTCACCCAATTGACAATAGTAAACCAGGCCCTAGGCCGTCTTGCTTCGCACATTAATGATTCTCTTGCAACAGTTGCAGTGCTTCTTCCATTCTCTTGTGAGGGTCGATTTACCACAGAGCTGATGTTCTTCACCCATGAAAACACTGAGTTAGGCAGTATTCCTTTGCACAGTTAACTCTGTTCATCACGGTAGACAAGGTGCTGGACCCTCTTGCTTCTAACATTAAGGATTGTCTGTCCACTGCTACAGTTCTTCTTGCATTCACTTTAAAGGGGCTGTTTTACAGAAAGTTGATGTTCTTCACACTTTAACACGCTGACAGATAGGCACTATTGCTTTCGCACACTAATGTAATTCTCCCTTGTTAACAATGTGTTAAGTTGTCTTGTTTGCAGCATTAATGGTTCTCTTACAAGGGCTACAGTGTTTCTTCCTTGCACTTTAAATGCATTATTGGGCACAGAGTAATATTCAACACGCATGAAAACACTGAGTGATAGGCAGTATTCCTTTAAACAAGTACCACCATTATCCTTGGAAAACACGGTGCTTGACCCTCCTGCTTCTAACATTCACAATTCTCTTAAAGGAGATGCCGTGCTTCATCCATCCACTACTAAGATGAGATTTAGCACGAAATTGATGTTCCTCACCCATGAAAACAATGAGACTTAGGCAGTATTCCTTTCAACAGGTAACTGAATTCCCAATTTTAAAGGAGGTGCCAGATCCTCTTGCTAATAAAATGAAAGATTCTCTTCCAATATCTACAGTGTATCTTCCTTTCACTTGTGGGGGCAATTTAGCACCAAGCTGATGTTTCTCTCCCATGAAATCATTGAGAGGTAGGCAGTATTCCTTTGCACAGTTAACTCTGTTCACCACGGTAAACAAGGTGTTAGACCCTCTTGCTTCTAACATTAAGGATTGTCTGTATACTGCTACAGTGCTTCTTCCATTCACTTTAAAGGGGCGATTTTATAGAAAGCCGATGTTCCCCACACGTTAAAACGCTGACAGATAGGCAGTTCTGCTATCACACACTTATGTAATTCCCCCTTGTAAACAATGTGCTAAGTTGTCTTGTTTGTAACATTAATGGTTCCCTTACAAGGGAAGCAGTGCTTCTTCCTTCCACTTGAAAAGGGCTATTTTTCACAATGATAATGTTCTTCACACTTTAAAAGTCTGAGAGATAGGCAGTATTCCTTTAAAAAGTGAACTCTATTCTCACTGCTAAACAAAGTGCTAGAGCCTCTTGCTGCTGCTCTTCATGGTTTTGCTCCATGAAAAACTGCCCTTGTTCAATTCACCTACATGCAGCTATTTGGCACAATGCTGATGCACCTCACCCATTCAAAAACTCAGTAGTAGGCAGGATTCCACTCAACTGGTAACTCACTTTTTCTAGGGAAACAAGGTGCAAGGCATTCCTGCCTCTCACACATCGTGTAGTGCCATGAGATACAATTGTTTGCCTATTTCGTATGAAGCGGGTCTTGTCAAAGAGTAGCTGGTTCTGCACTTCAAAGGCTATCATTTCACAAGCCTTTCGTTCACATGCTAACTCAAATCTCAAAGAGAATCAATGTGCAAGAACCTCCTGCTTCAGACCTTGATTATCCTGCAAGAGATAGAGTGATTCTTCCATTCTCTCGGATGGGGCTTTCTCGTACAAAGTGTGTGTTCCTCCAGAATGAAAATGCTGGGAGGTAGGTAGTATTACTTTTACCAGTTATCTCCATTCACAAAGCTAAACAAAGTGCTAGACCTGCTTGCTTCTAACATTAAAGCTTCTCCTCCAAGCTTGCTTCTAACATTAAAGCTTCTCCTCCAAGAGCTCCAGCACTTCTTCCTTTCACTTGCATAGAGCCATTTAGCACAAAGTTGATTTTCCTCACACAAGAAAACAATGAGAGACAGGCAGTATTCCTTTCTTCAGCTCACCCAATTGACAATAGTAAACCAGGCCCTAGGCCGTCTTGCTTCGCACATTAATGATTCTCTTGCAACAGTTGCAGTGCTTCTTCCATTCTCTTGTGAGGGTCGATTTACCACAGAGCTGATGTTCTTCACCCATGAAAACACTGAGTTAGGCAGTATTCCTTTGCACAGTTAACTCTGTTCATCACGGTAGACAAGGTGCTGGACCCTCTTGCTTCTAACATTAAGGATTGTCTGTCCACTGCTACAGTTCTTCTTGCATTCACTTTAAAGGGGCTGTTTTACAGAAAGTTGATGTTCTTCACACTTTAACACGCTGACAGATAGGCACTATTGCTTTCGCACACTAATGTAATTCTCCCTTGTTAACAATGTGTTAAGTTGTCTTGTTTGCAGCATTAATGGTTCTCTTACAAGGGCTACAGTGTTTCTTCCTTGCACTTTAAATGCATTATTGGGCACAGAGTAATATTCAACACGCATGAAAACACTGAGTGATAGGCAGTATTCCTTTAAACAAGTACCACCATTATCCTTGGAAAACACGGTGCTTGACCCTCCTGCTTCTAACATTCACAATTCTCTTAAAGGAGATGCCGTGCTTCATCCATCCACTACTAAGACGAGATTTAGCACAAAATTGATGTTCCTCACCCATGAAAACAATGAGACTTAGGCAGTATTCCTTTCAACAGGTAACTGAATTCCCAATTTTAAAGGAGGTGCCAGATCCTCTTGCTAATAAAATGAAAGATTCTCTTCCAATATCTACAGTGTATCTTCCTTTCACTTGTGGGGGCAATTTAGCACCAAGTTGATGTTTCTCTCCCATGAAATCATTGAGAGGTAGGCAGTATTCCTTTGCACAGTTAACTCTGTTCACCACGGTAAACAAGGTGTTAGACCCTCTTGCTTCTAACATTAAGGATTGTCTGTATACTGCTACAGTGCTTCTTCCATTCACTTTAAAGGGGCGATTTTATAGAAAGCCGATGTTCCCCACACGTTAAAACGCTGACAGATAGGCAGTTCTGCTATCACACACTTATGTAATTCCTCCTTGTAAACAATGTGGTAAGTTGTCTTGTTTGTAACATTAATGGTTCCCTTGCAAGGGAAGCAGTGCTTCTTCCTTCCACTTGAAAAGGGCTATTTTTCACAATGATAATGTTCTTCACACTTTAAAAGTCTGAGAGATAGGCAGTATTCCTTTAAAAAGTGAACTCTATTCTCACTGCTAAACAAAGTGCTAGAGCCTCTTGCTGCTGCTCTTCATGGTTTTGCTCCATGACAAACTGCCCTTGTTCAATTCACCTACATGCAGCTATTTGGCACAATGCTGATGCACCTCACCCATTCAAAAACTAAGTAAGAGGCAGGAATCCAGTCAACAGGTAACTCACTTCTAGGGAATCAAGGTGCAAGGCATTCCTGCCTCTCACACATCGTGTAGTGCCAGGAGATACAAGTGTTTGCCTATTTGCTATGAAGCAGGTATGTGTCAAAGAGTAGCTGGTTCTGCACTTCAAAGGCTATCATTTCACAAGCATTCCTTTCACAGGCTAACTCAAATCTCAAGGAGAAACAACGTGCCGGAACCTCCTGCTTCAGACCTTGATCTCCTGCAAGAGATAGAGTGATTCTTCCATTCTCTCGAATGGGGCTTCCTTGTACAAAGTTCGTGTTCCTCCACAATGAAAATGCTGAGAGGTAGGTAGTATTCCTTTAACCTGCTATCTCCATTCACAATGCTAAGCAAAGTGCTAGACCTGCTTGCTTCTGACATGAATGGTTCTCTTACAAGAGCTGCAGTACTTCTTCCTTTCACTTGTAGGGGCGACCTAGCACAAATGTGATTTTTTTCACCCATGAAAACGATGTGACAGGCAGTATTCATTTAACCAGTTAACTCAATTCACTATGCTAAATAAGGGGCCACACCCTCTTGCTTCTACCATTAATGATTGTCTTACAAGTGCTCCAGCACTTCTTCCTTTCACTTGCATAGAGCCATTTAGCACAAAGTTGATTTTGCTCACACAAGAAAACAATGAGAGATAGGCAGTATTAATTTCTTCAGCTCACCCAAATGACAATACTAAACCAGGCCCTAGGCCTTCTTTCTTCTCACATTAATGATTCTCTTGCAAGAGTTGCAGTGCTTCTTCCATTCTTTTGTGAGGCTCGATGTACCACAGAGCTGATGTTCTTCACCCATGAAAACACTGAGTTAGGCAGTATTCCTTTGCACAGTTAACTCTGTTTACCACGGTAAACAAGGTGCTAGATCCTCTGGCTTCTAACATTAAGGATTGTCTTTCAACTCCTACAGTGCTTCTTCCATTCACTTTCTGTTTTACAGAAAGTTGATGTTCTTCACACTTTAACACGCTGACAGATAGGCACTATTGCTTTCGCACACTAATGTAATTCTCCCTTGTTAACAATGTGTTAAGTTGTCTTGTTTGCAGCATCAATGGTTCTCTTACAAGGGCTACAGTGTTTCTTCCTTGCACTTTAAATGCATTATTGGGCACAGAGTAATATTCAACACGCATGAAAACACTGAGTGATAGGCAGTATTCGTTTAAACAAGTACCACCATTATCCTTGGAAAAAACGGTGCTTGACCCTCCTGCTTCTAACATTCACAATTCTCTTAAAGGAGATGCCGTGCTTCATCCATCCACTACTAAGATGAGATTTAGCACAAAATTGATGTTCCTCACCCATGAAAACAATGAGACTTAGGCAGTATTCCTTTCAACAGGTAACTGAATTCCCAATTTTAAAGGAGGTGCCAGATCCTCTTGCTAATAAAATGAAAGATTCTCTTCCAATATCTACAGTGTATCTTCCTTTCACTTGTGGGGCAATTTAGCACCAAGTTGATGTTTCTCTCCCATGAAATCATTGAGAGGTAGGCAGTATTCCTTTGCACAGTTAACTCTGTTCACCACGGTAAACAAGGTGTTAGACCCTCTTGCTTCTAACATTAAGGATTGTCTGTATACTGCTACAGTGCTTCTTCCATTCACTTTAAAGGGGCGATTTTATACAAAGCCGATGTTCCCCACACGTTAAAACGCTGACAGATAGGCAGTTGTGCTATCACACACTTATGTAATTCCCCCTTGTAAACAATGTGCTAAGTTGTCTTGTTTGTAACATTAATGGTTCCCTTACAAGGGAAGCAGTGCTTCTTCCTTCCACTTGAAAAGGGCTATTTTTCACAATGATAATGTTCTTCACACTTTAAAAGTCTGAGAGATAGGCAGTATTCCTTTAAAAAGTGAACTCTATTCTCACTGCTAAACAAAGTGCTAGAGCCTCTTGCTGCTGCTCTTCATGGTTTTGCTCCATGACAAACTGCCCTTGTTCAATTCACCTACATGCAGCTATTTGGCACAATGCTGATGCACCTCACCCATTCAAAAACTCAGTAGTAGGCAGGATTCCACTCAACTGGTAACTCACTTTTTCTAGGGAAACAAGGTGCAAGGCATTCCTGCCTCTCACACATCGTGTAGTGCCATGAGATACAATTGTTTGCCTATTTCGTATGAAGCGGGTCTTGTCAAAGAGTAGCTGGTTCTGCACTTCAAAGGCTATCATTTCACAAGCCTTTCGTTCACATGCTAACTCAAATCTCAAAGAGAATCAATGTGCAAGAACCTCCTGCTTCAGACCTTGATTATCCTGCAAGAGATAGAGTGATTCTTCCATTCTCTCGGATGGGGCTTTCTCGTACAAAGTGTGTGTTCCTCCAGAATGAAAATGCTGGGAGGTAGGTAGTATTACTTTTACCAGTTATCTCCATTCACAAAGCTAAACAAAGTGCTAGACCTGCTTGCTTCTAACATTAAAGCTTCTCCTCCAAGCTTGCTTCTAACATTAAAGCTTCTCCTCCAAGAGCTCCAGCACTTCTTCCTTTCACTTGCATAGAGCCATTTAGCACAAAGTTGATTTTCCTCACACAAGAAAACAATGAGAGACAGGCAGTATTCCATTCTTCAGCTCACCCAATTGACAATAGTAAACCAGGCCCTAGGCCGTCTTGCTTCGCACATTAATGATTCTCTTGCAACAGTTGCAGTGCTTCTTCCATTCTCTTGTGAGGGTCGATTTACCACAGAGCTGATGTTCTTCACCCATGAAAACACTGAGTTAGGCAGTATTCCTTTGCACAGTTAACTCTGTTCATCACGGTAGACAAGGTGCTGGACCCTCTTGCTTCTAACATTAAGGATTGTCTGTCCACTGCTACAGTGCTTCTTGCATTCACTTTAAAGGGGCTGTTTTACAGAAAGTTGATGTTCTTCACACTTTAACACGCTGACAGATAGGCACTATTGCTTTCGCACACTAATGTAATTCTCCCTTGTTAACAATGTGTTAAGTTGTCTTGTTTGCAGCATTAATGGTTCTCTTACAAGGGCTACAGTGTTTCTTCCTTGCACTTTAAATGCATTATTGGGCACAGAGTAATATTCAACACGCATGAAAACACTGAGTGATAGGCAGTATTCCTTTAAACAAGTACCACCATTATCCTTGGAAAACACGGTGCTTGACCCTCCTGCTTCTAACATTCACAATTCTCTTAAAGGAGATGCCGTGCTTCATCCATCCACTACTAAGATGAGATTTAGCACAAAATTGATGTTCCTCACCCATGAAAACAATGAGACTTAGGCAGTATTCCTTTCAACAGGTAACTGAATTCCCAATTTTAAAGGAGGTGCCAGATCCTCTTGCTAATAAAATGAAAGATTCTCTTCCAATATCTACAGTGTATCTTCCTTTCACTTGTGGGGGCAATTTAGCACCAAGCTGATGTTTCTCTCCCATGAAATCATTGAGAGGTAGGCAGTATTCCTTTGCACAGTTAACTCTGTTCACCACGGTAAACAAGGTGTTAGACCCTCTTGCTTCTAACATTAAGGATTGTCTGTATACTGCTACAGTGCTTCTTCCATTCACTTTAAAGGGGCGATTTTATAGAAAGCCGATGTTCCCCACACGTTAAAACGCTGACAGATAGGCAGTTCTGCTATCACACACTTATGTAATTCCTCCTTGTAAACAATGTGGTAAGTTGTCTTGTTTGTAACATTAATGGTTCCCTTGCAAGGGAAGCAGTGCTTCTTCCTTCCACTTGAAAAGGGCTATTTTTCACAATGATAATGTTCTTCACACTTTAAAAGTCTGAGAGATAGGCAGTATTCCTTTAAAAAGTGAACTCTATTCTCACTGCTAAACAAAGTGCTAGAGCCTCTTGCTGCTGCTCTTCATGGTTTTGCTCCATGACAAACTGCCCTTGTTCAATTCACCTACATGCAGCTATTTGGCACAATGCTGATGCACCTCACCCATTCAAAAACTAAGTAAGAGGCAGGAATCCAGTCAACAGGTAACTCACTTCTAGGGAATCAAGGTGCAAGGCATTCCTGCCTCTCACACATCGTGTAGTGCCAGGAGATACAAGTGTTTGCCTATTTGCTATGAAGCAGGTATGTGTCAAAGAGTAGCTGGTTCTGCACTTCAAAGGCTATCATTTCACAAGCATTCCTTTCACAGGCTAACTCAAATCTCAAGGAGAAACAACGTGCCGGAACCTCCTGCTTCAGACCTTGATCTCCTGCAAGAGATAGAGTGATTCTTCCATTCTCTCGAATGGGGCTTCCTTGTACAAAGTTCGTGTTCCTCCACAATGAAAATGCTGAGAGGTAGGTAGTATTCCTTTAACCTGCTATCTCCATTCACAATGCTAAGCAAAGTGCTAGACCTGCTTGCTTCTGACATGAATGGTTCTCTTACAAGAGCTGCAGTACTTCTTCCTTTCACTTGTAGGGGCGACCTAGCACAAATGTGATTTTTTTCACCCATGAAAACGATGTGACAGGCAGTATTCATTTAACCAGTTAACTCAATTCACTATGCTAAATAAGGGGCCACACCCTCTTGCTTCTACCATTAATGATTGTCTTACAAGTGCTCCAGCACTTCTTCCTTTCACTTGCATAGAGCCATTTAGCACAAAGTTGATTTTGCTCACACAAGAAAACAATGAGAGATAGGCAGTATTAATTTCTTCAGCTCACCCAAATGACAATACTAAACCAGGCCCTAGGCCTTCTTTCTTCTCACATTAATGATTCTCTTGCAAGAGTTGCAGTGCTTCTTCCATTCTTTTGTGAGGCTCGATGTACCACAGAGCTGATGTTCTTCACCCATGAAAACACTGAGTTAGGCAGTATTCCTTTGCACAGTTAACTCTGTTTACCACGGTAAACAAGGTGCTAGATCCTCTGGCTTCTAACATTAAGGATTGTCTTTCAACTCCTACAGTGCTTCTTCCATTCACTTTCTGTTTTACAGAAAGTTGATGTTCTTCACACTTTAACACGCTGACAGATAGGCACTATTGCTTTCGCACACTAATGTAATTCTCCCTTGTTAACAATGTGTTAAGTTGTCTTGTTTGCAGCATCAATGGTTCTCTTACAAGGGCTACAGTGTTTCTTCCTTGCACTTTAAATGCATTATTGGGCACAGAGTAATATTCAACACGCATGAAAACACTGAGTGATAGGCAGTATTCGTTTAAACAAGTACCACCATTATCCTTGGAAAAAACGGTGCTTGACCCTCCTGCTTCTAACATTCACAATTCTCTTAAAGGAGATGCCGTGCTTCATCCATCCACTACTAAGATGAGATTTAGCACAAAATTGATGTTCCTCACCCATGAAAACAATGAGACTTAGGCAGTATTCCTTTCAACAGGTAACTGAATTCCCAATTTTAAAGGAGGTGCCAGATCCTCTTGCTAATAAAATGAAAGATTCTCTTCCAATATCTACAGTGTATCTTCCTTTCACTTGTGGGGCAATTTAGCACCAAGTTGATGTTTCTCTCCCATGAAATCATTGAGAGGTAGGCAGTATTCCTTTGCACAGTTAACTCTGTTCACCACGGTAAACAAGGTGTTAGACCCTCTTGCTTCTAACATTAAGGATTGTCTGTATACTGCTACAGTGCTTCTTCCATTCACTTTAAAGGGGCGATTTTATACAAAGCCGATGTTCCCCACACGTTAAAACGCTGACAGATAGGCAGTTGTGCTATCACACACTTATGTAATTCCCCCTTGTAAACAATGTGCTAAGTTGTCTTGTTTGTAACATTAATGGTTCCCTTACAAGGGAAGCAGTGCTTCTTCCTTCCACTTGAAAAGGGCTATTTTTCACAATGATAATGTTCTTCACACTTTAAAAGTCTGAGAGATAGGCAGTATTCCTTTAAAAAGTGAACTCTATTCTCACTGCTAAACAAAGTGCTAGAGCCTCTTGCTGCTGCTCTTCATGGTTTTGCTCCATGACAAACTGCCCTTGTTCAATTCACCTACATGCAGCTATTTGGCACAATGCTGATGCACCTCACCCATTCAAAAACTCAGTAGTAGGCAGGATTCCACTCAACTGGTAACTCACTTTTTCTAGGGAAACAAGGTGCAAGGCATTCCTGCCTCTCACACATCGTGTAGTGCCATGAGATACAATTGTTTGCCTATTTCGTATGAAGCGGGTCTTGTCAAAGAGTAGCTGGTTCTGCACTTCAAAGGCTATCATTTCACAAGCCTTTCGTTCACATGCTAACTCAAATCTCAAAGAGAATCAATGTGCAAGAACCTCCTGCTTCAGACCTTGATTATCCTGCAAGAGATAGAGTGATTCTTCCATTCTCTCGGATGGGGCTTTCTCGTACAAAGTGTGTGTTCCTCCAGAATGAAAATGCTGGGAGGTAGGTAGTATTACTTTTACCAGTTATCTCCATTCACAAAGCTAAACAAAGTGCTAGACCTGCTTGCTTCTAACATTAAAGCTTCTCCTCCAAGCTTGCTTCTAACATTAAAGCTTCTCCTCCAAGAGCTCCAGCACTTCTTCCTTTCACTTGCATAGAGCCATTTAGCACAAAGTTGATTTTCCTCACACAAGAAAACAATGAGAGACAGGCAGTATTCCATTCTTCAGCTCACCCAATTGACAATAGTAAACCAGGCCCTAGGCCGTCTTGCTTCGCACATTAATGATTCTCTTGCAACAGTTGCAGTGCTTCTTCCATTCTCTTGTGAGGGTCGATTTACCACAGAGCTGATGTTCTTCACCCATGAAAACACTGAGTTAGGCAGTATTCCTTTGCACAGTTAACTCTGTTCATCACGGTAGACAAGGTGCTGGACCCTCTTGCTTCTAACATTAAGGATTGTCTGTCCACTGCTACAGTGCTTCTTGCATTCACTTTAAAGGGGCTGTTTTACAGAAAGTTGATGTTCTTCACACTTTAACACGCTGACAGATAGGCACTATTGCTTTCGCACACTAATGTAATTCTCCCTTGTTAACAATGTGTTAAGTTGTCTTGTTTGCAGCATTAATGGTTCTCTTACAAGGGCTACAGTGTTTCTTCCTTGCACTTTAAATGCATTATTGGGCACAGAGTAATATTCAACACGCATGAAAACACTGAGTGATAGGCAGTATTCCTTTAAACAAGTACCACCATTATCCTTGGAAAACACGGTGCTTGACCCTCCTGCTTCTAACATTCACAATTCTCTTAAAGGAGATGCCGTGCTTCATCCATCCACTACTAAGATGAGATTTAGCACAAAATTGATGTTCCTCACCCATGAAAACAATGAGACTTAGGCAGTATTCCTTTCAACAGGTAACTGAATTCCCAATTTTAAAGGAGGTGCCAGATCCTCTTGCTAATAAAATGAAAGATTCTCTTCCAATATCTACAGTGTATCTTCCTTTCACTTGTGGGGGCAATTTAGCACCAAGCTGATGTTTCTCTCCCATGAAATCATTGAGAGGTAGGCAGTATTCCTTTGCACAGTTAACTCTGTTCACCACGGTAAACAAGGTGTTAGACCCTCTTGCTTCTAACATTAAGGATTGTCTGTATACTGCTACAGTGCTTCTTCCATTCACTTTAAAGGGGCGATTTTATAGAAAGCCGATGTTCCCCACACGTTAAAACGCTGACAGATAGGCAGTTCTGCTATCACACACTTATGTAATTCCCCCTTGTAAACAATGTGCTAAGTTGTCTTGTTTGTAACATTAATGGTTCCCTTACAAGGGAAGCAGTGCTTCTTCCTTCCACTTGAAAAGGGCTATTTTTCACAAAGATAATGTTCTTCACACTTTAAAAGTCTGAGAGATAGGCAGTATTCCTTTAAAAAGTGAACTCTATTCTCACTGCTAAACAAAGTGCTAGAGCCTCTTGCTGCTGCTCTTCATGGTTTTGCTCCATGAAAAACTGCCCTTGTTCAATTCACCTACATGCAGCTATTTGGCACAATGCTGATGCACCTCACCCATTCAAAAACTCAGTAGTAGGCAGGATTCCACTCAACTGGTAACTCACTTTTTCTAGGGAAACAAGGTGCAAGGCATTCCTGCCTCTCACACATCGTGTAGTGCCATGAGATACAATTGTTTGCCTATTTCGTATGAAGCGGGTCTTGTCAAAGAGTAGCTGGTTCTGCACTTCAAAGGCTATCATTTCACAAGCCTTTCGTTCACATGCTAACTCAAATCTCAAAGAGAATCAATGTGCAAGAACCTCCTGCTTCAGACCTTGATTATCCTGCAAGAGATAGAGTGAATCTTCCATTCTCTCGGATGGGGCTTTCTCGTACAAAGTGTGTGTTCCTCCAGAATGAAAATGCTGGGAGGTAGGTAGTATTACTTTTACCAGTTATCTCCATTCACAAAGCTAAACAAAGTGCTAGACCTGCTTGCTTCTAACATTAAAGCTTCTCCTCCAAGCTTGCTTCTAACATTAAAGCTTCTCCTCCAAGAGCTCCAGCACTTCTTCCTTTCACTTGCATAGAGCCATTTAGCACAAAGTTGATTTTCCTCACACAAGAAAACAATGAGAGACAGGCAGTATTCCTTTCTTCAGCTCACCCAATTGACAATACTAAACCAGGCCCTAGGCCGTCTTGCTTCGCACATTAATGATTCTCTTGCAACAGTTGCAGTGCTTCTTCCATTCTCTTGTGAGGGTCGATTTACCACAGAGCTGATGTTCTTCACCCATGAAAACACTGAGTTAGGCAGTATTCCTTTGCACAGTTAACTCTGTTCATCACGGTAGACAAGGTGCTGGACCCTCTTGCTTCTAACATTAAGGATTGTCTGTCCACTGCTACAGTTCTTCTTGCATTCACTTTAAAGGGGCTGTTTTACAGAAAGTTGATGTTCTTCACACTTTAACACGCTGACAGATAGGCACTATTGCTTTCGCACACTAATGTAATTCTCCCTTGTTAACAATGTGTTAAGTTGTCTTGTTTGCAGCATTAATGGTTCTCTTACAAGGGCTACAGTGTTTCTTCCTTGCACTTTAAATGCATTATTGGGCACAGAGTAATATTCAACACGCATGAAAACACTGAGTGATAGGCAGTATTCCTTTAAACAAGTACCACCATTATCCTTGGAAAACACCGGTGCTTGACCCTCCTGCTTCTAACATTCACAATTCTCTTAAAGGAGATGCCGTGCTTCATCCATCCACTACTAAGATGAGATTTAGCACGAAATTGATGTTCCTCACCCATGAAAACAATGAGACTTAGGCAGTATTCCTTTCAACAGGTAACTGAATTCCCAATTTTAAAGGAGGTGCCAGATCCTCTTGCTAATAAAATGAAAGATTCTCTTCCAATATCTACAGTGTATCTTCCTTTCACTTGTGGGGGCAATTTAGCACCAAGCTGATGTTTCTCTCCCATGAAATCATTGAGAGGTAGGCAGTATTCCTTTGCACAGTTAACTCTGTTCACCACGGTAAACAAGGTGTTAGACCCTCTTGCTTCTAACATTAAGGATTGTCTGTATACTGCTACAGTGCTTCTTCCATTCACTTTAAAGGGGCGATTTTATAGAAAGCCGATGTTCCCCACACGTTAAAACGCTGACAGATAGGCAGTTCTGCTATCACACACTTATGTAATTCCCCCTTGTAAACAATGTGCTAAGTTGTCTTGTTTGTAACATTAATGGTTCCCTTACAAGGGAAGCAGTGCTTCTTCCTTCCACTTGAAAAGGGCTATTTTTCACAATGATAATGTTCTTCACACTTTAAAAGTCTGAGAGATAGGCAGTATTCCTTTAAAAAGTGAACTCTATTCTCACTGCTAAACAAAGTGCTAGAGCCTCTTGCTGCTGCTCTTCATGGTTTTGCTCCATGAAAAACTGCCCTTGTTCAATTCACCTACATGCAGCTATTTGGCACAATGCTGATGCACCTCACCCATTCAAAAACTCAGTAGTAGGCAGGATTCCACTCAACTGGTAACTCACTTTTTCTAGGGAAACAAGGTGCAAGGCATTCCTGCCTCTCACACATCGTGTAGTGCCATGAGATACAATTGTTTGCCTATTTCGTATGAAGCGGGTCTTGTCAAAGAGTAGCTGGTTCTGCACTTCAAAGGCTATCATTTCACAAGCCTTTCGTTCACATGCTAACTCAAATCTCAAAGAGAATCAATGTGCAAGAACCTCCTGCTTCAGACCTTGATTATCCTGCAAGAGATAGAGTGATTCTTCCATTCTCTCGGATGGGGCTTTCTCGTACAAAGTGTGTGTTCCTCCAGAATGAAAATGCTGGGAGGTAGGTAGTATTACTTTTACCAGTTATCTCCATTCACAAAGCTAAACAAAGTGCTAGACATGCTTGCTTCTAACATTAAAGCTTCTCCTCCAAGCTTGCTTCTAACATTAAAGCTTCTCCTCCAAGAGCTCCAGCAGTTCTTCCTTTCACTTGCATAGAGCCATTTAGCACAAAGTTGATTTTCCTCACACAAGAAAACAATGAGAGACAGGCAGTATTCCTTTCTTCAGCTCACCCAATTGACAATAGTAAACCAGGCCCTAGGCCGTCTTGCTTCGCACATTAATGATTCTCTTGCAACAGTTGCAGTGCTTCTTCCATTCTCTTGTGAGGGTCGATTTACCACAGAGCTGATGTTCTTCACCCATGAAAACACTGAGTTAGGCAGTATTCCTTTGCACAGTTAACTCTGTTCATCACGGTAGACAAGGTGCTGGACCCTCTTGCTTCTAACATTAAGGATTGTCTGTCCACTGCTACAGTTCTTCTTGCATTCACTTTAAAGGGGCTGTTTTACAGAAAGTTGATGTTCTTCACACTTTAACACGCTGACAGATAGGCACTATTGCTTTCGCACACTAATGTAATTCTCCCTTGTTAACAATGTGTTAAGTTGTCTTGTTTGCAGCATTAATGGTTCTCTTACAAGGGCTACAGTGTTTCTTCCTTGCACTTTAAATGCATTATTGGGCACAGAGTAATATTCAACACGCATGAAAACACTGAGTGATAGGCAGTATTCCTTTAAACAAGTACCACCATTATCCTTGGAAAACACGGTGCTTGACCCTCCTGCTTCTAACATTCACAATTCTCTTAAAGGAGATGCCGTGCTTCATCCATCCACTACTAAGATGAGATTTAGCACGAAATTGATGTTCCTCACCCATGAAAACAATGAGACTTAGGCAGTATTCCTTTCAACAGGTAACTGAATTCCCAATTTTAAAGGAGGTGCCAGATCCTCTTGCTAATAAAATGAAAGATTCTCTTCCAATATCTACAGTGTATCTTCCTTTCACTTGTGGGGGCAATTTAGCACCAGGTTGATGTTTCTCTCCCATGAAATCATTGAGAGGTAGGCAGTATTCCTTTGCACAGTTAACTCTGTTCACCACGGTAAACAAGGTGTTAGACCCTCTTGCTTCTAACATTAAGGATTGTCTGTATACTGCTACAGTGCTTCTTCCATTCACCTTAAAGGGGCGATTTTATAGAAAGCCGATGTTCCCCACACGTTAAAACGCTGACAGATAGGCAGTTCTGCTATCACACACTTATGTAATTCCCCCTTGTAAACAATGTGCTAAGTTGTCTTGTTTGTAACATTAATGGTTCCCTTGCAAGGGAAGCAGTGCTTCTTCCTTCCACTTGAAAAGGGCTATTTTTCACAATGATAATGTTCTTCACACTTTAAAAGTCTGAGAGATAGGCAGTATTCCTTTAAAAAGTGAACTCTATTCTCACTGCTAAACAAAGTGCTAGAGCCTCTTGCTGCTGCTCTTCATGGTTTTGCTCCATGACAAACTGCCCTTGTTCAATTCACCTACATGCAGCTATTTGGCACAATGCTGATGCACCTCACCCATTCAAAAACTAAGTAGGAGGCAGGAATCCAGTCAACAGGTAACTCACTTCTAGGGAATCAAGGTGCAAGGCATTCCTGCCTCTCACACATCGTGTAGTGCCAGGAGATACAAGTGTTTGCCTATTTGCTATGAAGCAGGTATGTGTCAAAGAGTAGCTGGTTCTGCACTTCAAAGGCTATCATTTCACAAGCATTCCTTTCACAGGCTAACTCAAATCTCAAGGAGAAACAACGTGCCGGAACCTCCTGCTTCAGACCTTGATCTCCTGCAAGAGATAGAGTGATTCTTCCATTCTCTCGAATGGGGCTTCCTTGTACAAAGTTCGTGTTCCTCCACAATGAAAATGCTGAGAGGTAGGTAGTATTCCTTTAACCTGCTATCTCCATTCACAATGCTAAGCAAAGTGCTAGACCTGCTTGCTTCTGACATGAATGGTTCTCTTACAAGAGCTGCAGTACTTCTTCCTTTCACTTGTAGGGGCGACCTAGCACAAATGTGATTTTTTTCACCCATGAAAACGATGTGACAGGCAGTATTCATTTAACCAGTTAACTCAATTCACTATGCTAAATAAGGGGCCACACCCTCTTGCTTCTACCATTAATGATTCTCTTACAAGTGTTCCAGCACTTCTTCCTTTCACTTGCATAGAGCCATTTAGCACAAAGTTGATTTTGCTCACACAAGAAAACAATGAGAGATAGGCAGTATTAATTTCTTCAGCTCACCCAAATGACAATACTAAACCAGGCCCTAGGCCTTCTTTCTTCTCACATTAATGATTCTCTTGCAAGAGTTGCAGTGCTTCTTCCATTCTTTTGTGAGGCTCGATGTACCACAGAGCTGATGTTCTTCACCCATGAAAACACTGAGTTAGGCAGTATTCCTTTGCACAGTTAACTCTGTTTACCACGGTAAACAAGGTGCTAGATCCTCTGGCTTCTAACATTAAGGATTGTCTTTCAACTCCTACAGTGCTTCTTCCATTCACTTTCTGTTTTACAGAAAGTTGATGTTCTTCACACTTTAACACGCTGACAGATAGGCACTATTGCTTTCGCACACTAATGTAATTCTCCCTTGTTAACAATGTGTTAAGTTGTCTTGTTTGCAGCATCAATGGTTCTCTTACAAGGGCTACAGTGTTTCTTCCTTGCACTTTAAATGCATTATTGGGCACAGAGTAATATTCAACACGCATGAAAACACTGAGTGATAGGCAGTATTCGTTTAAACAAGTACCACCATTATCCTTGGAAAAAACGGTGGTTGACCCTCCTGCTTCTAACATTCACAATTCTCTTAAAGGAGATGCCGTGCTTCATCCATCCACTACTAAGATGAGATTTAGCACAAAATTGATGTTCCTCACCCATGAAAACAATGAGACTTAGGCAGTATTCCTTTCAACAGGTAACTGAATTCCCAATTTTAAAGGAGGTGCCAGATCCTCTTGCTAATAAAATGAAAGATTCTCTTCCAATATCTACAGTGTATCTTCCTTTCACTTGTGGGGCAATTTAGCACCAAGTTGATGTTTCTCTCCCATGAAATCATTGAGAGGTAGGCAGTATTCCTTTGCACAGTTAACTCTGTTCACCACGGTAAACAAGGTGTTAGACCCTCTTGCTTCTAACATTAAGGATTGTCTGTATACTGCTACAGTGCTTCTTCCATTCACTTTAAAGGGGCGATTTTATACAAAGCCGATGTTCCCCACACGTTAAAACGCTGACAGATAGGCAGTTCTGCTATCACACACTTATGTAATTCCCCCTTGTAAACAATGTGCTAAGTTGTCTTGTTTGTAACATTAATGGTTCCCTTGCAAGGGAAGCAGTGCTTCTTCCTTCCACTTGAAAAGGGCTATTTTTCACAATGATAATGTTCTTCACACTTTAAAAGTCTGAGAGATAGGCAGTATTCCTTTAAAAAGTGAACTCTATTCTCACTGCTAAACAAAGTGCTAGAGCCTCTTGCTGCTGCTCTTCATGGTTTTGCTCCATGACAAACTGCCCTTGTTCAATTCACCTACATGCAGCTATTTGGCACAATGCTGATGCACCTCACCCATTCAAAAACTCAGTAGTAGGCAGGATTCCACTCAACTGGTAACTCACTTTTTCTAGGGAAAGAAGGTGCAAGGCATTCCTGCCTCTCACACATCGTGTAGTGCCATGAGATACAATTGTTTGCCTATTTCGTATGAAGCGGGTCTTGTCAAAGAGTAGCTGGTTCTGCACTTCAAAGGCTATCATTTCACAAGCATTCCTTTCACAGGCTAACTCAAATCTCAAGGAGAAACAACGTGCCGGAACCTCCTGCTTCAGACCTTGATCTCCTGCAAGAGATAGAGTGACTCTTCCATTCTCTCGAATGGGGCTTCCTTGTACAAAGTTCGTGTTCCTCCACAATGAAAATGCTGAGAGGTAGGTAGTATTCCTTTAACCTGCTATCTCCATTCACAATGCTAAGCAAAGTGCTAGACCTGCTTGCTTCTGACATGAATGGTTCTCTTACAAGAGCTGCAGTACTTCTTCCTTTCACTTGTAGGGGCGACCTACCACAAATGTGATTTTTTTCACCCATGAAAACGATGTGACAGGCAGTATTCCTTTAAACATTTAACTCAATTCACTATGCTAAATAAGGGGCCACACCCTCTTGCTTCTACCATTAATGATTGTCTTACAAGTGCTCCAGCACTTCTTCCTTTCACTTGCATAGAGCCATTTAGCACAAAGTTGATTTTCCTCACACAAGAAAACAATGAGAGACAGGCAGTATTTCTTTCTTCAGCTCACTCAAATCACAATACTAAACCAGGCCCTAGGCCGTCTTGCTTCTCACATTAATGATACTCTTGCAAGAGTTGCAGAGCTTCTTCCATTCTTTTGAGGGTCGATTTACCACAGAGCTGATGTTCTTCACCCATGAAAACACTGAGTTAGGCAGTATTTCTTTGCACAGTTAACTCTGTTCACCACGGTAGACAAGGTGCTGGACCCTCTTGCTTCTAACATTAAGGATTGTCTGTCCACTACTACAGTGCTTCTTCCATTCACTTTAAAGGGGCGATTTTATACAAAGCTGATGTACTCCACACGTTAAAACGCTGACAGATAGGCAGTTCTGCTATCACACACTTATGTAATTCCCCCTTGTAAACAATGTGCTAAGTTGTCTTGTTTGTAACATTAATGGTTCCCTTGCAAGGGAAGCAGTGCTTCTTCCTTCCACTTGAAAAGGGCTATTTTTCACAATGATAATGTTCTTCACACTTTAAAAGTCTGAGAGATAGGCAGTATTCCTTTAAAAAGTGAACTCTATTCTCACTGCTAAACAAAGTGCTAGAGCCTCTTGCTGCTGCTCTTCATGGTTTTGCTCCATGACAAACTGCCCTTATTCAATTCACCTACATGCAGCTATTTGGCACAATGCTGATGCACCTCACCCATTCAAAAACTCAGTAGTAGGCAGGATTCCACTCAACTGGTAACTCACTTTTTCTAGGGAAACAAGGTGCAAGGCATTCCTACCTCTCACACATCGTGTAGTGCCATGAGATACAATTGTTTGCCTATTTCGTATGAAGCGGGTCTTGTCAAAGAGTAGCTGGTTCTGCACTTCAAAGGCTATCATTTCACAAGCCTTTCGTTCACATGCTAACTCAAATCTCAAAGAGAATCAATGTGCAAGAACCTCCTGCTTCAGACCTTGATTATCCTGCAAGAGATAGAGTGATTCTTCCATTCTCTCGGATGGGGCTTTCTCGTACAAAGTGTGTGTTCCTCCAGAATGAAAATGCTGGGAGGTAGGTAGTATTACTTTTACCAGTTATCTCCATTCACAAAGCTAAATAAAGTGCTAGACCTGCTTGCTTCTAACATTAAAGCTTCTCCTCCAAGAGCTCCAGCACTTCTTCCTTTCACTTGCATAGAGCCATTTAGCACAAAGTTGATTTTCCTCACACAAGAAAACAATGAGAGACAGGCAGTATTCCTTTCTTCAGCTCACCCAATTGACAATACTAAACCAGGCCCTAGGCCGTCTTGCTTCGCACATTAATGATTCTCTTGCAACAGTTGCAGTGCTTCTTCCATTCTCTTGTGAGGGTCGATTTACCACAGAGCTGATGTTCTTCACCCATGAAAACACTGAGTTAGGCAGTATTCCTTTGCACAGTTAACTCTGTTCATCACGGTAGACAAGGTGCTGGACCCTCTTGCTTCTAACATTAAGGATTGTCTGTCCACTGCTACAGTGCTTCTTGCATTCACTTTAAAGGGGCTGTTTTACAGAAAGTTGATGTTCTTCACACTTTAACACGCTGACAGATAGGCACTATTGCTTTCGCACACTAATGTAATTCTCCCTTGTTAACAATGTGTTAAGTTGTCTTGTTTGCAGCATTAATGGTTCTCTTACAAGGGCTACAGTGTTTCTTCCTTGCACTTTAAATGCATTATTGGGCACAGAGTAATATTCAACACGCATGAAAACACTGAGTGATAGGCAGTATTCCTTTAAACAAGTACCACCATTCTCCTTGGAAAACACGGTGCTTGACCCTCCTGCTTCTAACATTCACAATTCTCTTAAAGGAGATGCCGTGCTTCATCCATCCACTACTAAGACGAGATTTAGCACAAAATTGATGTTCCTCACCCATGAAAACAATGAGACTTAGGCAGTATTCCTTTCAACAGGTAACTGAATTCCCAATTTTAAAGGAGGTGCCAGATCCTCTTGCTAATAAAATGAAAGATTCTCTTCCAATATCTACAGTGTATCTTCCTTTCACTTGTGGGGGCAATTTAGCACCAAGTTGATGTTTCTCTCCCATGAAATCATTGAGAGGTAGGCAGTATTCCTTTGCACAGTTAACTCTGTTCACCACGGTAAACAAGGTGTTAGACCCTCTTGCTTCTAACATTAAGGATTGTCTGTATACTGCTACAGTGCTTCTTCCATTCACTTTAAAGGGGCGATTTTATAGAAAGCCGATGTTCCCCACACGTTAAAACGCTGACAGATAGGCAGTTCTGCTATCACACACTTATGTAATTCCCCCTTGTAAACAATGTGCTAAGTTGTCTTGTTTGTAACATTAATGGTTCCCTTGCAAGGGAAGCAGTGCTTCTTCCTTCCACTTGAAAAGGGCTATTTTTCACAATGATAATGTTCTTCACACTTTAAAAGTCTGAGAGATAGGCAGTATTCCTTTAAAAAGTGAACTCTATTCTCACTGCTAA
Organism: Castor canadensis; assembly: GCF_047511655.1. Lineage (NCBI taxonomy): Eukaryota > Metazoa > Chordata > Mammalia > Rodentia > Castoridae > Castor > Castor canadensis. The sequence goes on along the minus strand of NC_133397.1, from coordinate 97,756,039 downwards.
ACAAAGTGCTAGAGCCTCTTGCTGCTGCTCTTCATGGTTTTGCTCCATGACAAACTGCCCTTGTTCAATTCACCTACATGCAGCTATTTGGCACAATGCTGATGCACCTCACCCATTCAAAAACTAAGTAGGAGGCAGGAATCCAGTCAACAGGTAACTCACTTCTAGGGAATCAAGGTGCAAGGCATTCCTGCCTCTCACACATCGTGTAGTGCCAGGAGATACAAGTGTTTGCCTATTTGCTATGAAGCAGGTATGTGTCAAAGAGTAGCTGGTTCTGCACTTCAAAGGCTATCATTTCACAAGCATTCCTTTCACAGGCTAACTCAAATCTCAAGGAGAAACAACGTGCCGGAACCTCCTGCTTCAGACCTTGATCTCCTGCAAGAGATAGAGTGATTCTTCCATTCTCTCGAATGGGGCTTCCTTGTACAAAGTTCGTGTTCCTCCACAATGAAAATGCTGAGAGGTAGGTAGTATTCCTTTAACCTGCTATCTCCATTCACAATGCTAAGCAAAGTGCTAGACCTGCTTGCTTCTGACATGAATGGTTCTCTTACAAGAGCTGCAGTACTTCTTCCTTTCACTTGTAGGGGCGACCTACCACAAATGTGATTTTTTTCACCCATGAAAACGATGTGACAGGCAGTATTCCTTTAAACATTTAACTCAATTCACTATGCTAAATAAGGGGCCACACCCTCTTGCTTCTACCATTAATGATTGTCTTACAAGTGCTCCAGCACTTCTTCCTTTCACTTGCATAGAGCCATTTAGCACAAAGTTGATTTTCCTCACACAAGAAAACAATGAGAGACAGGCAGTATTTCTTTCTTCAGCTCACTCAAATCACAATACTAAACCAGGCCCTAGGCCGTCTTGCTTCTCACATTAATGATACTCTTGCAAGAGTTGCAGAGCTTCTTCCATTCTTTTGAGGGTCGATTTACCACAGAGCTGATGTTCTTCACCCATGAAAACACTGAGTTAGGCAGTATTTCTTTGCACAGTTAACTCTGTTCACCACGGTAGACAAGGTGCTGGACCCTCTTGCTTCTAACATTAAGGATTGTCTGTCCACTACTACAGTGCTTCTTCCATTCACTTTAAAGGGGCGATTTTATACAAAGCTGATGTACTCCACACGTTAAAACGCTGACAGATAGGCAGTTCTGCTATCACACACTTATGTAATTCCCCCTTGTAAACAATGTGCTAAGTTGTCTTGTTTGTAACATTAATGGTTCCCTTGCAAGGGAAGCAGTGCTTCTTCCTTCCACTTGAAAAGGGCTATTTTTCACAATGATAATGTTCTTCACACTTTAAAAGTCTGAGAGATAGGCAGTATTCCTTTAAAAAGTGAACTCTATTCTCACTGCTAAACAAAGTGCTAGAGCCTCTTGCTGCTGCTCTTCATGGTTTTGCTCCATGAAAAACTGCCCTTGTTCAATTCACCTACATGCAGCTATTTGGCACAATGCTGATGCACCTCACCCATTCAAAAACTCAGTAGTAGGCAGGATTCCACTCAACTGGTAACTCACTTTTTCTAGGGAAACAAGGTGCAAGGCATTCCTGCCTCTCACACATCGTGTAGTGCCATGAGATACAATTGTTTGCCTATTTCGTATGAAGCGGGTCTTGTCAAAGAGTAGCTGGTTCTGCACTTCAAAGGCTATCATTTCACAAGCCTTTCGTTCACATGCTAACTCAAATCTCAAAGAGAATCAATGTGCAAGAACCTCCTGCTTCAGACCTTGATTATCCTGCAAGAGATAGAGTGATTCTTCCATTCTCTCGGATGGGGCTTTCTCGTACAAAGTGTGTGTTCCTCCAGAATGAAAATGCTGGGAGGTAGGTAGTATTACTTTTACCAGTTATCTCCATTCACAAAGCTAAACAAAGTGCTAGACCTGCTTGCTTCTAACATTAAAGCTTCTCCTCCAAGCTTGCTTCTAACATTAAAGCTTCTCCTCCAAGAGCTCCAGCACTTCTTCCTTTCACTTGCATAGAGCCATTTAGCACAAAGTTGATTTTCCTCACACAAGAAAACAATGAGAGACAGGCAGTATTCCTTTCTTCAGCTCACCCAATTGACAATACTAAACCAGGCCCTAGGCCGTCTTGCTTCGCACATTAATGATTCTCTTGCAACAGTTGCAGTGCTTCTTCCATTCTCTTGTGAGGGTCGATTTACCACAGAGCTGATGTTCTTCACCCATGAAAACACTGAGTTAGGCAGTATTCCTTTGCACAGTTAACTCTGTTCATCACGGTAGACAAGGTGCTGGACCCTCTTGCTTCTAACATTAAGGATTGTCTGTCCACTGCTACAGTGCTTCTTGCATTCACTTTAAAGGGGCTGTTTTACAGAAAGTTGATGTTCTTCACACTTTAACACGCTGACAGATAGGCACTATTGCTTTCGCACACTAATGTAATTCTCCCTTGTTAACAATGTGTTAAGTTGTCTAGTTTGCAGCATTAATGGTTCTCTTACAAGGGCTACAGTGTTTCTTCCTTGCACTTTAAATGCATTATTGGGCACAGAGTAATATTCAACACGCATGAAAACACTGAGTGATAGGCAGTATTCCTTTAAACAAGTACCACCATTATCCTTGGAAAACACGGTGCTTGACCCTCCTGCTTCTAACATTCACAATTCTCTTAAAGGAGATGCCGTGCTTCATCCATCCACTACTAAGACGAGATTTAGCACAAAATTGATGTTCCTCACCCATGAAAACAATGAGACTTAGGCAGTATTCCTTTCAACAGGTAACTGAATTCCCAATTTTAAAGGAGGTGCCAGATCCTCTTGCTAATAAAATGAAAGATTCTCTTCCAATATCTACAGTGTATCTTCCTTTCACTTGTGGGGCAATTTAGCACCAAGTTGATGTTTCTCTCCCATGAAATCATTGAGAGGTAGGCAGTATTCCTTTGCACAGTTAACTCTGTTCACCACGGTAAACAAGGTGTTAGACCCTCTTGCTTCTAACATTAAGGATTGTCTGTATACTGCTACAGTGCTTCTTCCATTCACTTTAAAGGGGCGATTTTATACAAAGCCGATGTTCCCCACACGTTAAAACGCTGACAGATAGGCAGTTCTGCTATCACACACTTATGTAATTCCCCCTTGTAAACAATGTGCTAAGTTGTCTTGTTTGTAACATTAATGGTTCCCTTGCAAGGGAAGCAGTGCTTCTTCCTTCCACTTGAAAAGGGCTATTTTTCACAATGATAATGTTCTTCACACTTTAAAAGTCTGAGAGATAGGCAGTATTCCTTTAAAAAGTGAACTCTATTCTCACTGCTAAACAAAGTGCTAGAGCCTCTTGCTGCTGCTCTTCATGGTTTTGCTCCATGACAAACTGCCCTTGTTCAATTCACCTACATGCAGCTATTTGGCACAATGCTGATGCACCTCACCCATTCAAAAACTCAGTAGTAGGCAGGATTCCACTCAACTGGTAACTCACTTTTTCTAGGGAAAGAAGGTGCAAGGCATTCCTGCCTCTCACACATCGTGTAGTGCCATGAGATACAATTGTTTGCCTATTTCGTATGAAGCGGGTCTTGTCAAAGAGTAGCTGGTTCTGCACTTCAAAGGCTATCATTTCACAAGCATTCCTTTCACAGGCTAACTCAAATCTCAAGGAGAAACAACGTGCCGGAACCTCCTGCTTCAGACCTTGATCTCCTGCAAGAGATAGAGTGATTCTTCCATTCTCTCGAATGGGGCTTCCTTGTACAAAGTTCGTGTTCCTCCACAATGAAAATGCTGAGAGGTAGGTAGTATTCCTTTAACCTGCTATCTCCATTCACAATGCTAAGCAAAGTGCTAGACCTGCTTGCTTCTGACATGAATGGTTCTCTTACAAGAGCTGCAGTACTTCTTCCTTTCACTTGTAGGGGCGACCTACCACAAATGTGATTTTTTTCACCCATGAAAACGATGTGACAGGCAGTATTCCTTTAAACATTTAACTCAATTCACTATGCTAAATAAGGGGCCACACCCTCTTGCTTCTACCATTAATGATTGTCTTACAAGTGCTCCAGCACTTCTTCCTTTCACTTGCATAGAGCCATTTAGCACAAAGTTGATTTTCCTCACACAAGAAAACAATGAGAGACAGGCAGTATTTCTTTCTTCAGCTCACTCAAATCACAATACTAAACCAGGCCCTAGGCCGTCTTGCTTCTCACATTAATGATACTCTTGCAAGAGTTGCAGAGCTTCTTCCATTCTTTTGAGGGTCGATTTACCACAGAGCTGATGTTCTTCACCCATGAAAACACTGAGTTAGGCAGTATTTCTTTGCACAGTTAACTCTGTTCACCACGGTAGACAAGGTGCTGGACCCTCTTGCTTCTAACATTAAGGATTGTCTGTCCACTACTACAGTGCTTCTTCCATTCACTTTAAAGGGGCGATTTTATACAAAGCTGATGTACTCCACACGTTAAAACGCTGACAGATAGGCAGTTCTGCTATCACACACTTATGTAATTCCACCTTGTAAACAATGTGCTAAGTTGTCTTGTTTGTAACATTAATGGTTCCCTTGCAAGGGAAGCAGTGCTTCTTCCTTCCACTTGAAAAGGGCTATTTTTCACAATGATAATGTTCTTCACACTTTAAAAGTCTGAGAGATAGGCAGTATTCCTTTAAAAAGTGAACTCTATTCTCACTGCTAAACAAAGTGCTAGAGCCTCTTGCTGCTGCTCTTCATGGTTTTGCTCCATGACAAACTGCCCTTATTCAATTCACCTACATGCAGCTATTTGGCACAATGCTGATGCACCTCACCCATTCAAAAACTCAGTAGTAGGCAGGATTCCACTCAACTGGTAACTCACTTTTTCTAGGGAAACAAGGTGCAAGGCATTCCTACCTCTCACACATCGTGTAGTGCCATGAGATACAATTGTTTGCCTATTTCGTATGAAGCGGGTCTTGTCAAAGAGTAGCTGGTTCTGCACTTCAAAGGCTATCATTTCACAAGCCTTTCGTTCACATGCTAACTCAAATCTCAAAGAGAATCAATGTGCAAGAACCTCCTGCTTCAGACCTTGATTATCCTGCAAGAGATAGAGTGATTCTTCCATTCTCTCGGATGGGGCTTTCTCGTACAAAGTGTGTGTTCCTCCAGAATGAAAATGCTGGGAGGTAGGTAGTATTACTTTTACCAGTTATCTCCATTCACAAAGCTAAATAAAGTGCTAGACCTGCTTGCTTCTAACATTAAAGCTTCTCCTCCAAGAGCTCCAGCACTTCTTCCTTTCACTTGCATAGAGCCATTTAGCACAAAGTTGATTTTCCTCACACAAGAAAACAATGAGAGACAGGCAGTATTCCTTTCTTCAGCTCACCCAATTGACAATACTAAACCAGGCCCTAGGCCGTCTTGCTTCGCACATTAATGATTCTCTTGCAACAGTTGCAGTGCTTCTTCCATTCTCTTGTGAGGGTCGATTTACCACAGAGCTGATGTTCTTCACCCATGAAAACACTGAGTTAGGCAGTATTCCTTTGCACAGTTAACTCTGTTCATCACGGTAGACAAGGTGCTGGACCCTCTTGCTTCTAACATTAAGGATTGTCTGTCCACTGCTACAGTGCTTCTTGCATTCACTTTAAAGGGGCTGTTTTACAGAAAGTTGATGTTCTTCACACTTTAACACGCTGACAGATAGGCACTATTGCTTTCGCACACTAATGTAATTCTCCCTTGTTAACAATGTGTTAAGTTGTCTTGTTTGCAGCATTAATGGTTCTCTTACAAGGGCTACAGTGTTTCTTCCTTGCACTTTAAATGCATTATTGGGCACAGAGTAATATTCAACACGCATGAAAACACTGAGTGATAGGCAGTATTCCTTTAAACAAGTACCACCATTCTCCTTGGAAAACACGGTGCTTGACCCTCCTGCTTCTAACATTCACAATTCTCTTAAAGGAGATGCCGTGCTTCATCCATCCACTACTAAGACGAGATTTAGCACAAAATTGATGTTCCTCACCCATGAAAACAATGAGACTTAGGCAGTATTCCTTTCAACAGGTAACTGAATTCCCAATTTTAAAGGAGGTGCCAGATCCTCTTGCTAATAAAATGAAAGATTCTCTTCCAATATCTACAGTGTATCTTCCTTTCACTTGTGGGGGCAATTTAGCACCAAGTTGATGTTTCTCTCCCATGAAATCATTGAGAGGTAGGCAGTATTCCTTTGCACAGTTAACTCTGTTCACCACGGTAAACAAGGTGTTAGACCCTCTTGCTTCTAACATTAAGGATTGTCTGTATACTGCTACAGTGCTTCTTCCATTCACTTTAAAGGGGCGATTTTATAGAAAGCCGATGTTCCCCACACGTTAAAACGCTGACAGATAGGCAGTTCTGCTATCACACACTTATGTAATTCCCCCTTGTAAACAATGTGCTAAGTTGTCTTGTTTGTAACATTAATGGTTCCCTTGCAAGGGAAGCAGTGCTTCTTCCTTCCACTTGAAAAGGGCTATTTTTCACAATGATAATGTTCTTCACACTTTAAAAGTCTGAGAGATAGGCAGTATTCCTTTAAAAAGTGAACTCTATTCTCACTGCTAAACAAAGTGCTAGAGCCTCTTGCTGCTGCTCTTCATGGTTTTGCTCCATGACAAACTGCCCTTGTTCAATTCACCTACATGCAGCTATTTGGCACAATGCTGATGCACCTCACCCATTCAAAAACTAAGTAGGAGGCAGGAATCCAGTCAACAGGTAACTCACTTCTAGGGAATCAAGGTGCAAGGCATTCCTGCCTCTCACACATCGTGTAGTGCCAGGAGATACAAGTGTTTGCCTATTTGCTATGAAGCAGGTATGTGTCAAAGAGTAGCTGGTTCTGCACTTCAAAGGCTATCATTTCACAAGCATTCCTTTCACAGGCTAACTCAAATCTCAAGGAGAAACAACGTGCCGGAACCTCCTGCTTCAGACCTTGATCTCCTGCAAGAGATAGAGTGATTCTTCCATTCTCTCGAATGGGGCTTCCTTGTACAAAGTTCGTGTTCCTCCACAATGAAAATGCTGAGAGGTAGGTAGTATTCCTTTAACCTGCTATCTCCATTCACAATGCTAAGCAAAGTGCTAGACCTGCTTGCTTCTGACATGAATGGTTCTCTTACAAGAGCTGCAGTACTTCTTCCTTTCACTTGTAGGGGCGACCTACCACAAATGTGATTTTTTTCACCCATGAAAACGATGTGACAGGCAGTATTCCTTTAAACATTTAACTCAATTCACTATGCTAAATAAGGGGCCACACCCTCTTGCTTCTACCATTAATGATTGTCTTACAAGTGCTCCAGCACTTCTTCCTTTCACTTGCATAGAGCCATTTAGCACAAAGTTGATTTTCCTCACACAAGAAAACAATGAGAGACAGGCAGTATTTCTTTCTTCAGCTCACTCAAATCACAATACTAAACCAGGCCCTAGGCCGTCTTGCTTCTCACATTAATGATACTCTTGCAAGAGTTGCAGAGCTTCTTCCATTCTTTTGAGGGTCGATTTACCACAGAGCTGATGTTCTTCACCCATGAAAACACTGAGTTAGGCAGTATTTCTTTGCACAGTTAACTCTGTTCACCACGGTAGACAAGGTGCTGGACCCTCTTGCTTCTAACATTAAGGATTGTCTGTCCACTACTACAGTGCTTCTTCCATTCACTTTAAAGGGGCGATTTTATACAAAGCTGATGTACTCCACACGTTAAAACGCTGACAGATAGGCAGTTCTGCTATCACACACTTATGTAATTCCCCCTTGTAAACAATGTGCTAAGTTGTCTTGTTTGTAACATTAATGGTTCCCTTGCAAGGGAAGCAGTGCTTCTTCCTTCCACTTGAAAAGGGCTATTTTTCACAATGGTAATGTTCTTCACACTTTAAAAGTCTGAGAGATAGGCAGTATTCCTTTAAAAAGTGAACTCTATTCTCACTGCTAAACAAAGTGCTAGAGCCTCTTGCTGCTGCTCTTCATGGTTTTGCTCCATGACAAACTGCCCTTGTTCAATTCACCTACATGCAGCTATTTGGCACAATGCTGATGCACCTCACCCATTCAAAAACTCAGTAGTAGGCAGGATTCCACTCAACTGGTAACTCACTTTTTCTAGGGAAACAAGGTGCAAGGCATTCCTACCTCTCACACATCGTGTAGTGCCATGAGATACAATTGTTTGCCTATTTCGTATGAAGCGGGTCTTGTCAAAGAGTAGCTGGTTCTGCACTTCAAAGGCTATCATTTCACAAGCCTTTCGTTCACATGCTAACTCAAATCTCAAAGAGAATCAATGTGCAAGAACCTCCTGCTTCAGACCTTGATTATCCTGCAAGAGATAGAGTGATTCTTCCATTCTCTCGGATGGGGCTTTCTCGTACAAAGTGTGTGTTCCTCCAGAATGAAAATGCTGGGAGGTAGGTAGTATTACTTTTACCAGTTATCTCCATTCACAAAGCTAAATAAAGTGCTAGACCTGCTTGCTTCTAACATTAAAGCTTCTCCTCCAAGAGCTCCAGCACTTCTTCCTTTCACTTGCATAGAGCCATTTAGCACAAAGTTGATTTTCCTCACACAAGAAAACAATGAGAGACAGGCAGTATTCCTTTCTTCAGCTCACCCAATTGACAATACTAAACCAGGCCCTAGGCCGTCTTGCTTCGCACATTAATGATTCTCTTGCAACAGTTGCAGTGCTTCTTCCATTCTCTTGTGAGGGTCGATTTACCACAGAGCTGATGTTCTTCACCCATGAAAACACTGAGTTAGGCAGTATTCCTTTGCACAGTTAACTCTGTTCATCACGGTAGACAAGGTGCTGGACCCTCTTGCTTCTAACATTAAGGATTGTCTGTCCACTGCTACAGTGCTTCTTGCATTCACTTTAAAGGGGCTGTTTTACAGAAAGTTGATGTTCTTCACACTTTAACACGCTGACAGATAGGCACTATTGCTTTCGCACACTAATGTAATTCTCCCTTGTTAACAATGTGTTAAGTTGTCTTGTTTGCAGCATTAATGGTTCTCTTACAAGGGCTACAGTGTTTCTTCCTTGCACTTTAAATGCATTATTGGGCACAGAGTAATATTCAACACGCATGAAAACACTGAGTGATAGGCAGTATTCCTTTAAACAAGTACCACCATTATCCTTGGAAAACACGGTGCTTGACCCTCCTGCTTCTAACATTCACAATTCTCTTAAAGGAGATGCCGTGCTTCATCCATCCACTACTAAGACGAGATTTAGCACAAAATTGATGTTCCTCACCCATGAAAACAATGAGACTTAGGCAGTATTCCTTTCAACAGGTAACTGAATTCCCAATTTTAAAGGAGGTGCCAGATCCTCTTGCTAATAAAATGAAAGATTCTCTTCCAATATCTACAGTGTATCTTCCTTTCACTTGTGGGGGCAATTTAGCACCAAGTTGATGTTTCTCTCCCATGAAATCATTGAGAGGTAGGCAGTATTCCTTTGCACAGTTAACTCTGTTCACCACGGTAAACAAGGTGTTAGACCCTCTTGCTTCTAACATTAAGGATTGTCTGTATACTGCTACAGTGCTTCTTCCATTCACTTTAAAGGGGCGATTTTATAGAAAGCCGATGTTCCCCACACGTTAAAACGCTGACAGATAGGCAGTTCTGCTATCACACACTTATGTAATTCCCCCTTGTAAACAATGTGCTAAGTTGTCTTGTTTGTAACATTAATGGTTCCCTTGCAAGGGAAGCAGTGCTTCTTCCTTCCACTTGAAAAGGGCTATTTTTCACAATGATAATGTTCTTCACACTTTAAAAGTCTGAGAGATAGGCAGTATTCCTTTAAAAAGTGAACTCTATTCTCACTGCTAAACAAAGTGCTAGAGCCTCTTGCTGCTGCTCTTCATGGTTTTGCTCCATGACAAACTGCCCTTGTTCAATTCACCTACATGCAGCTATTTGGCACAATGCTGATGCACCTCACCCATTCAAAAACTAAGTAGGAGGCAGGAATCCAGTCAACAGGTAACTCACTTCTAGGGAATCAAGGTGCAAGGCATTCCTGCCTCTCACACATCGTGTAGTGCCAGGAGATACAAGTGTTTGCCTATTTGCTATGAAGCAGGTATGTGTCAAAGAGTAGCTGGTTCTGCACTTCAAAGGCTATCATTTCACAAGCATTCCTTTCACAGGCTAACTCAAATCTCAAGGAGAAACAACGTGCCGGAACCTCCTGCTTCAGACCTTGATCTCCTGCAAGAGATAGAGTGATTCTTCCATTCTCTCGAATGGGGCTTCCTTGTACAAAGTTCGTGTTCCTCCACAATGAAAATGCTGAGAGGTAGGTAGTATTCCTTTAACCTGCTATCTCCATTCACAATGCTAAGCAAAGTGCTAGACCTGCTTGCTTCTGACATGAATGGTTCTCTTACAAGAGCTGCAGTACTTCTTCCTTTCACTTGTAGGGGCGACCTACCACAAATGTGATTTTTTTCACCCATGAAAACGATGTGACAGGCAGTATTCCTTTAAACATTTAACTCAATTCACTATGCTAAATAAGGGGCCACACCCTCTTGCTTCTACCATTAATGATTGTCTTACAAGTGCTCCAGCACTTCTTCCTTTCACTTGCATAGAGCCATTTAGCACAAAGTTGATTTTCCTCACACAAGAAAACAATGAGAGACAGGCAGTATTTCTTTCTTCAGCTCACTCAAATCACAATACTAAACCAGGCCCTAGGCCGTCTTGCTTCTCACATTAATGATACTCTTGCAAGAGTTGCAGAGCTTCTTCCATTCTTTTGAGGGTCGATTTACCACAGAGCTGATGTTCTTCACCCATGAAAACACTGAGTTAGGCAGTATTTCTTTGCACAGTTAACTCTGTTCACCACGGTAGACAAGGTGCTGGACCCTCTTGCTTCTAACATTAAGGATTGTCTGTCCACTACTACAGTGCTTCTTCCATTCACTTTAAAGGGGCGATTTTATACAAAGCTGATGTACTCCACACGTTAAAACGCTGACAGATAGGCAGTTCTGCTATCACACACTTATGTAATTCCCCCTTGTAAACAATGTGCTAAGTTGTCTTGTTTGTAACATTAATGGTTCCCTTGCAAGGGAAGCAGTGCTTCTTCCTTCCACTTGAAAAGGGCTATTTTTCACAATGATAATGTTCTTCACACTTTAAAAGTCTGAGAGATAGGCAGTATTCCTTTAAAAAGTGAACTCTATTCTCACTGCTAAACAAAGTGCTAGAGCCTCTTGCTGCTGCTCTTCATGGTTTTGCTCCATGAAAAACTGCCCTTGTTCAATTCACCTACATGCAGCTATTTGGCACAATGCTGATGCACCTCACCCATTCAAAAACTCAGTAGTAGGCAGGATTCCACTCAACTGGTAACTCACTTTTTCTAGGGAAACAAGGTGCAAGGCATTCCTGCCTCTCACACATCGTGTAGTGCCATGAGATACAATTGTTTGCCTATTTCGTATGAAGCGGGTCTTGTCAAAGAGTAGCTGGTTCTGCACTTCAAAGGCTATCATTTCACAAGCCTTTCGTTCACATGCTAACTCAAATCTCAAAGAGAATCAATGTGCAAGAACCTCCTGCTTCAGACCTTGATTATCCTGCAAGAGATAGAGTGATTCTTCCATTCTCTCGGATGGGGCTTTCTCGTACAAAGTGTGTGTTCCTCCAGAATGAAAATGCTGGGAGGTAGGTAGTATTACTTTTACCAGTTATCTCCATTCACAAAGCTAAACAAAGTGCTAGACCTGCTTGCTTCTAACATTAAAGCTTCTCCTCCAAGCTTGCTTCTAACATTAAAGCTTCTCCTCCAAGAGCTCCAGCACTTCTTCCTTTCACTTGCATAGAGCCATTTAGCACAAAGTTGATTTTCCTCACACAAGAAAACAATGAGAGACAGGCAGTATTCCTTTCTTCAGCTCACCCAATTGACAATACTAAACCAGGCCCTAGGCCGTCTTGCTTCGCACATTAATGATTCTCTTGCAACAGTTGCAGTGCTTCTTCCATTCTCTTGTGAGGGTCGATTTACCACAGAGCTGATGTTCTTCACCCATGAAAACACTGAGTTAGGCAGTATTCCTTTGCACAGTTAACTCTGTTCATCACGGTAGACAAGGTGCTGGACCCTCTTGCTTCTAACATTAAGGATTGTCTGTCCACTGCTACAGTGCTTCTTGCATTCACTTTAAAGGGGCTGTTTTACAGAAAGTTGATGTTCTTCACACTTTAACACGCTGACAGATAGGCACTATTGCTTTCGCACACTAATGTAATTCTCCCTTGTTAACAATGTGTTAAGTTGTCTAGTTTGCAGCATTAATGGTTCTCTTACAAGGGCTACAGTGTTTCTTCCTTGCACTTTAAATGCATTATTGGGCACAGAGTAATATTCAACACGCATGAAAACACTGAGTGATAGGCAGTATTCCTTTAAACAAGTACCACCATTATCCTTGGAAAACACGGTGCTTGACCCTCCTGCTTCTAACATTCACAATTCTCTTAAAGGAGATGCCGTGCTTCATCCATCCACTACTAAGACGAGATTTAGCACAAAATTGATGTTCCTCACCCATGAAAACAATGAGACTTAGGCAGTATTCCTTTCAACAGGTAACTGAATTCCCAATTTTAAAGGAGGTGCCAGATCCTCTTGCTAATAAAATGAAAGATTCTCTTCCAATATCTACAGTGTATCTTCCTTTCACTTGTGGGGGCAATTTAGCACCAAGTTGATGTTTCTCTCCCATGAAATCATTGAGAGGTAGGCAGTATTCCTTTGCACAGTTAACTCTGTTCACCACGGTAAACAAGGTGTTAGACCCTCTTGCTTCTAACATTAAGGATTGTCTGTATACTGCTACAGTGCTTCTTCCATTCACTTTAAAGGGGCGATTTTATAGAAAGCCGATGTTCCCCACACGTTAAAACGCTGACAGATAGGCAGTTCTGCTATCACACACTTATGTAATTCCCCCTTGTAAACAATGTGCTAAGTTGTCTTGTTTGTAACATTAATGGTTCCCTTGCAAGGGAAGCAGTGCTTCTTCCTTCCACTTGAAAAGGGCTATTTTTCACAATGATAATGTTCTTCACACTTTAAAAGTCTGAGAGATAGGCAGTATTCCTTTAAAAAGTGAACTCTATTCTCACTGCTAAACAAAGTGCTAGAGCCTCTTGCTGCTGCTCTTCATGGTTTTGCTCCATGACAAACTGCCCTTGTTCAATTCACCTACATGCAGCTATTTGGCACAATGCTGATGCACCTCACCCATTCAAAAACTAAGTAGGAGGCAGGAATCCAGTCAACAGGTAACTCACTTCTAGGGAATCAAGGTGCAAGGCATTCCTGCCTCTCACACATCGTGTAGTGCCAGGAGATACAAGTGTTTGCCTATTTGCTATGAAGCAGGTATGTGTCAAAGAGTAGCTGGTTCTGCACTTCAAAGGCTATCATTTCACAAGGATTCCTTTCACAGGCTAACTCAAATCTCAAGGAGAAACAACGTGCCGGAACCTCCTGCTTCAGACCTTGATCTCCTGCAAGAGATAGAGTGATTCTTCCATTCTCTCGAATGGGGCTTCCTCGTACAAAGTTCGTGTTCCTCCACAATGAAAATGCTGAGAGGTAGGTAGTATTCCTTTAACCTGCTATCTCCATTCACAATGCTAAGCAAAGTGCTAGACCTTCTTGCTTCTGACATGAATGGTTCTCTTACAAGAGCTGCAGTACTTCTTCCTTTCACTTGTAGGGGCGACCTACCACAAATGTGATTTTTTTCACCCATGAAAACGATGTGACAGGCAGTATTCCTTTAAACATTTAACTCAATTCACTATGCTAAATAAGGGGCCACACCCTCTTGCTTCTACCATTAATGATTGTCTTACAAGTGCTCCAGCACTTCTTCCTTTCACTTGCATAGAGCCATTTAGCACAAAGTTGATTTTCCTCACACAAGAAAACAATGAGAGACAGGCAGTATTTCTTTCTTCAGCTCACTCAAATCACAATACTAAACCAGGCCCTAGGCCGTCTTGCTTCTCACATTAATGATACTCTTGCAAGAGTTGCAGAGCTTCTTCCATTCTTTTGAGGGTCGATTTACCACAGAGCTGATGTTCTTCACCCATGAAAACACTGAGTTAGGCAGTATTTCTTTGCACAGTTAACTCTGTTCACCACGGTAGACAAGGTGCTGGACCCTCTTGCTTCTAACATTAAGGATTGTCTGTCCACTACTACAGTGCTTCTTCCATTCACTTTAAAGGGGCGATTTTATACAAAGCTGATGTACTCCACACGTTAAAACGCTGACAGATAGGCAGTTCTGCTATCACACACTTATGTAATTCCACCTTGTAAACAATGTGCTAAGTTGTCTTGTTTGTAACATTAATGGTTCCCTTGCAAGGGAAGCAGTGCTTCTTCCTTCCACTTGAAAAGGGCTATTTTTCACAATGATGATGTTCTTCACACTTTAAAAGTCTGAGAGATAGGCAGTATTCCTTTAAAAAGTGAACTCTATTCTCACTGCTAAACAAAGTGCTAGAGCCTCTTGCTGCTGCTCTTCATGGTTTTGCTCCATGACAAACTGCCCTTGTTCAATTCACCTACATGCAGCTATTTGGCACAATGCTGATGCACCTCACCCATTCAAAAACTCAGTAGTAGGCAGGATTCCACTCAACTGGTAACTCACTTTTTCTAGGGAAACAAGGTGCAAGGCATTCCTACCTCTCACACATCGTGTAGTGCCATGAGATACAATTGTTTGCCTATTTCGTATGAAGCGGGTCTTGTCAAAGAGTAGCTGGTTCTGCACTTCAAAGGCTATCATTTCACAAGCCTTTCGTTCACATGCTAACTCAAATCTCAAAGAGAATCAATGTGCAAGAACCTCCTGCTTCAGACCTTGATTATCCTGCAAGAGATAGAGTGATTCTTCCATTCTCTCGGATGGGGCTTTCTCGTACAAAGTGTGTGTTCCTCCAGAATGAAAATGCTGGGAGGTAGGTAGTATTACTTTTACCAGTTATCTCCATTCACAAAGCTAAATAAAGTGCTAGACCTGCTTGCTTCTAACATTAAAGCTTCTCCTCCAAGAGCTCCAGCACTTCTTCCTTTCACTTGCATAGAGCCATTTAGCACAAAGTTGATTTTCCTCACACAAGAAAACAATGAGAGACAGGCAGTATTCCTTTCTTCAGCTCACCCAATTGACAATACTAAACCAGGCCCTAGGCCGTCTTGCTTCGCACATTAATGATTCTCTTGCAACAGTTGCAGTGCTTCTTCCATTCTCTTGTGAGGGTCGATTTACCACAGAGCTGATGTTCTTCACCCATGAAAACACTGAGTTAGGCAGTATTCCTTTGCACAGTTAACTCTGTTCATCACGGTAGACAAGGTGCTGGACCCTCTTGCTTCTAACATTAAGGATTGTCTGTCCACTGCTACAGTGCTTCTTCCATTCACTTTAAAGGGGCTGTTTTACAGAAAGTTGATGTTCTTCACACTTTAACACGCTGACAGATAGGCACTATTGCTTTCGCACACTAATGTAATTCTCCCTTGTTAACAATGTGTTAAGTTGTCTTGTTTGCAGCATTAATGGTTCTCTTACAAGGGCTACAGTGTTTCTTCCTTGCACTTTAAATGCATTATTGGGCACAGAGTAATATTCAACACGCATGAAAACACTGAGTGATAGGCAGTATTCCTTTAAACAAGTACCACCATTATCCTTGGAAAACACGGTGCTTGACCCTCCTGCTTCTAACATTCACAATTCTCTTAAAGGAGATGCCGTGCTTCATCCATCCACTACTAAGATGAGATTTAGCACAAAATTGATGTTCCTCACCCATGAAAACAATGAGACTTAGGCAGTATTCCTTTCAACAGGTAACTGAATTCCCAATTTTAAAGGAGGTGCCAGATCCTCTTGCTAATAAAATGAAAGATTCTCTTCCAATATCTACAGTGTATCTTCCTTTCACTTGTGGGGGCAATTTAGCACCAAGTTGATGTTTCTCTCCCATGAAATCATTGAGAGGTAGGCAGTATTCCTTTGCACAGTTAACTCTGTTCACCACGGTAAACAAGGTGTTAGACCCTCTTGCTTCTAACATTAAGGATTGTCTGTATACTGCTACAGTGCTTCTTCCATTCACTTTAAAGGGGCGATTTTATACAAAGCCGATGTTCCCCACACGTTAAAACGCTGACAGATAGGCAGTTCTGCTATCACACACTTATGTAATTCCCCCTTGTAAACAATGTGCTAAGTTGTCTTGTTTGTAACATTAATGGTTCCCTTACAAGGGAAGCAGTGCTTCTTCCTTCCACTTGAAAAGGGCTATTTTTCACAATGATAATGTTCTTCACACTTTAAAAGTCTGAGTGATAGGCAGTATTCCTTTAAAAAGTGAACTCTATTCTCACGGCTAAACAAAGTGCTAGAGCCTCTTGCTGCTGCTCTTCATGGTTTTGCTCCATGACAAACTGCCCTTGTTCAATTCACCTACATGCAGCTATTTGGCACAATGCTGATGCACCTCATCCATTCAAAAACTAAGTAGTAGGCAGGATTCCAGTCAACAGGTAACTCAATTCTAGGGAATCAAGGTGCAAGACATTCCTGCCTCTCACACATCGTGTAGTGCCAGGAGATACAAGTGTTTGCCTATTTGCTATGAAGCAGGTATGTGTCAAAGAGTAGCTGGTTCTGCACTTCAAAGGCTATCATTTCACAAGCATTCCTTTTGAAAGGAACAGGAGGTCTCAGCGGGCCCCAACCCCCTTGTTGGAGAAACCAGTACCAAACATCCCATGTAGATAAGATAAGCAATGCGGTAGGGCTCAGTTAGGGCATATAGAATGTGATGAATGTGAGTGGGGGGTACATGCAAGATGTGAAGTACGTGCAAGATGTGAGGTACGCGCAAGATGTGCTCTGCCTGCTTGCCCAATGTTGATAACGAAAATATGCATGCCACCGCAGTCTATATAAGATTTCCCCTAAAGAGGCTCAGGGTCATGTTTTCCTAACCGGTCCTGCGTGTCCGTGTGGGAGCTCGACCCTGGCTAGCCAGCCCAATAAACTCTGCTTTGTTGATTGTATTCTCGCCTGGCTCTCTGTCTCTCGGGGGAATAGGATTCCGGGTCCTAACATTTGGAGGTCCCACCGAGATTTCATTTTCTCGAGAGACAGAACCTGCCTGTGAGAAAGCAGGGGCGATCCCAAGTCCTAGGCGTTGGGAGGGGATCCCAGACCCTCATTTGGAGGAACTTGAGTGTTCCATTTGGGCCGCGGCGGGGATTCGGCCAATCCCCAGGGAGATTCATTCTGGGAATCTCGCAAGGAGGACCACAGGGTCCTATTGGGAGAGGCTTTCCTCTCATTTGGGCTCGAGCATTTTAGGAACCCTGGCGCCAGGTGAAGAACTAATTGAGCTAGTCGAACGACCACCCGTCAAGTGGACCCCTTTCGGCCTGATATCCCAGTTGGACGGTGAGGAGGTTGAATGTGGTGCGCACCAGTGTGAGAGAAGGACCGGTCCGAGCGAGTGCTGGAGAGTGTTGTGTGTGTGTGGAATTATTGTTGCCTTTACCCTTTTTGTTCTATCTCTCTTGGTGTTTGAGTCTCCTTCCACAATGGGACAGGGACAAACAACCCCAAAGTCTCTGATCCTTTCTCACTTTCCAGAAGTTAAAGAAAGGGCCTTAAATGCGGGTCTGGTCATCAAGAAAGGTAAGTTCGACACCTTTTGTTCTGCAGAGTGGCCCACCTTTGGAGTCGGGTGGCCCATTCAAGGTTCCCTCTCCCTAGACCTGATCACTAAGGTTAAAGCAGTCATTTTTCAGCCAGACAATCGAGGCCATCCAGACCAAGTTCCTTACATTTTGGTTTGGGAGGATCTGGTGAGGAACCCTCCCCCTTGGTTAACAGTTTTTCTGACCCACCCCTCCAGTTCGGCCCCCGGGGCTAAAACCCCAGTCACGCCCGCCTTGGTCATAAAGGAGGAGGAAAAACTTCCTCTTCCCACCTTGACCGGTCCTCAAATTAGGGCATCTCCTTCACCATCTCTGGTCTTACCAGAGAGTTCCCCCCTTTACCCATCCCTCACAGGGGCAGAGGAAGATCGGCCGCCTCCATACGTGACTCCCCCTGGCCAAGCCAGTGCCCCGGAGGAGGAAATTTCCTCATCCTCCTCAACAGGACTGGCAGCAGGAGGAGGAATGGGTCGAAGACTTCGCCCCCGAGGGATCCGGGAAAGGGAGGGGGAAGACGGGCCCCCCTCATCAACACAGGGGGAGGAAACTGTCCCTACACTTCCAGTCCGGATGGTGGGCCAAGGGGGACCGGGAGGAGGGCAACAGTTTCAGTACTGGCCCTTCTCCTCCAGTGATCTATATAACTGGAGGACGCAGAACCCGCCCTTTTCTGAAGACCCCAAGTGTCTCATAGATCTCCTGGAGTCCATCATGCATACACACCGTCCCACTTGGGATGACTGTCATCAGCTGCTCAATACTCTTTTTACGACGGAGGAACGAGAGCGCATCCTCAACGAAGCGAGGAAGAACGTCTTGGGGGATAATGGGAGACCCACAACTCTCCAACCGGCCATAGACGAGGCTTTTCCCCTACGCCGCCCTAATTGGGATTTCGGGACCGCAGAAGGTAGGGAGCGTCTTCGGATCTACTGCCAGACTCTTATGGCCGGTCTCCGAGCGGCCGCCAGAAGGCCCACCAATTTTGCAAAAGTGAAAGCAGTCGTTCAAAGGGAAAACGAAAGCCCAGCCGGTTTCTTAGAGTGCCTCTATGAGGCATACCGTCAGTACACCCCTATTGACCCTGAGGCGGACCTCCACCGGTCTGCTGTGGTACTCTCATTCATTAATCAGGCAGCTCCAGACATTAGGAGAAAACTCAATAAACAGGAAAACTTAGGGGAGATGACTATAAGGGAAATGCTGCAGGTAGCAGAAAAGGTCTTTACCGCTAGGGAAACTCCAGAAGAAAGGGAGGAAAGACAGAGAAAGGAAGACAGGGAGGCCCAGGAGAAATTGAGAAAGGAGGACCGGGAGTTCCAGGCTAAGGAAAACCGAAAGCAACAGAGAGAAATGGCTCGTATTTTCCTAGCGGGTGTCCGGGACCAACCCAGGGGAGGGGGCCACGCCAGGACCCCGGATAAGGAACACTGTTTTTACTGTAAGGAAACGGGGCATTGGAAGAGAGAATGTCCTAAGTTAAAGGGAAGAAGAGGGTTTGGAAGGAGACCGGGGGAAAAGAGGGAAAGGGAACGAGCAGTAGAGCAGGCCAGAGTCCTCCTAGCCGGAGAAGAGGACTGAAGGAGACGGGGCTCAGACCCCCTCCCCGAGTCCTGGGTAACAATGCATGTGGAGGGGAAGCCGATGGGGTTCATGGTGGATACCGGCGCCCAATATTCGGTTTTAAACAAGGCACATGGACCTTTGAACAAGGCACGAACAAGTGTTGTTCAGGGGGCCACCGGTACGCAGTTATGTACATGGACTACCAAAAGAAAGGTGAACTTAGGAAAACACCAGGTCACACACTCCTTCTTGGTCGTCCCTGAGAGCCCCGCTCCCCTGCTCGGACGGGACCTACTCACCAAAATAGGGGCCCATATCCATTTTGAACCAGATGGAATAATTGTGACTGATCGAGAAGGGAGCCCGATTCATGTCTTGTCCCTATCATTGGCTGACGAGCATCGTCTGTTTGAGAGTCAACAGGAACCAGGAGGGGACATGACTCATTGGGTAAAAAGATTTCCCACGGCCTGGGCGGAGACTGCGGGAACCGGCCTCGCCAAACACCTCCCGCCCGTAGTTATACAATTGAAGGCTTCTGCTCTCCCCATTCGGGTGAAACAGTATCCTATGCCTGAGGAGGCCCGAAGAGGCATAGCCCCTCATATCCACAGGCTAATAAAGGAAGGAGTACTGCGACCTTGTCAGTCTGCCTGGAATACTCCTCTGCTCCCCGTCCGAAAGCCGGGAAGCGGGGACTATAGGTCTGTGCAAGACCTACGAAAGGTAAACGAGCGGACGGAGGACATTCATCCCACCGTTCCGAATCCCTATACCTTGCTCAGCCACCTACCCCCCTCGCAAGTATGGTATACAACCCTTGATTTGAAAGATGCTTTCTTCAGCATTCCATTGTCAGAAATTAGTCAGCCGCTATTTGCTTTCGAATGGCAAGAAGATGGGGGCCAATCTCGACAGCTCACTTGGACCAGACTGCCGCAAGGATTTAAAAACTCTCCCACCCTGTTTAATGAGGCCCTGAGCCAGGACCTGGAACCTTTTCGTCGGAGCCACCCACGAGTCACTCTATTACAGTATGTTGATGACTTACTGTTAGCGGCAGAAACCCGAGAGGAGTGCATCAAGGCTACTGAACACCTGCTAACGGAATTAGGTGAGCTGGGGTATCGGGCAAGTGCCAAGAAAACTCACATCTGTAAAAGGTCAGTGACATATTTGGGTTATCGGATTGCAGATGGGGCAAGATGGCTGACTGATGCCATGAAACAGACTATTCTGGCTATCCCATCCCCGACATCCACTAGGGGGGTGAGAGAATTCCTGGGCTCCGCGGGGTTCTGTAGACTCTGGATTCCAGGATTTGCGGAAATAGCCAGACCCCTATATGAGGCCACCAAAGAAGCTCCAGATTGGAGTTGGGGAGAGAGAGAACAACAGGCCTTTGAGCAGCTAAAAGACGCTCTTTTGCAGGCCCCTGCCTTAGCCTTGCCAGATCCTACAAGACCATTCACTCTGTTTGTAGATGAGAAAAAGGGGGTAGCCAAAGGAGTCTTGACCCAACAGCTAGGTCCCTGGAAGAGACCAGTGGCATACTTTTCCAAGAAATTAGATGCAGTAGCGGCAGGATGGCCCCCCTGCCTCCGCATCATAGCGGCCATTGCCGTGCTGGTGAGAGAAGCCGATAAACTAACCTTTGGACAGGCCCTCTGGGTAACGGCCCCTCACCCGGTGGAGGGAATCCTTAAACAACCCCCTGGGAAATGGATGACGAATGCCAGGCTCACCCACTACCAGGGGCTCTTGTTGGATTCCCCTCGGATCACATTCACAGATCCCGTAATCCTGAACCCTGCCACCTTGTTGCCTAACCCGGAACTGCAGACACCTGTCCATAACTGCAAAGAATTCCTCTCCGAAGTTACACAGGTACGGGCTGACCTAAAGGATACCCCCCTGTCCGCCTGCAAATTAAACTGGTACACGGATGGAAGCAGTTTTTTCCAAGATGGAGCCCGAAGGGCAGGGGCAGCTGTAGTCGACCAAGAAGGAAATACGGTATGGAGCAGCGCCCTCCCACCCAGAACATCAGCCCAAAAAGCGGAATTAATTGCCTTGGCAGAGGCCCTGGAGAGGGCAAAAGAAAAGTGAGTCAATATCTACACCGATAGCCGCTATGCTTTCGGTACCATCCATGTCCACGGGGCCATCTATCGCGAAAGAGGATTCCGCACAGCAGAAGGAAAACATCTAAAGAACCTAGCCAAAGTCCAGCGTCTATTAATGGCAGTGGAAAAACCAAAGGCAGTGGCAGTGATGTATGTCCCAGGCCACCAGTCTGCCAAGACGCCGGAAGCTGTCGGTAACAACAGAGCAGATCAAGAAGCAAAGAGAGTAGCAATGGTGAGTCCTCCCATGGAGACAGGGCAACCTTCCACGGTTGCGGCGATAGACGTGCCGGTCCCAGAGCTCCCTCCGCTACCCCCCCGACCAGAATACTCCACAGAGGATTTCACTTGGATGAGAGCCCACTCCCCCTTTAGAGAAGGGGAAGACGGATGGAAAAGCGACTTGGAAGGCAAGTTAATTCTGCCTGAAAAACTCAGACGATTCCTGTTGGCTAACTTACATAAGTCCACCCATTTGGGGCGGAGAAAATTACTAGACTTGTTGACATCTGCGCAGCTCCGATTTCCGAACCAGACCATAACAGTCCGCCAAATTGTGGAAGATTGTGCCAGCTGCACAATCATGAAACCAGGACGAAGGGAGGGGCACCATACAGGTACTCGGGAACGGGGGAGGGCTCCGGAAAGAAGTTGAAAAGTGGATTTTACTGAGGTAAAACCGGGAAAGTTTGGGTACAAATATTTGCTGGTATTCATAGATACCTTTTCAGGCTGGGTGGAGGCTTTTCCTACAAAGAAGGAGACGAGTCAGGTAGTGGCAAAGGCTTTGCTAGAGGAAATCATACCCAGATATGGGGTGCCCGAGGCAATTGGGTCAGATAACGGTCCGGCTTTTGTTAGTAAAGTCCTGCAGGGACTAGCCCAGACTATGGGGGCCAATTGGAAGCTACATTGTGAATATAACCCCCAGAGCTCAGGGCAAGTAGAAAGGATGAATAGGACACTAAAGGAGACTTTAGCCAAATTGGCCCTGGAGACTGGCGGTGATTGGGTGACGCTCCTTCCCTTGGCCATCTTCCGAGTCCGGAACTCCCCCTATGTCCATGGGCTAACTCCCTTTGAGATCCTGTATGGGGCTCCACCCCCCATCATTCAGAGGACCTTAAGCCCAGAACTAGGTGATCTGGCCCCAAATTACCTGACCATGTTGCAGGCT
This sequence comes from Castor canadensis, assembly GCF_047511655.1. Classification (NCBI taxonomy): domain Eukaryota; kingdom Metazoa; phylum Chordata; class Mammalia; order Rodentia; family Castoridae; genus Castor; species Castor canadensis. Next base: position 97,733,304 of record NC_133397.1, on the reverse strand, counting down.
TTAGCTAAAGTGCAACAACGGATTTGGCCCTTAATTCAAGCATACCACGCTGTTAAGAGGGACCCGGCTCCGGAACATGGCATAGTCCCAGGTGACATGGTATGGGTTAAAAGGCATCAGTCCAAAACCCTAGAGCCTAGATGGAAAGGACCTTATGTTGTACTGTTTACTACCCCTACCGCCCTCAAGGTCGACGGGATTGCAGCATGGGTACACCATTCCCATGTAAGACGGGCTCACCCTCCAGAGAAAAAACAGGAAAATTGGTCCGCACGGAAGCATCCAACAAACCCACTCAAGCTCCGGCTGATACGGGATGCTCCGAAAAACGAGAACACTCCAGATGCTCCGCAGCCCTCCTAGAATGGGATTATCACCTGGGTCCACTACACCCACATCAGACCGGCAGATCCGGTAGCTATGAAGAAAGGCTTCCTGCCAACAAGAAGGGTGTCCCACCACAAGGAAAATTTTTTCAAACTCAAACTTCATACTGGACCTCGGTAACTTTATTCCTTTTTCTAACCCTGTCCACCACTTGCTGGGGGCATACAAATCCACATCAACCTTTTAACCTGACCTGGATGATTGTAGATGTGTCCACAGGAGACATTCTTAACCAGACCTCCAAGGTGACCCCTCCCAGCACCTGGTTCCCAAAATTATACTTTGACTTAAGGGCCTTATTCACTGGCAGGGGACAATGGGATTTGCGCCAAAGTTACTTCTATGTCTGCCCCGCTCCCCAACCCAACCACAGAAAAAAATGTGGAGGAATCGCAGACTATTATTGTAAGTCATGGGGTTGTGAGAGCTCAGGGGATATATGGTGGCCACCCCCCGAACAGGGGGACCTTATTCAATTAAGTAGAGTCTCTCAATCTGGCATTACATACCACCAACCTAGACCTATAAATAAGGGATGCCCAACTCCCCCCAATTGTAATCCCATTATGATAAATTTCACTGATTTAGGAAAAAAGGCAACGAATTGGGAATTGGGTAAATCCTGGGGAGTCAGACTCTACAAAACAAATCATCCAGGAGCCCTTTTTACTTTGCGGCGTGTGCAACAACCAGTCTCTACTCTAACAATAGGCCCTAATAAGGTACTTAGGCCACCCTATGTAAAGCCACCTCCCCAACCTCCCACAGCTCATCACCTTCCCTCAACCATAGCCCGGGCTAATGTTACAACTCCAAGACCATCAGAAACCAGCCCTCCCCTGGTGAGGCCCAGTCTCATGACCGCATCTAAAGACCCCCTCTGGGAGCTAGTGGGTGCTGCCTTCCTGACGTTAAACCACACCAACCCTAACATGACTAACTCCTGTTGGTTATGTTATGATGTGAGGCCCCCATTCTATGAGGCAATAGGGCTAAACACCACTCACGATACCTCATGTGAAGAAAACCCTACTCAATGTTCCTGGGGAGACCGTAAGAGAGGTCTGGCCATACAGCAGGTAAGCGGACAAGGAACCTGCTTAGGAAAAGTGCCAAAGAACAGACGGGACTTATGTACTGTTATTAACGCCAGTTCTACCTGGGAAAATGCTATTAAATGGGTAATTCCAAAGGACAATGGGTGGTGGCTATGCTCGCGGTCTGGACTCACCCCGTGCCTATCAACTAAGGTGTTTAACAGCTCTAAAGAATTCTGTGTTATAGTGACTGTGCTGCCCCGCATCCTCTATCATTCGGAAGAGAGTCTATATTCATACTGGAATACAAAAATGGTTGAAAAAAGGAAAAAGAGAGAACCTATTTCCACAGTAACTATTGCTACCCTACTCAGCCTAGGGTTAGCGGGAGCAGGAACCGGCATAGCTTCTTTGGCCACCCAGCAGAAAGGGATGTCTTCGCTGCGTGCAGCCATAGACGAAGATATAGAGAGAATAGAAACCTCCATTAGCCACCTAGAAAAACCCCTCACTTCAATGTCTGAGGTAGTACTTCAAAACCGACGAGGTCTGGACTTGTTGTTCCTCCAAAAGGGGGGAGTATGTGTTGCTCTAGGAAGAATGTTGTTTTTACTCTGACCATACCGGAGTTGTTCGTGACTACATGTCTAAACTTCGAAAGAGCCTGGAACAAAGAAAACGAGAAAGAGAGGCCGGGGAAAGCTGGTTCGAGTCTTGGTTTAACCAGTCCCCATGGTTGGCTACCCTTTTATCTGCATTGGCAGGGCCAATAATAATCAACCTATTACTTGTTACCATAGGACCCTGGATTCTAAACCGACTTATGACTTTTGTCAAAAGTCGAATTAATACTATCCAACTTCTGGTCCTCCGCCAACAATATCAGGCTCTTCATCCCCTTGAGAATGATTCCTCAATTTAGGCTGTAAGAAAAGGGGGGAATGAAAGGAATAGGAGGTCTCAGCGGGCCCCAACCCCCTTGTTGGAGAAACCAGTACCAAACATCCCATGTAGATAAGATAAGCAATGCGGCAGGGCTCAGTTAGGGCATATAGAATGTGGGGAATGTGAGTGGGGGGTACATGCAAGATGTGAAGTACGTGCAAGATGTGAGGTACGCGCAAGATGTGCTCTGCCTGCTTGCCCAATGTTGATAACGAAAATATGCATGCCACCGCAGTCTATATAAGATTTCCCCTAAAGAGGCTCAGGGTCGTGTTTTCCTAACCGGTCCTGCGTGTCCGTGTGGGAGCTCGACCCTGGCTAGCCAGCCCAATAAACTCTGCTTTGTTGATTGCATTCTCGCCTGGCTCTCTGTCTCTCGGGGGAATAGGATTCCGGGTCCTAACACTTTCACATGCTAACTCAAATCTCAAGGAGAAACAACGTGCCGGAACCTCCTGCTTCAGACCTTGATCTCCTGCTAGAGATAGAGTGATTCTTCCATTCTCTCCAATGAGGCTTTCTTGTACAAAGTTCGTGTTCCTCCACAATGAAAATGCTGAGAGGTAGGTAGTATTCCTTTAACCAGCTATCTCCATTCACAATGCTAAGCAAAGTGCTAGACCTGCTTGCTTCTGACATGAATGGTTCTCTTACAAGAGCTCCAGTACTTCTTCCTTTCACTTGTAGGGGCGACCTAGCAGAAATGTGATTTTTTCACCCATGAAAACGATGAGACAGGCAGTATTCCTTTAAACAGTTAACTCAATTCACTATCCTAAAAAAGGGGCCACACTCTCTTGCTTCTACCATTAATGATTGTCTTACAAGTGCTCCAGCACTTCTTCCTTTCAGTTGCATAGAGCCATTTAGCACAAAGTTGATTTTCTTCACAGAAGAAAACAATGAGAGACAGGCAGTATTTCTTTCTTCAGCTCACTCAAATCACAATACTAAACCAGGCCCTAGGCCCTCTTGCTTCTCACATTAATGATACTCTTGCAAGACTTGCAGTGCTTCTTCCATTCTTTTGAGGGTCGATTTACCACAGAGCTGATGTTCTTCACCCATGAAAACACTGAGTTAGGCAGTATTCCTTTGCACAGTTAACTCTGTTCACCACGGTAGACAAGGTGCTGGACCCTCTTGCTTCTAACATTAAGGATTGTCTGTCCACTGCTACAGTGCCTCTTCCATTCACTTTAAAGGGGCGATTTTATACAAAGCTGATGTTCTCCACATGTTAAAACGCTGACAGATAGGCAGTTCTGCTATCACACACTTATGTAATTCCCCCTTGTAAACAATGTGCTAAGTTGTCTTGTTTGTAACATTAATGGTTCCCTTACAAGGGAAGCAGTGCTTCTTCCTTCCACTTGAAAAGGGCTATTTCTCACATTGATAATGTTCTTCACACTTTAAAAGTCTGAGAGATAGGCAGTATTGCTTTAAAAAGTGAACTCTATTATCACTGCTAAACAAACTGCTAGAGTCTCTTGCTGCTGCTCTTCATGGTTTTGCTCCATGACAAACTGCCCTTGTTCAATTCACCTACATGCAGCTATTTGGCACAATGCTGATGCACCTCACCCATTCAAAAACTCAGTAGTAGGCAGGATTCCACTCAACTGGTAACTCACTTTTTCTAGGGAAACAAGGTGCAAGGCATTCCTGCCTCTCACACATCGTGTAGTGCCAGGAGATACAAGTGTTTGCCTATTTGCTATGAAGCAGGTATGTGTCAAAGAGTAGCTGGTTCTGCACTTCAAAGGCTATCATTTCACAAGCATTCTTTTCACATGCTAACTCAAATCTAAAGGAGAAACAATGTGCAAGAACCTCCTGCTTCAGATCTTGATCTCCTGCAAGAGATAGAGTGATTCTTCCATTCTCTCGAATGGGGCTTTCTTGTACAAAGTTCGTGTTCCTCCACAATGAAAATGCTGAGAGGTAGGTAGTATTCCTTTAACCAGCTATCTCCTTTCACAATGCTAAGCAAAGTGCTAGACCTGCTTGCTTCTGACATGAATACTTCTCTTATAATAGCTCCAGTACTTCTTCCTTTCACTTGTAGGGGCGACCTAGCACAAATGTGATTTTTTTCACCCATGAAAACGATGAGACAGGCAGTATTCCTTTAAACAGTTAACTCAATTCACTATGCTAAATAAGAGGCCACACCCTCTTGCTGCTACCATTAATGATTCTCTTACAAGTGCTCCAGCACTTCCTCCTTTCACTTGCATAGAGCCATTTAGCACAAAGTTGATTTTCCTCACACAAGAAAACAATGAGAGACAGGCAGTATTTCTTTCTTCAGCTCACTCAAATCACAATACTAAACCAGGCCCTAGGCCCTCTTGCTTCTCACATTAATGATACTATTGGAAGAGTTGCAGTGCTTCTTCCATTCTTTTGTGAGGGTCGATTTACCACAGAGCTGATGTTCTTCACCCATGAAAACACTGAGTTAGTCAGTATTTCTTTGCACAGTTAACCCCGTTCACCACGGTAGACAAGGTGCTGGACCCTCTTGCTTCTAACATTAAGGATTGTCTGTCCACTGCTACAGTGCTTCTTCCATTCACTTTAAAGGGGCGATTTTATACAAAGCTGATGTACTCCACACGTTAAAACGCTGACAGATAGGCAGTTCTGCTATCACACACTTATGTAATTCCCCCTTGTAAACAATGTGCTAAGTTGTGTTGTTTGTAATATTAATGGTTCCGTTACAAGGGAAGCAGTGCTTCTTCCTTCCACTTGAAAAGGGCTATTTTTCACAATGATAATGATCTTCACACTTTAAAAGTCTGAGAGATAGGCAGTATTGCTTTAAAAAATGAACTCTATTCTCACTGCTAAACAAAGTGCTAGAGCCTCTTGCTGCTGCTCTTCATGGTTTTGCTCCATGACAAACTGCCCTTGTTCAATTCACCTACATGCAGCTATTTGGCACAATGCTGATGCACCTCACCCATTCAAAAACTCAGTAGTAGGCAGGATTCCACTCAACTGGTAACTCACTTTTCCTAGGGAAACAAGGTGCAAGGCATTCCTGCCTCTCACACATCGTGTAGTGCCATGAGATACAATTGTTTCCCTATTTCGTATGAAGCGGGTCTTGTCAAAGAGTAGCTGGTTCTGCACTTCAAAGGCTATCATTTCACAAGCCTTTCGTTCACATGCTAACTCAAATCAATGTGCAAGAACCTCCTGCTTCAGACCTTGATTATCCTGCAAGAGATAGAGTGATTCTTCCATTCTCTCGAATGGGGCTTTCTTGTACAAAGTTCGTGTTCCTCCAGAATGAAAATGCTGAGAGGTAGGTAGTATTCCTTTAACCAGCTATCTCCATTCACAATGCTAAGCAAAGTGCTAGACCTGCTTGCTTCTGACATGAATGGTTCTCTTACAAGAGCTGCAGTACTTCTTCCTTTCACTTGTAGGGGCGACCTAGCACAAATGTGACTTTTTTCACCCATGAAAACGATGTGACAGGCAGTATTCCTTTAAACAGTTAACTCAATTCACTATGCTAAATAAGGGGCCACACCCTCTTGCTTCTACCATTAATGATTCTCTTACAAGTGCTCCAGCACTTCTTCCTTTCACTTGCATAGAGCCATTTAGCACAAAGTTGATTTTGCTCACACAAGAAAACAATGAGAGATAGGCAGTATTAATTTCTTCAGCTCACCCAAATGACAATACTAAACCAGGCCCTAGGCCTTCTTTCTTCTCACATTAATGATTCTCTTGCAAGAGTTGCAGTGCTTCTTCCATTCTTTTGTGAGGCTCGATGTACCACAGAGCTGATGTTCTTCACCCATGAAAACACTGAGTTAGGCAGTATTCCTTTGCACAGTTAACTCTGTTTACCACGGTAAGCAAGGTGCTAGATCCTCTGGCTTCTAACGTTAAGGATTGTCTTTCAACTCCTACAGTGCTTCTTCCATTCACTTTCTGTTTTACAGAAAGTTGATGTTCTTCACACTTTAACACGCTGACAGATAGGCACTATTGCTTTCGCACACTAATGTAATTCCCCCTTGTTAACAATGTGCTAAGTTGTCTTGTTTGCAACATTAATGGTTCTCTTACAAGGGCTACAGTGTTTCTTCCTTGCACTTTAAATGCATTATTGGGCACAGAGTAATATTCAACACGCATGAAAACACTGAGTGATAGGCAGTATTCCTTTAAACAAGTATCACCATTCTCCTTGGAAAACACGGTGCTTGACCCTCCTGCTTCTAACATTCACAATTCTCTTAAAGGAGATGCCGTGCTTCATCCATCCACTACTAAGATGAGATTTAGCACAAAATTGATGTTCCTCACCCATGAAAACAATGAGACTTAGGCAGTATTCCTTTCAACAGGTAACTGAATTCCCAATTTTAAAGAACGTGCCAGATCCTCTTGCTAATAAAATGAAAGATTCTCTTCCAATATCTACAGTGTATCTTCCTTTCACTTGTGGGGGCAATTTAGCACCAAGTTGATGTTTCTCTCCCATGAAATCATTGAGAGGTAGGCAGTATTCCTTTGCACAGTTAACTCTGTTCACCACAGTAAACAAGGTGTTAGACCCTCTTGCTTCTAACATTAAGGATTGTCTGTCCACTGCTACAGTGCTTCTTCCATTCACTTTAAAGGGGCGATTTTATACAAAGCCGATGTTCCCCACACGTTAAAACGCTGACAGATAGGCAGTTCTGCTATCACACACTTATGTAATTCCCCCTTGTAAACAATGTGCTAAGTTGTCTTGTTTGTAACATTAATGGTTCCCTTACAAGGGAAGCAGTGCTTCTTCCTTCCACTTGAAAAGGGCTATTTTTCACAATGATAATGTTCTTCACACTTTAAAAGTCTGAGTGATAGGCAGTATTCCTTTAAAAAGTGAACTCTATTCTCACTGATAAACAAAGTGCTAGAGCCTCTTGCTGCTGCTCTTCATGGTTTTGCTCCATGACAAACTGCCCTTGTTCAATTCACCTACATGCAGCTATTTGGCACAATGCTGATGCACCTCATCCATTCAAAAACTCAGTAGTAGGCAGGATTCCAGTCAACAGGTAACTCAATTCTAGGGAATCAAGGTGCAAGACATTCCTGCCTCTCACACATCGTGTAGTGCCAGGAGATACAAGTGTTTGCCTATTTGCTATGAAGCACGTATGTGTCAAAGAGTAGCTGGTTCTGCACTTCAAAGGCTATCATTTCACAAGCATTCCTTTTGAAAGGAATAGGAGGTCTCAGGCGGGCCCCAACCCCCTTGTTGTAGAAACCAGTACCAAACATCCCATGTAGATAAGATAAGCAATGCGGTAGGGCTCAGTTAGGGCATATAGAATGTGATGAATGTGAGTGGGGGGTACATGCAAGATGTGAAGTACGTGCAAGATGTGAGGTACGCGCAAGATGTGCTCTTCCTGCTTGCCCAATGTTGATAACGAAAATATGCATGCCACCGCAGTCTATATAAGATTTCCCCTAAAGAGGCTCAGGGTCGTGTTTTCCTAACCGGTCCTGCGTGTCCGTGTGGGAGCTCGACCCTGGCTAGCCAGCCCAATAAACTCTGCTTTGTTGATTGTATTCTCGCCTGGCTCTCTGTCTCTCGGGGGAATAGGATTCCGGGTCCTAACATTTGGAGGTCCCACCGAGATTTCATTTTCTCGAGAGACAGAACCTGCCTGTGAGAAAGCAGGGGCGATCCCAAGTCCTAGGCGTTGGGAGGGGATCCCAGACCCTCATTTGGAGGAACTTGAGTGTTCCATTTGGGCCGCGGCGGGGATTCGGCCAATCCCCAGGGAGATTCATTCTGGGAATCTCGCAAGGAGGACCACAGGGTCCTATTGGGAGAGGCTTTCCTCTCATTTGGGCTCGAGCATTTTAGGAACCCTGGCGCCAGGTGAAGAACTAATTGAGCTAGTCGAACGACCACCCGTCAAGTGGACCCCTTTCGGCCTGATATCCCAGTTGGACGGTGAGGAGGTTGAATGGGGTGCGCACCAGTGTGAGAGAAGGACCGGTCCGAGCGAGTGCTGGAGAGTGTTGTGTGTGTGTGGAATTATTGTTGCCTTTACCCTTTTTGTTCTATCTCTCTTGGTGTTTGAGTCTCCTTCCACAATGGGACAGGGACAAACAACCCCAAAGTCTCTGATCCTTTCTCACTTTCCAGAAGTTAAAGAAAGGGCCTTAAATGCGGGTCTGGTCATCAAGAAAGGTAAGTTCGACACCTTTTGTTCTGCAGAGTGGCCCACCTTTGGAGTCGGGTGGCCCATTCAAGGTTCCCTCTCCCTAGACCTGATCACTAAGGTTAAAGCAGTCATTTTTCAGCCAGACAATCGAGGCCATCCAGACCAAGTTCCTTACATTTTGGTTTGGGAGGATCTGGTGAGGAACCCTCCCCCTTGGTTAACAGTTTTTCTGACCCACCCCTCCAGTTCGGCCCCCGGGGCTAAAACCCCAGTCACGCCCGCCTTGGTCATAAAGGAGGAGGAAAAACTTCCTCTTCCCACCTTGACCGGTCCTCAAATTAGGGCATCTCCTTCACCATCTCTGGTCTTACCAGAGAGTTCCCCCCTTTACCCATCCCTCGCAGGGGCAGAGGAAGATCGGCCGCCTCCATACGTGACTCCCCCTGGCCAAGCCAGTGCCCCGGAGGAGGAAATTTCCTCATCCTCCTCAACAGGACTGGCAGCAGGAGGAGGAATGGGTCGAAGACTTCGCCCCCGAGGGATCCGGGAAAGGGAGGGGGAAGACGGGCCCCCCTCATCAACACAGGGGGAGGAAACTGTCCCTACACTTCCAGTCCGGATGGTGGGCCAAGGGGGACCGGGAGGAGGGCAACAGTTTCAGTACTGGCCCTTCTCCTCCAGTGATCTATATAACTGGAGGACGCAGAACCCGCCCTTTTCTGAAGACCCCAAGTGTCTCATAGATCTCCTGGAGTCCATCATGCATACACACCGTCCCACTTGGGATGACTGTCATCAGCTGCTCAATACTCTTTTTACGACGGAGGAACGAGAGCGCATCCTCAACGAAGCGAGGAAGAACGTCTTGGGGGATAATGGGAGACCCACAACTCTCCAACCGGCCATAGACGAGGCTTTTCCCCTACGCCGCCCTAATTGGGATTTCGGGACCGCAGAAGGTAGGGAGCGTCTTCGGATCTACTGCCAGACTCTTATGGCCGGTCTCCGAGCGGCCGCCAGAAGGCCCACCAATTTTGCAAAAGTGAAAGCAGTCGTTCAAAGGGAAAACGAAAGCCCAGCCGGTTTCTTAGAGTGCCTCTATGAGGCATACCGTCAGTACACCCCTATTGACCCTGAGGCGGACCTCCACCGGTCTGCTGTGGTACTCTCATTCATTAATCAGGCAGCTCCAGACATTAGGAGAAAACTCAATAAACAGGAAAACTTAGGGGAGATGACTATAAGGGAAATGCTGCAGGTAGCAGAAAAGGTCTTTACCGCTAGGGAAACTCCAGAAGAAAGGGAGGAAAGACAGAGAAAGGAAGACAGGGAGGCCCAGGAGAAATTGAGAAAGGAGGACCGGGAGTTCCAGGCTAAGGAAAACCGAAAGCAACAGAGAGAAATGGCTCGTATTTTCCTAGCGGGTGTCCGGGACCAACCCAGGGGAGGGGGCCACGCCAGGACCCCGGATAAGGAACACTGTTTTTACTGTAAGGAAACGGGGCATTGGAAGAGAGAATGTCCTAAGTTAAAGGGAAGAAGAGGGTTTGGAAGGAGACCGGGGGAAAAGAGGGAAAGGGAACGAGCAGTAGAGCAGGCCAGAGTCCTCCTAGCCGGAGAAGAGGACTGAAGGAGACGGGGCTCAGACCCCCTCCCCGAGTCCTGGGTAACAATGCATGTGGAGGGGAAGCCGATGGGGTTCATGGTGGATACCGGCGCCCAATATTCGGTTTTAAACAAGGCACATGGACCTTTGAACAAGGCACGAACAAGTGTTGTTCAGGGGGCCACCGGTACGCAGTTATGTACATGGACTACCAAAAGAAAGGTGAACTTAGGAAAACACCAGGTCACACACTCCTTCTTGGTCGTCCCTGAGAGCCCCGCTCCCCTGCTCGGACGGGACCTACTCACCAAAATAGGGGCCCATATCCATTTTGAACCAGATGGAATAATTGTGACTGATCGAGAAGGGAGCCCGATTCATGTCTTGTCCCTATCATTGGCTGACGAGCATCGTCTGTTTGAGAGTCAACAGGAACCAGGAGGGGACATGACTCATTGGGTAAAAAGATTTCCCACGGCCTGGGCGGAGACTGCGGGAACCGGCCTCGCCAAACACCTCCCGCCCGTAGTTATACAATTGAAGGCTTCTGCTCTCCCCATTCGGGTGAAACAGTATCCTATGCCTGAGGAGGCCCGAAGAGGCATAGCCCCTCATATCCACAGGCTAATAAAGGAAGGAGTACTGCGACCTTGTCAGTCTGCCTGGAATACTCCTCTGCTCCCCGTCCGAAAGCCGGGAAGCGGGGACTATAGGTCTGTGCAAGACCTACGAAAGGTAAACGAGCGGACGGAGGACATTCATCCCACCGTTCCGAATCCCTATACCTTGCTCAGCCACCTACCCCCCTCGCAAGTATGGTATACAACCCTTGATTTGAAAGATGCTTTCTTCAGCATTCCATTGTCAGAAATTAGTCAGCCGCTATTTGCTTTCGAATGGCAAGAAGATGGGGGCCAATCTGGACAGCTCACTTGGACCAGACTGCCGCAAGGATTTAAAAACTCTCCCACCCTGTTTAATGAGGCCCTGAGCCAGGACCTGGAACCTTTTCGTCGGAGCCACCCACGAGTCACTCTATTACAGTATGTTGATGACTTACTGTTAGCGGCAGAAACCCGAGAGGAGTGCATCAAGGCTACTGAACACCTGCTAACGGAATTAGGTGAGCTGGGGTATCGGGCAAGTGCCAAGAAAACTCACATCTGTAAAAGGTCAGTGACATATTTGGGTTATCGGATTGCAGATGGGGCAAGATGGCTGACTGATGCCATGAAACAGACTATTCTGGCTATCCCATCCCCGACATCCACTAGGGGGGTGAGAGAATTCCTGGGCTCCGCGGGGTTCTGTAGACTCTGGATTCCAGGATTTGCGGAAATAGCCAGACCCCTATATGAGGCCACCAAAGAAGCTCCAGATTGGAGTTGGGGAGAGAGAGAACAACAGGCCTTTGATCAGCTAAAAGACGCTCTTTTGCAGGCCCCTGCCTTAGCCTTGCCAGATCCTACAAGACCATTCACTCTGTTTGTAGATGAGAAAAAGGGGGTAGCCAAAGGAGTCTTGACCCAACAGCTAGGTCCCTGGAAGAGACCAGTGGCATACTTTTCCAAGAAATTAGATGCAGTAGCGGCAGGATGGCCCCCCTGCCTCCGCATCATAGCGGCCATTGCCGTGCTGGTGAGAGAAGCCGATAAACTAACCTTTGGACAGGCCCTCTGGGTAACGGCCCCTCACCCGGTGGAGGGAATCCTTAAACAACCCCCTGGGAAATGGATGACGAATGCCAGGCTCACCCACTACCAGGGGCTCTTGTTGGATTCCCCTCGGATCACATTCACAGATCCCGTAATCCTGAACCCTGCCACCTTGTTGCCTAACCCGGAACTGCAGACACCTGTCCATAACTGCAAAGAATTCCTCTCCGAAGTTACACAGGTACGGGCTGACCTAAAGGATACCCCCCTGTCCGCCTGCAAATTAAACTGGTACACGGATGGAAGCAGTTTTTTCCAAGATGGAGCCCGAAGGGCAGGGGCAGCTGTAGTCGACCAAGAAGGAAATACGGTATGGAGCAGCGCCCTCCCACCCAGAACATCAGCCCAAAAAGCGGAATTAATTGCCTTGGCAGAGGCCCTGGAGAGGGCAAAAGAAAAGTGAGTCAATATCTACACCGATAGCCGCTATGCTTTCGGTACCATCCATGTCCACGGGGCCATCTATCGCGAAAGAGGATTCCGCACAGCAGAAGGAAAACATCTAAAGAACCTAGCCAAAGTCCAGCGTCTATTAATGGCAGTGGAAAAACCAAAGGCAGTGGCAGTGATGTATGTCCCAGGCCACCAGTCTGCCAAGACGCCGGAAGCTGTCGGTAACAACAGAGCAGATCAAGAAGCAAAGAGAGTAGCAATGGTGAGTCCTCCCATGGAGACAGGGCAACCTTCCACGGTTGCGGCGATAGACGTGCCGGTCCCAGAGCTCCCTCCGCTACCCCCCCGACCAGAATACTCCACAGAGGATTTCACTTGGATGAGAGCCCACTCCCCCTTTAGAGAAGGGGAAGACGGATGGAAAAGCGACTTGGAAGGCAAGTTAATTCTGCCTGAAAAACTCAGACGATTCCTGTTGGCTAACTTACATAAGTCCACCCATTTGGGGCGGAGAAAATTACTAGACTTGTTGACATCTGCGCAGCTCCGATTTCCGAACCAGACCATAACAGTCCGCCAAATTGTGGAAGATTGTGCCAGCTGCACAATCATGAAACCAGGACGAAGGGAGGGGCACCATACAGGTACTCGGGAACGGGGGAGGGCTCCGGAAAGAAGTTGAAAAGTGGATTTTACTGAGGTAAAACCGGGAAAGTTTGGGTACAAATATTTGCTGGTATTCATAGATACCTTTTCAGGCTGGGTGGAGGCTTTTCCTACAAAGAAGGAGACGAGTCAGGTAGTGGCAAAGGCTTTGCTAGAGGAAATCATACCCAGATATGGGGTGCCCGAGGCAATTGGGTCAGATAACGGTCCGGCTTTTGTTAGTAAAGTCCTGCAGGGACTAGCCCAGACTATGGGGGCCAATTGGAAGCTACATTGTGAATATAACCCCCAGAGCTCAGGGCAAGTAGAAAGGATGAATAGGACACTAAAGGAGACTTTAGCCAAATTGGCCCTGGAGACTGGCGGTGATTGGGTGACGCTCCTTCCCTTGGCCATCTTCCGAGTCCGGAACTCCCCCTATGTCCATGGGCTAACTCCCTTTGAGATCCTGTATGGGGCTCCACCCCCCATCATTCAGAGGACCTTAAGCCCAGAACTAGGTGATCTGGCCCCAAATTACCTGACCATGTTGCAGGCTTTAGCTAAAGTGCAACAACGGATTTGGCCCTTAATTCAAGCATACCACGCTGTTAAGAGGGACCCGGCTCCGGAACATGGCATAGTCCCAGGTGACATGGTATGGGTTAAAAGGCATCAGTCCAAAACCCTAGAGCCTAGATGGAAAGGACCTTATGTTGTACTGTTTACTACCCCTACCGCCCTCAAGGTCGACGGGATTGCAGCATGGGTACACCATTCCCATGTAAGACGGGCTCACCCTCCAGAGAAAAAACAGGAAAATTGGTCCGCACGGAAGCATCCAACAAACCCACTCAAGCTCCGGCTGATACGGGATGCTCCGAAAAACGAGAACACTCCAGATGCTCCGCAGCCCTCCTAGAATGGGATTATCACCTGGGTCCACTACACCCACATCAGACCGGCAGATCCGGTAGCTATGAAGAAAGGCTTCCTGCCAACAAGAAGGGTGTCCCACCACAAGGAAAATTTTTTCAAACTCAAACTTCATACTGGACCTCGGTAACTTTATTCCTTTTTCTAACCCTGTCCACCACTTGCTGGGGGCATACAAATCCACATCAACCTTTTAACCTGACCTGGATGATTGTAGATGTGTCCACAGGAGACATTCTTAACCAGACCTCCAAGGTGACCCCTCCCAGCACCTGGTTCCCAAAATTATACTTTGACTTAAGGGCCTTATTCACTGGCAGGGGACAATGGGATTTGCGCCAAAGTTACTTCTATGTCTGCCCCGCTCCCCAACCCAACCACAGAAAAAAATGTGGAGGAATCGCAGACTATTATTGTAAGTCATGGGGTTGTGAGAGCTCAGGGGATATATGGTGGCCACCCCCCGAACAGGGGGACCTTATTCAATTAAGTAGAGTCTCTCAATCTGGCATTACATACCACCAACCTAGACCTATAAATAAGGGATGCCCAACTCCCCCCAATTGTAATCCCATTATGATAAATTTCACTGATTTAGGAAAAAAGGCAACGAATTGGGAATTGGGTAAATCCTGGGGAGTCAGACTCTACAAAACAAATCATCCAGGAGCCCTTTTTACTTTGCGGCGTGTGCAACAACCAGTCTCTACTCTAACAATAGGCCCTAATAAGGTACTTAGGCCACCCTATGTAAAGCCACCTCCCCAACCTCCCACAGCTCATCACCTTCCCTCAACCATAGCCCGGGCTAATGTTACAACTCCAAGACCATCAGAAACCAGCCCTCCCCTGGTGAGGCCCAGTCTCATGACCGCATCTAAAGACCCCCTCTGGGAGCTAGTGGGTGCTGCCTTCCTGACGTTAAACCACACCAACCCTAACATGACTAACTCCTGTTGGTTATGTTATGATGTGAGGCCCCCATTCTATGAGGCAATAGGGCTAAACACCACTCACGATACCTCATGTGAAGAAAACCCTACTCAATGTTCCTGGGGAGACCGTAAGAGAGGTCTGGCCATACAGCAGGTAAGCGGACAAGGAACCTGCTTAGGAAAAGTGCCAAAGAACAGACGGGACTTATGTACTGTTATTAACGCCAGTTCTACCTGGGAAAATGCTATTAAATGGGTAATTCCAAAGGACAATGGGTGGTGGCTATGCTCGCGGTCTGGACTCACCCCGTGCCTATCAACTAAGGTGTTTAACAGCTCTAAAGAATTCTGTGTTATAGTGACTGTGCTGCCCCGCATCCTCTATCATTCGGAAGAGAGTCTATATTCATACTGGAATACAAAAATGGTTGAAAAAAGGAAAAAGAGAGAACCTATTTCCACAGTAACTATTGCTACCCTACTCAGCCTAGGGTTAGCGGGAGCAGGAACCGGCATAGCTTCTTTGGCCACCCAGCAGAAAGGGATGTCTTCGCTGCGTGCAGCCATAGACGAAGATATAGAGAGAATAGAAACCTCCATTAGCCACCTAGAAAAACCCCTCACTTCAATGTCTGAGGTAGTACTTCAAAACCGACGAGGTCTGGACTTGTTGTTCCTCCAAAAGGGGGGAGTATGTGTTGCTCTAGGAAGAATGTTGTTTTTACTCTGACCATACCGGAGTTGTTCGTGACTACATGTCTAAACTTCGAAAGAGCCTGGAACAAAGAAAACGAGAAAGAGAGGCCGGGGAAAGCTGGTTCGAGTCTTGGTTTAACCAGTCCCCATGGTTGGCTACCCTTTTATCTGCATTGGCAGGGCCAATAATAATCAACCTATTACTTGTTACCATAGGACCCTGGATTCTAAACCGACTTATGACTTTTGTCAAAAGTCGAATTAATACTATCCAACTTCTGGTCCTCCGCCAACAATATCAGGCTCTTCATCCCCTTGAGAATGATTCCTCAATTTAGGCTGTAAGAAAAGGGGGGAATGAAAGGAATAGGAGGTCTCAGCGGGCCCCAACCCCCTTGTTGGAGAAACCAGTACCAAACATCCCATGTAGATAAGATAAGCAATGCGGCAGGGCTCAGTTAGGGCATATAGAATGTGGGGAATGTGAGTGGGGGGTACATGCAAGATGTGAAGTACGTGCAAGATGTGAGGTACGCGCAAGATGTGCTCTGCCTGCTTGCCCAATGTTGATAACGAAAATATGCATGCCACCGCAGTCTATATAAGATTTCCCCTAAAGAGGCTCAGGGTCGTGTTTTCCTAACCGGTCCTGCGTGTCCGTGTGGGAGCTCGACCCTGGCTAGCCAGCCCAATAAACTCTGCTTTGTTGATTGCATTCTCGCCTGGCTCTCTGTCTCTCGGGGGAATAGGATTCCAGGTCCTAACACATTCACATGCTAACTCAAATCTCAAGGAGAAACAACGTGCCGGAACCTCCTGCTTCAGACCTTGATCTCCTGCAAGAGATAGAGTGATTCTTCCATTCTCTCCAATGAGGCTTTCTTGTACAAAGTTCGTGTTCCTCCACAATGAAAATGCTGAGAGGTAGGTAGTATTCCTTTAACCAGCTATCTCCATTCACAATGCTAAGCAAAGTGCTAGACCTGCTTGCTTCTGACATGAATGGTTCTCTTACAAGAGCTCCAGTACTTCTTCCTTTCACTTGTAGGGGCGACCTAGCAGAAATGTGATTTTTTCACCCATGAAAACGATGAGACAGGCAGTATTCCTTTAAACAGTTAACTCAATTCACTATCCTAAAAAAGGGGCCACACTCTCTTGCTTCTACCATTAATGATTGTCTTACAAGTGCTCCAGCACTTCTTCCTTTCAGTTGCATAGAGCCATTTAGCACAAAGTTGATTTTCTTCACAGAAGAAAACAATGAGAGACAGGCAGTATTTCTTTCTTCAGCTCACTCAAATCACAATACTAAACCAGGCCCTAGGCCCTCTTGCTTCTCACATTAATGATACTCTTGCAAGAGTTGCAGTGCTTCTTCCATTCTTTTGAGGGTCGATTTACCACAGAGCTGATGTTCTTCACCCATGAAAACACTGAGTTAGGCAGTATTCCTTTGCACAGTTAACTCTGTTCACCACGGTAGACAAGGTGCTGGACCCTCTTGCTTCTAACATTAAGGATTGTCTGTCCACTGCTACAGTGCCTCTTCCATTCACTTTAAAGGGGCGATTTTATACAAAGCTGATGTTCTCCACATGTTAAAACGCTGACAGATAGGCAGTTCTGCTATCACACACTTATGTAATTCCCCCTTGTAAACAATGTGCTAAGTTGTCTTGTTTGTAACATTAATGGTTCCCTTACAAGGGAAGCAGTGCTTCTTCCTTCCACTTGAAAAGGGCTATTTCTCACATTGATAATGTTCTTCACACTTTAAAAGTCTGAGAGATAGGCAGTATTGCTTTAAAAAGTGAACTCTATTATCACTGCTAAACAAACTGCTAGAGTCTCTTGCTGCTGCTCTTCATGGTTTTGCTCCATGACAAACTGCCCTTGTTCAATTCACCTACATGCAGCTATTTGGCACAATGCTGATGCACCTCACCCATTCAAAAACTCAGTAGTAGGCAGGATTCCACTCAACTGGTAACTCACTTTTTCTAGGGAAACAAGGTGCAAGGCATTCCTGCCTCTCACACATCGTGTAGTGCCAGGAGATACAAGTGTTTGCCTATTTCCTATGAAGCAGGTATGTGTCAAAGAGTAGCTGGTTCTGCACTTCAAAGGCTATCATTTCACAAGCATTCTTTTCACATGCTAACTCAAATCTCAAGGAGAAACAATGTGCAAGAACCTCCTGCTTCAGACCTTGATCTCCTGCAAGAGATAGAGTGATTCTTCCATTCTCTCGAATGGGGCTTTCTTGTACAAAGTTCGTGTTCCTCCACAATGAAAATGCTGAGAGGTAGGTAGTATTCCTTTAACCAGCTATCTCCTTTCACAATGCTAAGCAAAGTGCTAGACCTGCTTGCTTCTGACATGAATACTTCTCTTATAATAGCTCCAGTACTTCTTCCTTTCACTTGTAGGGGCGACCTAGCACAAATGTGATTTTTTTCACCCATGAAAACGATGAGACAGGCAGTATTCCTTTAAACAGTTAACTCAATTCACTATGCTAAATAAGGGGCCACACCCTCTTGCTGCTACCATTAATGATTCTCTTACAAGTGCTCCAGCACTTCCTCCTTTCACTTGCATAGAGCCATTTAGCACAAAGTTGATTTTCCTCACACAAGAAAACAATGAGAGACAGGCAGTATTTCTTTCTTCAGCTCACTCAAATCACAATACTAAACCAGGCCCTAGGCCCTCTTGCTTCTCACATTAATGATACTATTGGAAGAGTTGCAGTGCTTCTTCCATTCTTTTGTGAGGGTCGATTTACCACAGAGCTGATGTTCTTCACCCATGAAAACACTGAGTTAGTCAGTATTTCTTTGCACAGTTAACCCCGTTCACCACGGTAGACAAGGTGCTGGACCCTCTTGCTTCTAACATTAAGGATTGTCTGTCCACTGCTACAGTGCTTCTTCCATTCACTTTAAAGGGGCGATTTTATACAAAGCTGATGTACTCCACACGTTAAAACGCTGACAGATAGGCAGTTCTGCTATCACACACTTATGTAATTCCCCCTTGTAAACAATGTGCTAAGTTGTGTTGTTTGTAATATTAATGGTTCCGTTACAAGGGAAGCAGTGCTTCTTCCTTCCACTTGAAAAGGGCTATTTTTCACAATGATAATGATCTTCACACTTTAAAAGTCTGAGAGATAGGCAGTATTGCTTTAAAAAATGAACTCTATTCTCACTGCTAAACAAAGTGCTAGAGCCTCTTGCTGCTGCTCTTCATGGTTTTGCTCCATGACAAACTGCCCTTGTTCAATTCACCTACATGCAGCTATTTGGCACAATGCTGATGCACCTCACCCATTCAAAAACTCAGTAGTAGGCAGGATTCCACTCAACTGGTAACTCACTTTTCCTAGGGAAACAAGGTGCAAGGCATTCCTGCCTCTCACACATCGTGTAGTGCCATGAGATACAATTGTTTCCCTATTTCGTATGAAGCGGGTCTTGTCAAAGAGTAGCTGGTTCTGCACTTCAAAGGCTATCATTTCACAAGCCTTTCGTTCACATGCTAACTCAAATCAATGTGCAAGAACCTCCTGCTTCAGACCTTGATTATCCTGCAAGAGATAGAGTGATTCTTCCATTCTCTCGAATGGGGCTTTCTTGTACAAAGTTCGTGTTCCTCCAGAATGAAAATGCTGAGAGGTAGGTAGTATTCCTTTAACCAGCTATCTCCATTCACAATGCTAAGCAAAGTGCTAGACCTGCTTGCTTCTGACATGAATGGTTCTCTTACAAGAGCTGCAGTACTTCTTCCTTTCACTTGTAGGGGCGACCTAGCACAAATGTGACTTTTTTCACCCATGAAAACGATGTGACAGGCAGTATTCCTTTAAACAGTTAACTCAATTCACTATGCTAAATAAGGGGCCACACCCTCTTGCTTCTACCATTAATGATTCTCTTACAAGTGCTCCAGCACTTCTTCCTTTCACTTGCATAGAGCCATTTAGCACAAAGTTGATTTTGCTCACACAAGAAAACAATGAGAGATAGGCAGTATTAATTTCTTCAGCTCACCCAAATGACAATACTAAACCAGGCCCTAGGCCTTCTTTCTTCTCACATTAATGATTCTCTTGCAAGAGTTGCAGTGCTTCTTCCATTCTTTTGTGAGGCTCGATGTACCACAGAGCTGATGTTCTTCACCCATGAAAACACTGAGTTAGGCAGTATTCCTTTGCACAGTTAACTCTGTTTACCACGGTAAGCAAGGTGCTAGATCCTCTGGCTTCTAACGTTAAGGATTGTCTTTCAACTCCTACAGTGCTTCTTCCATTCACTTTCTGTTTTACAGAAAGTTGATGTTCTTCACACTTTAACACGCTGACAGATAGGCACTATTGCTTTCGCACACTAATGTAATTCCCCCTTGTTAACAATGTGCTAAGTTGTCTTGTTTGCAACATTAATGGTTCTCTTACAAGGGCTACAGTGTTTCTTCCTTGCACTTTAAATGCATTATTGGGCACAGAGTAATATTCAACACGCATGAAAACACTGAGTGATAGGCAGTATTCCTTTAAACAAGTATCACCATTCTCCTTGGAAAACACGGTGCTTGACCCTCCTGCTTCTAACATTCACAATTCTCTTAAAGGAGATGCCGTGCTTCATCCATCCACTACTAAGATGAGATTTAGCACAAAATTGATGTTCCTCACCCATGAAAACAATGAGACTTAGGCAGTATTCCTTTCAACAGGTAACTGAATTCCCAATTTTAAAGAACGTGCCAGATCCTCTTGCTAATAAAATGAAAGATTCTCTTCCAATATCTACAGTGTATCTTCCTTTCACTTGTGGGGGCAATTTAGCACCAAGTTGATGTTTCTCTCCCATGAAATCATTGAGAGGTAGGCAGTATTCCTTTGCACAGTTAACTCTGTTCACCACAGTAAACAAGGTGTTAGACCCTCTTGCTTCTAACATTAAGGATTGTCTGTCCACTGCTACAGTGCTTCTTCCATTCACTTTAAAGGGGCGATTTTATACAAAGCCGATGTTCCCCACACGTTAAAACGCTGACAGATAGGCAGTTCTGCTATCACACACTTATGTAATTCCCCCTTGTAAACAATGTGCTAAGTTGTCTTGTTTGTAACATTAATGGTTCCCTTACAAGGGAAGCAGTGCTTCTTCCTTCCACTTGAAAAGGGCTATTTTTCACAATGATAATGTTCTTCACACTTTAAAAGTCTGAGTGATAGGCAGTATTCCTTTAAAAAGTGAACTCTATTCTCACTGATAAACAAAGTGCTAGAGCCTCTTGCTGCTGCTCTTCATGGTTTTGCTCCATGACAAACTGCCCTTGTTCAATTCACCTACATGCAGCTATTTGGCACAATGCTGATGCACCTCATCCATTCAAAAACTCAGTAGTAGGCAGGATTCCAGTCAACAGGTAACTCAATTCTAGGGAATCAAGGTGCAAGACATTCCTGCCTCTCACACATCGTGTAGTGCCAGGAGATACAAGTGTTTGCCTATTTGCTATGAAGCACGTATGTGTCAAAGAGTAGCTGGTTCTGCACTTCAAAGGCTATCATTTCACAAGCATTCCTTTTGAAAGGAATAGGAGGTCTCAGGCGGGCCCCAACCCCCTTGTTGGAGAAACCAGTACCAAACATCCCATGTAGATAAGATAAGCAATGCGGTAGGGCTCAGTTAGGGCATATAGAATGTGATGAATGTGAGTGGGGGGTACATGCAAGATGTGAAGTACGTGCAAGATGTGAGGTACGCGCAAGATGTGCTCTTCCTGCTTGCCCAATGTTGATAACGAAAATATGCATGCCACCGCAGTCTATATAAGATTTCCCCTAAAGAGGCTCAGGGTCGTGTTTTCCTAACCGGTCCTGCGTGTCCGTGTGGGAGCTCGACCCTGGCTAGCCAGCCCAATAAACTCTGCTTTGTTGATTGTATTCTCGCCTGGCTCTCTGTCTCTCGGGGGAATAGGATTCCGGGTCCTAACATTTGGAGGTCCCACCGAGATTTCATTTTCTCGAGAGACAGAACCTGCCTGTGAGAAAGCAGGGGCGATCCCAAGTCCTAGGCGTTGGGAGGGGATCCCAGACCCTCATTTGGAGGAACTTGAGTGTTCCATTTGGGCCGCGGCGGGGATTCGGCCAATCCCCAGGGAGATTCATTCTGGGAATCTCGCAAGGAGGACCACAGGGTCCTATTGGGAGAGGCTTTCCTCTCATTTGGGCTCGAGCATTTTAGGAACCCTGGCGCCAGGTGAAGAACTAATTGAGCTAGTCGAACGACCACCCGTCAAGTGGACCCCTTTCGGCCTGATATCCCAGTTGGACGGTGAGGAGGTTGAATGGGGTGCGCACCAGTGTGAGAGAAGGACCGGTCCGAGCGAGTGCTGGAGAGTGTTGTGTGTGTGTGGAATTATTGTTGCCTTTACCCTTTTTGTTCTATCTCTCTTGGTGTTTGAGTCTCCTTCCACAATGGGACAGGGACAAACAACCCCAAAGTCTCTGATCCTTTCTCACTTTCCAGAAGTTAAAGAAAGGGCCTTAAATGCGGGTCTGGTCATCAAGAAAGGTAAGTTCGACACCTTTTGTTCTGCAGAGTGGCCCACCTTTGGAGTCGGGTGGCCCATTCAAGGTTCCCTCTCCCTAGACCTGATCACTAAGGTTAAAGCAGTCATTTTTCAGCCAGACAATCGAGGCCATCCAGACCAAGTTCCTTACATTTTGGTTTGGGAGGATCTGGTGAGGAACCCTCCCCCTTGGTTAACAGTTTTTCTGACCCACCCCTCCAGTTCGGCCCCCGGGGCTAAAACCCCAGTCACGCCCGCCTTGGTCATAAAGGAGGAGGAAAAACTTCCTCTTCCCACCTTGACCGGTCCTCAAATTAGGGCATCTCCTTCACCATCTCTGGTCTTACCAGAGAGTTCCCCCCTTTACCCATCCCTCGCAGGGGCAGAGGAAGATCGGCCGCCTCCATACGTGACTCCCCCTGGCCAAGCCAGTGCCCCGGAGGAGGAAATTTCCTCATCCTCCTCAACAGGACTGGCAGCAGGAGGAGGAATGGGTCGAAGACTTCGCCCCCGAGGGATCCGGGAAAGGGAGGGGGAAGACGGGCCCCCCTCATCAACACAGGGGGAGGAAACTGTCCCTACACTTCCAGTCCGGATGGTGGGCCAAGGGGGACCGGGAGGAGGGCAACAGTTTCAGTACTGGCCCTTCTCCTCCAGTGATCTATATAACTGGAGGACGCAGAACCCGCCCTTTTCTGAAGACCCCAAGTGTCTCATAGATCTCCTGGAGTCCATCATGCATACACACCGTCCCACTTGGGATGACTGTCATCAGCTGCTCAATACTCTTTTTACGACGGAGGAACGAGAGCGCATCCTCAACGAAGCGAGGAAGAACGTCTTGGGGGATAATGGGAGACCCACAACTCTCCAACCGGCCATAGACGAGGCTTTTCCCCTACGCCGCCCTAATTGGGATTTCGGGACCGCAGAAGGTAGGGAGCGTCTTCGGATCTACTGCCAGACTCTTATGGCCGGTCTCCGAGCGGCCGCCAGAAGGCCCACCAATTTTGCAAAAGTGAAAGCAGTCGTTCAAAGGGAAAACGAAAGCCCAGCCGGTTTCTTAGAGTGCCTCTATGAGGCATACCGTCAGTACACCCCTATTGACCCTGAGGCGGACCTCCACCGGTCTGCTGTGGTACTCTCATTCATTAATCAGGCAGCTCCAGACATTAGGAGAAAACTCAATAAACAGGAAAACTTAGGGGAGATGACTATAAGGGAAATGCTGCAGGTAGCAGAAAAGGTCTTTACCGCTAGGGAAACTCCAGAAGAAAGGGAGGAAAGACAGAGAAAGGAAGACAGGGAGGCCCAGGAGAAATTGAGAAAGGAGGACCGGGAGTTCCAGGCTAAGGAAAACCGAAAGCAACAGAGAGAAATGGCTCGTATTTTCCTAGCGGGTGTCCGGGACCAACCCAGGGGAGGGGGCCACGCCAGGACCCCGGATAAGGAACACTGTTTTTACTGTAAGGAAACGGGGCATTGGAAGAGAGAATGTCCTAAGTTAAAGGGAAGAAGAGGGTTTGGAAGGAGACCGGGGGAAAAGAGGGAAAGGGAACGAGCAGTAGAGCAGGCCAGAGTCCTCCTAGCCGGAGAAGAGGACTGAAGGAGACGGGGCTCAGACCCCCTCCCCGAGTCCTGGGTAACAATGCATGTGGAGGGGAAGCCGATGGGGTTCATGGTGGATACCGGCGCCCAATATTCGGTTTTAAACAAGGCACATGGACCTTTGAACAAGGCACGAACAAGTGTTGTTCAGGGGGCCACCGGTACGCAGTTATGTACATGGACTACCAAAAGAAAGGTGAACTTAGGAAAACACCAGGTCACACACTCCTTCTTGGTCGTCCCTGAGAGCCCCGCTCCCCTGCTCGGACGGGACCTACTCACCAAAATAGGGGCCCATATCCATTTTGAACCAGATGGAATAATTGTGACTGATCGAGAAGGGAGCCCGATTCATGTCTTGTCCCTATCATTGGCTGACGAGCATCGTCTGTTTGAGAGTCAACAGGAACCAGGAGGGGACATGACTCATTGGGTAAAAAGATTTCCCACGGCCTGGGCGGAGACTGCGGGAACCGGCCTCGCCAAACACCTCCCGCCCGTAGTTATACAATTGAAGGCTTCTGCTCTCCCCATTCGGGTGAAACAGTATCCTATGCCTGAGGAGGCCCGAAGAGGCATAGCCCCTCATATCCACAGGCTAATAAAGGAAGGAGTACTGCGACCTTGTCAGTCTGCCTGGAATACTCCTCTGCTCCCCGTCCGAAAGCCGGGAAGCGGGGACTATAGGTCTGTGCAAGACCTACGAAAGGTAAACGAGCGGACGGAGGACATTCATCCCACCGTTCCGAATCCCTATACCTTGCTCAGCCACCTACCCCCCTCGCAAGTATGGTATACAACCCTTGATTTGAAAGATGCTTTCTTCAGCATTCCATTGTCAGAAATTAGTCAGCCGCTATTTGCTTTCGAATGGCAAGAAGATGGGGGCCAATCTGGACAGCTCACTTGGACCAGACTGCCGCAAGGATTTAAAAACTCTCCCACCCTGTTTAATGAGGCCCTGAGCCAGGACCTGGAACCTTTTCGTCGGAGCCACCCACGAGTCACTCTATTACAGTATGTTGATGACTTACTGTTAGCGGCAGAAACCCGAGAGGAGTGCATCAAGGCTACTGAACACCTGCTAACGGAATTAGGTGAGCTGGGGTATCGGGCAAGTGCCAAGAAAACTCACATCTGTAAAAGGTCAGTGACATATTTGGGTTATCGGATTGCAGATGGGGCAAGATGGCTGACTGATGCCATGAAACAGACTATTCTGGCTATCCCATCCCCGACATCCACTAGGGGGGTGAGAGAATTCCTGGGCTCCGCGGGGTTCTGTAGACTCTGGATTCCAGGATTTGCGGAAATAGCCAGACCCCTATATGAGGCCACCAAAGAAGCTCCAGATTGGAGTTGGGGAGAGAGAGAACAACAGGCCTTTGATCAGCTAAAAGACGCTCTTTTGCAGGCCCCTGCCTTAGCCTTGCCAGATCCTACAAGACCATTCACTCTGTTTGTAGATGAGAAAAAGGGGGTAGCCAAAGGAGTCTTGACCCAACAGCTAGGTCCCTGGAAGAGACCAGTGGCATACTTTTCCAAGAAATTAGATGCAGTAGCGGCAGGATGGCCCCCCTGCCTCCGCATCATAGCGGCCATTGCCGTGCTGGTGAGAGAAGCCGATAAACTAACCTTTGGACAGGCCCTCTGGGTAACGGCCCCTCACCCGGTGGAGGGAATCCTTAAACAACCCCCTGGGAAATGGATGACGAATGCCAGGCTCACCCACTACCAGGGGCTCTTGTTGGATTCCCCTCGGATCACATTCACAGATCCCGTAATCCTGAACCCTGCCACCTTGTTGCCTAACCCGGAACTGCAGACACCTGTCCATAACTGCAAAGAATTCCTCTCCGAAGTTACACAGGTACGGGCTGACCTAAAGGATACCCCCCTGTCCGCCTGCAAATTAAACTGGTACACGGATGGAAGCAGTTTTTTCCAAGATGGAGCCCGAAGGGCAGGGGCAGCTGTAGTCGACCAAGAAGGAAATACGGTATGGAGCAGCGCCCTCCCACCCAGAACATCAGCCCAAAAAGCGGAATTAATTGCCTTGGCAGAGGCCCTGGAGAGGGCAAAAGAAAAGTGAGTCAATATCTACACCGATAGCCGCTATGCTTTCGGTACCATCCATGTCCACGGGGCCATCTATCGCGAAAGAGGATTCCGCACAGCAGAAGGAAAACATCTAAAGAACCTAGCCAAAGTCCAGCGTCTATTAATGGCAGTGGAAAAACCAAAGGCAGTGGCAGTGATGTATGTCCCAGGCCACCAGTCTGCCAAGACGCCGGAAGCTGTCGGTAACAACAGAGCAGATCAAGAAGCAAAGAGAGTAGCAATGGTGAGTCCTCCCATGGAGACAGGGCAACCTTCCACGGTTGCGGCGATAGACATGCCGGTCCCAGAGCTCCCTCCGCTACCCCCCCGACCAGAATACTCCACAGAGGATTTCACTTGGATGAGAGCCCACTCCCCCTTTAGAGAAGGGGAAGACGGATGGAAAAGCGACTTGGAAGGCAAGTTAATTCTGCCTGAAAAACTCAGACGATTCCTGTTGGCTAACTTACATAAGTCCACCCATTTGGGGCGGAGAAAATTACTAGACTTGTTGACATCTGCGCAGCTCCGATTTCCGAACCAGACCATAACAGTCCGCCAAATTGTGGAAGATTGTGCCAGCTGCACAATCATGAAACCAGGACGAAGGGAGGGGCACCATACAGGTACTCGGGAACGGGGGAGGGCTCCGGAAAGAAGTTGAAAAGTGGATTTTACTGAGGTAAAACCGGGAAAGTTTGGGTACAAATATTTGCTGGTATTCATAGATACCTTTTCAGGCTGGGTGGAGGCTTTTCCTACAAAGAAGGAGACGAGTCAGGTAGTGGCAAAGGCTTTGCTAGAGGAAATCATACCCAGATATGGGGTGCCCGAGGCAATTGGGTCAGATAACGGTCCGGCTTTTGTTAGTAAAGTCCTGCAGGGACTAGCCCAGACTATGGGGGCCAATTGGAAGCTACATTGTGAATATAACCCCCAGAGCTCAGGGCAAGTAGAAAGGATGAATAGGACACTAAAGGAGACTTTAGCCAAATTGGCCCTGGAGACTGGCGGTGATTGGGTGACGCTCCTTCCCTTGGCCATCTTCCGAGTCCGGAACTCCCCCTATGTCCATGGGCTAACTCCCTTTGAGATCCTGTATGGGGCTCCACCCCCCATCATTCAGAGGACCTTAAGCCCAGAACTAGGTGATCTGGCCCCAAATTACCTGACCATGTTGCAGGCTTTAGCTAAAGTGCAACAACGGATTTGGCCCTTAATTCAAGCATACCACGCTGTTAAGAGGGACCCGGCTCCGGAACATGGCATAGTCCCAGGTGACATGGTATGGGTTAAAAGGCATCAGTCCAAAACCCTAGAGCCTAGATGGAAAGGACCTTATGTTGTACTGTTTACTACCCCTACCGCCCTCAAGGTCGACGGGATTGCAGCATGGGTACACCATTCCCATGTAAGACGGGCTCACCCTCCAGAGAAAAAACAGGAAAATTGGTCCGCACGGAAGCATCCAACAAACCCACTCAAGCTCCGGCTGATACGGGATGCTCCGAAAAACGAGAACACTCCAGATGCTCCGCAGCCCTCCTAGAATGGGATTATCACCTGGGTCCACTACACCCACATCAGACCGGCAGATCCGGTAGCTATGAAGAAAGGCTTCCTGCCAACAAGAAGGGTGTCCCACCACAAGGAAAATTTTTTCAAACTCAAACTTCATACTGGACCTCGGTAACTTTATTCCTTTTTCTAACCCTGTCCACCACTTGCTGGGGGCATACAAATCCACATCAACCTTTTAACCTGACCTGGATGATTGTAGATGTGTCCACAGGAGACATTCTTAACCAGACCTCCAAGGTGACCCCTCCCAGCACCTGGTTCCCAAAATTATACTTTGACTTAAGGGCCTTATTCACTGGCAGGGGACAATGGGATTTGCGCCAAAGTTACTTCTATGTCTGCCCCGCTCCCCAACCCAACCACAGAAAAAAATGTGGAGGAATCGCAGACTATTATTGTAAGTCATGGGGTTGTGAGAGCTCAGGGGATATATGGTGGCCACCCCCCGAACAGGGGGACCTTATTCAATTAAGTAGAGTCTCTCAATCTGGCATTACATACCACCAACCTAGACCTATAAATAAGGGATGCCCAACTCCCCCCAATTGTAATCCCATTATGATAAATTTCACTGATTTAGGAAAAAAGGCAACGAATTGGGAATTGGGTAAATCCTGGGGAGTCAGACTCTACAAAACAAATCATCCAGGAGCCCTTTTTACTTTGCGGCGTGTGCAACAACCAGTCTCTACTCTAACAATAGGCCCTAATAAGGTACTTAGGCCACCCTATGTAAAGCCACCTCCCCAACCTCCCACAGCTCATCACCTTCCCTCAACCATAGCCCGGGCTAATGTTACAACTCCAAGACCATCAGAAACCAGCCCTCCCCTGGTGAGGCCCAGTCTCATGACCGCATCTAAAGACCCCCTCTGGGAGCTAGTGGGTGCTGCCTTCCTGACGTTAAACCACACCAACCCTAACATGACTAACTCCTGTTGGTTATGTTATGATGTGAGGCCCCCATTCTATGAGGCAATAGGGCTAAACACCACTCACGATACCTCATGTGAAGAAAACCCTACTCAATGTTCCTGGGGAGACCGTAAGAGAGGTCTGGCCATACAGCAGGTAAGCGGACAAGGAACCTGCTTAGGAAAAGTGCCAAAGAACAGACGGGACTTATGTACTGTTATTAACGCCAGTTCTACCTGGGAAAATGCTATTAAATGGGTAATTCCAAAGGACAATGGGTGGTGGCTATGCTCGCGGTCTGGACTCACCCCGTGCCTATCAACTAAGGTGTTTAACAGCTCTAAAGAATTCTGTGTTATAGTGACTGTGCTGCCCCGCATCCTCTATCATTCGGAAGAGAGTCTATATTCATACTGGAATACAAAAATGGTTGAAAAAAGGAAAAAGAGAGAACCTATTTCCACAGTAACTATTGCTACCCTACTCAGCCTAGGGTTAGCGGGAGCAGGAACCGGCATAGCTTCTTTGGCCACCCAGCAGAAAGGGATGTCTTCGCTGCGTGCAGCCATAGACGAAGATATAGAGAGAATAGAAACCTCCATTAGCCACCTAGAAAAACCCCTCACTTCAATGTCTGAGGTAGTACTTCAAAACCGACGAGGTCTGGACTTGTTGTTCCTCCAAAAGGGGGGAGTATGTGTTGCTCTAGGAAGAATGTTGTTTTTACTCTGACCATACCGGAGTTGTTCGTGACTACATGTCTAAACTTCGAAAGAGCCTGGAACAAAGAAAACGAGAAAGAGAGGCCGGGGAAAGCTGGTTCGAGTCTTGGTTTAACCAGTCCCCATGGTTGGCTACCCTTTTATCTGCATTGGCAGGGCCAATAATAATCAACCTATTACTTGTTACCATAGGACCCTGGATTCTAAACCGACTTATGACTTTTGTCAAAAGTCGAATTAATACTATCCAACTTCTGGTCCTCCGCCAACAATATCAGGCTCTTCATCCCCTTGAGAATGATTCCTCAATTTAGGCTGTAAGAAAAGGGGGGAATGAAAGGAATAGGAGGTCTCAGCGGGCCCCAACCCCCTTGTTGGAGAAACCAGTACCAAACATCCCATGTAGATAAGATAAGCAATGCGGCAGGGCTCAGTTAGGGCATATAGAATGTGGGGAATGTGAGTGGGGGGTACATGCAAGATGTGAAGTACGTGCAAGATGTGAGGTACGCGCAAGATGTGCTCTGCCTGCTTGCCCAATGTTGATAACGAAAATATGCATGCCACCGCAGTCTATATAAGATTTCCCCTAAAGAGGCTCAGGGTCGTGTTTTCCTAACCGGTCCTGCGTGTCCGTGTGGGAGCTCGACCCTGGCTAGCCAGCCCAATAAACTCTGCTTTGTTGATTGCATTCTCGCCTGGCTCTCTGTCTCTCGGGGGAATAGGATTCCAGGTCCTAACACATTCACATGCTAACTCAAATCTCAAGGAGAAACAACGTGCCGGAACCTCCTGCTTCAGACCTTGATCTCCTGCAAGAGATAGAGTGATTCTTCCATTCTCTCCAATGAGGCTTTCTTGTACAAAGTTCGTGTTCCTCCACAATGAAAATGCTGAGAGGTAGGTAGTATTCCTTTAACCAGCTATCTCCATTCACAATGCTAAGCAAAGTGCTAGACCTGCTTGCTTCTGACATGAATGGTTCTCTTACAAGAGCTCCAGTACTTCTTCCTTTCACTTGTAGGGGCGACCTAGCAGAAATGTGATTTTTTCACCCATGAAAACGATGAGACAGGCAGTATTCCTTTAAACAGTTAACTCAATTCACTATCCTAAAAAAGGGGCCACACTCTCTTGCTTCTACCATTAATGATTGTCTTACAAGTGCTCCAGCACTTCTTCCTTTCAGTTGCATAGAGCCATTTAGCACAAAGTTGATTTTCTTCACAGAAGAAAACAATGAGAGACAGGCAGTATTTCTTTCTTCAGCTCACTCAAATCACAATACTAAACCAGGCCCTAGGCCCTCTTGCTTCTCACATTAATGATACTCTTGCAAGAGTTGCAGTGCTTCTTCCATTCTTTTGAGGGTCGATTTACCACAGAGCTGATGTTCTTCACCCATGAAAACACTGAGTTAGGCAGTATTCCTTTGCACAGTTAACTCTGTTCACCACGGTAGACAAGGTGCTGGACCCTCTTGCTTCTAACATTAAGGATTGTCTGTCCACTGCTACAGTGCCTCTTCCATTCACTTTAAAGGGGCGATTTTATACAAAGCTGATGTTCTCCACATGTTAAAACGCTGACAGATAGGCAGTTCTGCTATCACACACTTATGTAATTCCCCCTTGTAAACAATGTGCTAAGTTGTCTTGTTTGTAACATTAATGGTTCCCTTACAAGGGAAGCAGTGCTTCTTCCTTCCACTTGAAAAGGGCTATTTCTCACATTGATAATGTTCTTCACACTTTAAAAGTCTGAGAGATAGGCAGTATTGCTTTAAAAAGTGAACTCTATTATCACTGCTAAACAAACTGCTAGAGTCTCTTGCTGCTGCTCTTCATGGTTTTGCTCCATGACAAACTGCCCTTGTTCAATTCACCTACATGCAGCTATTTGGCACAATGCTGATGCACCTCACCCATTCAAAAACTCAGTAGTAGGCAGGATTCCACTCAACTGGTAACTCACTTTTTCTAGGGAAACAAGGTGCAAGGCATTCCTGCCTCTCACACATCGTGTAGTGCCAGGAGATACAAGTGTTTGCCTATTTCCTATGAAGCAGGTATGTGTCAAAGAGTAGCTGGTTCTGCACTTCAAAGGCTATCATTTCACAAGCATTCTTTTCACATGCTAACTCAAATCTCAAGGAGAAACAATGTGCAAGAACCTCCTGCTTCAGACCTTGATCTCCTGCAAGAGATAGAGTGATTCTTCCATTCTCTCGAATGGGGCTTTCTTGTACAAAGTTCGTGTTCCTCCACAATGAAAATGCTGAGAGGTAGGTAGTATTCCTTTAACCAGCTATCTCCTTTCACAATGCTAAGCAAAGTGCTAGACCTGCTTGCTTCTGACATGAATACTTCTCTTATAATAGCTCCAGTACTTCTTCCTTTCACTTGTAGGGGCGACCTAGCACAAATGTGATTTTTTTCACCCATGAAAACGATGAGACAGGCAGTATTCCTTTAAACAGTTAACTCAATTCACTATGCTAAATAAGGGGCCACACCCTCTTGCTGCTACCATTAATGATTCTCTTACAAGTGCTCCAGCACTTCCTCCTTTCACTTGCATAGAGCCATTTAGCACAAAGTTGATTTTCCTCACACAAGAAAACAATGAGAGACAGGCAGTATTTCTTTCTTCAGCTCACTCAAATCACAATACTAAACCAGGCCCTAGGCCCTCTTGCTTCTCACATTAATGATACTATTGGAAGAGTTGCAGTGCTTCTTCCATTCTTTTGTGAGGGTCGATTTACCACAGAGCTGATGTTCTTCACCCATGAAAACACTGAGTTAGTCAGTATTTCTTTGCACAGTTAACCCCGTTCACCACGGTAGACAAGGTGCTGGACCCTCTTGCTTCTAACATTAAGGATTGTCTGTCCACTGCTACAGTGCTTCTTCCATTCACTTTAAAGGGGCGATTTTATACAAAGCTGATGTACTCCACACGTTAAAACGCTGACAGATAGGCAGTTCTGCTATCACACACTTATGTAATTCCCCCTTGTAAACAATGTGCTAAGTTGTGTTGTTTGTAATATTAATGGTTCCGTTACAAGGGAAGCAGTGCTTCTTCCTTCCACTTGAAAAGGGCTATTTTTCACAATGATAATGATCTTCACACTTTAAAAGTCTGAGAGATAGGCAGTATTGCTTTAAAAAATGAACTCTATTCTCACTGCTAAACAAAGTGCTAGAGCCTCTTGCTGCTGCTCTTCATGGTTTTGCTCCATGACAAACTGCCCTTGTTCAATTCACCTACATGCAGCTATTTGGCACAATGCTGATGCACCTCACCCATTCAAAAACTCAGTAGTAGGCAGGATTCCACTCAACTGGTAACTCACTTTTCCTAGGGAAACAAGGTGCAAGGCATTCCTGCCTCTCACACATCGTGTAGTGCCATGAGATACAATTGTTTCCCTATTTCGTATGAAGCGGGTCTTGTCAAAGAGTAGCTGGTTCTGCACTTCAAAGGCTATCATTTCACAAGCCTTTCGTTCACATGCTAACTCAAATCAATGTGCAAGAACCTCCTGCTTCAGACCTTGATTATCCTGCAAGAGATAGAGTGATTCTTCCATTCTCTCGAATGGGGCTTTCTTGTACAAAGTTCGTGTTCCTCCAGAATGAAAATGCTGAGAGGTAGGTAGTATTCCTTTAACCAGCTATCTCCATTCACAATGCTAAGCAAAGTGCTAGACTTGCTTGCTTCTGACATGAATGGTTCTCTTACAAGAGCTCCAGTACTTCTCCCTTTCACTTGTAGCGGGGACCTAGCACAAATGTGATTTTTTTCACCCATGAAAACGATGTGACAGGCAGTATTCATTTAACCAGTTAACTCAATTCACTATGCTAAATAAGGGGCCACACCCTCTTGCTTCTACCATTAATGATTCTCTTACAAGTGCTCCAGCACTTCTTCCTTTCACTTGCATAGAGCCATTTAGCACAAAGTTGATTTTGCTCACACAAGAAAACAATGAGAGATAGGCAGTATTAATTTCTTCAGCTCACCCAAATGACAATACTAAACCAGGCCCTAGGCCTTCTTTCTTCTCACATTAATGATTCTCTTGCAAGAGTTGCAGTGCTTCTTCCATTCTTTTGTGAGGCTCGATGTACCACAGAGCTGATGTTCTTCACCCATGAAAACACTGAGTTAGGCAGTATTCCTTTGCACAGTTAACTCTGTTTACCACGGTAAACAAGGTGCTAGATCCTCTGGCTTCTAACGTTAAGGATTGTCTTTCAACTCCTACAGTGCTTCTTCCATTCACTTTCTGTTTTACAGAAAGTTGATGTTCTTCACACTTTAACACGCTGACAGATAGGCACTATTGCTTTCGCACACTAATGTAATTCCCCCTTGTTAACAATGTGCTAAGTTGTCTTGTTTGCAGCATCAATGGTTCTCTTACAAGGGCTACAGTGTTTCTTCCTTGCACTTTAAATGCATTATTGGGCACAGAGTAATATTCAACACGCATGAAAACACTGAGGGATAGGCAGTATTCGTTTAAACAAGTACCACCATTATCCTTGGAAAACACGGTGCTTGACCCTCCTGCTTCTAACATTCACAATTCTCTTAAAGGAGATGCCGTGCTTCATCCATCCACTACTAAGATGAGATTTATCACAAAATTGATGTTCCTCACCCATGAAAACAATGAGACTTAGGCAGTATTCCTTTCAACAGGTAACTGAATTCCCAATTTTAAAGAACGTACCAGATCCTTTTGCTAATAAAATGAAAGATTCTCTTCCAATATCTACAGTGTATCTTCCTTTCACTTGTGGGGGCAATTTAGCACCAAGTTGATGTTTCTCTCCCATGAAATCATTGAGAGGTAGGCAGTATTCCTTTGCACAGTTAACTCTGTTCACCACGGTAAACAAGGTGTTAGACCCTCTTGCTTCTAACATTAAGGATTGTCTGTCCACTGCTACAGTGCTTCTTCCATTCACTTTAAAGGGGCGATTTTATACAAAGCCGATGTTCCCCACACGTTAAAACGCTGACAGATAGGCAGTTCTGCTATCACACACTTATGTAATTCCCCCTTGTAAACAATGTGCTAAGTTGTCTTGTTTGTAACATTAATGGTTCCCTTACAAGGGAAGCAGTGCTTCTTCCTTCCACTTGAAAAGGGCTATTTTATCACAATGATAATGTTCTTCACACTTTAAAAGTCTGAGAGATAGGCAGTATTCCTTTAAAAAGTGAACTCTATGCTCACT
This sequence comes from Castor canadensis, assembly GCF_047511655.1. NCBI lineage: Eukaryota > Metazoa > Chordata > Mammalia > Rodentia > Castoridae > Castor > Castor canadensis. The sequence continues at coordinate 97,699,025 of NC_133397.1, read as the reverse complement.
GCTAAACAAAGTGCTAGAGCCTCTTGCTGCTGCTCTTCATGGTTTTGCTCCATGACAAACTGCCCTTGTTCAATTCACCTACATGCAGCTATTTGGCACAATGCTGATGCACCTCACCCTTTAAAAAACTAAGTAGGAGGCAGGAATCCAGTCAACAGGTAACTCACTTCTAGGGAATCAAGGTGCAAGACATTCCTGCCTCTCACACATCGTGTAGTGCCAGGAGACACAAGTGTTTGCCTATTTGCTATGAAGCAGGTATGTGTCAAAGAGTAGCTGGTTCTGCACTTCAAAGGCTATCATTTCACAAGCATTCCTTTCACAGGCTAACTCAAATCTCAAGGAGAAACAACGTGCCGGAACCTCCTGCTTCAGACCTTGATCTCCTGCAAGAGATAGAGTGATTCTTCCATTCTCTCGAATGGGGCTTCCTTGTACAAAGTTCGTGGTCCTCCACAATGAAAATGCTGAGAGGTAGGCAGTATTCCTTTAACCAGCTATCTCCATTCACAATGCTAAGCAAAGTGCTAGACCTGCTTGCTTCTGACATGAATGGTTCTCTTACAAGAGCTGCAGTACTTCTTCCTTTCACTTGTAGGGGCGACCTAGCACAAATGTGACTTTTTTCACCCATGAAAACGATGTGACAGGCAGTATTCCTTTAAACATTTAACTCAATTCACTATGCTAAATAAGGGGCCACACCCTCTTGCTTCTACCATTAATGATTGTCTTACAAGTGCTCCAGCACTTCTTCCTTTCACTTGCATAGAGCCATTTAGCACAAAGTTGATTTTCCTCACACAAGAAAACAATGAGAGACAGGCAGTATTTCTTTCTTCAGCTCACTCAAATCACAATACTAAACCAGGCCCTAGGCCGTCTTGCTTCTCACATTAATGATACTCTTGCAAGACTTGCAGTGCTTCTTCCATTCTTTTGAGGATCGATTTACCACAGAGCTGATGTTCTTCACCCATGAAAACACTGAGTTAGGCAGTATTTCTTTGCACAGTTAACTCTGTTCACCACGGTAGACAAGGTGCTGGACCCTCTTGCTTCTAACATTAAGGATTGTCTGTCCACTGCTACAGTGCTTCTTCCATTCACTTTAAAGGGGCGATTTTATACAAAGCTGATGTACTCCACACGTTAAAACGCTGACAGATAGGCAGTTCTGCTATCACACACTTATGTAATTCCCCCTTGTAAACAATGTGCTAAGTTGTCTTGTTTGTAACATTAATGGTTCCCATGCAAGGGAAGCAGTGCTTCTTCCTTCCACTTGAAAAGGGCTATTTTTCACAATGATAATGTTCTTCACACTTAAAAAGTCTGAGAGATAGGCAGTATTCCTTTAAAAAGTGAACTCTATTCTCACTGCTAAACAAAGTGCTAGGGCCTCTTGCTGCTGCTCTTCATGGTTTTGCTCCATGACAAACTGCCCTTGTTCAATTCACCTACATGCAGCTATTTGGCACAATGCTGATGCACCTCACCCATTCAAAAACTCAGTAGTAGGCAGGATTCCACTCAACTGGTAACTCACTTTTCCTAGGGAAACAAGGTGCAAGGCATTCCTGCCTCTCACACATCGTGTAGTGCCATGAGATACAATTGTTTCCCTATTTCGTATGAAGCGGGTCTTGTCAAAGAGTAGCTGGTTCTGCACTTCAAAGGCTATCATTTCACAAGCCTTTCGTTCACATGCTAACTCAAATCAATGTGCAAGAACCTCCTGCTTCAGACCTTGATTATCCTGCAAGAGATAGAGTGATTCTTCCATTCTCTCGAATGGGGCTTTCTTGTACAAAGTTCGTGTTCCTCCAGAATGAAAATGCTGAGAGGTAGGTAGTATTCCTTTAACCAGCTATCTCCATTCACAATGCTAAGCAAAGTGCTAGACTTGCTTGCTTCTGACATGAATGGTTCTCTTACAAGAGCTCCAGTACTTCTCCCTTTCACTTGTAGCGGGGACCTAGCACAAATGTGATTTTTTTCACCCATGAAAACGATGTGACAGGCAGTATTCATTTAACCAGTTAACTCAATTCACTATGCTAAATAAGGGGCCACACCCTCTTGCTTCTACCATTAATGATTCTCTTACAAGTGCTCCAGCACTTCTTCCTTTCACTTGCATAGAGCCATTTAGCACAAAGTTGATTTTGCTCACACAAGAAAACAATGAGAGATAGGCAGTATTAATTTCTTCAGCTCACCCAAATGACAATACTAAACCAGGCCCTAGGCCTTCTTTCTTCTCACATTAATGATTCTCTTGCAAGAGTTGCAGTGCTTCTTCCATTCTTTTGTGAGGCTCGATGTACCACAGAGCTGATGTTCTTCACCCATGAAAACACTGAGTTAGGCAGTATTCCTTTGCACAGTTAACTCTGTTTACCACGGTAAACAAGGTGCTAGATCCTCTGGCTTCTAACGTTAAGGATTGTCTTTCAACTCCTACAGTGCTTCTTCCATTCACTTTCTGTTTTACAGAAAGTTGATGTTCTTCACACTTTAACACGCTGACAGATAGGCACTATTGCTTTCGCACACTAATGTAATTCTCCGTTGTTAACAATGTGTTAAGTTGTCTTGTTTGCAGCATTAATGGTTCTCTTACAAGGGCTACAGTGTTTCTTCCTTGCACTTTAAATGCATTATTGGGCACAGAGTAATATTCAACACGCATGAAAACACTGAGTGATAGGCAGTATTCGTTTAAACAAGTACCACCATTATCCTTGGAAAACACGGTGCTTGACCCTCCTGCTTCTAACATTCACAATTCTCTTAAAGCAGATGCCGTGCTTCATCCATCCACTACTAAGATGAGATTTAGCACAAAATTGATGTTCCTCACCCATGAAAACAATGAGACTTAGGCAGTATTCCTTTCAACAGGTAACTGAATTCCCAATTTTAAAGGAGGTGCCAGATCCTCTTGCTAATAAAATGAAAGATTCTCTTCCAATATCTACAGTGTATCTTCCTTTCACTTGTGGGGGCAATTTAGCACCACGTTGATGTTTCTCTCCGATGAAATCATTGAGAGGTAGGCAGTATTCCTTTGCACAGTTAACTCTGTTCTCCACGGTAAACAAGGTGTTAGACCCTCTTGCTTCTAACATTAAGGATTGTCTGTCCACTGTTACAGTGCTTCTTCCATTCACTTTAAAGGGGCGATTTTATACAAAGCCGATGTTCCCCACACGTTAAAACGCTGACAGATAGGCAGTTCTGCTATCACACACTTATGTAATTCCCCCTTGTAAACAATGTGCTAAGTTGTCTTGTTTGTAACATTAATGGTTCCCTTACAAGGGAAGCAGTGCTTCTTCCTTCCACTTGAAAAGGGCTATTTTATCACAATGATAATGTTCTTCACACTTTAAAAGTCTGAGAGATAGGCAGTATTCCTTTAAAAAGTGAACTCTATTCTCACTGCTAAACAAAGTGCTAGAGCCTCTTGCTGCTGCTCTTCATGGTTTTGCTCCATGACAAACTGCCCTTGTTCAATTCACCTACATGCAGCTATTTGGCACAATGCTGATGCACCTCACCCTTTAAAAAACTAAGTAGGAGGCAGGAATCCAGTCAACAGGTAACTCACTTCTAGGGAATCAAGGTGCAAGACATTCCTGCCTCTCACACATCGTGTAGTGCCAGGAGATACAAGTGTTTGCCTATTTGCTATGAAGCAGGTATGTGTCAAAGAGTAGCTGGTTCTGCACTTCAAAGGCTATCATTTCACAAGCATTCCTTTCACAGGCTAACTCAAATCTCAAGGAGAAACAACGTGCCGGAACCTCCTGCTTCAGACCTTGATCTCCTGCAAGAGATAGAGTGATTCTTCCATTCTCTCGAATGGGGCTTCCTTGTACAAAGTTCGTGGTCCTCCACAATGAAAATGCTGAGAGGTAGGCAGTATTCCTTTAACCAGCTATCTCCATTCACAATGCTAAGCAAAGTGCTAGACCTGCTTGCTTCTGACATGAATGGTTCTCTTACAAGAGCTGCAGTACTTCTTCCTTTCACTTGTAGGGGCGACCTAGCACAAATGTGACTTTTTTCACCCATGAAAACGATGTGACAGGCAGTATTCCTTTAAACATTTAACTCAATTCACTATGCTAAATAAGGGGCCACACCCTCTTGCTTCTACCATTAATGATTGTCTTACAAGTGCTCCAGCACTTCTTCCTTTCACTTGCATAGAGCCATTTAGCACAAAGTTGATTTTCCTCACACAAGAAAACAATGAGAGACAGGCAGTATTTCTTTCTTCAGCTCACTCAAATCACAATACTAAACCAGGCCCTAGGCCGTCTTGCTTCTCACATTAATGATACTCTTGCAAGACTTGCAGTGCTTCTTCCATTCTTTTGAGGATCGATTTACCACAGAGCTGATGTTCTTCACCCATGAAAACACTGAGTTAGGCAGTATTTCTTTGCACAGTTAACTCTGTTCACCACGGTAGACAAGGTGCTGGACCCTCTTGCTTCTAACATTAAGGATTGTCTGTCCACTGCTACAGTGCTTCTTCCATTCACTTTAAAGGGGCGATTTTATACAAAGCTGATGTACTCCACACGTTAAAACGCTGACAGATAGGCAGTTCTGCTATCACACACTTATGTAATTCCCCCTTGTAAACAATGTGCTAAGTTGTCTTGTTTGTAACATTAATGGTTCCCATGCAAGGGAAGCAGTGCTTCTTCCTTCCACTTGAAAAGGGCTATTTTTCACAATGATAATGTTCTTCACACTTAAAAAGTCTGAGAGATAGGCAGTATTCCTTTAAAAAGTGAACTCTATTCTCACTGCTAAACAAAGTGCTAGGGCCTCTTGCTGCTGCTCTTCATGGTTTTGCTCCATGACAAACTGCCCTTGTTCAATTCACCTACATGCAGCTATTTGGCACAATGCTGATGCACCTCACCCATTCAAAAACTCAGTAGTAGGCAGGATTCCACTCAACTGGTAACTCACTTTTCCTAGGGAAACAAGGTGCAAGGCATTCCTGCCTCTCACACATCGTGTAGTGCCATGAGATACAATTGTTTCCCTATTTCGTATGAAGCGGGTCTTGTCAAAGAGTAGCTGGTTCTGCACTTCAAAGGCTATCATTTCACAAGCATTCCTTTTGAAAGGAATAGGAGGTCTCAGGCGGGCCCCAACCCCCTTGTTGCAGAAACCAGTACCAAACATCCCATGTAGATAAGATAAGCAATGCGGTAGGGCTCAGTTAGGGCATATAGAATGTGATGAATGTGAGTGGGGGGTACATGCAAGATGTGAAGTACGTGCAAGATGTGAGGTACGCGCAAGATGTGCTCTTCCTGCTTGCCCAATGTTGATAACGAAAATATGCATGCCACCGCAGTCTATATAAGATTTCCCCTAAAGAGGCTCAGGGTCGTGTTTTCCTAACCGGTCCTGCGTGTCCGTGTGGGAGCTCGACCCTGGCTAGCCAGCCCAATAAACTCTGCTTTGTTGATTGTATTCTCGCCTGGCTCTCTGTCTCTCGGGGGAATAGGATTCCGGGTCCTAACATTTGGAGGTCCCACCGAGATTTCATTTTCTCGAGAGACAGAACCTGCCTGTGAGAAAGCAGGGGCGATCCCAAGTCCTAGGCGTTGGGAGGGGATCCCAGACCCTCATTTGGAGGAACTTGAGTGTTCCATTTGGGCCGCGGCGGGGATTCGGCCAATCCCCAGGGAGATTCATTCTGGGAATCTCGCAAGGAGGACCACAGGGTCCTATTGGGAGAGGCTTTCCTCTCATTTGGGCTCGAGCATTTTAGGAACCCTGGCGCCAGGTGAAGAACTAATTGAGCTAGTCGAACGACCACCCGTCAAGTGGACCCCTTTCGGCCTGATATCCCAGTTGGACGGTGAGGAGGTTGAATGGGGTGCGCACCAGTGTGAGAGAAGGACCGGTCCGAGCGAGTGCTGGAGAGTGTTGTGTGTGTGTGGAATTATTGTTGCCTTTACCCTTTTTGTTCTATCTCTCTTGGTGTTTGAGTCTCCTTCCACAATGGGACAGGGACAAACAACCCCAAAGTCTCTGATCCTTTCTCACTTTCCAGAAGTTAAAGAAAGGGCCTTAAATGCGGGTCTGGTCATCAAGAAAGGTAAGTTCGACACCTTTTGTTCTGCAGAGTGGCCCACCTTTGGAGTCGGGTGGCCCATTCAAGGTTCCCTCTCCCTAGACCTGATCACTAAGGTTAAAGCAGTCATTTTTCAGCCAGACAATCGAGGCCATCCAGACCAAGTTCCTTACATTTTGGTTTGGGAGGATCTGGTGAGGAACCCTCCCCCTTGGTTAACAGTTTTTCTGACCCACCCCTCCAGTTCGGCCCCCGGGGCTAAAACCCCAGTCACGCCCGCCTTGGTCATAAAGGAGGAGGAAAAACTTCCTCTTCCCACCTTGACCGGTCCTCAAATTAGGGCATCTCCTTCACCATCTCTGGTCTTACCAGAGAGTTCCCCCCTTTACCCATCCCTCGCAGGGGCAGAGGAAGATCGGCCGCCTCCATACGTGACTCCCCCTGGCCAAGCCAGTGCCCCGGAGGAGGAAATTTCCTCATCCTCCTCAACAGGACTGGCAGCAGGAGGAGGAATGGGTCGAAGACTTCGCCCCCGAGGGATCCGGGAAAGGGAGGGGGAAGACGGGCCCCCCTCATCAACACAGGGGGAGGAAACTGTCCCTACACTTCCAGTCCGGATGGTGGGCCAAGGGGGACCGGGAGGAGGGCAACAGTTTCAGTACTGGCCCTTCTCCTCCAGTGATCTATATAACTGGAGGACGCAGAACCCGCCCTTTTCTGAAGACCCCAAGTGTCTCATAGATCTCCTGGAGTCCATCATGCATACACACCGTCCCACTTGGGATGACTGTCATCAGCTGCTCAATACTCTTTTTACGACGGAGGAACGAGAGCGCATCCTCAACGAAGCGAGGAAGAACGTCTTGGGGGATAATGGGAGACCCACAACTCTCCAACCGGCCATAGACGAGGCTTTTCCCCTACGCCGCCCTAATTGGGATTTCGGGACCGCAGAAGGTAGGGAGCGTCTTCGGATCTACTGCCAGACTCTTATGGCCGGTCTCCGAGCGGCCGCCAGAAGGCCCACCAATTTTGCAAAAGTGAAAGCAGTCGTTCAAAGGGAAAACGAAAGCCCAGCCGGTTTCTTAGAGTGCCTCTATGAGGCATACCGTCAGTACACCCCTATTGACCCTGAGGCGGACCTCCACCGGTCTGCTGTGGTACTCTCATTCATTAATCAGGCAGCTCCAGACATTAGGAGAAAACTCAATAAACAGGAAAACTTAGGGGAGATGACTATAAGGGAAATGCTGCAGGTAGCAGAAAAGGTCTTTACCGCTAGGGAAACTCCAGAAGAAAGGGAGGAAAGACAGAGAAAGGAAGACAGGGAGGCCCAGGAGAAATTGAGAAAGGAGGACCGGGAGTTCCAGGCTAAGGAAAACCGAAAGCAACAGAGAGAAATGGCTCGTATTTTCCTAGCGGGTGTCCGGGACCAACCCAGGGGAGGGGGCCACGCCAGGACCCCGGATAAGGAACACTGTTTTTACTGTAAGGAAACGGGGCATTGGAAGAGAGAATGTCCTAAGTTAAAGGGAAGAAGAGGGTTTGGAAGGAGACCGGGGGAAAAGAGGGAAAGGGAACGAGCAGTAGAGCAGGCCAGAGTCCTCCTAGCCGGAGAAGAGGACTGAAGGAGACGGGGCTCAGACCCCCTCCCCGAGTCCTGGGTAACAATGCATGTGGAGGGGAAGCCGATGGGGTTCATGGTGGATACCGGCGCCCAATATTCGGTTTTAAACAAGGCACATGGACCTTTGAACAAGGCACGAACAAGTGTTGTTCAGGGGGCCACCGGTACGCAGTTATGTACATGGACTACCAAAAGAAAGGTGAACTTAGGAAAACACCAGGTCACACACTCCTTCTTGGTCGTCCCTGAGAGCCCCGCTCCCCTGCTCGGACGGGACCTACTCACCAAAATAGGGGCCCATATCCATTTTGAACCAGATGGAATAATTGTGACTGATCGAGAAGGGAGCCCGATTCATGTCTTGTCCCTATCATTGGCTGACGAGCATCGTCTGTTTGAGAGTCAACAGGAACCAGGAGGGGACATGACTCATTGGGTAAAAAGATTTCCCACGGCCTGGGCGGAGACTGCGGGAACCGGCCTCGCCAAACACCTCCCGCCCGTAGTTATACAATTGAAGGCTTCTGCTCTCCCCATTCGGGTGAAACAGTATCCTATGCCTGAGGAGGCCCGAAGAGGCATAGCCCCTCATATCCACAGGCTAATAAAGGAAGGAGTACTGCGACCTTGTCAGTCTGCCTGGAATACTCCTCTGCTCCCCGTCCGAAAGCCGGGAAGCGGGGACTATAGGTCTGTGCAAGACCTACGAAAGGTAAACGAGCGGACGGAGGACATTCATCCCACCGTTCCGAATCCCTATACCTTGCTCAGCCACCTACCCCCCTCGCAAGTATGGTATACAACCCTTGATTTGAAAGATGCTTTCTTCAGCATTCCATTGTCAGAAATTAGTCAGCCGCTATTTGCTTTCGAATGGCAAGAAGATGGGGGCCAATCTGGACAGCTCACTTGGACCAGACTGCCGCAAGGATTTAAAAACTCTCCCACCCTGTTTAATGAGGCCCTGAGCCAGGACCTGGAACCTTTTCGTCGGAGCCACCCACGAGTCACTCTATTACAGTATGTTGATGACTTACTGTTAGCGGCAGAAACCCGAGAGGAGTGCATCAAGGCTACTGAACACCTGCTAACGGAATTAGGTGAGCTGGGGTATCGGGCAAGTGCCAAGAAAACTCACATCTGTAAAAGGTCAGTGACATATTTGGGTTATCGGATTGCAGATGGGGCAAGATGGCTGACTGATGCCATGAAACAGACTATTCTGGCTATCCCATCCCCGACATCCACTAGGGGGGTGAGAGAATTCCTGGGCTCCGCGGGGTTCTGTAGACTCTGGATTCCAGGATTTGCGGAAATAGCCAGACCCCTATATGAGGCCACCAAAGAAGCTCCAGATTGGAGTTGGGGAGAGAGAGAACAACAGGCCTTTGAGCAGCTAAAAGACGCTCTTTTGCAGGCCCCTGCCTTAGCCTTGCCAGATCCTACAAGACCATTCACTCTGTTTGTAGATGAGAAAAAGGGGGTAGCCAAAGGAGTCTTGACCCAACAGCTAGGTCCCTGGAAGAGACCAGTGGCATACTTTTCCAAGAAATTAGATGCAGTAGCGGCAGGATGGCCCCCCTGCCTCCGCATCATAGCGGCCATTGCCGTGCTGGTGAGAGAAGCCGATAAACTAACCTTTGGACAGGCCCTCTGGGTAACGGCCCCTCACCCGGTGGAGGGAATCCTTAAACAACCCCCTGGGAAATGGATGACGAATGCCAGGCTCACCCACTACCAGGGGCTCTTGTTGGATTCCCCTCGGATCACATTCACAGATCCCGTAATCCTGAACCCTGCCACCTTGTTGCCTAACCCGGAACTGCAGACACCTGTCCATAACTGCAAAGAATTCCTCTCCGAAGTTACACAGGTACGGGCTGACCTAAAGGATACCCCCCTGTCCGCCTGCAAATTAAACTGGTACACGGATGGAAGCAGTTTTTTCCAAGATGGAGCCCGAAGGGCAGGGGCAGCTGTAGTCGACCAAGAAGGAAATACGGTATGGAGCAGCGCCCTCCCACCCAGAACATCAGCCCAAAAAGCGGAATTAATTGCCTTGGCAGAGGCCCTGGAGAGGGCAAAAGAAAAGTGAGTCAATATCTACACCGATAGCCGCTATGCTTTCGGTACCATCCATGTCCACGGGGCCATCTATCGCGAAAGAGGATTCCGCACAGCAGAAGGAAAACATCTAAAGAACCTAGCCAAAGTCCAGCGTCTATTAATGGCAGTGGAAAAACCAAAGGCAGTGGCAGTGATGTATGTCCCAGGCCACCAGTCTGCCAAGACGCCGGAAGCTGTCGGTAACAACAGAGCAGATCAAGAAGCAAAGAGAGTAGCAATGGTGAGTCCTCCCATGGAGACAGGGCAACCTTCCACGGTTGCGGCGATAGACGTGCCGGTCCCAGAGCTCCCTCCGCTACCCCCCCGACCAGAATACTCCACAGAGGATTTCACTTGGATGAGAGCCCACTCCCCCTTTAGAGAAGGGGAAGACGGATGGAAAAGCGACTTGGAAGGCAAGTTAATTCTGCCTGAAAAACTCGGACGATTCCTGTTGGCTAACTTACATAAGTCCACCCATTTGGGGCGGAGAAAATTACTAGACTTGTTGACATCTGCGCAGCTCCGATTTCCGAACCAGACCATAACAGTCCGCCAAATTGTGGAAGATTGTGCCAGCTGCACAATCATGAAACCAGGACGAAGGGAGGGGCACCATACAGGTACTCGGGAACGGGGGAGGGCTCCGGAAAGAAGTTGAAAAGTGGATTTTACTGAGGTAAAACCGGGAAAGTTTGGGTACAAATATTTGCTGGTATTCATAGATACCTTTTCAGGCTGGGTGGAGGCTTTTCCTACAAAGAAGGAGACGAGTCAGGTAGTGGCAAAGGCTTTGCTAGAGGAAATCATACCCAGATATGGGGTGCCCGAGGCAATTGGGTCAGATAACGGTCCGGCTTTTGTTAGTAAAGTCCTGCAGGGACTAGCCCAGACTATGGGGGCCAATTGGAAGCTACATTGTGAATATAACCCCCAGAGCTCAGGGCAAGTAGAAAGGATGAATAGGACACTAAAGGAGACTTTAGCCAAATTGGCCCTGGAGACTGGCGGTGATTGGGTGACGCTCCTTCCCTTGGCCATCTTCCGAGTCCGGAACTCCCCCTATGTCCATGGGCTAACTCCCTTTGAGATCCTGTATGGGGCTCCACCCCCCATCATTCAGAGGACCTTAAGCCCAGAACTAGGTGATCTGGCCCCAAATTACCTGACCATGTTGCAGGCTTTAGCTAAAGTGCAACAACGGATTTGGCCCTTAATTCAAGCATACCACGCTGTTAAGAGGGACCCGGCTCCGGAACATGGCATAGTCCCAGGTGACATGGTATGGGTTAAAAGGCATCAGTCCAAAACCCTAGAGCCTAGATGGAAAGGACCTTATGTTGTACTGTTTACTACCCCTACCGCCCTCAAGGTCGACGGGATTGCAGCATGGGTACACCATTCCCATGTAAGACGGGCTCACCCTCCAGAGAAAAAACAGGAAAATTGGTCCGCACGGAAGCATCCAACAAACCCACTCAAGCTCCGGCTGATACGGGATGCTCCGAAAAACGAGAACACTCCAGATGCTCCGCAGCCCTCCTAGAATGGGATTATCACCTGGGTCCACTACACCCACATCAGACCGGCAGATCCGGTAGCTATGAAGAAAGGCTTCCTGCCAACAAGAAGGGTGTCCCACCACAAGGAAAATTTTTTCAAACTCAAACTTCATACTGGACCTCGGTAACTTTATTCCTTTTTCTAACCCTGTCCACCACTTGCTGGGGGCATACAAATCCACATCAACCTTTTAACCTGACCTGGATGATTGTAGATGTGTCCACAGGAGACATTCTTAACCAGACCTCCAAGGTGACCCCTCCCAGCACCTGGTTCCCAAAATTATACTTTGACTTAAGGGCCTTATTCACTGGCAGGGGACAATGGGATTTGCGCCAAAGTTACTTCTATGTCTGCCCCGCTCCCCAACCCAACCACAGAAAAAAATGTGGAGGAATCGCAGACTATTATTGTAAGTCATGGGGTTGTGAGAGCTCAGGGGATATATGGTGGCCACCCCCCGAACAGGGGGACCTTATTCAATTAAGTAGAGTCTCTCAATCTGGCATTACATACCACCAACCTAGACCTATAAATAAGGGATGCCCAACTCCCCCCAATTGTAATCCCATTATGATAAATTTCACTGATTTAGGAAAAAAGGCAACGAATTGGGAATTGGGTAAATCCTGGGGAGTCAGACTCTACAAAACAAATCATCCAGGAGCCCTTTTTACTTTGCGGCGTGTGCAACAACCAGTCTCTACTCTAACAATAGGCCCTAATAAGGTACTTAGGCCACCCTATGTAAAGCCACCTCCCCAACCTCCCACAGCTCATCACCTTCCCTCAACCATAGCCCGGGCTAATGTTACAACTCCAAGACCATCAGAAACCAGCCCTCCCCTGGTGAGGCCCAGTCTCATGACCGCATCTAAAGACCCCCTCTGGGAGCTAGTGGGTGCTGCCTTCCTGACGTTAAACCACACCAACCCTAACATGACTAACTCCTGTTGGTTATGTTATGATGTGAGGCCCCCATTCTATGAGGCAATAGGGCTAAACACCACTCACGATACCTCATGTGAAGAAAACCCTACTCAATGTTCCTGGGGAGACCGTAAGAGAGGTCTGGCCATACAGCAGGTAAGCGGACAAGGAACCTGCTTAGGAAAAGTGCCAAAGAACAGACGGGACTTATGTACTGTTATTAACGCCAGTTCTACCTGGGAAAATGCTATTAAATGGGTAATTCCAAAGGACAATGGGTGGTGGCTATGCTCGCGGTCTGGACTCACCCCGTGCCTATCAACTAAGGTGTTTAACAGCTCTAAAGAATTCTGTGTTATAGTGACTGTGCTGCCCCGCATCCTCTATCATTCGGAAGAGAGTCTATATTCATACTGGAATACAAAAATGGTTGAAAAAAGGAAAAAGAGAGAACCTATTTCCACAGTAACTATTGCTACCCTACTCAGCCTAGGGTTAGCGGGAGCAGGAACCGGCATAGCTTCTTTGGCCACCCAGCAGAAAGGGATGTCTTCGCTGCGTGCAGCCATAGACGAAGATATAGAGAGAATAGAAACCTCCATTAGCCACCTAGAAAAACCCCTCACTTCAATGTCTGAGGTAGTACTTCAAAACCGACGAGGTCTGGACTTGTTGTTCCTCCAAAAGGGGGGAGTATGTGTTGCTCTAGGAAGAATGTTGTTTTTACTCTGACCATACCGGAGTTGTTCGTGACTACATGTCTAAACTTCGAAAGAGCCTGGAACAAAGAAAACGAGAAAGAGAGGCCGGGGAAAGCTGGTTCGAGTCTTGGTTTAACCAGTCCCCATGGTTGGCTACCCTTTTATCTGCATTGGCAGGGCCAATAATAATCAACCTATTACTTGTTACCATAGGACCCTGGATTCTAAACCGACTTATGACTTTTGTCAAAAGTCGAATTAATACTATCCAACTTCTGGTCCTCCGCCAACAATATCAGGCTCTTCATCCCCTTGAGAATGATTCCTCAATTTAGGCTGTAAGAAAAGGGGGGAATGAAAGGAATAGGAGGTCTCAGCGGGCCCCAACCCCCTTGTTGGAGAAACCAGTACCAAACATCCCATGTAGATAAGATAAGCAATGCGGCAGGGCTCAGTTAGGGCATATAGAATGTGGGGAATGTGAGTGGGGGGTACATGCAAGATGTGAAGTACGTGCAAGATGTGAGGTACGCGCAAGATGTGCTCTGCCTGCTTGCCCAATGTTGATAACGAAAATATGCATGCCACCGCAGTCTATATAAGATTTCCCCTAAAGAGGCTCAGGGTCGTGTTTTCCTAACCGGTCCTGCGTGTCCGTGTGGGAGCTCGACCCTGGCTAGCCAGCCCAATAAACTCTGCTTTGTTGATTGCATTCTCGCCTGGCTCTCTGTCTCTCGGGGGAATAGGATTCCGGGTCCTAACACTTTCACATGCTAACTCAAATCTCAAGGAGAAACAACGTGCCGGAACCTCCTGCTTCAGACCTTGATCTCCTGCAAGAGATAGAGTGATTCTTCCATTCTCTCCAATGAGGCTTTCTTGTACAAAGTTCGTGTTCCTCCACAATGAAAATGCTGAGAGGTAGGTAGTATTCCTTTAACCAGCTATCTCCATTCACAATGCTAAGCAAAGTGCTAGACCTGCTTGCTTCTGACATGAATGGTTCTCTTACAAGAGCTCCAGTACTTCTTCCTTTCACTTGTAGGGGCGACCTAGCAGAAATGTGATTTTTTCACCCATGAAAACGATGAGACAGGCAGTATTCCTTTAAACAGTTAACTCAATTCACTATCCTAAAAAAGGGGCCACACTCTCTTGCTGCTACCATTAATGATTCTCTTACAAGTGCTCCAGCACTTCCTCCTTTCACTTGCATAGAGCCATTTAGCACAAAGTTGATTTTCCTCACACAAGAAAACAATGAGAGACAGGCAGTATTTCTTTCTTCAGCTCACTCAAATCACAATACTAAACCAAGCCCTAGGCCCTCTTGCTTCTCACATTAATGATACTCTTGCAAGAGTTGCAGTGCTTCTTCCATTCTTTTGAGGGTCGATTTACCACAGAGCTGATGTTCTTCACCCATGAAAACACTGAGTTAGGCAGTATTCCTTTGCACAGTTAACTCTGTTCACCACGGTAGACAAGGTGCTGGACCCTCTTGCTTCTAACATTAAGGATTGTCTGTCCACTGCTACAGTGCCTCTTCCATTCACTTTAAAGGGGCGATTTTATACAAAGCTGATGTTCTCCACATGTTAAAACGCTGACAGATAGGCAGTTCTGCTATCACACACTTATGTAATTCCCCCTTGTAAACAATGTGCTAAGTTGTCTTGTTTGTAACATTAATGGTTCCCTTACAAGGGAAGCAGTGCTTCTTCCTTCCACTTGAAAAGGGCTATTTCTCACATTGATAATGTTCTTCACACTTTAAAAGTCTGAGAGATAGGCAGTATTGCTTTAAAAAGTGAACTCTATTATCACTGCTAAACAAACTGCTAGAGTCTCTTGCTGCTGCTCTTCATGGTTTTGCTCCATGACAAACTGCCCTTGTTCAATTCACCTACATGCAGCTATTTGGCACAATGCTGATGCACCTCACCCATTCAAAAACTCAGTAGTAGGCAGGATTCCACTCAACTGGTAACTCACTTTTTCTAGGGAAACAAGGTGCAAGGCATTCCTGCCTCTCACACATCGTGTAGTGCCAGGAGATACAAGTGTTTGCCTATTTCCTATGAAGCAGGTATGTGTCAAAGAGTAGCTGGTTCTGCACTTCAAAGGCTATCATTTCACAAGCATTCTTTTCACATGCTAACTCAAATCTCAAGGAGAAACAATGTGCAAGAACCTCCTGCTTCAGACCTTGATCTCCTGCAAGAGATAGAGTGATTCTTCCATTCTCTCGAATGGAGCTTTCTTGTACAAAGTTCGTGTTCCTCCACAATGAAAATGCTGAGAGGTAGGTAGTATTCCTTTAACCAGCTATCTCCTTTCACAATGCTAAGCAAAGTGCTAGACCTGCTTGCTTCTGACATGAATACTTCTCTTATAATAGCTCCAGTACTTCTTCCTTTCACTTGTAGGGGCGACCTAGCACAAATGTGATTTTTTTCACCCATGAAAACGATGAGACAGGCAGTATTCCTTTAAACAGTTAACTCAATTCACTATGCTAAATAAGGGGCCACACCCTCTTGCTGCTACCATTAATGATTCTCTTACAAGTGCTCCAGCACTTCCTCCTTTCACTTGCATAGAGCCATTTAGCACAAAGTTGATTTTCCTCACACAAGAAAACAATGAGAGACAGGCAGTATTTCTTTCTTCAGCTCACTCAAATCACAATACTAAACCAGGCCCTAGGCCCTCTTGCTTCTCACATTAATGATACTATTGGAAGAGTTGCAGTGCTTCTTCCATTCTTTTGTGAGGGTCGATTTACCACAGAGCTGATGTTCTTCACCCATGAAAACACTGAGTTAGTCAGTATTTCTTTGCACAGTTAACTCTGTTCACCACGGTAGACAAGGTGCTGGACTCTCTTGCTTCTAACATTAAGGATTGTCTGTCCACTGCTACAGTGCTTCTTCCATTCACTTTAAAGGGGCGATTTTATACAAAGCTGATGTACTCCACACGTTAAAACGCTGACAGATAGGCAGTTCTGCTATCACACACTTATGTAATTCCCCCTTGTAAACAATGTGCTAAGTTGTGTTGTTTGTAATATTAATGGTTCCGTTACAAGGGAAGCAGTGCTTCTTCCTTCCACTTGAAAAGGGCTATTTTTCACAATGATAATGATCTTCACACTTTAAAAGTCTGAGAGATAGGCAGTATTGCTTTAAAAAATGAACTCTATTCTCACTGCTAAACAAAGTGCTAGAGCCTCTTGCTGCTGCTCTTCATGGTTTTGCTCCATGACAAACTGCCCTTGTTCAATTCACCTACATGCAGCTATTTGGCACAATGCTGATGCACCTCACCCATTCAAAAACTCAGTAGTAGGCAGGATTCCACTCAACTGGTAACTCACTTTTCCTAGGGAAACAAGGTGCAAGGCATTCCTGCCTCTCACACATCGTGTAGTGCCATGAGATACAATTGTTTCCCTATTTCGTATGAAGCGGGTCTTGTCAAAGAGTAGCTGGTTCTGCACTTCAAAGGCTATCATTTCACAAGCCTTTAGTTCACATGCTAACTCAAATCAATGTGCAAGAACCTCCTGCTTCAGACCTTGATTATCCTGCAAGAGATAGAGTGATTCTTCCATTCTCTCGAATGGGGCTTTCTTGTACAAAGTTCGTGTTCCTCCAGAATGAAAATGCTGAGAGGTAGGTAGTATTCCTTTAACCAGCTATCTCCATTCACAATGCTAAGCAAAGTGCTAGACTTGCTTGCTTCTGACATGAATGGTTCTCTTACAAGAGCTCCAGTACTTCTCCCTTTCACTTGTAGCGGGGACCTAGCACAAATGTGATTTTTTTCACCCATGAAAACGATGTGACAGGCAGTATTCATTTAACCAGTTAACTCAATTCACTATGCTAAATAAGGGGCCACACCCTCTTGCTTCTACCATTAATGATTCTCTTACAAGTGCTCCAGCACTTCTTCCTTTCACTTGCATAGAGCCATTTAGCACAAAGTTGATTTTGCTCACACAAGAAAACAATGAGAGATAGGCAGTATTAATTTCTTCAGCTCACCCAAATGACAATACTAAACCAGGCCCTAGGCCTTCTTTCTTCTCACATTAATGATTCTCTTGCAAGAGTTGCAGTGCTTCTTCCATTCTTTTGTGAGGCTCGATGTACCACAGAGCTGATGTTCTTCACCCATGAAAACACTGAGTTAGGCAGTATTCCTTTGCACAGTTAACTCTGTTTACCACGGTAAACAAGGTGCTAGATCCTCTGGCTTCTAACGTTAAGGATTGTCTTTCAACTCCTACAGTGCTTCTTCCATTCACTTTCTGTTTTACAGAAAGTTGATGTTCTTCACACTTTAACACGCTGACAGATAGGCACTATTGCTTTCGCACAGTAATGTAATTCCCCCTTGTTAACAATGTGCTAAGTTGTCTTGTTTGCAGCATCAATGGTTCTCTTACAAGGGCTACAGTGTTTCTTCCTTGCACTTTAAATGCATTATTGGGCACAGAGTAATATTCAACACGCATGAAAACACTGAGGGATAGGCAGTATTCGTTTAAACAAGTACCACCATTATCCTTGGAAAACACGGTGCTTGACCCTCCTGCTTCTAACATTCACAATTCTCTTAAAGGAGATGCCGTGCTTCATCCATCCACTACTAAGATGAGATTTATCACAAAATTGATGTTCCTCACCCATGAAAACAATGAGACTTAGGCAGTATTCCTTTCAACAGGTAACTGAATTCCCAATTTTAAAGAACGTACCAGATCCTTTTGCTAATAAAATGAAAGATTCTCTTCCAATATCTACAGTGTATCTTCCTTTCACTTGTGGGGGCAATTTAGCACCAAGTTGATGTTTCTCTCCCATGAAATCATTGAGAGGTAGGCAGTATTCCTTTGCACATTTAACTCTGTTCACCACGGTAAACAAGGTGTTAGACCCTCTTGCTTCTAACATTAAGGATTGTCTGTCCACTGCTACAGTGCTTCTTCCATTCACTTTAAAGGGGCGATTTTATACAAAGCCGATGTTCCCCACACGTTAAAACGCTGACAGATAGGCAGTTCTGCTATCACACACTTATGTAATTCCCCCTTGTAAACAATGTGCTAAGTTGTCTTGTTTGTAACATTAATGGTTCCCTTACAAGGGAAGCAGTGCTTCTTCCTTCCACTTGAAAAGGGCTATTTTATCACAATGATAATGTTCTTCACACTTTAAAAGTCTGAGAGATAGGCAGTATTCCTTTAAAAAGTGAACTCTATTCTCACTGCTAAACAAAGTGCTAGAGCCTCTTGCTGCTGCTCTTCATGGTTTTGCTCCATGACAAACTGCCCTTGTTCAATTCACCTACATGCAGCTATTTGGCACAATGCTGATGCACCTCACCCTTTAAAAAACTAAGTAGGAGGCAGGAATCCAGTCAACAGGTAACTCACTTCTAGGGAATCAAGGTGCAAGAAATTCCTGCCTCTCACACATCGTGTAGTGCCAGGAGATACAAGTGTTTGCCTATTTGCTATGAAGCAGGTATGTGTCAAAGAGTAGCTGGTTCTGCACTTCAAAGGCTATCATTTCACAAGCATTCCTTTCACAGGCTAACTCAAATCTCAAGGAGAAACAACGTGCCGGAACCTCCTGCTTCAGACCTTGATCTCCTGCAAGAGATAGAGTGATTCTTCCATTCTCTCGAATGGGGCTTTCTTGTACAATGTTCGTGTTCCTCCACAATGAAAATGCTGAGAGGTAGGTAGTATTCCTTTAACCAGCTATCTCCATTCACAATGCTAAGCAAAGTGCTAGACCTGCTTGCTTCTGACATGAATGGTTCTCTTACAAGAGCTGCAGTACTTCTTCCTTTCACTTGTAGGGGCGACCTAGCACAAATGTGACTTTTTTCACCCATGAAAACGATGTGACAGGCAGTATTCCTTTAAACAGTTAACTCAATTCACTATGCTAAATAAGGGGCCACACCCTCTTGCTTCTACCATTAATGATTCTCTTACAAGTGCTCCAGCACTTCTTCCTTTCACTTGCATAGAGCCATTTAGCACAAAGTTGATTTTGCTCACACAAGAAAACAATGAGAGATAGGCAGTATTAATTTCTTCAGCTCACCCAAATGACAATACTAAACCAGGCCCTAGGCCTTCTTTCTTCTCACATTAATGATTCTCTTGCAAGAGTTGCAGTGCTTCTTCCATTCTTTTGTGAGGCTCGATGTACCACAGAGCTGATGTTCTTCACCCATGAAAACACTGTGTTAGGCAGTATTCCTTTGCACAGTTAACTCTGTTTACCACGGTAAGCAAGGTGCTAGATCCTCTGGCTTCTAACGTTAAGGATTGTCTTTCAACTCCTACAGTGCTTCTTCCATTCACTTTCTGTTTTACAGAAAGTTGATGTTCTTCACACTTTAACACGCTGACAGATACGCACTATTGCTTTCGCACACTAATGTAATTCCCCCTTGTTAACAATGTGCTAAGTTGTCTTGTTTGCAACATTAATGGTTCTCTTACAAGGGCTACAGTGTTTCTTCCTTGCACTTTAAATGCATTATTGGGCACAGAGTAATATTCAACACGCATGAAAACACTGAGTGATAGGCAGTATTCCTTTAAACAAGTATCACCATTCTCCTTGGAAAACACGGTGCTTGACCCTCCTGCTTCTAACATTCACAATTCTCTTAAAGGAGATGCCGTGCTTCATCCATCCACTACTAAGATGAGATTTAGCACAAAATTGATGTTCCTCACCCATGAAAACAATGAGACTTAGGCAGTATTCCTTTCAACAGGTAACTGAATTCCCAATTTTAAAGAACGTGCCAGATCCTCTTGCTAATAAAATGAAAGATTCTCTTCCAATATCTACAGTGTATCTTCCTTTCACTTGTGGGGGCAATTTAGCACCAAGTTGATGTTTCTCTCCCATGAAATCATTGAGAGGTAGGCAGTATTCCTTTGCACAGTTAACTCTGTTCACCACAGTAAACAAGGTGTTAGACCCTCTTGCTTCTAACATTAAGGATTGTCTGTCCACTGCTACAGTGCTTCTTCCATTCACTTCAAAGGGACGATTTTATACAAAGCCGATGTTCCCCACACGTTAAAACGCTGACAGATAGGCAGTTCTGCTATCACACACTTATGTAATTCCCCCTTGTAAACAATGTGCTAAGTTGTCTTGTTTGTAACATTAATGGTTCCCTTACAAGGGAAGCAGTGCTTCTTCCTTCCACTTGAAAAGGGCTATTTTTCACAATGATAATGTTCTTCACACTTTAAAAGTCTGAGTGATAGGCAGTATTCCTTTAAAAAGTGAACTCTATTCTCACTGCTAAACAAAGTGCTAGAGCCTCTTGCTGCTGCTCTTCATGGTTTTGCTCCATGACAAACTGCCCTTGTTCAATTCACCTACATGCAGCTATTTGGCACAATGCTGATGCACCTCATCCATTCAAAAACTCAGTAGTAGGCAGGATTCCAGTCAACAGGTAACTCAATTCTAGGGAATCAAGGTGCAAGACATTCCTGCCTCTCACACATCGTGTAGTGCCAGGAGATACAAGTGTTTGCCTATTTGCTATGAAGCACGTATGTGTCAAAGAGTAGCTGGTTCTGCACTTCAAAGGCTATCATTTCACAAGCATTCCTTTTGAAAGGAATAGGAGGTCTCAGGCGGGCCCCAACCCCCTTGTTGCAGAAACCAGTACCAAACATCCCATGTAGATAAGATAAGCAATGCGGTAGGGCTCAGTTAGGGCATATAGAATGTGATGAATGTGAGTGGGGGGTACATGCAAGATGTGAAGTACGTGCAAGATGTGAGGTACGCGCAAGATGTGCTCTTCCTGCTTGCCCAATGTTGATAACGAAAATATGCATGCCACCGCAGTCTATATAAGATTTCCCCTAAAGAGGCTCAGGGTCGTGTTTTCCTAACCGGTCCTGCGTGTCCGTGTGGGAGCTCGACCCTGGCTAGCCAGCCCAATAAACTCTGCTTTGTTGATTGTATTCTCGCCTGGCTCTCTGTCTCTCGGGGGAATAGGATTCCGGGTCCTAACATTTGGAGGTCCCACCGAGATTTCATTTTCTCGAGAGACAGAACCTGCCTGTGAGAAAGCAGGGGCGATCCCAAGTCCTAGGCGTTGGGAGGGGATCCCAGACCCTCATTTGGAGGAACTTGAGTGTTCCATTTGGGCCGCGGCGGGGATTCGGCCAATCCCCAGGGAGATTCATTCTGGGAATCTCGCAAGGAGGACCACAGGGTCCTATTGGGAGAGGCTTTCCTCTCATTTGGGCTCGAGCATTTTAGGAACCCTGGCGCCAGGTGAAGAACTAATTGAGCTAGTCGAACGACCACCCGTCAAGTGGACCCCTTTCGGCCTGATATCCCAGTTGGACGGTGAGGAGGTTGAATGGGGTGCGCACCAGTGTGAGAGAAGGACCGGTCCGAGCGAGTGCTGGAGAGTGTTGTGTGTGTGTGGAATTATTGTTGCCTTTACCCTTTTTGTTCTATCTCTCTTGGTGTTTGAGTCTCCTTCCACAATGGGACAGGGACAAACAACCCCAAAGTCTCTGATCCTTTCTCACTTTCCAGAAGTTAAAGAAAGGGCCTTAAATGCGGGTCTGGTCATCAAGAAAGGTAAGTTCGACACCTTTTGTTCTGCAGAGTGGCCCACCTTTGGAGTCGGGTGGCCCATTCAAGGTTCCCTCTCCCTAGACCTGATCACTAAGGTTAAAGCAGTCATTTTTCAGCCAGACAATCGAGGCCATCCAGACCAAGTTCCTTACATTTTGGTTTGGGAGGATCTGGTGAGGAACCCTCCCCCTTGGTTAACAGTTTTTCTGACCCACCCCTCCAGTTCGGCCCCCGGGGCTAAAACCCCAGTCACGCCCGCCTTGGTCATAAAGGAGGAGGAAAAACTTCCTCTTCCCACCTTGACCGGTCCTCAAATTAGGGCATCTCCTTCACCATCTCTGGTCTTACCAGAGAGTTCCCCCCTTTACCCATCCCTCGCAGGGGCAGAGGAAGATCGGCCGCCTCCATACGTGACTCCCCCTGGCCAAGCCAGTGCCCCGGAGGAGGAAATTTCCTCATCCTCCTCAACAGGACTGGCAGCAGGAGGAGGAATGGGTCGAAGACTTCGCCCCCGAGGGATCCGGGAAAGGGAGGGGGAAGACGGGCCCCCCTCATCAACACAGGGGGAGGAAACTGTCCCTACACTTCCAGTCCGGATGGTGGGCCAAGGGGGACCGGGAGGAGGGCAACAGTTTCAGTACTGGCCCTTCTCCTCCAGTGATCTATATAACTGGAGGACGCAGAACCCGCCCTTTTCTGAAGACCCCAAGTGTCTCATAGATCTCCTGGAGTCCATCATGCATACACACCGTCCCACTTGGGATGACTGTCATCAGCTGCTCAATACTCTTTTTACGACGGAGGAACGAGAGCGCATCCTCAACGAAGCGAGGAAGAACGTCTTGGGGGATAATGGGAGACCCACAACTCTCCAACCGGCCATAGACGAGGCTTTTCCCCTACGCCACCCTAATTGGGATTTCGGGACCGCAGAAGGTAGGGAGCGTCTTCGGATCTACTGCCAGACTCTTATGGCCGGTCTCCGAGCGGCCGCCAGAAGGCCCACCAATTTTGCAAAAGTGAAAGCAGTCGTTCAAAGGGAAAACGAAAGCCCAGCCGGTTTCTTAGAGTGCCTCTATGAGGCATACCGTCAGTACACCCCTATTGACCCTGAGGCGGACCTCCACCGGTCTGCTGTGGTACTCTCATTCATTAATCAGGCAGCTCCAGACATTAGGAGAAAACTCAATAAACAGGAAAACTTAGGGGAGATGACTATAAGGGAAATGCTGCAGGTAGCAGAAAAGGTCTTTACCGCTAGGGAAACTCCAGAAGAAAGGGAGGAAAGACAGAGAAAGGAAGACAGGGAGGCCCAGGAGAAATTGAGAAAGGAGGACCGGGAGTTCCAGGCTAAGGAAAACCGAAAGCAACAGAGAGAAATGGCTCGTATTTTCCTAGCGGGTGTCCGGGACCAACCCAGGGGAGGGGGCCACGCCAGGACCCCGGATAAGGAACACTGTTTTTACTGTAAGGAAACGGGGCATTGGAAGAGAGAATGTCCTAAGTTAAAGGGAAGAAGAGGGTTTGGAAGGAGACCGGGGGAAAAGAGGGAAAGGGAACGAGCAGTAGAGCAGGCCAGAGTCCTCCTAGCCGGAGAAGAGGACTGAAGGAGACGGGGCTCAGACCCCCTCCCCGAGTCCTGGGTAACAATGCATGTGGAGGGGAAGCCGATGGGGTTCATGGTGGATACCGGCGCCCAATATTCGGTTTTAAACAAGGCACATGGACCTTTGAACAAGGCACGAACAAGTGTTGTTCAGGGGGCCACCGGTACGCAGTTATGTACATGGACTACCAAAAGAAAGGTGAACTTAGGAAAACACCAGGTCACACACTCCTTCTTGGTCGTCCCTGAGAGCCCCGCTCCCCTGCTCGGACGGGACCTACTCACCAAAATAGGGGCCCATATCCATTTTGAACCAGATGGAATAATTGTGACTGATCGAGAAGGGAGCCCGATTCATGTCTTGTCCCTATCATTGGCTGACGAGCATCGTCTGTTTGAGAGTCAACAGGAACCAGGAGGGGACATGACTCATTGGGTAAAAAGATTTCCCACGGCCTGGGCGGAGACTGCGGGAACCGGCCTCGCCAAACACCTCCCGCCCGTAGTTATACAATTGAAGGCTTCTGCTCTCCCCATTCGGGTGAAACAGTATCCTATGCCTGAGGAGGCCCGAAGAGGCATAGCCCCTCATATCCACAGGCTAATAAAGGAAGGAGTACTGCGACCTTGTCAGTCTGCCTGGAATACTCCTCTGCTCCCCGTCCGAAAGCCGGGAAGCGGGGACTATAGGTCTGTGCAAGACCTACGAAAGGTAAACGAGCGGACGGAGGACATTCATCCCACCGTTCCGAATCCCTATACCTTGCTCAGCCACCTACCCCCCTCGCAAGTATGGTATACAACCCTTGATTTGAAAGATGCTTTCTTCAGCATTCCATTGTCAGAAATTAGTCAGCCGCTATTTGCTTTCGAATGGCAAGAAGATGGGGGCCAATCTGGACAGCTCACTTGGACCAGACTGCCGCAAGGATTTAAAAACTCTCCCACCCTGTTTAATGAGGCCCTGAGCCAGGACCTGGAACCTTTTCGTCGGAGCCACCCACGAGTCACTCTATTACAGTATGTTGATGACTTACTGTTAGCGGCAGAAACCCGAGAGGAGTGCATCAAGGCTACTGAACACCTGCTAACGGAATTAGGTGAGCTGGGGTATCGGGCAAGTGCCAAGAAAACTCACATCTGTAAAAGGTCAGTGACATATTTGGGTTATCGGATTGCAGATGGGGCAAGATGGCTGACTGATGCCATGAAACAGACTATTCTGGCTATCCCATCCCCGACATCCACTAGGGGGGTGAGAGAATTCCTGGGCTCCGCGGGGTTCTGTAGACTCTGGATTCCAGGATTTGCGGAAATAGCCAGACCCCTATATGAGGCCACCAAAGAAGCTCCAGATTGGAGTTGGGGAGAGAGAGAACAACAGGCCTTTGAGCAGCTAAAAGACGCTCTTTTGCAGGCCCCTGCCTTAGCCTTGCCAGATCCTACAAGACCATTCACTCTGTTTGTAGATGAGAAAAAGGGGGTAGCCAAAGGAGTCTTGACCCAACAGCTAGGTCCCTGGAAGAGACCAGTGGCATACTTTTCCAAGAAATTAGATGCAGTAGCGGCAGGATGGCCCCCCTGCCTCCGCATCATAGCGGCCATTGCCGTGCTGGTGAGAGAAGCCGATAAACTAACCTTTGGACAGGCCCTCTGGGTAACGGCCCCTCACCCGGTGGAGGGAATCCTTAAACAACCCCCTGGGAAATGGATGACGAATGCCAGGCTCACCCACTACCAGGGGCTCTTGTTGGATTCCCCTCGGATCACATTCACAGATCCCGTAATCCTGAACCCTGCCACCTTGTTGCCTAACCCGGAACTGCAGACACCTGTCCATAACTGCAAAGAATTCCTCTCCGAAGTTACACAGGTACGGGCTGACCTAAAGGATACCCCCCTGTCCGCCTGCAAATTAAACTGGTACACGGATGGAAGCAGTTTTTTCCAAGATGGAGCCCGAAGGGCAGGGGCAGCTGTAGTCGACCAAGAAGGAAATACGGTATGGAGCAGCGCCCTCCCACCCAGAACATCAGCCCAAAAAGCGGAATTAATTGCCTTGGCAGAGGCCCTGGAGAGGGCAAAAGAAAAGTGAGTCAATATCTACACCGATAGCCGCTATGCTTTCGGTACCATCCATGTCCACGGGGCCATCTATCGCGAAAGAGGATTCCGCACAGCAGAAGGAAAACATCTAAAGAACCTAGCCAAAGTCCAGCGTCTATTAATGGCAGTGGAAAAACCAAAGGCAGTGGCAGTGATGTATGTCCCAGGCCACCAGTCTGCCAAGACGCCGGAAGCTGTCGGTAACAACAGAGCAGATCAAGAAGCAAAGAGAGTAGCAATGGTGAGTCCTCCCATGGAGACAGGGCAACCTTCCACGGTTGCGGCGATAGACGTGCCGGTCCCAGAGCTCCCTCCGCTACCCCCCCGACCAGAATACTCCACAGAGGATTTCACTTGGATGAGAGCCCACTCCCCCTTTAGAGAAGGGGAAGACGGATGGAAAAGCGACTTGGAAGGCAAGTTAATTCTGCCTGAAAAACTCGGACGATTCCTGTTGGCTAACTTACATAAGTCCACCCATTTGGGGCGGAGAAAATTACTAGACTTGTTGACATCTGCGCAGCTCCGATTTCCGAACCAGACCATAACAGTCCGCCAAATTGTGGAAGATTGTGCCAGCTGCACAATCATGAAACCAGGACGAAGGGAGGGGCACCATACAGGTACTCGGGAACGGGGGAGGGCTCCGGAAAGAAGTTGAAAAGTGGATTTTACTGAGGTAAAACCGGGAAAGTTTGGGTACAAATATTTGCTGGTATTCATAGATACCTTTTCAGGCTGGGTGGAGGCTTTTCCTACAAAGAAGGAGACGAGTCAGGTAGTGGCAAAGGCTTTGCTAGAGGAAATCATACCCAGATATGGGGTGCCCGAGGCAATTGGGTCAGATAACGGTCCGGCTTTTGTTAGTAAAGTCCTGCAGGGACTAGCCCAGACTATGGGGGCCAATTGGAAGCTACATTGTGAATATAACCCCCAGAGCTCAGGGCAAGTAGAAAGGATGAATAGGACACTAAAGGAGACTTTAGCCAAATTGGCCCTGGAGACTGGCGGTGATTGGGTGACGCTCCTTCCCTTGGCCATCTTCCGAGTCCGGAACTCCCCCTATGTCCATGGGCTAACTCCCTTTGAGATCCTGTATGGGGCTCCACCCCCCATCATTCAGAGGACCTTAAGCCCAGAACTAGGTGATCTGGCCCCAAATTACCTGACCATGTTGCAGGCTTTAGCTAAAGTGCAACAACGGATTTGGCCCTTAATTCAAGCATACCACGCTGTTAAGAGGGACCCGGCTCCGGAACATGGCATAGTCCCAGGTGACATGGTATGGGTTAAAAGGCATCAGTCCAAAACCCTAGAGCCTAGATGGAAAGGACCTTATGTTGTACTGTTTACTACCCCTACCGCCCTCAAGGTCGACGGGATTGCAGCATGGGTACACCATTCCCATGTAAGACGGGCTCACCCTCCAGAGAAAAAACAGGAAAATTGGTCCGCACGGAAGCATCCAACAAACCCACTCAAGCTCCGGCTGATACGGGATGCTCCGAAAAACGAGAACACTCCAGATGCTCCGCAGCCCTCCTAGAATGGGATTATCACCTGGGTCCACTACACCCACATCAGACCGGCAGATCCGGTAGCTATGAAGAAAGGCTTCCTGCCAACAAGAAGGGTGTCCCACCACAAGGAAAATTTTTTCAAACTCAAACTTCATACTGGACCTCGGTAACTTTATTCCTTTTTCTAACCCTGTCCACCACTTGCTGGGGGCATACAAATCCACATCAACCTTTTAACCTGACCTGGATGATTGTAGATGTGTCCACAGGAGACATTCTTAACCAGACCTCCAAGGTGACCCCTCCCAGCACCTGGTTCCCAAAATTATACTTTGACTTAAGGGCCTTATTCACTGGCAGGGGACAATGGGATTTGCGCCAAAGTTACTTCTATGTCTGCCCCGCTCCCCAACCCAACCACAGAAAAAAATGTGGAGGAATCGCAGACTATTATTGTAAGTCATGGGGTTGTGAGAGCTCAGGGGATATATGGTGGCCACCCCCCGAACAGGGGGACCTTATTCAATTAAGTAGAGTCTCTCAATCTGGCATTACATACCACCAACCTAGACCTATAAATAAGGGATGCCCAACTCCCCCCAATTGTAATCCCATTATGATAAATTTCACTGATTTAGGAAAAAAGGCAACGAATTGGGAATTGGGTAAATCCTGGGGAGTCAGACTCTACAAAACAAATCATCCAGGAGCCCTTTTTACTTTGCGGCGTGTGCAACAACCAGTCTCTACTCTAACAATAGGCCCTAATAAGGTACTTAGGCCACCCTATGTAAAGCCACCTCCCCAACCTCCCACAGCTCATCACCTTCCCTCAACCATAGCCCGGGCTAATGTTACAACTCCAAGACCATCAGAAACCAGCCCTCCCCTGGTGAGGCCCAGTCTCATGACCGCATCTAAAGACCCCCTCTGGGAGCTAGTGGGTGCTGCCTTCCTGACGTTAAACCACACCAACCCTAACATGACTAACTCCTGTTGGTTATGTTATGATGTGAGGCCCCCATTCTATGAGGCAATAGGGCTAAACACCACTCACGATACCTCATGTGAAGAAAACCCTACTCAATGTTCCTGGGGAGACCGTAAGAGAGGTCTGGCCATACAGCAGGTAAGCGGACAAGGAACCTGCTTAGGAAAAGTGCCAAAGAACAGACGGGACTTATGTACTGTTATTAACGCCAGTTCTACCTGGGAAAATGCTATTAAATGGGTAATTCCAAAGGACAATGGGTGGTGGCTATGCTCGCGGTCTGGACTCACCCCGTGCCTATCAACTAAGGTGTTTAACAGCTCTAAAGAATTCTGTGTTATAGTGACTGTGCTGCCCCGCATCCTCTATCATTCGGAAGAGAGTCTATATTCATACTGGAATACAAAAATGGTTGAAAAAAGGAAAAAGAGAGAACCTATTTCCACAGTAACTATTGCTACCCTACTCAGCCTAGGGTTAGCGGGAGCAGGAACCGGCATAGCTTCTTTGGCCACCCAGCAGAAAGGGATGTCTTCGCTGCGTGCAGCCATAGACGAAGATATAGAGAGAATAGAAACCTCCATTAGCCACCTAGAAAAACCCCTCACTTCAATGTCTGAGGTAGTACTTCAAAACCGACGAGGTCTGGACTTGTTGTTCCTCCAAAAGGGGGGAGTATGTGTTGCTCTAGGAAGAATGTTGTTTTTACTCTGACCATACCGGAGTTGTTCGTGACTACATGTCTAAACTTCGAAAGAGCCTGGAACAAAGAAAACGAGAAAGAGAGGCCGGGGAAAGCTGGTTCGAGTCTTGGTTTAACCAGTCCCCATGGTTGGCTACCCTTTTATCTGCATTGGCAGGGCCAATAATAATCAACCTATTACTTGTTACCATAGGACCCTGGATTCTAAACCGACTTATGACTTTTGTCAAAAGTCGAATTAATACTATCCAACTTCTGGTCCTCCGCCAACAATATCAGGCTCTTCATCCCCTTGAGAATGATTCCTCAATTTAGGCTGTAAGAAAAGGGGGGAATGAAAGGAATAGGAGGTCTCAGCGGGCCCCAACCCCCTTGTTGGAGAAACCAGTACCAAACATCCCATGTAGATAAGATAAGCAATGCGGCAGGGCTCAGTTAGGGCATATAGAATGTGGGGAATGTGAGTGGGGGGTACATGCAAGATGTGAAGTACGTGCAAGATGTGAGGTACGCGCAAGATGTGCTCTGCCTGCTTGCCCAATGTTGATAACGAAAATATGCATGCCACCGCAGTCTATATAAGATTTCCCCTAAAGAGGCTCAGGGTCGTGTTTTCCTAACCGGTCCTGCGTGTCCGTGTGGGAGCTCGACCCTGGCTAGCCAGCCCAATAAACTCTGCTTTGTTGATTGCATTCTCGCCTGGCTCTCTGTCTCTCGGGGGAATAGGATTCCGGGTCCTAACACTTTCACATGCTAACTCAAATCTCAAGGAGAAACAACGTGCCGGAACCTCCTGCTTCAGACCTTGATCTCCTGCAAGAGATAGAGTGAT
This sequence comes from Castor canadensis, assembly GCF_047511655.1. Classification (NCBI taxonomy): domain Eukaryota; kingdom Metazoa; phylum Chordata; class Mammalia; order Rodentia; family Castoridae; genus Castor; species Castor canadensis. The sequence continues at coordinate 97,669,559 of NC_133397.1, read as the reverse complement.
TCTTCCATTCTCTCCAATGAGGCTTTCTTGTACAAAGTTCGTGTTCCTCCACAATGAAAATGCTGAGAGGTAGGTAGTATTCCTTTAACCAGCTATCTCCATTCACAATGCTAAGCAAAGTGCTAGACCTGCTTGCTTCTGACATGAATGGTTCTCTTACAAGAGCTCCAGTACTTCTTCCTTTCACTTGTAGGGGCGACCTAGCAGAAATGTGATTTTTTCACCCATGAAAACGATGAGACAGGCAGTATTCCTTTAAACAGTTAACTCAATTCACTATCCTAAAAAAGGGGCCACACTCTCTTGCTTCTACCATTAATGATTGTCTTACAAGTGCTCCAGCACTTCTTCCTTTCAGTTGCATAGAGCCATTTAGCACAAAGTTGATTTTCTTCACAGAAGAAAACAATGAGAGACAGGCAGTATTTCTTTCTTCAGCTCACTCAAATCACAATACTAAACCAGGCCCTAGGCCCTCTTGCTTCTCACATTAATGATACTCTTGCAAGAGTTGCAGTGCTTCTTCCATTCTTTTGAGGGTCGATTTACCACAGAGCTGATGTTCTTCACCCATGAAAACACTGAGTTAGGCAGTATTCCTTTGCACAGTTAACTCTGTTCACCACGGTAGACAAGGTGCTGGACCCTCTTGCTTCTAACATTAAGGATTGTCTGTCCACTGCTACAGTGCCTCTTCCATTCACTTTAAAGGGGCGATTTTATACAAAGCTGATGTTCTCCACATGTTAAAACGCTGACAGATAGGCAGTTCTGCTATCACACACTTATGTAATTCCCCCTTGTAAACAATGTGCTAAGTTGTCTTGTTTGTAACATTAATGGTTCCCTTACAAGGGAAGCAGTGCTTCTTCCTTCCACTTGAAAAGGGCTATTTCTCACATTGATAATGTTCTTCACACTTTAAAAGTCTGAGAGATAGGCAGTATTGCTTTAAAAAGTGAACTCTATTATCACTGCTAAACAAACTGCTAGAGTCTCTTGCTGCTGCTCTTCATGGTTTTGCTCCATGACAAACTGCCCTTGTTCAATTCACCTACATGCAGCTATTTGGCACAATGCTGATGCACCTCACCCATTCAAAAACTCAGTAGTAGGCAGGATTCCACTCAACTGGTAACTCACTTTTTCTAGGGAAACAAGGTGCAAGGCATTCCTGCCTCTCACACATCGTGTAGTGCCAGGAGATACAAGTGTTTGCCTATTTCCTATGAAGCAGGTATGTGTCAAAGAGTAGCTGGTTCTGCACTTCAAAGGCTATCATTTCACAAGCATTCTTTTCACATGCTAACTCAAATCTCAAGGAGAAACAATGTGCAAGAACCTCCTGCTTCAGACCTTGATCTCCTGCAAGAGATAGAGTGATTCTTCCATTCTCTCGAATGGAGCTTTCTTGTACAAAGTTCGTGTTCCTCCACAATGAAAATGCTGAGAGGTAGGTAGTATTCCTTTAACCAGCTATCTCCTTTCACAATGCTAAGCAAAGTGCTAGACCTGCTTGCTTCTGACATGAATACTTCTCTTATAATAGCTCCAGTACTTCTTCCTTTCACTTGTAGGGGCGACCTAGCACAAATGTGATTTTTTTCACCCATGAAAACGATGAGACAGGCAGTATTCCTTTAAACAGTTAACTCAATTCACTATGCTAAATAAGGGGCCACACCCTCTTGCTGCTACCATTAATGATTCTCTTACAAGTGCTCCAGCACTTCCTCCTTTCACTTGCATAGAGCCATTTAGCACAAAGTTGATTTTCCTCACACAAGAAAACAATGAGAGACAGGCAGTATTTCTTTCTTCAGCTCACTCAAATCACAATACTAAACCAGGCCCTAGGCCCTCTTGCTTCTCACATTAATGATACTATTGGAAGAGTTGCAGTGCTTCTTCCATTCTTTTGTGAGGGTCGATTTACCACAGAGCTGATGTTCTTCACCCATGAAAACACTGAGTTAGTCAGTATTTCTTTGCACAGTTAACTCTGTTCACCACGGTAGACAAGGTGCTGGACTCTCTTGCTTCTAACATTAAGGATTGTCTGTCCACTGCTACAGTGCTTCTTCCATTCACTTTAAAGGGGCGATTTTATACAAAGCTGATGTACTCCACACGTTAAAACGCTGACAGATAGGCAGTTCTGCTATCACACACTTATGTAATTCCCCCTTGTAAACAATGTGCTAAGTTGTGTTGTTTGTAATATTAATGGTTCCGTTACAAGGGAAGCAGTGCTTCTTCCTTCCACTTGAAAAGGGCTATTTTTCACAATGATAATGATCTTCACACTTTAAAAGTCTGAGAGATAGGCAGTATTGCTTTAAAAAATGAACTCTATTCTCACTGCTAAACAAAGTGCTAGAGCCTCTTGCTGCTGCTCTTCATGGTTTTGCTCCATGACAAACTGCCCTTGTTCAATTCACCTACATGCAGCTATTTGGCACAATGCTGATGCACCTCACCCATTCAAAAACTCAGTAGTAGGCAGGATTCCACTCAACTGGTAACTCACTTTTCCTAGGGAAACAAGGTGCAAGGCATTCCTGCCTCTCACACATCGTGTAGTGCCATGAGATACAATTGTTTCCCTATTTCGTATGAAGCGGGTCTTGTCAAAGAGTAGCTGGTTCTGCACTTCAAAGGCTATCATTTCACAAGCCTTTAGTTCACATGCTAACTCAAATCAATGTGCAAGAACCTCCTGCTTCAGACCTTGATTATCCTGCAAGAGATAGAGTGATTCTTCCATTCTCTCGAATGGGGCTTTCTTGTACAAAGTTCGTGTTCCTCCAGAATGAAAATGCTGAGAGGTAGGTAGTATTCCTTTAACCAGCTATCTCCATTCACAATGCTAAGCAAAGTGCTAGACTTGCTTGCTTCTGACATGAATGGTTCTCTTACAAGAGCTCCAGTACTTCTCCCTTTCACTTGTAGCGGGGACCTAGCACAAATGTGATTTTTTTCACCCATGAAAACGATGTGACAGGCAGTATTCATTTAACCAGTTAACTCAATTCACTATGCTAAATAAGGGGCCACACCCTCTTGCTTCTACCATTAATGATTCTCTTACAAGTGCTCCAGCACTTCTTCCTTTCACTTGCATAGAGCCATTTAGCACAAAGTTGATTTTGCTCACACAAGAAAACAATGAGAGATAGGCAGTATTAATTTCTTCAGCTCACCCAAATGACAATACTAAACCAGGCCCTAGGCCTTCTTTCTTCTCACATTAATGATTCTCTTGCAAGAGTTGCAGTGCTTCTTCCATTCTTTTGTGAGGCTCGATGTACCACAGAGCTGATGTTCTTCACCCATGAAAACACTGAGTTAGGCAGTATTCCTTTGCACAGTTAACTCTGTTTACCACGGTAAACAAGGTGCTAGATCCTCTGGCTTCTAACGTTAAGGATTGTCTTTCAACTCCTACAGTGCTTCTTCCATTCACTTTCTGTTTTACAGAAAGTTGATGTTCTTCACACTTTAACACGCTGACAGATAGGCACTATTGCTTTCGCACAGTAATGTAATTCCCCCTTGTTAACAATGTGCTAAGTTGTCTTGTTTGCAGCATCAATGGTTCTCTTACAAGGGCTACAGTGTTTCTTCCTTGCACTTTAAATGCATTATTGGGCACAGAGTAATATTCAACACGCATGAAAACACTGAGGGATAGGCAGTATTCGTTTAAACAAGTACCACCATTATCCTTGGAAAACACGGTGCTTGACCCTCCTGCTTCTAACATTCACAATTCTCTTAAAGGAGATGCCGTGCTTCATCCATCCACTACTAAGATGAGATTTATCACAAAATTGATGTTCCTCACCCATGAAAACAATGAGACTTAGGCAGTATTCCTTTCAACAGGTAACTGAATTCCCAATTTTAAAGAACGTACCAGATCCTTTTGCTAATAAAATGAAAGATTCTCTTCCAATATCTACAGTGTATCTTCCTTTCACTTGTGGGGGCAATTTAGCACCAAGTTGATGTTTCTCTCCCATGAAATCATTGAGAGGTAGGCAGTATTCCTTTGCACATTTAACTCTGTTCACCACGGTAAACAAGGTGTTAGACCCTCTTGCTTCTAACATTAAGGATTGTCTGTCCACTGCTACAGTGCTTCTTCCATTCACTTTAAAGGGGCGATTTTATACAAAGCCGATGTTCCCCACACGTTAAAACGCTGACAGATAGGCAGTTCTGCTATCACACACTTATGTAATTCCCCCTTGTAAACAATGTGCTAAGTTGTCTTGTTTGTAACATTAATGGTTCCCTTACAAGGGAAGCAGTGCTTCTTCCTTCCACTTGAAAAGGGCTATTTTATCACAATGATAATGTTCTTCACACTTTAAAAGTCTGAGAGATAGGCAGTATTCCTTTAAAAAGTGAACTCTATTCTCACTGCTAAACAAAGTGCTAGAGCCTCTTGCTGCTGCTCTTCATGGTTTTGCTCCATGACAAACTGCCCTTGTTCAATTCACCTACATGCAGCTATTTGGCACAATGCTGATGCACCTCACCCTTTAAAAAACTAAGTAGGAGGCAGGAATCCAGTCAACAGGTAACTCACTTCTAGGGAATCAAGGTGCAAGAAATTCCTGCCTCTCACACATCGTGTAGTGCCAGGAGATACAAGTGTTTGCCTATTTGCTATGAAGCAGGTATGTGTCAAAGAGTAGCTGGTTCTGCACTTCAAAGGCTATCATTTCACAAGCATTCCTTTCACAGGCTAACTCAAATCTCAAGGAGAAACAACGTGCCGGAACCTCCTGCTTCAGACCTTGATCTCCTGCAAGAGATAGAGTGATTCTTCCATTCTCTCGAATGGGGCTTTCTTGTACAATGTTCGTGTTCCTCCACAATGAAAATGCTGAGAGGTAGGTAGTATTCCTTTAACCAGCTATCTCCATTCACAATGCTAAGCAAAGTGCTAGACCTGCTTGCTTCTGACATGAATGGTTCTCTTACAAGAGCTGCAGTACTTCTTCCTTTCACTTGTAGGGGCGACCTAGCACAAATGTGACTTTTTTCACCCATGAAAACGATGTGACAGGCAGTATTCCTTTAAACAGTTAACTCAATTCACTATGCTAAATAAGGGGCCACACCCTCTTGCTTCTACCATTAATGATTCTCTTACAAGTGCTCCAGCACTTCTTCCTTTCACTTGCATAGAGCCATTTAGCACAAAGTTGATTTTGCTCACACAAGAAAACAATGAGAGATAGGCAGTATTAATTTCTTCAGCTCACCCAAATGACAATACTAAACCAGGCCCTAGGCCTTCTTTCTTCTCACATTAATGATTCTCTTGCAAGAGTTGCAGTGCTTCTTCCATTCTTTTGTGAGGCTCGATGTACCACAGAGCTGATGTTCTTCACCCATGAAAACACTGTGTTAGGCAGTATTCCTTTGCACAGTTAACTCTGTTTACCACGGTAAGCAAGGTGCTAGATCCTCTGGCTTCTAACGTTAAGGATTGTCTTTCAACTCCTACAGTGCTTCTTCCATTCACTTTCTGTTTTACAGAAAGTTGATGTTCTTCACACTTTAACACGCTGACAGATAGGCACTATTGCTTTCGCACACTAATGTAATTCCCCCTTGTTAACAATGTGCTAAGTTGTCTTGTTTGCAACATTAATGGTTCTCTTACAAGGGCTACAGTGTTTCTTCCTTGCACTTTAAATGCATTATTGGGCACAGAGTAATATTCAACACGCATGAAAACACTGAGTGATAGGCAGTATTCCTTTAAACAAGTATCACCATTCTCCTTGGAAAACACGGTGCTTGACCCTCCTGCTTCTAACATTCACAATTCTCTTAAAGGAGATGCCGTGCTTCATCCATCCACTACTAAGATGAGATTTATCACAAAATTGATGTTCCTCACCCATGAAAACAATGAGACTTAGGCAGTATTCCTTTCAACAGGTAACTGAATTCCCAATTTTAAAGAACGTGCCAGATCCTCTTGCTAATAAAATGAAAGATTCTCTTCCAATATCTACAGTGTATCTTCCTTTCACTTGTGGGGGCAATTTAGCACCAAGTTGATGTTTCTCTCCCATGAAATCATTGAGAGGTAGGCAGTATTCCTTTGCACAGTTAACTCTGTTCACCACAGTAAACAAGGTGTTAGACCCTCTTGCTTCTAACATTAAGGATTGTCTGTCCACTGCTACAGTGCTTCTTCCATTCACTTTAAAGGGACGATTTTATACAAAGCCGATGTTCCCCACACGTTAAAACGCTGACAGATAGGCAGTTCTGCTATCACACACTTATGTAATTCCCCCTTGTAAACAATGTGCTAAGTTGTCTTGTTTGTAACATTAATGGTTCCCTTACAAGGGAAGCAGTGCTTCTTCCTTCCACTTGAAAAGGGCTATTTTTCACAATGATAATGTTCTTCACACTTTAAAAGTCTGAGTGATAGGCAGTATTCCTTTAAAAAGTGAACTCTATTCTCACTGCTAAACAAAGTGCTAGAGCCTCTTGCTGCTGCTCTTCATGGTTTTGCTCCATGACAAACTGCCCTTGTTCAATTCACCTACATGCAGCTATTTGGCACAATGCTGATGCACCTCATCCATTCAAAAACTCAGTAGTAGGCAGGATTCCAGTCAACAGGTAACTCAATTCTAGGGAATCAAGGTGCAAGACATTCCTGCCTCTCACACATCGTGTAGTGCCAGGAGATACAAGTGTTTGCCTATTTGCTATGAAGCACGTATGTGTCAAAGAGTAGCTGGTTCTGCACTTCAAAGGCTATCATTTCACAAGCATTCCTTTTGAAAGGAATAGGAGGTCTCAGGCGGGCCCCAACCCCCTTGTTGCAGAAACCAGTACCAAACATCCCATGTAGATAAGATAAGCAATGCGGTAGGGCTCAGTTAGGGCATATAGAATGTGATGAATGTGAGTGGGGGGTACATGCAAGATGTGAAGTACGTGCAAGATGTGAGGTACGCGCAAGATGTGCTCTTCCTGCTTGCCCAATGTTGATAACGAAAATATGCATGCCACCGCAGTCTATATAAGATTTCCCCTAAAGAGGCTCAGGGTCGTGTTTTCCTAACCGGTCCTGCGTGTCCGTGTGGGAGCTCGACCCTGGCTAGCCAGCCCAATAAACTCTGCTTTGTTGATTGTATTCTCGCCTGGCTCTCTGTCTCTCGGGGGAATAGGATTCCGGGTCCTAACATTTGGAGGTCCCACCGAGATTTCATTTTCTCGAGAGACAGAACCTGCCTGTGAGAAAGCAGGGGCGATCCCAAGTCCTAGGCGTTGGGAGGGGATCCCAGACCCTCATTTGGAGGAACTTGAGTGTTCCATTTGGGCCGCGGCGGGGATTCGGCCAATCCCCAGGGAGATTCATTCTGGGAATCTCGCAAGGAGGACCACAGGGTCCTATTGGGAGAGGCTTTCCTCTCATTTGGGCTCGAGCATTTTAGGAACCCTGGCGCCAGGTGAAGAACTAATTGAGCTAGTCGAACGACCACCCGTCAAGTGGACCCCTTTCGGCCTGATATCCCAGTTGGACGGTGAGGAGGTTGAATGGGGTGCGCACCAGTGTGAGAGAAGGACCGGTCCGAGCGAGTGCTGGAGAGTGTTGTGTGTGTGTGGAATTATTGTTGCCTTTACCCTTTTTGTTCTATCTCTCTTGGTGTTTGAGTCTCCTTCCACAATGGGACAGGGACAAACAACCCCAAAGTCTCTGATCCTTTCTCACTTTCCAGAAGTTAAAGAAAGGGCCTTAAATGCGGGTCTGGTCATCAAGAAAGGTAAGTTCGACACCTTTTGTTCTGCAGAGTGGCCCACCTTTGGAGTCGGGTGGCCCATTCAAGGTTCCCTCTCCCTAGACCTGATCACTAAGGTTAAAGCAGTCATTTTTCAGCCAGACAATCGAGGCCATCCAGACCAAGTTCCTTACATTTTGGTTTGGGAGGATCTGGTGAGGAACCCTCCCCCTTGGTTAACAGTTTTTCTGACCCACCCCTCCAGTTCGGCCCCCGGGGCTAAAACCCCAGTCACGCCCGCCTTGGTCATAAAGGAGGAGGAAAAACTTCCTCTTCCCACCTTGACCGGTCCTCAAATTAGGGCATCTCCTTCACCATCTCTGGTCTTACCAGAGAGTTCCCCCCTTTACCCATCCCTCGCAGGGGCAGAGGAAGATCGGCCGCCTCCATACGTGACTCCCCCTGGCCAAGCCAGTGCCCCGGAGGAGGAAATTTCCTCATCCTCCTCAACAGGACTGGCAGCAGGAGGAGGAATGGGTCGAAGACTTCGCCCCCGAGGGATCCGGGAAAGGGAGGGGGAAGACGGGCCCCCCTCATCAACACAGGGGGAGGAAACTGTCCCTACACTTCCAGTCCGGATGGTGGGCCAAGGGGGACCGGGAGGAGGGCAACAGTTTCAGTACTGGCCCTTCTCCTCCAGTGATCTATATAACTGGAGGACGCAGAACCCGCCCTTTTCTGAAGACCCCAAGTGTCTCATAGATCTCCTGGAGTCCATCATGCATACACACCGTCCCACTTGGGATGACTGTCATCAGCTGCTCAATACTCTTTTTACGACGGAGGAACGAGAGCGCATCCTCAACGAAGCGAGGAAGAACGTCTTGGGGGATAATGGGAGACCCACAACTCTCCAACCGGCCATAGACGAGGCTTTTCCCCTACGCCACCCTAATTGGGATTTCGGGACCGCAGAAGGTAGGGAGCGTCTTCGGATCTACTGCCAGACTCTTATGGCCGGTCTCCGAGCGGCCGCCAGAAGGCCCACCAATTTTGCAAAAGTGAAAGCAGTCGTTCAAAGGGAAAACGAAAGCCCAGCCGGTTTCTTAGAGTGCCTCTATGAGGCATACCGTCAGTACACCCCTATTGACCCTGAGGCGGACCTCCACCGGTCTGCTGTGGTACTCTCATTCATTAATCAGGCAGCTCCAGACATTAGGAGAAAACTCAATAAACAGGAAAACTTAGGGGAGATGACTATAAGGGAAATGCTGCAGGTAGCAGAAAAGGTCTTTACCGCTAGGGAAACTCCAGAAGAAAGGGAGGAAAGACAGAGAAAGGAAGACAGGGAGGCCCAGGAGAAATTGAGAAAGGAGGACCGGGAGTTCCAGGCTAAGGAAAACCGAAAGCAACAGAGAGAAATGGCTCGTATTTTCCTAGCGGGTGTCCGGGACCAACCCAGGGGAGGGGGCCACGCCAGGACCCCGGATAAGGAACACTGTTTTTACTGTAAGGAAACGGGGCATTGGAAGAGAGAATGTCCTAAGTTAAAGGGAAGAAGAGGGTTTGGAAGGAGACCGGGGGAAAAGAGGGAAAGGGAACGAGCAGTAGAGCAGGCCAGAGTCCTCCTAGCCGGAGAAGAGGACTGAAGGAGACGGGGCTCAGACCCCCTCCCCGAGTCCTGGGTAACAATGCATGTGGAGGGGAAGCCGATGGGGTTCATGGTGGATACCGGCGCCCAATATTCGGTTTTAAACAAGGCACATGGACCTTTGAACAAGGCACGAACAAGTGTTGTTCAGGGGGCCACCGGTACGCAGTTATGTACATGGACTACCAAAAGAAAGGTGAACTTAGGAAAACACCAGGTCACACACTCCTTCTTGGTCGTCCCTGAGAGCCCCGCTCCCCTGCTCGGACGGGACCTACTCACCAAAATAGGGGCCCATATCCATTTTGAACCAGATGGAATAATTGTGACTGATCGAGAAGGGAGCCCGATTCATGTCTTGTCCCTATCATTGGCTGACGAGCATCGTCTGTTTGAGAGTCAACAGGAACCAGGAGGGGACATGACTCATTGGGTAAAAAGATTTCCCACGGCCTGGGCGGAGACTGCGGGAACCGGCCTCGCCAAACACCTCCCGCCCGTAGTTATACAATTGAAGGCTTCTGCTCTCCCCATTCGGGTGAAACAGTATCCTATGCCTGAGGAGGCCCGAAGAGGCATAGCCCCTCATATCCACAGGCTAATAAAGGAAGGAGTACTGCGACCTTGTCAGTCTGCCTGGAATACTCCTCTGCTCCCCGTCCGAAAGCCGGGAAGCGGGGACTATAGGTCTGTGCAAGACCTACGAAAGGTAAACGAGCGGACGGAGGACATTCATCCCACCGTTCCGAATCCCTATACCTTGCTCAGCCACCTACCCCCCTCGCAAGTATGGTATACAACCCTTGATTTGAAAGATGCTTTCTTCAGCATTCCATTGTCAGAAATTAGTCAGCCGCTATTTGCTTTCGAATGGCAAGAAGATGGGGGCCAATCTGGACAGCTCACTTGGACCAGACTGCCGCAAGGATTTAAAAACTCTCCCACCCTGTTTAATGAGGCCCTGAGCCAGGACCTGGAACCTTTTCGTCGGAGCCACCCACGAGTCACTCTATTACAGTATGTTGATGACTTACTGTTAGCGGCAGAAACCCGAGAGGAGTGCATCAAGGCTACTGAACACCTGCTAACGGAATTAGGTGAGCTGGGGTATCGGGCAAGTGCCAAGAAAACTCACATCTGTAAAAGGTCAGTGACATATTTGGGTTATCGGATTGCAGATGGGGCAAGATGGCTGACTGATGCCATGAAACAGACTATTCTGGCTATCCCATCCCCGACATCCACTAGGGGGGTGAGAGAATTCCTGGGCTCCGCGGGGTTCTGTAGACTCTGGATTCCAGGATTTGCGGAAATAGCCAGACCCCTATATGAGGCCACCAAAGAAGCTCCAGATTGGAGTTGGGGAGAGAGAGAACAACAGGCCTTTGAGCAGCTAAAAGACGCTCTTTTGCAGGCCCCTGCCTTAGCCTTGCCAGATCCTACAAGACCATTCACTCTGTTTGTAGATGAGAAAAAGGGGGTAGCCAAAGGAGTCTTGACCCAACAGCTAGGTCCCTGGAAGAGACCAGTGGCATACTTTTCCAAGAAATTAGATGCAGTAGCGGCAGGATGGCCCCCCTGCCTCCGCATCATAGCGGCCATTGCCGTGCTGGTGAGAGAAGCCGATAAACTAACCTTTGGACAGGCCCTCTGGGTAACGGCCCCTCACCCGGTGGAGGGAATCCTTAAACAACCCCCTGGGAAATGGATGACGAATGCCAGGCTCACCCACTACCAGGGGCTCTTGTTGGATTCCCCTCGGATCACATTCACAGATCCCGTAATCCTGAACCCTGCCACCTTGTTGCCTAACCCGGAACTGCAGACACCTGTCCATAACTGCAAAGAATTCCTCTCCGAAGTTACACAGGTACGGGCTGACCTAAAGGATACCCCCCTGTCCGCCTGCAAATTAAACTGGTACACGGATGGAAGCAGTTTTTTCCAAGATGGAGCCCGAAGGGCAGGGGCAGCTGTAGTCGACCAAGAAGGAAATACGGTATGGAGCAGCGCCCTCCCACCCAGAACATCAGCCCAAAAAGCGGAATTAATTGCCTTGGCAGAGGCCCTGGAGAGGGCAAAAGAAAAGTGAGTCAATATCTACACCGATAGCCGCTATGCTTTCGGTACCATCCATGTCCACGGGGCCATCTATCGCGAAAGAGGATTCCGCACAGCAGAAGGAAAACATCTAAAGAACCTAGCCAAAGTCCAGCGTCTATTAATGGCAGTGGAAAAACCAAAGGCAGTGGCAGTGATGTATGTCCCAGGCCACCAGTCTGCCAAGACGCCGGAAGCTGTCGGTAACAACAGAGCAGATCAAGAAGCAAAGAGAGTAGCAATGGTGAGTCCTCCCATGGAGACAGGGCAACCTTCCACGGTTGCGGCGATAGACGTGCCGGTCCCAGAGCTCCCTCCGCTACCCCCCCGACCAGAATACTCCACAGAGGATTTCACTTGGATGAGAGCCCACTCCCCCTTTAGAGAAGGGGAAGACGGATGGAAAAGCGACTTGGAAGGCAAGTTAATTCTGCCTGAAAAACTCAGACGATTCCTGTTGGCTAACTTACATAAGTCCACCCATTTGGGGCGGAGAAAATTACTAGACTTGTTGACATCTGCGCAGCTCCGATTTCCGAACCAGACCATAACAGTCCGCCAAATTGTGGAAGATTGTGCCAGCTGCACAATCATGAAACCAGGACGAAGGGAGGGGCACCATACAGGTACTCGGGAACGGGGGAGGGCTCCGGAAAGAAGTTGAAAAGTGGATTTTACTGAGGTAAAACCGGGAAAGTTTGGGTACAAATATTTGCTGGTATTCATAGATACCTTTTCAGGCTGGGTGGAGGCTTTTCCTACAAAGAAGGAGACGAGTCAGGTAGTGGCAAAGGCTTTGCTAGAGGAAATCATACCCAGATATGGGGTGCCCGAGGCAATTGGGTCAGATAACGGTCCGGCTTTTGTTAGTAAAGTCCTGCAGGGACTAGCCCAGACTATGGGGGCCAATTGGAAGCTACATTGTGAATATAACCCCCAGAGCTCAGGGCAAGTAGAAAGGATGAATAGGACACTAAAGGAGACTTTAGCCAAATTGGCCCTGGAGACTGGCGGTGATTGGGTGACGCTCCTTCCCTTGGCCATCTTCCGAGTCCGGAACTCCCCCTATGTCCATGGGCTAACTCCCTTTGAGATCCTGTATGGGGCTCCACCCCCCATCATTCAGAGGACCTTAAGCCCAGAACTAGGTGATCTGGCCCCAAATTACCTGACCATGTTGCAGGCTTTAGCTAAAGTGCAACAACGGATTTGGCCCTTAATTCAAGCATACCACGCTGTTAAGAGGGACCCGGCTCCGGAACATGGCATAGTCCCAGGTGACATGGTATGGGTTAAAAGGCATCAGTCCAAAACCCTAGAGCCTAGATGGAAAGGACCTTATGTTGTACTGTTTACTACCCCTACCGCCCTCAAGGTCGACGGGATTGCAGCATGGGTACACCATTCCCATGTAAGACGGGCTCACCCTCCAGAGAAAAAACAGGAAAATTGGTCCGCACGGAAGCATCCAACAAACCCACTCAAGCTCCGGCTGATACGGGATGCTCCGAAAAACGAGAACACTCCAGATGCTCCGCAGCCCTCCTAGAATGGGATTATCACCTGGGTCCACTACACCCACATCAGACCGGCAGATCCGGTAGCTATGAAGAAAGGCTTCCTGCCAACAAGAAGGGTGTCCCACCACAAGGAAAATTTTTTCAAACTCAAACTTCATACTGGACCTCGGTAACTTTATTCCTTTTTCTAACCCTGTCCACCACTTGCTGGGGGCATACAAATCCACATCAACCTTTTAACCTGACCTGGATGATTGTAGATGTGTCCACAGGAGACATTCTTAACCAGACCTCCAAGGTGACCCCTCCCAGCACCTGGTTCCCAAAATTATACTTTGACTTAAGGGCCTTATTCACTGGCAGGGGACAATGGGATTTGCGCCAAAGTTACTTCTATGTCTGCCCCGCTCCCCAACCCAACCACAGAAAAAAATGTGGAGGAATCGCAGACTATTATTGTAAGTCATGGGGTTGTGAGAGCTCAGGGGATATATGGTGGCCACCCCCCGAACAGGGGGACCTTATTCAATTAAGTAGAGTCTCTCAATCTGGCATTACATACCACCAACCTAGACCTATAAATAAGGGATGCCCAACTCCCCCCAATTGTAATCCCATTATGATAAATTTCACTGATTTAGGAAAAAAGGCAACGAATTGGGAATTGGGTAAATCCTGGGGAGTCAGACTCTACAAAACAAATCATCCAGGAGCCCTTTTTACTTTGCGGCGTGTGCAACAACCAGTCTCTACTCTAACAATAGGCCCTAATAAGGTACTTAGGCCACCCTATGTAAAGCCACCTCCCCAACCTCCCACAGCTCATCACCTTCCCTCAACCATAGCCCGGGCTAATGTTACAACTCCAAGACCATCAGAAACCAGCCCTCCCCTGGTGAGGCCCAGTCTCATGACCGCATCTAAAGACCCCCTCTGGGAGCTAGTGGGTGCTGCCTTCCTGACGTTAAACCACACCAACCCTAACATGACTAACTCCTGTTGGTTATGTTATGATGTGAGGCCCCCATTCTATGAGGCAATAGGGCTAAACACCACTCACGATACCTCATGTGAAGAAAACCCTACTCAATGTTCCTGGGGAGACCGTAAGAGAGGTCTGGCCATACAGCAGGTAAGCGGACAAGGAACCTGCTTAGGAAAAGTGCCAAAGAACAGACGGGACTTATGTACTGTTATTAACGCCAGTTCTACCTGGGAAAATGCTATTAAATGGGTAATTCCAAAGGACAATGGGTGGTGGCTATGCTCGCGGTCTGGACTCACCCCGTGCCTATCAACTAAGGTGTTTAACAGCTCTAAAGAATTCTGTGTTATAGTGACTGTGCTGCCCCGCATCCTCTATCATTCGGAAGAGAGTCTATATTCATACTGGAATACAAAAATGGTTGAAAAAAGGAAAAAGAGAGAACCTATTTCCACAGTAACTATTGCTACCCTACTCAGCCTAGGGTTAGCGGGAGCAGGAACCGGCATAGCTTCTTTGGCCACCCAGCAGAAAGGGATGTCTTCGCTGCGTGCAGCCATAGACGAAGATATAGAGAGAATAGAAACCTCCATTAGCCACCTAGAAAAACCCCTCACTTCAATGTCTGAGGTAGTACTTCAAAACCGACGAGGTCTGGACTTGTTGTTCCTCCAAAAGGGGGGAGTATGTGTTGCTCTAGGAAGAATGTTGTTTTTACTCTGACCATACCGGAGTTGTTCGTGACTACATGTCTAAACTTCGAAAGAGCCTGGAACAAAGAAAACGAGAAAGAGAGGCCGGGGAAAGCTGGTTCGAGTCTTGGTTTAACCAGTCCCCATGGTTGGCTACCCTTTTATCTGCATTGGCAGGGCCAATAATAATCAACCTATTACTTGTTACCATAGGACCCTGGATTCTAAACCGACTTATGACTTTTGTCAAAAGTCGAATTAATACTATCCAACTTCTGGTCCTCCGCCAACAATATCAGGCTCTTCATCCCCTTGAGAATGATTCCTCAATTTAGGCTGTAAGAAAAGGGGGGAATGAAAGGAATAGGAGGTCTCAGCGGGCCCCAACCCCCTTGTTGGAGAAACCAGTACCAAACATCCCATGTAGATAAGATAAGCAATGCGGCAGGGCTCAGTTAGGGCATATAGAATGTGGGGAATGTGAGTGGGGGGTACATGCAAGATGTGAAGTACGTGCAAGATGTGAGGTACGCGCAAGATGTGCTCTGCCTGCTTGCCCAATGTTGATAACGAAAATATGCATGCCACCGCAGTCTATATAAGATTTCCCCTAAAGAGGCTCAGGGTCGTGTTTTCCTAACCGGTCCTGCGTGTCCGTGTGGGAGCTCGACCCTGGCTAGCCAGCCCAATAAACTCTGCTTTGTTGATTGCATTCTCGCCTGGCTCTCTGTCTCTCGGGGGAATAGGATTCCGGGTCCTAACACTTTCACATGCTAACTCAAATCTCAAGGAGAAACAACGTGCCGGAACCTCCTGCTTCAGACCTTGATCTCCTGCAAGAGATAGAGTGATTCTTCCATTCTCTCCAATGAGGCTTTCTTGTACAAAGTTCGTGTTCCTCCACAATGAAAATGCTGAGAGGTAGGTAGTATTCCTTTAACCAGCTATCTCCATTCACAATGCTAAGCAAAGTGCTAGACCTGCTTGCTTCTGACATGAATGGTTCTCTTACAAGAGCTCCAGTACTTCTTCCTTTCACTTGTAGGGGCGACCTAGCAGAAATGTGATTTTTTCACCCATGAAAACGATGAGACAGGCAGTATTCCTTTAAACAGTTAACTCAATTCACTATCCTAAAAAAGGGGCCACACTCTCTTGCTTCTACCATTAATGATTGTCTTACAAGTGCTCCAGCACTTCTTCCTTTCAGTTGCATAGAGCCATTTAGCACAAAGTTGATTTTCTTCACAGAAGAAAACAATGAGAGACAGGCAGTATTTCTTTCTTCAGCTCACTCAAATCACAATACTAAACCAGGCCCTAGGCCCTCTTGCTTCTCACATTAATGATACTCTTGCAAGAGTTGCAGTGCTTCTTCCATTCTTTTGAGGGTCGATTTACCACAGAGCTGATGTTCTTCACCCATGAAAACACTGAGTTAGGCAGTATTCCTTTGCACAGTTAACTCTGTTCACCACGGTAGACAAGGTGCTGGACCCTCTTGCTTCTAACATTAAGGATTGTCTGTCCACTGCTACAGTGCCTCTTCCATTCACTTTAAAGGGGCGATTTTATACAAAGCTGATGTTCTCCACATGTTAAAACGCTGACAGATAGGCAGTTCTGCTATCACACACTTATGTAATTCCCCCTTGTAAACAATGTGCTAAGTTGTCTTGTTTGTAACATTAATGGTTCCCTTACAAGGGAAGCAGTGCTTCTTCCTTCCACTTGAAAAGGGCTATTTCTCACATTGATAATGTTCTTCACACTTTAAAAGTCTGAGAGATAGGCAGTATTGCTTTAAAAAGTGAACTCTATTATCACTGCTAAACAAACTGCTAGAGTCTCTTGCTGCTGCTCTTCATGGTTTTGCTCCATGACAAACTGCCCTTGTTCAATTCACCTACATGCAGCTATTTGGCACAATGCTGATGCACCTCACCCATTCAAAAACTCAGTAGTAGGCAGGATTCCACTCAACTGGTAACTCACTTTTTCTAGGGAAACAAGGTGCAAGGCATTCCTGCCTCTCACACATCGTGTAGTGCCAGGAGATACAAGTGTTTGCCTATTTCCTATGAAGCAGGTATGTGTCAAAGAGTAGCTGGTTCTGCACTTCAAAGGCTATCATTTCACAAGCATTCTTTTCACATGCTAACTCAAATCTCAAGGAGAAACAATGTGCAAGAACCTCCTGCTTCAGACCTTGATCTCCTGCAAGAGATAGAGTGATTCTTCCATTCTCTCGAATAGAGCTTTCTTGTACAAAGTTCGTGTTCCTCCACAATGAAAATGCTGAGAGGTAGGTAGTATTCCTTTAACCAGCTATCTCCTTTCACAATGCTAAGCAAAGTGCTAGACCTGCTTGCTTCTGACATGAATACTTCTCTTATAATAGCTCCAGTACTTCTTCCTTTCACTTGTAGGGGCGACCTAGCACAAATGTGATTTTTTTCACCCATGAAAACGATGAGACAGGCAGTATTCCTTTAAACAGTTAACTCAATTCACTATGCTAAATAAGGGGCCACACCCTCTTGCTGCTACCATTAATGATTCTCTTACAAGTGCTCCAGCACTTCCTCCTTTCACTTGCATAGAGCCATTTAGCACAAAGTTGATTTTCCTCACACAAGAAAACAATGAGAGACAGGCAGTATTTCTTTCTTCAGCTCACTCAAATCACAATACTAAACCAGGCCCTAGGCCCTCTTGCTTCTCACATTAATGATACTATTGGAAGAGTTGCAGTGCTTCTTCCATTCTTTTGTGAGGGTCGATTTACCACAGAGCTGATGTTCTTCACCCATGAAAACACTGAGTTAGTCAGTATTTCTTTGCACAGTTAACTCTGTTCACCACGGTAGACAAGGTGCTGGACTCTCTTGCTTCTAACATTAAGGATTGTCTGTCCACTGCTACAGTGCTTCTTCCATTCACTTTAAAGGGGCGATTTTATACAAAGCTGATGTACTCCACACGTTAAAACGCTGACAGATAGGCAGTTCTGCTATCACACACTTATGTAATTCCCCCTTGTAAACAATGTGCTAAGTTGTGTTGTTTGTAATATTAATGGTTCCGTTACAAGGGAAGCAGTGCTTCTTCCTTCCACTTGAAAAGGGCTATTTTTCACAATGATAATGATCTTCACACTTTAAAAGTCTGAGAGATAGGCAGTATTGCTTTAAAAAATGAACTCTATTCTCACTGCTAAACAAAGTGCTAGAGCCTCTTGCTGCTGCTCTTCATGGTTTTGCTCCATGACAAACTGCCCTTGTTCAATTCACCTACATGCAGCTATTTGGCACAATGCTGATGCACCTCACCCATTCAAAAACTCAGTAGTAGGCAGGATTCCACTCAACTGGTAACTCACTTTTCCTAGGGAAACAAGGTGCAAGGCATTCCTGCCTCTCACACATCGTGTAGTGCCATGAGATACAATTGTTTCCCTATTTCGTATGAAGCGGGTCTTGTCAAAGAGTAGCTGGTTCTGCACTTCAAAGGCTATCATTTCACAAGCCTTTAGTTCACATGCTAACTCAAATCAATGTGCAAGAACCTCCTGCTTCAGACCTTGATTATCCTGCAAGAGATAGAGTGATTCTTCCATTCTCTCGAATGGGGCTTTCTTGTACAAAGTTCGTGTTCCTCCAGAATGAAAATGCTGAGAGGTAGGTAGTATTCCTTTAACCAGCTATCTCCATTCACAATGCTAAGCAAAGTGCTAGACTTGCTTGCTTCTGACATGAATGGTTCTCTTACAAGAGCTCCAGTACTTCTCCCTTTCACTTGTAGCGGGGACCTAGCACAAATGTGATTTTTTTCACCCATGAAAACGATGTGACAGGCAGTATTCATTTAACCAGTTAACTCAATTCACTATGCTAAATAAGGGGCCACACCCTCTTGCTTCTACCATTAATGATTCTCTTACAAGTGCTCCAGCACTTCTTCCTTTCACTTGCATAGAGCCATTTAGCACAAAGTTGATTTTGCTCACACAAGAAAACAATGAGAGATAGGCAGTATTAATTTCTTCAGCTCACCCAAATGACAATACTAAACCAGGCCCTAGGCCTTCTTTCTTCTCACATTAATGATTCTCTTGCAAGAGTTGCAGTGCTTCTTCCATTCTTTTGTGAGGCTCGATGTACCACAGAGCTGATGTTCTTCACCCATGAAAACACTGAGTTAGGCAGTATTCCTTTGCACAGTTAACTCTGTTTACCACGGTAAACAAGGTGCTAGATCCTCTGGCTTCTAACGTTAAGGATTGTCTTTCAACTCCTACAGTGCTTCTTCCATTCACTTTCTGTTTTACAGAAAGTTGATGTTCTTCACACTTTAACACGCTGACAGATAGGCACTATTGCTTTCGCACACTAATGTAATTCCCCCTTGTTAACAATGTGCTAAGTTGTCTTGTTTGCAGCATCAATGGTTCTCTTACAAGGGCTACAGTGTTTCTTCCTTGCACTTTAAATGCATTATTGGGCACAGAGTAATATTCAACACGCATGAAAACACTGAGGGATAGGCAGTATTCGTTTAAACAAGTACCACCATTATCCTTGGAAAACACGGTGCTTGACCCTCCTGCTTCTAACATTCACAATTCTCTTAAAGGAGATGCCGTGCTTCATCCATCCACTACTAAGATGAGATTTATCACAAAATTGATGTTCCTCACCCATGAAAACAATGAGACTTAGGCAGTATTCCTTTCAACAGGTAACTGAATTCCCAATTTTAAAGAACGTACCAGATCCTTTTGCTAATAAAATGAAAGATTCTCTTCCAATATCTACAGTGTATCTTCCTTTCACTTGTGGGGGCAATTTAGCACCAAGTTGATGTTTCTCTCCCATGAAATCATTGAGAGGTAGGCAGTATTCCTTTGCACAGTTAACTCTGTTCACCACGGTAAACAAGGTGTTAGACCCTCTTGCTTCTAACATTAAGGATTGTCTGTCCACTGCTACAGTGCTTCTTCCATTCACTTTAAAGGGGCGATTTTATACAAAGCCGATGTTCCCCACACGTTAAAACGCTGACAGATAGGCAGTTCTGCTATCACACACTTATGTAATTCCCCCTTGTAAACAATGTGCTAAGTTGTCTTGTTTGTAACATTAATGGTTCCCTTACAAGGGAAGCAGTGCTTCTTCCTTCCACTTGAAAAGGGCTATTTTATCACAATGATAATGTTCTTCACACTTTAAAAGTCTGAGAGATAGGCAGTATTCCTTTAAAAAGTGAACTCTATTCTCACTGCTAAACAAAGTGCTAGAGCCTCTTGCTGCTGCTCTTCATGGTTTTGCTCCATGACAAACTGCCCTTGTTCAATTCACCTACATGCAGCTATTTGGCACAATGCTGATGCACCTCACCCTTTAAAAAACTAAGTAGGAGGCAGGAATCCAGTCAACAGGTAACTCACTTCTAGGGAATCAAGGTGCAAGAAATTCCTGCCTCTCACACATCGTGTAGTGCCAGGAGATACAAGTGTTTGCCTATTTGCTATGAAGCAGGTATGTGTCAAAGAGTAGCTGGTTCTGCACTTCAAAGGCTATCATTTCACAAGCATTCCTTTCACAGGCTAACTCAAATCTCAAGGAGAAACAACGTGCCGGAACCTCCTGCTTCAGACCTTGATCTCCTGCAAGAGATAGAGTGATTGTTCCATTCTCTCGAATGGGGCTTCCTTGTACAAAGTTCGTGGTCCTCCACAATGAAAATGCTGAGAGGTAGGCAGTATTCCTTTAACCAGCTATCTCCATTCACAATGCTAAGCAAAGTGCTAGACCTGCTTGCTTCTGACATGAATGGTTCTCTTACAAGAGCTGCAGTACTTCTTCCTTTCACTTGTAGGGGCGACCTAGCACAAATGTGATTTTTTTCACCCATGAAAACGATGTGACAGGCAGTATTCCTTTAAACATTTAACTCAATTCACTATGCTAAATAAGGGGCCACACCCTCTTGCTTCTACCATTAATGATTGTCTTACAAGTGCTCCAGCACTTCTTCCTTTCACTTGCATAGAGCCATTTAGCACAAAGTTGATTTTCCTCACACAAGAAAACAATGAGAGACAGGCAGTATTTCTTTCTTCAGCTCACTCAAATCACAATACTAAACCAGGCCCTAGGCCGTCTTGCTTCTCACATTAATGATACTCTTGCAAGACTTGCAGTGCTTCTTCCATTCTTTTGAGGATCGATTTACCACAGAGCTGATGTTCTTCACCCATGAAAACACTGAGTTAGGCAGTATTTCTTTGCACAGTTAACTCTGTTCACCACGGTAGACAAGGTGCTGGACCCTCTTGCTTCTAACATTAAGGATTGTCTGTCCACTGCTACAGTGCTTCTTCCATTCACTTTAAAGGGGCGATTTTATACAAAGCTGATGTACTCCACACGTTAAAACGCTGACAGATAGGCAGTTCTGCTATCACACACTTATGTAATTCCCCCTTGTAAACAATGTGCTAAGTTGTCTTGTTTGTAACATTAATGGTTCCCATGCAAGGGAAGCAGTGCTTCTTCCTTCCACTTGAAAAGGGCTATTTTTCACAATGATAATGTTCTTCACACTTAAAAAGTCTGAGAGATAGGCAGTATTCCTTTAAAAAGTGAACTCTATTCTCACTGCTAAACAAAGTGCTAGGGCCTCTTGCTGCTGCTCTTCATGGTTTTGCTCCATGACAAACTGCCCTTGTTCAATTCACCTACATGCAGCTATTTGGCACAATGCTGATGCACCTCACCCATTCAAAAACTCAGTAGTAGGCAGGATTCCACTCAACTGGTAACTCACTTTTTCTAGGGAAACAAGGTGCAAGGCATTCCTGCCTCTCACACATCGTGTAGTGCCAGGAGGTACAATTGTTTCCCTATTTCGTATGAAGCGGGTCTTGTCAAAGAGTAGCTGGTTCTGCACTTCAAAGGCTATCATTTCACAAGCCTTTCGTTCACATGCTAACTCAAATCTCAAAGAGAATCAATGGGCAAGAACCTCCTGCTTCAGACCTTGATTATCCTGCAAGAGATAGAGTGATTCTTCCATTCTCTCGGATGGGGCTTTATCGTACAAAGTGTGTGTTCCTCCAGAATGAAAATGCTGGGAGGTAGGTAGTATTACTTTTACCAGTTATCTCCATTCACAAAGCTAAACAAAGTGCTAGACCTGCTTGCTTCTAACATTAAAGCTTCTCCTCCAAGCTTACTTCTAACATTAAAGCTTCTCCTCCAAGAGCTCCAGCACTTCTTCCTTTCACTTGCATAGAGCCATTTAGCACAAAGTTGATTTTCCTCACACAAGAAAACAATGAGAGACAGGCAGTATTCCTTTCTTCAGCTCACCCAATTGACAATAGTAAACCAGGCCCTAGGCCGTCTTGCTTCGCACATTAATGATTCTCTTGCAACAGTTGCAGTGCTTCTTCCATTCTCTTGTGAGGGTCGATTTACCACAGAGCTGATGTTCTTCACCCATGAAAACATTGAGTTAGGCAGTATTCCTTTGCACAGTTAACTCTGTTCACCACGGTACACAAGGTGCTGGACCCTCTTGCTTCTAACATTAAGGATTGTCTGTCCACTGCTACAGTGCTTCTTCCATTCACTTTAAAGGGGCGATTTTATACAAAGCTGATGTACTCCACACGTTAAAACGCTGACAGATAGGCAGTTCTGCTATCACACACTTATGTAATTCCCCCTTGTAAACAATGTGCTAAGTTGTCTTGTTTGTAATATTAATGGTTCCGTTACAAGGGAAGCAGTTCTTCTTCCTTCCACTTGAAAAGGGCTATTTTTCACAATGATAATGATCTTCACACTTTAAAAGTCTGAGAGATAGGCAGTATTGCTTTAAAAAGTGAACTCTATTCTCACTGCTAAACAAAGTGCTAGAGCCTCTTGCTGCTGCTCTTCATGGTTTTGCTCCATGACAAACTGCCCTTGTTCAATTCACCTACATGCAGCTATTTGGCACAATGCTGATGCACCTCACCCATTCAAAAACTCAGTAGTAGGCAGGATTCCACTCAACTGGTAACTCACTTTTCCTAGGGAAACAAGGTGCAAGGCATTCCTGCCTCTCACACATCGTGTAGTGCCATGAGATACAATTGTTTCCCTATTTCGTATGAAGCGGGTCTTGTCAAAGAGTAGCTGGTTCTGCACTTCAAAGGCTATCATTTCACAAGCCTTTCGTTCACATGCTAACTCAAATCAATGTGCAAGAACCTCCTGCTTCAGACCTTGATTATCCTGCAAGAGATAGAGTGATTCTTCCATTCTCTCGAATGGGGCTTTCTTGTACAAAGTTCGTGTTCCTCCAGAATGAAAATGCTGAGAGGTAGGTAGTATTCCTTTAACCAGCTATCTCCATTCACAATGCTAAGCAAAGTGCTAGACTTGCTTGCTTCTGACATGAATGGTTCTCTTACAAGAGCTCCAGTACTTCTCCCTTTCACTTGTAGCGGGGACCTAGCACAAATGTGATTTTTTTCACCCATGAAAACGATGTGACAGGCAGTATTCATTTAACCAGTTAACTCAATTCACTATGCTAAATAAGGGGCCACACCCTCTTGCTTCTACCATTAATGATTCTCTTACAAGTGCTCCAGCACTTCTTCCTTTCACTTGCATAGAGCCGTTTAGCACAAAGTTGATTTTGCTCACACAAGAAAACAATGAGAGATAGGCAGTATTTTCTTCAGCTCACCCAAATGACAATACTAAACCAGGCCCTAGGCCTTCTTTCTTCTCACATTAATGATTCTCTTGCAAGAGTTGCAGTGCTTCTTCCATTCTTTTGTGAGGCTCGATGTACCACAGAGCTGATGTTCTTCACCCATGAAAACACTGAGTTAGGCAGTATTCCTTTGCACAGTTAACTCTGTTTACCACGGTAAACAAGGTGCTAGACCCTCTGGCTTCTAACGTTAAGGATTGTCTTTCAACTCCTACAGTGCTTCTTCCATTCACTTTCCCTTTTACAGAAAGTTGATGTTCTTCACACTTTAACACGCTGACAGATAGGCACTATTGCTTTCGCACACTAATGTAATTCCCCCTTGTTAACAATGTGCTAAGTTGTCTTGTTTGCAACATTAATGGGTCTCTTACAAGGGCTACAGTGTTTCTTCCTTGCACTTTAAATGCATTATTGGGCACAGAGTAATATTCAACACGCATGAAAACACTGAGTGATAGGCAGTATTCCTTTAAACAAGTATCACCATTCTCCTTGGAAAACACGGTGCTTGACCCTCCTGCTTCTAACATTCACAATTCTCTTAAAGGAGATGCCGTGCTTCATCCATCCACTACTAAGATGAGATTTAGCACAAAATTGATGTTCCTCACCCATGAAAACAATGAGACTTAGGCAGTATTCCTTTCAACAGGTAACTGAATTCCCAATTTTAAAGAACGTGTCAGATCCTCTTGCTAATAAAATGAAAGATTCTCTTCCAATATCTACAGTGTATCTTCCTTTCACTTGTGGGGGCAATTTAGCACCAAGTTGATGTTTCTCTCCCATGAAATCATTGAGAGGTAGGCAGTATTCCTTTGCACAGTTAACTCTGTTCACCACGGTAAACAAGGTGTTAGACCCTCTTGCTTCTAACATTAAGGATTGTCTGTCCACTGCTACAGTGCTTCTTCCATTCACTTTAAAGGGGCGATTTTATACAAAGCCGATGTTCCCCACACGTTAAAACGCTGACAGATAGGCAGTTCTGCTATCACACACTTATGTAATTCCCCCTTGTAAACAATGTGCTAAGTTGTCTTGTTTTTAACATTAATGGTTCCCTTACAAGGGAAGCAGTGCTTCTTCCTTCCACTTGAAAAGGGCTATTTTTCACAATGATAATGTTCTTCACACTTTAAAAGTCTGAGAGATAGGCAGTATTCCTTTAAAAAGTGAACTCTATTCTCACTGCTAAACAAAGTGCTAGAGCCTCTTGCTGCTGCTCTTCATGGTTTTGCTCCATGACAAACTGCCCTTGTTCAATTCACCTACATGCAGCTATTTGGCACAATGCTGATGCACCTCACCCATTCAAAAACTCAGTAGTAGGCAGGATTCCACTCAACTGGTAACTCACTTTTTCTAGGGAAACAAGGTGCAAGGCATTCCTGCCTCTCACACATCGTGTAGTGCCATGAGATACAATTGTTTGCCTATTTCGTATGAAGCGGGTCTTGTCAAAGAGTAGCTGGTTCTGCACTTCAAAGGCTATCATTTCACAAGCATTCCTTTCACAGGCTAACTCAAATCTCAAGGAGAAACAACGTGCCGGAACCTCCTGCTTCAGACCTTGATCTCCTGCAAGAGATAGAGTGATTCTTCCATTCTCTCGAATGGGGCTTTCTTATACAAAGTTCGTGTTCCTCCACAATGAAAATGCTGAGAGGTAGGTAGTATTCCTTTAACCAGCTATCTCCATTCACAATGCTAAGCAAAGTGCTAGACCTGCTTGCTTCTGACATGAATGGTTCTCTTACAAGAGCTGCAGTACTTCTTCCTTTCACTTGTAGGGGCGACCTAGCACAAATGTGACTTTTTTCACCCATGAAAACGATGTGACAGGCAGTATTCCTTTAAACAGTTAACTCAATTCACTATGCTAAATAAGGGGCCACACCCTCTTGCTTCTACCATTAATGATTCTCTTACAAGTGCTCCAGCACTTCTTCCTTTCACTTGCATAGAGCCATTTAGCACAAAGTTGATTTTGCTCACACAAGAAAACAATGAGAGATAGGCAGTATTAATTTCTTCAGCTCACCCAAATGACAATACTAAACCAGGCCCTAGGCCTTCTTTCTTCTCACATTAATGATTCTCTTGCAAGAGTTGCAGTGCTTCTTCCATTCTTTTGTGAGGCTCGATGTACCACAGAGCTGATGTTCTTCACCCATGAAAACACTGAGTTAGGCAGTATTCCTTTGCACAGTTAACTCTGTTTACCACGGTAAGCAAGGTGCTAGATCCTCTGGCTTCTAACGTTAAGGATTGTCTTTCAACTCCTACAGTGCTTCTTCCATTCACTTTCTGTTTTACAGAAAGTTGATGTTCTTCACACTTTAACACGCTGACAGATAGGCACTATTGCTTTCGCACACTAATGTAATTCCCCCTTGTTAACAATGTGCTAAGTTGTCTTGTTTGCAACATTAATGGTTCTCTTACAAGGGCTACAGTGTTTCTTCCTTGCACTTTAAATGCATTATTGGGCACAGAGTAATATTCAACACGCATGAAAACACTGAGTGATAGGCAGTATTCCTTTAAACAAGTATCACCATTCTCCTTGGAAAACACGGTGCTTGACCCTCCTGCTTCTAACATTCACAATTCTCTTAAAGGAGATGCCGTGCTTCATCCATCCACTACTAAGATGAGATTTAGCACAAAATTGATGTTCCTCACCCATGAAAACAATGAGACTTAGGCAGTATTCCTTTCAACAGGTAACTGAATTCCCAATTTTAAAGAACGTGCCAGATCCTCTTGCTAATAAAATGAAAGATTCTCTTCCAATATCTACAGTGTATCTTCCTTTCACTTGTGGGGGCAATTTAGCACCAAGTTGATGTTTCTCTCCCATGAAATCATTGAGAGGTAGGCAGTATTCCTTTGCACAGTTAACTCTGTTCACCACAGTAAACAAGGTGTTAGACCCTCTTGCTTCTAACATTAAGGATTGTCTGTCCACTGCTACAGTGCTTCTTCCATTCACTTTAAAGGGGCGATTTTATACAAAGCCGATGTTCCCCACACGTTAAAACGCTGACAGATAGGCAGTTCTGCTATCACACACTTATGTAAGTCTTGTTTGTAACATTAATGGTTCCCTTACAAGGGAAGCAGTGCTTCTTCCTTCCACTTGAAAAGGGCTATTTTTCACAATGATAATGTTCTTCACACTTTAAAAGTCTGAGAGATAGGCAGTATTCCTTTAAAAAGTGAACTCTATTCTCACTGCTAAACAAACTGCTAGAGCCTCTTGCTGCTGCTCTTCATGGTTTTGCTCCATGACAAACTGCCCTTGTTCAATTCACCTACATGCAGCTATTTGGCACAATGCTGATGCACCTCACCCATTCAAAAACTCAGTAGTAGGCAGGATTGCACTCAACTGGTAACTCACTTTTTCTAGGGAAACAAGGTGCAAGGCATTCCTGCCTCTCACACATCATGTAGTGCCAGGAGATACAAGTGTTTGCCTATTTCCTATGAAGCAGGTATGTGTCAAAGAGTAGCTGGTTCTGCACTTCAAAGGCTATCATTTCACAAGCATTCCTTTCACATGCTAACTCAAATCTCAAGGAGAAACAATGTGCAAGAACCTCCTGCTTCAGACCTTGATCTCCTGCAAGAGATAGAGTGATTCTTCCATTCTCTCGAATGGGGCTTTCTTGTACAAAGTTCGTGTTCCTCCACAATGAAAATGCTGAGAGGTAGGTAGTATTCCTTTAACCAGCTATCTCCTTTCACAATGCTAAGCAAAGTGCTAGACCTGCTTGCTTCTGACATGAATACTTCTCTTATAATAGCTCCAGTACTTCTTCCTTTCACTTGTAGGGGCGACCTAGCACAAATGTGATTTTTTTCACCCATGAAAACGATGAGACAGGCAGTATTCCTTTAAACAGTTAACTCAATTCACTATGCTAAATAAGGGGCCACACCCTCTTGCTGCTACCATTAATGATTCTCTTACAAGTGCTCCAGCACTTCCTCCTTTCACTTGCATAGAGCCATTTAGCACAAAGTTGATTTTCCTCACCCAAGAAAACAATGAGAGACAGGCAGTATTTCTTTCTTCAGCTCACTCAAATCACAATACTAAACCAGGCCCTAGGCCCTCTTGCTTCTCACATTAATGATACTATTGGAAGAGTTGCAGTGCTTCTTCCATTCTTTTGTGAGGGTCGATTTACCACAGAGCTGATGTTCTTCACCCATGAAAACACTGAGTTAGGCAGTATTTCTTTGCACAGTTAACTCTGTTCACCACGGTAGACAAGGTGCTGGACCCTCTTGCTTCTAACATTAAGGATTGTCTGTCCACTGCTACAGTGCTTCTTCCATTCACTTTAAAGGGGCGATTTTATACAAAGCTGATGTACTCCACACGTTAAAACGCTGACAGATAGGCAGTTCTGCTATCACACACTTATGTAATTCCACCTTGTAAACAATGTGCTAAGTTGTGTTGCTTGTAATATTAATGGTTCCGTTGCAAGGGAAGCAGTGCTTCTTCCTTCCACTTGAAAAGGGCTATTTTTCACAATGATAATGATCTTCACACTTTAAAAGTCTGAGAGATAGGCAGTATTGCTTTAAAAAGTGAACTCTATTCTCACTGCTAAACAAAGTGCTAGAGCCTCTTGCTGCTGCTCTTCATGGTTTTGCTCCATGACAAACTGCCCTTGTTCAATTCACCTACATGCAGCTATTTGGCACAATGCTGATGCACCTCACCCATTCAAAAACTCAGTAGTAGGCAGGATTCCACTCAACTGGTAACTCACTTTTCCTAGGGAAACAAGGTGCAAGGCATTCCTGCCTCTCACACATCGTGTAGTGCCATGAGATACAATTGTTTGCCTATTTCGTATGAAGCGGGTCTTGTCAAAGAGTAGCTGGTTCTGCACTTCAAAGGCTATCATTTCACAAGCCTTTCGTTCACATACTAACTCAAATCAATGTGCAAGAACCTCCTGCTTCAGACCTTGATTATCCTGCAAGAGATAGAGTGATTCTTCCATTCTCTCGAATGGGGCTTTCTTGTACAAAGTTCGTGTTCCTCCAGAATGAAAATGCTGAGAGGTAGGTAGTATTCCTTTAACCAGCTATCTCCATTCACAATGCTAAGCAAAGTGCTAGACTTGCTTGCTTCTGACATGAATGGTTCTCTTACAAGAGCTCCAGTACTTCTCCCTTTCACTTGTAGCGGGGACCTAGCACAAATGTGATTTTTTTCACCCATGAAAACGATGTGACAGGCAGTATTCCTTTAACCAGTTAACTCAATTCACTATGCTAAATAAGGGGCCACACCCTCTTGCTTCTACCATTAATGATTCTCTTACAAGTGCTCCAGCACTTCTTCCTTTCAATTCCATAGAGCCATTTAGCACAAAGTTGATTTTTCTCACACAAGAAAACAATGAGAGATAGGCAGTATTAATTTCTTCAGCTCACCCAAATGACAATTCTAAACCAGGCCCTAGGCCTTCTTTCTTCTCACATTAATGATTCTCTTGCAAGAGTTGCAGTGCTTCTTCCATTCTTTTGTGAGGCTCGATGTACCACAGAGCTGATGTTCTTCACCCATGAAAACACTGAGTTAGGCAGTATTCCTTTGCACAGTTAACTCTGTTTACCACGGTAAGCAAGGTGCTAGATCCTCTGGCTTCTAACGTTAAGGATTGTCTTTCAACTCCTACAGTGCTTCTTCCATTCACTTTCTGTTTTACAGAAAGTTGATGTTCTTCACACTTTAACACGCTGACAGATAGGCACTATTGCTTTCGCACACTAATGTAATTCCCCCTTGTTAACAATGTGCTAAGTTTTCTTGTTTGCAACATTAATGGTTCTCTTACAAGGGCTACAGTGTTTCTTCCTTGCACTTTAAATGCATTATTGGGCACAGAGTAATATTCAACACGCATGAAAACACTGAGTGATAGGCAGTATTCCTTTAAACAAGTATCACCATTCTCCTTGGAAAACACGGTGCTTGACCCTCCTGCTTCTAACATTCACAATTCTCTTAAAGGAGATGCCGTGCTTCATCCATCCACTACTAAGATGAGATTTAGCACAAAATTGATGTTCCTCACCCATGAAAACAATGAGACTTAGGCAGTATTCCTTTCAACAGGTAACTGAATTCCCAATTTTAAAGAACATGTCAGATCCTCTTGCTAATAAAATGAAAGATTCTCTTCCAATATCTACAGTGTATCTTCCTTTCACTTGTGGGGGCAATTTAGCACCAAGTTGATGTTTCTCTCCCATGAAATCATTGAGAGGTAGGCAGTATTCCTTTGCACAGTTAACTCTGTTCACCACGGTAAACAAGGTGTTAGACCCTCTTGCTTCTAACATTAAGGATTGTCTGTCCACTGCTACAGTGCTTCTTCCATTCACTTTAAAGGGGCGATTTTATACAAAGCCGATGTTCCCCACACGTTAAAACGCTGACAGATAGGCAGTTCTGCTATCACACACTTATGTAATTCCCCCTTGTAAACAATGTGCTAAGTTGTCTTGTTTGTAACATTAATGGTTCCCTTACAAGGGAAGCAGTGCTTCTTCCTTCCACTTGAAAAGGGCTATTTTTCACAATGATAATGTTCTTCACACTTTAAAAGTCTGAGAGATAGGCAGTATTCCTTTAAAAAGTGAACTCTATTCTCACTGCTAAACAAAGTGCTAGAGCCTCTTGCTGCTGCTCTTCATGGTTTTGCTCCATGACAAACTGCCCTTGTTCAATTCACCTACATGCAGCTATTTGGCACAATGCTGATGCACCTCACCCATTCAAAAACTAAGTAGGAGGCAGGATTCCACTCAACTGGTAACTCACTTTTTCTAGGGAAACAAGTTGCAAGGCATTCCTGCCTCTCACACATCGTGTAGTGCCAGGAGATACAAGTGTTTGCCTATTTGCTATGAAGCACGTATGTGTCAAAGAGTAGCTGGTTCTGCACTTCAAAGGCTATCATTTCACAAGCATTCCTTTTGAAAGGAATAGGAGGTCTCAGCGGGCCCCAACCCCCTTGTTGGAGAAACCAGTACCAAACATCCCATGTAGATAAGATAAGCAATGCGGTAGGGCTCAGTTAGGGCATATAGAATGTGATGAATGTGAGTGGGGGGTACATGCAAGATGTGAAGTACGTGCAAGATGTGAGGTACGCGCAAGATGTGCTCTTCCTGCTTGCCCAATGTTGATAACGAAAATATGCATGCCACCGCAGTCTATATAAGATTTCCCCTAAAGAGGCTCAGGGTCGTGTTTTCCTAACCGGTCCTGCGTGTCCGTGTGGGAGCTCGACCCTGGCTAGCCAGCCCAATAAACTCTGCTTTGTTGATTGTATTCTCGCCTGGCTCTCTGTCTCTCGGGGGAATAGGATTCCGGGTCCTAACATTTGGAGGTCCCACCGAGATTTCATTTTCTCGAGAGACAGAACCTGCCTGTGAGAAAGCAGGGGCGATCCCAAGTCCTAGGCGTTGGGAGGGGATCCCAGACCCTCATTTGGAGGAACTTGAGTGTTCCATTTGGGCCGCGGCGGGGATTCGGCCAATCCCCAGGGAGATTCATTCTGGGAATCTCGCAAGGAGGACCACAGGGTCCTATTGGGAGAGGCTTTCCTCTCATTTGGGCTCGAGCATTTTAGGAACCCTGGCGCCAGGTGAAGAACTAATTGAGCTAGTCGAACGACCACCCGTCAAGTGGACCCCTTTCGGCCTGATATCCCAGTTGGACGGTGAGGAGGTTGAATGGGGTGCGCACCAGTGTGAGAGAAGGACCGGTCCGAGCGAGTGCTGGAGAGTGTTGTGTGTGTGTGGAATTATTGTTGCCTTTACCCTTTTTGTTCTATCTCTCTTGGTGTTTGAGTCTCCTTCCACAATGGGACAGGGACAAACAACCCCAAAGTCTCTGATCCTTTCTCACTTTCCAGAAGTTAAAGAAAGGGCCTTAAATGCGGGTCTGGTCATCAAGAAAGGTAAGTTCGACACCTTTTGTTCTGCAGAGTGGCCCACCTTTGGAGTCGGGTGGCCCATTCAAGGTTCCCTCTCCCTAGACCTGATCACTAAGGTTAAAGCAGTCATTTTTCAGCCAGACAATCGAGGCCATCCAGACCAAGTTCCTTACATTTTGGTTTGGGAGGATCTGGTGAGGAACCCTCCCCCTTGGTTAACAGTTTTTCTGACCCACCCCTCCAGTTCGGCCCCCGGGGCTAAAACCCCAGTCACGCCCGCCTTGGTCATAAAGGAGGAGGAAAAACTTCCTCTTCCCACCTTGACCGGTCCTCAAATTAGGGCATCTCCTTCACCATCTCTGGTCTTACCAGAGAGTTCCCCCCTTTACCCATCCCTCGCAGGGGCAGAGGAAGATCGGCCGCCTCCATACGTGACTCCCCCTGGCCAAGCCAGTGCCCCGGAGGAGGAAATTTCCTCATCCTCCTCAACAGGACTGGCAGCAGGAGGAGGAATGGGTCGAAGACTTCGCCCCCGAGGGATCCGGGAAAGGGAGGGGGAAGACGGGCCCCCCTCATCAACACAGGGGGAGGAAACTGTCCCTACACTTCCAGTCCGGATGGTGGGCCAAGGGGGACCGGGAGGAGGGCAACAGTTTCAGTACTGGCCCTTCTCCTCCAGTGATCTATATAACTGGAGGACGCAGAACCCGCCCTTTTCTGAAGACCCCAAGTGTCTCATAGATCTCCTGGAGTCCATCATGCATACACACCGTCCCACTTGGGATGACTGTCATCAGCTGCTCAATACTCTTTTTACGACGGAGGAACGAGAGCGCATCCTCAACGAAGCGAGGAAGAACGTCTTGGGGGATAATGGGAGACCCACAACTCTCCAACCGGCCATAGACGAGGCTTTTCCCCTACGCCGCCCTAATTGGGATTTCGGGACCGCAGAAGGTAGGGAGCGTCTTCGGATCTACTGCCAGACTCTTATGGCCGGTCTCCGAGCGGCCGCCAGAAGGCCCACCAATTTTGCAAAAGTGAAAGCAGTCGTTCAAAGGGAAAACGAAAGCCCAGCCGGTTTCTTAGAGTGCCTCTATGAGGCATACCGTCAGTACACCCCTATTGACCCTGAGGCGGACCTCCACCGGTCTGCTGTGGTACTCTCATTCATTAATCAGGCAGCTCCAGACATTAGGAGAAAACTCAATAAACAGGAAAACTTAGGGGAGATGACTATAAGGGAAATGCTGCAGGTAGCAGAAAAGGTCTTTACCGCTAGGGAAACTCCAGAAGAAAGGGAGGAAAGACAGAGAAAGGAAGACAGGGAGGCCCAGGAGAAATTGAGAAAGGAGGACCGGGAGTTCCAGGCTAAGGAAAACCGAAAGCAACAGAGAGAAATGGCTCGTATTTTCCTAGCGGGTGTCCGGGACCAACCCAGGGGAGGGGGCCACGCCAGGACCCCGGATAAGGAACACTGTTTTTACTGTAAGGAAACGGGGCATTGGAAGAGAGAATGTCCTAAGTTAAAGGGAAGAAGAGGGTTTGGAAGGAGACCGGGGGAAAAGAGGGAAAGGGAACGAGCAGTAGAGCAGGCCAGAGTCCTCCTAGCCGGAGAAGAGGACTGAAGGAGACGGGGCTCAGACCCCCTCCCCGAGTCCTGGGTAACAATGCATGTGGAGGGGAAGCCGATGGGGTTCATGGTGGATACCGGCGCCCAATATTCGGTTTTAAACAAGGCACATGGACCTTTGAACAAGGCACGAACAAGTGTTGTTCAGGGGGCCACCGGTACGCAGTTATGTACATGGACTACCAAAAGAAAGGTGAACTTAGGAAAACACCAGGTCACACACTCCTTCTTGGTCGTCCCTGAGAGCCCCGCTCCCCTGCTCGGACGGGACCTACTCACCAAAATAGGGGCCCATATCCATTTTGAACCAGATGGAATAATTGTGACTGATCGAGAAGGGAGCCCGATTCATGTCTTGTCCCTATCATTGGCTGACGAGCATCGTCTGTTTGAGAGTCAACAGGAACCAGGAGGGGACATGACTCATTGGGTAAAAAGATTTCCCACGGCCTGGGCGGAGACTGCGGGAACCGGCCTCGCCAAACACCTCCCGCCCGTAGTTATACAATTGAAGGCTTCTGCTCTCCCCATTCGGGTGAAACAGTATCCTATGCCTGAGGAGGCCCGAAGAGGCATAGCCCCTCATATCCACAGGCTAATAAAGGAAGGAGTACTGCGACCTTGTCAGTCTGCCTGGAATACTCCTCTGCTCCCCGTCCGAAAGCCGGGAAGCGGGGACTATAGGTCTGTGCAAGACCTACGAAAGGTAAACGAGCGGACGGAGGACATTCATCCCACCGTTCCGAATCCCTATAC
Source organism: Castor canadensis (assembly GCF_047511655.1). NCBI lineage: Eukaryota > Metazoa > Chordata > Mammalia > Rodentia > Castoridae > Castor > Castor canadensis. Next base: position 97,635,690 of record NC_133397.1, on the reverse strand, counting down.
CTTGCTCAGCCACCTACCCCCCTCGCAAGTATGGTATACAACCCTTGATTTGAAAGATGCTTTCTTCAGCATTCCATTGTCAGAAATTAGTCAGCCGCTATTTGCTTTCGAATGGCAAGAAGATGGGGGCCAATCTGGACAGCTCACTTGGACCAGACTGCCGCAAGGATTTAAAAACTCTCCCACCCTGTTTAATGAGGCCCTGAGCCAGGACCTGGAACCTTTTCGTCGGAGCCACCCACGAGTCACTCTATTACAGTATGTTGATGACTTACTGTTAGCGGCAGAAACCCGAGAGGAGTGCATCAAGGCTACTGAACACCTGCTAACGGAATTAGGTGAGCTGGGGTATCGGGCAAGTGCCAAGAAAACTCACATCTGTAAAAGGTCAGTGACATATTTGGGTTATCGGATTGCAGATGGGGCAAGATGGCTGACTGATGCCATGAAACAGACTATTCTGGCTATCCCATCCCCGACATCCACTAGGGGGGTGAGAGAATTCCTGGGCTCCGCGGGGTTCTGTAGACTCTGGATTCCAGGATTTGCGGAAATAGCCAGACCCCTATATGAGGCCACCAAAGAAGCTCCAGATTGGAGTTGGGGAGAGAGAGAACAACAGGCCTTTGATCAGCTAAAAGACGCTCTTTTGCAGGCCCCTGCCTTAGCCTTGCCAGATCCTACAAGACCATTCACTCTGTTTGTAGATGAGAAAAAGGGGGTAGCCAAAGGAGTCTTGACCCAACAGCTAGGTCCCTGGAAGAGACCAGTGGCATACTTTTCCAAGAAATTAGATGCAGTAGCGGCAGGATGGCCCCCCTGCCTCCGCATCATAGCGGCCATTGCCGTGCTGGTGAGAGAAGCCGATAAACTAACCTTTGGACAGGCCCTCTGGGTAACGGCCCCTCACCCGGTGGAGGGAATCCTTAAACAACCCCCTGGGAAATGGATGACGAATGCCAGGCTCACCCACTACCAGGGGCTCTTGTTGGATTCCCCTCGGATCACATTCACAGATCCCGTAATCCTGAACCCTGCCACCTTGTTGCCTAACCCGGAACTGCAGACACCTGTCCATAACTGCAAAGAATTCCTCTCCGAAGTTACACAGGTACGGGCTGACCTAAAGGATACCCCCCTGTCCGCCTGCAAATTAAACTGGTACACGGATGGAAGCAGTTTTTTCCAAGATGGAGCCCGAAGGGCAGGGGCAGCTGTAGTCGACCAAGAAGGAAATACGGTATGGAGCAGCGCCCTCCCACCCAGAACATCAGCCCAAAAAGCGGAATTAATTGCCTTGGCAGAGGCCCTGGAGAGGGCAAAAGAAAAGTGAGTCAATATCTACACCGATAGCCGCTATGCTTTCGGTACCATCCATGTCCACGGGGCCATCTATCGCAAAAGAGGATTCCGCACAGCAGAAGGAAAACATCTAAAGAACCTAGCCAAAGTCCAGCGTCTATTAATGGCAGTGGAAAAACCAAAGGCAGTGGCAGTGATGTATGTCCCAGGCCACCAGTCTGCCAAGACGCCGGAAGCTGTCGGTAACAACAGAGCAGATCAAGAAGCAAAGAGAGTAGCAATGGTGAGTCCTCCCATGGAGACAGGGCAACCTTCCACGGTTGCGGCGATAGACGTGCCGGTCCCAGAGCTCCCTCCGCTACCCCCCCGACCAGAATACTCCACAGAGGATTTCACTTGGATGAGAGCCCACTCCCCCTTTAGAGAAGGGGAAGACGGATGGAAAAGCGACTTGGAAGGCAAGTTAATTCTGCCTGAAAAACTCAGACGATTCCTGTTGGCTAACTTACATAAGTCCACCCATTTGGGGCGGAGAAAATTACTAGACTTGTTGACATCTGCGCAGCTCCGATTTCCGAACCAGACCATAACAGTCCGCCAAATTGTGGAAGATTGTGCCAGCTGCACAATCATGAAACCAGGACGAAGGGAGGGGCACCATACAGGTACTCGGGAACGGGGGAGGGCTCCGGAAAGAAGTTGAAAAGTGGATTTTACTGAGGTAAAACCGGGAAAGTTTGGGTACAAATATTTGCTGGTATTCATAGATACCTTTTCAGGCTGGGTGGAGGCTTTTCCTACAAAGAAGGAGACGAGTCAGGTAGTGGCAAAGGCTTTGCTAGAGGAAATCATACCCAGATATGGGGTGCCCGAGGCAATTGGGTCAGATAACGGTCCGGCTTTTGTTAGTAAAGTCCTGCAGGGACTAGCCCAGACTATGGGGGCCAATTGGAAGCTACATTGTGAATATAACCCCCAGAGCTCAGGGCAAGTAGAAAGGATGAATAGGACACTAAAGGAGACTTTAGCCAAATTGGCCCTGGAGACTGGCGGTGATTGGGTGACGCTCCTTCCCTTGGCCATCTTCCGAGTCCGGAACTCCCCCTATGTCCATGGGCTAACTCCCTTTGAGATCCTGTATGGGGCTCCACCCCCCATCATTCAGAGGACCTTAAGCCCAGAACTAGGTGATCTGGCCCCAAATTACCTGACCATGTTGCAGGCTTTAGCTAAAGTGCAACAACGGATTTGGCCCTTAATTCAAGCATACCACGCTGTTAAGAGGGACCCGGCTCCGGAACATGGCATAGTCCCAGGTGACATGGTATGGGTTAAAAGGCATCAGTCCAAAACCCTAGAGCCTAGATGGAAAGGACCTTATGTTGTACTGTTTACTACCCCTACCGCCCTCAAGGTCGACGGGATTGCAGCATGGGTACACCATTCCCATGTAAGACGGGCTCACCCTCCAGAGAAAAAACAGGAAAATTGGTCCGCACGGAAGCATCCAACAAACCCACTCAAGCTCCGGCTGATACGGGATGCTCCGAAAAACGAGAACACTCCAGATGCTCCGCAGCCCTCCTAGAATGGGATTATCACCTGGGTCCACTACACCCACATCAGACCGGCAGATCCGGTAGCTATGAAGAAAGGCTTCCTGCCAACAAGAAGGGTGTCCCACCACAAGGAAAATTTTTTCAAACTCAAACTTCATACTGGACCTCGGTAACTTTATTCCTTTTTCTAACCCTGTCCACCACTTGCTGGGGGCATACAAATCCACATCAACCTTTTAACCTGACCTGGATGATTGTAGATGTGTCCACAGGAGACATTCTTAACCAGACCTCCAAGGTGACCCCTCCCAGCACCTGGTTCCCAAAATTATACTTTGACTTAAGGGCCTTATTCACTGGCAGGGGACAATGGGATTTGCGCCAAAGTTACTTCTATGTCTGCCCCGCTCCCCAACCCAACCACAGAAAAAAATGTGGAGGAATCGCAGACTATTATTGTAAGTCATGGGGTTGTGAGAGCTCAGGGGATATATGGTGGCCACCCCCCGAACAGGGGGACCTTATTCAATTAAGTAGAGTCTCTCAATCTGGCATTACATACCACCAACCTAGACCTATAAATAAGGGATGCCCAACTCCCCCCAATTGTAATCCCATTATGATAAATTTCACTGATTTAGGAAAAAAGGCAACGAATTGGGAATTGGGTAAATCCTGGGGAGTCAGACTCTACAAAACAAATCATCCAGGAGCCCTTTTTACTTTGCGGCGTGTGCAACAACCAGTCTCTACTCTAACAATAGGCCCTAATAAGGTACTTAGGCCACCCTATGTAAAGCCACCTCCCCAACCTCCCACAGCTCATCACCTTCCCTCAACCATAGCCCGGGCTAATGTTACAACTCCAAGACCATCAGAAACCAGCCCTCCCCTGGTGAGGCCCAGTCTCATGACCGCATCTAAAGACCCCCTCTGGGAGCTAGTGGGTGCTGCCTTCCTGACGTTAAACCACACCAACCCTAACATGACTAACTCCTGTTGGTTATGTTATGATGTGAGGCCCCCATTCTATGAGGCAATAGGGCTAAACACCACTCACGATACCTCATGTGAAGAAAACCCTACTCAATGTTCCTGGGGAGACCGTAAGAGAGGTCTGGCCATACAGCAGGTAAGCGGACAAGGAACCTGCTTAGGAAAAGTGCCAAAGAACAGACGGGACTTATGTACTGTTATTAACGCCAGTTCTACCTGGGAAAATGCTATTAAATGGGTAATTCCAAAGGACAATGGGTGGTGGCTATGCTCGCGGTCTGGACTCACCCCGTGCCTATCAACTAAGGTGTTTAACAGCTCTAAAGAATTCTGTGTTATAGTGACTGTGCTGCCCCGCATCCTCTATCATTCGGAAGAGAGTCTATATTCATACTGGAATACAAAAATGGTTGAAAAAAGGAAAAAGAGAGAACCTATTTCCACAGTAACTATTGCTACCCTACTCAGCCTAGGGTTAGCGGGAGCAGGAACCGGCATAGCTTCTTTGGCCACCCAGCAGAAAGGGATGTCTTCGCTGCGTGCAGCCATAGACGAAGATATAGAGAGAATAGAAACCTCCATTAGCCACCTAGAAAAACCCCTCACTTCAATGTCTGAGGTAGTACTTCAAAACCGACGAGGTCTGGACTTGTTGTTCCTCCAAAAGGGGGGAGTATGTGTTGCTCTAGGAAGAATGTTGTTTTTACTCTGACCATACCGGAGTTGTTCGTGACTACATCTCTAAACTTCGAAAGAGCCTGGAACAAAGAAAACGAGAAAGAGAGGCCGGGGAAAGCTGGTTCGAGTCTTGGTTTAACCAGTCCCCATGGTTGGCTACCCTTTTATCTGCATTGGCAGGGCCAATAATAATCAACCTATTACTTGTTACCATAGGACCCTGGATTCTAAACCGACTTATGACTTTTGTCAAAAGTCGAATTAATACTATCCAACTTCTGGTCCTCCGCCAACAATATCAGGCTCTTCATCCCCTTGAGAATGATTCCTCAATTTAGGCTGTAAGAAAAGGGGGGAATGAAAGGAATAGGAGGTCTCAGCGGGCCCCAACCCCCTTGTTGGAGAAACCAGTACCAAACATCCCATGTAGATAAGATAAGCAATGCGGCAGGGCTCAGTTAGGGCATATAGAATGTGGGGAATGTGAGTGGGGGGTACATGCAAGATGTGAAGTACGTGCAAGATGTGAGGTACGCGCAAGATGTGCTCTGCCTGCTTGCCCAATGTTGATAACGAAAATATGCATGCCACCGCAGTCTATATAAGATTTCCCCTAAAGAGGCTCAGGGTCGTGTTTTCCTAACCGGTCCTGCGTGTCCGTGTGGGAGCTCGACCCTGGCTAGCCAGCCCAATAAACTCTGCTTTGTTGATTGCATTCTCGCCTGGCTCTCTGTCTCTCGGGGGAATAGGATTCCGGGTCCTAACACTTTCACATGCTAACTCAAATCTCAAGGAGAAACAACGTGCCGGAACCTCCTGCTTCAGACCTTGATCTCCTGCTAGAGATAGAGTGATTCTTCCATTCTCTCCAATGAGGCTTTCTTGTACAAAGTTCGTGTTCCTCCACAATGAAAATGCTGAGAGGTAGGTAGTATTCCTTTAACCAGCTATCTCCATTCACAATGCTAAGCAAAGTGCTAGACCTGCTTGCTTCTGACATGAATGGTTCTCTTACAAGAGCTCCAGTACTTCTTCCTTTCACTTGTAGGGGCGACCTAGCAGAAATGTGATTTTTTCACCCATGAAAACGATGAGACAGGCAGTATTCCTTTAAACAGTTAACTCAATTCACTATCCTAAAAAAGGGGCCACACTCTCTTGCTTCTACCATTAATGATTGTCTTACAAGTGCTCCAGCACTTCTTCCTTTCAGTTGCATAGAGCCATTTAGCACAAAGTTGATTTTCTTCACAGAAGAAAACAATGAGAGACAGGCAGTATTTCTTTCTTCAGCTCACTCAAATCACAATACTAAACCAGGCCCTAGGCCCTCTTGCTTCTCACATTAATGATACTCTTGCAAGAGTTGCAGTGCTTCTTCCATTCTTTTGAGGGTCGATTTACCACAGAGCTGATGTTCTTCACCCATGAAAACACTGAGTTAGGCAGTATTCCTTTGCACAGTTAACTCTGTTCACCACGGTAGACAAGGTGCTGGACCCTCTTGCTTCTAACATTAAGGATTGTCTGTCCACTGCTACAGTGCCTCTTCCATTCACTTTAAAGGGGCGATTTTATACAAAGCTGATGTTCTCCACATGTTAAAACGCTGACAGATAGGCAGTTCTGCTATCACACACTTATGTAATTCCCCCTTGTAAACAATGTGCTAAGTTGTCTTGTTTGTAACATTAATGGTTCCCTTACAAGGGAAGCAGTGCTTCTTCCTTCCACTTGAAAAGGGCTATTTCTCACATTGATAATGTTCTTCACACTTTAAAAGTCTGAGAGATAGGCAGTATTGCTTTAAAAAGTGAACTCTATCATCACTGCTAAACAAACTGCTAGAGTCTCTTGCTGCTGCTCTTCATGGTTTTGCTCCATGACAAACTGCCCTTGTTCAATTCACCTACATGCAGCTATTTGGCACAATGCTGATGCACCTCACCCATTCAAAAACTCAGTAGTAGGGAGGATTCCACTCAACTGGTAACTCACTTTTTCTAGGGAAACAAGGTGCAAGGCATTCCTGCCTCTCACACATCGTGTAGTGCCAGGAGATACAAGTGTTTGCCTATTTCCTATGAAGCAGGTATGTGTCAAAGAGTAGCTGGTTCTGCACTTCAAAGGCTATCATTTCACAAGCATTCTTTTCACATGCTAACTCAAATCTCAAGGAGAAACAATGTGCAAGAACCTCCTGCTTCAGACCTTGATCTCCTGCAAGAGATAGAGTGATTCTTCCATTCTCTCGAATGGGGCTTTCTTGTACAAAGTTCGTGTTCCTCCACAATGAAAATGCTGAGAGGTAGGTAGTATTCCTTTAACCAGCTATCTCCTTTCACAATGCTAAGCAAAGTGCTAGACCTGCTTGCTTCTGACATGAATACTTCTCTTATAATAGCTCCAGTACTTCTTCCTTTCACTTGTAGGGGCGACCTAGCACAAATGTGATTTTTTTCACCCATGAAAACGATGAGACAGGCAGTATTCCTTTAAACAGTTAACTCAATTCACTATGCTAAATAAGGGGCCACACCCTCTTGCTGCTACCATTAATGATTCTCTTACAAGTGCTCCAGCACTTCCTCCTTTCACTTGCATAGAGCCATTTAGCACAAAGTTGATTTTCCTCACACAAGAAAACAATGAGAGACAGGCAGTATTTCTTTCTTCAGCTCACTCAAATCACAATACTAAACCAGGCCCTAGGCCCTCTTGCTTCTCACATTAATGATACTATTGGAAGAGTTGCAGTGCTTCTTCCATTCTTTTGTGAGGGTCGATTTACCACAGAGCTGATGTTCTTCACCCATGAAAACACTGAGTTAGTCAGTATTTCTTTGCACAGTTAACTCTGTTCACCACGGTAGACAAGGTGCTGGACCCTCTTGCTTCTAACATTAAGGATTGTCTGTCCACTGCTACAGTGCTTCTTCCATTCACTTTAAAGGGGCGATTTTATACAAAGCTGATGTACTCCACACGTTAAAACGCTGACAGATAGGCAGTTCTGCTATCACACACTTATGTAATTCCCCCTTGTAAACAATGTGCTAAGTTGTGTTGTTTGTAATATTAATGGTTCCGTTACAAGGGAAGCAGTGCTTCTTCCTTCCACTTGAAAAGGGCTATTTTTCACAATGATAATGATCTTCACACTTTAAAAGTCTGAGAGATAGGCAGTATTGCTTTAAAAAGTGAACTCTATTCTCACTGCTAAACAAAGTGCTAGAGCCTCTTGCTGCTGCTCTTCATGGTTTTGCTCCATGACAAACTGCCCTTGTTCAATTCACCTACATGCAGCTATTTGGCACAATGCTCATGCACCTCACCCATTCAAAAACTCAGTAGTAGGCAGGATTCCACTCAACTGGTAACTCACTTTTTCTAGGGAAACAAGGTGCAAGGCATTCCTGCCTCTCACACATCGTGTAGTGCCATGAGATACAATTGTTTCCCTATTTCGTATGAACCGGGTCTTGTCAAAGAGTAGCTGGTTCTGCACTTCAAAGGCTAACATTTCACAAGCCTTTCGTTCACATGCTAACTCAAATCAATGTGCAAGAACCTCCTGCTTCAGACCTTGATTATCCTGCAAGAGATAGAGTGATTCTTCCATTCTCTCGAATGGGGCTTTCTTGTACAAAGTTCGTGTTCCTCCAGAATGAAAATGCTGAGAGGTAGGTAGTATTCCTTTAACCAGCTATCTCCATTCACAATGCTAAGCAAAGTGCTAGACTTGCTTGCTTCTGACATGAATGGTTCTCTTACAAGAGCTCCAGTACTTCTCCCTTTCACTTGTAGCGGGGACCTAGCACAAATGTGATTTTTTTCACCCATGAAAACGATGTGACAGGCAGTATTCCTTTAACCAGTTAACTCAATTCACTATGCTAAATAAGGGGCCACACCCTCTTGCTTCTACCATTAATGATTCTCTTACAAGTGCTCCAGCACTTCTTCCTTTCACTTGCATAGAGCCATTTAGCACAAAGTTGATTTTGCTCACACAAGAAAACAATGAGAGATAGGCAGTATTAATTTCTTCAGCTCACCCAAATGACAATACTAAACCAGGCCCTAGGCCTTCTTTCTTCTCACATTAATGATTCTCTTGCAAGAGTTGCAGTGCTTCTTCCATTCTTTTGTGAGGCTCGATGTACCACAGAGCTGATGTTCTTCACCCATGAAAACACTGAGTTAGGCAGTATTCCTTTGCACAGTTAACTCTGTTTACCACGGTAAACAAGGTGCTAGATCCTCTGGCTTCTAACGTTAAGGATTGTCTTTCAACTCCTACAGTGCTTCTTCCATTCACTTTCTGTTTTACAGAAAGTTGATGTTCTTCACACTTTAACACGCTGACAGATACGCACTATTGCTTTCGCACACTAATGTAATTCCCCCTTGTTAACAATGTGCTAAGTTGTCTTGTTTGCAACATTAATGGTTCTCTTACAAGGGCTACAGTGTTTCTTCCTTGCACTTTAAATGCATTATTGGGCACAGAGTAATATTCAACACGCATGAAAACACTGAGTGATAGGCAGTATTCCTTTAAACAAGTATCACCATTCTCCTTGGAAAACACGGTGCTTGACCCTCCTGCTTCTAACATTCACAATTCTCTTAAAGGAGATGCCGTGCTTCATCCATCCACTACTAAGATGAGATTTAGCACAAAATTGATGTTCCTCACCCATGAAAACAATGAGACTTAGGCAGTATTCCTTTCAACAGGTAACTGAATTCCCAATTTTAAAGAACGTGCCAGATCCTCTTGCTAATAAAATGAAAGATTCTCTTCCAATATCTACAGTGTATCTTCCTTTCACTTGTGGGGGCAATTTAGCACCAAGTTGATGTTTCTCTCCCATGAAATCATTGAGAGGTAGGCAGTATTCCTTTGCACAGTTAACTCTGTTCACCACAGTAAACAAGGTGTTAGACCCTCTTGCTTCTAACATTAAGGATTGTCTGTCCACTGCTACAGTGCTTCTTCCATTCACTTTAAAGGGGCGATTTTATACAAAGCCGATGTTCCCCACACGTTAAAACGCTGACAGATAGGCAGTTCTGCTATCACACACTTATGTAATTCCCCCTTGTAAACAATGTGCTAAGTTGTCTTGTTTGTAACATTAATGGTTCCCTTACAAGGGAAGCAGTGCTTCTTCCTTCCACTTGAAAAGGGCTATTTTTCACAATGATAATGTTCTTCACACTTTAAAAGTCTGAGTGATAGGCAGTATTCCTTTAAAAAGTGAACTCTATTCTCACTGCTAAACAAAGTGCTAGAGCCTCTTGCTGCTGCTCTTCATGGTTTTGCTCCATGACAAACTGCCCTTGTTCAATTCACCTACATGCAGCTATTTGGCACAATGCTGATGCACCTCATCCATTCAAAAACTCAGTAGTAGGCAGGATTCCAGTCAACAGGTAACTCAATTCTAGGGAATCAAGGTGCAAGACATTCCTGCCTCTCACACATCGTGTAGTGCCAGGAGATACAAGTGTTTGCCTATTTGCTATGAAGCACGTATGTGTCAAAGAGTAGCTGGTTCTGCACTTCAAAGGCTATCATTTCACAAGCATTCCTTTTGAAAGGAATAGGAGGTCTCAGGCGGGCCCCAACCCCCTTGTTGGAGAAACCAGTACCAAACATCCCATGTAGATAAGATAAGCAATGCGGTAGGGCTCAGTTAGGGCATATAGAATGTGATGAATGTGAGTGGGGGGTACATGCAAGATGTGAAGTACGTGCAAGATGTGAGGTACGCGCAAGATGTGCTCTTCCTGCTTGCCCAATGTTGATAACGAAAATATGCATGCCACCGCAGTCTATATAAGATTTCCCCTAAAGAGGCTCAGGGTCGTGTTTTCCTAACCGGTCCTGCGTGTCCGTGTGGGAGCTCGACCCTGGCTAGCCAGCCCAATAAACTCTGCTTTGTTGATTGTATTCTCGCCTGGCTCTCTGTCTCTCGGGGGAATAGGATTCCGGGTCCTAACATTTGGAGGTCCCACCGAGATTTCATTTTCTCGAGAGACAGAACCTGCCTGTGAGAAAGCAGGGGCGATCCCAAGTCCTAGGCGTTGGGAGGGGATCCCAGACCCTCATTTGGAGGAACTTGAGTGTTCCATTTGGGCCGCGGCGGGGATTCGGCCAATCCCCAGGGAGATTCATTCTGGGAATCTCGCAAGGAGGACCACAGGGTCCTATTGGGAGAGGCTTTCCTCTCATTTGGGCTCGAGCATTTTAGGAACCCTGGCGCCAGGTGAAGAACTAATTGAGCTAGTCGAACGACCACCCGTCAAGTGGACCCCTTTCGGCCTGATATCCCAGTTGGACGGTGAGGAGGTTGAATGGGGTGCGCACCAGTGTGAGAGAAGGACCGGTCCGAGCGAGTGCTGGAGAGTGTTGTGTGTGTGTGGAATTATTGTTGCCTTTACCCTTTTTGTTCTATCTCTCTTGGTGTTTGAGTCTCCTTCCACAATGGGACAGGGACAAACAACCCCAAAGTCTCTGATCCTTTCTCACTTTCCAGAAGTTAAAGAAAGGGCCTTAAATGCGGGTCTGGTCATCAAGAAAGGTAAGTTCGACACCTTTTGTTCTGCAGAGTGGCCCACCTTTGGAGTCGGGTGGCCCATTCAAGGTTCCCTCTCCCTAGACCTGATCACTAAGGTTAAAGCAGTCATTTTTCAGCCAGACAATCGAGGCCATCCAGACCAAGTTCCTTACATTTTGGTTTGGGAGGATCTGGTGAGGAACCCTCCCCCTTGGTTAACAGTTTTTCTGACCCACCCCTCCAGTTCGGCCCCCGGGGCTAAAACCCCAGTCACGCCCGCCTTGGTCATAAAGGAGGAGGAAAAACTTCCTCTTCCCACCTTGACCGGTCCTCAAATTAGGGCATCTCCTTCACCATCTCTGGTCTTACCAGAGAGTTCCCCCCTTTACCCATCCCTCGCAGGGGCAGAGGAAGATCGGCCGCCTCCATACGTGACTCCCCCTGGCCAAGCCAGTGCCCCGGAGGAGGAAATTTCCTCATCCTCCTCAACAGGACTGGCAGCAGGAGGAGGAATGGGTCGAAGACTTCGCCCCCGAGGGATCCGGGAAAGGGAGGGGGAAGACGGGCCCCCCTCATCAACACAGGGGGAGGAAACTGTCCCTACACTTCCAGTCCGGATGGTGGGCCAAGGGGGACCGGGAGGAGGGCAACAGTTTCAGTACTGGCCCTTCTCCTCCAGTGATCTATATAACTGGAGGACGCAGAACCCGCCCTTTTCTGAAGACCCCAAGTGTCTCATAGATCTCCTGGAGTCCATCATGCATACACACCGTCCCACTTGGGATGACTGTCATCAGCTGCTCAATACTCTTTTTACGACGGAGGAACGAGAGCGCATCCTCAACGAAGCGAGGAAGAACGTCTTGGGGGATAATGGGAGACCCACAACTCTCCAACCGGCCATAGACGAGGCTTTTCCCCTACGCCGCCCTAATTGGGATTTCGGGACCGCAGAAGGTAGGGAGCGTCTTCGGATCTACTGCCAGACTCTTATGGCCGGTCTCCGAGCGGCCGCCAGAAGGCCCACCAATTTTGCAAAAGTGAAAGCAGTCGTTCAAAGGGAAAACGAAAGCCCAGCCGGTTTCTTAGAGTGCCTCTATGAGGCATACCGTCAGTACACCCCTATTGACCCTGAGGCGGACCTCCACCGGTCTGCTGTGGTACTCTCATTCATTAATCAGGCAGCTCCAGACATTAGGAGAAAACTCAATAAACAGGAAAACTTAGGGGAGATGACTATAAGGGAAATGCTGCAGGTAGCAGAAAAGGTCTTTACCGCTAGGGAAACTCCAGAAGAAAGGGAGGAAAGACAGAGAAAGGAAGACAGGGAGGCCCAGGAGAAATTGAGAAAGGAGGACCGGGAGTTCCAGGCTAAGGAAAACCGAAAGCAACAGAGAGAAATGGCTCGTATTTTCCTAGCGGGTGTCCGGGACCAACCCAGGGGAGGGGGCCACGCCAGGACCCCGGATAAGGAACACTGTTTTTACTGTAAGGAAACGGGGCATTGGAAGAGAGAATGTCCTAAGTTAAAGGGAAGAAGAGGGTTTGGAAGGAGACCGGGGGAAAACAGGGAAAGGGAACGAGCAGTAGAGCAGGCCAGAGTCCTCCTAGCCGGAGAAGAGGACTGAAGGAGACGGGGCTCAGACCCCCTCCCCGAGTCCTGGGTAACAATGCATGTGGAGGGGAAGCCGATGGGGTTCATGGTGGATACCGGCGCCCAATATTCGGTTTTAAACAAGGCACATGGACCTTTGAACAAGGCACGAACAAGTGTTGTTCAGGGGGCCACCGGTACGCAGTTATGTACATGGACTACCAAAAGAAAGGTGAACTTAGGAAAACACCAGGTCACACACTCCTTCTTGGTCGTCCCTGAGAGCCCCGCTCCCCTGCTCGGACGGGACCTACTCACCAAAATAGGGGCCCATATCCATTTTGAACCAGATGGAATAATTGTGACTGATCGAGAAGGGAGCCCGATTCATGTCTTGTCCCTATCATTGGCTGACGAGCATCGTCTGTTTGAGAGTCAACAGGAACCAGGAGGGGACATGACTCATTGGGTAAAAAGATTTCCCACGGCCTGGGCGGAGACTGCGGGAACCGGCCTCGCCAAACACCTCCCGCCCGTAGTTATACAATTGAAGGCTTCTGCTCTCCCCATTCGGGTGAAACAGTATCCTATGCCTGAGGAGGCCCGAAGAGGCATAGCCCCTCATATCCACAGGCTAATAAAGGAAGGAGTACTGCGACCTTGTCAGTCTGCCTGGAATACTCCTCTGCTCCCCGTCCGAAAGCCGGGAAGCGGGGACTATAGGTCTGTGCAAGACCTACGAAAGGTAAACGAGCGGACGGAGGACATTCATCCCACCGTTCCGAATCCCTATACCTTGCTCAGCCACCTACCCCCCTCGCAAGTATGGTATACAACCCTTGATTTGAAAGATGCTTTCTTCAGCATTCCATTGTCAGAAATTAGTCAGCCGCTATTTGCTTTCGAATGGCAAGAAGATGGGGGCCAATCTGGACAGCTCACTTGGACCAGACTGCCGCAAGGATTTAAAAACTCTCCCACCCTGTTTAATGAGGCCCTGAGCCAGGACCTGGAACCTTTTCGTCGGAGCCACCCACGAGTCACTCTATTACAGTATGTTGATGACTTACTGTTAGCGGCAGAAACCCGAGAGGAGTGCATCAAGGCTACTGAACACCTGCTAACGGAATTAGGTGAGCTGGGGTATCGGGCAAGTGCCAAGAAAACTCACATCTGTAAAAGGTCAGTGACATATTTGGGTTATCGGATTGCAGATGGGGCAAGATGGCTGACTGATGCCATGAAACAGACTATTCTGGCTATCCCATCCCCGACATCCACTAGGGGGGTGAGAGAATTCCTGGGCTCCGCGGGGTTCTGTAGACTCTGGATTCCAGGATTTGCGGAAATAGCCAGACCCCTATATGAGGCCACCAAAGAAGCTCCAGATTGGAGTTGGGGAGAGAGAGAACAACAGGCCTTTGAGCAGCTAAAAGACGCTCTTTTGCAGGCCCCTGCCTTAGCCTTGCCAGATCCTACAAGACCATTCACTCTGTTTGTAGATGAGAAAAAGGGGGTAGCCAAAGGAGTCTTGACCCAACAGCTAGGTCCCTGGAAGAGACCAGTGGCATACTTTTCCAAGAAATTAGATGCAGTAGCGGCAGGATGGCCCCCCTGCCTCCGCATCATAGCGGCCATTGCCGTGCTGGTGAGAGAAGCCGATAAACTAACCTTTGGACAGGCCCTCTGGGTAACGGCCCCTCACCCGGTGGAGGGAATCCTTAAACAACCCCCTGGGAAATGGATGACGAATGCCAGGCTCACCCACTACCAGGGGCTCTTGTTGGATTCCCCTCGGATCACATTCACAGATCCCGTAATCCTGAACCCTGCCACCTTGTTGCCTAACCCGGAACTGCAGACACCTGTCCATAACTGCAAAGAATTCCTCTCCGAAGTTACACAGGTACGGGCTGACCTAAAGGATACCCCCCTGTCCGCCTGCAAATTAAACTGGTACACGGATGGAAGCAGTTTTTTCCAAGATGGAGCCCGAAGGGCAGGGGCAGCTGTAGTCGACCAAGAAGGAAATACGGTATGGAGCAGCGCCCTCCCACCCAGAACATCAGCCCAAAAAGCGGAATTAATTGCCTTGGCAGAGGCCCTGGAGAGGGCAAAAGAAAAGTGAGTCAATATCTACACCGATAGCCGCTATGCTTTCGGTACCATCCATGTCCACGGGGCCATCTATCGCGAAAGAGGATTCCGCAGAGCAGAAGGAAAACATCTAAAGAACCTAGCCAAAGTCCAGCGTCTATTAATGGCAGTGGAAAAACCAAAGGCAGTGGCAGTGATGTATGTCCCAGGCCACCAGTCTGCCAAGACGCCGGAAGCTGTCGGTAACAACAGAGCAGATCAAGAAGCAAAGAGAGTAGCAATGGTGAGTCCTCCCATGGAGACAGGGCAACCTTCCACGGTTGCGGCGATAGACGTGCCGGTCCCAGAGCTCCCTCCGCTACCCCCCCGACCAGAATACTCCACAGAGGATTTCACTTGGATGAGAGCCCACTCCCCCTTTAGAGAAGGGGAAGACGGATGGAAAAGCGACTTGGAAGGCAAGTTAATTCTGCCTGAAAAACTCGGACAATTCCTGTTGGCTAACTTACATAAGTCCACCCATTTGGGGCGGAGAAAATTACTAGACTTGTTGACATCTGCGCAGCTCCGATTTCCGAACCAGACCATAACAGTCCGCCAAATTGTGGAAGATTGTGCCAGCTGCACAATCATGAAACCAGGACGAAGGGAGGGGCACCATACAGGTACTCGGGAACGGGGGAGGGCTCCGGAAAGAAGTTGAAAAGTGGATTTTACTGAGGTAAAACCGGGAAAGTTTGGGTACAAATATTTGCTGGTATTCATAGATACCTTTTCAGGCTGGGTGGAGGCTTTTCCTACAAAGAAGGAGACGAGTCAGGTAGTGGCAAAGGCTTTGCTAGAGGAAATCATACCCAGATATGGGGTGCCCGAGGCAATTGGGTCAGATAACGGTCCGGCTTTTGTTAGTAAAGTCCTGCAGGGACTAGCCCAGACTATGGGGGCCAATTGGAAGCTACATTATAAATATAACCCCCAGAGCTCAGGGCAAATAAAAAGGATAAATAGGACACTAAAAAAGACTTTAGCCAAATTGGCCCTCAAGACTGGTGGTGATTGGGTGACGCTCCTTCCCTTGGCCATCTTCCGAGTCCGAAACTCCCCCTATGTCCATGGGCTAACTCCCTTTGAGATCCTGTATGGGGCTCCACCCCCCATCATTCAGAGGACCTTAAGCCCAAAACTAGGTGATCTGGCCCCAAATTACCTGACCATGTTGCAGGCTTTAGCTAAAGTGCAACAACGGATTTGGCCCTTAATTCAAGCATACCACGCTGTTAAGAGGGACCCGGCTCCGAAACATGCATAGTCCCGGGTGACATGGTATGGGTTAAAAGGCATCAGTCCAAAACCCTAGAGCCTAGATGGAAAGGACCTTATGTTGTACTGTTTACTACCCCTACCGCCCTCAAGGTCGACGGGATTGCAGCATGGGTACACCATTCCCATGTAAGACGGGCTCACCCTCCGGAGAAAAAACAGAAAAATTGGTCCGCACGAAAGCATCCAACAAACCCACTCAAGCTCCGGCTGATACGGGATGCTCCAAAAAACGAGAACACTCCAGATGCTCCGCAGCCCTCCTAGAATGGGATTATCACCTAGGTCCACTACACCCACATCAGACCGACAGATCCGGTAGCTCTAAAAAAAGGCTTCCTGCCAACAAAAAGGGTGTCCCACCACAAAAAAAATTTTTTCAAACTCAAACTTCATACTGGACCTCGGTAACTTTATTCCTTTTTCTAACCCTGTCCACCACTTGCTGGGGGCATACAAATCCACATCAACGTTTTAACCTGACCTAGATGATTGTAGATGTGTCCACAGGAGACATTCTTAACCAGACCTCCAAGGTGACCCCTCCCAGCACCTGGTTCCCAAAATTATACTTTGACTTAAGGGCCTTATTCACTGGCAGGAGACAATGGGATTTGCGCCAAAGTTACTTCTATGTCTGCCCCGCTCCCCAACCCAACCACAAAAAAAAATGTGGAAAAATCGCAGACTATTATTGTAAGTCATGGGGTTGTAAGAGCTCAGGGGATATATGGTGGCCACCCCCCGAACAGGGGGACCTTATTCAATTAAGTAGAGTCTCTCAATCTGGCATTACATACCACCAACCTAGACCTATAAATAAGGGATGCCTAACTCCCCACAATTGTAATCCCATTATGATAAATTTCACTGATTTAGGAAAAAAGGCAACAAATTGGGAATTGGGTAAATCCTGGGGAGTCAGACTCTACAAAACAAATCATCCAGGAGCCCTTTTTACTTTGCGGCGTGTGCAACAACCAGTCTCTACTCTAACAATAGGCCCTAATAAGGTACTTAGGCCACCCTATGTAAAGCCACTTCCCCGACCTCCCACAGCTCATCACCTTCCCTCAACCATAGCCCGGGCTAATGTTACAACTCCAAGACCATCAAAAACCAGCCCTCCCCTGGTGAGGCCCAGTCTCATGACCACATCTAAAGACCCCCTCTGGGAGCTAGTGGGTGCTGCCTTCCTGACGTTAAACCACACCAACCCTAACATGACTAACTCCTGTTGGTTATGTTATGATGTGAGGCCCCCATTCTATGAGACAATAGGGGTAAACACCACTCACGATACCTCATCTGAGGAAAACCCTACTCAATGTTCCTGGGGAGACCGTAAGAGAGGTCTGACCATACAACAGGTAAGCGGCCAAGGAACCTGCTTAAAAAAAGTGCCAAAGAACAGACGGGACTTATGTACTGTTATTAACGCCAGTTCTACCTGGAAAAATGCTATTAAATGGGTAATTCCAAAGGACAATGGGTGGTGGCTATGCTCGCGGTCTAGACTCACCCCGTGCCTATCAACTAAGGTGTTTAACAGCTCTAAAAAATTCTGTGTTATAGTGACTGTGCTGCCCCGCATCCTCTATCATTTGAAAGAGAGTCTATATTCATACTAAAATACAAAAATGGTTAAAAAAAAAAAAAGAAAAAACCTATTTCCACAGTAACTGTTGCTACCCTACTCAGCCTAGGGTTAGCGGCAGCAGAAACCGGCATAGCTTCTTTGGCCACCCAACAGAAAGGGATGTCTTCGCTGCGTGCAGCCATAGACAAAAATATAAAAAAAATAAAAACCTCCATTAGCCACCTAAAAAAATCCCTCACTTCCCTGTCTGAGGTAGTACTTAAAAACCGACGAGGTCTGGACTTGTTGTTCCTCCAAAAGGGGGGACTATGTGTTGCTCTAGGGAAAAAATGTTGTTTTTATGCTGACCATACCGGAGTTGTTCGTGACTCCATGTCTAAACTTCAAAAGAGCCTAAAACAAAAAAAAACAAAAAAGAAAGGCTGGAAAAAGCTGGTTCGAGTCTTGGTTTAACCAGTCCCCATGGTTGGCTACCCTTTTATCTGCATTGGCAGGGCCAATAATAATCAACCTATTACTTGTTACCATAGGACCCTGGATTCTAAATCGACTTATGACTTTTGTCAAAAGTCGAATTAATACTATCCAACTTCTGGTCCTCCGCCAACAATATCAGGCTCTTCATCCCCTTGAAAATGATTCCTCAATTTAGGCCGTAAGAAAAGGGGGGAATGAAAGGAATAGGAGGTCTCAGCGGGCCCCAACCCCCTTGTTGGAGAAACCAGTACCAAACATCCCATGTAGAGAAGATAAGCAATGCGGTAGGGCTCAGTTAGGGCATATAGAATGTGGGGAATGTGAGCGGGGGGTACATGCAAGATGTCAAGTACGTGCAAGATGTGAGGTACGTGCAAGATGTGCTCTGCCTGCTTGCCCAATGTTGATAACGAAAATATGCATGCCACCGCAGTCTATATAAGATTTCCCCTAAAGAGGCTCAGGGTCGTGTTTTCCTAACCGGTCCTGCGTGTCCGTGTGGGAGCTCGACCCTGGCTAGCCAGCCCAATAAACTCTGCTTTGTTGATTGCATTCACGCCTGGCTCTCTGTATCTCGAGGAAATAGGATTCCGGGTCCTAACAGAAGCAGGTATGTGTCAAAGAGTAGCTCGTTCTGCACTTCAAAGGCTATCATTTCACAAGCATTCCTTTCACATGCTAACTCAAATCTCAAGGAGAAACAACGTGCAAGAACCTCCTGCTTCAGACCTTGATCTCCTGCAAGAGATAGAGTGATTCTTCCATTCTCTCGAATGGGGCTTTCTTGTACAAAGTTCGTGTTCCTCCACAATGAAAATGCTGAGAGGTAGGTAGTATTCCTTTAACCAGCTATCTCCTTTCACAATGCTAAGCAAAGTGCTAGACCTGCTTGCTTCTGACATGAATACTTCTCTTACAATAGCTCCAGTACTTCTTCCTTTCACTTGTAGCGGCGACCTAGCACAAATGTGATTTTTTTCACCCATGAAAACGATGAGACAGGCAGTATTCCTTTAAACAGTTAACTCAATTCATTATGCTAAATAAGGGGAAACACCCTCTTGCTGCTACCATTAATGATTCTCTTACAAGTGCTCCAGCACTTCCTCCTTTCACTTGCATAGAGCCATTTAGCACAAAGTTGATTTTCCTCACACAAGAAAACAATGAGAGACAGGCAGTATTTCTTTCTTCAGCTCACTCAAATGACAATACTAAACCAGGCCCTAGGCCCTCTTGCTTCTCACATTAATGATACTCTTGCAAGAGTTGCAGTGCTTCTTCCATTCTTTTGAGGGTCGATTTACCACAGAGCTGTTGTTCTTCACCCATGAAAACACTGAGTTAGGCAGTATTCCTTTGCACAGTTAACTCTGTTCACCACGGTAGACAAGGTGCTGGACCCTCTTGCTTCTAACATTAAGGGTTGTCTGTCCACTGCTACGTTAAAACGCTGACAGATAGGCAGTTCTGCTATCACACACTTATGTAATTCCCCCTTGTAAACAATGTGCTAAGTTGTCTTGTTTGTAACATTAATGGTTCCCTTACAAGGGAAGCAGTGCTTCTTCCTTCCACTTGAAAAGGGCTATTTTTCACAATGATAATGTTCTTCACACTTTAAAAGTCTGAGAGATAGGCAGTATTCCTTTAAAAAGTGAACTCTATTCTCACTGCTAAACAAAGTGCTAGAGCCTCTTGCTGCTGCTCTTAATGGTTTTGCTCCATGACAAACTGCCCTTGTTCAATTCACCTACATGCAGCTATTTGGCACAATGCTGATGCACCTCACCCATTCAAAAACTCAGTAGTAGGCAGGATTCCACTCAACTGGTAACTAACTTTTCCTAGGGAAACAAGGTGCAAGGCATTCCTGCCTCTCACACATCGGGTAGTGCCATGAGATACAATTGTTTGCCTATTTCGTATGAAGCGGTTCTTGTCAAAGAGTAGCTGGTTCTGCACTTTAAAGGCTATCATTTCACAAGCCTTTCGTTCCCATGCTAACTCAAATCTCAAAGAGAATCAATGTGCAAGAACCTCCTGCTTCAGATCTTGATTATCCTGCAAGAGATAGAGTGATTCTTCCATTCCCTTGGATGGGGCTTTCTCGTACACAGTGTGTGTTCCTCCAGAATGAAAATGCTGAGAGGTAGGTAGTATTCCTTTCACCAGTTATCTCCATTCACAATGCTAAACAAAGTGCTAGACCTGCTTGCTTCTAACATTAATGCTTCTCCTCCAAGAGCTCCAGTACTTCTTCCTTTCACTTGTAGGGGCGACCTAGCACAAATGTGGTTTTTCTCACCCATGAAAACGATGAGACAGGCAGTATTCCTTTAAACAGTTTACTCAATTCATCATGCTAAATTGGGTTCCACACCCTCTTGCTTCTACCATTAATGATTCTCTTACAAGAGCTCCAGCACTTCTTCCTTTCACTTGCATAGAGCCATTTAGCACAAAGTTGATTTTCCTCACACAAGAAAACAATGAGAGACAGGCAGTATTCCTTTCTTCAGCTCACCCAAATGACAATACTAAACCAGGCCCTAGGCCGTCTTGCTTCGCACATTAATGATTTTCTTGCAAGTGTTGCAGTGCTTCTTCCATTCTTTTGTGAGGGTCGATTTACCACAGAGCTGATGTTCTTCACCCATGAAAACACTGAGTTAGGCAGTATTCCTTTGCACAGTTAACTCTGTTCACCACGGTAAACAAGGTGCTAGATCCTCTTGCTTCTATCGTTAAGGATTATCTGTCCACTGCTACAGTGCTTCTTCCATTCACTTTAAAGGTTCTGTTTTACAGAAAGTTGATGTTCTTCACACTTAGCACGCTGACAGATAGGCACTATTGCTTTCGCACACTAATGTAATTCTCACTTGTTAACAATGTGTTAAGTTGTCTTGTTTGCAGCATTAATGGTTCTCTTACAAGGGCTACAGTGTTTCTTCCTTGCACTTTAAATGCATTATTGGGCACAGAGTAATATTCAACACGCATGAAAACACTGAGTGATAGGCAGTATTCCTTTAAACAAGTACCACCATTATCCTTGGAAAACACGGTGCTTGACCCTCCTGCTTCTAACATTCACAATTCTCTTAAAGGAGATGCCGTGCTTCATCCATCCACTACTAAGATGAGATTTAGCACAAAATTGATGTTCCTCACCCATGAAAACAATGAGACTTAGGCAGTATTCCTTTCAACAGGTAACTGAATTCCCAATTTTATAGAAGGTGCCAGATCCTCTTGCTAATAAAATGAAAGATTCTCTTCCAATATCTACAGTGTATCTTCCTTTCACTTGTGGGGGCAATTTAGCACCAAGTTGATGTTTCTCTCCCATGAAATCATTGAGAGGTAGGCAGTATTCCTTTGCACAGTTAACTCTGTTCACCACGGTAAACAAGGTGTTAGGCCCTCTTGCTTCTTATATTAAGGATTGTCTGTCCACTGCTACAGTGCTTCTTCCCTTCACTTTAAAAGGGTGATTTTATACAAAGCCGATGTTCCCCACACGTTAAAACGCTGACAGAAAGGCAGTTCTGCTATCACACACTTATGTAATTCCCCCTTGTAAACAATGTGCTAAGTTGTCTTGTTTGTAACATTAATGGTTCCCTTACAAGGGAAGCAGTGCTTCTTCCTTTCACTTCAAAAGGACTATTTTTCACAATGATAATGTTCACACTTTAAAAGTCTGAGAGATAGGCAGTATTCCTTTAAAAAGTGAACTCTATTCTCACTGCTAAACAAAGTGCTAGAGCCTCTTGCTGCTGCTCTTCATGGTTTTGGTCCATGACAAACTGCCCTTGTTCAATTCACCTACATGCAGCTATTTGGCACAATGCTGATGCACCTCACCCATTCAAAAACTCAGTAGTAGGCAGGATTCCAGTCAACAGGTAACTCAATTCTTGGGAATCAAGGTGCAAGACATTCCTGCCTCTCACACATCGTGTAGTGCCAGGAGATACAAGTGTTTGCCTATTTGCTATGAAGCAGGTATGTGTCAAAGAGTAGCTGGTTCTGCACTTCAAAGGCTATCATTTCACAAGCATTCCTTTCACAGGCTAACTCAAATCTCAAGGAGAAACAACGTGCAAGAAACTCCTGCTTCAGACCTTGATCTCCTGCAAGAGATAAAGTGATTCTTCCATTCTCTCGAATGGGGCTTTCTTGTACAAAGTTTGTGTTCCTCCACAATGAAAATGCTGAGAGGTAGGTAGTATTCCTTTAACCAGCTATCTCCATTCACAATGCTAAGCAAAGTGCTAGACCTGCTTGCTTCTGACATGAATGGTTCTCTTACAATAGCTCCAGTACTTCTTCCTTTCACTTGTACGGGCGACCTAGGACTAATGTGATTTTTTTCACCCATGAAAACGATGAGACAGGCAGTATTCCTTTAAACAGTTAACTCAATTCACTATCCAAAATAAGGGGCCATGCCCTCTTGCTTCTACCAGTAATGATTCTCTTACAAGTGCTCCAGCACTTCTTCCTTTCACTTGCATAGAGCCATTTAGCATAAAGTTGATTTTCCTCACACAAGAAAACAATGAGAGACAGGCAGTATTTCTTTCTTCAGCTCACTCAAATCACAATACAAAACCAGGCCCTAGGCCCTCTTGCTTCTCACATTAATGATACTCTTGCAAGAGTTGCAGTGCTTCTTCCATTATTTTGAGGGTCGATTTACCACAGAGCTGATGTTCTTCACCCATGAAAACACTGAGTTAGGCAGTATTCCTTTGCACAGTTAACTCTCTTCACCAGGGTAAACAAGGTGCTGGACCCTCTTGCTTCTAACATTAAGGATTGTCTGTCCACTGCTACAGTGCTTCTTCCAGTCACTTTAAAGGGGCTGTTTTACAGAAAGTTGATGTTCTTCAAAATTTAACACGCTGACAGATAGGCAGTTCTGCTATCACACACTAATATAATTCCCCCTTGTACACAATGTGCTAAGTTGTCTTGTTTGTAACATTAATGGTTCCCTTACTAGGGAAGCAGTGCTTCTTCCTTCCACTTGAAAAGGGCTATTTTTCACAATGATAATGTTCACACTTTAAAAGTCTGAGAGATAGGCAGTATTCCTTTAAAAAGTGAACTCTATTCTCACTGCTAAACAAAGTGCTAGAGCCTGTTGCTGCTGCTCTTCATGGTTTTGCTCCATGACAAACTGCCCTTGTTCAATTCACCTACATGCAGCTATTTGGCACAATGCTGATGCACCTCACCCATTCAAAAACTCAGTAGTAGGCAGGATTCCACTCAACAGGTAACTCACTTCTAGGGAATCAAGGTGCAAGACATTCCTGCCTCTCACACATCGTGTAGTGCCAGGAGATACAAGTGTTTGCCTATTTGCTATGAAGCAGGTATGTGTCAAAGAGTAGCTGGTTCTGCACTTCAAAGGCTATCATTTCACAAGCATTCCTTTCACATGCTCACTCAAATCTCAAGGAGAAACAATGTGCAAGAACCTCCTGCTTCAGACCTTGATTCTCCTGCAAGAGATAGAGTGATTCTTCCATTCTCTCGAATGGGGCTTTCTTGTACAAACTTCGTGTTCCTCCACAATGAAAATGCTGAGAGGTAGGTAGAATTCCTTTAACCAGCTATCTCCATTCACAATGCTAAACAAAGTGCTAGACCTGCTTGCTTCTGACATTAATGGTTCTCTTACAAGAGCTGCAGTACTTCTTCCTATCACTTGTAGGGGCGACCTAGCACAAATGTGATTTTTTTCACGATGAAAACGATGAGACAGGCAGTATTCCTTTAAACCGTTAACTCAATTCATCATGCTAAATTAGGGTCCACACCCTCTTGCTTCTACCATTAATGCTCCAGCACTTCTTCCTTTCACTTGCATAGAGCCATTTAGCACAAAGTTGATTTTCCTCACACAAGAAAACAATGAGAGACAGGCAGTATTAATTTCTTCAGCTCACCCAAATGACAATACTAAACCAGGCCCTAGGCCCTCTTGCTTCTCACATTAATGATTCTCTTGCAAGAGTTCCAGTACTTCTTCCATTCTTTTGTGAGGCTCGATTTACCACAGAAATGATGTTCTTCACCCATGAAAACACTTAGTTAGGCAGTATTCCTTTGCACAGTTAACTCTGTTCACCACGGTAAACAAGGTGCTAGATCCTCTTGCTTCTAACGTTAAGGATTGTCTTTCAACTGCTACAGTGCTTCTTCCATTCACTTTAAAGGGGCTGTTTTACAGAAAGTTGATGTTCTTCACACTTTAACACGCTGACAGATAGGCACTATTGCTTTCGCACACTAATGTAATTCCCACTTGTTAACACTGTGCTAAGTTGTCTTGTTTGCAACATTAATGGTTCTCTTACAAGGGCTACAGTGTTTCTTCCTTGCACTTTAAATGCATTATTGGGCACAGAGTAATATTCAACACGCATGAAAACACTGAGTGATTGGCAGTATTCCTTTAAACAAGTACCTCCATTATTCTTGGAAAACACGGTGCTTGACGCTCCTGCTTCTCACCTTCACAATTCTCTTAAAGGAGATGCAGTGCTTCATCCATTCACTACTAAGGGGAGATTTAGTACAAAAATGATGTTCCTCATCCATGAAAATAATGAGACTTAGGCAGTATTCCTTTCAACAGGTAACTGAATTCCCAATTTTAAAGAAGGTGCCAGATCCTCTTGCTAATAAAAGGAAAAATTCTCTTACAGGATCTACAGTGTTTCTTCCTTTCACTTGTGGGGGTAATTTAGCACCAAGTTGATGTTTCTCTCCCATGAAATCATTGAGAGGTAGGCAGTATTCCTTTGCACAGTTAACTCTGCTCACCACGGTAAACAAGGTGCTAGACCCTCTTGCTTCTAACATTAAGGATTGTCTGTCCACTGCTACAGTGCTTCTTCCCTTCACTTTAAAGGGGCGATTTTATACAAAGCCGATGTTCCCCACACGATAAAACCCTGACAGATAGGCAGTACTGCTATCGCACACTTATGTAATTCCCCCTTGTAAACAATGTGCTAAGTTGTCTTGTTTGTAACATTAATGGTTCTTGTACAAGAGAAGCAGTGCTTCTTCCTTTCACTTGAAAAGGGAGATTTTTCACAATGATAGTGTTCTTCACACTTTAAAAGTCTGAGAGCTATGCAGTGTTCCTTTATAAAGTGAACTCTATTCTCACTGCTAAACAAAGTGCTAGAGCCTCTTGCTGCTGCTCTTAATGGTTTTGCTCCATGACAAACTGGCCTTGTTCAATTCACCTTCATGCAGCTATTTGGCACAATGCTGATGCACCTCACCCATTCAAAAACTAAGTAGGAGGCAGGAATCCACTCAACTGGTAACTCACTTTTCCTAGGGAAACAAGGTGCAAGGCATTCCTGCCTCTCACACATCGTGTAGTGCCATGAGATACAATTGTTTGCCTATTTCGTATGAAGCGGGTCTTGTCAAAGAGTAGCTGGTTCTGCACTTCAAAGGCTATCATTTCACAAGCATTCCTTTCACATGCTAACTCAAATCTCAAAGAGAATCAATGTGCAGGAACCTCCTGCTTCAGACCTTGATTCTCCTGCAAGAGATAGAGTGATTCTTTCATTCTCTCGAATGGGGCTTTCTTGTACAAAGTTCGTGTTCCTCCAGAATGAAAATGCTGAGAGGTAGGTAGTATTCCTTTAACCAGCTATCTCCATTCACAATGCTAAGCAAAGTGCTAGACCTGCTTGCTTCTGACATGAATGGTTCTCTTACAAGAGCTGCAGTACTTCTTCCTTTCACTTGTAGCGGCGACCTACACTAATGTGATTTTCCTCACCCATGAAAATGATGAGACTGGCAGCATTCCTTTAAACAGTTAACTCAATTCACCATGTTGAATCAGGGTCCACACCCTCTTGCTTCTACCATTAATGATTCTCTTACAAGACCTCCAGTACTTCTTCCTTTCAATTGCATAGAGCCATTTAGCACAAAGGTGATTTTACTCAGGCAAGAAAACACTGAGCGACCTGCAGAATTGCTTTAATCAGCTCACTCAAATCACAATACTAAAGAAGGTCCTAGACCCTCTTGCTTCTAACATTAATGATTGTCTTTCAAGAGTTGCAGTGCTTCTTCCATTCATTTTTAAGGGGTAATTTGCCACAGAGGTGATGTTCTTCACACATGAAAACACTGCGTTAGGCAGTTTTCCTTTCAACTGGTAACTTATTCTCAATTTTAAAGAAGGTGCTAGATCCTCTTGCTTATAAAATGAATGATTCGCCTATATGAGCTACAGTGTTTCTTTGTTTCACTTGTGGGGGCAATTTAGCACCAAGTTGATGTTTCTCTCCCATGAAATCATTGAGAGGTAGGCAGTATTCCTTTGCACAGTTAACTCTGTTCATGAAGGTAAACAAGGTGCTAGACCCTCTTGCATCTAACATTAAGGATTGTCTTTCAACCTCTACAGTTCTTCTTCCATTCACTTTAAAGTGCTATTTTGTTGTGGCAATATAGTCAGAAGAGAAACCAAGCAACACTCGGAGGAGTGGAGAACTCAGATTTTAATTTTTATGCTAGCGGGCCCAGTCGTGTACTTGTGTCTGAGCCCTGAACAAAGGATTTACAGGATATTTAAAAGGCAGTGCAGCGTATCAGATTACAAGGAATGTGCTCTCCCATAAAGTAGGGCTAGTAGTTGGTTAGAGACCTAAGGTTCAGATAAGAACAGCAGGCGAGGCCTGCTTTGGAAAGTTTATTTACAAGTGGAGACTAAGGAAGGCAGGAATGGGTGCTTCTCTCTGCATGGTGCCTTTCAGCTCGGTCCCAAACTTTTGCATGTCTCTAATGGGCAATTCCTCACAGCTCTGTCCAAGGTTACAGCTTTTAATTGACAGTTTACCATGTTTTACAACCCTGTTTCAAGGCTATCTTCCTCTTCATTCCCCCCTTTTGATGCTTTTTCCACTTGTGGACAAGCATCAACACTAGACTTTAGAAATCTTATAAGGTTTTTTTTTGTCCCAAAGACCTATATTGTGTTACCAGGAGCTGTAACTTTATCACCTCCAATTGCGAGCTAATGAAGTTAGTTATGGTGTTAAGAAGGCACATACCAAACATAAGTGCCAATGGAAGCATAAGGAGAGGGCCAGACAATGGAGTCAGCTGTATCTCTGACTTTCTATCTGCTTGACATAAAACAACACTCTGTGTTTAAGAAAAGTCAAAGCCCTTCTTCTTGGCAGTGAATAAATCCAACCCACTCTCATTTTGGAGGATCACTGATGCTAGAGAGTTTAGCTGGTCCTGCATGGTCACTATAGACCTAGCCACTTGTTCTATGTCATTTGTTAGGTCCACAGATAATTGATTATAGTAGGCGGCTGATGAGGCAGTCCCTCCTATGCCTGTTCCTTTCCCAGTCATCATCCCCAGTCCAATTAATAAAGGTACGAATTGGATAGCTCTCTTTGACCACACATGAGCCATTAAAGGTGGGGGTGTCCGATTGTTAGGCACTATGTTTATCTAGGGTGAGGAATGTTGATGTGTAAATGCCCTTCCAGTCAGCTGGCCAGTACTGATAAGCAAGGGTCCTTCAGACAAGGAAGAATCCCAGGCTGGTGCACCATAGCCTGTCAACTGTACATCGAATGGCGGTAGCTGTACAGTTGAGATTCCAAGTTAAGGTTTCCTGTCCTAGAAGGAAGCCTTAACAGGGGTCATGATGGTGGCAGATCAATGTCTTTTATTGGCCCAGGTCCACCTAGGTAATCACCTCTGTGTGGCCTCTCTAGATCTGTGGCTCTCCCTTTAGTAAACTGATATGGGAGTGGGGTAGAAGGGTAGGGTGGCACAAGGAGGTTTATTTCCTCCACTGTTTTATGACTTTAAGGTGTCCCTGTCTTTCTCTCAGCAATCCATATGCCCTATAATGTCTTTGTTTTTTATAGCCCAGTTAGGCTATCAGCTTTCTTTATGGTAAATCATCCCTCTCCTGGTGCATTCAGAGATTGATATGTTGTACACGAGTGACAGATACTGATAAAAGGTGAAGGCATACCTCAGTTTTCCCTGGAAGGAAGGTGGCCTTATGCAGGCCAAGCAGTCATCCCAGCCTTCCAATTGTACAACCTCAAAATGTAGCATAGTCAGAAGGCAATAATACATCAGAGACCTCATGCCTGAGACTGGAGTCTGGGCTACAGATGACACCAAACAGCAGTAAGGCTTTCTACTATGAGGAGGTAACAGAAGGCCAGCAGTAATCTCTGGCTTACATTCAATCTTGGGGAGCAGTGACAGCCAGTCCTCATGTAAACAGATTGCACGATGCTAATCAGCAGGATAAGGTATGGGTGACAGAGAAGAGGATGCATCTGTGTCCTGGTGAATGAATCCTCAGGCTTCTGCTGTGCGTTGACCAACCAGCTTCCGGGATGTGGCTGGGTTAGGGCTGGAGATCTCTCCAGTGATGGCATGCTGTTGTGAAGTTCTCTGGAACCTTAATCTGAGGGTTATTAGTTGAATCATGGACAGCCTGTCAGACATTGGGTTCTGCAGGGGCGGCTGTCCTTTTATCCAGGAGTGATGAGTCCAGGCAGTGACTCCTGTAACTTCAACAGTCCTAAGAGCTGCCAACATTACTAGATGGGGACCCATATAACTGGGTTGGAGTAGTTTTTTTTTTAATTCTTTTATGTATCATATCTCTCCTTTTTTTTTTTTACTGAGTAGAATTACCTTGGCAACAATATACTGTCAGTATATATGTCTAAGAAAACTTTTTTTTAAGTTAAAAACACCATCTTTACGTATTAAAGGACATGTTTAGATCCAGTAAAAATAGTTATTTTGTCTCAAAATTAAGTAGAATACCCTGTCTAAAAATGTGAGTTTGTGTCTGGAAAAGCTTTAATGTCAGATAGCCACACATGCATAAGAACCATTTCTTTAATCCTCTTGGCCTTGGTTATCTTTGAGAGGTCTGGCACCAATGACTCCACTGGAACTTTGATAGCATTCCCCACTTTGTCTCCAAATTGTTAGTCTCCAAACACTCTCTACTGAAGATCTGTCTTCCATCCAAGTACTAACCAGGCCTGACCCTGTTTAGCTTCCAAGATCAGACAAGATTGGGTGCATTCAGGGTGGTATGGCTGCAGACTGAAGATCTTTCTTGATTGGCTGCTTTTTCCTGGATTCTGTTTGTTTGGTTTCAGTCCTATGTTGGGAGGGAATAATGAGCAGATCAGGTGGGAGTCAGTGCCCACTAGACCCTTTTGGCCAAATTTAAGCAACAAAGAGGCTTAGACGGAATGGCTCTTAGGCAGTGCACTTTTAGACAAGGACAACACAAAACAAAATCTAACAAAAGCAGATGTCTAAGTACTTAGCTTGGTTGACACATAGGCACTCATTAGTTATTTTTATGGACTTGATTATAAATGTCCCAGGAGGATTAGAACTGAAATGACAAAAACTTAAAAGAGCCATGGTTAAAATTTTGATGGACAATTTAGCAACCAACAGAACAGTACATCAGTACCACTAGCTTTTTGTTACCATGTTTATCTAAATTTTGTATTGTAGAAGACTTGATATACTTGAAAATACAAATATACTTAATACACAGGAACCAGCAACAGCATCACAACTTTATACAGGCTAACACAAATATTAATTTAGTTACTGCTCTTGAAGTAAAACTTTACATTTTTATCAGTTGTAGGGGGAAAGAACAGTTTTAGCAAACCCAAACAGCCCAGTCACAAACTTGCATAGGGTACAAACTGTATTAGAATCATCTAAGACAACAGTTGTTTAACCATGAGGTCATCTAGAAAGTTTTACATAACTGTTAGAAAATAAGAGGCATGGAATAGGCACAGAGACAGCTGAAACACTGGTACAGGGTTTATTATTTAGGCAGGAGCCTTGTGGAGGGGGACCCCAGCAAGTCAGCAAGAGCCCATTGCCATATACAGGCTTGGGCTAGACATAGGGGGCTAGTGGAAAAGTACCAGGAAAGTCACTGTCTGCCCAGCTGTCCCTGGCATATATCCAGGATGACAAAGGTGAGCCAGCTGCAAGGGGTAGTGTCTAGTCTTAACATGGCTGTCCTCATTGTTAACCCCAACATAAATGAACATGACTCAGTTACCTTAGTAGTTAAAACCCTGACAAAAATCACCAGAGAACACAGGTAAATATTTATGGGGACTAAGTGTGAAGTTAGGAAACATAGTGGCCAAGAACCATGGCTCAGATGTTGATAAGAAATCATATCCCAGATTGTTGACATTAACAGATGGCTCTTGACATATAGCAGAATCCCATCAACCTGCAGTCAATGCAACCCCCCCTAAAATAACAGCTCCAATCTGGTCATCTCAGGGAAAAATTTCCTCCACCTGCCATGTGGAAGGAGTAGGACTAACATCTCCACTCTGTTATGTCTAATAAAAACTGGAGATCTTGACTTCCAGTGTAGTGCTCCTCTTGGAGTTTTTATTTATTTATTTATTTATTTTTATCCTATCTGGAAGGTGCACTTTGGCTTTACGTAAGTAAACCTGTCTTAACCCTCATATCAGTGCAGCAATACTCCCTGTGTTCAGCTGTCTCTTGTCTCTCTGTGCTTTAATAAACTCTTGTTATCTTGACAAATTTATGGATTAACCTGGAGTATCAAAAATTTTTGAGGTATCTTGACAAAACAAAACAATTATAAGACAATTTTTGTAAATGTTATCTAGACCAATATAATATTTTTAAGGTAGCCTTGTTGTTATGAGCTTAGAGAATTAAATTTTAGTTTAACATCAGTACATTAAACTTTGAAGTTATAAAACCTTTAATGTAACTGGATTTTAGTTAACTTTAACCAGTTATATACCATCTATAAGCTGTATCATTTTATGACAATTTACTCTGTATCTTTGTGACAATTTATTTTGTATCCTCTGGGGAGCTGGTCTTTATCCTCTTTTTTATCTAAAAGTATTTTTTTAACCCTTTATTTATTTTGAAAAAAACCATATCCTTAATACCTTTTATATATTTTGTTACTTGTTGAAAATAACTCATAAAATCTTTTAACTTAGAGCCTTATATTTGCATGAAAAAAAAACAAGAAAGAAAGCAACCCTGAAATTATTTTTTTGTATAAAAGCAATTTATAGAAAACTCATTTGTTAATAGACCCATATATTATAAGAGAGAATTAAATCCCAGATTTTATTTATGACAGAATGAAACAGACTAAGGTCATTTTAACTACCTAAATTCTAAGACTTTGTTGCAGACTGTAGCCTCTTTTTTTTCCTTCCTAGCTAAGCCAGAGTGTTAACCCCTGAGTGTCTGCATCCTAGTGAGGCCTGACTGAAATAAGTTTGAAAGCTTGTTTTTTTGTTGTTGTTGTTGTTGTTTAAGGTAGCAGTAGAACAGAGTAATAACTTTTACATTTACTCTACAATAAGAATCGTCCTTAAGGTGTTTACATATTTAAATGTAAAAGTCTAAGCAGTTTATAACAAAGATCTTTAAAACAAATATCCTGGTTTTTTTTCTTGAATAGCATATTAACCTTATAGTATCAATTTAAGAACCATTTTTAAGATGTTTACTTGCTCACACAAAAAGTTTTATAAATTAAGCATGCCAGAAAAACTGTCAATTTAAGCACGCATAAAATGAGCTGGAATTCCAGGAGCAAATTAAATTTTGCCCATGCTTTAAACAAATTCACACACACACACATACAAACACACACACACATTCACACCAAAGTTATAACACCTTCCTTCCCCACCCCCACCCTCCGCCCTCTGGGAGAACTGCCTGACCTGTGGAACTCCTCTAGGAGGTTCCCAGGAGTGGATTAAGCTCCCCTTCTGTCCAGTGGGACAGGACCTGACTGCAGACCTGTGGAACTCCTCTTTGAGGTTCCTGGGAGTGGATCAAGCTCCCATCCGTGCAGTGGGATGGGACCTGACTTAGGACTGATTTCCTGGAGGTGGTGCTTATCAAGTCGGGACGAGACTGCCAGATACTCATCTGGTCCACTTCTCCTTGGAGTCCAAGCCGGGTCAAGACTGCTCAGAGAGTTGGGGCACCAGGGTGAAGGAGAACCCAGAATATCATTGGGTGGCACGCCACCTCATTCAGTCCCGTGTCCCTCCCTACTCCGATGCAGCCCAGCCACCTGCTGGTGGCACAAGGGGCCAGTTGGTTGGAATCTCGCTGGGGCCTCCATTTGTTATGGCAATATAGTCAGAGGAGAAACCAAGCAACACTCGGAGGAGTGGAGAACTCAGATTTTAATTTTTATGCTAGCAGGCCCAGACGTGTACTTGTGTCTGAGCCCTGAAAAAAGGATTTACAGGATATTTAAAAGGCAGTGCAGGGTATCAGGTTACAAGGAATGTGCTGTACCATAAAGTAGGGCTAGTAGTGGGTTAGAGACCTAAGGTTTAGATAAGAACAGCAGGGGAGGCCTGCTTTGGAAAGTTTATTTACAAGTGGAGACTAAGGAAGGCAGGAATGGGTGCTTCTCTCTGCATGGTGCCTTTCATCTCGGTCCCAAACTTTTGCATGGCTCTAATGGGCAATTCCTCACAGCTCTGTCCGAGGTTACAGCTTTTAATTGACAGTTTACCATGTTTTACAACCCTGTTTCAAGGCTATCTTCCTCTTCAATTTTACACAAAGTTGATGTTCCTCACACTTTAAAACACTTACAGATAGGCAGTATTGCTATCACACACTTATGTAATTCCCACTTGTAAACAATATGCTTAGTTGTCTTGTTTGTGACATTAATGGTTCTCTTACAAGAGCTACAGTGTTTCTTCCTTTTGTAATATTCAACATGCATGAAAACACTGAGTGGTAGGCAGTATTCCTTTAAACAAGTAACTCAATTCTCCTTGGAAAACAATGTGCTTAACCCTCCTGCTTCTAACATTCACAGTTCTCTTATAAGAGATGCAGTGCTTCTTCCATCCACTACTACGGGGAGATTTAGCACAAAGGTGATGTTCCTGACTGATGAAAACAATGAGAGTTAGACAGTATTCCTTTAAACACTTAACTCAATTCACAATGCTAAACAAGCTGGGAGATCCTCCTGCTTCTTGCATTAATGATTCTATTTCAAGGGCTACCATGCTTCTTATACTCAATTTCAAGGGGTTATTTTGCACAAAGTTGATATTCCTCACTCTTGAAAATGCTGAGAGATAGGTAGTAGTCCTACTGCATACTAATGTAATTCCACTTGTAAACAATGTGCTAAGTTTGCAAAATGTTGATGTTCCTCCCACAGGAAAACAGTGAGTGGTATGCAGTATATCGTTCAATGGGAAAATCAATTCTCATTGAGAAACAAGATATTAAGCCCTCCTGATCCTTTCATTGATACTTGTCTTCCAACACATACAGTGCTTCCTCCATTCAAATGAAGTGAGTACTTTGGCACAAAGCTGATGTTACTCACCATTGCAAACATTGAGTTGTAGGCATTCTTCCTTTCTAAACCTAACTCTATTTTCTTTGAGAAACACTGTACTAGAACTTCCTTCTAACATTGACAGTTTTCTTAGAACAGAGTGCTTCTTCCATTCACTTGACAGGGGCTATTTTGAACAAAGTTCATGTTCCTCACCAACGAAAATGCTGACAGGTAGGCAGTATTCCTTTAACCAGCTATCTCAATTCACAATGCTAAACAAGGTGTTAGACCAGCTTGCTTCTAACATTAATGGTTCTCTTACAAGAGAAGCAGTGCTTCTTCCATTCACTTGAAAAGGGCTATTTTTCACAAAGATAATGTTCTTCACACTTCAAAAGTCTGAGAGATAGACAGTATTCCTTGTAAAAGTGAACTCTATTCTCACTGCTAAACAAATTGCTAGAAACTCTTGCTGCTACTATTAATGGTTTTGCACCATGATAAACTGGGTTTGTTCCATTCACCTACATGCAACTACGTGGCACAATGCTGATGCACCTGACACATTAAAAAACTCAGTAGAAGGCAGGATTCCTCTCAACAGGTAACTCAATTCTCATAGGGAATCAAGGTGCAAGGCATTCCTGCCTCTCACACATCTATTGTGCCATGAGATACAAATGTTTGTCTATTTCGTATGAAGTGGGTGTTTTTCAAAGAGTAGCTGATTCTCCACTTCAAAGGCTATCATTTCGCATGCATTCCTTTCACATGCTAACTGAAATCCCACAGAGAAACAATGTGCAAGGACCTCCTGCCTCAAACCTTGACATCTGCTTACAAGAAATAGAGTGCTTCTTCCATTCTCTTGAAAGGTGCTATCTTGTACATAGTTCCTGTTCCTCACCAATGAAAATGCTGACAGGTAGGCAGTATTCCTTTAACCAGCTGTCTCAATTCACAATGCTAAACATGGGGATAGCCCTGCTTGCTTCTAACATTAAGGGTTCTCTTACAAGAGCTCCAGTACTTCCTCCTTTCACTTGTAGGGGAGACCTCACACAAAGATCACCCATGAAAACACTGAGAGACAAGCAGTATTCCTTTGAAAAGTGAACACAGGTCTCACCACTAAACAACATGCTGGAACCTCTTCTTTCTAACTTTAAAGATTCTCTTTTTTTTTTAAATTTTACTGTATTTATTTATTTAGTTTTTTATTAGTGAATAACTTTATTTTTTTTCTTTTATTATTCATATGTGCATACAAGGCTTGGGTCATTTCTCCCCCCTGCCCCCACCCCCTCCCTTACCACCCATTCTGCCTCCTCCCTCTCCCACCCACTCCCTCAATACCCAGCAGAAACTATTTCACCCTTATTTCTAATTTTGTTGTAGAGATAGTATAAGCAATAATAGGAAGGAAGAAGGGTTTTTCTGGTTGAGATAAGGATAGATATACAGGGCATTGACTCACATTGATTTCCTGTGTGTGTGTGTTACCTTCTAGGTTAATTCTTTTTGATATAACCTTTTCTCTAGTTCCTGGTCCCCTTTTCCTATTGGCCTCAGTTAACATTAAGTGTTAGCACTTATATGTATGTGGTGATTCCTGTCATTTAGTTGTCTTAGTTGTATGCAGGTTTCATTCTCTACTTTCTTGTTTTTTGTTTTCCTGTGGTTTGGTTCTGCCTGTCTTTTCCTGGTTAAGTTGGGTTTCTCTTTCTGTGTGCAGAATCCCTTGAAGAATCTTTTGTAGTGGTGTCTTTGTGGTCACATATTGTTTTAGTTTTGCTTATCATGGAAGACTTTTATTGCTCCATCTATTTTGAATGATAGTTTTGCTGAGTAGAGTATCCCTGGGGTTGAAGTTATTTTCATTCAGTGCCCAGAAGATCTCACCCCACAATCTTCTTGCTCTTAACTTTTTTGTTGAGAAGTCTGCTGTGATTTTGATGGGTTTACCTTTGTATGGTATTTGTTTTTTCTCTCTTACAGCCTTCAATATTCTTTCCCTAGTTTCTGAACTTTTTGTTTTAATGGTGATATATCTTGGGGTAGTTTTGTTTTGATCTGGTCTGTTTGGTGACCTGGAGGCCTCTTGCATCAGTATGGGAATATCTTCCTCTAGATTTGGGAGATGTTCTGCCACTATTTTGTTGAATATATTACCTATTCTCTTCGCTTGCACCTCTTCTCCTTCTTCAGTGCCCATGATTCTCAAGTTTGGTCTTTTGATGCAGTCGGTGAGTTCTTGCATTTTCTTTTCACAGGTCTTGAGTTGTTTAATTAATAGTTCTTTGGTTTTTCCTTTAATTACCATTTCATCTTCAAGTTCTGAGATTCTGTCTTCTGTTTATTCTATTCTGCTGGATTGGCCTTCCATTATGTTTTGCAGTTCTGTTTCGTTCTTTTTTGTGAGGTTTTCCATATTCTGGGTGGTTTCCTCTTTAATGTTGTCTATTTTTGTCCTGAATTTATTTATCTGTTTATTAATTGTGCTGTCTGTGTCACTTTGGTGTTTATACAGTGGGTCTATGGTTTCCTTTATTTCTTTTTTTGCTTTTTCAAATTCTCTATTTTTGTTGTCTTGGAATTTCTTGAGTGTCTCCTGTACATTTTGGTTGACCATATCCAGTATCATCTCTATAAAATTCTCATTGAGTACCTGTAGTATGTCTTCTTTTAAAATATTCTTGTGGGCTTCATTGGGTTCTTTTGCATAGTTTATCTTCATTTTGTTGGAGTCTGGATCTGAGTACCTGTTTTCTTCATTTCCCTCTGATTCCTGTACTAATTTTTTGCTGTGGGGAAATTGGTTTCCCTGTTTTTTCTGTCTTCCTGTCATTGCCTTTGGTGTTGTTATTGTCCCTGTACTGTATGCAATTAAGTATTTTCTGACTTTTAATAGTAGCACTCTAGTGATATTTAGAATGGAAGGGTGAGAGGGGATGGAATGCAAAGAAGTTAAAGGAAAAGGGAAAACAAATAATGAAGTAGAACAAAAAACAAAACAAAAAACCAAACAAAAAGTGTTTCAAAAATATAAACAGTGAGAGACAGTGTACTAATTAACCATAAACTGAAAAGGCATTAGAGAGACAGAGAGAGGATTGAAAATAAAAAAATAAAAAGAGTAAAGATAAGAATAAAAATAAAAAATAAGTAAATGAAAGAAAAAATATACATAAAATAAATCAAATAAAACAGAAAAAAAAGCCTCCAAGTTCAAATGCAAGGAAGTTTCAGTCTTAATAATTTTGGTGTTTGTCCCTCAGCCGCCAATCCTGGAGATGGTACCTCAGATGTTGTTCTGTAGATGTCTCATCAAAGGGGAAAAATAAAATAGAACAAAACTGTACAAAACAAAACAAAAACTCACAAAGTTTCCCAAGTTGAAATGCAATACAGTTTCAGTATGCTTTTCAGCGTGCAGGTGTAGTTTGGTTGTTTTCTCATCAAAGGTAGGGAGAGAGAAAAAAAAGAGTCTAGAGACAGTTCTGTGAATGGCTATATGTGGCTGTGGCTTGCCTGCCCACTGCTGTCAGCCAGCTGTTGCTAGCTGCGTTATTTATGCAGATCTCTGGGGTGAGCTTAACACTCATCTGGCCCCGCAGGCTTTGTTTACTTGGAGTTCTCCTTTGCATGAGCCACTGTGACAAGCTTTCCCCTTTCCAAGCACACTGGGGGAGATGACATTGCACCCACTTTCTCTGGCCTGCATGTTTATTTACAGCTCATGTGGGAAGTGGGCCTTCTCCCCTCTCCTGTGGAGTTTTCCTCCCACTGTCGCTTTTACAAGCTTTCCCACTCCTGATTGCTGGACAGTGCTGCAGCTCCTGTTGGCTGGCATGTTTGTTTATAGCTCATGTGGGAGTTGGGTCTTTCCCCTCTCTTGTGGAGTTTTCCTCCCTCCACCACTCTCACAAGCTTTCTCACTCCTGGTTGCTGGGTGAATGAACCGCTCCCACCAGAGCCTCTCTGGCCAGGACTGGCTTGTTTATTTACATTTCCAGGAAGGATTCCCATCACCCCCTCTTTGGCACTCAGTGTGCCCCACCCTCTTTGCAATGTGTCTTTATTGTTCTTATTGCTTATTACTCAGTTTCTCTTTTTTCCCCCGCTGGAGGTCTGTCTATCCAGGGGGCTATGCTGTTCTGGCCCAGGGTTGTCTGTGGGAGTACTGTGCACTGCTTAGCTCACTTTGTCTTCATCTTCCCAAGCCCTCTGGGTGGCCTGGGGCCTTTCCTGGTTTCTCCATTTAATGTGAAGTGCAGATTCTCTGCGCTGGCTGAAGGTGTGAATGGGTCAAAGTTTTGCCTCTTCTTGGTGTTTTTGCCTGCAAGGTGTGTCTCCAGTGTCTCTCCAAGATTTCACTATAGGAGGCATGCTTTCTGCTGCCTTGTGGAGTGATTTTGAAAACCTCTTTTGCAATTCCAGAGGGCCAAGATGCTTTAATGTTTCAAACTTTTGTTTCCCAGAGAGGAGGAATTTGTCCTTCACTTCCCCCTGTCTGTCCTTCACCTGTTTAAAACCGGTCCTTTCACTTGAATGGAAGAAGCAATGTGTCTCTTGAAAAAAAAATCATCAATGTTAGAAGCAGAAGGACCTAGCCCAATGTTACCTGACAGAATTGAGTTAGGTTTTAAAAGGAATACTGCCTACCTCTCAGGGATTTCAAATATGAGTTACATCACCATTGTGCAAGATAGATCCATCAAGTGAATGGAAGAAGCACCGTGTCTTTTGTAAGAAAATAATATTAGAAGCAGGAGGTTCTAGCACATTGTTTAGCTGTGAGAATTGACTTAGCTTGTTAAAGAAATATTTGTGATCTGAAAACGGTTTTTTTTTTTTTGAGGGAGAATCATTCACTTTATGAAAAGTACCTACTTCAGATGAAATCGAGAAACACTTGTATCTTATGGCACAATACAATGTGTTAGAGGCAGGAGTGTCTTGCACCTTGTTTCCCTATGAGAATTAAGTTACCCGTTGAAAGGAATACTGCCTACATCTCAGTTTTTTCATGTGAGAGGAACATGTACTTTTTGCAAAATTGCTTCCTTTCAAGTGAATGGAAGAACCACTCTATCTTTTGTAAGAAAACCATCAGTGTTAGAGCAGGAGTGTCTAGCAAAATGTTTCCCCGTGAGAATTGAGTTAATTTTTGAAAGGAATACTGCCAACTTCTCAGTGTTTTGAAATGTGAGGAACATCACCTTTGTTCAAAATAACTCCATTCAAGTGTAAGGAAAAAGCACTGTATGTCTTGTAAGAAAACAATGTTGTAACTAGGAGGTTGTAGCACATTATTCAGCTGTGAGAATTGAGTTATCTTGTGAAAGGAATACTGCCTACCTCCCAGGGATTTCAAATGTGAGCAACATGACCTTTGTGCAAAGTAGCTCCATTCAAGAGAAAGGAAGAACCATTGTTTCTCTTGTATGAAAAGCCTCAATGTTAGAAGCAGGAGGGTCTAGCACATTGTTTCTCAGTGAGAATTGAGGTAATTTTGGAAAGGAATACTGCCTACTTCTCAGGGTTTTCAAATATGAGGAACATCAACTTTCTGCAATATAATAGTTCCATTCAAGTGAATGGAAGGAGTACTGTATGTCTTGGAAGAAAGCAATCAATGTTAGAAGTAGGCAATTCTAACACATTGTTTAGCTGTGAGAATTGATTAACCTCTTGAAAGGGATACAGCCTACCTCTCAGACTTTTTATGTGTGTGGAACATCAACTTTGTACATAATAGCTCCTTGCATGTGAATGGAAGAAGCACTCTACCTTTTCTAAGAAAACCATCAATGTTAGAAACAGGAAGGTGTAGCACAATGTTTCCCTCTGAGTATTGAGTTAATTGTTGAAAGAATAGTACCTCCTTCCCAGGGTTTTCAAATCTGAGGAACAACACTTTTGTGAAAAATAGTTCCATTCAAGTAAATGAAAGGAGTACTGTATCTCTTGTAAGAAAGAAACCAATGTTAAGATCAGGAGGTTCTAGCACCTTGTTACCTGAGGACAACTGAGTTACCTGTTGAAAGGAATACTGCCTACCACTCAGTGGTTTTATGTGTGAGGAACATCATCTTTGTGAAAAACAGTTCCATTCAAGTGAATGGAAGAAGCACGCTATCACTTGTAAGAAAACCATCAATGTTAGAAGAAGGAAGGTCTAGCACTTTGTTTCCTGATGAGAATTGAGTTACCTGTTGAAAGGAATACTGCCTACCATTCAGTGTGTTTATGTGTGAGGAACATCACCTTTCTGCTAAGTGGGCTCTTCCAGTGAATGAAAGAGCACAGTATGTCCTGTTAGAAAACTATCAATGTTAGAAGTAGGAGGGTCTAGCACCTTGTTTCTCCAAGAAAATTTAGTTAACCATTGAAAGGAAAACTGCCTATTACTCAGTGTCTCATTTGTGAGGAACATCACCTTTAGACTAATGAGCCCCATTGAAGTGAATGTTAGAAGCCCTGTATTTCTTGTAAGAGAACCATTAATGTTAGAAGCAAGAGGGACTAGCACATTGTTTAGCAGTGAGAGTTGAGTTAGCTTTTCACTGGATACTGCCTATCTGCCAGGGTTTTAAAGTGTGAGGAACATCAGCTTGGTGCAAAGGCCCCTTTCATGTGAATGGAAGAAGCACTCTATCTCTTGTAAGAAAACCATCAATGTTAGAAGCAAGAGGGTCTAGCATATTATTTCCCTGTGAGAAATGATTTAGCATATGAGAGGAATACCTTCTAACAGAAAGCATTTTGAAATGATAGTGTCCTTCACTCTTTGAAAAATACCCTCTTCAGGCACACTGAAGAAACACATATATCTTATGGGACAAAACAATGTGTTAGAGGCAGGAATGTATTGCACATTGTTTCCCTACGAGAACTGAGTCACCTATTGAAAGGATTACTTCCTACTTATCAGGGTTCTCAAGTGCGAGGAGCATCAACTTTGTGCCAAATAGCCCCATTAAACTGTATCTCTTGTAAGAAAAACTTTGTTAGAAACAGTAGGGTCTATCACATTGTATACCTGTGAGAATAGAGTTAGCTTATGACAGGATTATTTTGGATCTGAGAGCATTTTGAAATGGCAGAATCATTCACTTTATGAAAAGTACCCGCTTCAGATGAAATGAACAAACACATATATCTTATGAACAATGCAATCTGTTTTAAATGCAGAAGTGTCTTGCACATTGTTTGCGTATAGGAACTGAGTTTTCTTTTGAAAGGAATTCTGCCTCATTCAGGGTTTTTAAGAGCAAATGATGCAAGGAAGGCCTGCACAGGAATTTCAGGTGCTGAGGGTTTTTGAGCCTGCTCTGAAAATGAAAGCAGAGATATACTCTAACAGAAGATATCGGAAAGATGTTATTTGCTGAGAATTTAATTGTAAAGAAGAGAAGAGAAAGTCTGCATATCAGGGAATGCAGGGGGATGGGAAAATTAGTGATTCAGTGGGTCAGGGTGGGGAGTGATTTTGAAAACATTTTCTGCATTGCCTGAGGATGAAGATGCTTTTATGATGCAAATGGGCTATTCCCAGAGAGGCCGAGTTTGTCCTTCACTTCCCCAGGCCTGTCCTTGAGGAGGAAGATCAGCTTTGTGCAAAACACATCCATTCATGTGAAAGGAAGAAACACTGTGTCTCCTGAAAGAAAATCAATGTTAGCAGCAGGAGGGTCTAGCACAAGGATTCCCTGTGAGAATTGCATTTATTTTTTAAAGGAGTCCTGCCAACTTCTCAGAGTTTTCAAATGTCAGGAACATCACCTCTGTGCAAAATAGCTCCATTCAAGTGAATGGAAGAACCAAAGCATCAGGGGTGGGGTGGAGATTCCAAGATGTCAGCTAGAGGGAGAAAGCAGACATCATGTTTCCTAAAGTAAAATCTTGGAGAGAAAAAAAATGTAGCAAAGAGGTTGGGGCACCCTGAGTGCTGAAGGGGGGGAAGGGGAAATCCCTCACAAGCTGGCTGAAGAAGGCAGGAGCGGTGGCATACACCCAGCAATCAGGACAGGGAAAGTTTGTAAAAGCGGTGGTGGGAGAACAACTTCACAGGTTAGGGGGGAAGACCACTTCCCACATGAGCTATAAATAAAAACGCTGGCTGGAGAAGGTAGGAGTGGTGGCACAGGCCCAGCAATCAGGAGTGGGAAAGCTTGTAAAAGTGGCAGTGGGAGGAAAACTCCACAGGAGAGGGGGGAAGATCCACTTCCCATGTGAACAGTAAATAAACATACAGGCCCAAGAAAGCTAGTGCAGTGTCACCTCTCCCAGTGTGCTTGCAAAGGGGAAAGCTTGTAGCAATGGCATCATGCCCAGGAGAACTCTGAGTAAACAAAGTCTGTGGGGCCAGGTGAGTGTTAAGCTCACTCCTGAGATCTGCATAAATAAAACCTCTAGCAACAGCAGGCTGACAGAGCAGGCGGAGGTAAGCCACAGACGCAGATAGCCATTCACAGAACTGTCTACAGACTCTTTTTTTTCTACCTCCTTTTGATGAGATAATAACCAAACTACACCTGCCTGGGAAAAACTTACTGAAACTGTATTGCATTTGAACTTCGGACATTTGGGGGTGTTTTTTGTTTTGATTTGTGCTGTTTTACTTTGTTTTTGTTCCCTTTTGATGAGACCACGATAGAACTACTTCTGAGACAGCATCTCCAGGAATGGAGGCTGAGGGACAAACACCAAAATTATTAAGACTGAAACTATTGTATTTGAACTTGGAGATTTTTTTAAATATTATTTTTCTTTTCTCATTTATTTATTCTTTATTTTTCTTTTCTTTTCTTTTTTATTTTCAATCCTCTCTGTCTCTCTAATGCCTGTTCAGCTTACAGTTGATTAGTATGCTATCTCTCCCTGTTTATATCTTTGAAACATTTTTTGTTGTTTGTTTGATTTGGTTTTTTTCTTCTTGTTTATTTGTTTTCCCTTTTTCTTTAACTTCATTGCTTTCCATCTCCTCTCAGCCTTCCATTCTAAATATCACCAGTGCTATTATTACAAGCTAAAAAATACTTAATTGCATACACAACAGTGACAATAACACAACCAAGGGCAATGACGGGAAGACAGAAAAAAACAGGGAAAGCAGTTTCTCCATAAAAAAAATTAGTACAGGAAATAGAGGGGAATGAAGAAAACAGATACTCAGATTAAGACTCCAACAAAATGAAGATAAACTATACCAAAGAACCCAATGAAGCCCACAAGAGCAATCTAAAAGAAGAAACACTACAGGTAATAAATGAGAATTTTATAGAGATGATACTGGATATGGTCAACAAAAATGTACAGGAGACACTCAAGAAATTCCAACGAAACAAAAATACAGAATTTGAAAAAGCAAAAGAAGAAATAAAAGAAGCCATAGAAGCACTGTATAAACACCAAAACACCAAAGTGAAACAAAGAACACTATTAATAAAGAGAAAAATGAACTCAGGACAAAAATACACAACATTAAAGAGGAAATGACCCAGGATATGGAAAAGCTCAGAGAAAAGAGTGAAACAGAATTACAAAACAAAACAGATGGCCAATCAAGCAGAATAGAACAAACAGAAGACAGAGTCTCAGAACTCGAAGATGAAATGGTAATTAAAGGAAAAACTGAAGAACTATTAGTTAAACAACTCAGGTCCTGTCAAAATAAAATGCAAGAACTCACCGACTCCATCAAAAGACCAAACTTGAGAATCATGGGCATTGAAGAAGGAGAAGGGGTGCAAGCAAAGGGAATGCATAATATATTCAACAAAATAACAGAAAATTTCCCAAATCTAGAGAAAGCTATTCCCATACAGATGCAAGAGTGCTCCAGAACAGACCAGATAAAATAGAACTACCCCATTACATATCATCATTAAAACAACAAGTACAGGAACCAGGGAAAGAATATTGAAGTCTGTAAGAGAGAAAAAACAAATAATATACAAAGGTAAACCCATCACAATCACAGCAGACTTCTCAACAGAAACATTAAAAGCAAGAAGAGCTTGGGATTAGATCTTCTGGGCACTGAACGAAAATAACTTCAAGGGGATTCCAAGATGACAGCTAGAGGGAGGAAGCAGAAAGCAAGCCTCCTATAGTGAAATTTTGGAGAGACGCTGGAGACACACTATGCAGTCATAATCACTGAGAAGAGGCATAACTTTGACCCCTTCACACCTCCAGCCAGCGCAGAGAATCTCCACTTCACGTTAAACAGAGAAACCAGGAGGGGCCCCGGGCTGCCAGTTGCTGGTGCCCAGAAGACTTGGGAAGATGCGGACCAGGTGAGTTTTGTGATACCGTGGTACCCCCACAGACAAGCCTGGGCCAGAGCAGCATAGCCCCCTGGACAGACTAACATCCACCTGGGGAAAAAAGAGAAACTGAGTAATAAGCAATAACAGCAATAAAGACACACGGGAAAGAGGGTGGGGTGCCCTGAGTGCCAAAGATTGGGGGAAGGGAATCCTTCCTGGGACTGTAAATAAACAAACCGGGCAGGCGGGAGAGGCTCTGGCGGGAGCAGGGGCACGCCCAGCAACCAGGAGCGGGAAAGCTGGTGAGAGTGGCAGAGGGAGGAAAACTCCACAGGAGAGGAGGGAAGACCCACTTCCCACGTGAACTGTAAACAAACATGGCAGCTGGCAGGAGCAGCAGCACTGCCCAGTATCAGGAGCAGGAAGGCTTGTGAAAGTGGTGGTGGGAGGAAAACTGCACAGGAGAGGAGGGAAGATCCACTTCCACATGCACTGTAAATAAACCCGCAGGCCTGCCTGAGAACGCAGGTGCAGTGCCACCTTTCCCAATGCTTGGAAAGGGGAAACCTGGTAGCAGAGGCTCACAGGAAAACTTTGAGTAAACAATGCCTGCAGGGCCAGGTGACTGCTAAGCTCACCCCAGAGATCTGCATAAATAATGCCTCTAGCAACAGCAGGCTGACAGCAGTGGGCAGGCAAGCCACAGCTGCAGATACCATTCTCAGAACTGTCTCCAAACTCTTTTTTTTCTTTTTCTCCCTACCTTTGATGAGAGGACAACCGAATTACACCTGTAAGCTC
This sequence comes from Castor canadensis, assembly GCF_047511655.1. NCBI lineage: Eukaryota > Metazoa > Chordata > Mammalia > Rodentia > Castoridae > Castor > Castor canadensis. Next base: position 97,590,957 of record NC_133397.1, on the reverse strand, counting down.
AAAAACTTACTGAAATTGTATTGCATTTGAACTTGAGACTCTTGGTGGGGTTTTTTTTTGAGCGTGTGTGTGTAGTTTTGTTCTACTTTATGCATCCCCTTTGATGAGACAACTACAGAACAACATCTGAGGCACCATCTCCAGGAATGGAGACTGAGATGGACACCCAAATTATTAAGACGGAAACTTCATTGCATTTGAACTTGGAGGTTTTTTGTTTTTTTGGTTTTTTAAAATGTTCTATATTTTCATTTTATTTTAATACATTTTATATATAGATTTTTCTATCATTTACTTATTTTTTATTTTTATTCTTATCTTTATTTTTTTATTTTTTATTTTCAATCCTCTCTCTGTCTCTCTGATGTCTGTTCAGCTTACTGTTGATTAGTACACTAAAGCTCCCTGTTTATACCTTTGAAACCTTCTTGTCTAATACATTGTTCTGTTTTCTCCTTCCAGTCTGTGTATTTGTTTTTCCTATTTCTTTAACTTCTTGCTTTCCATCTCAGCTCACCCTCCATTCTAAATATTACCATTGTTATTATTACAAGCTAGAAAATACTTAACTGCACACAGTACAACACCAAAGACAATGACGAAAGACAGAAAAAACAGGGAAACAGTTTACCCACAGCAAAAAATTAGCACAGGAACCAGACGGGAATGAAGAAAACAGGTACTCAGATCCAGATTCCAACAAAATGAAGATAAACTATGCCAAAGGACCCAATGAAGCCCACAAGAATTATCTAAAAGAAGACATACTACAGGTACTCAATGAGAATTTTATAGAGATGATACTGGATAGGGTCAACCAAAATGTACAGGAGACACTCAAGAAATTCCAAGAAAACAAAAATAGAGAATTTGAAAAAGCAAAAGAAGAAATAAAGGAAACCATAGAAGCACTGTATAAACACCAAAGTGACACAGAGAACATGATGAATAAAAAGATAAATGAACTCAGGACAAAAATAGACAACATTAAAGAGGAAACCACCCAGGATATGGAAAACCTCAGAAAAAAAGAATGAAACAGAACTGCAAAACAAAATGGAAGGCCAATCCAGCAGAATAGGACAAACAGAAGACAGAATCTCAGAACTTGAAGATGAAATGGTAATTAAAGGAAAAACCGAAGAACTATTAGTTAAACAACTCAAGAAATGTGAAAAGAAAATGCAAGAACTCACCAACTCCATCAAAAGACCAAACTTGAGAATCATGAGCATCGAAGAAGGAGAAGAGGTGCAAGCAAAGGGAATGCATAATATATTTAACAAAATAATAATGGAAAATTTCCCAAATCTAGAGAAAGATATTCCCATACAGATGCAAAAGGCCTCCAGGACACCAAACAGACCAGATCAAAATAGAACTACCCCACGACATATCATCATTAAAACAAGTTCAGAAACTAAGGAAAGAATATTGAAGGCTGTAAGAGAGAAAAAAAAAGTAACATACAAAGGTAAACCCATCAAAATCACAGCAGACTACTCAACAGAAACACTAAAATCAAGAAGAGCGTGGGGTAAGATCTTCCGGGCACTGAATGAAAGTAACTTCAACCCCAGGATACTCTACCCAGCAAAACTATCATTCAAAATAGATGAAGCAATAAAAGTCTTCCATGATAAGCAGAAACTAAACAATATGTGACCACAAAGCCACCACTACAAAGGGTTCCTCAAGGGATTCTGCACACAGAAAGTGAAACCCAACTTAACCATGAAAAGACAGGCAGCACCAAACCACAGGAAAAGAAAAAGCAAGACAGGAGAGAGTAACCTCAACTTAGGTACACACAATCAATCCTTGAAACAACTAAGACAACTAAATGACAGGAATCACCACATACCTATCAGTACTAATGCTTAATGTTAATGGACTTAATTTCCCCATCAAAAGGCACCACTCGATGAAATGGATTAAAAAGGAAGATCCAACAGTTTGTTGCTTACAGGAGACCCATCTCATCAACAGAAATAAGCATGGGCTAAGGATGAAAGTCTGGAAGAAGATTTACCAAGCCAATGGCCCCCGAAAACAGGCAGGAGTAGCAATACTTATCTCTGACAAAGTAGACTTCAAACCTACATTGATCAAAAGAGATAAAGAAGGACATTCCATACTAATAAAAGGGGAAATAGACCAAGAGGAAATAATAATTATCAACCTGTATGCACCCAATGTCAACGCACCCAATTTCATCAAACAAACCCTGAAAGACCTAAAAGTATATATAAACGCCAACACAGTGGTTGTTGGAGACTTTAACACTCCATTATCATCAATAGATAGGTCATCCAAACAAAAAAACAATAAAGAAATCCAAGATCTAAATTATGCAACAGATCAAATGGACCTAGCTGATGTCTACAGAACATTTCATGCAACTTCTACACAATATACATTCTTCTCAGCAGTCCATGGAACCTTCTCCAAAATAGATCATATCCTAGGGCACAAAGCAAGCCTCAGCAAATATAAGAAAATAGAAATCATACCATGCATTCCATCTGACCACAAAGCAATAAAACTAGAACTCAACAACAAAAGTAAAGACAAAAAACATGCAAACAGCTGGAAACTGAATAACTCATTACTTAATGAACAATGGGTCATTGATGAAATAAAAGAGGAAATTAAAAAGCTCCTGGAAGTCAATGAAAATGAAAACACAACCTACCAGAACCTAACAGACACATTAAAGGCAGTCCTGAGTGGAAAGTTTATAGCCATGAGTGCATATATTTAAAAGACTGAAAGGTCCCAAATCAATGACCTAATCATACATCTCAAAAACCTAGAAAAACAAGAACAAGCAAATCTGAAAACAAATAGGAGAGAAATAATAAAAATAAGAGCTGAAATCAACGAAATAGCAACCAAAGAAACCATACACAGAATTAATGAAACAAAAAATTGGTTCTTTGAACAAATAAACAACATTGAAAGTCCCCTGGAAAACCTGACTAAAATGAGGAGAGAAAAAAAAACCCAAATTAGTAGGATCAGGAATGCAAAAGTGGAGATAACAACAAACACCATGGAAGTCTGAGAAATCATCAGAGATTACTTTGAGAACCTATATTCAAATAAATTTGAAAATCTTAAAGAAATGGACAGATTTCTAGATACATATGATCATCCAAGACTGAACCAGGAGGATATTAATCAACTAAATAGATCTATAACACAAATTGAAATTGAAGCAGCAATCAAGAGTCTCCCAAAAAAGAAAAGTCCAGGACCTGACGGATTCTCTGCTGAATTCTATTAGACCTTTAAAGAAGAAGTGACACCAACCCTCCTTAAACTGTTCCACAAAATAGAAAGGGAAGGAAAACTGCCTAACCTATTTTATTTACTTTTTCAAATTTTAATTTATTTTATTTTTTTAATTGTTTTATTATTCATATGTACATACAACACTTGGGTCATTTGCCTAACACATTGTATGAAGCCAGTATTACACTTATCCCAAAACCAGGCCAACACCTCCAAAAAGGAGAACTATAGGCCAATCTCCTTAATGAACAGTGACGCAAAAATCCTCAACAAAATAATGGCAAACCGAATTCAACAACATATCAAAAAGATTATTCACCACGACCAAGTAGACTTCATCCAAGGGATGCAGGGGTGGTTCAACATATGAAAATCAATAAATGTAATAAACCACATTAACAGAAGCAAAGACAAAAACCACTTGATCATCTCAATAGATTCAGAAAAAGCCTTTGATAAGATCCAACACCATTTCATGATAAAAGCTCTAAAATTAGGAACTAGACAATGATGCCCACTATCTCCACTCCTATTCAACATAGTACTGCAATTCCTAGCCAGAGCAATTAGGCAAGAAGAAGGAATAAAAGGAATGCAAATAGGTAAAGAAGCTGTCAAAATATCCCTATTTGCAGATGACATGATCCTATATCTAAAAAACCCAAAAAACTCTACTCAGAAGCTTCTAGACATCATCAATAGCTATAGCAAGGTAGCAGGATATAAAATCAACATAGAAAAATCATTAGCATTTCTATACACTAACAATGAGCAAACTGAAAAAGAATGTATGAAAACAATTCCATTTACAATAGCCTCAAAAAAAATCAAATACCTAGGTGTAAACCTAACAAAAGATATGAAAGACCTCTACAAGGAAAACTATACACTTCTGAAGAAAGAGATTGAGGAAGACTATAGAAAGTGGAGAGATCTCCCATGCTCATGGATTGGTAGAATCAACATAGTAAAAATGATGATACTTCCAAAAGTAATCTACATGTTTAATGCAATCGCCATCAAAATTCCAATGACATTCATTAAAGAGATCAAAAAATCTACCGTGAAATTTATATGGAAACACAGGAAGCCACGAATAGCCAAGGTAATACTCAGTCAAAAGAACAATACAGGAGGTATCACAATACCCGACTTCAAACTATATTACAAAGCAATAACAATAAAAACAGCATGGTACTGGTAGAAAAACAGACATGAATGCCAGTGGAACAGAATAGAGAACCCAGATATGAAGCCACACAACTATAACCAACTTGTCTTTGACAAAGAAGCTAAAAATATATGTTGAAGCAGCCTCTTCAACAAAAACTGCTGGGAAAACTGGTTAGCAGTCTGTAAAAAACTGAAACTAGTTCCATGTATATCACCCTATACCAAGATTAACTCAAAATGGATCAAGGATCTTAATATCAGACCACAAACTCTAAAGTTGATACAGGAAAGAGTAGGAAATACTCTAGAGTTAGTAGGTATAGGTAAGAACTTTCTCAATGAAACCCCAGCAGCACAGCAACTAAGAGATAGCATAGATAAATGGGACTTCATAAAACTAAAAAGCTTCTGTTCATCAAAAGGAATGGTCTCTAAACTGAAGAGAACACCTACAGAGTGGGAGAAAATATTTGCCAGCTATACATCAGACAAAGGACTGATAACCAGAATATATAGGGAACTTAAAAAATTAAATTTTCCCAAAATTAAACAACTGATAAAGAAATGGGCAAGTGAACTAAACAGAACTTTCTGAAAAGAAGAAATTCAAATTCAACACCATGAACAACAGGTGTTGGCGAGGATACAGGGAAAAGGGAACCCTCTTACACTGTTGGTGGGGATGTAAACTAGTACAACCACTCTGGAAAAAAATTTGGAGGCTACTTAAAAAGCTAGACATTGATCTACCTTTTGATCCAGCAGTACCACTCTTGGGGATATACCCAAAAGACTGTGACACAGGTTACTCCAGAGGCATCTGCACACTCATGTTTATTGCGGCACTTTTCACAAGAGCCAAGTTATGGAAACAGCCAAGATGCACCAGCACTGACGAATGGATTAAGAAAATGTGGTATCTATACACAATGGAATTTTATGCAGCCATGAAAAAGAACAAAATGTTATCATTTGCTGGTAAATGGATGGAATTGGAAAACATCATTCTGAGTGAGGTTAGCCTGGCCCAAAAGATCAAAAATTGTATCTTCTCTCTCATATGTGGACATTAGATCAAGGGTAAACACAGCAAGGGGATTGGACTTAGAGTACATGATAAAAGCTTTAGCACACAAGGGAGGGGTGAGGATAGGTAAGACACCTAAAAAAATAGCTAGCATTTCTTGCCCTTAACGCAGAGAAACTAAAGCAGATACCTTAAAAGCAACTGAGGCCAATAGGAAAAGGGTACCAGGAACTAGAGAAAAGGTTAGATCAAAAAGAATTAACCTAGAAGGTAACACACACGCATAGGAAATTAATGTGAGTCAACTCCCTGTATAGCTATCCTTACCTCAACCAGCAAAAACCCTTGTTCCTTCCTATTATTGCTTATACTCTCTCTTCAACAAAATTAGACATAAGGGCAACATAGTTTCTGCCAGGTATCAAGGGGTGTGTGTAGAGGGACATGGCAGGGGGGTAAGGGAGGGGGTGGAGGGAGGGGGGAGAAATGACCCAAACATTTAATGCACATATGAATAAAAAGTAAATAAATAAATAAAAGAAAGGAATATTGCCTACCTCTCTGGGTTATCACATGTGAAGAACATCACCTTTGCTCAAAATGGCTCCTTTCCAGTGAATGGAAGTAGCAAGGTATCTCTTGGAAGAAAACCATCAATTTTAGAACAAGTAGGGTCCAGCACTTTGTTTCTTTGTGAGAATTGAGTCAGATGTGAAAAGAATACTTGCAATCTGAAAGCATTTTGAAGTTGGAGAATCATTCACTTTATGAAAAACACCCTCTTCAGACAAAATGGAGAAATATATGTATCTATGGAACAATACAATGTGTTAGAGGCAGGAATGTCTTTCACATTGTTTCCCTATGAGAATTGCATTATCTTTTGATAGGAATACTTCCAACCTCATGGAGCAGCACTGTTTCTGTTATAAGAAAACCTTCTCTGTCAAAGGAGGAGTGGAGTGTCTAGTACATTGTTTCTCTATAAGAACTGAGTTACCTGTTGAAAGGAATACTGCCTACCTCTCAGGGTTTTCAACTGTGAAGAACATCACCTTTGTTCAAAATAACTGCTTTCCAGTAAATGGAAGTAACATGGTACCTCTTGGAAGAAAGTCACCAATGTTGGAAGCAGGAGGGTCTAGCACTTCATTTCCTTGTGAGAATTGAGTTAGCATGTGAAAGGAATACTTGCTATCTGAAAGCATTTTAAGTGGGAGAATCATTCACTTTATGAAAAAATACCCTCTTTAGATCTAATGGAGAAACACGGGTATTTTATGGAACAAAACAATGTGGTACATGGAGGACTGTCTTCAACATTGTTACCCTTTGAGAATTGAGTTACCTTTTGAAAGGAATAATGCCTACCACTCAGGGTTTTCAAGTGTGAGGAACATCACATTAGTGCTAAATAGTTCCATTCAAGTGAATGGAAGAACCACTATATCTCTTGGAGGAAACTTCTATGTTAGAAGAAGGAGGGTGCTGCACATTGTTTCTCTGTAAGAACTGAGTTTCCTTTGAATGGAATACTGAAGAGGAAGATAGCCTTGAAACAGGGTCATAAACATGGTAAACTGTCAATTAAAAGCTGTAACCTCAGACAGAGCTGTAAAGCATGAGGAATTGCCCATTAGAATCATGCAAAAGTTCAGGACCGAGATGAAAGGCACCATGCAGTGATAAGCACCCATTCCCACTTTTCTTTATCTCTACTTGTAAATAAACTTTCCAAAGCAGGCCTCCCCTGCTGTTCTTATCTAAACAACATTAGGTCTCTAGCTCACTACCAGCCCAATTAACCTAAACAATCTAACTCACTGGTTTGGACACCATAACCTGAGCACATTTTTGTAACCTGATGCCCTGCACTACCTTTTAAATACCTTGTCAATCCTTTGTTCAGGGCTCAGACAGAGGTCCACACCTGAGCCTGCTGGCATAAAAATAAAATCTGAGTTCTCCACTCCTTTGAGTGTCACTTGGTTTCTTATCTGACCATACTTTCACAACATCTTGGAGGCCCCAGTGAGATTCCAACCAACTGGCCCCTTGAGCCACAAGCTCGAAGCTGGGTTGCATCAGAGTAGGGATGGACACGGGACCAAACAAGGTGATGCACCACCCGATTGTATTCTGGGTCCTCCTGCACCCTGGTGCCCCAACTCTCTGAGCAGTCTTGGCCCGGCTTGGACTCCAAGGAAAAATGGACCAACTCATCTGGCAGTCTCGTCTGGACTCAGTAAGCACCACCCCCTGTAAATCAGTCCTAAGTCAGGTCCCATCCCACTGGACAGAAGGGGAGCTTAATCTACTCCTGGGAACCTCCAGGAAGAGTTCCACAGGTCAGGGACTTCTCCCAGAGTGGGGAAGGAAAACTGTTATAACTTCAGTGTGAATGTGTGTGTGTGTGAATTTGTTTAAAGCATTGGCAAAATTTAATCTTCTCCTGGAATTCCAGCTCATTTTATGGGCACTTAAGTTGACATTTTTTCTGGCATGCTTAATTTATAAAATTTTTTTGTGGGTAAAAAATTTTTTTTATGTATGTAATTTTTTTTGTATGTAAACATCTTGAAAATGGTTCTTAAATTGCTACTATGAGGTTAATATGATACTCAAGGTAACAAAAACCAGGGTATTTGTTTTAAAGATCTTTGTTATAAACTGCTTAGACTTTTACATTTAAATATGTAAACATCTTGAGGTCAATTCTTACTATAAAATAAATGTAAAATTTATTTCTCTGTTCTACTGCTACCTTAAACAACAACAACAAAAATCAGGTTTTCAAACTTATTTCAATCAGGTCTCACTAGGATGCAGACATTCATGGGTTAACACTCTGGCTTAGCCTGAAAGGAAAAATAAGGGCCACAGTCTATTACAAAAATCTTAAAATTTAGGTAGTTAAAATTACCTTAGCCTGTTTCATTCTGTCATAAATAAAATCTATGATTTAATTCTCCTTTATAATATATGGGTCTATTAACAAGTGAACTTTCTAAAATTGCTTTTATACAAAAAAAATAATTTTAGGGTTGCTTTATTTCTTGTTTTTTCATACAAATGTAAAGCTCTAAGTTAAAGGATTTTATGAGTTATTTTCAATAAGTAACAAAAATATATAAAAGGTATTAGGGATATGGTTTTTCTGAAATAAATAAAGGTTTAAAAAATACTTTTAGATAAAGGGAAGGATAAAGACTAACTCCCCAGAGGACACAAAATAAATTGTCACAAAGATATAGAGTAAATTGTCATAAAATGACACAGCGTATAGATGGTATATAACTGATTAAGTTAACTAAAATCCAGTTGCATTAAAGGTTTTATAAGGTCAAAATTTAATGTACTGATGTTAAACTAAAACTTAATTCTCTAAGCTCATAACAACAAGGCTACCTTTAAAATATTATATTGGTCTAGATAACATTTACAAAAAAATGTCTTATAATGGTTTTGCTTTGTCAAGATAACTCAGAAATTTTTTAATACTACAGGTTAATCCATAAATTTGTCAAGATAACAAGAATTTATTAAAGCAAAGACAGACAAGAGGCAGCTGAGCACAGGGAGTACTGCTACACTAATATGAGGGTTAAGACAGATTTACTTATGTAAAGCCAAAGTGCACCCTCCAGATAAAATAAAAATAAATAAATTAATTAAAACCCCAAAAGAGCACTACACTGGAAGTCAAGATCTCCAGTTTTTATTAGATGCAACAGAGTGGGGATGTTAGTCCTACTCCTTCCACATAGCAGGTGGAGGGAATTTTTTCCAGGGATGACCAGATTGGGCCTGTTATTTTAGGGGGACTCCACTGACTATAGGTTGGTGTGATCCTGCTGTAGGTCATGAGCCACTCGTTAATGTCAACAACCTGGGATGTGATCCCTTATCAACATGTGAATCAGGATTCTTGGCCACTATGTTTCCTAACTCCACACTTAGTCCCCATAAATATTTACCTGTGTTCTCTGGTGATTTTTGTCTGAGTTTTGACTAATAAGGTAACAGTCATGTTCATTTAAGAGTTGGTTTATGTAAACCTTTTTAGATGACCTCATGGTTAAACTTCTGATGTCTTGGGTGATTCTAATGCAGTTTGTAGCCCATATGTGTACATGACTGGGTTATTTGGGGTCACTGACACTGTTCTCCTTCCCCAACTGATGAGAAATCTAAGGTTTTACTTCAAGAGCAACAACTAAACTAATATGTTTATTAACCTCTATAGAGCTGTGATTCTCTTGCTGGTTCCTGTGCATTAAATATATTTATATTTTTCAAGTATATCAAGCTTTCTACAATACAAAATTTAGACAAATATGATAACAAAATGTTAATGGTACTGATATGCTGTTCTGTTACTTGCTAAATTGTCCATCCAAATTTTAACCATGGCTCTTTTCAGTTTTTGTTATTTCAGTTCTGATTCTCCTGGGAAATTTACAATCAAGTTCATTTAAAAAATGACTCTAATAAATGCTTATGTGTCAACCAGGATAGGTCTTTAGACATCTGCTTTTGTTATATTTTGTTTTGTATTGTCTTTGTCTAAAAGTCCACTGCTAAGAGCCACTCCTTTTAAGCCTCTTTATTGCTTAAATTTGGCCAAAAGGGTCTAGTTGGCACTGACTCCCACCTGATGTGCTCATTATTCCCTCCCAATGTGGGACCAAAACTAAACAAACAAAATCCAGGAAAAAGCAGCCAATCAAGAAAGATCTTCAGTCTATGGCCATACCACCCTCAATGTACCTGATCTCATCTGATCTTTGAAGCTAAGCAGGGTCAGGCCTGGTTAGTACTTGGATGGAAGACAGATCTTCAGAAAAGACTGCTCAGAGACAAGCAGTTTGAAGACAAAGGGGGGAATGCCATCAAAGTTCCAATGGAGTCACTGGTGCCAGACCTCTCAAAAATAACCAAGGCCAAGAGGATTAAAGAAATGGTTCTTATGCCTGTGTGCCTATCTGACATTAAAGCTCTTCCAGACACAAACTCATATTTTTAGACAGGGTCTTCTACTAAAATAGAGACAAAATAACAATTTTAATGTATCTAAATATGTCCTTTAATACTTAAAGATGGTAGTTTTAACTTTAAAAAATGCATTTTCTTGGACATATATACTGACAGTATATTGTTGCCAAGGTAATTCTACTCAATTAAAATGAAAGGATAAGATAAACAAAAGATTTTTAAAAAATAACTATTCCAACCCAGTTGGACAGGTCCCCATCTAGTAATATTAGCAACTCTTACAGCTGTTAAAGTTGGAGGTATCACTCCTGGAATTCACACCTAGATAAAAAGACAGCCACCCCTGCAGAGCCCAATGTCTGACAGGCTGTCCATGATTCAACTAACCCCCTCAGATTAAGGTTCCAGAGAACGTCACAACAACATGCCATCACTTGACAGATCTCCAGCCCTGCCCTAGCCACATCCCAGAATCTGGCTGGTCAATGCACAGTGGAAGCCTGAGGATTCTTCCACCAAGACACAAATGCATCCTCTTTTCTGCCACCCATACCTTATCCTGCTGATTAACATTGTTGCAATCTGTTTGCACTAGGACTGGCTGTCACTTCTCCCTAGGATTAAAACATAGGCCAGAGATTACAGCTGGCCTTCTGTTATTTCCTCATAGTAGGAAGCCTTACTGCTGTTTGGTGCTCAGGGGTCTGATGTGTTATTGCCTTCTGATTTTACTGCATTTTAAGGTTGTTCAACCAGAGGCCAGGATGACTGCTCATCTTGTGTAAACCCACTTTTCTTCCAGGGAGAACTGCAGTATGCCTTCACTTTTTATCAATATCTGTTACTTGTGTACAGCATATCAATTTCTGAATGCATCAGGGAGGAACAATTTACTATAAAAAAAACTGTCAGGTCTAACTGGATCCTGCAAAAGCAAGGGCACTATAGGGCATAAGGGTTGCTGGCAGAAAGACAGGGACCCCTTAAAAGCATGGAATGATGAAATGACAGGGGGAGAAAATAAACCTCATTATGTCTGGGCACCCTACCCTTTCACCCCACCTCCATATCAGTTTATTATGGGGAGAGAAAGGGCACCAAAAGGTGATTACCAAGGTGGACATGAGCCTGTAAAAGACATTGATCCACCACCACCATGACTCCCAGTTAAGGCTTCCTTCCAGGACAGGAAACCTTAACTTGGAATCTCAACTGTACAGCTACCACCATTAGATGTACAGTTGACAGGCTATGGTGAAGCAGCCTAGGAATTTTCTTTGTCTGAGGGACCCTTACTTATCAGTACTTGTCAGCTAACTGGAAGGGCATTTGCACACTAACATTCCTCACCCCCAGATAAACATAGTGCCTAACAATCAGACACCCCTCATACCTTTAATGGTTCATACTTAGTTGAAGAGAACTATCCAATTCATATCTTTATTAATTGGACTGGGGATAATGACTGGAAAAGGAACAGGCATAGGAGGGACTGCCTTGTCAGCCACCTACTATAATCAATTATCTGTGGACCTGACAAATGACATAGAACAAGTGACTACATCTATAGTGACCATGCAGGATCAACTGAACTCTCTAGCATCAGTGATCCCCCAAAACTGGAGAGGGTTGGATTTACTCACTGCCAAAAATGGAGGGCTTTGCTCTTTTTTAATGCAGTGTTGTTTTTATGTAAATTAGATGGGAATAGTCAAAGATACGACCTGTTCCATTATCTGGCCCCCTCCTCATGCTTCACTTGTGTTTAGTCTGTGCATTCTTAACACCATAACTAACTTCATAAGCTTGCAAATGGAGGCAATAAGGTTGCAGCTCCTGGTAACACAATATAGGTCTTTGGGACAGGAGAAACCTTATGAACTTTCTAAGGTCTAGTGTTGATACTTGTCCACAAGTGGAAAAAGCATCAAAAGGGGGAATGAAGAGGAAGATACTCTTTAAACAGGGTTGTAAACATGGTAAGCTGTGAATTAAAAGCTGTAACCTCAGACAGGGCTGTAAAGTATGAGGAATTGCCCATTAAAGCCATGCAAAATGTTCAGGATTGAGGCAAAGGGCACCATGCACAGATAAACACTAATTCCCACCTTCTTTTGTCTCCACTTGTAAATAAACTTTCCAAAGCAGGACTCCCCCCCACTGCTCTTATCTAAACAACCTTACATCTCTAACTCACTACAAGACCTAATTGATGGGAGAATACTTTCCTTATAACCTGATGAACTGTACTGCCTTTTAAATATCCTGTGAATCCTTTGTTCAGGGCTCAGACACAGTACATGTCTAAGCCCACTAGCATAAAATAAAATCTGAGTTCTCCACTCCTTCGAGTGTTGCTTGGTTTCTTGTCATATTATATTGCCACAACACTGTAACAGGCTCAAGCTTCAAATTTCCAAGCTGTGCTTCAAACACTCACATGTGTCTCTTACAATCAGAATGAAGGCTTATTTTCCTTAAAGTGTATGTATCTGCCACTTGAAATGGTGACTGATAGGCAGTGTTCCTTTCACAACCAAACACATTTCTCAAAGGAAAGTAATGTGTAAGACACTACAGCTTCTACCTTTGATCTTATTACTCCAGGGGACACATATATCTCTTACCATCAGCAGTACAGGCTTTTTACCATAAGGTGAATGATTCTCCCACTGGAAAACACTGAATGTAGAAAGTATTCTTCAGAAACTCACACTTAGTTCTAAAAGGAGGACATTGTCAAAAACTTTCAGTCTTCGAACTTCCATGCTATTTTGCCAGCAATCACATATGTCTTCCACTCAGAATGACAGGCTTCTTTTCCTGTAAATGAGGGTTATGTTACACCCACTTGAAAATGATGGCAGATAGGGAGTATTCCTTTGACAAGCTAATTCAATTCTCAAAGGAAACAGTGTGTAAGTCTCTCAAGCATCCAACTTTGATTGCATCTTTCCAGGGTATATATGTTATCTTCCACTCAGCAATATAGGTCTCTTTACAATAAAGTGAATGATTCTCCCATGTCAAAATGCTGAAAGGTAGGAACTATTGTTTTGAAATTCAAACTTAGTTCTGAAAGAGGAACATTCTCTAACAGGTTCAAGCTTCTAATTTCCAAACTCTGCTTCAAGCACTCACATGTGTCTCTTACAATCACCATTCAGGCTTCTTTTCCTGAAAGTGAATGTTTCTGCCACTTGAAAATGGTGACTGATAGGGAGTATTCCTTTCACAGCCTAACTGAGTCTCTATGGAAAGTACTGTGTAAGATACTACAGCTTCTAACTTTGATTGTATTATACCAGAGGAGACATGTGTCTCTTACCTTCAACAGTACAGGCTTTTTACCATAGTGAATATTTCTCCCACAAGATAACACTGAATATAGAAAATATTCAAAGTAAATTTGAACTAAATTCAAATTTAGTTCTAAATGGAGAACATTGTTAAAGACTCTCAGGTTCTAAATTCCATGCTATTATGCCAGCACTTACATGAGTCTCTTCCATTGAGCATAACAGTCCTCCTTTCCTCCAAATGAATGTTTCTCCCACTTGAGGACAATGACAAGCTAACTCAGTTCTCCAAGGGAAACAGTGTTTAAGACCCTCTAGCTTCCACCTTTGTTTGATCTTTCCAGGAGATACATATATCTCTTCCACTCAGCAGTATCAGCCTCTTTACTGTGAAGTAAATGATTCTCTCACTTGAAATGATGACAGGTAAGAAATATTCTTTTGAAATTCAAACTTTGTTCTCAAAGGTGAACATTCTCTAACTGGCTCAAGCTTCTAACTTCCAAGCTCTTATTCAAGCACTCACATGTGTCTCTCATAATCAAAATTCAGGCTTTTTTCCTTAATGTAAATGTTACTGCCAATTGAAAACAGTGACTGATAGGGAGTATTCTTTTCAAAGTCAAACTCATTTCTCAAAGGGAAGTAATGTGTAAGACACTACAGCTTCTAACTTTGATCATATTATTCCAGGGAACACATGTGTCTCTTACCTTCAGCACTACAGGCTTTTTACAATAAAGTGATTGTTTCTCCCACTGGAAAACACTGAATGTACAACATATTCTTTGGAAATTCACATTTAGTTCTATAAGGAGAACATTGTTGAAGACTCTTAGGCTTCTAACTTCCAGGCTATGATTCCAACACTTACATGTGTCTCTTACTTTCAGCATTACAAGCTTCTTTTCCTTCAAAGGAATGTTTCTCCCACTTGAGCATGATAGTAGATAGGGAGTGTTCCCTTTATAGCCATATCAGTTCTCAAAGGGAAATAATATGTAAGACACTACAGCTTCTAACTTTGATTGCATTATTCCAGTGCTACATGTGTCTCTTACCTTCTGCAGTACAGGCTTTTTACATTAAAGTGAATGTTCCTCCCACTGAAAATGCTGAATGTCAAAAGTATTCTTTGGAAATTCACACTTAGTTCTAAATGGAGAACATTGTCAAAGACTCTCAGGCATCTAACTTCCAGGCTATGATTCCAACACTTACATATGTCTCTTCCATTAAGAATTAAAGGCTTGTTTTCCTTCAAATGCATGTTTCTCCAACTTGAAAATGACAGCAGATAAGGAATATTCTTTAGACAAGCTAACTCAGTTCTCAAAAGGAAATAGTGTTGGAAACTCGAGCTTCCAACTCTGTATGTATCCTTCCAGGGGATACATGTGTCTCTTCCATTCAGCAATACAGGCCTGTTTACTATAAAGTGAATGAATCTTTTAAGTTGAAAACACTGCAGGTAGGAAGTATTCTTTTGAAATTCAAATTTAGTTCTTAAGAGGAACACTGTCTAACCAGAAAAGCTTCTAACTTCCAAGTTCTACTTCACCCACTCACAGGTGTCCCTTACAATCAGCATTCAGACTTATTTTCTGTAAAATGAGCGTTTCTTCCACTTGACAATGGTGACTGATAGGGAGTAGTCCTTTCACAACCGAACTCTGTTCTTAAAGAGTAATAATGTATAAGACACTACAGATTCTAACTTTGATCATACTATTGCAGAGGACACATGTGTCTTTACCTTCAGCACTACAGGCTTTTTACCATAAAATGAATGTTTCTCCCACTGGAAAATGCTGAATGTAAAAAGTATTTTTTGGAAATTCACACTTAGTTCTAAAAGGAGAACATTGTTAATGATTCACAGGCTTCTAATTTCCATGCTATGATTCCAGCACTTACATGTTTCTCTTCCATTCAGCATTACTGGCTTCTTTTCCTTCAAATGAATGTGTCTCCCACTTGAAAATGTTGGCAGATAGGGAGTATTCCTTTGAGGAGCTAACTCAGCTCTGAAGGAAACAGTATGTAAGATATTCGAGCTTCCAACTTTGATTGTATACTTCCAGGGGATACATGTGTCTTTTCCATTCAGCAATGTAGGCCTATTTACTGTAAAGTGAATGATTCTACCACTTGAAAACACTGAGAGGTAGGAAGTATATTCTTGAAATTCAAACTTAGTTCTCAAAGGGGAGCATTGTCTAACAGGCTCAAGCTTCTATCATCCAAGCTCTTCTTCTAGCAATCACATATGTCTCTTACAAACAACATGCAGTCTTATTTTCCATAAAATTTGTGTTTCTTCCACTTGAAAATGGTCACTGATAGGGAGTATTCCTTTGACAGCCTAACTCAGTTCTCAAAGGATAATAATGTGTAAGACACTACAGTTTCCTACTGTGAGCTTATTATTCCTGGGGATACATTTGTCTCTTAACTTCAGCAGTACTGGCCTTTACCATAAAGTGAATGTTTTGCCCACTTGAAAACGCTGAAGGTAGAAAGTATTCTTTATAAATTCACACTTAGTTCTAAAAGGAGAACATCGTCAAAGACTCATGGTCTTCTAACTTCCATGCTATGATTCCAGAACTTACACGTGTCTTCAATTCAGCATTGCATGCTTCATTTCATTCAAATGAACATTTCTCCCACTTCAAAACAATGGCAGATAGGTAGTTTTCTTTTGATGAGCTAACTCAGTTCTCAAAGGGAAACAGTGTGTAAGATACTCAAGCTTCCAACTTTGATTGGATCCTTCCATTGTATACATGTGTCTCTTCCATTCAGCAACATAGGCCTATTTACAGTGATGTGAATGATTCTCCCATTTGAAAATGCTGACAGGTAGGAATTATTCTTTTGAAATTCAAACATAGTTCTCAAAGGGGAACATTGTATAAGAGGCTTAAGCTTCTAACCTCCAAGCTCTTCTTTAAGCACAAACATGTGCCCTTACAATCAGCATTCAGGCCTATTTTCTTTAAAATGAATGTTTCTGCCACTTGAAAATGGTGAATGATAGGGAGTATTCTTTTGACATCCTAACTCAGTTCTCAAAGGGAAACAATGTGTAAGACACTACAGTTTCTTACTTTTAGAGTATTATTCCAGGGGATACATGCATCTCTTACCTTAAGCAGTACAGGCGTTTTACCATAAAATCAATGTTTTCTTTGTAAATTCTCACTTAGTTCCAAAAGGAGAACATTGTCAAAGACTCTTAGGCCCCTAACTTCCATGCTAGGATTCCAGCACTTACATGTGTCTTCCATTCAGCATTACAGGCTTCTTTTCCTTCAAATGAATGTTTCTCCCACTTGAATATGATGGCAGATAGGGGGAGTATTCCTTTCACAAACAAACTGAGTTCTCTAAGGGAAGCAGCATGTGAGATACTTATGCTACAAACTTTGATTTTATCCTCCAGGGAATACATGAGTCTCTTCCATTCAGCAATACAGGACTATTTACTGTAAAGTGAGTGAGTCTCTCACTTGAAAACACTGACTTGTAGGAAGTATATTTTGAAATACAAACTTAGTTCTCAAAGGGAACATTGTCTAACAGGCTCAAACTTCTAAATTCCAAGCTCTTCTTCAATTACTCATGTAATACTGAATACAATCAGTATTCAGGCTTATTTTCCATAAAATAAGTTTTGTGCCACTTGAAAATGGTGTCAAAGTATTCCTTTGACCATCTATCTCAGTTCTCAAAGGGAAGTAATGTGTAAGACACTACAGCTTCTAACTTTGATCATATTATTCCAAGGGATACATGTGTCTTTTACCTTCAGCAGTACAGGCTGAAGGTCAAATGAATGCTTCTCCTGCCTGAAAACACTTAATGTAGAAAGTATCCTTTGAAAATTCACACTTAGTTCTAAAAGGAGAACATTATAAAAGCACCTCTGTGATATTATTCCAGCACATACATGTGTACATGTGTCTATTCCATTCAGCATTACAGGCTCATTTTCCTTAAAATGAATGTTTCTCTGACTTGAGAATGCTGACAGACAGGGAGTATTCTTTTGACAGGCTAACTCAGTTCTCAAAGGGAAACACAGAGCTATACACTGCAGCTCCTATCTTTGATCATATTCTTCCAAGGTACACATGATTGTCTTCCTTTCAGCAATACAGGCAGATTTTCCTTAAAGTAAAAGATTCTCTCACTTGAAAATGCTGACAGTCAGGTAGTATTCCTTTGACAGGTAACTCAGTTCTCTAATGGAACGTGTATAAGATACTCAATCTTCTAACTTTGATTATATTATTCCAGGGGATACATAAGTCTCTTCTATTCAGCAATATAGGCCAATTTATTGTAAAGTGAATGATTCTCCCACTTGAAAATGCTGACAGGTAGGAAGTATTCTTGTGAAATTCAAACTAACTTCTCAAAGGCAACATTGTCTAACATGCTAAAGCTTCTAATTTCCAAACTCTTCTTGATGCCCTAACATGTGTCTCTTACAAGGAGAATTCAAGCTTATTTTCCTTAAAATGAATGTTTCTGCCCCTTGAAAACAGTGAGTGATAGGCAGTATTCCTTTGACAGCCTAACTCATTTCTCAAAGGAAAACAATGTGTAAGACACTACAGCTTCTAACTTTGATTGTATTATTCCTGGGGATAAATGTGTCTCTTCCTTTCAGCAGTATAGGCCTACTTTCCATAAAGTGAATGTTTCACCTACTTGAAAACACTGACATGTTGAAAATATTCTTTGGAAATTCAAACTTAGTCCTCAAGATGCTCAACGTTATAACTTCCATGCAATTCTTCCAACATTAATATGTGCCTCTTTCAATCAGCAATCAGGCTTATTTTCCATAAAATTCTAGCTTCTACTGTAGATGCTATGCTTCCAGCAGATTCATGTGACTCCTCCATTTAGCACTATAGGTCTATTGTTCCTAGAGTGAAATTGTCTCCCACTTGAAAACGTTTTGAGATAGGTTCTATTCCTTCAACAAGCAAACTCAGTTCTCAAAGGGAGGCATTGTGAACAATGCTGGAGCTTGTATCTTAGATGCTGTTCTTCCAGCAGACACATGTGCTTCTTATTTCAGCAGTACTGGCCTATTTTGGCTAAAGTGACTGTTTCTACCACTTGAAAAAGCTGAGAGGTAAGAAGTATTCCTTCAAGATTCACACTTCTTTCTGTAAAGGGAATGGGGTGGAGGACATTTAAGCTTCTAAATTACATTGTATTCTTCCAACAAGTATGTGGGTCTCTTCAATTCAGCAATAAAGGCTTATTTTCCAAAAAGTGAATGTTTCTCCCACTTGAAAATGCTTACAGACAGGGAAGATTCCTTTGACATGTTCACTCAGTAAGAAATTCAAGCTTCTATTTTAGGTGCTATTCTTCCAGCAGATACATATGTCCCCTCAAGTCATCACTATAGGCCTATTTTTCCCAGAGTGAATGTGTCTCCCACTTGAAAACACTGTGAGCTATGTTCTATTCCTTTGACATGTGAACTGAGTTCCCAGAGAGAAGCAAGGTGCAGGATGCTGCAGCTTGTGTCTTAGACACTGTTCTGCCAGCAGACACATGTGCCACTTATTTCAGCAGAATGGCCTATTTTTGCTAAAGTGAATGTTTCTTCCACTTGAAAATTCTGAGTGGTAGGAAGTATTCCTTCAATATTCACACTTCCTTCTGTAAGGGGAACAGGGTGCAGGACATTTAAGTTCTAAATTACATAGTATTCTTCCAACAGTTATGTGTGTCTCTTCCATTCAGCAGTATAGGCCTATTTTTCCTACAGTGAATGTGTCTCCCACTTGAAACCCTGTGACATAGGTTCTATTCCTTTGACATGCAAACTTAGTTCCCTAAGACAGGCACTGTGCTGGGTGCTGCAGGATGTATATTAGATGTTGTTCTTCCAGGAGACACATGTTCCTCTTCAGTTCAATAGTACAAGCCTATTTTAGCTAAAGTGAATGTTTCTCCCACTTGAGAATGCTGACAGGTAGGAAATATTCCTTTGAGATTCAAACTTCGTTCAGTAACAGAAACAGGGTGGAGAACATTTAAGCTTCTAAATTACATTGTATTCTTCCAACAGGTACATGTGTCTCTTCAATTCAGCAATATAAGCCTAATTACTGGAAATTAATGTTTCTCCCAACCAGAAATGCTTATAAACAGGAAGGATTCCTTTGACATGCAAACTCAGTTTTCTTTTTTTTTTATTGTTTTATTATTCATATGTGAATAAAACCCCTCCCTTACCACCCAATCCATCCCCTCCCTCTCCCCACCACCCACTCAATACCCAGCATAAACTATTTTGCCCTTATCTCTAATTTTGTTGAAGAGAGAGTATAGGCAATAATAGGAAGGAACAAGTGTTCCTGGTTGAGATAATGATAACTATACAGGGAGTTGACTCACATTAATTTCCTGTACATGTGTGTTGCCTTCTAGGTTAATTCTTTTTGATCTAGCCTTTTCTCTAGATCCTGGTCCCCTTCTCCTATTGGCCTCAGTTGCTTTTAAGGTATCTGCTTTAGTTTCTCTGCATTAAGGAAAACAAATGCTAGCTAAATTTTTAGGTGTCTTACCTATCCTCACCCCTCCCTTGTGTGCTAAAGCTTTTATCATGTGCTCAAAGTCCAATCCCATTGTTGTGTTTGCCCTTGATCTAATGTCTGCATATGAGGGAGAACATACGATTTTTGATCTTTTGGGCCAGGCTAACGTCACTCAGAATGATGTTCTCCAATTCCATCCATTTACCAGCGAATGATAACATTTTGTTCTTCTTCATGGCTGCATAAAATTTCATTGTGTATAGATACCACATTTTCTTAATCCATTTGTCAGTGGAGGGGCATCCTGGCTGTTTCCATAACTTGGCTATTGTGAATAGTGCCGCAATAAACATCGGTGTGCAGGTGCCTCTGGAGTAACCTGTGTCACAGTCTTTTGGGTATATCCCCAAGAGTGGTATTGCTGGATCAAATGGTAGATGAATGTTTAGTGTTTTAAGTATCCTCCAAATTTTTTTCCAGAGTGGTTGTACTAGTTTACATTCCCACCAACAGTGTAAGAGGGTTCCTTTTTCCCCACATCCTCGCCAACACCTGTTGTTGGTGGTGTTGCTAATGATGGCTATTCTAACAGGGGTGAGGTGGAATCTTAGTGTGGTTTTAATTTGCATTTCCTTTATTGATAGAGATGGTGAGCATTTTTTCATGTGGTTTTTGGCCATTTGAATTTCTTCTTTTGAGAAAGTTCTGTTTAGTTCACTTGCCCATTTCTTTATTGGTTCATTAGTTTTGGGAGAATTTAGTTTTTTAAGTTCCCTGTATATTCTGGTTATTAGTCCTTTGTCTGATGTGTAGCTGGCAAATATTTTCTTCTACTCTGTGGGTGTTCTCTTCAGTTTAGAGACCACTTCTTTTGATGAACAGAAGTTTTTCAGTTTTATGAGGTCCCATTTATCTATGCTATCTCTTAGTTGCTGTGCTGCTGGGGTTTCGTTGAGAAAGTTCTTGCCTATACCTACTAACTCCAGAGTATTTCCTACTCTTTCCTGTATCAACTTTAGAGTTTGTGGTCTGATTTTAAGATCCTTGATCCATTTTGAGTTAATATTGGTATAGGGTGATATACATGGATCTAGTTTCAGTTTTTTGCAGACCGCTAACCAGTTTTCCCAGCAGTTTTTGTTGAAGAGGCTGCTATTTCCTATTTCTCCATCATATATTTTTAGCTCCTTTGTCAAAGACAAACTGGTTATAGTTGTGTGGCTTCATATCTGGGTCCTCTATTCTGTTCCACTGGTCTTCATGTCTGTTTTTGTGCCAGTACCATGCTGGTTTTTTTTATTGCTTTGTAATATAGTTTGAATTCAGGTATTGTGATACCTCCAGCATTGTTCTTTTGACTGAGCAAAGTCAGTTTTCAAAGAAGAGCTTTGTTTAAGAAATTCAAGCGAGCATCTCCACTTCATGTTAAACAGAAAAAACAGGAGGGCTCCCATGCCGCCGCCAGATGCCAGCACCCAGATGGCTTAGGAAGATGTGGACCACAATGTAAGGTAAGTGGTACATGGTACTCCCATAGACAATCCTGGGCCAGATAAGCATAGCATCCTGGACAGACCAACCCCCACCCAGGGAAAAAACTGAATAATAAGCAATAACAATATAAAAAACACATAGCAAAGAGGGTGGGGTGCTCTGAGTGCTGAAGAGGGGGGAAGGGAATCCCTCATAGAACTGTAAACAAACAAGCTGGGCTGGAGAAGGCAGGAGCAGCAGCACATGCCCAGCAATCAGGAGCAGAAAAGCTTGTAAAAGTGGCAGAGAGAGGAAAACTCCACAGAAGAGGAGAGAAGACCCACTACCCACGTGAACTGTAAACAAACAAGCTGGGCTGGAGAAGGCAGGAGCAGCAGCACATGCCCAGCAATCAGGAGCAGAAAAGCTTGTAAAAGTGGCAGTGGGAGGAAAACTCCACAGGAGAGGGGAGAAGACCCTCTTCCCACGTAAACTGTAAATAAACACACCAGCCTGAGAAAGTGGGTGCAGTGTCACCTCCCCCAGTGTGCTTGGAAAGGGGAAAGCTTGTAGCAGCAGCTCATGCACAGGAGAACTCCAAGTAAACAAAGCCAGCGGGGCCAGGTGAGTGCTAAGCTCACCCTGAGATCTGCATAAATAAAGCCTCCAGCAACAGCAGGCTGACAGCAGCAGGCAGGCCAACCACAGCTGCAGATAGCCATACACAGAACTGTCTCCAGACTCTTTATTTTTCTTCTCCCTACCTTTGATGAGACAACAATCAGACTACACCTGCATGCTGAAAAACTAACTGAAACTGTATTGCACTAGAACTTGGTGCACACTGTGGGGTTTTTTTTGTTTGTTTGTTTTGTGCAGTTTTCTTTTATTTTGTTTTTTCTAGTATTTTCCCCTTTGATAAGACAACCACAGAACTACTTCTGAGGCACCATTTCCAGGAATGGAGGCTGAGGGACAAACACCAAAATTATTAAGACTGAAAGCTTATTGAATTTGAACTAGGAGATTTTGTTTAATATTTATTATTTTATATATTTTTTTCATTTACTTATTTTTAATTTTTATTTTTTTAACTTTTTATTTTTAATCCTCTCTCTGTCTCTCTAATGTCTGTTCAGCTTACAGATGATTAGTACACTATCTCTCCCTGCTTATATCTATGAAAGTTTTTTTGTTTGTTTCTTTGTTTTGTTTTTTCTACTTTTATTTGTTTTTCCCTTTTCCTTTAACTTATTTGCTTTCCATCTCCTCTCACACTTCCATGCCTAATATCACCAATGCTATTATTACAAGCTAGAAAATACTTAATTGCACACAGTACAGGGAAAATAACAACACCAAGGGCAATGATGGGAAGACAGAAAAAACAGGGAAACCAGTTTCCCCAAAGCAAAAAATTAGTACAGGAACCAGAGGGAAATGAAGAAAACAGATACTCAGATCCAGACTCCAACAAAATGAAGATAAACTATGCAAAAGAACCCAATGAAGCCCACAAAAATAATCTAAAAGAAGAAATACTACAGGTACTCAATGAGAATTTTATAGAGATGATACTGGATATGGTCAACCAAAATGTACAAGAGACACTCAAGAAATTCCAAGACAACAAAAATGCAGAATTTGAAAAGGCAAAAGAAGAAATAAAGGAGACCATAGAAGCACTGTATAAACACCAAAGTGAAACAAAGAACACGATTACTAAAGATATAAATGAACTCAGGACAAAAATAGACAATATAAAAGAGGAAATGACTCAGGATATAGAAAACCTCAGGAAAAAAAATGAAACAGAATTGCAAAACAAAATGGAAGGCCAATCGAGCACAATAGAACAAACAGAAGACAGAATACAGAACTCAAAGATGAAATGGTAATTAAAGGAAAAACCGAAGAACTATTAGTTAAACAACTCAAGACTTGTGAAAAGAAAATGCAAGAATTCACCAACTCCATCAAAAGACCAAGCCTGAGATGCCCCAGCACTGACGAATGGATTAAGAAAATGTGGTATCTATACACAATGGAATTTTATGCAGCCATGAAGAAGAACGAAATGTTATCATTCGCTGGTAAATGGATGGAATTGGAGAACATTATTCTGAGTGAGGTTAGCCTGGCTCAAAAGACCAAAAATCGTATGTTCTCCCTCATATGTGGACATTAGATCAAGGGCAAACACAACAAGGGGATTGGACTATGAGCACATGATAAAAGCGAGCGCACACAAGGGAGGGGTGAGGATAGGTAAGACACCTAAAAAACTAGCTAGCATTTGTTGCCCTTAATGCAGAGAAACTAAAGCAGATACCTTAAAGCAACTGAGGCCAATAGGAAAAGGGGACCAGGAACTAGAGAAAAGGTTAGATTAAAAAGAATTAACCTAGAAGGTAACACCCACGCACAGGAAATCAATGTGAGTCAATGCCCTGTATAGCTATCCTTATCTCAAACAGCAAAACCCCTTGTTCCTTCCTATTATTGCTTATACTCTCTCTACAACAAAATTAGAGATAAGGGCAAAATAGTTTCTGCTGGGTATTGAGGGGGGGAGCGGGAGGGGGTGGAGTGGTTGGTAAGGGAGGGGGTGGGGGCAGGGGGGAGAAATAAACCAAGCCTTGTATGCACATATGAATAATAAAAGAAAAATGAAAAAAAAAAAAAGACCAAACCTGAGAATCATAGGCATTGAAGGAGAAGAGGTGCAAGCAAAGGGAATGTGTAATATATTCAACAAAATAATAACAGAAAATTTCCCAAATCTAGAGAAAGATATTCCCATACAGATGCAAGAGGCCTACAGAACACCAAATAGATATCATCAAAATAGAACTACCCAACAGCATATCATCATTAAAACAACAAGCTCAGGAACTAGGGAAAGAATATTGAAGTCTGTAAGAGAGAAAAAACAAATAACATACAAAGGTAAACCCATTAAAATCACAACAGACTTCTCAACAGAAACATAAAAATCAAGAAGAGCGTGGGGTGAGATCTTCTGGGCACTGAATGAAAAAAATTCAACCCCAGGATACTCTACCCAGAAAAACTATCATTCAGAATAAATGGAGTAAAAAAAATCTTCCATGATAAACAGAAACTAAAACAATATGTGACCACAAAGCCACCACTACAAAAGATTCTTCAAGGGATTCTGCACACAGAAAGTGAAGCCCAACTAAACCATGAAAAGGCAGGGAGTGCCAAACCACAGGAAAAGAAAAAGACAGTAGAGAGTAACCTCAACTTCGGCACACACAATCAAACCTTGAAACAACTAAGACAACTAAATGACAGGAATCACCACATACCTATCAGTACTAACACTTAATGTTAACAGACTTAATTCACCCATCAAAAGGCACTGCTTGATGAAACGGATTAAAAAGGAACATCTAACAATTTGTTGCTTACAGTAGACCCATCTCACCATCAGAAATAAGCATAGGTTTAGGATAAAAGGCTGGAAGAAGATTTACCAAACCAACGGCCCCACAAAACAGGCAGGAGTAGCAATACTTATCTCTGACAAAGTAGACTTCAAACCTACATTGATCAAATGAGATAAAGAAGGATCTTCCATACTAATAAAAGGGGAAGCAGACCAAAAGGAAATAACAATTATCAGCCTATATGCACCCAATGTCAATGCACCCAAATTCATCAAACATACTCTGAAAAACCTAAAAGCATATATTAACTCCAACACAGTGGTTGTGGGAGACCTTAACACCCCATTATCATCAATGGATAGGTCATCCAACCAAAAAATCAATAAAGAAATCCAAGATCTAAAATATACAATAGATCAAATGGACCTACTTGATGTCTACAGAACATTTCATCCAACTTCTACACAATATACATTCTTCTCAGCAGTCCATGGAACATTCTCCAAAATAGATAACATCCTATGGCACAAAGCAAGCCTCAGCAAATATAAGAAATAGAAATTATACCATGCATACTATCTGATCACAATGCAATAAAACTAGAACTCAACAACAAAAGTAAAGACAATAACATGCAAACAGCTGAAAACTGAATAACTCATTATTTATTGAACAATGGGTCATTGGTGAAATAAAAGAGGAAATTAAAAAGTTCCAGTAAGTCAATGAAAATGAAAACACAACATACCGGAACCTATGGGACACAGCAAAGACAGTTTTGAGAGAAAAATTTATAGCCATGAGTGCATATATTTAAAAGACTGAAAGATCCCTAATCAATGCCCTGATGATACATCTCAAACTCCTAGAAAAACAAGAACAAGCAAATCCCAAAACAAATAGAATCAGAGAAATAATAAAAATAAGAGCTGAAATCAATGAAATAGAAACCAAAAAAGCCATACAAAGAATTAATGAAACAAAAAGTTGGTTCTTTGAAAAAATAAACAAGATCAACAGACCCTGGCAAACCTGACTAAAATGAGGAGAGAAAAAACCCAAATTAGTAGAATCAGGAATGCAAAAGGAGAGATAACAACAAACACCATGGAAGTCCAGCAAATCATCAGAGACTACTTTGAGAACCTATATTCAAATAAATTTGAAAATCTTAAAGAAATGGACAGATTTCCAGATACATATGATCATCCAAAACTGAACCAAGATTATATTAATCAGCTAAATAGGTCTATAACACAAAATGAAATTGAAGCAGCAATCAAGAGTCTCCACAAAAAGAAAACTCCAGGTCATGATGGATTCTCTGCTGAATTCTATCAGACCTTTAAAGAAGAACTGATACCTACCTTCCTTAAACTGTTCCATGAAATAGAAAGGGAAGGAAAACTGCCAGACACATTTTATGAAGCCAGTATTACACTTATCCCAAAACCAGGAAAAGACACCTCCAAAAAGGAGCACTACTGGCCAATCTCCTTAATGAACATTGATGCAAAAATCCTCAAAATAATGGCAAACTGAATTCAACAACACATCAAAAAGATTATTCACCGGACCAAGTAGGCTTCATCCCAAAAATGCAGGAGTGATTCAACATATAAAAATCAGTAAATGTAATAAGCCATATTAACAGATGAGACAAAAACCACTTGATCATCTCAACAGTTGCAGAAAAACCCCTTGAAAAGACCCAACACCAATTCATGATAAAAGCTCTATGAAAACTAGGAATAGAAGGAAAGTACCTCAACATTATAAAAGCTGTATATGACAAACCTACAGCTAGCATTATACTTAATGGCAACAAACTAAAACCATTCCCTCTAAAATCAGGAACTAGACAAGTATGCCCACTATCTCCACTCCACTTCAACATCGTACTGGAATTCCTAGCCAGAGCAATTAGGCAAGAAGAAGGAATAAAAGGAATAGAAATAGGTAAAGAAATGGTCTAAATATCCCTATATGCAGATGACATGATCCTATACCCTAAATATGCAAGAAATTCTGCTCAAAAGCTCCTAGATACCATCAATAGCTATAGGAAAGTAAAATGAAAATAGAAAAATCATTAACATTCCTATACACTAATAATGAACAAACAGAAAAAGAATATATGATAACAATTCCATTTACAATACCCTCAAAAAAAATTAAATACCTAGGTGTAAACCTAACAAAGGATGTGAACAACCTCTACAAGGAAAACTATAAATTTCTGAAGAAAGAGATTGAGGAAGAGTATAGAAAGTGGAGAGGTCTCCCATCCTCATGGATTGGTAGAATCAACATAGTAAAAACGTGTATACTCCCAAAAGTAATCTACATGTTTAATGGAATTCCCATAAAAATTCCAATGACATTCATTAAAGAGATTGAAAAATCTACCATTAAATTTATATGGAAACACAAGAGGCCATGAATAGCCAAGGCAATACTCACTCAAAAGAACAATGCTGGAGGTATTCCTATATTACAAAGCAATAACAATAAAAACAGCATGGTACTGGCACAAAATCAGACATGAAGACCAGTGGAACAGAATAAAGGACCCAGATATGAAGCCACACAACTATAACCAGTTTGTCTTTGACAAAGTCACTAAAAATATACAATGGAGAAATAGCAGCCTCTTCAACAAAAACTGCTGGGAAAACTGGTTAGCAGCCTGCAAAAAAGTGAAACTAGATCCATGTATATCACCCTATACCAATATTAACTCAAAATGGATCAAGGATCTTAATATCAGACCACAAACTCTAAAGTTGATACAGGAAAGAGAAAGAAATACTCTGGAATTAGTAGGTATAGTTAAGAACTTTCTCAGTGGAACCCCAGCAGCACAGCAACTAAGAGATAGCATAGATAAATGGGACTTCATAAAACTAAAAAGCTTCTGCTCGTGAAAAGAAATGGTCTCTAAACTGAAGAGAACACCCACAGAGTGGGAGAAAATATTTGCCAACTACACATCAGACAAAGGACTGATAACCAGAATATATACGGAACTTAAAAAACTGAATTCTCCCAAAATTAATAACCCATAAAGAAATGGGCAAGTGAACTAAACAGAACTTTCTCAAAAGAAGAAATTCAAATGGCCAAAAAACACATGAAAAAATGCTCACCATCTCTAGCAATAAAGGAAATGCAAATTAAAGCCACACTAAGATTCCACCTCACCCCTGTTAGAATAGCTATCATTAGCAACACCACCAACAACAGGTGTTGGTGAGGATTTGGGGGAAAAGGAACCCTCTTACACTGTTGGTGGGAATGTAGACTAGTACAACCACTCTGGAAAAAAATTTGGAGGCTACTTAAAATGCTAAACATTGCCACCATATCATCCAGCAATACCACTCTTGGGGATATACCCAAAAGACTGTGACACAGGTTACTCCAGAGGCACCTGCACACCCATGTTTATTGCAGCATTATTCACAACAGCCAAGTTATGGAAACAGGCAAGATGCCCCACAACTGATGAATGGATCAAGAATACACAATGGAATTTTATGCAGCCATGAAGAAGAACGAAATGTTATCATTCGCTGGTAAATGGATGGAATTGGAGAACATCATTCTGAGTGAGGTTAGCCTGACCCAAAAGACCAAAACTCGTATGTTCTCCATCATATGCAGACATTAGATCAAGGGCAGACACAATAAGGGAATTGGACTTTGAGCACGTGATAAAAGCAAGAGCACACAAGGGAGGGGTGAGGATAGGTAAGACCCCTAAAAAATTAGCTAGCATTTGTTACCCTCAACACAGAGAAACTAAAGCAGATAAGTTAAAAGCAACTGAGACCAATAGGAAAAGGGGACCAGGAACTAGAGAAAAGGTTAGATCAAGAAGAATTAACCTAGAAGGTAACACACATGCACAGGAAATTAATGCGTGTCAACTCCCTGTATAGCTATCGTTATCTCAAGTAGCAAAACCCTTGTTCCTTCCTATTATTGCTTATACTCTCTCTTTGACAAAATAGGAGATAAGGGTGGGGGGTGTAGGGAGGGGGTGGAGTGGGTGGTAAGGGAGGGGGTGGGGGCAGGGGGGAGAAATGACCCAAGCATTGTATGCACATATGAATAATAAAACAATAAAGAATTTTTTTAAGTCCCATATTCCTGGAAAGTGAATGTTTTTCCCTATTGAAAAACCTTTTTGATAGGTAGTATTCCTTTGACAGGATTTTACAGAATTTAGAAGTATGCAGTCCCTTAGCAGACACCTTTTTATGCTCCTCCTAATATTCCTATTTGGGTCTTAAATAATGTATGGCCACCCATTTCTCTTAGAAAACTTGCCTCCAACTGGCTGACTACCTACCTTATCTTAACCTTCTCTGGGAACTTCTTAGAGAGCATGCAAACCAGATCCTGCCCTACCCTATAACAATTTCTGTTAAACCAGGTCATCTTGTTCTCCTAAAAGGATCTTCTACCCTCTCCATTGGGACTTTGGTGGGCCAGTCCTCATCTGGTCATTCTCATGACACCCACTGCTGTCAAGCTCAGTGGGATCCCCCAGTGGTGACACCTCTCTAGGAACAGTTAGAAAAATGGAGAAGGGAATTGGAGGACTCTTGAAATTGTCTAGGGAACAACATTTCACAGTGGTTCTCCTGGCCAATGCCCATCTTAATGCCTGTGTTTCTTGCTCTCCTATTCTTAAGCTTCCTTCCTTGTATCATACTACATGTCTGCTACTGCTTATCAAAAGTTTAACCAGTTGTACCTCCAGGGATATCCACCTCTCCAAAACTATCCAGAGGACTGCTATGAGGGCCCCCACCAAGATGCAGGAGAGTGAGGATCCTGCCCCATACAATGCTCCCTGCCAGCAGGAAGCAGCTGAAGAGACTGATGCTTCACCCCAATTCCTGATCCTCAGCCCCTACCCTCATCATTATTAAACAAAAAATGGGGAAATGATAAAGTAATAATGTTGCCATTTTGTGAATTGGCCAGAATGGCAGCCCTGCCCCTTAACAGAAAATCCCCCTCTGTAAGACAGCCCCACCCCTACCACGCATGTGCTAACTTCCTTAATCTCCCCCTTCTATAAAAGCTACTCGTCACCCAGACTCTGGGCTGCACCATCTTTTCCCTGGTCTGCCTGGCAGTTTGGGGCTGCCATTAAACTTTGCTCTATGGACATGAGACTTTTCTTGTGAGCTTTCTTTGTGAGTGGCATTTGTCCTAACAGCAATAAGTACTAGAGGTGTGACTTGGTGCTAGAGTGCTTGCCTAGCAAGCTCAAGGGCCTGAGTTCAAACCCCAGTATCACAAAAGAAAAAGAAATAGAGATTAGGCAAATTGGTGGATTGCTGACAGCCTCTGGGTTACTAGGCCCCCTCAAACCTCAATGGTAACCTTAAGATTGTGGCAGGAATTGTCTGGTTAGTTTGATAAATAAAGATTGCAAAAATGTAGACAAACCATACCTACAATGACCAACCTCTTAATAAGCCTTTTTAAAGCACAGATACAGCATAGGTAAACAGGTGCTCCAGGAACCTGCTCCATTCTGTGCCACTGTCACCTCCTAAGTTTTGTTGGTGAGTGTTCTTTTTCTTTCTTCACTTTGTTCCTGTGCCTGGGCCAGAGTAGCCTCCAGTTCATGCAGACCATTGAAACACTAAAAACTGACACACAGGACTGTGAGCCTTGCAGGAGGCTGAGTGGTTTCCAAATGTGGAAAAAGGAAACAAACACTGACTGCCAACCTGGGGATCCCTCCAATACCAGAGAGAAAAGCCTGCAAATCTTTCAGGTGACCTAGCTGTTTTCAGATTTGCATGAATATGACCATTCCAGCCCAGGAGAAAACTTTTGGCAACAAAACTGAGTGAAATTTGCTGCCATCCCTGCTGGAGGAGAGATGCTATGACTTGTGACTCAGAACATGCATCTCTACACTGTTTGGGACCAGGCATGAACCCTAAGCTGAGAGATAATGGAGTTTGCACAGTCTTTCCTACTCTCATTCTTCCCAGCAGCTGGTGTCTTCACCTTTGTTCTCACATCTCCTTGAAGAATATAACCTGCTGTGTCTGCATACCAGCCCTCTGGTGCAAAACTAGATAAAGTACCAGAACTGTTAGGAGACTCCCTGATGTCAGATTAATCAATATCTTAGATAAGGTGTCCTGCATGCCTTGATGATTCCAGAACAGATGTGTTGTAATTAATCTTCTATAGCCTTAGGAAAATTAGCCTACCAAACCTCATTCCTTTTACCTTGCATCAAAGAATTGTTGAAGCTTGATTTTTACCTGAGTCTTTCCTTTGTACTGATGTATAAAATAAACACTCTGGCTCAGGTAGGCGCTCACATTTCCCATCAGGAACGTGCAGCCCTCCCATCCCCAGCTTTTCTCTTTTATGTCTGTATGTCTGTGTGTCTTATTTCTTATTCCCCACCACTCTTAGGTTCACACAGCATACCCATGCAGGTCATGGGCACTATACAAAGGATAGTATGGGAGCAGGCTACTCGGCTTGAGCTTAACTAGTGAGAAGTATCAACACATTCAACCACTGTTGAGAAGCCTTGTAGCTAAGCAAGCTGAATTTGACTGCCTTTCCCCCTAGAGAAGAGACATTGGAAGACAGCTTGACCTAAAACCCCCAACTTGCCCAGTAGGGAAGATGGGCTGCTGCTCCCTACCCAGCCTATGGTAAACACCTCTGAGAAGCCTCATAGCTTCTGAGTCAGCAAGCTGAATCTGACTGCCTCCCCTAAAAGGAGCCTTTGGCTAAACAGCTTGAGTGGAACCCCAAAACACACTCAGTAAGGGAGGGGCACTGCCATTTGCCACTTAGCCCAGCATATCTATCCAAAGGAGGGAAAGGGAGCAAGAGAAAGCCTCTGTCTAAAGAGACACAGACCTGCTCCAGTGGAAGAGGTGCCACTCTGAGGGGACATATGAGAACTGCAAACAAAAACCTGAGGGCCACAAATTGGAGGAGAGTATCTACTGTACTGAGCGAGCACAGAAGAAATCCATTCATCTCCTCAAGAAAGAAGAATTTTGGACATTAATTTTTTCCCTTTATTTGTTTAAGTTTTGATTTGTCTGTCTTTTATTCCACATTTCTCTAGTTACTTTTTCAATTCTTCTTCCAAACTTTTTAACTTTTCCTTTTCTTCTTTTATTTCTTCTCATTTTTGCCCACTTTCTCTGTCTCTTTGTTACAAAATAATCAACTGGTGGTTAATTATACCACCTTCTTACATTACTCCCATCCTTTCTATCCTTCTGCAATCACTTTAAAAGGACCTACCTCCACAAGAACTGAACTACACCAATACAGACATTAGGATCACATTAATCTGCAGCCCTCATACTTCATGCCTCTTCCACCATCTCATTA
The DNA here is from genome assembly GCF_047511655.1 of Castor canadensis. NCBI lineage: Eukaryota > Metazoa > Chordata > Mammalia > Rodentia > Castoridae > Castor > Castor canadensis. Next base: position 97,558,295 of record NC_133397.1, on the reverse strand, counting down.
TCCTTCTTCCTTATTTCCTCTCCTACTACAAATATTTTTACTATCTAAGGTTTAAACTCTATGCAAACAACATTTATTTTTCCAATACCTTTCTATTTATAAATAATACTGCAAGAGTTTTATATTGCATGTAAATACTTGGTTTGGTATTGAATTCATGAATTTGTTATTCCTGAGTTAAACCCCCATATCAGTGGATAAATATCACACAACAACTTAGCCAATACCAAGTCTGCAAGAACACAGAAATTAATTCAAGGGAAAGACTTCAGGTTACTAAAACCCCCATGTAACTAATTGACAACAAATGACAAAATTTCAAAATGGAAGCATGGGAAATAGGATAAAGCTGGGGAATGTGGCTCTTTAATATGTCAAAAATCACATAATAAAGGATCTGATGGATTGTGAAAAGGATGAAATTTCAATTTCTGAGCTCAAAAGGATGGTAATAAGAATGATTGAGGAGTTTAAAGAGAATGCAAAAACAAGGCAATGAAATCACAGAGAATACAGATACACAGCTCAAGAAGGCACAGAAACAACTAAGTGAACACAAAGAAATACAAACATTTGAATGAAATAAAGATTCTAAAAACAGATAATGAAATAAGGAAAATAAACAGAATGTGAACAGTGAATTTAATAAAGATGTAAAAAGTCTCCTTTATCAAAGATCAGTTGGCAGTAGCTGTATAAGTTTAAGTCTGGGTCCAGACTAATCCATTGGTCTTCATGTCTGTTTTTGTGCCAATACCATGCAGTTTTTATTGTTATGGCTCTGTAGTATAGTTTGAAGTTGGGAATTGTGATACCTCCAGCACTGGACTTTTTGCTCAGAATTGCTTTGGCTATTGGAGGTCTTTTATTCATTGGAGATGGATTTTAGGATTGATTTTTCTATCTCTGTGAAGAATGTCATTGGAATTTTGATAGGAAATTTTATTGAACATATAGATTGCTTTTGGTAGTGTAGTTATTTTCATGATGTTGATTCTGACAATCCATGGGCATGAGAAATTTTTCCATCTTCTGATGTCTTCTTAGATTTCTCTCTTCAGTGATTTATAGTTTTCATTGAAAAGATCTTTGGTTTCCTTCATTAAATTTATTCCTAGGTACTTTTTTTTTTTGAAGCTATTGTAAATGGATTATTTCCCTGATTTCTTTCTCAGTTTGCTCATGGACACAAAACCTATGACTATGCCTACCTGCCTGCATATGACCAGGGTTGTTTACTCCCAATACCACCAAGTGAAATTACAACCTCTCCAGGTGAGCATGCTACACTATCTGCCCTGGAAACAACCACATAGTCCAGAGCAGCTTGTAGGCAGATTGCACCCCTCTTGGACAATAGAGGTGGCCAAACACATGAAGGGAAAATTTCACCTCCACCTAGTAGGGATGGCGTGGAGAGCTGAGTTGATCCAGCCTATGGGGGTTGTGGGGGTTGGCCCAGCTATAGTCTGGGGAAAATAACAGCACATACAACCACCATGGAGAAACTAACAGACTTTCAGGAGAAATGCAGTTGACCAAAGAGCTCAATTCTAGCTCCCAGGCTTGCCCTATTGATAAGGAAATCTGGAGAAAGATCAAAGCCAGGGAAAAGATCAAAAATGAGTAAAGCTCTTTCCCCTAGCCAGGGTCCTGCATCCAACTATTTCGCTAGAAACTGCAGATGGCCTTTATCCACAGCTGTGCTGACATGATATATTGTAACCTTGAAAAGCTAACTGCCAAGTCTGCTTCTGTACTCCCTGCTTGCTTGCTGCTACTTTCCTCTAGATATAAAAACCCCAACCACCCTGAGCTCAGGGCCAGTGCCATTTTGGAGATATCTAGGTGCTGGCCCACTAGGGTAATAAACTTCCTTTCCTCCAACCACCTGGTTTTCAGTCTTATTCTCACTGGTCAGTCACATTTCTGCAACATTTTGGAGGCCCCAGCAAGATCAGACTACCTAGCCCTGTTGGGCAGTGGGTCCCTGCTTGCTGGCCCTGTAGCCTGCAGAAGTTGCTGGAACTAGGAAGTGTACACCCCTGATGTGATTCTGGGGTCTCCTTCCAGATGAATGAAAGAGGCTGCAGAGCCAAGGACCAGGCCCTCGAACTGGTGGAGTGAAATGGAGACCTGCATCAGATGTCTGGACCAGGTAGGAGCCCCAGGGTAGTCAGTGTAAGGAGCAGGCATGGACTGATCCTCAGCATGGGACCAGCTGAGCCCTGATGTGATTCCAGGGTGATGTGTCCCCTTCCTCTGGGACTGCTGTGATTCCAGTCAACTGGGTTTAGGCACCAAAGTGATTCTGGTCGACAGGGTTTAAGGGTAGCCAGGATTTTAGGGGAAATAAATAGGATCTGATTGTTTTAAACTCTGAGCAAATGGTGTGTGACTGTGCAGCTTGAACTCACTTGTATTTCAAGATCGAATGTGTGGCTCCATGTCTGGGTACCCTTAAAGTCCCCCGAAGGCTATGGAGTCCAAGTAGGCTCATCCTGCAATTTCATAGTGATTGACATATGGTCTGTGGTGGGATTGGGCAAGCACCTGATCATAAGTCACCCTGTTGGGCTGATCCCACTATGGCTAAGTCACACCCAACCTCATTGTTTGGGGTTGTGACCAGGCAAGCATGTGTGGCCTCACTGAGAGGCAACCCCCTCCTTTGTCTGCCTTGCAACATTGGCAATTATCAGGCACATATAAAGTTGGCATGATGAAGGAGGACTGAGGCTCAGCACTAATTGAGCTCTTACAAAAAACACATGAAGGATGGACTTGCAGTGATGTATAAGATCTGGTCTGACTTAAAAGAAAAAACATGTTATGGAAGGGTTGTAAATGTAGAGAGAAGGAAATAGAGAAATGAAAACAAAAGTGGGATAAAGCCTTCGTGGATAAAGTAAAGAGAGAGAAAAAAATTTAAAAAGGAGCAAATTTGACTGTTGCTGGTAAAAAAAAAAAAAAAACCGTTCCAAAAGTTTAGTGCAGTAAACTTTGTCTGTTATTGAGACAGTCATGAGATGATTATGTTTCCCTTGCTAATGGCTGGTCAGATTATGCGTCCATCTAATGGTGCACCCACAATGTATGTGTATATGTAAACATCTTCAAAATGGTTCTTAAAATGCTGCTATAAAGTTAACATGATACTCAAGTTAACAAAAAACTCCCAGTGTATTTATTTAAAGATCTCTGTTATAAACTGCTTGGGCTTTTTGCTCATAAATATGCAAACATCTTAAAAACAGTTCTTGTTATAGAGTCAATGTAAAAATTATTACTCTGTTCTGCTGCTATTCTTTTTAAGAAAACAGGTTTTCAAACATATTTCAATCAGGTCTCACTAGGATGCAGGCATTCAGGGGTTAACACTCCAGCTCAGACCAGAGGGAAAAAGGTGGGGGGGTGGGCACAGCCTGCAGCAGGAATGTTAAAATTTGGGTAATTAAAGAAATGACCTTCACATGTTTCATTCTGCCATAAATACAATCTGAAATTAAATTCTCTCTTATAATACAGCTTCTCTGGGTCAAAGTGCTTAACGGTGCTCCAGACTATGCTCGCTAACTTGAGGGAAGACTTTTTAGGTGACTACAGGGTTAAGATGAAACCAGCTAAATTTCTGCTATTCTGTGAATTGGAATGGCCCGCCTTTTAACACAGGATGGCCAGCAGAGGGAACCCTATACTTGGCTATTATTGCCTGCATCAGGAACATCATAGTCGGGGATCCAGTTCATCCTGACCAGTTCCTCTACATAGACATATGACAGACATTGACAGCTCATCCTCCTTGGCTTAAAAAATGCTTTAAAGACAGTTACAATATTCTGATGGCAAGGCCTACAAATACTGAGACTCTTCGAAAGAAAAGGCTCCTCCCCCAATGCTCCAGAGGCTCCTTAGCATGGAGAAATGGAGAAAGTTGCCCAAGCAGCCCTACGTTGGTCTGAGGCTCATGACCCCCTACCACCACCATCAATGGGACAAAGGATGTGTAAGCCTATGCCCACGTGGGTTTTCCAGAAGCTAAACCTGCATGGGACCCAAATAAAACAGAAAGCCAAGACAACTTACATAGATATAAAAAGGCTCTGATGACAGGTCTAAAAAAAAAAAAAAGTAGAGAATATATTCAGTAGAGACTGCCTTAAATGAGCCAAAGATGCCCTTTTAGGTTCTGGGAGTATGGGCTAAGGCCAGTCCTCCAGGGCTGGCCATCAACATTCCTCTAGTGGTAATAGAGATAAAGCCAGGAGTCACTCCAATAAAAATGAGACAATACCTAATCCTGATGAGGACACAAAAAGAGAAATCTCATCGCTTCCAGAGACTTTAAACTATGGAATCCTGAGACCTTGTTAATCTGCCTGGAATACTCCTTTGCTGCCAGTTCAGAAGCCAGGCACCAATGATTACTGCCCAATGCAGAATCTCTGGTCAGACAATCAAACAGCAGTGGCTCTGCGCCTTGCTGGCCTTGACACCAGCAGAGATAACCTGCCTCCCATGGTTGGACTCAAAAGATGCATTCTTCTGCATCCAGTTGGCACCTGTGAGCCAACCCATCTTTGCTCTCCAATGGGAGGACCACCAGTCAGGGGTGCAATAACAGTTAACCTGGACTCATCTTCCACAGGGTTTCAAGAACTCCCCACCCATCTTTGGAACTGCTCTGGCATTAGATTTACAACATACCCAGCAGAAGAAGTTGGCTACACACTCTTACAATATGTTGACTCCAATGACCCACTCAAACTGATCCTGAGGTGGGGACCTTCAGCCTTGCCCTAGTCACAAACCAGAAGCTGACTAGTTTATGCATGGCAGAAACTTCAGGAGTCAACTGGACAGTTAGTGGACTGTTGTTTCTCATGGGCAGAATTCTGTGGTGATGTTTGAGTTCTGCCATCCCTTGCCTGTCTCTCTTTTGGTATTGTAACCTTGTTTAGGTCAATAGCAATAAAAATAACTGCCCCAAAAAGACAGAGCCTAAACCAAGAGGCTCGTTCTGACAATCTTTCTCTCCTACTAACAGGATGTGGTATTGTTTTTGGTTGTTTCTATTCTGGGTTCCCTTTTCAAATGGTAATGCCTCATGCCAACTTTCCAAAGTAACCTGGATGATACATATTTACCAGAAGAGGAGGGGGAGCCCCTCCTCTCCTATGAGAAGTTTTAGACAAGGTTTTCTCTTCCTGGCCCAACCTTGCAGACACCGCCATTCCTAATGCTGACCTGGAGCTCTTCACTGATGGAAGTCAGAGCCTACAAGACAGAGGATACTGGACTGGGCATGCAGTGACCACCATCACACAAGTTGGGAAACATGGACGATTGCCAGACCATTGGTTGGCTCAACAGGCGGAATTATACACCCTTACCTGTGCCCTTACCATAGCAGACAGGAGGAGAGCCAATATCTACACTGCCTCACATTATGCCTTTGCTACCTTACATATCCATGGGGCCATTTACAAAGAGAGAGGCCTACTGATGTCTGGAGGTAAGGAGATCAAAAACAGCCAGCAAATCTTGCAGCTGCTAGAGGCAGTCTGGAAGCCCTGAGCCATTGCAGTCATCCACTGTCTGGCCCATACCAACTGACCAGACAAGATCAGCCAGGGAAATAGACTAAAAGATAGAATAGCAAAGGAAGCAGCCCTCTTAAAAGAAGTCCAAGAAAATGGTACTACTTCAGCTAAAGTATACTTCACCCTCTCTGTCCTCCCAGACCGTCCAGAGTACAGCCCACAAGAAAAAGAACAGGCCCATAAAACAGGGGCTAAAAAAACCTCAGAAGTCTGGTTCATCACCACAGAGGGAAGGATCCTAATACTGGTAAAGGTGCTGCAGGCCTTTTGGGCATTTGGGTAAAACCTCCCTACAATCACTGTTACAAAAATATTCGGTCATTCCTCAATTGGTGACTCTAACTCAGTTGGCCAGCAAGGCTTGCCTACACTGTGCCCAACACAACCCAGGACAGGAGCCCCGCTACTCATCCAGAAGAGGGGAATCTACTTATTCCAACACCTGGAAATGGACTTCACTGAGATACAGCTAAACAAAACTTATCAGTACCTTCTGGTGGTGCTCTGCACTTTTACAGGCTGGGTAGAAGCATATCCCACCCACATGGAAAAAGGTGCAGAGGTGTCAAGAACACTAGCCAAGGAAATCATTCCCCAGTTTGGGGTACCTAGCAGCATCGGGCCAGACAATGGGCCTGCTTTTGTCAGTCAGTGATCAAAGAAATATCTTATGCAGTTGGCCTGACCTGGAACTTACATACCTAGTATCACCCCCAGTCATCAGGCTGAGTGGAGAGGATGAACAGAACTATTAAAACTACATTGGAAAAACAAAGAAACAGGGCTGCCTTGTCCTGATGTATTGCCCTTGGCCCTATTAAAGATCAGATGCATGCCCGGAAAATGCAGCCTCTCCCCTTTTGAAGTTCTATATGGACAGTCACCACCACTAATACCTGGACAGGCTGGAGACCTTTGAGAGTATGGACAGATCAGCCTCCACAAGTTTCTAAAAGGCTTAGTACATGCCTTTAGGAAGATTGCTCAACACCAATGGCATCCAGAACCAGCCTCCATGACCCTTGAAGCCTTTACACCCATGGAGCCTGGGAGACTGGGTTTGGGTCAAAACCCCACTTAGAGGGAGTCTAGGCCCCTGATGGAAGGGACCTTACCAAGTCATTCTAACCACTCCTTCAGCAATTAAGGTTACAGCACTAAAACCAAGGATCCATCACACACACCAAGACAGCAGAAAATCCAGGCCAAGAGTGATCTCGAGCCAACCCAGACCAGCCATTAAGACTAGCTTTGACCCAAGGAAGCTCCGATGAGGTGTCAGACCTACTGATCATACTGACAACTGTGATATAATGACTGACTAACAAGTGAGGCCTCCAGGTCCTACTGGGATCTTCCATAAGCTAGCATGGGGGGGTCAGAGTCAAAAGGACAAGAGGGAACAACATTAATTAACCGCACTGTCTGTGCTTTGTTGGGCCCTTGTGTTGTCTCCTTTAGGTACTGCCTAGGTTCAGAAGTCACAGCAATAGCCAACTTAGGACCCACCACCCTGGTCTGCTCTTGCCAATTCAAAGATCGCTTATCCAATGTGTACGGCTGAATACCATGGACGTGAAATGACTGTGAGGGACCCTCATGGTCCTTTTTATAATACTGTTCATGTGTTGATTTTGCCTCCTCCGGAGCTTAGGAGGGGTCTCCCACCAAAGGCCAGGGTGTCAGTATTCAGAGGCTATCATCAAGCAACTACAACAAAGAGGAGTGAGCCAGGGAACAAGGCAAAGGAAAAGGAGATGTTTTCCAGTTAACAATAGATGAACCCTGACAGTGGGGAGCTAGGGTCTTTGGACTAGGATGGTTCCTCAAATGTAACTGGGAAAGTCGAGCTGTCTTGAAGACCCTTAGACTTGACATTAAAGCAACAAATCGCTCTCTCCCAGTCAGTAAAGTCAACTCTCTGGACCCCTGGGCACAGGGGCAGATCCTCCCTCCCTCCTTGGTTAGGACTAATCGGCCCCTGTTACACTCTGACAGCCCTCTCATTAAGATCATGGCCTTAGCAAAAAACAGCCATCAATTAATACAGCAAGCAGACCCAGAACTAGGTAAAGACTGTTGGATTTGTTTGAGAGGCAGTCAAGTGTCATATGCCAAGGTGGGCCTGACTAACATATCAGAAATACATAAGCTGGGCCTACACAGTTCTATCCAGCATGACAATACCTGCCTCACAGGTAATTGAAACACTAAATGCTTTGGCAAAGGAAAAAACTACACTAATTGGATAAAAGGAGTGAAGGCACCCAATGAAAACTTACTTTGCCTGCCAGAATGGGATCCATACTTGTTATCCAGGGAAGGGGGATTGTGCCTTAGTTTTCCTAGTCCTGGATGTACTTCCAGGGACTGAAGTTGCTCAGTATCTGAACTAGCAGACTGACAATCGGACCCACTTCTGGCGGGACCCATCCTCCTCCTGGTACTTCTGGGAGTTGTCCTGGCAGGAGCAATGGCTACAGGGGCTACTGCCATTGGTCTCCAACAAGTCCAGCATAGCCAGCTATCTGAACAAATCCAAGGATTTAAGATTAGTACAACAGAGCACTGTCACCCTGCAAAATCAGTTAGACTCACTAGCAGCTGTGGTTTTGCAAAAGCACCAGGGCCTAGACCTCATTACTGTGGAAAAAGGGAGAATTTGTACATTTCTAGGGGAAGAATGTTGCTTCTATACAAACCAGTTGGGGATAGTGAGAGAAAATACTTGCCAGTTACTAAAAAGAATCAAGGCAAAAAACCAGGAAACATTTTGGAGTATGAGGTGGAGGAACTGGGCCCCATGGGTAGCCCCCTTGGCAGGTCCACTTACTGTGTTTCTCTTACTACTGCTCCTAGGGCCTTGTGTGATAAACCTCCTCACCAGGTTCACTCACATCTGGATGGATGCTGTTAAATTACAGTTAGTGAGTCCGTATCAAATTTTGCGTCTAGATGACTTCCCCAAAACAGTCATAGGGGATTATGATGGATAAGAGGAGGGAATGATAAGGAAATCCAGAGAAAGATCAAAGCTGGGGAAAAGGATTAAAAACAAGTAAAGCCCTTCCCCCTTGCCAAGGCCCCTGCATCCAGCTATCCCACCAGAAACTGCAGAAGGCCTTCATCCACAGCTGTACTGACATGATATACTGTAACCATGACAAACTAACTGCCAAGTCTGCTTCTGTACTCCCTGCTTGCTTGCAGCTACTTTCCTCTAGATATAAAAACCCAAACCACCCTGAGCTTGGGGCCAGCACCATTTTGGAGATATCCAGGTGCTGGCCTCCTAGCTTAATAAACTTCCTTTCCTCCAGTCACTTGGGTTTGAGTCTTATTCTCACTGGTCAGTCACATTTCTGCAACACTATGAGCAGAAGAGGCTGGTAACTGCTCACATTCCAGCTCCTCACAGGACCACTTCAGAGAACCTGCTTATAAAAAAAACAAACTGACCCAGATGGCCCATTCCCCCAAGAAAAGCCTGGGCTCAAACACCCAGAGAGAATCCTCTCCAAAGCTCTTCAATAGAGGGGAACCATTGATTGTCACACAGCCCAGCATATCAAACTCAAGAAAGAGCACCTGGATGCTGTCCTTGAAGGGACGTGTCCAGAGCACTCATTTAACTCAGAGGAAACCCATTACTCTCCATAACAAGAAAGAAACTTGGGCAATAAATATATTTTTAAAAAATTTTTCCCTTTTTTTTTGTTACCTATCTCCTTTTCCATTCTGTTCAAAATTCAGTTTGCTTAGCCCTCTCTTGTTCCACTTTTCTTTCTGTCTCCCATTTTTTCTATTTTCTTCTTTTCTCTCTTCCTTCCTTCTCCTTACCTTCATCTCTTCCCCCTCCTTTTTCCCCCACTGTCCCTAACTCCTCCACACTAACCACTTACTGAGTAATATATTATACCAACATTACAAATTACCCCATCCTTCCTATCACTCTATAATCTCTGAGAATAGCACACACAAAGACTGAACTATACCTTTAAACACATTAGAACCTTATTACTCCATAGTTCCCACACTTCATACTTCTTCTCCCCCTCACTCCACCTCCTCTTCTAGTGCCATCATTTTAATTACCTAGGTATCAATCTCTAGGTAAACAGGTTATCTTCCCAATACATGGTGTTTATAGATAACACTCCCAAAGGTTTTATATATTATGTAAATAACTGGTTCAGCATTGAATCTGTGAATTTGTTATTGCCAAGTCATACCTCCCAGTCAGTCAACAGAAATATTACAACAACTTAGCAAACAACTGAGCTAGACAAAGCATAGAAATTGAGTCAAGGGAAAGATAGCAGATGATTAAAGTGCCAACTAACTAATCAACAACACATGAGCAAAGCTCAAAATAGAAACATGGGGGAAAAAAGAAGGCAGACAACCATGACTCCTCAAAAAACTAACAATCACACAATAGAGGATGGTGGTAGAAAGTGAAGGGAATGAATCCTCAGTTGCTGGTGTCAGAAGAATGATGATAAGAATACTTAATGAGTTTAAAGAGAAGCTTAAAGAAGGCATATAAAAACAATTCAATAAATCCCAAGTGAACACAGATTTAAAAACACAAGAAGACACAGAAACAAATAAATGAACTCAAAGAGGATTTCAACAAACTCCAAAAGGAAACTAAGGGAATCATAAAAACAGAGATAAATTAAATAAGGAAGATACTACAGGATATAAAAGAGGAGCTTAACAAAGATTTGGAGAGTCTCCAAAAAAAAAAAAATCAAACAGAAACACTGGAAGCAAAAAGTTCCTTAAGTTAAATAAAAAATATAGTTGAAAGCTACTCCAACAGACTGAAACAGGTGGAAATCAGAATTTCAGGGCTCAAAGACAAAATAGGTATTAAGAAAAAAAACAGAAGAATATTTTGACAAAAAACAGAAGAGCTATGAAAGGAATAGGCAAGAAGTCTGTAATTCCATCAAAAGATCAAACCTTAGAGTCATGGGCATTGAAGAAGGAGAAGAGGTGCAAGCCAAAGGGATAGATAATATATTCAAAAAAATAATAGCATAAAATTCCAAGTCTCAAGAAAGAGATGCCCACTCAGGTACAGGAAGCTTCTAGGACATCAAACAGATGTGACCAAAACAGAACCTCTCCACAATGTATTATAGTTAAAATGATTAGCATAGAGAAGAAGAATATTGAAGGCTGTAAAACAGAATAATCAAATAACAAATAAAAGCAAACCCATAAAAAATAACAGCAGATTTCTTTAAAAAAAAAACCATAAAAGCAAGAAGGGCATGGACTGAGGTATTTCGAGCACTGAATGAAAACAAGTTTAATCCTAGGATGCTCTATCAAGCAAAGCAATCATTCAATATTGAAGGAGGAATAAAAACCATCTATGCTAAACAAAAACTAAAACAGCACATGACCACTAAATCACCACTACAGAAGATTCTGAAAGGAATCCTACACACAGAACATAGCCAAGAAAGAATGGGAATTATTAAATCTCAAAAGAAGAGCAGAAAAGTAATTGGAGAGTACAATAAAATTAGTTGCACACACATAAACCCTTACACAAGAAAAACAACTAAATTGCAGGAACTACCACATATTTCTCAATATTAACACTGAATATGAATGGCCTCAAGTCCCTCATCAAAAGACAGTGACTGGCAAATTGAATTAAAAAGGAAGACCCAAGAAGCTATTGTTTATAAGAAACCCACCTAAAAGACAGAAATAAACATTGACTTAGGGTGAAAGGGTAGAAAAAGATTTGCCAACTAATGACCCCAAAACAGGCAGAAGGAGCAATACTTATATCAGATAAAGTAGACTTTAAACCTAAATTAGTCAGAGGAGACAAAGGTCATTTCATACTGATAAATGAAGCAATACATGAAGGGGAAATAACACTTGTTAACTTATATGTGCCCAATATCAATGCACCAAAATTCATTAAACATTCACTACTGGACTTAAAAACACAGATAGACCCCCCAACACAGTGGCAGTGGGAGATTTCAAGACTTTCTCTATCACCAACAGATAAGTCATACAGACAAAGAAACTCTAGAATTGAATGACACCATAGATCAAATGGACCTGACAGAGTATTCCATCATGCAACAGTACAATATATGTTATTCTCAGCAGCCCATGGAACTTTCTCCAAAATAGGCCATATTTTAGGTCACAAAGCAAGACTTAATAAATGCAAGTAAATTAAAATAACTCCCTGCATACTGTCTGACCACTGTACAATAAAACTAGAACTTAACAACAAGATAAAGAGCAGAAAATACTCAAGCATCTAGAGGCTGAACAACATGCTGCTCCATGATTAGTGGGTCATCAAAGAAATAACAGAAGAAATTAAAAAGTTACTGGAATTTAATGAAAATGAAAGCAAAATGTATCAGAACCTGTGGGACACAACAAAGGTTGTACTCAGGGAAAAGTTTATAGCCATAAATATATGTATAAAAACAAAGAAAAATCTCAAGTAAATGACCTAAAGCTGCATCTCAAACTCCTAGAAACATAAGAAGTTAAACTCAAAACTAGAAGAAGAAAAATAAATAAAAATAAAGACCCAAAACAACAAAATAGGCCCCAAACATACAAATAATCAGTGAAATGATAAGTTTATTCATTGAAAAAATAAATAAGATTGATAAACCCATAGCAAATCTGACTAAAATGAGTAGGGAAAAGACCCAAATTACTAAAATTAGAAATTAAAAAGGAGAGATAGCAACAAACACCAAAGAAAACCAGGGAATCATTAGAGACTACTTTGAAAATTTATATGCAAATAAATTGGAAAATGTAGAAGACATGGACAAACTTCTAGAGATATATGACCATCCAAAATTGAACCAAGAAGATAAAAATGACTTAAATATATCTATAACAAGCAATGAAATTAAAGCACCAATAAACAGTCTCCAAAAATAGAAGAGTCCAGGACCTGAAGGAGTCACTGCTGAATTTTCCCAGACCTTTAAAGAATTAATAGCAATACTCCACTAACTTTTCCATGAAATACAAAGTGCAGGAACACTGCCAAACTCATTCTATTAAGCTAATATTACACTATTCCAAAAGTGAACAAGGACCCAACCAAAAAAAGAGTATTATAGGCCATTTCTTTAATGAACTTAGATGCAAAAATCCTCAATAAAATATTGGCAAACAGAATTCAACAACATAGGAAAAAGATCATACACCATGATAAAGTCAGTTTCATTCCAGGGATGTAGGGATGGTTCAACATACTCCAATTATCAAATATAATACAAAATATTAACAGAAGCAAAGACTAAAGCCACATGATCATCTCAATAGATTAAGAAAAAGCCCTTGAAAAAATTCAACATAACTTCATGATAAAAGCTCTGATGAAACTAGGAATAGAAGGAATGTACCTCAACATAATAAAGGCTATGTATGACAAGTCTATAACCAACATCATACTAAATGGGAAAAAACTGAAGCCATTTCCTCTAACATCAGGAACAAGAGAAGGGTATCAACTCTTTCCACTCTATTTCAACACAGTCTTGGAATTCCCAGCCATAGTAATAAGACAAGAAGAAATAAAAGGAATACAAATTGGAAAGGAGGAAGTCAAACGATTCCTATCTGCAGATGACATGATCTTATATCTAAAAGACCTGGAAAACTCCACCAAAAAACTCCTAGATTTCATAAACACCTTTAGCAAATTATCAGGACAGAAAATCAATTTACAAAAATCAGTAGACTTTTCATATACTAACAATGAATAGTCTGAGAAAGAATATAGAAAAACAATTTCATTTATAATAGCCCCAAAAATTTAAATACCTAAGAATAAACTTAACAAAGGAGGTCAAAGATCTCTACAGTGAAAACTACAAACCACTGAAGAATGAATTTGAAGGAGATTACAGAAGATGGGAATATCACCCATGCTCATGGAATGGCAGAATTAATATTCCATGCCATATTCCATGCCATCCCCACTAAAATTCAAATGACATTCATCACAAAGATTGAAAAATCAACCTTAAAATTTATTTGGATCACAAAAGACCAAGAATAGCCAGGGCAATACTGAGCAAAAAGAACAATGGTAGAAGTATCACAATACCCAACTTCAACCTACACTACAGAGCCATAGCAATAAAAACAGCAGAGTACTAGCACAAAAACAGACATGAAAACCAGTGGAAGAGAATAAAAGACCCAGACATGATTCCACACTGCTACTCCACCTGATTTTTGACAAAGGCACCCAAAACATATGATGGAGAGACAAGAGACACTTGAACAAATGTTTCTGGAAAAAATGGATCTGTGTGCAGAAAACTGAAACTATAACCATGTCTTTCACCCTGTACAATTATCAACTCAAAGTGTATTAAGAACCTTAATATAAGACCTGAAACTTTGGAGCTAGTGCAGGAAAGAGCAGGGAATACAGTGGAATTAATAGGCATAGATGATGACTTCCTAAATAGATCTCAAATGATTCAGTAAATAAGAGAAAGGATTGACAAATGAGGCCACATGAAATTGAAAAGCTTCTGCACAAGAAAAGAAATAGTTACCAGATTGAAGATGCAGTCCAAAGAATGGGAGAAAATCTTTGTTATCTATATATCTGACAGGGAATTAATAACTAGAATAAACAGGGAGCTCAAAAACTAAACTCTCAAAAAATGACACAATGAAGGAATGGACTAATGAACTGAACAGGGCTTTTTCAAAGGAAGAAGTCCAAATGGTCAAAAACACATGAAGAAATGCTCATTATCCCTGGCCATACAGGAAATGCATATCAAAACCACACTAAGATTCCACCTTATTCCTGTTAGAATGGCTACCATCAAGAATGCAAACAACAATAAATGTTGGCAATGATATGGGAAAAAAGGAGTCCTTATACACTGTTGGTGGGAATGTAAATTAGTATAACCACTATAGAAAATGGTATAGAGGCTCCTCAAAAAAATAAAACTAGAACAACCATATAATCCAGCAATACCACTTCTAAGGATACACTCAAAGGAATATAAGTCAGGTTAAATAAAGGCACCTGCACACCTATGTTTATTACAGCATTATTCACAATAGCTAAACATGGAAATAGCCAAGATGCCCCATTACTGATGAATGGATTAAGAAAATGTGGTATTTATATATAATGGGATTTTACTCAGCCATAAAGAAGAATGAAAGTTTTTTCACTTGTATGTAAATACATGGAACTGGAGAACATCATCTTAAGTAAAGTTAGCCAGGTTCAGAAAGCCTGCATGTTTTCTCTCATATATGAAATATAGACCTAACATAAATACAAGCAATATTACGAAAAACAGATCACACTAAGGGGAGATAACATACAAGAGAGGGAGGGCAAAAGGAGGAAGTTAAGAAGATGAATATGGTTGATGTAGTTCCTACACAAGAATAAATATAGAATTTTTAGACCTGTTGAAATCACCATAAGAAGTGGGCTAAGTTAGAAAGGAGAAAAATAGGGAAGATGAATCAATTAGGGTTATAATAATATATACATGGAAATGTCACAAGAAAACCAATGTATAGCTTCTTTTACAAAAAAGAATGGTACAGCACAACAGGTCTTATCTGGGAAATTGGAATCAGTGGAGGGTGGTTGGAGGGGTGATGTGGAGAGAGGGTGTAGGTAGGTAAATATGGTATAAATATTGTATATGCATATATGTAAATAGAAAAATAAGAACTCTTGAAACTATTCAGGAATTGGTGGAGCAAGAATTAAGGAAAATGATGGAGGGAATGAATTCAACTATGATAAATTGTATGAATTTATGTATATGTCACAATGTATCCCTAGCACAACAATAATAATAAAGAAAGAAACTGGAAAATAATCGCATGAAGACTGAACAACACATTGCTGCAAGACCAGTGGGTCATTGAAGAAATAAGTGAGGAAACAAAAAATTTCCTGGAATTTAATGAAAATAAAAACACAATTTACCAGAACCTGTGGGATACAGAAAAGGCAGTGCTAATGGGAAAGTTTATAACTATGAATGCCTACATTAAAAACAAAGAGAGATTTCAAATAAATGACCAAATGCTTCAACTCAAACTCCTGGAAAAAACAATAACAACCTAAACCCAATACCAGCAGAAGGAGATAATAAAAATGATGGCTGAGATCAACAAAATACAGTCCAAAAAAACTATACACATAATCAATGAAACAAAAAGTTGGTTTTTTGAAAAGATAAATAAGATTGGTAAACTCTTAGCAAATCTGACTAAAAGGAGTAGGGACAGACAAAAATTAATAAAATTAGAGATTAAAAAAGGGATATCACAACAAATACCAATGATATGCACAGGATCATTGGGAGTACTTCAAAAACCTATATTCAAATAAATTGTAAAATCTAGAAGGAGTGAGTAAATTTCCAGATTCCTATGACCAATCAAAATTGAACCAAGAGGATATAAATTACCTAAATAGAGCTATAAAAAGTACTATGGTTGAAGCTTAAATAAAGAGTCTCCCAACAAAAGAAAGCCAAGGATCCAATGGATTCCCTGCTGAATTTTACCAGACCTTTAAGTATTAACTAATACCAACAATTCTCAAACATTTCCATGAAGAAATAGATAGGGAAAGAACACTACCAAACTCATTCTATGAAGCCAGTATTACACTCATTCCAAAGCCAGACAAAGATGCAACAAAAGAAACAGAACTATAGGCCAAACTCTTTAATGAACATAGATTAAAACTTCTCAATAAAATACTGACAAACTGAATTCAACAGCATATCAAAAAGATCATACACTATGATCAAATAAGTTTCATTGCAGGGCACAGAGATGGTTCAACATACACAAATTAATAAATGAACGGGAGCTAAGACAAAAATCACATGATCATCTCTTACGTGGAGAAAAATCATTTGACAAAATTCAACATCCTTTCATGATAAAGGTACTGAAGAAACTAGGAATAAAAAGAATGTACCTCAATATAATAAAAGCTATATATGCCAAACATATAGCCAACATAATAACAAATGGGGAAAAAACTGAAATCATTTCCTCCAAAGCCAGGAAACAGACAAAGGTGTCCAGTCTTATTCAATATAATTTTGGAATTCCTAGCCAAACAACAACACAGGAAATAAAATGAATTCAAATAGGAAAGGAAGAAGTCAAATTATTCATATTTGCAAATGATATGATCTTATACTTAAAAGATCCTAAAAACTCCACCAAAAATTCTAAGATATCATAAACACTTTCAGCAAAGTAGTAAGATACAAATCAATATACAAAAATCAGTAGCTTTTCTATATAACAGTCTGTTCATGAACAGACTGAGAATTTAGAAAAAATAATCCCATTTACAATAGCCTCAAAAAAAATAAAATACCTAGGAGTAAATTTAACAAAGTTAGTGAAAGACCTCCACAACAAAAACTATAAATAAATGAAGAAAGAAATTGAAGAGGACATCAAAATATGGAAAGATTTTCCATGTTTATGGATCAGCAGAATTAAAATTATGAATATGGTTATACTACAAAAAACAATCTACATATTCAACATAGCACCCATCAGAATTCCAATGACATTCCTTACAGAGATTGAAAAATCAACCCTAAAGTTCATATGGAAGCACAGAAGACCACAAATAGCCAAGCCAATGCTGAGCAAAAAGAGCAACACTAGATATATCACATTACTTACTTCAAACTATACTACAGAGCCATAGAAATAAAAAGCAGCATGTTACTGGCACAAAAATAGACACAAAGACCATGGAACAGAAAAGAAGACCCAAACATAAATGCACACAGCTACAGCCACCTAATTTTTGACAAAGAAGACCAAAACATACAAAGAATGAAAGACACCCTCTTCAACAAATCTTGCTGAGAAAACTGGATATCTGCATGTAGAAAACTGAAACTAGATCCCTGTCTTTCATACTGTACAAATATCAACACAAGGTATATTGAAGGCCTTAACATAAAGCCTAAAACTTTGAAACTACTGTAGGAAAGAATAGGAAATACACTGAAACATATAGGAATAGGCCAAAAACTCCCCAAATTTAGTAATATATATTCAAGATGAGAATATCCCAAATAGGATAAACATAAAGAAATCTATGGTAGAGTGTGTGTGTTTACAGAGGAAGAGTACAATCCAGTCTATAGTAGTGTCCCATAAATCTACACACATGATAAAACTTCAAAGAACTAACCAACAAAAAAATTGAGTGCATGTAAAACTGGTGAAATACAAGTAAGTTCTACGGATTGTATAAATGTCAACTTCCTGGTTATGATACTGTCCTACATAAGCAAGATGATGCCATAAGGAGAAATTTGCCTTCTCTGTAGTGTTTCTTACAAAGGTAAGTGACTATGATTATTTCAAGATCAAAAATTAAAAAGAAAGAAGGAAGTTAATTACTGAAGCCTATTTGGCATTGTAAAAATGAACAATTAGGCATATTTATAGCTAAAAGTGGAGGTGAATGTTTGTAATTGAGGGTAAATATTCTTACTAGGTACAATTCTGTTTGGGTTTTTTTTTTTTTTTTGTATGTGCATACAATGTTTGGGTCATCTCTCTCCCTCCCCCCACCCCCTCTCTTACCCCCCATCCTGCCCCCTCCCTCTCCCCCCAACCCCCTCGATACCAGGCAGAAACTGTTTTGCCCTTATCTTTGATTTTGTTAAAGAGAGAGTATAAGCAATAATAGGAAGGAACAAGGGTTTTTGCTAGTTGAGATAAGGATAGTTATACAGGGAGTTGACTCTGTTTGGGGTTTTTTGGCAATACTCAAGTTTGAATTCAGGCCTCATGCTTGCTAAGCAGTTGCTCTACCACTTGTGTCACTCCCTTTTATATGTTGGGTATTTTGGAGACAGAGCCTTTCAAACTATTTGCCCAGGCTGGCCTGAAACTGCTTACCTCCTGATCTCTGCCTCCCTAGTAGCTAGGATTACAGACCTGAGCCACTCTCACCTGGCCATGTAAAATTCTTTTAAACTCAAAATTAAAACATACAAATCCAAAAAATATAATTAGAAAATAAAAATACAGATAGTGTGAAAACATACCAAATATATTTAACAGTTGACAAAAATGTTTATCCTCATGTATATCACCTCTGCCAATATACTTTACATCATCTCTAAATGACTTATAGTACTAATACAATGTAAATACTATATAAGTGGATGTTACATTGTATTGTTTGGGCAAGATAATGACAAGAAGAAAAGTCTGTACATGTTTTGGCAGATGCATTTTTTTTCAAATATTTTCAATTATATTCAGTTAGCTGAATCTTCAGATGCAGAATCATGATGTGGAGCGTGTGTGTGTGTGTGTTTGGTGTATGGCCAATAATTTGACCCAACAACCACACTGTTCAGAATGTCTCCTCTGGAAATATTCAGACAAGACACAGGCCTGGGCTCTCATAGATGCCTTATTCACAATATGAGCAATGGGAACTAAATTTCCCTCAGAGGATTAACTAAATATGTCTGAGTTGAACTGTGTATATTGACATGAATAGAAAGAAGTCATGACATATTGTTAAATTTTTTAAAGCAATTACAAAACAGTATGTGGTACATGACCTTGTATCTAGGTTAAAAAAAAAGCATGTATATGTGCAGAGAATAAGCCTGAAAAACAGTCAAATGATACCAATAGCATCTGTGAGGGGTGAAATTATCAATTATTGCTTTTTATTTATTTTTGGTATTCTCTGAAAAGCTTCCAAGGACATTATCATTATTTAAAAAGAAAACCTGAAAACAAAGGAATTAAAAGGTATGGTGCCCCACAACTGTAATCCTAGCACTTGGGAGGCTGAGAGAGGAGGACTTTGACTTCAAGGATAGCCTGGACTACATAGCAAGACCTTGTCAATAAAGGAAGAAAGGGAAGGAGAAGGAGGAGGGGAAAAAAGGTAGGAGAAAAGGAAAGGAAGAAGGAAGGAATTATATTAAGTATTTGATTAAGGATATTTCTTTTTCCTAGGAACAACACAGATAATTATTTTTTGTTATGAACTATTTTGCTAACCCAGGCAAAAAGTTTGTGGGACCTCATCTCCAAAATAACCAGAGCAAAAATGAACTGGAGGGTTACTCAAGTGGTAGAACACCTGCTTTGCAAGTGTGAAACACTAATTCAAACACCAGTCCCATCAAAATAATAATTGATGATAATAATGAGTGCCATGCTTAGGGTACTTACAGTGTAAAAGTTACCCCAAGTAAATTTACATGTGTTACTGACTGAATTTCAGAGATAATTCACAGGCACTTGTGGGACATGTAGAGCCATTCATATTCACTGAAATGCCTGCAGAATTAATAATCAAATGTAGAGGATAAAAGAGGGTGAATATAGTCGATATGCTTTATATCTGTTTATGGAGATAGAACATTGAAACCTGTTGAAGTATTTTAAGAAAGGGAAAAGGGATCTCAACCAGCAAAAACCCTTGTTCCTTCCTATTATTGCTTATACTCTTTCTACAACAAAATTAGAAATAAGGGAAAAATAGTTTCTGCTGGGTATTGAGGGGGTGGGGGGGAGAGGGAGGGGGTGGAGTGGGTGGTAAGGGAGGGGGTGGGGGCAGGGGGGAGAAATGAACCAAGCCTTGTATGCACATATGAATAATAAAAGAAAAAAAAGAAAATAAATAAATAAATAAATTGATTTGGGTATTTGGGGGCTCTTGACATTATACTTGAATTGTAAGGTAGATTTATACACAATAGTTTTTAAATCACAAAACAGCCTCTTTGTCAAGCCAGAGGGCCCTTCAGACTGGTGCAGAATAAATCTGAATGTCTCTATGCCTCTGAACCAAAATAAATGGACTGCATTGTGGGATAGCCCTTAAAAAAAAAAAAAAGAAAGGGAAAGGGGGAGGAGGGATGAACCTAACCAAGGTATGTTGTAAGCATATAAGGAATTGTCACAATGAAACTCCCTATAAAAATATTATATGCAAATAGAAATATCAAAAACTGAAAGATAATAGTGAATCTAGTGAGAATACATAACTAGTACTCCTAACTACACTTTGTCTTTCTTCAATAACACCTTTGTCCAAGGATCTTAAACCCCTCCACTGTCAAAATAAATAAATTTCAAAATGTACCTCCAGAGAGAAAGTAAGGAATACTGTCCTGACATAGGGAGAAGTTTAGTCTAAGAGGAAGGACAGCTAGGTCTGGCTGTGGGAGTCTACTTGCCTGTGCCCCCTCTGTCATGGACACATTCAGGGTCCACAGACAAGACCCTGAAGTTTGGGTTTTTGTTTGGTTTTTTTTTTTTTTGGCTCTACTGGGACTTGAACTCAGTGTCACATGTTTGCTAGACTGGCGCTCAACCGCTTGAGCCACTTGGCCAGCAAGACCCTTAAGTTTGGATTTGAGTAATTCATTCATAAAGTAATGGTGATCACTTTTCCCATCCTCTCTTTGTGAGAATATTGAAGAAATCTTAGCAACTTGAATGAAAGTGCTATTTCAGTACGTTATTTGTCACTAGGACATCAGGGTTAGCGCTGATAGTTAGCTCTAACTGTGCCACTCACAAGGAGTGGTCCTTCTCCCTGCTACTCTTCACCATTTTGGTCCCTGAATCCGATCTTAACTTTTCACTTGAAACCTCAGTGTTGGAGGTGGGGTTTCCAAAATCCACAGTGCACAGTTTGAATCTTTGCACTTCTTCATGCTTCTTGGAGCTAGTCCTGATAATTACCACCAGCCCCTCCTTATCAGTGGATTCCACATCTGGATTCAACCAACTTGAAGACCAAATATTTTTTAAAAACTGCATCTGTACTGAACATATAGACATGGTTTTTCTTGTCACTATTCCCTTAAAAATATGGTACAATTACTATGATCCAGTATTTACATTGTTTTAAGTAATAAATAAATGATTTAAATTATATGGTAAGGTATGCTCAGGTTATTTGCAAATGTCAGGCATTTTATTTTTATGTGGATTTTTATTAGCATAAATTATAAAAAGGGGGTTCGTTGTGATATTTTAACTTGAATATAATGTACTTTGATCAAATTCACCTCATCTATGTTACTCTCTCTTAACTACCCCAGCTTTTGGTAGGATTTATTGTACTATTTTCATACATATATATGTTGTGCCTCTATAATATTCATTCCCCATCTCTGCCTCTCATTAGCTTCTCCAGCAGAGTGAAGTACAAACCACATATCCATCTGCCTGGTAAGACCTGCTTAGGCCAAGACACTGAATTCCAGTGTAGTAGGTGGTCTCTTGCCAGTGAACTATCTGAGTTTTACAGTATCTGCACAGGGAAAGCCCCAGTCCCAGTTCTCACCCAAACACTCACCTCAGCCATGCTCTGACTTCTTCAAGGGCTCTGAGGATGTAATATGCTGGGAAAAGGATATGATGGACTTGAACAAGCAAAACTCCCATATTGTCAAAGGCAAACATTGCTGAGTGCAGAGGTGAGGATGGACACCAAAGGGCAAACTCCATGGAAGTCCAGGTGAGCAGCACATCCTCCCAACAGGGCTAGTGGGTGCAGAGTCCTGGGAAAAGTGATGCCTGAGGAGGGTCCTGAATGACAGAAGGGAGTGAGCTGAACTGGGATGGATGTCAGGAACATGACAGGCCGAGGTGGGAGCTGAGGAGGTGTGGTACATATTCAGACTTGTAACTAATGCAGTTCAGTTGGCATGTGGTGTGTAGAAGAACAGGAGGCAAGACCAGGTCTTGAAGATTTACTACACCATGTCAGGGACTCAGACTCATGGCAATGCAGAGCCATAAGAGAATTTTTGAGAGAGAAAAGGTTTGATTGTTGCTTTTCAAGCTTTCTAACCACTAATTATTGACAGAGATTTTATTGATACATTTGGAATAAGTCCCCTTTTCTGGTAACAACCTTTGATCCAAAGTGGCAAAAACTAAAAACAAAAGCAACCCAGTGAATATTATTTTAGTCTTTAAAGCTAGGAGCTACTAAATGTTTTTAAATTACATTTCTATTTGAAAATGATCATGAATAAGAGCCAGCTCAAATTTGGTTTCCTTCATTAAACTTTCCACACACATTATAGCCACCATTACCCTAGGGCCTGGCAAAATTAGAGATTCCTTCTCTAGGCAATCTACAGACTGCTTTTACAGCAGTGAGATGGAAACCCCTGGACACCCAGGGCCAGGTGTTTTTGTAGGTGGCCACCTCTGCCTGCAGGATTCTGGTAATGCCCACCAGGCAATTGGGAGGCAGATCTCAGAATTTGCCCAATTTCTACAGCAAAGACCAAGCAGTCCTCCCAAACTCATTATAAGTTCATCCCCAGCACTGATTATCATTCATTTATAACTTCCTTTTACCTAATTTGGTTTTCTTCCTAATCTATCCATGAAAGTATACATATCATACAGAGCAAAAAAAAAACTAAGTTTCTTTAAGGACAGCCAAAATTTCCTGACAGGACACGCCAACTTTGGCACAGTTCTCTGTCACTCAGGATGAACTCAGCTGCAAGTAACAAAAGATGAACTTATAGCACTTCAATGATAAAGAAATGGATTTTCTCACCAGTCAGCAAGTCCTAACACAAGCCTAGCATGATAGGGCCTTGCTCTGTTTGTCCACTGCTCCCTCAAATCTGCCCTCTTCACATTCAGGCCTTGCCCTCAGGCAGCCTTCTTCCAAGGCAACAGAAGAGGGGCCTCCAACCTGGAGGCCTAGTCCTTCCTCAGTCCTTTCCCTACTATTGTGGTCACTTGGGCCAATAATAGTTGCCAGAGGAGTGCTGCACCCTAATTTGCTTAACAAAGATCCCTGCACAAGGACCTTGAGCTCATTTAGGTCAGTTTACCCCCACTTAGAAGCCTGTAAAATCCAAGTTCTAATACAAATGAGGAAGGACATACAGTATATTTGACTGACAGCTAAAAGTATCCACAACTCCTTGTTGAAAAGCAACAATCATTATCTATCAATTCCCTTAGTTCTTAATTCCTGAGGGTGCTTCATTTGGGTGTTTTTCTGAGACATTCCCGTATCCCATGGATATTCCTCTTGTCAGTCTTCCTAAAGAACTAGTCTGGATGGTAATCTTGCATTTCACTGTTCCACTTGTTCTAGTATTATCTCTCAACAAAAGCTGAAGCTGGGCTTCAGATGCACACCTATAGTCCCAGCACTCAGAAAGCTGAGGCAAGAGGATCACAGGTTGGAAGTCAGCCTAGGTTGCATTGCAAACAAACAAACAAAAAGTGTAAAATGTAAGCTGTTCAAAGTCAGGGGCCAGGACACATAAAAACATTTTTTAAATTAATATATATTTTAAATATAAATACAAAGAGGCCCAGAAGTGTAGATCAGAGGTAGAGCACTTGTCCAGCATGTACAAATCCCTGGGTTTAATTGTCAGCATCCCCAAAAACCAAAGAGAATTCTTTCCAAACACACCATATACACAAACAGTCCCCAAAGGTTGGACTTAATATTTTTTTGTGTTTACTATGGTATAAAAGTGATTCACATTCAGTAGCTAACCCTAGCATGAATTTTGAATTTGCATCTCTTCCTGGCCACATATAGAACAATCCTCTCTCACAATGCTACACAGCAGAAGTGGAGCCACAGCTCCCAGTCAGACATAGTGATCTTGAAGGGAAACAACAGAAACTCCACAGTGTGCCACATTAAAAAGCTACAATGTGCAGTAAGTTTTATATACATATATATATACATATCTCCAATGCATTTTTGACTTATGATATTTTCAACTCACAATGAGCTTTTTGGGATATAGCTCTATTAAAGGTTAAAGAATCTTATGTAAAAAACTTCATCCATGAGGTAGAAAAATATGAGTCATAGGGATACAATCTGGAACAAACATGCCATCCCTAAGATGCCTTTAGGACTAAGGTGTTGCAGATACCTAGCTACATTTAATGCTGTATTTATAATATTCTGATGTTCAGCTCCAATCATGCCACCCTTCTGATCAAAATCCTTCTGTTACTTGGGTATCTTTCTAACCACTTCCCTACATGAATCTATGGAAGCTGAGCAGCATTTGTTCCCTACTGTACATGATGCCCAGCTTACAGAATATTCTCTCTCTCTCTCTCTCTCTCTCTCTCTCTCTCCCTCTTTTCACCTTGTTCCTCTCCTCCCTCTCCTTCCATCTCCCTCTCTCTCTCTCTAAAGCCTCACTAGGTTGTCCCGTCTGGTCTCAAACTCCTATGCTCAAGCAGTCCTTCTGCTTCAGCCTCCTAAGGAACTGGGATTTCAAGCATGCACCATCATGGTTGCCTTGCACCTTTCTTTGCTATCACTGCTTTTCTAAAGTCAGGACTCAGCTCCAGTACCAGTCTTCCTTGTAGAACAGGACCGAGGCATAAGGGAATGCCCTCAAAATCATGTTCTACATGTGTTGTACATTTACTTTGCAGAGACTGGAAGAAAACAATTATGTGAAAATGTTTCTTAGTATTTAGTGTAAGAGATTGTATAACATGGATTTATCATAAAATAATATTATAACTCCTTTAGAGTTATTTTCATTTTGTAGATTTCCTTACTCATAATTGGATAGTCACAAAAGATAACTGTCACATGTACCACAAGTACTTTTCTATGAGATCATGTCTTCTGCATCTACAATTGTTTTTAAGCAGAATTTCTCATGAACACTTTTTCTGTATTGAACTACATACCCTGTATCAAGCTACTGAACAGTCCTGTGGATTGCTTCCTGTGTACTCCTCAGGCCCTTTCAACTTCTCCTATGGCATTGTCTCTTGCAGTGGGTCTGTGATGCACCACTGTTGTTCAATCCTTCACTCAGGAACATGGTGCTGCCTACCTACAGGGACTTACCCTGCCTTCATTTTCCCCATTCAGTAGCTCAAATCAAATGCCTAGGAATAAATGTCTGCTCCCTTCTTTTCCTTATCCGTCCAGTCTAATCTGTCAACAAACTCCAAAGTTATCACGCAATAGTTCCTTTTCTCCATCTCTGTCACCATCCCCTAAATGTACCATCTCCCACTCTGGGATTCATATAGATCACCTCCAAGTCTGTCTACTGAAGCATCCTTATAATGCTTTAAAATAAAATGAAATATACAGGTTCAATGATTATACCTGTAATCCCAGCTACTCAGGGTGGCTGAAGCAGGAGAATCACAAATTTGAGGCCTGCCTTGGCAACATAATGAGGTTGATCTCAAATATACATACAGCATAAAATAAAATAAATCAACCTATTTAGATACAACTCATATAATAAAATGTACATATTTTAAGTGGATGCTCAAGAAGTGCTGGCCACACTGACCTCCCTTCTGTCCTGAGGACACCAACTTCAGTCTCATTTCAAGGTCTTAGTGATGGCCACTCCCTCTGCTTAGACTGTTCTTCCCTGGCTTCTTATTGTCACCTCAGCCACAGTGCCCTCCTTCCCCCACCCCCCCAAAAAAATAGCTGCCCAGCCTGTCCCATCGCCTTACTCTGTTTTATTGCTATTGCATTTCTCACTAATTTTTTAACCTCTTTCTGCCCATTGTTGTTTCTTTCTGAACTCCCTACCCTACCCCCACCTAAATGCAAATCCCAAGAGAGCAGGAAGTCTATCTGCAGACCTTCCACTCTGCCCTGTATCTCACTGTGCCCAACACCTGAGTCTTCTGAGATGCCTTCTACACTTCTTTGGAGTACTTGCAAAAGCCCCCATATTCAGCATCTACTTGCCATGCAGCCTCCTTACAGAAGGAGGGACAGGGGGAGTGTTCACTTTTCTTCCTCTCACTTTGAACCTGAGGCCTCATCTTACCCTAGACCTCTTACTGTTGGGTGCCTGGGCCATTCCCAGTCTGCTTTTCTTTCTCCCTGGGCAATCTCTTTGTCTTAAATACTATACACCTACTGGCCATTCCCAAGTCATCTCTAGGTGGGTTTTCTTCATGTTCCAAACTTTTGCATTTGATAGCTCATCTAACATCCCCATCTAGAGAGCTAACAGTCACCTTCATGGCAACATCCTCAAAGCTAAATTCCTAATTATGCCCTCTCCCAAACCTGCTCCCCCTACAAGCTTCTCACCTTAGTCAATTCCAATGCCATTTTTCCTTGCCCTAGGCAAAAAGTGGAGTCATCCTGGACTACCTTTTTATTTCATATCTCACATAAAACTGGAAAGACCATACCTTTGTGATACATCTAGAATATATTCCTCATCACCTCGACAGCCAACACTCTGGTCCCTGCAACACTGCCTCTCTCCTGAATGAAGAAGCAGCCTGTACCTGCCTACTGGATTCCATCTCTGCCCCCCTTAGTTGCTTTTCCATAGCACAAAGCAGACCTTTAAAATACACTCAGACCTTCTTCCTCCTTTGCTCAAAATCATCCAGTGGTTCTGCATCTCTCTCAGGGCAGAAGGCAAAGACCAATCTTATAAGAAGACTAGGAATTTGTTTTAATTAGGCTATAGTAAGATACACAAACATGGAAAGGAGTTTTCACTCAAAGATCCCTAGAAACAGAAAGCACAGCACCATGAGCACCACTCAAGGAAGTACCAAGATCCACCAGGAGGCAGAGGGAGTGAGCTGAAAACATGGACAGGGTACTTTTTCCTGTAAGAAGGAAAAGAAAAGGCATTATAGCCAGGCTCAGAATTGGTCAGTCTAAATAATTTCAGCAGGTGTGGGGCATAGCACTGTGCTTGTTTGTCTGGTACCTGATCCTGGAGTGATCTAAGTAAGTGGATATTTGCCTAGAATGTGAGAACCCAATAGATGAGGTGGTTGGGATTTGGACTCTGCATTGGTTCATTTGCCTATTTACTATCTCTAAGAATGAGCAACCCTTTGGAGGGACAGATTGTTCTGGGTCAGCAAGGCCCCAAGATGTCAAAGCACCAAATGAAATAAGAATGAAAAAGACATGGTGAATATACCCAATGATGCCTCACTCAGCTGCTGCCTTCCTTCTACTTTTGGGCCTCTTTTCCTGCTTTCCAAGCTGACTCCTTCCTTCCCCCTAGGTGGCCTGGCCTCAGGCTAATGTCTACTCGAGGAGTTCTCCTCGGTTGCCTACAAGGCTCCACTGATCCCTTCTTGACAGGATTGCTCTGTCCACTCTGAGTAGAAACTGTATCTGTACTACCCTGTCCTGTACTCCTGGCCCCTTCCAGGACTCTGCTTTCCTTCATTCCTTAGCACCTATTACCCTTCAAAGGCCAAAGAATTTCCTTATTTTTTGTGCTTTTCTGTCTTCTTTGACTAAAATGTGAGCCCCCTGATATAAAGATCTGATGTATCCCAACTGCATAGTATGGTGTCTGAATCCTAGTTGACTCTGGATAAACACATGTTGAATGAATGACTATAGTTAAAGGATGTTATGTGAGCATAAGTGGACACATTACTCTCTTTTCTAGGTGAATTAACTCATGCAGCCATTTAGCTGTTCATTAAAGCCTAAAATTCTGATTTATAGAAGAAATGGCAAAGGGCTGATGCAGGCCCTTGCACGGATTATGGTTTTCTCCCATGTGGTTTGTGCTCTTCTGTAGCCTCCATCCGAGCTGAAAACAGTCCCCTATCCCCTCCAAAAAAGGGACCTTCCTAATGAGGAGAACAACTTGACAACTTGGTCTCAATTTGTATCCTCAGTCCTGCTGTCACATTTGTTTTTATTGAGACAGAATCCCCATGCCATAAAATCTATCTTTTAAATTAAGTCTACAATGCAGTGGTTTGGAGTCTACTCAAAAAGCCATGCAATCTCCACCACCACAATGATTTAGAACATTTTATCACTCCAAGAAGATAATCCTTGGGGGCAGGCCCTCTAGGATCAGCAAGACCCAAATATCCCTTTGCTGTGACCCTCAGCTCTCCTCACCCTCTAACCTCAGCAACCACCAATCTATTTTCTGTCTGTACGGACTCTACCTCTTCTGGACAGTTCAGAGTAATAGAACAAGGTGACATATGGACTTGTATAGAATTCTTTCTGCTGCCACATTTGATCTCTACCTGATCCAGAACACAAAAATGCAAAAGGTGGTTGGAGTCTCATAGGCAGAAATCGAAAACTTCCCAGAATGCTTAAAGCTGAAGGTAGAACTAGAACTGTGTATAACAGGACCCTCACCAAGGCTTCTGTTTTACTGTATATATTTTCTTTCTAGCTTCCTGTCCATCCCCCTCTTCACCCTCATCCCAACTGGGAAACAGAGAAAAGAAGAAGGGAAGCACAACTGAGACCCAAGAAGCAATCAACTGAGGTTCCATTTCTGAATGGTGGCAGAATTTGCAAAGCACCTTCTGCAATGCATTCTGGACCTAGACTGACCCCTGAGACTAAGCAGCCCCAGCCAAGTGTCATCTGTGCCTTCTGGGATCCAGCTCAGAGCGGAGCCCTTCAAACATACTGTGTAAACTGAGATCTTCCAGACCTTTGGGACTGGCTCAGCCAAGATAAACCTGGGGGCACTGATTCATCACTGGACTATGAGCTCAGGAGAGCTCATAGGAGGCTCTCCACTGAGTCCCCATGTTTGGACTGAAACTACCATTGTTATATAGTATCCACTAAAAACTTGTTATTTAAAGGAAATTTCTCTCTAAACCTTCAGCTTCAACTTCAGTGCATTTTTCTTTAAATACAATTTGCTAGGCTTCTGGCAAGATTTTTGTAAACATTTAACCATCATTCCTGTGTATTTTCAGCTGGGAGAGAACCAGCTATCATCACAAAGAAACTGCCTTGCAGCAGGGCAGAGCTGATTGCTTTGGTGTCTGCAATGAACACTGTAAAACCTGATAAACTGGTTGCAGCATAGCCTGGGAGGTGCCCTATGGCTGGAATGAGAAGCAGAGAACAAAGGTACACCTGGGCTGAAGAAGGATAATCAGCAGAATTAGGTTCAGGACTCCCACCTGCTGAGTGTACAAGAAGGAAGAAAACAAGGTGAAGGAAACAACAGGATCAAAGAGGAGTGTGTTTGCAAAAGTTGTTTCCCACCACCTTGCAGATGGCTTTCATACTCATCACAGTGATTTATTGATGGTGGATAGGCTGGGTTCAGTCCTTTGTGGGGGGTCTCTGAAATTCCTCTGTACCTGGAAGCCTACTTTACCACACATGCCAGGAATATGCTAGAGTTCATTGATAGCAGTACTATTCTTGGGTTGGGATATAACTCAGTGGTAGAGCATTTTACCTAGCATGCATGAGACCCTGAGTTCAATCCTCAGCACCAAAAAGAAAATAGTATCAGTCCTGTTACCTTTTTCTAATGGTTCTGGGAATGAAACCCAGGTGTCACTCATGCTAGGCCAGCACTCTACCACTGAGATACACCTACCAGCTCCCTTGTTATCTATTTCCCTCATCAGACTACTAACTCTTAGAGAACAGGAATTATACAGTCTTTTCCTGTGTATCAGGGGTGCAGACCCCAATCTATGCTGATCCCCATCTGACAGTTCACAAATGCTGGTGAAGTTGAATTAAATTTTAGGTGAGGAAGAGAAAGTGAATGAGGGCAAATATTACTTTGGGGAATCTGGTTAGCATTTTTTCTTGGAAAAACATTTTATTGTTCAGAAACACTTGGCAATGGGATAACTCTTACAAAAGACCAATGTTTATGAGTTAAGTGTAGATAATCCAACCCATATTGATGAAATTTCCCCTTATGTGTTTGACTCTGCATTCAGAAATAGGGTGAAGAACTAGGAGAGGGGGAGTAAGAGTGTTTTGCAGAAGGAATTTCAGACTTTATTTAGCAGAACATAGGAGGAAAAAGTGACTTTGCAAAGTCCAAGGCATGGCTAGATTATGTCTATTGCTAATGAGAAGCAGATATTGCAAATAAGTTACAGCCAGTTGAAAACTCTATCCAGGAATGATTCCCTGCAGATCCTTGTGCTTCTCTATGCCTGCTGACCCTGGAAGCTAGCACTGCAAGATGAAGATGCCTGGTTTAAAATTCAGTTCAGGGAGGATCCAAGATGGTGACTAGAGGGAGGAAGTAGCTAGTGTGTGTTCCTTAAAGTAAAAATCTTGCTGAGACACTGGAGACACATCTGGCAGGAAAAACCACCAAGAGGCAGCAAAACTCCAAAACCTCCACACCACCAGCCTGCACATAGCTTCCCCATGCCATGATATACAGAGAAAACAGGAGGGCTCCATGCCACCAGGCACTGGCTCCTAACCTGCTTGGGAGACGCATACCAACAGGTGAGCAAATAAGTGGCATGTGGTACTCCCACAGCCACCTCTGGGATAAAACAGCATAGCCCCCTTGACAGACTGACCCCTACCCCACAAAAAACAACAACAACAACAACAAAAACTGAATAATAAACAAGCAACTGAAAAAAGACACATAGCAAAGAGGATGGGGAGCCCTGAGCTCTGGAGAAAGGGGGAGAGGCACTTCCCCACATGAAATGTAAATAAACAAGCCTGCAGGAGAAGTCGGGTGTGGCATCCCCCCCCCCAGCAAGTGTGGAGTGGGGAAGGCTTGTAACAGTGGCTGACATGTGGCACACTCCACAGGAGAGTGGGGGATTGGCAGTTCCCCACGTGAACTCTAAATAAAAAAGGACTGCAACTGTAAATAGGCTGGCAGGACTTTACACTGGAGAAAAGAGAAGGGGTAGGTGTACAGGAGAACTCTAAGTAGACAAAGCTGGCTGGATTAGGTGACTGTGACAACTCAGCCCTGAGAATTGCAATAAATAAAGCCTGCAGCTGCAGCCAGCTGACAGTAGATGGCAGGAGAGCCACAGCCAGTTAGAGGCTCACAAAGCTGTCTTCAGATCCACCAGGTGAGACAACCACACTGTTACTGATTAAATACAAACACCAAGACTGGATGCTGAAGGAGCAACACCACAACTACTAAGAATGAAATGGCATAGTTTCTGGACCTGGAACTTTTATTCTTTTATAGTTTTATATACATTTTCTGTTTTTTTTTTTAATTATTTTCTTCTTCATATTTTCTTTTTGTTATTATTATTATTTTGTTTTGTTTTGTTTCCTTTGATGACATGACAGAACTATTACTCAAACACCAACACCAGGACTGGAGGCTGAAGGAGACACTCAAGAAATTCCAAGACAAAAAAATAGAGATTTGAGAAAGCACAAGAACAAATAAAAGAAACTATATAAGCACTTTATAAACAACAAGTGAAACAAGAACACCATAAATAGAGAGCTAAAAGAACTCAAGATGGAAATAGGCAATATTAAAGAAGAAGTGACTCATGATATAGAAAACCTGAGAAAAAAGAACAAAACAGAAATGCAAAACAAACTGGAAGGCCACTCCAGCAGATTAGAACAAGCAGAAGGCAGAATCTCAGAACTTGAAGATGAAATGGTAACTAAAGGAAAAACTGAAGAACTACTAGTTAGACAACTTAAGACCTGTGAAAAGAAAATGCAAGAACTCACTGACTCCATCAAAAGACCAAACCTGAGAAACATGGGCAATGAAGAAGGAGATGAGGTGCAAACAAAAGGAATTTATAATATATTCAACAAAATAATAACAGAAAATCTCCCAAATCTAGTTATAACTATGCCCATTCAGGTACAGGAAGCCTCCAGGACACCAAACAGACTTGACCAAAATAGAACACCCCATGACATATTATCATTAAAACAACAAGCACAGAGTATAAAGAAAGAATATTGAAGGCTGTAAGAGAGAAAAAACAAATAACTTACAAAGGTAAACCCATCAAAATCACAGCAGATTTCTCAAAACATTAAAAGCAAATGAGCATAGGGTGAGGTCTTCTGGGCACTAAATGGAAATAACTTCAACCCTAGGATACTCTACCCAGCAAACTACCATTCAATATAGATGGAACAATAAAAGTCTTCCATGATAAGCAGAAACTAAAACAATATATAACCACAAAGCCACCACTGTAAAAGATTCTTCAAGGGATTCTGCACACAGAAAGTGAAATCCAACATAACCATGAAAGGACAGGCAGTACCAAACCACAGGAGAAGAAAAGGCAACAAAGTAGAGAGTAACATTGATTTAGCTACACACAATCAAACCCTCAAACAACTAAGACAACTAAATGACAGGAATCACCACATACCTATCAATACTAACACTCAATGTTAATGGACTTAATTCCCCCACCAAAAGACACCATTTGACAAACTGGATAAAAAAGGAAGATCCAACAATTTGTTGCTTACAGGAGACCCATCTCATCCATAGAAATAAGCATAGGCTTACGGTGAAAGGCTGAAAGAAGATTTACCAAGCCAATGGTCCCTGAAAACAGGAGGAGTAGCAATACTTACCTTGGACAAAGTAGACTTCAAACCTACATTGATCAAATGAGACAAAGAAGGACATTCCATACTAATAAAAGGGGAAATACACCAAAACAAAATAACAATGATCAACCTATATGCACCCAACATCAATGCACACAATTTCATCAAACATACACTGAAGGACCTAAAGACATATAAACTCCAACACAGTGGTAGTGGGAGACTTTAATATCCCCCTATCACCAATAGATAGGTCATCCAAATGAAAAAACCAATAAAGAAATTCTAGATCTAAAACATATCATAGAGCAAAGGGATCTAGTTGATTTCTACAGAACATTTCACTCAGCTTCCACACAATATGCATTTTTCTCAGCAGCCCACAGAACCTTCTCCAAAACTGAACATATCCTAGGACACAAATCAAGCCTCAGCAAATAGAAGAAAACAGAAATAATACCATGCATTCTATCTGATCACAATGCATTAAAACTAGAACTCAACAACAAAAATAAAAACAAAAAACATGCAAACACCTGGAAACTGAACAACACATTGCTCAATGACCGATGAGACATTGATGAAATAAAAGAAGAAATTAAAAGATTCCTGTAAGTTAATGAAAATGAAAACATAACCTACTGGAACCTATGGGACACAGCAAAACAGTCCTGAGAGGAAAGTTTATAGTCATGAGTGCATGTACTAAAAAGACTGAAAGATCTCAAATCAATGAACTAATGATACATCCCAAACTCCTAGAAAAACAAGAACAAGTAAATCTCAAAACAAACAGAAGGAGAGAAATAATAAAAATAAGAGCTGAAATCAATGAAATAGAAACAAAAAAAAAAAGAATTAATGAAACAAAAAGTTGGTTCTTTGAAAAAATAAACAAGATTGAGAGACTCCTGGCAGACCTGCCTAAAATGAGGAGAGAAAAAACCCAAATCAGTAAAATCAGGAATTGCAAAAGGGGAGAAACAACAAACACCATGGAAGTACAGGAAATCATCAGAGTCTACTTGGAGAACCTATACTATAATAAATTTGAAAATCTTGAAGAAATAGACAGATTTCTAGATACTTACAATCATCCAAAATTGAACCAGGAGGACATTAATCACCTGAATAGATCTATAACACAAAATTAAATTTTTTTTTCATTTTTCTTTTATTATTCATATGTGCATACAAGGCTTGGTTCATTTCTCCCCCCTGCCCCCACCCCCTCCCTTAGCACCCACTCCGCCCCCTCCCTCTCCCCCCCCTCAATACCCAGCAGAAACTATTTTGCCCTTATTTCTAATTTTGTTGTAGAGAGAGTATAAGCAATAATAGGAAGGAACAAGGGTTTTTGCTGGTTGAGATAAGGATAGCTATACAGGGCATTGACTCACATTGATTTCCTCTGTGTGGGTGTTACCTTCTAGGTTAATTCTTACAAAATTAAATTGAAGCAACACTAAAGAGTCTCTCAAAAAAGAAGAGTCCAGGACCTGATGGCTTCTCTGCTGAATTCTGCCAGACATTTAAAGAAGAACTAATACCAACCCTTCTTAAACTGTTCCATGAAATAGAATGGGAAGGAAAATTGCCTTACACATTTTATGAAGCCAGTATTACACTTATCCCAAAACCAGGCAAAGACACCTCCAAAAAGGAGAACTATAGGCCAATCTCCTTAATGAACATTAGTGCAAAAACACTCAATAAAATAATGGCAAACCAAATTCAACAACACATCAAAAAGATCATTCACCACGACCAAGTAGGCTTCATACCAGGAATGCAGGGGTGGTTTAATATATGCAAATCAATAAATGTAATACACCCAAGTTACAGAAGAAAAGACAAAAACCACTTGATCATCTCAATAGATGCAGAAAAAGCCTTTGATGAGGTCCAACACCATTTCATGATAAAAGCTCTAAGAAAACTAGGAATAGAAGGAAAGTACCTCAACATTATAAAACTATATATGACAAACCTACACCCAACATTATACTTAATGGTGAAAAACTGAAACCATTCCCTCTAATCAGGAATGAGACAAGGATGCCCACTATCTCCACTCCTATTCAACATAGTACTGGAATTCTTAGCCAGAGCAATTAGGCAAGAAGAAGGAATAAAAGGAATACAAATAAGTAAAGAAACTGTCAAAATATACCTATTTGCAGATGACATGATCCTATACCTTAAAGATCCCAAAAACTCTACTCAAAACTTCTAGACACCATCAACAGCTACAGCAAGATGGCAGGATATAAAATCAATATACAAAAATCATTAGCTTTTCTATACACTAATAATGAACAAATGGAGAAAGAATACATCCAAACAATTCTATTTACAATAGCCTCAAAAATAATCAAATACTTAGGAGTAAACTTAACAAAGGATGTGGAATGACCTCCACAAGGAAAACTGTAAAATTCTGAAGAAAGAGATTGAGGAAGGCTATAGAAAGTGGAGTGATCTCCCATGCTCATGGATTGGTAGACTATCCATGGCTATACTACCAAAAGCAATCTACATGTTTAATGCAATTCCCATCAAAATTCTAATGACATTCATTAAAGAGATTGAAAAGTCTACCCTAAAATTCATTTGGAAACAAAAGAGACCACAAATAGCCAAGGCAGTACTCAGCAAAAAAAAACAATGCTGGAGGTATCACCATATCTGACTTCAAACTATATTACAAAGCAATAGCAATAAAAACAGCATGGTACTGGCACAAAAACAGACATGAAGACCAGTGAAACAGAACAGAGGACCCAGATATGAATCCACAAAACTTTACCCAACTTATTTTTGAGAAAGGCACTAAAAATATAAAATGGAGAAAAGACACCCTCTTCAACAAAAACTGCTGGGAAAACTGGTTAGCAATCTGCAAAAAACTGAAACTAGATCCATATTTATCTCCCTGTACTAGTGTCAACTCAAAATGGATCAAGGACCTTAATACAAGAACCCAAACTCTAAAGGTGGTACAGGAAAGAGTAGGAAATACTTTGGAAGTAATAGGTATAGGCAAGGACTTCTTCAATGGGAACCCAGCAGCTCAGCAACTAAGAGAGAGCATAGATAAATGGGACTTCATAAAACTAAAAAGCTTCTGCTCAACAAAAGAAATGGTCTGTAAACTGAATAGACCACCCACAGAGTGGGAGAAAATATTTGCCAGCTACACATCAGATAAAGGACTGATAACCAGAATATATAGGGAACTCAAAAAATTAAACTCTCCCAAAATTAATGAACCAATAAAGAAATGGGCAAGTGAACTAAACAGAACCTTCTCAAAATAAGAAATTCAAATGGCACCATGGTCCCTGGGAGGAGCTTTCCTGGTGTTGCCACAAGAAATATGCAACTCCGCAATGCTCCAAGGCACTGAAGACAAAACCCAATACCACATTCCATGACAGTGACACAGTCACAAATTCAGAGCAGTTTCCCTGCTGGGCATTGGTGGCCCTAACAAACAATATTGCAGTTTTATTTTTCTTCTGTCCACTTTCCCGCTCCCATCCCAACTCTCATCTCCCATCACTTCTTTTCATGTTTTTTTGCTCATTAGATCATCCTAATATCCTTGCCTCCTTAGGTGAGGATTTTGGAAGGTAGAGTTGCTACTGGATATTTTCAATCAATGACAAAAAGAACTGTACACAACCTAATGATGTCAGTGGTGAACTTGTTCCTCAAGGGGTAGGGCTAAGGATTGTGAACTACCTTGTAGTACACTGGGGTTAAACAATAAGTAAAATATATGAAAGCCAGGCTCCTGGCTGTTGGAGAAAGATGATGCAATGATGCTGCTATAACCCTATGATGAAAGATTGGTATCATGGGTGCCAACAGGAACTAAGGTGTCTAAAAAATATATACGCAGATAGAAATCTATAGTAGTAAATACAGATACATGTGAACATGGGTCACTGTGCATGCAGATATTCCTAGTCCTGTCAACACAAAGGTCTAGAAGTTTGTTGGAGAGGGATGGATGCTAAGGGTGGATGTTAGAGATCGGACAGGGAAAATACATGAGGGGACTAAAAATCTGTGGTGTCTCTGTGTTGAAAGGATGCAGGAAACAAGGCTGGGACAACATAAGCAATGAAACATATAATAATAGAACTGAATTATAACCCCTCAGTTCCATGAAGTAGTCTTGAGTCCTTATTGATACAAATACATAACTGGATATGTAACAATTGAATGCATTGAACACAGTGAGTTCCTTGGCAAAGGCTGCAAAACTACATGTCTAAGAGTATGACAGTCAAGGGCTGGAAGAATGACTCAAGTGGTAGAGTGCTGGCCTAGCAGGTGTGAGGCACTGAGTTCAAGCTCCAGTACCGCCAAAAAAAAAATGAGTATGACAGCCATGCAAATAAAATACTGCTAAACGACCATAAAGGAAATGCAAATTAAAACCACACTAAGATTCCACCTCACCCCTGCTATAATAGCCGTCATTAGCAGCACCACTAACAACAGGTGTTGGCGAGGATGCGGGGAAAAAGGAACCCTCTTACACTGTTGGTGGGAATGTAAACGAGTACAACCACTCTGGAAAAAAATTTGGAGGCTACTTAAAAAGCTAAACATTGATCTACCATTTGATCCAGCAATACCACTCTTGGGGATATACCCAAAAGACTGTGACCCAGGTTACTCCAGAGGCACCTGCACACCGATGTTTATTGCGGCACTATTCACAATAGCCAAGTTATGGAAACAGCCAAGATGCCCCACCACTGACGAATGGATTAAGAAAATGTGGTATCTATGCACAATGGAATTTTATGCAGCCATGAAGAAGAACAAAATGTTATCATTCACTGGTAAATGGATGGAATTGGAGAACATCATTCTGAGTGAGGTTAGCCTGGCCCAAAAGACCAAAAATCATATGTTCTCCCTCATATGTGGACATTAGATCAAGGGCAAACACAACAATGGGATTGGACTTTGAGCACATGATAAAAGTGAGAGCACACAAGGGAGGGGTGAGGATAGGTAAGACACCTAAAAAATCAGCTAGCCCTTAACGCAGAGAAACAAAAGCAGATATCTTAAAAGCAACTGAGGCCAATAGGAGAAGGGGACCAGGAACTAGAGAAAAGGTGAGATCAAAAAGAATTAACCTAGAATGTAACACACACGCACAGGAAATCAATATGAGTCAACTCCCTGTATAGCTATCCTTATCTCAACCAGTAAAAACCCTTGTTCCTTCCTATTATTGCTTATACTCTCTCTACAACAAAATTAGAAATAAGGGCAAAATAGTTTCTGCTGGGTATTGAGGGGGTGGGGGGGAGAGGGAGGGGGCAGAGTGGGTGGTAAGGGAGGGGGTGGGGGCAGGGGGGGAGAAATGACCCAAGCCTGTATGCACATATAAATAATAAAAGAAAAAAAACTACTGCTAAATGAGAAAAAAAAATCAAATGAATTTCCCTATGTAGGAAAACAAGGCTGCATTTAAATGCCAGTAGCTTTTGCAACACATTTATGGGACTTTAAAATTTTTTATTTGCATGGGCATATTTAAGGTATAAGCTCTTTCCTATTCAAACAAGAATGTTCAGGTTTAGAAATGTAAACAACTTTACATGCATTTATCACAACTATAGTTGATTTAAACTAAGCACTGAACCAACCAATTATCTTCAGCACAACTGGAACTAGATGCATCAGTTCCACTT
This sequence comes from Castor canadensis, assembly GCF_047511655.1. Classification (NCBI taxonomy): domain Eukaryota; kingdom Metazoa; phylum Chordata; class Mammalia; order Rodentia; family Castoridae; genus Castor; species Castor canadensis. The sequence goes on along the minus strand of NC_133397.1, from coordinate 97,519,557 downwards.
AAAAATGACCCATCTCCCTGTAGTCTGCCCGGTGGTCACTGGTTCAGGCCTTGACTTTCCTCAGCACAAACACAGAAGGCCTCTCCACCCCTTCTCCAGGATACACTCAACACTACTTGTGGTCCAAGATACTGATACCTAATTCCCATGGGTCTGAGCAAACACTGATGAAACCATCCAAAAATTAAAAAAAAAAAATTGGGAGATGTGACAGCCAGAGGTAAGGAAATTCCAAAATTTATGAAATTACCCACAAATCTCACCAAAATAACAACTTTTCTGTGAAATTTTTCCAAGCATTTTTTTAAAGTTCCCTAATGGCTTAGGTTGTGCTTTCAGGGTTTTTTCCCCCCAAAACTTGCTCTGTCACCCCTGTAATCCTTGCTCTTCCAGTACCTAATGACTCCAGCCATCCTCAAACTTCTCCCACCATCTTCACCCCATTTCTATTCCTTCCCTGACCTCTGACTCATATTCTCCCCTCTGTTTGTGAGCTTAACATCATTTTCCCCACAAACTAGTGGCCAGAACCACAGAAACCCAACATTCCCAAATCAACAAGCCCCTGCATACCTGTGTGCCATTGATAACTATGTTGGGCTGTTCTGCCCCAGAGTGAAGATCCTGACATGCCAGCATGGCAAATCAAGCTGCTTCCTATTTCAACTTCCTAGAAATTCTCAGCACCAATCAGAGTGCTATTCATAGAGTAATTATCAGTAATGTTTTTTGCCTCAAGATTTTAAAAAATGTGCTAGATTTCTGAGGGTGAGAGAAACATGATACCTCATATATTCCTTGTGGTTATGTAAATTGACACAACTTCCACAAATATAATTTGGTAATACTTGCAAAAAGTTGAAATATACATACCCTTAGGCTCTGAAATGCTATTCTTCAGTAATAAACCTATAAATAGAATGGTGTGAGTATAAAATTATAAATTATAAACATGTTCATTGCAATGGTGTTTGTCCTAAATGTTCATCAACAGCAGCCTAGTCAAATAGATCCTGTGTACATCATTAATTGTATCCAGCTGTTTAAAAAGAAAAGATCAAAAACATGTGTTCTGATGTGGATAATGTATAAGATTTATATGGAAAGAAAGGCAGAGAAAAGACTTACTTTTCCATTCCATACCCTTAGAAGTTTTTCAAGTGTATATTTACCTGTTCTTTTTTTTTCCAATTCATTTAATGGCAACTGGTAATCACAAAATTTCCCAACATAGGTTATACACTCTTTAGACAAGTCTGTACATTAGCACTTTTTATCTGTAAGTTATTACACTAGTTACTGTCATTTATCTTAAGGTCAATCACAGATAACCTAGAATCTGAGCCATTATTTGATCATACAAGATGATATAGATGATCACAAAATAAATAAGACCTGGTTTATTGTCAGAATTGATAAAGCCAGGCTTGGGTAAGAATTAAGTCTGGGAACACATGTATGGTCCTAATATAGTGAATGTTTAGCCTATCCTGACTATTATAAAATCAGTACAGAGAGAACATTTGCATTATGTTTATTTATTCTTTTTTTTTAAGGTTACTCAGCTGCAGGTTTTTGGTTTTTCTTTTTAATTTTTATTTTTTTATTATTCATATATGCATACAATGCTTGGGTCATTTCTCCCCACTGCCCTCACCCCCTCCCTTACCACCCACTCCACCCCCTCCCGGTCCCCCCCACGCACTCAATACCTGGTAGAAACTATTTTGCCCTTATCTCTTACTTTGTTGAAGAGAGAGCATAAGCAATAATAGGAAGGAACAAGTGTTATTGCTACTTGAGATAAGGATAGCTATACAGGGAGTTGACTCATATTGATTTCCTGTGTGTGTGTGTTACCTTCTAGGTAAATTCTTTTTGATCTCACCTTTTCTCTAGTTCCTGGTCTCCTTCTCCTATTGGCCTCAGTTGCTTTTAAGGTATCTGCTTTACTTTCTCTGCATTAAGGGCAACAAATGCTAGCTAGTTTTTTAGGTGTCTTACCTATCCTCACCCCTCCCTTGTGTGCTAAAGCTTTTATCATGTGCTCAAAGTCCAATCCCACTGTTGTGTTTGCCCTTGATCTAATGTCCACATATAAGGGAGAACATATGATTTTTGGTCTTTTGGGCCAGGCTAACCTCACTCAGAATGATGTACTCCAATTCCATCCACTTACCAGCGAATGATAACATTTTGTTCTTCTTCATGGCTGCATAAAATTCCATTGTGCATAGATACCATATTTTCTTAATCCATTCATCAGTGGTGGGGCAACTTGGCTGTTTCCATAACTTGGCTATTGTGAATAGTGCCACAATAAACATGGGTGTGCAGGTGCCTCTGGAGTAACCTGTGTGGTATTGCTGGATCAAATGGTAGATCAATGTTTAGCTTTTTAAGTAGCCTCCAAATTTTTTTCCAGAGTGGTTGTACTCGTTTACATTCCTACCAACAGTGTAAGAGGGTTCCTTTTCCCCACATCCTCGCCAACACCTGTTGTTAGTGGTGTTACTAATGATGGCTATTCTAACAGGGGTGAGGTGGAATCTTAGTGTGGTTTTAATTTGCATTTCCTTTATTGCTAGAAATGGTGAGCATTTTTTCATGTGTTTTCTGGCCATTTGAATTTCTTCTTTTGAGAAAGTTCTCTTTAGTTCACTTGTCCATTTCTTTATTGATTCATTAGTTTTGGGAGAATTTAGTTTTTTAAGTTCCCTGTATATTCTGGTTATCAGTCCTTTGTCTGATGTATAGCTGGCAAATATTTTCTCCCACTCTGTGGGTGTTCTCTTCAGTTTAGAGACCATTTCTTTTGATGAACAGAAGCTTTTTAGTTTTATGAGGTCCCATTTATCTATGCTATCTCTTAGTTGCTGTGCTGCTGGGGTTTCATTGAGAAAGTTCTTACCTGTACCTACTAACTCCAGAGTATTTCCTACTCTTTCCTGTATCAATATTAGAGTTTGGCGTCTGATATTAAGATCCCTGATCCATTTTGAGTTAATATTGGTATAGGGTGATATACATGGATCTAGTTTCAGTTTTTTGCAGACTGCTAACCAGTTTTCCCAGAAATTTTTGTTAAAGAGGCTGCTATTTCTCCATCATATATTTTTAGCTCCTTTGTCAAAGACAAGTTGGTTATAGTTGTGTGGCTTCATATCTGGGTCCTCTATTCTGTTCCACTGGTCTTCATGACTGTTTTTGTGCCAGTACCATGCTGCTTTTATTATTGTTTTATAATATAGCTTGAAGTCAGGTATCGTGATACCTCCAGCATTGTTCTTTTGACTGAGTATTGCCTTGGCTATTCGTGGCCTCTTGTGTTTCCATATAAATTTCACGGTAGATTTTTCAATCTCTTTAATGAATGTCATTGGAATTTTGATGGGAATTGCATTAAACATGTAGATTACTTTTGGGAGTATCGACATTTTTACTGTGTTGATTCTACCAATCCATGAGCATGGGAGATCTCTCCACTTTCTATAGTCTTCCTCAATCTCTTTCTTCAGAAGTTTATACTTTTCCTTGTAGAGGTCATTCACATCTTTTGTTAGGTTTACACCTAGTTATTTGATTTTTTTTGAGGTTATTGTAAATGGAATTGTTTTCATACATTCTTTTTCAGCTTGCTCACTGTTAGTGTATAGAAATGCTAATGATTTTTGTATGTTGATTTTATATCCTGCTACCTTGCTATAGCTATTGATGATGTCTAGAAGCTTCTGAGTAGAGTTTTTTGGGTATTTAAGGTATAAGATCATGTCATCTGCAAATAGGGATATTTTGACAGTTTCTTTACCTATCTGTATTCGTTTTATTCCTTCTTCTTGCCTAATTGCTCTGGCTAGGAATTCCAGTACTATGTTGAATAGGAGTGGAGATAGTGGGCATCCTTGTCTGGTTCCTGATTTTAGAGGGAATGGTTTCAGTTTTTCTCCGTTAAGTATAATGCTGGCTGTAGGTTTGTCATATATAGCTTTGATAATGTTGAGGTGCTTTCCTTCTATTCCTAGTTTTCTTAGAGCTTTTATCATGAAATGGTGTTGGATCTTTTCAAAGGGTTTTTGTGCATCTATTGAGATGATCAAGTGGTTTTTGTCTTTGCTTCTGTTAATGTGGTTTATTACGTTTATTGATTTTCGTATGTTGAACCACCCCTGCATCCCTGGGATGAAGCCTACTTGGTCATGGTGAATAATCTTTTTGATGTGTTGTTGAATTCGGTTTGCCATTATTTTGTTGAGGATTTTTGCATCAATGTTCATTAAGGAGATTGGCCTATAGCTCTCCTTTTTGGAGGTGTCTTTGCCTGGTTTTGAGATAAGTTTAATACTGGCTTCATAAAATGTGTTAGGCAGTTTTCCTTCCCTTTCTATTTAGTGGAGCAGTTTAAGGAGGATTGGTATCAGTTCTTCTTTAAAAGTCTGATAGAATTCAGCAGAGAATCCATCAGGTCCTGGGCTTTTCTTTTTGGGGAGACTCTTGATTGTTGCTTCAATTTCATTTTGTGTTAGAGATCTATTCAGTTAATTAATATCTTCTTGGTTCAGTTTTGGGTGAACATATGTATCTAGAAATCTGTCCATTTCTTTAAGATTTTCAAATTTATTTGAATATGTGTTCTCAAAGTAGTCTCTGATAATTTCCTGGACTTCCATGGTGTTTGTTGTTATCTCCCCTTTTGCATTCCTGATTCTACTAATTTGGGTTTTTTCTCTCCTCATTTTAGTCAGGTTTGCCAGGGGTCTATCGATCTTGTTTATTTTTTCAAAGAACCAACTTTTTGTTTCATTAGTTCTTTGTATGGTTTTTTGGTTTCTATTTCGTTGATTTCAACTCTTATTTTTATTATTTCTCTCCTATTTGTTTTGGGATTTGCTTGTTCTTGTTTTTCTAGGAGTTTGAGATGTATCATTAGGTCATTGACTTGGGATCTTTCAGTCTTTTTAATATATGCACTCATGGCCATAAACTTTCCTCTCAGGATTGTCTTTGCTATGTCCCATAGGTTCCAGTAGGTTGTGTTTTCATTTTCATTGACTTCCAGAAACTTTTTAATTTCCTCTTTTATTTCATCAAAGATCCATTTTTCATTAAGTAATGAGTTATTTAGTTTCTAGCTGTTTGCATGTTTTTTGTCTTTACTTTTGTTGTTGAGTTCTAGTTTTATTGCATTGTGATCAGATAGTATGCACGGTATAATTTCTATTTTCTTATATTTGCTGAGGCTTGCTTTGTGCCCTAAGATATGATCTATTTTGGCAAATGTTTCATGGCCTGCTGAGAGGAATGTATATTGTGTAGAAGTTGGATGATATGTTCTGTAGACATCAACTAGGTCCGTTTGATCTATTGTATATTTTAGATATTGCATTTCTTTATTGATTTTTTGTTTGGATGACCTATCTATTAATGATAATGGGGTGTTAAAGTCTCCCACAACTGCTGTGTTGGCGTTAATATATGCTTTTAGGTCTTTCAGGGTATGTTTGATGAAATTGGGTGCATTGACATTGGGTGCATATAGGTTAATAATTATTATTTCCTTTTGGTCTATTTCCTCTTTTATTAGTATGGAATGTCCTTCTTTATCTTGTTTGATCAATGTAGGTTTGAAGTCTACTTTGTCAGAGATAAGTATTGCTACTCTGGCCTGTTTTGGGGGGGTATTCAGTTGGTAAATCTTCTTCCAGACTTTCACCCTAAGCCTATGCTTATTTCTGTTGATGAGATGGGTCTCCTGTAAGCAACAAATTGTTGGATCTTCCTTTTTAATCCATTTCATCAAGCGGTGCTTTTTGATGGGTGAAATAAGACCATTAACATTAAGTGTTAATACTGATAGGTATGGGGTGATTCCTGTCATTAGTTGTCTTAGTTGTTTGAAGGTTTGATTGTGTGTACCTAAGTTGTGGTCTCTCTACTTTCTTTTTTTTTTCTTTTCCTGTAGTTTGGTGCTGCCTGTCCTTTTGTGGTTATGTTGGGTTTCACTTTCTGTGTGCAGAATCCCTTGAGGAATCTTTTGTAGTGGGGGCTTTGTGGTCACATATTGTTTAGTTTCTGCTTATCTATTTTGAATGATAGTTTTGCTGGATAGAGTATCCTGGGGCTGCATTTATTTTCATTCAGTGCCCAGAGATCTCACCCCATGCTCTTCTTGCTTTTAATGTTTCTGTTGAGAAGTCTGCTGTGATTTTGATGGGTTTACCTTTGTATGTTACTTGTTTTTTCTCTCTTACAGTCTTCAATATTCTTTCCTTAGTTTCTGAACTTGTTTTAATGATGATATGTCGTGGGGTAGTTCTATTTTAATCTGGTCTGTTTGGTGTCCTGGAGGCCTTTTGCATCTGTATGGGAATATCTTTCTCTAGATTTGGGAAATTTTCCATTATTATTTTGTTAAATATATTATGCATTCCCTTACTTGCACCTCTTCTCTGTCTTCAATGCCCATGATTCTCAAGTTTGGTCTTTTGATAGAGTCGGTGAGTTCTTGCATTTTCTTTTCACAGGTCTTGAGTTCTTTAATTAATAGTTCTTTGGTTTTTCCTTTAATTACCATTTCATCTTCGAGTTCTGAGATTCTGTCTTTTGTTTGTTCTATTCTGCTGGATTAGCCTTCTGTTTTGTTTGTCAATTCTGTTTTGTTCTTTTTTCTGAGGTTTTCCATATCCTGGGTCATTTCCTCTTTAATGATGTCTATTTTTGTCCTGAGTTCCTTTGTCTTTTTATTAATCATGTTCTCTGTTTCACTTTGGTGTTTATACAGTGCTTCTATGGCTTCCTTTATTTCTTCTTTTGCATTTTCAAATTCTCTATGTTTGATGTCTTGGAATTTCTTGAGTGTCTCCTGTACATTTTTGTTGACCATATCCAGTATCATCTCTATAAAATTCTCATTGAGTACCTGTAGTATGTCTTATTTTAAATTATTTTTGTGGGATTCATTGGGTTTTTTGGCATAGTTTATCTTCATTTTTTTGGAGTCTGGATCTGAGTGTCTGTTTTCTTCTTTTCCCTCTGGTTTCTGTTCTAATTTTTTGCTGTGGGGAAACTGGTTTCCCTGTTTTTTCTGTCTTCCTGTCATTGCCCTTGGTGTTGTTATTGTGGCTGTACTGGGTGCAATTAAGTATTTTCTGGCTTGTAATAATAGCACCAGTGATATTTAGAATGGAAGTGTGAGAGGGGATGGAAAGCAAAGAAGTTAAAGGAAAAGGGAAAAACAAATAATCAAGTAAAAAAATCAAAACAAAAAACAAACCAAAAAAGTTTCAAAGATATAAACATAGACAGTGTACTAATCAACCATAAGCTGAAAAGGCATTAGAGAGACAGAGAGAGGATTGAAAATAAAAATGGAAAGAATAAAGATGAGAATAAAAATAAAAAATAAGTAAATGAAAGAAAAATATATACATAAAAAATAAGATAAAATAAAACAAAAACAAAAAACCCTCCTAGTTCAAATGCAATGATGTTTCAGTCTTAATAATTTTGGTGTTCATCCCTTAGCCTCCAATCCTGGAGATGGTGCCTCAGATGTTGTTCTGTAGTTGTCTCATCAAAGGGGAAACATAAAGTAGAACAAAACCACACAAAACAAAAACAAAAACAAAACAAAACAAAAAAATCCCACAAAGTGTCCTTATTTCAAATGCAATACATTTTCAGTAAGTTTTTCAGCATGCAGACATAGTTCGGTTGTTTTCTTATCAAAGGTAGGAAGAGAGGAAAAAAAAGAGTCTGGAGACAGGTCTGTGAATGGCTATCTGCGGCTGTGGCTTGCCTGTCCACTGCTGTCAGCCTGCTGTTGCTGGCGGTGTTATTTATGCAGATCTCTGGGGTGAGCTTAGCACTCACCTGGCCCCACAGGCTTTGTTTACTCAGAGTTCTCCTGTGTGCGAGCCATTGCTACAAGCTTTCCCCTTTCTAAGCACACTGAGGGAGGTGACACTGCACCTGCTTACTCAGGCCAGCATGTTTGTTTAAAGCTCACATAGGAAGTGGGTCTTCCCCCCTCTCCTGTGGAGTTTTCCTCCCTCTGACACTCTCACAATCTTTCCTGCTCCTGGTTGCTGGGCGTGTGCCGCTGTTCCCGCCCTCTCCAGCCAAGCCCGGCTTGTTTATTTACAGTTCTGGGAAGGATTCCCCTCCCCCCTTCTTCAGTGCTCAGGGCACCCCACCCTCTTTGTTACATGTCTTTATTGTTCTTATTGCTTATTACTCAGTTTCTCTTTTTTCCCTGGGTGAGGGTTGGTCTGTCCAGGGGGCTATGCTGATCTGGCCCAGAGTTGTCTGTGGAAGTACTGCATATCACTTAGCTCACCTTGTCCACGTATTCCCAAGCCATCTGGGTGCAGGCGTCTGGCAGACCAGGGGCCCTCCTGGTTTTTCCGTTTAACATGAAGTGGAGATTCTCTGTGCAGGCTGGAAGTGTGGAGGGGTCAAAGTTTTGCCTCTTCTCTGTGGCCTTGCCTGCAAGGTGTGTCTCCAGCGTCTCTCCAAGATTTCACTTTAGGAGGCACACTTTCTGCTTCCTCCCTCTAGCCGCCATCTTGGAATCTCTATTCATTTATTCTTAAGGATAAAATGTTTAGCTGGATGATCCCCAGCACTGTGAAATATAATAACAACAAAAAGAAAATGAAACATTAAAAATATGTCTGTTATTTTGTCTGTAATAACATACAGGGCAAGCAAAAAGTACTAGTAAATTTGAAACCACAGCCTGGCCCTTTACTTATTCCCCAAGAGACATAAAAGCATATAAAATAATATCCACTGAGAGTGAAATGAGTAACCATTGACAAGCAACACCCAGAAAGATCCAGTGAAGTGGCAAAAGGCCTCACTCTGGACTGCTGCCATGCAGTAGTATCCCAAAAGTCAGAAAAAGTGCCCTGTTGTGGAGCAGGAGGTTTATGGGTGCTTTGGGAATGTGTCCTTGGAATACCAGTCAGACAGAGATCCCCTGCTCAAGTGCTAGCACTGTTGTGAGCATGGTCACTGCCCAAAGAATTCCAGGCCACCAGTCTAAATGAAGCACAAGAATTGGTCAGTATTCTAGAATCTATATTTTTCTAGGTTCAGTTGTACCGTGCCAGCTTTTAGCTCATGACTTATGACATAGTTGTGTAGTTGGGTGGAAAGATGGAGTTGCCAGAGCCATGTCATAAATTCTACCAGCCAGCCCTGGTGACACAGGATACATGAGTCAGTGTTTGTACTATCTGACTACTCTGTAATTTTTCTAGACTTTCAGGCTCTTCCACATCCAGGCCACCTCCCCTAACCACCTTGTCCCCACTGAGGACCTTCCAGCTGTCTCCCAGCTGCCCTCCCTGCAAGCTTAATTTTCTAGATCAACATGCTCCCCACACTTGCCCCTCCCACCTGGACAAATCAGGGCTCTTACCTTCATGAGGTCTTCTCCTTCAGCTCCACCAACTCCCAAGTAGCTTGATAAGAGTATTATATAGCTTCCCTCTTGATTACTTTCTAATCTCATTTGTACATCAGTTTTCATTCCCTAACAAGTTATGGATGCTTAGAGGGTGGGGCTAAGTATTATCTACTGTGGTATCTTCTCAGGGCCTGTTAGATTCCCACACAATACCTCCCAAAGAACTGTTGAATGACAAACCTCCTCTCCCTCATCCCAACCATCCAAAAGGCAGATTAGCCTGCTTCACTGGGACCACAAATATTTTTAGGAATGTGAGCCCAGATAACCCTCCAATGAATATTGATGGACAAAGAGTAGAGAAAATAAAGAGGGCAGTTTGCCCCTGTGAGTCTTCAGATGCAAGTTAGCTGAGGAAAATGCAAAAGCATGAATTTCCCATGAGGCCTGGTACTTGGGCCTCTCCAACACAGGGTAACATATCCATCAACAGTAACAGCTACCTCTTCTGGCTACTTAAATTTTCCTAGCCCCAAGTGGGATCCAGAACTCTTCTCCCAAGAAGACAGGTTTTGCCTGTCCATGTGGTCCTTTTGTATAGCTCTCTCCTCCCCTGCCTTAGCAGTCCCCCAAATCCATCCCAGCCTTTAGGAGTCTAACAATTGAGATGCGGAGACCATATCAGCCCCTCATGGAGAGAACTTAGCACACACCCAGCCACCAGTCCGGTTTCCTTAAGGATCAGGCCTGGTACAGGCTCACACCAGGGTCAGGCCTTCAGCCTCCTCAGGTCTTTCCTGGAAAACCTGTGCTCCCACCCATTCCAAATCCAAAATGTAAATTCTTCCATCTATACACACACCAACTCATCAGATTGATAAGGAACTGAGATTGCTTTTTGTTGGTAGTAGTGTAAAAGTATTGTTTTGGGGTTTTTTGAGACAATCAACTTGAAAAGCTCTCAAACAACCTCTGTAGACAAAACTAATTGAATCAATGGCATTTGTCATTAACTCAGTATCCAGCCCCTCCCTTCAGAAGTCCAGGGGATGATTCTGAAAATTCTAACCCTCTGTTACATGGTTGAGTCCTCTGGTGACCAGTCCTATCCTCCAAGAGTCACCTCATTGACATAAACTTAGTATGCTATGCTTGAAAGAGGCTTATTATGAGTAGTAAAGTAATTCCTTTCATCTGTATCACTCAGGAAATTTCAAGGCTTTTAGGAACTCTGTGCCAGGAATGGGGGTTGAAGACCAATTATAAATATCTGGAGTTTTGTTGTTGTTGGTGGTGTTGCTTTTGAAGACAGGGTCTTATTATGTAACCCAGCTGGCTGTTAACTCATGTCTTAGCCTTCCCAGTGCTGGGATTACAGGTGTGCACCATGAAACACAGCTATATGTACTTTTATTACATCACAATGTCACACTTTCCTTTGCTATACACTAGTTAAATCAGGATCTCAGAATGTGGAAACCAGAAATCAGTGACTGCTTTGTTTTTGCTGTCATGTTACCCAAGTGGGTCTAATGCACATAGCCAAGGTTGAGAGCCACACTGTAGAGTACTAAGCTGTGTTATTTTATGCTGCTCTTGGCTGTTAACAGTTTGTCAGAAATTAAAAGGATGGAGCAGTTCAGGCATTGGTTAATTCCACAGTATGATGACATCATCAGGAACCCAGGTTCTTCTTGAGACTGTGCTGAGGGTTTGTCATGCCCAGTGTTTTGGCCAATGGTTCCAGAGTAGGTCCAGTGGAAAATTGAAAGAAGGCACATGGAGCCAGGGGCAATTGCATATAAGCAACTTTATTGCATGCAACATGACAGGAGAATGTAGGAGGGAAGGAGAGAGACAAGTAGAATCAGCTGTCCCTGCCTCTTAATGGAGAAGAACAAAAGTGGCCCAAAGACAGTTACAGAGCAGCTTGGGCTCCTCATCACATACTGTTACATAAGGGTACTTTGCCATCCACCTGGGGTCTGATGGCTCAAGACTGCACTACCAGGGCTGCTGCACTTCCCAAGGCTGCACCTGCATGACTAAGAATATTGTCTCCTCACACTCCATCCACTCATGCAGATGCATCCTTGTATGGTATTTGGGCCCATAAAGATGCTCCCTGAACCCAGAGGCCACAACAACAGTATAATAAGCAACAAGTAACTACTAAGAATATGGCTAAACTGGCATATCCTAAAACTACTCATCATCAGGTTAACCCTAGGTTACTCCACCATTTTTGTAAAGGATCACCTGTAAGGGCATCTATTTGTATTACTTCCTTATCCAAAGGATGAACTCTCCCAGCCCTGATCTTGGACAATGTATTCACTTCTACATGTCCAGGATGACGAGTGGGCTGATGTACAGACACATGTGTAATCAACACTTGTTTATGATGTCTCCAGTCTCATAAGTCTTACCACAGCTGCATACCCTGTAGGGTACCTCATCTCATTTGCCAGTCTTGTCTTTTCCATTGTGGCAACCAAAGAGTTAACCCCTTATATACAGCCCAACTGCCTGTAGCAATGTATATGGGGGGATCGTCCTCTTTCATAATATGCCATACAGCACATAATTCAGCCCACTGAGCACTTTGTCCACAGCCTTGTTCATATCATAGTACTTTAGGATCCACCCAGTATCCCATAGCTACCCATAAGGCAGGCACTCCCTGGCAACAGCCATCAGTATACCAAATAGTGAGGTAGGGGAATCATCCCTACTTGATATGGACTAGGGTCCATTCCTATATCTGGGACATCAACTTTATCAGAAGTAAATTCCAAGGGTCCTGAAACAACTGCCAGCTGTTCCCCTAATGGACTGGACTATAGATGGGCACATTGTTCCAAGTAGGCTCCCCACTTGGCCAATGTGGGAATTTGAGTCATTCTGTCCTGGCAGTATTAGACCAAGATTGTATCCATCCTGCTATGGGATATTTAGTCTAGACTTTAGGGCTTCTATAGCTATTAGAGTGGCATACACTGCCACTAGCTGTTTCTCAATTAAAGTGTAGTGGATTTCAGCTCCTTTTCATAATTGAGACCAAAAACCAATAGGCACTTGCATACCATCTTGTTTTTGCTGTAGACCCCAAACATAGCCTTTAGTCTCTACAGTTACATCCAGTTCAAATGGTTCACTGTTCCTAATAACAGTAAGAACATGTACTTGAGCTAAATATTTGGACTTAAGGAAGGCAGTCTGTTCCAAGTCAGTCCAATCCCATGTCATGCCCTTTCAAGTTAGGGCATACAGAGGAGCTACAGTTAAAACCATGTGTCCAATAAATGCTCTCCAATATCCCAAAAGGCCTTGGAAGGCTTGCAACTGTACTTTGTTCTCTGGTATCAGAAACTCCTGTGTGTGGAGGATTCCCAGGCGAGCAGCCACACTGGTCTGGCAGGAAAAGAGTTAAGGCAATTGTATCTTGCCCTGGCTGGAAACAAGTAGAGCAACCTGCTCACTTGCAATAAAGTCTTGCTTGCAATAGAGGTGATTGCATAAACACTCTGACTATCAGGGCCCGGCTGGTGTCTGTATTACCTCCTCAATTCTTGCTTGCACACCTAGTAAGCTTTTGAACCTGCTAAACTTCCTCTAAACAGAGTATTTAACTGCTGCTTATTACACATTAAAGTTGAACCTGATCTCTGAATCTGTTCCCTGAGTGTTTCTCAGTCGTCCTCCTCCCCACTGGGCTAACAGAAACCCACCACACTGCAACACCTGTGTTTTGTCAATAATGGGGTCAGGAATCACCCGAGTCTTACTGGACCATACAACACCCAAGAATTTGACAGAACAGCCAGGTCCTTGCATTTTGGCCTCATTGACTGCCCAACTCCATCGTGATAAGGCTGATTAAAGGGATACTAATGCAGCTTCTAGTTCTGCAAGAGAATGAGAGGTTAATAAAATGTCATCAATATAATGAGCCAGGTATAAACCAGAATGTGTCTAAGTAGCCAAATCCTTGGCAACCAAATTATGGCATAGTGTTGGACTATGCACATATCCTTGAGGTAACACCAAAAATGTCCATTGGCGATCTTGCCAGGTAAAGAAGGCAAATTGATCTTGACTTTCTGGCACCAAGTCTATAGAGAAGAAAGCATTAGCCAATCTTGTCCTAGGTGCAAGGTCAATTTGTCCAAAATGTACTCAGCTGAGGGCATGGCAGCATGTAAAGGCAGAGTAACTTTATTAAGCTACCAATAGCCCTCAGTCATGTGCCATGTTCCATCCTGTTTCTGCTCGGGCCATTTGGGAGAATTATAAGGACTATGCACAGGACAGACAATTTTTGCTTTTTCCAGTTCTGCAATAGTGCCTATTATCTCTTCATAAGTTCTTCTAACAGCAACTTATACTGTTTCACACATGTTATCCATGTAGGTGCTGGATGGCCCAGCACCAACGTTTTTTATTACACATATGCATAGCTGAAATTCTCCCGCAGTACTGTTTAGCCACAGTCCTTGGAGGACATCCAAGATGTCTTCTGGCACTGGGGATATATACACCCTATATAGCCGGGGTGCCAATCATCCAATTCCCAATGTCACTGTGTCTCCACGACTTAGATGGAGTGCCTATCATATCCATGCATTACAGCTGTGGGCCCTTGAAATTTTGTAGGGTTGCCAAATACCAAAGTCCGTTTGGCCCTTGTATCCACCAAGGCAAGCACATTTTGTACATTGCAGGTGAACCAATATATATGCAGTTCCACATGAGGCCATAGGTCATGTGGATCCCCTACTACCATATATCCCAGCCATCTCATCAATCCTTGTTTATCACGTCTTATAAAGTCAACACCGGATCTTCACCTTCCTGCTTGCTTGACACTCCTTGCTTTTGGTATACTTCTGTTCAGTAAAAAGGTCCTTCCACAGGGCAAACAGCACAGCTGTAGATCGCCTGTCTATATCTGCAGGACCTACCCCAGCTGCAATTGAGTCAGTCCACATAATATGATGGGACAATTTTGCCAGACCCATCATGGCTGTTTTTTGTTAGATCCCAGCTTTTCCTTTCTTCCTTTCCCCATCTTTGTTCCAGCAAACTGCACATTGTTGCACTCCCTTGCTTTTTTGATTTATCTCCATGTCACCCAAGCTAGCCATAGTCTGAGTGACATCATAAATGATACAGTCTACAATGTGGCAGAAGAGCGAGCCAGGGCCAAGGCTATCAACATATCTTTCATTTTTGTAGTGCAACACTGGTCATCAGGGCTGGTGTAGTCTATTTGAAATATCATATGCTGCATTCCCATTTCCCACAACACTTGCACCAGTTCAGCATATGATGTCCACTTTGTGGGAAGAGCTGGCATCTCTCCCTCATTTCCCATACATCCCAGGCAATGGCCATTCACCAGCTTAACATAGACAGGGTTCCCATATCATCTGGGGCCTCTCATACAACATTTTGTTTGTGCTGTTGAAGGGAAGAATTGCTGGTAATAGAACTCAGGTGATGCATCTCCTGAGGGGAATAATATCAAAGTATCAGCCCCCTCATCCTATAAGCTCAGCATCTATAAAATAGATTCCCCAGGCTTTTGCTGAGACTGGCCAGCTCTCTTAACCCCTCTGGAATATACTGCAAATAAGTAGTATGCTCCTTAACTTCTGGAGCTCCCACTGGCTGACCATATTGGTTTAATTGCTGATCATGCTCTAATTGGTGTTTAACAACAGGCCAGGCTCCCATCATTACCGAGGTAGGAGGGGGTAAGCTGCCCAAGCTAGAGGCCGCTGACTCATGGACTTGTTCTTCTAGCTTGGTTACCTTGGCTTCCAATGAAGTCTGCCAAGTCCTCATAGGGCATAACTGAGCTTGCAAAGCCAGTACCTCCACATTTTGCAGCCACACAGCTTGTTAAAACAGCCACACCACCTGGCAGGATGATTTATGATGCTCATCAGGAAGTGAGCCCAACACCCATGAACAGCCATTTCCAAGGCAGCTTGAGTTGCCACCGGGTCCTCCCAAGCCTCCACAGGAGCCCAGTGCAGTAACAAAGCCACCAGTGGGTACCACAAATAAGTTGGGGCCACATCTCATGCATTTCATCTGAATATTACTGACAGATCATGACAACTGCACAAGTTTGTCATGCCCAGTGCTTTGGCCAACAGTTCCAGAGTGAGTCCAGTGGAAAATTGAAAGAAGGCACATGGAGCCAGGGGCAATTGCATATAAGCAACTTTATTGCATGCAACATGACAGGAGAATGTAGGAGGGAAGGAGAGAGACAAGTAGAACCAGCTGTCCCTGCCTCTTAATGAAGAAGAACAAAAGTGGCCCAAAGATAGTTACAGAGCAGCTTGGGCTCCTCATCACATACTGTTACATAAGGGTACTTTGGCATCCACCTTGGGTCTGATGGCTCAAGACTGCACTATCAGGGCTGCTGCACTTCCCAAGGCTGCACTTGCATGATTGAGAATGTTGTTTGCTCAGGGTTTCACTTCACTGGTGCTTCCACAGGTTGGAGGCCCAGCTGGGATATCACATCCTTATACCCCAGGTATACAGGCAGGAAAGGCACCTGGTAAGTAGAGCATATTGGCCACAAAGCCCCATCTTCCTCACCTCCCTGTAGCAATACCTTTCTGAACCCATCACCTGGCCTGGTCTGTTGTTTATCTCTTGATCCCTCTGGTGTCAGGGTATTTGCTCTGCTTATTCTAAGGAGCAAGACTCACTGATGTCCTCAAAGATTGAACTAGTAGAAAGTAACAGTGGAATAAAAGAGGTAGCTGCTGTGGGCTGGGCCATCAACAGCTCCTTTGATTCTAATCCCACCAGCTGCAGTAGACATTCAGGTAGTGCAGGGCAGAGCCTGCCCTTTCTGTGCACCCTTATCCTGTGCCTGGGTACTCTTCTCATGGGCACTCCTCATCCTCAGCCATACACCACACTCCTGTGTTGATGAAAAAAATATTTATCTCTAGGCCCCACCTCCAGAGAGTCTGACAGTTGGCCTAAGATGGAGCTTGGACATTGTTATGGACTGAAAATGTTTCCTAAATCCATGTTGAACCCCTAACCCCCAGGACCTTGAAATATGACTGTATTTGGAGGCAATGGTATTTAAAGTGGTGATTATTATGATATCATTAGGGCAGGACCTAATTCTATATGACTGTTGCCCTAAGAAGGGAAGAAGACACAGACATACATAAAAGCGAGAACAGAGAGAAGACACCCATCTATAAGCCATGGAAAGTGGCCTCAGGAGAAAACAAACCTGAAAACATTTTGATCTCAGGTGGATAGACCCTAGAACAATCAGAGAGGGAAGGACTGTCTTTGAAGCTACTCAGTCTGTGTTCCTTTATGAGGGCAGCCCTGAGGAACAAATATAGACATAGGTTTTTAACATAAGTATGTGATTCAGATCCACAGTAGGGTTGAAAGCTTTTTCTCCAGATCCTAGTTTGAAAGCCAAGTTTCTTCAGCCAAGATGCCCCACCACTGACGAATGGATTAAGAAAATGTGGTATCTATACACAATGGAATTTTATGCACCCATGAAGAAGAACGAAATGTTGTCATTCACTGGTAAATGGATGGAATTGGAGAACATCATTCTGAGTGAGGTTAGCCTGGCCCAAAAGACCAAAAATCATATGTTCTCCCTCATATGTGGACATTAGATCAAGGGCAAACACAACAATGAGATTGGACTTTGAGCACATGATAAAAGCAAGAGCACACAAGGAAGGGGTGAGGATAGGTAAGACACCTAAAAAACTAGCTAGCATTTGTCGCCCTTAACGCAGAGAAACTAAAGCAGATACCTTAAAAGCAACTGAGGCCAATAGGAAAAGGAGAGCAGGAACTAGAGAGAAGGTTAGATCAAAAAGAATTAACCTAGAAGGTAACACCCACGCACAGGAAATCAATGTGAGTCAATGCCCTGTATAGCTATCCTTATCTCAACCAGCAAAAACCCTTGTCCCTTCCTGTTATTACTTATACTCTCCCTGCAACAAAATTAGAAATAAGGGCAAAATAGTTTCTGCTGGGTATTGGGTGGGGGGAGAGGGAGGGGGCGGAGGGGGTGGTAAGGGAGGGGGTGGGGGCAGGGGGGAGAAATGAACCAAGCCTTGTATGCACATATGAATAATAAAAGAAAGAGGAAAAAAAAAGAGAGCCAAGTTTCCTAAAGACCACCTGGACCCCACCCCCAAGGGTTTAGATTTATTTGATTAGATGGGACAATAAGTCAACAGTATTTTTGCAGCACCTCAGGTAATATCCTGGGTCACAGGTAAGGACAACTCTCAGCCTTCCTCAGCTCTGGCAAAGATCACAGAAACTCTCTCTCCAGCAAGAAGTCAGGGAGCCTCACATTCCTGAAATGCTTCCCTATCTTTGTGATCTAGCACAGTAATTCTGGATGAAGACAGATAAACGTTTTAAAATGAAAACACTGGAAGGGCAGTTTGAGAGTGGGGGACTATTTGTAGTTGATAGTTTCACTGGATTCCTTGGCTTCCTTCATGAGAATTTGTTTCCTCTCAATGCTTAACCATTCAGATACCCTGAAAATTAGAAATTTAAGTTAAGGAAGAAAGAGAGTTGTGAATTATAAAATATAAAGTGGGCTGGGGATGTGACTTAATGGTAGAGGGTTTGCCTAGCATGAGTGAGTCCCTGAGTTCATCCCAGCACAGCAAAATAAGAGTAAAATCTATGCTTCTTTCCACCCCACTAGCTCTTTCCAAAGGTAGATACTTTTAGTCATTTCTTATGTATCCTTCCAGAAGAAAAGTTTTGTATCTACACCAGCATGTGACTAATCTCTACATTTTTATACAAATGGGAAATACATATATATGTATGCCTATCTATCACTTGATTGATAGATAGATATACTTATACACAAAAATATAGATATTCTTGTTTCTGGATAGTTTTAAACTTCATGACATATTGCACTTGAAACCTTCACTTTGATTTTCACACATTCAAGTTTCTCTCACTTAAAGTCTAAATCTCTCTCTCTTTCTCTCTCTCTCTCTCTCTCTCTCTCTCTCTCTCCATTTGGTTCTAGCAGCTACCTTATTTTTCTCCTTGATTCTGAAGGCACACTTTTCACACATTATCCATATCCTAGTCTATTCCTCCTCTCTCATTTTTTGTTCAGCCCTCCCCCACCCTGCATCTGCCTTCATTGGCACAGGTATTGCTAATGTCCCCAGTGGCTTCCAGGCACTAAATCCAACTCATCTAACTTGATGGTAGTGTCACCAGACCTGCTGACCACTTTCTTCTTCCAAAATGCTCCTTCCCCCATCCTTGCCTTGTCTACATGCTTGTGGCATTTGAGGCTCTCCAGGTTTTGATCAAAGCCTCTTCTCTTCTCTGCTACCTAGAGTGGTGACAGGCTCATAGTAATTAGGAAGACTGTTAGAAGAATCATTCACAAGTAAGTGAAGAAAATGCAATAAATGTATCTTGGGAATCTTTCCAGGTCAGCACAGACAGTTCCAGCTCATACTTTTTAATGGCTGGTGGAATTTGATTTTACAAAGAACTAGACCAGAAGATTCCAAGATGGCAACTAGAGGGAGGAAGCAGAAAGCATGCTTCCTAAAGTAAAATCTTGGAGAGATGCTGGAGATACACCTGGCAGGATAAACCACCAAGAAGAGGCAAAACTCTGACACCTCCACAACCCTAGCCCACGAGTAGCATCCCCACTCCACATAAAATGGAGAAACCAGGAGGGCTCCCGCGCCGCCAGGACACCAACTCCTAACCTGCTTGGCAGACCCACAGGTGAGCAAATAAGCAGCACACAATACTCCCACAGACAACCCTGGGACAAATTAGCATAGCCCCCTGGACAGACTGACTCCTGCCCAGGGATAAAAGAAAAAAACAAACTGAATAACAAACAAGCAGCTGAAAAAAAAAAGACATATAGCAAAGAGGGCAGGGTGCCCTGAGCTCCAGAGAGTGGAGGAGGGGCACTCCCTCATGTGAACTGTAAATAAAAAAGCTAGCCAAAGAAGGCAGGAGCGGTGGCACCTGCCAAGCAACCTTGGAGTGCAGAAAGCTTGTAACAGTGGCTGTCATGTGGAAAGCTCCACTGGGGGGTGAGGGGCACTTCCCCACACAAACTATAAATAAACAACCAAGCCAGAGAAGGCAGGTATGGTGCCACCTCCCGCAGTGTGCTTGGAGAGTGGCAGGTGTCCAACATCAGCTAAAGTGTGGCATGCGCCACCAGAGAGTGGGGGAGGGGCACATCCCCAAGTGAACTCTAAATTAAAAAAGACTGCAATTGCAACAGGCAGATAGGGCTGTATACTGGACAAAACAAAAGGGGCATGAGTCCAGGAGATTCTAAATAAACAAAGCGTGCAAGGCTACATGAGTGTAAACCTCATTCCTGAGATCTGCAATAAATAAAGCCTGCTGCAGCAGCTGGCTGACAGTAGGTAGCAGGTGAGACACAGCCTCAAATAGACATTCACAAAGCTGTCTCCAGCCTCTTTTTTTTTTCCTTTGATGAGACAATGACAGAACTACTACTCAAACACCAACACCAGAACTGGATGATGAAGGACTAACTGAAACTTACTGCATTTGAAATTGGGATATCTTTTTTTTTCTTTTTTCCCCTTTGATGAGACAGAACTACTACTCAAACTCAAACAAAACGAAGATAAACTATGCCAAAGAAGACAACAAGAACCTCTGAAAGAAGAAATCCTGCAAGTAATCAATGAGAATTTTATAGAGATGATACTGGATATGGTCAACCAAAATGTACAGGAGACACTCAAGAACCTCTAAGATAACAAAAATAGAGAATTTGAGAAAGCACAAGAACAAATAAAAGAAACTATAGAAGCATTGCATAAACACCAAAGTGAAACAAAGAACACAATAAATAAAGAGATAAATGAAGTCAGGATGAAATTAGACAATATTAAAGAGAAAACAATTCAGGACATGGAAAACCTCAGAAAAAAGAATGAAACAGAAATGCAAAACAAAATGGAAGGCCAATCCAGAAGACTAGAATAAGCAGAAGACAGAATCACAGAACTCGAAGATAAAATGGTAATTAAAGGAAAAACTGAAGAACTATTAGTTAAACAACTCAAGACCTGTGAAAAGAAAATGCAAGAACTTACTGACTCAATTGAAAGACCAAACCAGAAAATCATGGACATTGAAGAAGGAGATGTAGTGCAAGCCAAAGGAATGCACAGCATATTCAACAAAATAGTAACAGAAAATTTCCCAAAACTAGAGGAAACTATGCCCATACAGGTACAAAAAGCCTCCAGAACAAGAAACAGACCTGACCAAAATAGAACTACCCCACAACATATTATCATTAAAACAACAAGCACAGAGTATAGCGAAAGAATATTGAAGGCTGTGAGAGAAAAAACAAATAACATTCAAAGGTAAACCCATCAAAATCACAGCAGATTTCTCAACAGAAACATTAAAACCAAGAAGAGGTCTTCCAGGAACTGAATGAAAATAACTTTAACCCTAGGATACTCTACCCAGCAAAACTATCATTCAAACTAGATGGAGCAATAAATTCTTCCATGATGAGCTGAAACTAAAACAATATATGACCAACAAGCCACCACTACAAAAGATTCTTCAAGGGATTCTGCACACAGAAAGTGAAACCCAACATAACCATGAAGGGACAGGCAGCACCAAACTACAGGAAAAGAAAAAGCAAGAAAGTAGAGAGTAACCTCAACTTAGGTACACATAATCAAACCTTCAAACAACTAAGACAACCAAATGACAGGAATCACCACATACCTATCAATACTAACAAAGTTAATTGATTTAATTCCCCATCAAAAGGCACTGTTTGACAAACTGGATTAAAAAGAAAGATCCAACAATTTGTTGCTTATAGGAGACCCATCTCATCAATAAAAATAAGCATAGACTTAGGATGAAAGGCTGAAAGAAGATTTACCAAGCCAATGGCCCCTGAAAACAGGCAGGAGTAGCAACACTTATCTCTGACAAAGTAAACTTCAAACCTACATTGATCAAACAAGATAAAGAAGGACATTCCATATTAATAAAAGGGGAAATAGACCAAAAGGAAATAACAAATATCAACCTATATGCACACAATATCAACACACCCAATTTCATCAAACATACACTGAAGGACCTACAAGCATATATTAACTCCAACACAGCGGTATTGGGAGACTTTAACACCCCACTATCATCAATAGATAGGTCATCCAAACAAAAAAATCTATAAAGAAATCCTAAATCTAAAATATACAATAGATCAAATGGACCTAGTTGATGTCTACAGAACATTTCATCCAACTTCTACACAGCATACATTTTTCTCAGCAGCCCATGGAACCTTCTCCAAAATTGATTATATCCTAGGGCACAAAGCAAGCCTCAGCAAATATAAGAAAGTAGAAGTTATACCACGCATTCTATCTGATCACAATGCTATAAAACTAGAACTCAACAACAAAAATAAAGACAAAAAACATGCAAACAGCTAGAAACTAAATAACTCATTGCTTACTGAACAATGGGTCATTGATGAAATAAAAGAGGAAATTAAAAAGTTCCTGGAAGCCAATGAAAATGAAAACAAAACCTACCAGTTCCTATGGGACACAGCAAAAGCAGTCCTGAAAGGAAAGTTTATAGCCATGAGTGCACGTACTAAAAACACTGAAAGATCCCAAATCAATGACCTAATGATACATCCCAAATTCCTAGAAAAACAAGAACAAGTAAATCCCAAAACAAACAGAAGGAGAGAAATAATGAAAATAAGAGCTGAAATCAATGAAATAGAAACCAAAAAATCATACAAAGAATAAATGAAACAAAAAATTGGTTCTTTGAAAAAATAAACAAGATCGATAGACCTCTGGCAAACCTGACTAAAATGAGGAGAGAAAAAACCCAAATCAGTAAAATCAGGAATGCAAAAGGGGAGATAACAACAAACACCATGGAAGTACAAGAAATCATCAGAGACTATTTTGAGAACATATATTCAAATAACTTTGAAAATCTTGAAGAAATGGACAGATTTCTAGATAGATACTTATGACCACCCAAAATTGAACCAAGAGGATATTAATCACCTGAATAGATCTATAACACAAAATGAAATTGAAGCATCAATAAAGAGTCTCCCAAAAAAGAAAAGTCCAGGACCTGAAAGATTCTCTGCTGAATTCTATCAGACCTATAAAGAAGAACTAATAACAACCCTCCTTAAACTGTCCCATTAAATAGAAAGGGAAGGAATATTGCCTATAGCATTTTATGAAGCCAGTATTACACATATTTCAAAACCAGGCAAAGACACCTCCAAAAAAGGAAAAATGAACATTGATGCAAAAATCCTCAATAAAATAATGGCAAACCAATTTCAACAATACATCAAAAAGATCATTCACCATGACCACATTGGCTTCATCCCAGGAATGCAGGAGTGGTTCAACATACACAAATCAACAAATGTAATACACCACATTAACAAAAACAAAGACAAAAACCACTTGATCATCTCAATAGATGCAGAAAAAGCCTTTGATAAGATCCAACACCATTTCATGATAAAAGATCTAAGAAAACTAGGAGTAGAAGGAAAGTACCTCAACATTATAAAAGCTATATATGACAAACCTGCAGCCAGCATTATACTTAATGGTGAAAACCTGAAACCATTCCCTCTAAAATCAAGAATGAGACAAGGATGCCCACTATTCCTACTCCTATTCAACATAGTACTGGAATTCCTAGCCAGAGCAATTAGGCAAGAAGAAGGAATAAAAGGAATACAAATAGGTAAAGAAACTGTTAAAATATCCCTATTTCCAGACAATATGATCCCATACCTTAAAACCCAAAAACTCTACTCAAAGCTCCTAGACACCATCAACAGCTATAGCAAGGTAGCAGGATGTGAAATCAACATAGAAAAATCATTAGCATTTCTATACACTAATAATGAACAAACTGAGAAAGAATATATGAAAACAATTCCATTTATAATAGCCTCAAAAAAATCAAATACCTAGGAGTAAACTTAACAAAGGATGTGAATGACCTCTACAAGGAAAACTATAGACTCCTATAGAAAGTGGAGAGATCTCCCATGTTCATGGATTGGTAGAATCAACATAGTAAAAAATGTCTATACGCCCAAAGCCAATCTACATGTTTAATGCAATTCCCATCAAAATCCCAATGACATTCATCAAAGAGATTGAAAAATCTACCGTTAAATTTATTTAGAAACATAAGAGACCACAAATAGCCAAGGCAATACTCAGCAAAAAGAACAACACTGGAGGTATCACAATACCTGACTTCAAAGTATATTACAAAGCAATAGCAATAAAAACAGCATGGTACTGGCACAAAAACACACATGAAGACCAGTGGAACAGAATAGAGGACCCAGATACAAAGCCACACAACTCTAACCAACTTATCTTTGACAAAGGTGCTAAAAATATTCGATGGAGAAAAGACAGCCTCTTCTACAAAAACTGCTGGTAAAACTGCTTAGCAGTCTGCAAAAAACTGAAACTAGATCCATGTTCATCACCCTGTACTAGTGTCAACTGAAAATGGATCAAGGACCTTAATATCAGAATCCAAACTCTAAAGTTGGTACAGGAAAGAGTAGGAAATACTTTGGAAATAACAGGTATAAGCAAGGACTTCCTCAGTGGAACCCCAGCAGCTCAGCAACTAAGAGATAGCATAGATAAATGGGACTTCATAAAACTAAAAAGCTTCTCCTCAACAAAATTAATGCTCTCTAAACTGAAGAGACCACCCACAGAGTTGGAGAAAATATTTGCCAGCTACACATCAGACAAAGGTCTGATAACCAGAATATATAGGGAACTCAAAAAACTAAACTCTCCCAAAATTAATGAACAAATAAAGAAATGGGCAAGTGAACTAAACAGAACTTTCTCAAAAGAAGAAATTCAAATGGCCAAAAAGCACATGAAAAAATGCTCACCATCTCTAGCAATAAAGGAAATGCAAATTAAAACCACACTAAGATTCCACCTCACCCCTGCTAGAATAGCCATCATCAAAAACACCACTAACAGGTGTTGGTGAGGATGTGGGGAAAAAGGAACCCTCATATACTGCTGATGGGAATGCAAACTAGTACAACCACTCTGGAAAAAAATTTGGAGGCTTCTTAAAAATCTAATCATAGATCTACCATATGATCCAGCAATACTGTTCTTGGGGATATACCCAAAGGAATGTGACACAGGTTACTCCAGAGGCACTTCCACACCCATTTTTATTGCAGCACTATTCACAATAGCCAAGTTATGGAAAGAGCCAAGATGCCCCACTACTGATGAATGGATTAAGAAAATGTGGCATTTATACACAGTGGAATTTTATGCAGCCATAAAGAAAAACAAAATGTTATCATTCGCTGGTAAATGGATGGAATTGGAGAACATCATTCTGAGCGAGGTTAGCCTGGCCCAAAAGACCAAAAATCGTATGTTCTCCCTCATATGTGGATATTAGATCAAAGGTAAATACAAAAAGGGGATTGGACTTTGATCACATGATAAAGCGAGAGCACACAAGGGAGGTGTGAGGATAGGTAAGACACCCGAAATACTAGATAGCATTTGCTGCCCTCAATGCAGAGAAACTAATGCAGAAACTTTAAAGTGACAGAGGCTAATAGGAGAAGGGGACCTGGAACTAGAGAAAAGGTTAACTTGAGAAGAATTAATTTAGAATGTAACGCATATGTACAGGAAAGCAATGGGATTAAACTCCCTGTATAGCTATCCTTATCTCAACTGTGTCCTTTCTATTGTTGCTTATACTCTCTCTTCAACAAAATTAGAGATAAGAGCAAAATGGTTTCTGCCTGGTAGCAGGATGGTAGGGGAAGAGTGGAAGGGTGGGGGGAAGGGCGGAGAAATGACCCAAACATTGTATACACCTATGAATAAAAGAAAAATAAATAAATACAAAAATTAAAGAAACAAACCTATTTAACCATTCCCCTATTAATGGCCTCTTGGGTTTATGATTTCTTATGATTTACATCAAGGGCTGCAGTAAATATTCTTCTACAAATATTTTGGGCTATGTTGCATGGTAAATTCTTACAAGAGAATTACTGAGTCAAAGGAGTGTGTTTTTAATTTTTGTAAACATTGTCTTTCCATAGTATATTCCAATGCCTTCTCTCCCCCACAGCATATGGCAGAGAGCTCTTCTCTTCCCCCACCTCCACTCCCATTGCTGGTTGTCACCCTTGAAGATGCTTGTCAATCTGAGAATGAAAAATGAACTAGCAATTTTGATTTGCATTTCCTTCATTATGATACTGGTAACAAAAATGCTTCAAGACAAGAGCAGGCAGTCTTGAATTGTTTGGGTTAGAGGCACAGAAGGGTGGATAAAGAGTGAATGGTTTTCCATAAAAG
The DNA here is from genome assembly GCF_047511655.1 of Castor canadensis. Taxonomy (NCBI): domain Eukaryota; kingdom Metazoa; phylum Chordata; class Mammalia; order Rodentia; family Castoridae; genus Castor; species Castor canadensis. Next base: position 97,493,619 of record NC_133397.1, on the reverse strand, counting down.
CAGAGATGTACCCAGCAGGATGCTTGTCCTGTGTGGCTGCCACAGCATCCCTACAACTACCTTCTGATGAAACTGTAGAAAGACAGTTTCATGGCTCAAGACCTGGTTTAGACAGGAACACTGTGAGAGGTCACCAAGAAAAGGTAGAAGACTGCCCCAGATATGGGACTTGCTCTCCCAAATACATCCCAATTCTGCTTCTTCCCTGGACTGATGATAATGCCCACTTTGATGTCTTTGTCAAATTTCAGCAAAAGTTCTAGGGCCTGACTTCTGCTCTGAGGATTTTGCCCAGAGAGTCATGGCCCCAATGACTCTTGTGTCACCATGCAGATTGTAAAACAGATAGGAAATACAGGTGAGAGGCAGCAGGAACTACGCAAGACAGATACAGATTTGAGAAAGATCCAACAACCAAGCCAGATGTGATTCTCCATCTTCCATTGAGGAAGGTAAATTTGAGTTTCTAATGGAAGTTTAGAAACACCCCTTCTAACCTCCCTTCGGCCAAATATTAGCTCTATAAAGTAGGGGCTAAGTCTGTTTTTTTCACTTGAAGTCCTGGATCCATGCCCATCACAATTAGACACACAGTAAATATTTACTGAATATTTTAATGAATGAAGTGGGTAGTTTCAGAGATTATCTCCAGTGGGCCCCAAATATGAACCATGGCATTGGAGAAGCCCTTTTTTCTCTTACTGTGGCAGCCCATACTGGTGGCATGCCCGTGGTCACAGGATCAGATTCCTGTCCAGTCTGTCTGGTTACTTGTTACCAGGACTGGTACCATACCTCAATCTGCTTCTGTTTCCAAATCTTTAAGGGGGGAGTATATAAGGGTAAGATCTAGATCATATATTAGTGTGCAAGGTAAATGTGTTAATATGAAGTATGAAAAATGGTTCCTGGCTCTATTAATAATTAATAAATATCACTATCATCATACTAGGGTCCTCAGTGATCCTACCCAGCCTTTCCATTCCTAAGCAATCCAAATAAATACGTTCAGCTTTCTCAAACCCCTACCATAGCAGCCTGATATACCACATAAAAATACAGAGCACACAGCTAAATCTGACTCACATCAACAAGACATTATTTTTTTCAATTTTTTTGTTTTATTATTCATATGTGCATACAAGGCTTGGATCATTTCTCCCCCCTGCTCCTACCCCCTCCCTTACCACCCACACTGCCCCCTCCCTCTCCCTCCCACCCCCTCAGTACCCAGCAGAATCTATTTTGCCCTTATCTCTAATTTTGTTGAAGAGAGAGTATAAGCAATAATAGGAAGGAACAAGTGTTTTTGCTGGTTGAGATAAGGATAGCTATACAGGGAGTTGACTCACATTAATTTCCTGTGCATGTGTCTTACCTTCTAGGTTAATTCTTTTTGATCTAACCTTTTCTCTAGTTCCTGGTCCCCTTTTCCTATTGGCCTCAGTTGCTTTTAAGGTATCTGATTTAGTTTCTCTGCGTTAAGGGCGACAAATGCTAGCTAATTTTTTAGGTGTCTTACCTATCCTCACCCCTCCCTTGTGTGCTCTCACTTTTATCATGTGCTCAAAGTCCAATCCCATTGTTGTATTTGCCCTTGATCTAATGTCCACATATGAGGAAGAACATATGATTTTTGGTCTTTCGGGCTAGGCTAACCTCACTCAGAATGATGTTCTCCAATTCCATCCATTTACCAGCGAATGATAACATTTCGTTCTTCTTCATGGCTGCATAAAATTCCATTGTGCATAGATACCACATTTTCTTAATCCATTCGTCAGTGGTGGGGCACCTTGGCTGTTTCCATAACTTGGCTATTGTGAATAGTGCTGCAATAAACATGGGTGTGCAGGTGCCTCTCAACAAGACATTTAGTATAAGTACATTTTATGTAATATTCAGGACATGTTTATACTAAAACATTATTTGTTATTTATATTAAATACATTATTGATTACTTATCCAAAATCTTGTGTTTCTATCTAGCAAATTTACTACTAGACTCATTATCAAGATGCCCCTTCTCTTTTTTTCCTAATAAAACAAGATATTTATAAAATGTTTCCACAATATTTTAGAGTATTTTCAAGTATCTCACTATTACAGTAATTCATTTATTCATTTATTTATTTCAAAATAATTTCCCCTTGCTCAAAAGTACTTCTTCTTAAACTTATCTGATTATAAGAGCCTCAGGACTACTACACTAACACAGACAACCAGATCAGAATTTCCAGGAAAAGCCTTGGAAACCCATGTTTTTGGCAAGTGCCCTGGGTAATGCTGATGGGCAGGAATGTCTGGGAAGTATGAGAAAATGGCCACCTCTCTGCTCCAGCGAATAGAGTAGATCCTACTAGGTATGTCCCAGGTTATGGTAACATGATGGGGCAAGTTGCTGTCCCCAAGAACTCCCAGGCTAATGAAGATGACCCCTGGAGGCCTCATCATTGTCTCCAGTGTCTACCCAGGGCCCTACCTAGTGATTATGTCTGAATCCTCAGCACTCTGGGAATCATATTCATCTTTCATAGATAATGCCATACACACACACACACACAACACACACACACACATATAGTCAATTCTTATTCATGGATTCTGTATTTGCAAACTCACCTTTTCTCTAAAACTAACTTGTAACCTCAAAATCAATAATCATGGTGTTTTGTGGACATTTTGCAGAACTACAAAGAAATTTGAGTCACCTAGCATGCACTTTCCAACTATTGTGGTTTGGCTCTTAAATGTCCCCAAAAGGACCATATAATAAAGGCTTGGTCCTCAGCCTATGGCACTATTGAGAGGAGATGGAACCTTTAGAAGGAGGGGCCTAGTGGAAGTAAGTTAGGTATTTGGAAGCTATGCCCTTGAGGAGGATATAAAGATCCCACCCTTTCCTCTGTCTCTTGCTTTCCATTTGCTATATGATGAGCTGTTTCCTCTGCTTCATGCTCCCTGCCATGCTATGCTGCCTCACCACTGACCCAAAGGCAACAGGGCCAAACAACCACGGGTGTAAACATCCAAAATTATGAGCTAAAATAAACCTTTCCTCCTTTAACATTACTTTCTCAGGTATTTTGTTGCAGTTACAGAAAGCTGAGTAATCTACCAGCAGAAGTCAAGCAAGGTTGACACTCTGCCTTCTTGCTATGCTTTCCTACTACAAACAAGGGTCTTTTCTTGGTCCATGTAGTGCCATGTTTTTTTGCACTTCTGTGGTTTTGGCTGATGATTTTGTTATTTAATATGGTTCCCAATGTGGAAATGCCTCTAGTGTCCTTGAGTGCAGAAAGGCTTTGATATGCCTTTTAAAGAAAATACAAGCACTAGAGAAACTTCCTTCAAGCATAATCTGCATATCATTGACAAAAGTTAGTGGGTCAAATGTTAACAGATAAAACTATATATTAAATAAGATGTCTTTAAATAGAAACACACATAAAACAATGTATTTATTTTTCTTTCTTTTATTTTGTCATTTGTACATTTACTTACACATGTATACATTATTTGGGCCACCTACCCACTCCTCCCACCACCACCCCCCACACTTCTGGGCACCCTCTTCTCCAATTTTGTTGAAAGAAAACATAGGAGATAATAAAAAAGACATAGCATTTTTTGCTAGTTTGAGATAAAGATAGCTATACAGAGAGATTCCTAGCATTGCTTCCATGCAACCCACATTGGTTCATCTCTACCATACCTCTTCACTACTCTTCACTCTTCCTGGTCCCACAGAGGCCTCTGCCAGTTTAAGACTATTATATTCACTCCTCTACAGGGAGCACATCAACCACATTCAAGTTTTAGGTTTCCTTCCCTTTCTGTATTCCTCCCGTGCACATTTCCCCTTGAGTATGTCACCCACATCCAATAATATTACTGCATTTGTTTTGGGTCTGTAATCCACATATGAGGGAGAACATGTGATTTTTGGTCTTCTGAGCCTGGCTAACTTTGCTTAAGATGATGTTTCCCAGTTCCATCCATTTACTTGCAAATGACAAAATTTCATTCTTCTTTCTGGCTGAGTAAAATATGTATAAATACCACAGTTTCTTAATCCATTTGTCGGTAGTGGGGCATCTTGGCTGTTTCCATAGCGTGGTTACTCCTGCCAGTTTCCAGGGGCTATTGGCTTGGTAAATTTTCTTTAGCCTTTCACCCTAAGTCAGTGTTTATTTCTGTCAATAAGATGTGCTTCTTGTAAACAACAGAGTGTCAGATCTTCCTTTTTAATCCAGTTTGCCCTATGGTGTCTTTTGATGGGGAAGTTGAGTCCACTGACATTCAGTGTTAATACTGATAGGTATGTGGTGATTTCTGTCATTTAGTTGTTTTTATTGTTTAAGGATTTGATTGTGTGCAATCAAATCAGTGCTACCCTCTGATTACTTGTCTTTCTTCTCCTGTGGTTTGATACTACCTGTCCTCTTGTGGTTTTGTTTGCTTTCATTTTCTGTGTGCAGAACCTTGTAGAATCTTCTGTAGTGGTGTCTTGGTGGTCATTTATTGTTTTAGCTTCTGTTTATCAGGGAAGATTTTTTATTGCTCCATCAATTTTGAATGACAGTTTTGCTGGGTAGAGTATCCTAGGGTTGAAGTTATTTTCATTCAGTGCCCAAAATATCTCATTCCATGCCTGTATTGCTTTTAAGGTTTCCATTGAGAAATCTGCTGTTATTTTTGATGGGTTTACCTTTATACATTATTTGTTTTATCTCATCCTTCAATATTCTTTCTCTGCTCTTTGTGCTTGTTGTTTTAATGATAATATGTCATGGGGTAGTTCTATTTTGGTCAAGTCTGTATAGTGTCCTGGAGGCTTCCTGTATCTGAATGGGGCAAATTTTTCTTGAGATTTGGGAAATTTTCTGTTATCATTTTATTTAATATATTATGTAGCCCTTTGACTTGCACCTCTTCTTCTTCAATGCCCATGATTCTCAAGTTTGGTCTTTTGATGGAGTCATGAGTTCTTGCATATTCCTTCCACAGCTCTTGAGTTGTTTGACTAAGATTTCTTGTTTTTTTCAATTTCTATTTTATCTTTGAGCTTTGAGATTCTGTCTTCCAATTGTTCTGGCCTGCTGGAGTGGCCATCCACTGTTTTTTTGTTTGGCTAAAGGGACTTTTTATTTCCAGAATTTCTGTTTGATTCTTTTTTCTGAGGTTTTCCGTATCCTCCATATCCTGTTTTACATTTTGTGTTATCCTCTTTAATTCATATATCTCCCTTTTATAGTGTCCTTTGTTTCACTTTGGTGTTTGTTGAAATCCTCTCTGAGTTCCTTTATTTGTTTCTGTGTCTTGAAATGTATTTTTGGGGTCTTGAAATTTCTTGAATGCATCTTGTACATTCTGATTAACCATGTCTAGGATCTTCTCTATGAACTTCTTTGTGATATCTTCCAAAATTTCTTCTTTGAGGGTTTTTATGTAGGTGTCACTAGGCTCTTTAGTGACATTTACATTGTTTTGTTGAGGTCAGGGATTGGGTATCCATTTTCTTCATTTCTCACTGAATCCTGTATTGGATTTTTTTTTTGAGAGTAGGTTTCCATCCATTCTTCTTCCCATTGCTCAGCTTAGTTCTGTGCAGCTATGTTTTTGAAAAGCTAGTAGGTGGTTCTGATTGCCTGATTTATTTCCCCAATTTAATTTTTGTGTTGAGACTGACTTGGTTGTTAGCTAGGTTGATGTACTCTTTTTGTCCCTGGCCTAGAGGTGTAATTTAGCAATAATAAATTCACAGGTTCAAGGCCAGACCAGTTGTTTACATATTATATAGAAAAACCCTTGATGATAATATCTATAAACAGTGGGAGTTGAGGTGAGTAATGGTTATTAGGCTAGTTATAGATTTTGGGGAATTTTTAAAGGGGGATGGAGAAAGGGATGGGGGAAGTGGTATGGGGGCTGCTGGATTTTGGGGCCCTTGTGTGTGTTTGCACTTATTTCTGTTGTTGCAGTGGAGGGTGCTTGTATCGGGGATTGAGAGGGGTTGGGGTTGTGTACAGTTGGTACAGGAGGCCAGTCAGCCAGTGAGGAGTGTGTAGGAGGGAAGGGTAGTGTGGTGACAGGTTGGGGGGAGGATAGAAGGGGAAGGTGAAGATGGGGGAAAGAGTAGATGGGAACAGGCAGAAAGATTAGTTGGGAAGGAGAACAATGGATTGTAGCACAGGAGAAAGAAGGAAAGTGAAAAGGGTAAGAATAGGGATCAGAGAATAGTGATGGTGAAGTTAATAATACAGGAATAATAAAAATTAAAATTTAAAAGAACATAATGAAAAACAGCAGGTTCAGGAACAACAGAAAGTTCAATCTTTTGGTAAAAGTTCTGGAGTTATTCTTTAGGTGTCCAATCCTGATATTGGCTACAAGCAGAAGCTCTGATGTGGTCTCACCAGGTGTCTGGCTGTGAGTAGTATTTGGTTCCCTCTGTCCACAAGATCACTTGGAATTGTGAAGTGAGATAAGACTGCCAGCTTGTGCAAGGCAGTCAGAGCTGTTGTTTCACCAGGCAGCAGCTGCATTGCCCTTCAGCTGCAGCTCTGTTTGGTCAGCTCCTCCCCCAGAAAGGTGGGGCAACTCAGTTTTGAAGGCTGCCCCCATCCCAGAGATCATCTGTGGATCTCTGTTTTGGGAGGTTGCCCTGTTTTGCGAGGTTGGCCTGTCACCCCACCCTTGCTCTCAGCCTTTGTGTTTTTCCCAATCTCTGTTAGGTGTTGGCAGCTCCTCTAGGAGGTTGGCTTGTCACCCTGCTCCCGCTCTCAGCCTTTGCTGCTTTGCATGTGTGTTTGTTCACTGAGAGTTTGGCACTGAAACTTTGGATCCTTGCCCTACCGCAGTTCTCGAGGGCAGGTTCAGTGTCCCATCCCTACTCCTCACTGTGGGTGTTAGATTACAGTTCACAGTGGCTGTTTATGTTTTTCAATTTTGCTGCTGGGTGTGGGGTCATTCTGCCCAGGGGTTACACTAGCTTATTTTCCTGGAGTGTTGGTAGGGGAGCTGAGCATGGTGCATGATGCTCACCTGTTCATTCTGTGGTTTCACACAGGCAGCTTTGGAGAGCACAGAGAAATTGCTCGGCTTTTTTTTTTTTTTCAGTGAAGCTCAGCATAGGGAGGCTTTCCATGGGCTAAGAATCCAGGGTGTCACAGAATTTGATGATGATTGATGCTCTATCTTTATCTTTTCTGTCCCATTGTGACCTCAATAAATTTATGGTTTTTCTGGTACCCTCAGATTTCTCTTGGTTGTCTTTTCAGTATACCATGACCCCAGGTGCATGCAGAGATGCTGGCGGTGCCCAGGCCAGGTCCCCTCACAGTCTGACTGCCCGGCCTCTGCTCTCTGCTGCCTCTGCTGTCTGTGGGATGCAGCCACTACTGGGCTTCTGCACTAACAATGTATTTGTTAATTTAAAAAATATTCTGTGAAAACAGGTTCTTGGTGGTAATTATGTTTCCCCTAAGAGCCATGGCTCAATATTCACTAATTCACTGTTCAGTGAAATCTATAGCACACAGCTGTGCAAAGGACTCTAAGGAGGAAGAAAAGTTCACTTACTTGGTTCCTGATCAATCTGAGGGATCTGAGTTCAGGGAGCACTTTCTTTCTATATTTTCCACCCCAATGTCCACCCAACAGGATGTCTTGCAGAATGTCACAAGTGTTTGTAAAGTGTTGAGTGAAGGCAGGGTTCTATATTTGCCAAATCCCACTTGGTGAGCATGCTCTCAGTGAGCTACAGGTAGTGTGGGCTTTCCCTGTGCTCACAGAGACTGACCTGCAGCCTGAATCCCACCAACATATCCTCCCTTTTTGAAAGCCAGTAGGAAAGGAAAGGGAAGGAAATTAGTCACAAAGTACATATGGTGCACTTTCTGGCACAAACTGAGGGAAATCTGGCCCATTATTTATGACTCTTTGACTCATATGCAGTTTTTTAATGCAAATGTTTCAAGGAAATTATATTCATACAAAGGTTTTTTCAGGTTACAGGTAGATAATAAATCTGAATGATCTTCCCAGACTAAGTGAGTGAAACACCAACTGCAGCCAGCAAGCATTTATGACCTTGATGACCAACTTGAATTTGTGATTCCTGACCATGCCAAGTAGCTACTCTCTCTGAGCCCACAGGAGCAACAGGGGCATTAATCCACACATGGCAGGATTGGCAATCACAGCCATCTGCACATGTTACTTCAGGAGCAAAAGGCAGGCTGTAGCTCGTAGACATCCTCCCAATGCTCCCTTGAGTCACAATTAACTCACAAAATAAATTCTTGAGTCTATATTGACCCCAATATTTGGGGTCCTCAATATTATTTACCTTTGTGGATCTTCTTACCTATTTTTAGCTGAAACAGGTTGAAAGAGACCTTTGCCATAGGGTTGTTTTGTCCTGTCAATTCTGAGTAATAGGATAGTTGAAAGATGTTGCTATGCAACACTGCACATCTTTATCCCCTGGAAAGCATCATTGTCTCTTAGCAACAGGCTGCCTGGTGTGACTCTAATGCTGCCTAATGGGCCTTTTTCACCCCTTTACTCTGGAAAGTCATTCACCCTTGCAACAGGTGGATTTATTGAGCACCTATAAGAACTCTTGCCAAGTACTGGGGATACATAGATCTAAAGATGAGTCCTCTGCGTTTCAGTGAGGGTCCAGCCCAGTTTAGAATGAGATACAGAAGATGATCACACCACAGTATGGCAATTGCTGATATAAGGAAAGAAAAAGTTGTTTTATATAAACAGTTGGCACCAGGGTTCTCCATAAGGAGGTACTGGCTTTATTTGAGAAAGTAACTTAATAAACTGTTGGGGTAGAATTTGACACATAGGTGCTCGAATATTGTCAGATGAGTTAGAGATGGAAGCCTCTGAGAAAGGGGGGAGGGGACAGAGGACAAGGACAGTGCCCCAACTACAAGAGATCCTGACTGGAAAACCTATATATATATATATATATATATATATATATATATGTGGACTTTTGGTGCTTTGCTTCTCAAAGCACCTCCAGCAACCTATGAAGTTCAGTAACACTCTGGCTCCCAGCAGAATTGGACTTGCATTCCCTTTAACCATGGAAGGAGTGCTCACAGAGGCTATGAGTCCTAGTGGGCTGATGCCCAACAGAGGTAAAACAGAAGCCATGGACAGAGACAAAAGAGAAGTTTGGCCAAGGCTAGGAAATGATACCAAGGTGACCTTGAGAACACAGGTCCTTGCCCCAGCTTTCAAAGTCATCTAGAATAGACTCCAAGAAACTGAGTGACTGGAATCTTTCCCAGGTCTGAAGGAATGTAAGAACCCAGGCTGTCCTGTAAAGAAGCTAAGATGAGGGGAAAGGTGCCCAGGGGAGATAACATCCACACCATGAAAAGGTGCTAATGAGAAGGAGCAAAAGCAGTGAGAGCTAAGGACTGACTGAAAATTAGATAGAAACTTCAGAAAATAGAACATTTGTCTTAACACAGGCAGTAAGGATTTTTAAAAAAACTTCATTTTGTTTCAAATTCAAATCTCATAAAAGGATAGCCCTGTCTACCTTCAAAAATGGTTCTGTGTCCAGAAATAGATGATAAATAGATGATTGATAGATTCCTAATATAATAGGTGGTAAGTAGGTAAAGAGGAATGGAGGGAGGAAGAGGGACAGAGACAGACAGACATACAGACACTAAGAAGAAACCCATGATGGATTTCCAAGAAGAAAGTCTAAAAGTGTGCTCTTGGAGAGGTCTCTGACTGTGATGTCCAGCACTCAGATATGAAAGCATTAAACCTTGGAAATTAGCACACTGTACTCTTGCCTGCCTAAGTAAGAGTTTGCAAAGTACTTGAGTTTCTACTGCCTCACTTGCCTCCTTGTTTGGGGACCAAAAACACCTACTTTTCTTCTCATAGGAAGCCCACAATCCTCCTCCCTTCCCAGAATCTCCTCTGACTATGGTCACCTGTCCTAGTTTTACTACTTCTGCTCTGGCAATGGAAATCTCAGGGCTTGGGGCAAAACCCACTCATCTACCTGTCAGTGCTGAACAGGTAGAAAGTTTGCTTGACGACAGTGAATAGCCCAGCTCCAGGGCATTCAATATATCTGTGTGTGTCTATACATTCTTTTCCCTACTACAGCTTTCAAGATATTACTTGCACTCAACAAAGGTGCTTATTTAGAAAATGCTAGTGGAAAGCCCAAAAGAGCATACCCAATATGGTGGCAGAGGATGGTGCTAAGAAAGACTGACTGCTAAAAGCAGATGATGATGCTGATGAAGATCCTGCCTCCCATTTTCTCCTGCATTTTTCAGGCTGAGTAGCTGGAGGTAGAAAGTCAGATAGTGCGCATCAATGACTCCAGTGAATGGGCTCAGGGTTCAAGAAGGGACCAAGAAGGACCATTAAGTGCCATGAGGCCCTGCCAGATTGTTGGAAAAGATCCCTCAGTGCACTTCACACACAAAGTAAGGTGTAACAGTATTACACATGAGGAGCCACTTTGCACATGGTTCACCTAAGCAATAAATGCATGGATTACTTGGATTCACAAATCCAACCTTTCTCCTTAGCTATTATGATCCCACTGATCCACATACCCATCTGTTCCTATAGGAAGGAAATTCTATTTTGAAGCAAAACCTAACATGAGCTCCCTGGAATAGTGAAAACCTTACCCTCAGGTTAGGAAATGGGAATGTCCCCAAGGACCAGCACCTAGGATTGTATGACTCCACAGTGTTAAGCAAAGAGACAGGAAGGGCAAGGAAGAAGACCCAGGTTGCCCCCTACAGGGGTCTTCCTCAGCCTCTAGAATAAGTGTTATCAATGAACCAAGCAATGAGGTGTCTGTTGGGAAATTAATTCATACTCACAGGACTTGTGGGCCTGAATGATAACTTGTTTACTTACAGCTGGAGTTAATGGTCCTATCCATGAGGTCTGCCCTAGCACCATGACAAGGTAACTCATGTATATAAAAGTAACAGAAAACAGTACCCAGGGGCAATCTAACAATGCAATTAAAATTGAGTCTAATCAATGAAGAGATGAAATAAAATGAAGAAAGGAAGAAGCCAGAGTAAATATATTTACTCTGAAAATAAATAAAGATGACTCCATGAAAACATGACTTAAGACTATTTTATGACCGAAATGGTGGTTTCAGAATGAATTTAAATCACCATAATTGAAAGCTGGCAAACTGGAGAGGCCCTGATAGAGAAGGGAAGAAGAACCATAAGAAGGCTAATCTCCTGACTCATGAAAAGGAGTTAGCAGATACTGTCTAAAATTAAAACACATTTTAAAGTAATTGCTACATATTAATGCTTTTCATAAACTTCTTAATTTTAGCAGGTTATTTTAGAAACTAATATTTTTATAGGGAAGAAATATGTTAAATTCAGAAATTCCTTCTTACTTTGCTTTCCTTTTTTTCCTACTAAGTTATATTCAACAATTTGTTTAAAAAAGGATGTGTCGGTAGCAGACTAGAGACATCCAGAAATTTCCTGTGTCTTCTTGAATCTGAACCAAAACATCAGCTGCTTGGCTGAAGGGTGGCATGGAAAGGTAAGGGCAGATAACAATAAACAGTAGACAGAGATCAGGTGAAATCCAGAAATATTGAACTTTAGATTTATAAAAGAAACAACAGACCCTAACATAGAGCAATAACCCTAACATAGAGCAGCAGAGCTGCAAGCAAAAGAGAAAAGGAGAGCCTTGGAGAGCTCCACAGGCACATGAAGGGGCACTCTGCAAAAATAAAGTTTACAACAAGCTATCTGCACATGCACAACAAGCAAATGCTGGAGAAGGGGTCCCTTGCACTTCCTAGCTTGTTCACTGGTGCCATTAAGAGGAATTGCTTTAGAAGCCTTAGAGTCAAACCTTTCAGCTAGGAATAGCAGAAGACTGCATTTTTATACTGCCAAGCCTCAAAAGCCCACCCCTTTCCACTGGCTAAGCAAGCAACCACCCAAGAATCATTGTGGACCTAGGAAACTGGTTGTGACACTCAGATGCATGGACATTGATCTACTTGGGTGGGAAGTGTGGGCTGTACTACATAGGGTGAACACATCAGGGAAGCTGCAGTCCAAACTCTAGCAGAGAAGAGAGACCCAGAGCAGGATAATCCCAGCTACTTAGGAGGTAGAGATAAAAGGATCATGATTTGAGGTCTTCCAAGGCAAAAAAGTTAGCAAACTCCATCTCAATAAAAAGACCAGGCTGGTGGTCCACACTTATAATAGCAGATACATGGGAGGCATAGGTAGAAGAATCATAGTCCAAGACCAGTCTGGACAGAAGAGCAAGATACTGTCTGACAAATAACTAAACCAAAAGGACTAGCAGGGAGAGGGACATGGCTCAAGTGGTAGTGCACTTGCCTAGCAAGCACAAGGCCATGAGTTCAAACCCCAGTACTACCAAAGACCAGTACCACCAAAAGCTAGTACCACCAAAGAGAGAGAGAGAGAGGAATATGTGAATGCAAGTAGAGAACTGTGAGACTTGGGCACACAGAATTAATCAGAGCTCCATGTCTTGCCAAGCCAGAGCAGACTGCCCTGTACACACTGAGAAGAATGGAGAGATTGGTGATGGAAAGTAGCCAGTGCTCAGGAATTCTCCATGCCAAACACACACAAGCAGAGTATCTCTGCTGCATCCAACAGTGGGGAGGAGAAGTCCTTGAACTCAGCTGGTGGGAGTTGTATGAGACTAGGTCCTGTACTCCCAGTATTGAAAGGCCTTACTGCATAAGGAAAAGCCGATAAGAATTCAGCCCAGCAGGAAAGGCAGGATGGGACTTAGCCTGCAAATCGTCCTTTCTGGTTATCTTGTTGAGACCCACCTTCTTCTCATCAGTAAGGAAGAAACATTGACTGTTTTTTTTTCAAATGTTTTATCTTCCTCTGTACTTATTGTGTTCTCCCTCATATTATTTCTTCTTACTTCTACTTTGTTTTTGCTGTGTGCTTTCCCTCCTCTAACTGGTAGTGGGGATTGTAACCCCAAGAGAAGACTGCCCACTAAAAAGATCTCATATTTAAAAAAAAAAAAACTGAAAGAAGAGCTGAGGGTTTGGCTCAAATGGTAGAGCACCTGCCTAGCAAGCATGAGGTCCTAAGTTCATACCTCAGTGCTGAAAAATAAAACAAGCAAACAAGCAAAAAACTGAAAGAGCTATCCATCCCAACAGATAACACAAATCACAACACAGAAATATGGAAATCAAGGCAATAATGGACCTGGAGTTTTGGACCCCAGGCCCAAACTCGTGGGCGTCCACATGTCAAATCCAGCCACTCATCCCTATAGATCAAATGAAGAAAACATGGTGAAGGGCAGAGAAAGGATACTTAGGCGCCCTGGGACATGCTATGGAAGAGACAAAGTAAGCATTTCAGCCCATCTTCGTTCATCTTTGGGGTACAGACATGAGCTTTAGCTTTAAATAGACAAAAAATTAGGGCAGGGAACAGAAAGTATGCATAGCTAGGCAATCCCTGTCCCAGTGTGTTCCAGTAATCAGATTGGTCTGGTGGGGCTTAGTTGACCATTATCTCAGTCTTTGATGCAGTATTGGGGTTTGAACTCAGGGCCTCACGCTTGCTTAGGCAGGCATTCTACCACTTGAGCCATTCCACCAGCCCTCAGTCCTTGTTCTTTAAGGGTTCTGGAGAAATTGTTATCTCTGTCATCACTTGAGAAGAGCAATTTCATTCCCAAGAAATGACTATTTGTGCTCCAGAGCACCCAAATAAGAGATCAGTGCTTTTCAGCAAAAGCAGTTTAAGTACCTGTGATACTTCTACCATTTCTGTAGACATTCCATCCATAATTCCATTTTATTCTCCTATTATAGTTATGAGTTTTAGCATCACCACTAGCTCTCTGAGCAGTAGGGGATTTAAAAATGATGATCTCCTTTTCAGTTATTTAATAAACTGAGGCACTGCAAGGCAAGAGCACCACTCAATTCTAGCATGGTCTACAAATAAGCCATCAGGGCAGGGATTTTTATCTTTTGATCATTCTCCAGAACAGGAAGTAGGAACTAGTAACCACTCAAGAATTCATTGCTAAATGAATGAACCACCATCTTTCCCTTCAAGGATCCCCACCTAGAGGGGAGATGCTCTTAAATAAAGATATACAAGGTAAAGAATATGTATAAAGTGCTGTGAGAGCCTGAAAGAGGAAAGAAATAGATCTTTGAGGAAAAAGAGTGTTTTGAGTTAGGCTCTAATGAATGAGAAGGAATAGGATATTGACAGCATGAGAAATGGGTGGAAACTATTTCATGTAGAGGGAGGAGGCCAAAATGGAACACTAGAGGGCCAGGGAAGAGCAAATCATTCACATATGGGAGAGGGAAGGATGGTGTGGGAGGAGAGACTGAGAAGAGGCTGAAGGGTTCTGAATGATGTTCTAAGAAATTTAGGTGGATTCCAAGGATGATAGGTGGGAGAGATTGAAGGCTTTTTGATACAGATATGTTAATATCTATGTTTTGGAAGCTGTCATTTGTGGCTACAAGAAGAGCTAGAATTGTGGCTGGGAGACCATTAAGAAACTGTGGCAATGGTACAGGGTAGGAAGCGGTGGCAGTGGGAATAAAAAAGAGAGGACAAGAAGACACAGTGGCTCACAGCTGTAATCCCAGCTACTCAGAAGGCAAAGATTGGGAGGATCACAGTTTGAAGCCAGCCTGGGCAAAAAGTTAGTGAGACCCCCTACTTAACAAACAAGCCAAGCATGGTGGTGCATGCCTATCAAACCAACTATTTGGGAGGCTCACATCCAAGACCAGCCAGGGAAAAAAATCACAACCCTATCTGAAAAATAACCTAAAGCAAAAAAGGTCTGGGAGCATGACTCAGTAGAGTGCTTGCATAACAAGTGCAAGCACAAGACCCTAAGTTCAAACCCCAGTAGTGCCAGAGAGGTAGAGGAAGAGAGAGGAAAAGAGAGGGAGAGAGAAAGAGAGGGAAGAGAGGCAGGAAGAGAGAGAGGAAGAGCAAGAGAGAGAGAAGAACAACTTTGTTCATGTCCCCTGAGATAAAAAAGATGGCAACTTTCTGGAATTAGGTTGATTTGCAAAAGATTATTTTATTTATTTATTTATTTACAGTGCTGAGAATGGAACCAAGGGCCTTGCTCATGCTAGGCAACTGCTCCACCTCTGAGCTACATCCCCAGCCTGGTAAGAGAATTATTTTATTGAGGGAAACACCTGTGAAAAATAAAGTGGGAACTAGAGAAAGAAAGGAGGGCCTCAGGTTTGCTTGAGGCTCTGACCTCAGAGAAGAGAAAAGAAAGGGGCAGCAAAAGAGGGCCTTAGACAGTACAGATCTGAGTTCTGCCAAGTTGATGCCTGTCCCCAAGGCAGGATATCCTTCAAAGGACGCCTATATCTCATGGGAATGGTTCAGAGCATTCAGTCCTTTTCCTAGGACAAATCCTGACCAATTCAAGCCCGTTTGTTGTCTTAGTTTAGCCATTTGGACATCTGCTTGTGCCTGCTGATTTCTAATCCGGAATCTGTTGGTCCTCTGGCCCTGGACTTTCACCAGACAAAACCTTTCTTTACAGCGCTTGCTATAGGGGCTCTTCCACCCCTCCCCACCCTAGCCTGCCATGTGTCCCATTCACAGTCCCTCTCATAGTCCCTGTCATATTCTCTGCAGTCCCCAGACAAATCACAACACATTCCCCATCAGAAAATAGGGCTCTGATTGTCATAAAAGTGAGCCAAACCACTGGGGTGCTGTTTTATGAGTTTACTTGATTTTGGTATCTAATTCCTTCTTGGGCTATCTCTGATGTCATTTGTCAACCTTTGAATAGCCTTAATAAGATGGTTTCATATGACTCAACCTTGTCCTAAAAGGATTATCTCTAGATATCATGGTTGCTTGTTTAAATAAGCAGAGAATGTTGTGATTCTGATTTATACCTATGAGAAATGAAGTTATTTTATTAAGGAAAAAAGTAAGAATCAGCTTATATACCATACACTCTAATGTGAGTTAATTTCAAAGTTATGAACTTGGAATGAGATTTCCATATCAAATAACTGATGAACTCAGCTAGTTCATGCCTTTGGAGCTTTGTGTCAACTGTTTCCTTCTTCCTCACCATTGATAAATATACCAGATTTATTAATAGTTAAATACAGATGAAAAGGAACAGTAATTTATAACTAATTTAAATATTTATTTCAAGTTCAACTTTAATTTTCCTTTTATGGGAATATAGAACACATGGTTAGGGGCATATTGGAGCACAGAGTGTATGTCTGCATGTTCCCCAGAGCATGATCACTAACCATCTAGCATTTGGGTGATATCTAGTTTTAAGCCATTCAGGAAAGCAGGGAATCCACACGTTAGTTCTAATTTACATTACTTATGTAATTTAATGACATTAGTCATTTAAGGACTCCATCTTTCAAACCCTATCATGGATTTTCTTGGTCTCATGTTGGAATAACAAGTCAAAACATGATCCCCTTCCTATAGTTAATTTTTACCATTTATATTTTTTCTTTTTCATTGGAAGGATCATGCTTTCTCCTGTAAACCATCTTACTAAACTCCTGGGATTAAGTTCTTTCCATTATTTTAATAGAATCATTGTAGATTGTGCTTTATCTTTTTTCATTGTTCAGACTCTTCTGCTTTCACTAAAATATTTGCTGAAGATAAAAAATATTGACAAGGATGTGGGAAAAAAAGGAGCCTTTATACACTGTGGTTGGGAATGTAAATTAGTAAAGCCACTGAACAATGAACAGACACTAAAACAATGAGATAGGAATGTAAAACAGGTCATGTTAAGGAAAAGGACATAGCAGGAGAGGGAAGGTAAATGAAGAGGGTAAAAGAGGGTGAATATGGTTGAGATGCTATCTATACATGTATGAATATGGAACATTAAAACCTGTTGAGGTCATTTTAAGAAGGGGACTAGAGAAGGGAGAATAATGGAGGGGATGAACCAAACCAGGGTATAATACATGTATATATGGAAATGTCACTACGACACCCCCTATATAACTATCACATACTTTTATTTTAAAAATAAAAACATTTTTAAAATTTTTAGATGAAGAAAACAGATTGATGACATTAACACAAAAGGGGAAATTAATTTTGTGACTGCTAATAATTTATCATATGGGACGCATTTCAGAAATGATTATATATAATCAGCACCTGAACAGGTTAAACTAAGCTTCCTTTGGAATTTTATTTATTTATACTATGTTGCCCACTCTACTCTCAATTTCCTGAGGTCATTCAATCCTCCCCCTAGCCTCCTAAATAGCTGGGACAGATATGTACCACTAAGCTCCTATATGGAATTTTATTTTTTTGAAAAAGCAGTTAAAAGAAGGTGATTCCAAAGAACAGTGTGCACTTCACTCATTTAAGAAATTTTTGAAGCCACCACTCTAAGTGGCTCTTTGCCATGCGATACTGGGTTACAGAGTGACTGGACATGGCCCCCCTAAGGGGGCTCATGGTGTGGTAGTAAAGATAAAGGTGTATCCTATGAAACAGAACAGCCTCAATCAGCTGAGACAAAGAAGGGAGGAGACTCCCTAAAGGACTTAGGATTTATGGAGATGTCCCTTGAACTACACTGTGAAAAATGGCTAGGAGGTCACAAATCAAAATTGACAGGTCTGGGGGGGAGAGGGAGGAGGCAGAGGCAGAGGGAAAGGGAGGGGGCAGGTGAAAGGGGAGAGATGACCTAAACATTGTATGCACATATGAATAAAATAAATTTTAAAAAACTGACAGGTCTGGAATAACATGCCAAATGAAATTGCTTTCATATTAGTAGAGGAAACTGAGGTGCAAAGAGGTGATGCTACCCAAGACCAGGCTAATAAAATAAGTTCTGTATCACAGGCAGAGGACTAGACCCAAAATCTAGTTGTAGATTATAAGGCAAGTTCAACCTTCAGCCTTTTGGGGACTCTATATTAAGGTAAGACCATTGTTAGTAAAGGGACAGGGACCTTGAGATTGAAATGGTTTTATAAGAATCTGAGAACCTTGCCAAGCATAGTTGCACATAGCTATAATCCAAGCACTTGGGAGGCTGAGACAGGAAGATCATAAGTTTGAAGTCAGCCTGGGCTACATTCAAGTCCTTACCTGAAGAAAAAAATAATAATTTTAGAATCCTGAATCCCAAATTCATCCAGACTTCCTTGCCTGCAGAAGCATCTCCTTACACAGGTCTGAAGCCACTCGCCATTCTTCTCTCAAGGCAATTGCCTTGCAAGGAAATACCTAACACTTCTCATCCTGTCCGCTCATTACTTTCAGACCTTCAGAGTCAGATCCATGCAACCTAAATCTACTCCTAGAAGGGACAGCATGTATGCAAAACAACAGCAAGGTATCCATGAGTACATGAAATGGAATAAAATATTGGACAGAACTATATTTAGTGATATGGGTCTAATATCCAAGACTCTGAATATGATGTGCTATCATAATGAACTGCATATGGCTCTAATGTTTAGTTAATGTGGCACTATAGTGGACTACATTTAACAAAGTACGATGTCAGACTTTCCTGTCATAACCTCAAGGAAGGAATCCAAAGATTTAAGAATATGAGAAAGTTGGTAGGGGAGAGTCAGCAGCCTTGAAAAGGCTTATGGGAAACTTTCCATTAAACTTGCTTTCTAAAGCAGTGGAAAGGATGGGAGCATGGAGTCCAGCTGGCAGTACTCAACAAGTAGACAGGGTGAGTGCAATTGCTGTAATGTGCATTGGGTAAAGATGATACAGGTGTCAGCCACAGAGATCACAGCTAGCTTTAGAATGAAACCAATGGACACCCTTCTAAAGCATTTCTTTATCTATGTAAGCAAAAAACTCTGTCTATTCAACAGTCTAGTGACTACAAAAGATCATGGCTTCTCTTCAATTCCCAGACTTTGCCAGCTAACAGGGGCAACAAGCCCTGGTTGAAGAGGAACCCAGGTCTCCTGAGGAAGGAATCTTCACTACTATTAAAAATACAATAATCTATAAATCTTCCTCCAAGTCCTGAAGCTGCTGTAATTACTGGTAAACAGAAATTCCAAATTCTTATATCCTATGTGGATGCATCCAGGCAGGATGTGTAAATGTCATGTGAGTGATAAAAAAAATTTATCTAAAGGTTATGGAAAAAAGTTACAAAAGGCCATGGTGGAAGCTGGAAGCAGAGTGAGTGCTTTCCAGTTCAAGGCATTTTTTAAATCTGTGCTAATCTGTGGTAGGGGAAAAACATGGGTGACTTTTGATCACCAATAATCTGTAAGTTGGGAGAGGTTTGGGCTGTCCCTGGACTAGGGTGGTAGTTCAGACCAGGGGCTAGGGTGTGAGCAATGTTCATGTTTCTATCTGAGGGATAATGGAGAGCAGAATCACCCCAACTCTTTGTCTAACAACTTACAACAGCAAAGGATAGCACTGGGCTGAGATAAGGAGTTTAGCATGGAAATGTGCTGAGAATAAGTTACATGAGACCCTAGGAGTTCCATGGCATTTTTTCTGTCCTGGCCTGCCTCAAAGCCATTTATCAGGATGAGTGTGTGTAATAGGAAAGGGAAACACTAAGACTGAGAGTTTAATGGGCACTGACTATAAATTGATGCCAGTCCCTGGAAAGCCAGAACACTACTGTTTCACCAGCCAGAGCAGATCCATACCTTCTTCTACAAATACCTGTCATCTCTGCTTTTGAGAAACAACTTCTTGCTTCCTACTAGGCTCTGTTAGAAATGGAAAGCTTGATCAAGGGACACTAGATCCTTTGCTGTTGTGAACTGACTGCTACCTGACCCATTGAGCCACTTGGCTGAGTATGTGCAGCAGGAACCCCATTACATGGATAGTGCATAACTTCTTTTGGTGTTCCATGGTCAGAATAAGGATTTTCAAGATATGGGATGGTAAATAAAACATTCTCTAAGTCTACCAATAGTGGGGCCAGTGGAAGCGTTACAAGCAGAAAAAGCAAATCCATAGCAAAGTAGTTGTTCATTGTAAAGAGGATAAATTGCCTCCCCATCCAAGAGGGAAAGAGGTCTAATATAATCAGCCTCCTGCCATAGAGTTGGCCGCTCACCACTTTCTCTGGGAAATAGTACACTAACAGGGAAGAAGTGTTGACTCCTGCCATAGGTAAGCTGGATTTCAGCAGTAGTAATAGCCAGCAGATCAGAAATGATGAGGGTAGTCCATGTTGTTGAGCCCATGTACAGCCTTCACCTCTGTTGCTATGGCCATTTTGTACAAGCACCACTAAGCAAGCTATTCTGGCTGAGGAGGGAACCTAATATTAATACATTATTATCATCTGGTTCACACTTCCATTGACACTATCAGGAAGAAATTATACAGAACACAAGCATCTGCATGTTTTGATTCATTTGAGAGGTCAGACCTCTTCCCAGACCTTCTAGTCATAAATCTTCCAAGTCTATTCTAAGTCCCCAACCAATCAGCCAAATCTTTAGCCTCTGCCTATGAATCAGTACAAATCCTCATCTTTGGCTCTGTCTCCCTTTAGACAGAGTGTTTAACATTTTGGACACTGGAAAGATTTCCATTCATCACTATCCTTCAGGACCACTTTCAACAACTGCTTAATGCCACAGGTGGTGCTAGTATGGTGTATAAACCCATCTGCAAACCAGACTCAAGGTTTTATGCCCCTTTCATATAGTCATAAGGAGTTTCCATGAAGCCCTGAGTTTGGGATAAGAGAAGAAGAACAGTGCAGCAGGAGTGGGTGTACCGATGTCTGAGTCTATGCTCAGCACTTGTGCTTTCTAAACCTGCTTGAGGCCAAGTTATATATGCTTAGCTGTGGAACAAGGTGAGAGACAAACTTGGGGTGCTGCCCTACATGATGTTTGAGCCAGAGAGCAATATATGGCATTATTTCTTCTATAGCAGGAATTTGCAAGTCTGGAAATTGAAAGATGGAAAAGGTAGTAAACTCTCAGTTACCTGATAACCCATTTTCAAATTTGGACACTTGGTCTCTGGAGGTACAGAGTCTTCATTGTCAAGGAGAATGCTTTAACAGATAATACAACAATATTCACATGCTCGTCCGTAGCTGCAGATACAGAAGGGAGTTACTGAGCTGGCTGAACAGACCCCTTAACTTCCAAAAGGACAATGGGTCAGTGCTATACAGTGGGGATGAAAGAGGACTCTGTTTGGTGCCAAGAAGATTTAGTAGGCTCTGCTTAATACTGTCATTGTGTAAAATATTGTCATTGTGCAAAAGTAAAATCTAATGGAAACTGCAGCTACCCATTTGAGACAGGACCACTGAGGACAAACTACTCAGAAATTGAGAGTTGTATCATTCTATGAAAATAAAGGGTTCCTTCAGTCACCAAAGGGAATTTGGAATGAGAAATGAGAAAAAAAATGACAATATCAACCTCATGACAGTGACAGAAATGTTATACATTTCTGTATACATTACAAATGTTATACAAATGTAAACAAATGTATAACATGTAAAAAATGTAGACAAAATTAAATATTTTATATATACACATATTTCCTCATTGTTGCCTGTTGTGTCAGATAAAGAGAATCAGTGGTATTCACCCAGTGATACAGGGGCTTGTATCACCAGAGATCCTGGACTTTGAGATAGGCCCAAGGATTGCTGGGACTTTGAATCTTCTAAATCTAGAGAGAAAAAACAGATTAAGGAAAGTTGGTGCTGGTAGTTTGACCCATGGTAGTATTGAGTGGGACTGAATATTGTTAAGCTGTGAAAATGGATGCTAGGAGCAAAGGCACCACTGCTCTCAGGTGTCCCTGCTTCCCCTGCCCAGCTCTGTTCCATACCAGCTCTATTCCTGCTCCAGATGTTTCCTTGGTGCTAGGTTCTAGGTCCTTTACATAGTTCTGGCTCTAGCACACTCAGGTGGTCCTGGCTTTAGGGCACTTGTCTTCACCTCCTTTTCTTCTTCTTCTTTTTCTTTTCCTTCTTCTTCTTCTTCTTCTTCTTCTTCTTCTTCTTCTTCTTCTTCTTCTTCTTCTTTTTAGGTATTGGGGTTTGAACTCAGGGCCTCATACTTGCTAGGTAGGTGCTGTACCACTTGAGCCACTCCTCCACCAGCCCCTCTTTGTAATTTATGCCCTAGGGAAGTAGTGGCTTCCTGTAATTACTAATCTCTGGAATGTCTCACCTTCTGTTTGCTCTGTCAGTTTTGCTTCTAATTCCCCAGATTAAATCTCTATCTCTGTGTTTCTTGGACTTGATTCATACTACACGTGCTGTCACATTTCCAGAATGTCTTGTGAGGAGTCTTATGAATTTCTATCATTTCAGTGACTTTTGTTTACTACAAAATCCAGATGAGCACCAATGTTGTGAATCAATTGAAAGCCCAGAATCACACAAGCAACATGCAGAACTGACAGTGTTCCTAAAACTTTTAGGATCATCATAGCTTTGCCCTAAGATAAGATTGTGATTGTTTTGCAACAATCATGTGCAATTGTAGTGCTTGCATCCTACAATTATTATTTCATCATGTCTAGTATAATGTGCTGAGGCAGGAGGACTGTGGCCTCCAAAGGCTAAGTTATCATTATGATAGGTTTACCAAGTTCATCTTTACCTAGGTAACCACCCTTTCCCTTAGACTTTCTTTTAAAAAAAATTGTGGTCTACAAATCAGATCTTAAGAAACTAGTATATAAGGAGCACCATGTTGACATGAAACATTGGAGGCTGATTTGCTCTAAATAGGGTGGAAATGGTCACAAATGGAAAGTGTTCTGTTTTGGTCGGTTAGGTAGCAGTTAGCCATGAGTGATGGGGATATGCAACAGAAGCTTAAAAATGGATAATTCTTCAAGGTCTCTGAGATAAAAACATTATAATTAAGTTTTCCAACTCCTAACAGCCTCCTTTAAGATCAAAATAGTCCATCAATGTCATGGGATATCACTAAATGCTTTTGAGTCTCTCATCCACCCTAATGTGGGTTGACATCAAATGACTCCTGGAAAAATACTTTAACTTATCAAAATAAAGACTAAGGCCTATGAACCATACCCTAAGGGTCAGGTAGACCCCAAAATAATTTGTACATTGTAAATCTGTAGGCCTAACTGAGCCTCATGACCTTAAGTATGACTTCAATCTGACAGGCTGGACCTAAGGAGGGACTTAATGCTCCAAGCCCCTTCTACTTCAATAAAAACTGTGCCAGGCAAAAAAAAATTGTTGTTTGCACCTCTACAAGGAAAACTATAAACTTGTGAAGAAAGAGATTGAGGAAGACTATAGAAAGTGGAGAGATCTCCCATGCTCATAGATTGGTAAAATCAATATAGCAAAAATGTCTATACTCCCAAAAGTAATCTACATGTTTAATGCAATTCCCATCAAAATCCCAATGACATTCATTAAAGAGATTGAAAAATCTACTGTTAAGTTTATATGGAAACACAAGAGGCCATGAATAGCCAAGGCAATACTCAGTCAAAAGAACAATGCTGGAGGTATCACAATACCTGACTTCAAACTATATTACAAAGCAGTAACAATAAAAACAGCATGGTACTGGCACAAAAACAGACATGAAGACCAGTGGAACAGAATAGAGGACCTGGATATGAAGCCACACAGCTATAACCAACTTGTCTTTGACAAAGGTGCTAAAAATATATGATGGAGAAATAGCAGCCTCTTCAGCAAAAACTGCTGGGAAAACTGGTTAGCAGTCTGCAAAAAACTGAAACTAGATGCATGCATATCACCCTATACCAATATTAACTCAAAATGGATCAAGGATCTTAATATCAGACCACAAACTCTAAAGTTGATACAGGAAAGAGTAGGAAATACTCTGGAATTAATAGGTATAGTTAAGAACTTTCTCAATGGAACTCCAGCAGCACATCAACTAAGAGAAAGCATAAATAAATGGGACTTCATAAAACTAAAAAGCTTCTGCTCAACAAAAGAAATGGTCTCTAAACTGAAGAGAACACCCACAGAGTGGGAGAAAATATTTGCCAGCTACACATCAGACAAAGGACTGATAACCAGAATATAATGGGAACTTAAAAAACTAAATTCTCCCAAAATTAATGAACTAATAAAGAAATGGGCAAGTGAACTAAAGAGAACTTTCTGAAAAGAAGAAATTCAAATGACCAAAAAAACATGAAAAAATGCTCACCATCTCTAGCAATAAAGGAAATGCAAATTAAAACCACACTAAGAATAGAATTCCAAGATGGCGGCTAGAGGTAGGAAGCAGAAAGCGAGCCTCCTATAGTGAAATCTTGGAGAGACGCTGGAGACACACTTTGCAGGCATAATCACCGAGAAAAGGCATAACTTTGACCCCTCCACATCTCCAGCCAGCACAGAGAATCTCCACTTCACGTTAAACGGAGAACCGAGGAGGCCCCCGGGCCGCCAGTGGCCGGCGCCCATACGGCTTGGGAAGCCGCGGACCAGGTGAGCTTCGTGGTACCGCGGTTCCCCCACAGACAAGCCTGGGCCAGAGCAGCATAGCCCCCTGGACAGACTGACCTCCACCCGGGAAAAAAAGAGAAACTGAGTACTAAGCAATAAGAACAGTTAAGACGCGCTGGAAAGAGGGTGGGGCGCCCTGAGCGCTGAAGATTGGGGGAAGGGAAGCCTTCCCGGGACTGTAAAGAAACGAGCCGGGCGGCCGGAGAGGCTCTGGCGGGAGCGGGGTGCGCCAGCAACCAGGAGCGGGGACGCTTGTGAGAGGAGGGAAGACCCACTTCCCACGTGAACTGTAAATAAACACGCAGGCCTGAAAACGCGGGGCAGTGTCGCCTTTCCCAGTGCTTGGAAAGGGAAAAGCCTGTAGCAGAGGCCCCCCCTCCCCCGCACAGGAAAACTCTGAGCAAACAAAGCCTGTGGGACCAGGTGAGTGCTAAGCTGACCCCAGAGATCTGCATAAATAACGCCGCCAGCTACAGGCTGAGAGCAGCAGGCAGGCAAGCCACAGTTGCAGATACCACTCTCAGAACTGCCTCCAGACGCTTTTTTTTCTTTTTCTCCCTACCTTTGATGAGAGAACAACCGAATTACACCTGCAAGCCGAAAAACTTACTGAAACTGTATTGCATTTGAACTGGGGACACTTGGTGGGGCTTTTTTTTTTTTTCTTCTGTGTGTGTGTGAGTGTAGTTTTGTTCTACTTTATGCATCCCCTTTGATGAGACAACTACAGAACAACATCTGAGGCACCAACTCCAGGACTGGAGATTGAGACGGACATCCAAATTATTAAGACTGAAATTGCATTGCATATAAACTTGGAAGTTTTTTGGTTTTTTGGGTTTTTTTGTTTTTTTTAATTTTCTATTTTCCATTTTATTTTAATTCATTTTTATAAATAGATATTATTTTCATATACTTATTTTTTATTTTTTTTATCTTTGATTTGCAATCCTCTCTCTGTCACTCTATTGTCTGTTCAGCTTACTGTCGATTAGTACACTAACACTCCCTGTTTATACCTTTGAAACTCTCTTGTCTGATACCTTGTTCTGCTTTCTCCCTCTTGTCTGTATATTTGTTTTCCCCTTTTCTTTAACTTCTTGCTTTCCATCTCAGCTCACTCTTCCATTCTCAATATTACCATTGTTATTATTACAAGCTAGAAAATACTTAATTACACACAGTACAGGGACAGTAACAACACCAAGGACAATGACAGGAAGACAGAAAAAACAAGGAAACCAGTTTCCCCACAGCAAAAAATTAGTACAGGAACCAGAGGGGAATGAAGAGAACAGAAACTCAGAGCCAGACTCCAACAAAATGAAGATAAACTATGCCAAAGGACCCAATGAAGCCTACAAGAATAATTTAAAAGAAGACATACTACAAGTACTCAATGAGAATTTTATAGAGATGATACTGGATAGGGTCAACCAAAATGTACAGGAGACACTCAAGAAATTCCAAGACAATAAAAATAGAGAATTTGAAAAAGCAAAAGAAGAAATAAAGGAAACCATAGAAGCACTGTATAAACACCAAAGTGAAAGAGAGAACACAATGAATAAATGGATAAATGAACTCAGGACAAAAATAGACAACAATAAAGAAGAAAACAGCCAGGATATGGAAAACCTCAGAAAAAAGAACGAAACAGAACTGCAAAACAAAACGGAAGGCCAATCCAGCAGAATAGAACAAACAGAAGACAGAATCTCAGAACTTGAAGATGAAATGGTAATTAAAGGAAAAACTGAAGAACTACTAATTAAACAACTCAAGACCTGTGAAAAGAAAATGCAAGAACTCACTGACTCCATCAAAAGACCAAACTTGAGAATCATGGGCATCGAAGAAGGAGAAGAGGTGCAAGCGAAGGGAATGCGTAATATATTCAACAAAATAATAACGGAAAATTTCCCAAATCTAGAGAAAGATATTCCCATACAAATGCAAGAGGCCTCTAGGACACCAAACAGACCAGATCAAAATAGAACTACTCCACGACATATCATCATTAAAACAACAAGTTCAGAAACTAAGGAAAGAATATTGAAGGCTGCAAGAGAGAAAAAACAAGTAACATACAAAGGTAAACCCATCAAAATCACAGCAGACTTCTCAACAGAAACATTAAAAGCAAGAAGAGCGTGGGGTGAGATCTTCCGGGCACTGAATGAAAATAACTTCAACCCCAGGATACTCTACCCAGCAAAGCTATCATTCAAAATAGATGGAGCAATAAAAGTCTTCCATGAGAAGCAGAAACTAAAACAATATGTGACCACAAAGCCACCATTACAAAAGATTCTGCAAGGGATCCTGCACACAGAAAGTGACACCCAACTTAACCATGAAAAGGCAGGCAGCACCAAACCACAGGATAAGAAAAAGCAAGACAGTAGAGAGTAACATCAAGTTAGGTACACACAATCAAACCTTCAAACAACTAAGATAACTAAATGGCAGGAATCACCACATACCTATCAGTACTAACACTTAATGTTAATGGACTTAATTCACCCATCAAAAGACACCATTTGACAAAATGGATTAAAAAAGAAGATCCAACAATTTGTTGCTTACAGGAGACTCATCTCACTGACAGAAATAAGCATATGCTTAGGATGAAAGGCTGGAAGAAGATTTACCAAGCCAATGGCCCCCAAAAACAAGCAGGAGTAGCAATACTTATCTCTGACAAAGTAGACTTCAAACCTACATTGATCAAACGAGATAAAGAAGGACATTCCATACTAATAAAAGGGGAAATAGACCAAAAGGAAATAATAATCATCAATCTGTACGCACCCAATGTCAACGCACCCAATTTCCTCAAACATACCCTGAAAGACCTAAAAGCATATATAAACGCCAACACAGTGGTTGTGGGAGACTTTAACACTCCATTATCATCAATAGATAGGTCATCCAAACAAAAACTCAATAAAGAAATCCAAGATCTAAAATATGCAATAGATCAAGTGGACCTAGTAGATATCTACAGAACATTTCATCCAACCTCTACACAATATACATTCTTCTCAGCAGCCCATGGAACCTTCTCCAAAATAGATCATATCCTAGGGCACAAAGCAAGCCTCAGCAAATATAAGAAAATAGAAATAATACCATGCATACTATCTGACCACAATGCAGTAAAAGTAGAACTCAACAACAAAAGTAAAGACAAAAAACATGCAAACAGCTGGAAACTAAATAACTCATTACTTAATGAAGAATGGATCATCGATGCAATAAAAGAGGAAATTAAAAAGTTCCTAGAAGTCAATGAAAATGAAAACACAACCTACCAGAACCTATGGGACACAGCTAAGGCAGTCTTGAGAGGAAAGTTTATAGCCATGAGTGCATATATTAAAAAGATTGAAAGATCCCAAATCAATGACCTAATGATACATCTCAAACTCCTAGAAAAACAAGAACAAGCAAATCCCAAAACAAATAGAAGGAGAGAAATAATAAAAATAAGAGCTGAAATCAACGAAATAGAAACCAAAAAAACCATACAAAGAATTAATGAAACAAAAAGTTGGTTCTTTGAAAAAATAAACAAGATCGATAGACCCCTGGCAAACCTGACTAAAATGAGGAGAGAAAAAACCCAAATTAGTAGAATCAGGAATGCAAAAGGGGAGATAACAACAAACACCATGGAAGTCCAGGAAATCATCAGAGACTACTTTGAGAACATATATTCAAATAAATTTGAAAATCTTAATGAAATGGACAGATTTCTAGATACATATGTTCACCCAAAACTGAACCAAGAAGATATTAATTAACTGAATAGATCTCTAACACAAAATTAAATTGAAGCAACAATCAAGAGTCTCCCCAAAAAGAAAAGCCCAGGACCTGATGGATTCTCTGCTGAATTCTATCAGACTTTTAAAGAAGAACTGATGCCAATCCTCCTTAAACTGCTCCACTAAATAGAAAGGGAAGGAAAACTGCCTAACACATTTTATGAAGCCACTATTACACTTATCCCAAAACCAGGCAAAGACACCTCCAAAAAGGAGAACTATAGGCCAATCTCCTTAATGAACATTGATGCAAAAATCCTCAACAAAATAATGGCAAATCGAATTCAGCAACACATCAAAAAGATTATTCACCACGACCAGGTAGGCTTCATCCCAGGGATGCAGGGGTGGTTCAACATACGAAAATCAATAAACGTAATAAACCACATTAACAGAAGCAAAGACAAAAACCACTTGATCATCTCAATAGATGCAGAAAAAGCCTTTGATAAGATCCAACATCATTTCATGATAAAAGCTCTAAGAAAACTAGGAATAGAAGGAAAGTTCCTCAACATTATAAAAGCTATATATGACAAACCTACAGCCAGCATTATACTTAACGGAGAAAAATTAAAACCATTCCCTCTAAAATCAGGAACCAGACAAGGAAGCCCACTATCTCCACTCCTATTCAACATAGTACTGGAATTCCTAGCCAGAGCAATTAGGCAAGAAGAAGGAATAAAAGGAATACAAATAGGTAAAGAAACTGTCAAAATATCCCTATTTGCAGACGACATGATCCTATACCTTAAAGACCCAAAAAACTCTACTCAGAAGCTTCTAGACATCATCAATAGCTATAGCAAGGTAGCAGGATATAAAATCAACATAGAAAAATCATTAGCATTTCTATCCACTAACAATGAGCAAACGGAAAAAGAATGTATGAAAACAATTCCATTTACAATAGCCTCAAAAAAAATCAAATACCTAGGTGTAAACCTAACAAAAGATGTGAAAGACCTCTACAAGGAAAACTATACACTTCTGAAGAAAGAGATTGAGGAAGACTATAGAAAGTGGAGAGATCTCCCATGCTCATGGATTGGTAGAATCAACATAGTAAAAATGTCTATACTCCCAAAAGTAATCTACATGTTTAATGCAATTCCCATCAAAATTCCAATGACATTCATCAAAGAGATTGAAAAATCTACTGTTAAATTTATATGGAAACACAAGAGGCCACGAATAGCCAAGGCAATACTCAGTCAAAAGAACAATGCTGGAGGTATCACAATACCTGACTTCAAACTATATTACAAAGCAATAATAATAAAAACAGCATGGTACTGGCACAAAAACAGACATGAAGACCAGTGGAACAGAATAGAGGATCCAGATATGAAGCCACACAACTATAAGCAACTTATCTTTGACAAAGGAGCTAAAAATATACGATGGAGAAATAGCAGCCTCTTCAACAAAAACTGCTGGGAAAACTGGTTAGCAGTCTGCAAAAAACTGAAACTAGATCCATGTATATCACCCTATACCAAGATTAACTCAAAATGGATCAAGGATCTGAATATCAGACCCCAAACTCTTAAGTTGATACAAGAAAGAGTAGGAAATACTCTGGAGTTAGTAGGTATAGGTAAGAACTTTCTCAATGAAACCCCAGCAGCACAGCAACTAAGAGATAGCATAGATAAATGGGACCTCATAAAACTAAAAAGCTTCTGTTCATCAAAAGAAATGGTCTCTAAACTGAAGAGAACACCCACAGAGTGGGAGAAAATATTCGCCAATTATACATCAGACAAAGGACTGATAACCAGAATATACAGGGAACTTAAAAAACTAAATTCTCCCAAAACTAATGAACCAATAAAGAAATGGGCATGTGAACTAAACAGAACTTTCTCAAAAGAAGAAATTCAAATGGCCAGAAAACACATGAAAAAATGCTCACCATCTCTAGCAATAAAGGAAATGCAAATTAAAACCACACTAAGATTCCACCTCACCCCTGTTAGAATAGCCATCATCAGCAACACCACCAACAACAGGTGTTGGCGAGGATGCGGGGAAAAAGGAACCCTCTTACACTGTTGGTGGGAATGTAGACTAGTACAACCACTCTGGAAAAAAATTTGGAGGCTACTTAAAAAGCTGGACATCGATCTACCATTTGATCCAGCAATACCACTCTTGGGGATATACCCAAAAGACTGTTACTCCAGAGGCACATGCACATCCATGTTTATTGCGGCACTATTCACAATAGCCAAGTTATGGAAACAGCCAAGATGCCCCAGCACTGACGAATGGATTAAGAAAATGTGGTATCTATACACAATGGAATTTTATGCAGCCATGAAGAAGAACGAAATGTTATCATTCGCTGGTAAATGGATGGAATTGGAGAACATCATTCTGAGTGAGGTTAGCCTGGCTCAAAAGACCAAAAATCGTATGTTCTCCCTCATATGTGGACATTAGATCAAGGGCAAACACAACAAGGGGATTGGACTATGAGCACATGATAAAAGCGAGAGCACACAAGGGAGGGGTGAGGATAGGTAAGACACCTAAAAAACTAGCTAGCATTTGTTGCCCTTAATGCAGAGAAACTAAAGCAGATACCTTAAAGCAACTGAGGCCAATAGGAAAAGGGGACCAGGAACTAGAGAAAAGGTTAGATTAAAAAGAATTAACCTAGAAGGTAACACCCACGCACAGGAAATCAATGTGAGTCAATGCCCTGTATAGCTATCCTTATCTCAACCAGCAAAACCCCTTGTTCCTTCCTATTATTGCTTATACTCTCTCTACAACAAAATTAGAGATAAGGGCAAAATAGTTTCTGCTGGGTATTGAGGGGGGGAGCGGGAGGGGGTGGAGTGGGTGGTAAGGGAGGGGGTGGGGGCAGGGGGGAGAAATAAACCAAGCCTTGTATGCACATATGAATAATAAAAGAAAAATGAAAAAAATAAAAAAAATAAAGTCATAAATAAAATCTTCTTATAAGTCTTACCAAAAAAAAAAAACCACACTAAGATTCCACTTAGAATAGCCATCATTAGCAACACCACGAACAACAGGTGTTGGCAAGGATGTGGGGAAAAAGGAACCCTCTTATACTGCTGGTGGGAATGTAAACTAGTGCAACCACTCTGGAAAAAAACTTGGAGGCTACTTAAAAAGCTAAACATTGATCTACCATTTGATCCAGCAATACCACTCTTGGGGATATACCCAAAAGACTGTGACACAGGTTACTTCAGAGGCACCTGCACACCCATGTTTATTGCAGCACTATTCACAATAGCCAAGTTATGGAAACAGCCAAGATTCCCCACTACTGACGAATGGATCAAGAAAATGTGGTATCTATAAACAATGGAATTTTATGCAGCCATGAAGAAGAACGAAATGTTATCATTCGCTGGTAAGTGGATATGGAATTGGAGAACATCATTCTGAGTGAGGTTAGCCTGGCCCAAAAGACCAAAAATTGTATCTTCTCCTTCATATGTGGACATTATATGAAGGGCAAACACAACAATGGGATTGGACTTTGAGCACATGATAAAAGCGAGAGCACACAAGGGAGGGGTGAGGATAGGTAAGACACCTAAAAAATTAGCTAGAATTTGTTGCCCCCAATGCAGAGAAACTAAAGCAGATACGTTAAAAGCAACTGAGGCCAATAGGAGAAGGGGACCAGGAACTAGAGAAAAGGTTAGATCAAAAAGAATTAACCTAGAAGGTAACACACATGCACAGGAAATCAATTTGAGTAAACTCCCTGTAGAGCTATCTTTATCTCAACCAGCAAAAACCTTTTGTCCTTCCTATTATTGCTTATACTCTCTCTTCAACAAAATTAGAGATAAGGTCAAATAGTTTCTGCCAGGTATCAAGGGAGTGGGGGGGAGAAAAAGGGGGTGGGGGAACAGGGGAGAAATGACCCAAACATTGTATGCACATGTAATAAAAAAAAAATGTTTTCTTTTCCTAGTAAGCTTTACTATGTTGTTATATATTTCTGCTTCTTGCCTGGATGGAAGATGCAAGAATCAGGTTAACTGTGCTGACTTTCCATAATAACTCAGCATGTGGTATGTAGACCAGTATCATGTGGGAGCTGGGTGGGAACAGTTCCTAACCCCACCCCAGCCCTGCCCAGTGGGAATCTGCATTTGGGGCAGGTTCCCAGGCAACTCCCATTCTCATTCAAGTTCACAGCTCCATGGGATAGAGGTTTTTACTAAAGCCACAGGAAAATCAAATTAGTGGTAACAGACTTGGGCAAGGAATAGCTCAGGAGTAGACTGGAGGCCCTGGGTTTCAGCCCCAGTTTGAACCTTAGCTCCAACATTGTCATTGGCAAGTCCCTTGCAGCCCTGCAGTACTCCAACTCACATCCCCACATACCTGGGGACCAGGTGAGGGTGTGGCCTGTTGGAGTCAGGGGTTCCCCCTGTCCTTGCCATAGCCCTGCAAGCCCAAAGACCACTTTGATCTTTCAGAAAACCAAAAATACTCTATTTGCCTCCCCCAAGGGACTGCTGGTCATCTCACTGGGCGTGGGTATGCCCTAAGCCCCGAATTCTACACCCTACCCTGAGGGAGCACCCACACAGTCTTCCCACTAGATCTAACCCAACTCTCTCATGGGCTTCCAAGTGTCAATCCGTTTCAAAATTCAACTCCTGGTTTTCCCCCTGAAACTTGTTCTTCCCACTGGTGATAAAGTCACCAAATTGTTCTAGCCAGAAACTGGAGATCACTTTTAAAAAAAAAAAAAAAAAGCATACTTCCAAGCAGACAAAACAGAACATAGGGCAAGAAAGCCAGAGAGTGACTCCCTCTGAGGAGGGCGAGACCCAGGGCATAGCCTGGGTGTTGGGCCCTGGGAGCCCTCAGGCTTTCCCTGGGTCTTGCAAAGGCCACACTTGTGTTCCTGAGGATGATTCTCTAGCTCATTCTGTGCTCTCATGTCTGGAAAACAGACAGACACAAAACTTTGGTTTTTTTTCCTGGTTTTCAATATATTGGTATTAATATTATCATACACGAAAAGCGTCTGTTAGTCTTTGTGTTTGTATGCTGCACCTATTTGTTTGTGTTATATTTCAGTAGAAGGTTTATTTTAATATGGCCCAAGATTGTTGCATGTTAATATTTCTATAATTATCTTTATAATGTCATATTAGGTGACTTTGAGCCAGGCGGAAAATTATGAAATGTAGACGCTCTTTTCAGCTCTGCCTGATAACCTCTTTGTGCCATTTTCCTATTTGTAAACCAGACACGGTGACAATCAATGTAGCATTCAGATGCCTTAATGTACATTCAGAGTGGTGTGTCTAGCAGGATCAAGTGTAACATTCATTAGTTCTTTCTTTTAAAATATGTTCTGAGTAATTTCATTCATATACAAAAGAAGGAATGGTATAGTGAACTCCCCACAGCATCATCAGGCTTCAGTTGTCATCAACACTTCATCAATCTTTTGTTCATCAGAATTGCCACCTACTCCCTTCTCTCAGTCACACATTGCACCACTTCATCCAAATATATTTTAGTACTTATCCCTAAAAGATAAGGACTCTGTTGAATAAGTAACAGAAATTTATTCTCAATTCTGTTCCTTAAACTCCTCTATCTGCTCCCTTTTAAAGACTGAGAATGCTCACTCCAAAGGAGAGTTCCTCTAGATCTTTCCTTGCAGGTGACTGCCCATGAGATATCTCCTTTTACCTCCTGTCCTTCTGTAAGAAGTGCTTAAACTACTTTTGTTGAAAAGTATTGACTCCTTGCTTGGGCCCATGAATTAAATGAACTCAGGAGAAAAACTTGGCATCTCTGTCTCCATTTGTACCTATTATCTTTTGCTGAGTCATTCTCTCCTGCAGCCACCTTGGAATCAAGAAGGACAGGGATGATCAATAACATCTTTATGACAAGGAACTAAAAGTGCCCCCTAAGGACAGGGGAGCCTTGCAGGGCAGACCACCCCTCCAAATGAGGGCAATTACCTATAATTATGAGGCTCAGGAGTCTTGAGAACAATATCATTCCCCTCAAGTGATGACAACAGTAACAACTTCTTTGAAACCCTCAAAGAATAAGGACTGAGATAATGGTCAACCAGGCCCCATTCAACCACTGGAACATATGTATGAATGGGACTGTTTATACATATCTTTTTCCCCTGCTCTTGTTCATTGTCTATTTAAAGCTAAAGCCCTTGTCTGTACCTGGAGGATGGCTAAAGATAGGCTGAGTGCTTACATTGTCTCTCCCCATGGCATGTTCCAAGCCAGTGAAATAAATTCCTTTCTCTGCCCTTCACCATTACCATCTCTTTATTTGGAGTATTGGGAAAAGTAGCTAGACCTGGCATGTGGAATCCCAGGAGTTTGTGCTCTGGGTCCAAAACTCTGGCTTCACCTTTGAAAGCCAACCAGAAGAAAGTGTGACTTCAGGCACTGAACAAGCACAGCTAGTCAAACCTGGATGGAAAGGAAAGGTGGAATTGGTTCCCCTCAGTGGCTCAAATTCCTTTTATCCAGGGATTTCTTTTCTTTCCACTTCAGCCAGCACTGACTGCTTTTTTACTGCTATTAAGTGAAACAGAGAAATGAGTATACTTTGAGGACTTTTGAGTAGGATCCCTGTTAAGTGCACTCCATTAGTGCACAACTGAACCTTGCTTTTCTTGTTATTTGTACAGGACATTTGTTTTGACAAAGAATTTTGAAATTCTATGGTCTTTGTCATGTTCCTCTGTCATTTGAGTTCTTTTGGGCTTTTCTAGGCTTAGGCAATTTGTATTTTTAGATGGGGAAACTTGACATTCTGCAGAACTAAATAGTAAAGGAGCAATGCAAGGTATAATTTCAGTAACCAATGAAAATACTAACTATAAATAGCTCAAAAATGAAAAGCACTGTATCCATCTTGGCACCTAGGGAGAATTCTAGCTGACTAGTCTACTAAAAGAGAGAAAGAAAAGAAAAAAAATTGGCAAAAGGGCAATGTCTAAGAGTGCACT
Organism: Castor canadensis; assembly: GCF_047511655.1. Lineage (NCBI taxonomy): Eukaryota > Metazoa > Chordata > Mammalia > Rodentia > Castoridae > Castor > Castor canadensis. Next base: position 97,458,183 of record NC_133397.1, on the reverse strand, counting down.
CTGAATTAATTAATTGTTTTTGTGTGTCACTATAGGCATTTTATGTATGTCTATCAATCTTTTTATGATGATTGGCTTGATGAAGACAAAAACTCTGATGGCTACAGCAACAGTCCTATGGGAGACTGACCCAAAACACTTCCCTAGCATTACTCTTACTTTAGCTATCAAGCCTCCTAAAACATCCTCAAAAAATAAAAATGGCATTGGACAAAAGTGCCTGGAATTTCTAGAAATAACTAATCAACATACTCGTGGCCAATAAATTAAAATTTTGCATTTCTTGAACTCATCCATGCATGCTTACATTGACATTTATGGCATGCCTAATTTAAAATTTCTTTGCATATACATGTATGTGAGCATCATTTGGATGATTTTTATTGTAAAAGTCACATAAAGATAAAGGACTTGTTGCTTCTGTTCTCTCCTTTATCACCCCCCCAATATCTCTTCTACTGCTACTTTTAAGAAAACAGTTTCCAACATTCTTATCTCAACCAGATCTAACTAAAATGAAGGCATTCAAGAATTATCCTCTGCCTTAGGACTGAAAAAACAGACTCTGTGGACGGTAACCTTAATCTGTTTCATTCTGAGTCCTGCCTAGATAACCCTGGCTTTACCCCTTTCTCCCTTTGAGCTCCTCTGCTTTCTGTTCAGTAGTGGTCTTAATCTGCTTCTAGCTCATGCCAAGTTCCCACCTCAGGACTATAGCAGGCACTGATCTCTTTTATAGGCAGTCCCTCTGCTCTCAACCCTCTTTTGACCAGCCTGCACCTTTCATCCTTTCTGTGGCACCAGCTGCAACCCTTCTGTTTTTGTATCTTCTCTGTTTCCTTCCTGTGACTTTTCCTATGTGTGTAATTACTGCTAATTTGCCCACTTATTTTCTGTCTATTCCAACAAACTATAGCTCAAAGGTAGGGCGGATGTATCACACATCCCTGAAGTTCAAGGACTTGCAGTGCATTTGTGGAAGGATACTTGCTCTCGGGTTTCAGTCCCACCTGACCACCAAAGGCTTTTGACAAAGAAAGTCTTACAACGTAGCTGAGAGCTGGGAATATACCTCTGTGGTAGAGTTCTTGCCTAGCATGTGTGAGGCCCTGAGCAAACTGCAAAAGGCCCAGCACTGCAAAAAAAAAAAAAAAAAAAAAATTTTTTTTTAAGCTAAGATTTGCTTTTTTGGGTATAACTGTGAATCTGGAGAATTGTGGATATCTTCTCTCTCTGTGCACTATACCTACTCCAGGGTCTAGGTTCTACAAAGCCTCTCTGGCCTCCCTGTTATTATTTCATAGGTAGTGCATTCACAGTGAAGCATGAACAACTATTAACACTGGAACTGAGCTGTGGTTGAAGTTCAAGAGTACTTGCCTAACAAGCATAAGACCCTGCATTCAACCCCAGTCCCTACCCCCTACAAAGACAGTGGAACTTAAAATTTTTCAATTCAGTATTCATTCATTTGATTCATCGTTAGAGGAGATAGAGTCCCTGACACTGGGGAGACTGATTCAAGCCCAAACCCTAGACAGACTCTCATTTTAGAGTTTCTACAAAGATTAAAATGTTGACTCTATAAGTGCTGTGCTTCTATTAGTACTGAATGGAATTAAGCTCTACTTAAGCATTAGATTTTTCTATTCAATCTAAGAACAAATATTTATTTGTGAAGAATGGAACTCTTTTGTAACTATGTATTTGCAACTTATAGAAGGCTTTTGGAATCATGAGGAAGAAACCATCTCACCCAAGCTATTTGCTTATATATGTGAGTAAACTAGTATTTATTAAACACCTGGTTTAATAAATACTGTCCCAGGTGCTGAGGAAAGATAGAATGGTGAATAAAGAGATGCAGGGCCCTTTTACCAGGCAGCTTCCATTCCAGCAGAGAAGATAGGTATTAAAACATTCCTAGAAATATTTGATTAAATAATTTTCAGAGTGGAGGGCTCACTTTAGTCTGCAGATTACAGAAGAATTCCTTTAAAAAGTGGTGTTTAAACTGAGACTTGAAGGTTAGTGATACAATTTGAATGTGTTCCCAAAAGATTTTTTTTCCAAATTCATATGCTAATATTATTTGGAAGTAGATGCTTTGGGTGATAATTAGGATGAGATGAAGTCTTGAGAGTGGGGCTGCCTTGATGGCATTTAACTTCTTGAGAGGATGAAGAGAGACCATGTTAACACACTTGCTTGGTCTCACCATGCAATGTCCTCTGCTATTTTGGATGTAGCAAGAGGCCCTCACCAGATGCCAATGCCATGGTCTTATATTTCTCAGCTTCCAGAACTATGAGCTACATGATCCTCTAGTCTTCATAAATTACCCAGTCTCAGGTATTTTAGTGTTTCTTCTCCACCATAGGTTGCCCCTCACCATAGTGCTAAGGATCATATTGAGGACCTTGCAAATGCTAAGCAAGTGCTCTACCACTGAGTTACATCCCCCAGCCCACTGGTATTTTATTATAGTGGTATAAATGGACTAAGACAGTCAATCAGGCTTTCTGCAGTGCAGTCACAGAGGTACTGCCCTGTTACTTTACACCTGCTAATCTATCCCTTCATTGTTATCTTCTATCTCTGAACTTTTCATGCATTGTGGTAAGGATTTGTGGTCATTGCCAATGACAACCTTACAAGTTATGTTATTTGGCCTCCACTATACAATTTGACACATCCAAATTTGCCTCAAGGATTTTTTTTTTTTATGCTATGTAATAGAAATCCCTTTATACCAGCTGTGCAGCCACTTGAGGAAATAACCAAGACCTAGAAAGTTGTAAGTCCTGCTTCCTGGATCACAGAACCACTTGATAGACTCCATTTCATCTGTAGAACTGCTCATTTTCTCTTTTCTTGAGACTATTTCTGTGACTAGCAGCAGCCATCCCTTCACTTTTAGGAAAGCACGTTCCCCAGTACAGAATGGCTTTTCTGGCCCCAATCTCAGTTCTTAAGTGAAATCTACTCTGCTCAAGACAGCCTGGGTCAGACATTCAGTCTGATATGATGGAGGATCAGGTAGTACAGATGACATGTCCATGGAGCAAGAGTATCTAAGAAGAGTCATCTACTGGGCTGATACCTACAGAGGGTCCATGAACACAGGCAGATCTTATCCATGGATTTTTTTGTGTATTTTTTTCAGATTTTTTTATTCCCTAGAACATTAATTTTTAAAAATACTGAAATTTTGTCAGGCACCGGTGGCTCACACCTGTAATCCTAGCTACTCAGGAGGCAGAGATCAGGAGGATCACAGTTTGAAGCTAGTGTGGGGAAATAGTTCGTGAGACTCTATCTCGAAAAAAAAAAATCACAGAAAAGGGCTGGTGGAGTGGATCAAGGTGAAGGCCCTGAGTTCAAGCCCCAGTACCACACACACACACACACACACACACACACACACACAAAACCCTGAAATTTTTATAGTAGACTTATTAAAACTCACAGAAATATTTTAATTGTAAACATCTCACTTGTATCCCCAAAAATAATTTATTACCATTTTACTTTCCTGGCTTAGAAGTAAACCCTTCAATAATACTTTATTTTAAAATCACTAGCCACTTACAACTACATGAAACATGTGTATAAGGGAATATATCATTCCTTTTGCTTCAGGCTCTAATATTGTGCAGATGGCTACTTCATTTAAAATTACAGTATTTTATTGTGAACTTTTTGCATTCATTTTATTTATTTATTTAATCTTTTTTGTGATACTGAGATTTGAACTTATGCCTTGTGCTTGCTAGGGCAGGTGCTCTGCCACTTGAGATTGACTTTTTTTTTAAATGATTGCATTGGAATATTACTGAATGAGATGACTGGGATTTTTTTGTTTTGTTTTGTTTTTCCCTCCCTCTCCCTTGCATTTCTTACCCAAGGTAAGTGCCTTACTCACCTGATACTGGTCCTGTTGGAGCCCAGAGCCTCTTCCTGAATGAATTAGATCAGGTCTCATCTAACATCAGTGAGCATCACTCACTTGGGGAAACAGAAAAATAACCAAGAGAACATAGGCTAGGGAGTGTGTGTAGCATGGTATTCTCAGGAGTAGGAATATGCCCAGGAAGGGAAGGTCAGGAGATATAAGTTGGCCAGCACCCAGGTGAAGAAGAATGGGTGCCCCACACTGACTGGGCTTGGCTGATGTCAGGCCCCAGTTTTCCTTTGACTTCAGTTCTTTCTCCCTTGTGTCTTAGTGGGATGTTTTGTTTTTGTAGCACTGGGAATGGAACCCAAAGCCTCAGGCTTGGTAGTCAAGTGATCTACCACTAAACTATTCTGCTAGCCCCAGTTCTTGTAAGTATTTCTTGACTGTGCTGAGAGAAAGTAAGAGGTATGTTCTTACTCTGAGCAGAGAGTTGATAAAAGGAATAAGCTATACTAGAAACCAGCATGCAGGAGGACAGCCATTTTCAGATACTTACAGCTGACCCTCTCTCTAAGCTTACTCTGAGCACATATGCTCTGGGTGTCTTCCAATGTTTACAAATTCTAACCTCTAAATAATTCTACCAGGTATGCATCCCTCTTTGACTGAAAAAGAAACTTTGGCAGCCAGAGGTTTGTTTGCACTGGTGGATCAGAGATTCCAATCCAAACAGGCTGAGTCCAATGTCCAGGCACATAACCATAAGGCCACCCTACCTCTGGGTAATCCCTACCTCAGACCAGTGGAGCCTGTAAAGCAGGATAAACTGATCAGGAGACAGGGAAATTGTATTATTTTAATAAATATTGAAAGGGCCAGACTCAGACACTAGAACAAGGAAGCAAAAACTAAAAAGCCTGAACACTTAGTCCCCTCACATCTCCTTTGAGAAGCTAAGTTACAAGAATAGGGAGACATAAAGGCATCTGCCTTCATCTTTCAGATATTAACAAGCTACAAGTCTCCTTGAATGGATAAAGGGACAAAAAGAACATGTCTGGCAAAGGAAAGTTCTAAAATTCACCTATTATCCCAGTGTCATAGGCCTAGATGACATCTGCATGTTTTAAAACCCGTCTTAACCACCCAGAGCCATTCTCTGAATGATTAGAGTTTGCTAGATGATATGGTCACATACTATTTCCCAAGCTGGGAGAGTTGAAGACTACAGATCTGGACCTTCATTTTGAGTCTTTATTTCCATTTCCTGCATGGGGAGTAGGAAATTGTTAGGTAGTAGTCAATCATGAATGACAGGTATATGCAAAAGGAATCTAAAATGCATGATTCTTTAAGGTTTCTGACAGAAAAACACTTAACAACCTCTGTTAAAATCAAAATATCCTACCAAGGTCATAGGATGTCACAAGATGTTTTAGAGTCTTCCACACACCCTAAGGTGGGTGATATCAGTTCCTAAAACAATATGTCTTTAACCCAATATTAATGTATACATTTTAAATCTGTAGAACTACCCTAGTGACCTTAAAAATGACTTCAGCCTGGTAGCCTGGTTCTAGGGAGGCACTTAATGATGCTACAAGCCCCTTCTGCTTCAATAAAAACTTGTGCCAGGATAAAAATGATTGTCATACTGGCTCTCTTTCAGTCTATTGAAAGTGTATTCTTTTCCTAATAAACTTTGCTATCATTTTCACATCTTGCCTGAATTACACTCTGCCAGATGAAAGGACCCAGGTAGACACTAGTGCTGACTTTCCTGTAAAAGAAGTATTTTCTCCTCTCTCTCTATTTCTCCCTACTTTTCTCTCATTATACTAAATTCCTTTCCTAATAAATTTTACTGTCACTTTCACTGTATTTTTCATCTTGCCTGAATTCTTTCTGGTCGAAGGACTTGAAACCAGTTTTGGACCCAAGGCCCAAAATCCTGGAATTCCACATGTCAGGTCTGGCCTTTTGCCCTATACATCAAATAAGGAGATGGTAATGGTGAAGGGCAGAGCAAGGGACATGCCCTGGGAATGAAAGGACAGGCTAAGCAGTTAGCTGAAATTAGCTAGAATAGCTAGGACAAAAGTGCTCCCCAGAAAATTCTGTTGTATCTGGAGCTGCCGACAATATAACAATATGTGAGAGTTGAGTCCATCCCTGCTTAACAACCCACATCCCTAGTGATTCCCCTAAGACTTAGAAAGGTAGGGAAGGGGAAGGCAGGAAAGACCTAAATGAGGAGAGCTATGATGATGGTCTGATTAGAATGTTGTGAGCACAACCAATTGGAATCCTGCTTTCCATATACCTGATTATCATAGAGAATGGGCAATACCCAGGAGCAGAGAACTTAAAACCCCTAGACCCAGCCGATTCACTGGCAACCCTCTATCAAGACATCTCCCACCTGGCTGAAGCTCTGTTTCTTTTCTTCTCAGTAAACTTCCTGCTTCCCCACCCTTTGTTGTACATAGTTTATATTTTTCAAGTTCATGAGACAAGGACTTGAGAAAGAAGTGGCAGCCACCAGCTGCAAGGCTGCTAGGCACTGCCTAAAATCTGGAGCTGTCCACTGTGAAATTAAAATAACTGTAAAACAGGCTGCCTGCCACTGGACTGGTATGAGGTGGAGAAAAAGTAAGCACTCAGCCCATCTTTAGCCATCTTCAGGAAACGATAGGAGCTTTAGCTTTATATAGACAAAGAATTAGGCAGGAAACAAAAAGTATGTATAGTTGAACAGTCCCAGTCACAGATGTGATCCTGTGGTCAGATTGTTCCAGTGGGGCCTGGTTGTTCATTATCTCAGACCTGTTCTTTGAAGGTTCCAGAGAAGTTGTTATTGCTGCATCATTTGAGGGTAGCAATCCCATGAGTTGATTACTCATGTTACAGGGTGCAGCTTCGTCATTGTAGGTAATTGTCCTCATTTGGAGGGCTGGTCTGTCCTGCAAGGCTCTATTGTTCCTTAGGGGTAGTTTAGATCACTTTGTCATAAATATGTTATTTATAATTCCAGTCCTTCCTTGATTCCAAGGTGGGTGCAAGAGAGAATAGCTCAGAGCAAAGGACAACAGGTACAAAATGGAGACAGAGATGTCAAGCTTTTCTCCTGTTTTTAGTTAATTCATGGGCCCAAGTAAGGAATCAGTGCATTTCAGCAAAAGCACAGTTCTTACAAACTGAAGTAGATAGCTTTGCTCACTTTCCAGTAACATCTGCAGGCAGAGCCATGCTACAGGAGTTTAGCACACTGTCACTACCTGAATAGTCTCCTTTCAGATATAAACTTGGAAGACCTGGATTTATTTTAATAAAGCATGGTTTTGCTTAGTAATGCAACAGTAATTCATTTACACAGGAAACAAAAATCTCAGACTGAAAGGGTGAATTTCATGCATCACCCATCAGGGGTTGGCCAAATGGAGTTGGGTGCCCACTCTGTGTCAATTCACTAAAAGTACTTGCTGCTCTAGGCTAAGTACCTGTATTTGCTCAATCAAGTGGTGATGATTTGCAATGTGCATCCCATCTCCACCCCCTGCCTCCAATCAGTCAGTAAACATCCACTCCATTAGTAATCAAGATTCCAAGATAGTGGTAAAGGAATCAAGTTGGCTGGGGATAAAAGGCAGAGCCTTAGAAATAAAAATACTGTGGAAGAATTTTACTAAGAATGAAGAGTAACCTTGCTCCTGACCTTTCACATTGACATTTAAAATCCCACTGGCTCTTAAATCCTAGTATTGTCCTTTGAGGCCACACAGTCAGTGAGGCAAACAAAAGCTGCTCAGAAGTCAGCACTGCAGTGCTATTCCTGGGGGTGGGAACCCACAGGAACAGACCAACTAGGGAAAAGACCATAAATGCAGACATTTTCACCAGCTGGTTTTTGTTGACTTCCTCTTTTGTTTGTCTTAAGCAATGAGCTTTGGGGCTTGGCAGCATATAGGGTCCCATGATTTAGAAATCAAACATTAACATGCAGTCCAATGGAGGCAGGAAGCAAGGTTCAGGTTTATATGAGAGCGTCACCATTTTAGGAAAGCAGAGTGAGGGCTGCAGGCTTAAATTCCACTCCCAGGAGCAGCCAAGCTGCATTGCTGTGACTGCTCTGGCTACAGTGTTATAGATGCCTTCAGGGGTTAAAAAGACCATGGGAGCCAGTTCACAGTTTGCATGTGGTTGCAGCTAACACCTGCAAAGGGAGACAGTTTCCAAATGCTTTCTTAGTGTTTATTTTTAGATGCCAATTCTAACATAAACTTCTATAATCACATTCTCTCTCTTAGTGACCTGTTACCAGGCTATGGCTTTCATACTATCTATCGGCTGATGACTCTTAAATTCATATCCCCAGGTCCAACACCTCCAGTGAGTCCCAGGGCTGGATGTATAACTGTGGACTTCCACTTGGCTTTCTAATACCATCTCAAATTTAAAATGGTCAACACTGAACTTCTATGTTATGCCTACACCTCCAAAGTTTTTGTTTCCTTAAGATTTCTTCCTTTCAAAAATTTGGAGGCTACTTAAAAAGCTAAACATTGATCTACCATTTGATCCAGCAATACCACTCTTGGGGATATACCCAAAAGACTTTGACACAGGTTACTCCAGAGGCGCCTGCACACCCATGTTTGTTGTGGCACTATTCACAATAGCCAAGTTATGGAAACAGCCAAGATGCCCCACCACTGACGAATGGATTAAGAAAATGTGGTATCTATACACAATGGAATTTTATGCAGCCATGAAGAAGAACGAAATGTTATAATTCTCTGGTAAATGGATGGAATTGGAGAACATCATTCTGAGTGAGGTTAGCCTGGCCCAAAAGACCAAAAATCGTATGTTCTCCCTCATATGTGGACATTAGATCAAGGGCAAACACAACAAGGGGATTGGACTTTGAGCACATGATAAAAGCGAGAGCACACAAGGGAGGGTAAGGATAGGTAAGACACCTAAAAATTTAGCTAGCATTTTTTGCCTTTAACGCAGAGAAACTAAAGCAAATACTTTAAAAGCAACTGAGGCCAATAGGAAAAGAGGACCAGGAACTAGAGAAAAGGTTAGATCAAAAAGAATTAACCTAGAAGTTAACACACATGCACAGGAAATCAATGTGAGTCAACTCCCTGTATAGCTATCCTTATCTCAACCAGCAAAAACACTTGTTCCTTCCTATTATTGCTTATACTCTCTCTTCAACAAAATTAGAGATAAGGGCAAAACAGTTTCTGCTGGGTATTGAGGGGGTGGGGGGAGAGGGAGGGGGCAGAGTGGGTGGTAAGGGAGGGGGTGGGGGCAGGGGGGAGAAATGACCCAAGCCTTGTATGCACATATGAATAATAAAACAATAATAATAATAAAAAAAGATTTCTTCCTTTCAGTAAGTTCATGGCAATTCTCCCAGTAGCTCAAAGTCCCAAATCTAGGAGTCATAACTGATTTCTTTCTTCCTAATACCACTAGAAAATGGTATACTACTCCCCAGACACATCCAAAATTCTTCCATTTCTCACCATCTCTCTGATAAAAGCAGAGTACAAAGGCACAAAGTTCTCTTAGCTAGATTATATTGCAAAACTTCCCTCCTTGTTTCCTACATATTTATTTAGTTTACTCTCTCTTATGTTTTTGTTTGCTTGTTTGTTTTGTTTTTTGTGGTACTGGGGCTTGAACTCAGAGCCTTTACCTTGAGCCACTCCACCAGCCCTATTTTTTGTGAAGGGTTTTTCATGATAGGGTCTCGCGAACTATTTGCCGAAGCTGGCTTTGAACTGTGATCCTCGTGATCTCTGCTTTCTGAGTAGCTAAGCATGAGCCATCGGTGCCCAGCATGTTTTAAAAAACTTTTTATTATGGAAAATTTCAAACACAAAAAGTAGAATAATATAATGTAATAAATTGCTTCTTATATCACTTAGTTGCAAAATTATTAGTATTTTGCCCATGTTTTTATCTATTCTTCCATATGCATTGGCATTTTGTTTAGGAATATCTTAAAAGCAAGTCTCTTATATTACTTTTACCTGTAGATAGTAAAACTGATCTTTTTTTAATTTTTAAGAAACATAATTACCATACTGTTTTATTTGACAAAATTACCAAGAATCCCTTCATTCCATACATGTTGTCATAAAAATGTATTTTTACAATTGTTCTTTTGGAGTCAGTATCCAAATTATTCTATATATTACCTTTGTTTGCTATGTCTTTTTTATAACCTCTCCTCCCTTCCCTTTTTATGACTTTTGGGGCACCTGGTCACTTGTTCTATGGAGTTTTACATATTCTGGATTGGTTGATGTCATTGAAATTATTTCACTGTCTCCTACAATTTTTTATCAGATGGTGACTGGTTCTACAGGCTTGATTAGATTTATGTTACATTTGCAGGGCAAGAACACTATGTAAATGCATGCTGAAAACTTTCCATCCCATCCGACCAGGAGGTCGGATGCAAGTTGTCTGTGGTGCAAGTTTTAGTGAAACTATAGTTGATCTGTGAGTTTAATTTTCCTATGTCTAAAAAATCAACATTTCAGAATCCCTTCCAGTCAAAATTAACACAATAGTGCAGCAGTTTTAAAGATCCTGTGGAAATTCTACTTTGTAACCCATGTCAAGAGTCAGATCACTATTTTATAACTTCTAATGAAATAAGGCAGTGAGCACTGATCTTCAATGGTCACTAACATCATACACATACAAAGAGTAACATGTATTATGTGTCTGCTAATAAAAATAAGTATGACTTATTCTTGCCAAAATGGAACCTGAATATGGTCAAGTCTCTAGATAGGAATACCGAATTTATATGCAATACTGGAGACAGTATAACATGTTAAATGTTACAATGAAGATGCAGTCAGAAAACTCTGGACCATAGAAAGTGTTCAGAAAAATGACCTAGTTTCTTCAACAAAATATTAAAAGAAATAAGATGGTTACAGGGTGATGGGATTATGGACTGGCCGAGTAAAGAACTATCAAATAAAAGAGACCTAAGAGACATCTTGTCACTACAGTGCATAAACCTAATTTGGATTCTAATTTGAGAAAATGTTAAAAATACAGGAAAACTGGGGAAGTTTGAATACTTAATGTTTGATGATACTAAAGAATCATTGTTGATTTTTTAGGTGTGATAATGAAATTTTGGTAACTGATTATGTTTTATAGAGTGCTTATCATTTAGAAGCAAACATTTGCAGATGAAACCATTGATGTCTTGGATTTGCTTTAAAATCAGATGTGATGGGAATAGTAGGTGGGAACATAGATTAAAGATTTGGCTAAAATGTTGATCATTCCCATCTCATAATATCTACCTTCCTCTTACCTACATGAACACATGATCGTGTATCTCATTTTAGCATCGATAGTGCTCTTTCTGTGTGCATATGACTGTCCAACCTACAGGTTATAAGTTCCTAAGTCCTTTTTCTTGGTACACTTAGCTGTATGGTTTATAGTAAATGGTCAATAAATATAGTTTAATTAGATGGGAGTAATCAATTAAATGCTAGTGGAAAAGCTTTGAATACTTAGGAAGAAAAAAGATGATACCTGAAAGTAAAGTCCCTAAAAGAGAGAAATGTTACCTGGTGACAACCTTCTGAATACTTTGGATTAGCATAGACAGATTTTGTAGTATGACCTAGCAGAAGATATTAGCAGATTTCCCCCCGTACTCTAAATAAAGTGTCATATTGTACACATGTGTGAGACTTTTATTTCCTGCTTAAAGGATAACACTTCTTCCTGTCCCAATGCTCAGTTGCCAAAGCAACCATCTGGCAAGATACCCTGAACTAAGTAACTGGCCATTAATCAGTTCTCTTTATTAACCCTAATTTCTTTTTTAAATGCATTTCAAGGACCAAGGTATAGCTCAGTGGTAGATTGCTTGCCAGGCTTGGGTTTGAGTCCAAGTCCACAATCTTTTCTTAAATAAAAAATGCATTTCAAATAGACAAAGGGAAAATAGGAAAGATTAGTTGAGAAACAAAATCTATCTCTGCCATTTACATGATTAGCTAACATATTATCCCTGGTTTTCTGAATATAGTAAGAAAAAATACATATGTATATAAATAAAATTCACCATTTTAAACCTTTTTTTCCTTTTTTTATGAGACTGGGGCTGAAACTCAGGACTTTACACTTGTGAAGCAGACTCTCTATTGTTCCAGTCCTTTTTGCTCTGGTTAATTTGGAGATGGAGTCTCATTAACTATTTGCCTGGGCTGGGCTTGAACCATGATCCTCACAACTTCAGTGTCCAAAGTAGCTTGGAGTACAGGCATGAGACATCTACACACAGTCATTACCATTTTTAAGTGCACAGTTCAATAGTATTAAGTACATTCACATTGTTGTGCAACTATCACCACTATCCCACTTCAGAACTTTCACATCTCCCCAAACTGAAACTACAGTATAGTCCTTAAAAAAAAAACTCCCCATTCCCCTTTCTCCTAGCTCCTGCTAACCACCATTCTACTGTCTGTGAATTTGATGACTTTTTGTATGTACCTCACAGAAGTGGAATCACCGTATTTGTCCTTTTGTGACTGGCTTATCTCACTCAGCATAATGTCCTCAAGATTCATTCATATTGTAGCACATGGTAGGACTTACTTCCTTTTTAGGCTGTATTGTATGTACATACCACATTTTGTTTATTTAATCATCCATTGGTGGACATGTGGGTTGCATCTACATTTTGGCCATTGTGAATAATGCTGTTTTGAACTTTGGTGCATATATCTGTCCAGGCGCCTGCTTTACATTATTTTGGGAATATAGCCAACCCATTCTGTTTGGAAGCCATTATTTGCAGTTATGCTTTTAGGCATCCCAAATATGTTCCTTTTCTCCCTACCTTAGGTATTTTTTAAATAATTCTAAAAGATTCATATTTAATTTCTGTCCTTCTGTTAGGACCATATAAAAGCAATAGCCTCTGTGTTGTTAATCTAACCGACAGAAGATTGTCACTTGATTTGATAGCAGTGTCAGGGGGCCTAGAAGGGCCTCAGCACTCTGACTCAAACCTTCCTGCCCATCTAGGCCTGATTTAGAATAAGTGAGGATTTAGAATAGCTGTAGGCATGGGGATTTGAAATGACTACTCAGTAAAAACAGAGCTCAAGAATCTGAGCCAAGTGTGGCCAAGGTTCATAGGAGCTGCAAGAGACCAGCATAGTGTCAAGCTGTTGTAAGGTCACCTTGCATGGCCCTCAATGAATAAGCTGTTCTGCTGAAGCTATGTTCAACTGTGTTTGGGAAAGACTCTTGCAATCCATACTTAGTCCAGAACCATTGTGAGGAAAGATCAAACAGTAAAGGAGATTTAGATTTAAAAACAAAAGCAATTATATAATTCTTCAGCATTAATGTGAACTCCCATCTGCTTAGAGCATTCTTTTAGAAAAAATTAGAAGGAAGAAGGAAAGAGGAATGCCCAGACTTTTTGAGAAGCAGCTAATTGGGTTCTTTTTCTTTAAATCTAGTATTGTTGGAAACAAAGACTTGGTCATAATCTTTTATAAAAGGTATCACAATTACAACCTATAGTTTCTCACATGATTTCTAGAACTCAATAACACTTAACTAAAGCCCCCAAAAGATTTTGGAAGAACTCTTTCTTCACTGCAATATTCAGTGAGATGGGGAAGCATCTGCTTTCTCAGTATAGGTTTGGCCTAATGCTAAAATGAAGATGATTCATTTCTCTATTCAGAAAATAGAAAATAAAATCATGAATAAATATCTACAAATGAGAAGGTGTTAAAGATCAAATTACCTTGACAAATGAAAGGGTTACAAGAGGAAAAGCATTCTAACCATTAGACAACTAACCTCTTTCAAACACCTCTTTTAGGTTGCCCTCATTTCCATCTTAAAGGGATGGCAGTAGCAACCTCTGCTGTGTTCAGGCTTTGCTTTGGAAAGTGGCTAGAATGCTACTAGACATGGAAGAAAGACTCCATAAGAAAGACACAGGTAGTCAGGAGGCAGTTGACAGGAGTGAGGAGAAGGTTTAGGCCATTGCCTTCATTGGGGTTTCTGAGAAAAAAGCAAAGCAGGACAGGGTGGACAATTTGGATAGCTAATGTGAATAATGCTGGCGAGCTCTAAATTATACAGTGGTCGCTAGTTGCCCAGTAACTGGACCTGGAATTGAAGGGCCAGAGAGAGGAGGTCTGACTCTGGGCTGGTGAGGCTGCATGGCTAGCCCTCAGAGGGGCAGTTTTCCTCCAGCTACAACAGGTTTTCATAAGATGTCAAAGCATCATGATATACATATATAAAATATATACATATATATATATATATGTTGTATATATCTAAACTACAGTTAGAGCATTAAAATATTCATATATATGTATGTGTGTGTATCTATACCTACGTATCCTTTCTTTTGGTCAGCAACATAGTACATATGTTCACCAAAAGTCTTTCATTGGAAAGCTCATAGCAGCATTACTACAATGAATTATATAGACAGATGAATAAATATAGACATAGCTAAGGTTATAGATTATAGATTTTTATAATCTTCTAGCTAGAATTTATCTGTTATCTCCTAAATATTAGTATTACATAGTATAACCCAGTTGAGTGTTTTTCTTATTCTTTCTTACACTGCAGCTATTTGTGGGTATGTTTAGCTTTACTTTTGACTGGACCTCCTTGAAGGCAGAGCCTGAGGCATCTAGATCAGTGCTTTCTCTACAGAGGGCAGCATACTATGCTATTGACCCCTTTGTAGGGGCTTTAAATGTAAGCAGAGTACCTTACATGTATGTATATTCAAAACCATATTCATGCATATATTTCAATATGTATTATTCAAATTAGTACAGAATGGCATTAAGATCTTAAAATAAAATCCTCAATTTAGTAAATATTTATAATTCTTATATTAAGGTAGAGAGTTCCTCATTTTTCGAACCCAGAAAAAGAAAGAAGTTTAGGCCAAGTAATATTTGCACTTGCTGGTGGCCATTCAATCATTTTTATTCACTCAGTAGTAAAATATCAGCCAGACACTTTAGGTGACTGCCAACTTACTTTTCCAAGAACATGAACTTCCTCAAGAGTGAGAGGAATAATACCTAGAACTCAAGTGTTTTTGATAAGGTTAAAAAATAGTTACTGTTAAAACTAGATTAAATGTGATACCAGAGATGAGTTTTGAAAAGGTAGCATGTCATTCTATTGATTAAATACCTTGAAACAAAATTTGGATATGATGAAAAAGATATGAAACAAGCAGACAGCTTGTTTCTTAGCAGAAAAAAAATGAACCTATCTGGGAAGCATGAAAATATAAATGAGGATATAAATGACAGAGATTTAAATTTGTCAACAGCATGTGACCATACTAGGCATAATGTATATTAGTCCATTTTTCATTACTGTAAGGAAATACTTGAGGTATGCTAACTTTATAAAGAAAATAACTTAACTTACCTCACAATTTTGTAGGGTGAAAGTTCAAGAGTATGTGGCTTCTCAAGCTTAAAGGCAAATGGCATCGCAGTGGCAGTAGTAGAGGAGATAGCCCAGTTTGGCGGGAGAAGAGGCACTCTGACCCTGGGCCTCTTTCATTTCATGTGTTACAAGTGTAGTACTTTACAGCAGTTTTCATCACATCACTTGAATCTCAAAACAATTACTTGTAGTAGGCTGAATAGATTACCTTCAATTCCTAGATAATTTACTAAAACTCAAAATAAATGCCTCACCTGATTTTGCATAATACATAAATGGCAAATTACTTTTTCAGTAATTAAGAGATAGTGATTATTTTCAAAGAAAAACTTATCTGTTTCACATGAATCAATTATATCTAAGTAAATATTTTTAAATTCTGTAATCATTACTAATTTGGGGTTAATAACATGAATTTCTGACAATTCTTGATTATAAGATGTTGAAAGGGTAATTTAATTCTATAAAGTAAACTTGAATTAGCCTGGCAGATTCTTGTTTCAATAAAGGCCCTGCTATTAATGAAGGTTAAAAGTGACCTGTAGCTAGGTTTCTGGGGCAGGAGAGGAAGCATCTATATCACAGAATTTTCTAGTTAAATGACATCAAAGATTAACCTGTGCAATTTTTCACTCAGTTCAGGAATTCTTCCATCCATGTCTTACACTAATGATAGTGTTAGCCTCTGCTGACACGTCAACGAAAAATGTGTGTTGTGGTTTAAAGTCTTCAACAATCAAGTCTCCACCTATCAACATTTCCCTAAAATACTCCTTTATTCTGCTCATTTGCTTACTAAACTAAACTATAGCTACCTAAGAGCTTAATTATAGCCCAAATATGAATTAATAGATTTTCTGTATGTTTCCAAGAGATAGTGAGAGGTAGAAGGACACAGGGAGAAAGAATCCACAGCCACCAGCATAAGATCCACACATGTCAAGACTGTACTCATTGTTTCCTCACAAGGGAAGGAAAAGTAACATTCCCAGTCAACCAACATGTGGCTTTAAGTTGAAATCTGAAGGAACAATTCAAGTGAAATCAAATTTGTGAGATGGCCAAGATGGACAGAAAGCATGTAATATGGTTCAGAATGTTGGTCAGATAGTAAAAACACTTGGTTCTGCCAGAGGGTTTTTTAAAAATGTAATATGGATCTTCCAATTAAAAAGCATCTCAGCACCTCTTTATAAGTAGGCTTCTCAGCCTCATTCTAGTTTCATCTGGAATGTTCCCAAACACCTAGGTGTTAAAGATTTATTTTCTATCTTGGCACTACTGGGTTGTGGTAGAAACTTTAAGAGATGGGGTCTAGTGGAGGTGTAAGGTCTTTAAAGGCATGTCTTTGAAGGGAATTGTGGAACCACAGTTCCTTCCTCTTTCTTTGCTTCTCTGCTATCATGAGGTGAGCAATGCCATACACTACTACCTACCATGATGTGCTGCTTTCCCAGAAGGCAAAAAGCAACAGGGGATCCCATCCTGAGTGAAACCTCCAAAACTGTGAGCCAAAGTAAATCATTCCTTTTTAAAAAAAGGTGGCAAACTTTTCCAATGTGGTCTTTATATATTGATTTATCTCAGGTATTTCATATAGTAACAGAAAGGTGATGAATACACCTGATAGTCCTGTCTGGGGCAGCCTCAGAGTGTAGGTTATATTAAAACAGCTTTGTAAAGTGGGCTCTACCATGGTGTTTACTCAAACTATCACCCGTGGCCTCCTTTAAACAGATACTTACTAAGCACCTGCTGCATGAAAAGCACTGAGTAAAGAGTGGTGACCAAAGGAGATCCTGCCCCTACTTTTGTTGTGCAGTGTGCAGAAAACCGACCATTACATTCCTGTTGAATTCAGTTGATGCCAAGATGCCATAGGAGGAGCCATCTATCCAGCCTCTGCCTGTGAACATTACCTGGACTCTTCATAACCATCCTGCAGCTGTCCATACCTATTTGGGTTTTCCTGTGTCCTTTCTCTTTTCTCCTTTCTTTCTTGCACCTCAAACTTACCAATCTAAATTTTGAAGCTCCTTTGGGAGATTGATTTGACTTCCAAGGTGATATCCAGCTTTTTGATAAAGGAATCATGGTTTTCCAGTAGTCAAGTCATTGCATCTCCCGGAGGGAATTCTCCCACATTTCTCTCAAGAAGAGTACTTTCATTTGAGTTTGTTGACTTTGTGGGTAAGACACATGGAAAGATAATCAGAGTGGGATAGTTTTTGTATGAATAATATCCAACCACACAGATACCAGAGTAATCTACCAGCAGCCATCCACTGAAGCCACTCTGGGTTTTGGTTAAAAGAAGCTCCAAATATCCACCCCTCCAAGAGATGTAAAAGTTATGGAAGCACATATAGGCTGTGGAAGCCCAGCAAGAAGAGTTGTTCCTTGAGCTTATTAGCAGTTACTGAGTGCAAGCATTTACCAAGAATGACTGGGGATAGCAAAGATGTGTGCTCTGGAGAACAACTGGACAGGGAACAAGGAAGACAGGGGCCAGAGAAGAACACCTGTGAGTACTCAGGGGTAGACCAGGGAGGAGGCTACCAGAGATTTACAGGCATTGACACTACTGAAGTAAGCTCCAGTTATCACTGCAGCATGGAAAAAAAAAAAGGGCCAGATGCTAGAAAAAGTATAGTATCATGAACAACTTTCACATCTGAAGTCTGTGAAATCCAGTGGGCTGGGGGGTATTGATGATAGGCACCCAATGAGGCCCCAAAGTGGACAGTATAAGAATTAGGAAGCCTTCTTGATAATTCAAGGCACAGGAATAGCATGGCCAAATATTCATTTGAAAATCTCCCAATGGAAATAGGGCATACACCAGAGATCAAGATAGATCCAGGCCCTGAGCAAAGCTTCACTAGAACATAAGTGTTAATGGATGATATTCTTATATCTGAACTCTATAGTTGTGTTCTTAAGATGCGAATCTAAATGCTAGCTTCCCCTTCCCCCATCATGTGCATTTACTCAGTAACTTCATTGGATGTAATAAAGTAAAAACTGAATGTTAATTTTATGTTTTGAATAATTTTTGACAGATGAAAATTGTACTTCTTTATAGGGTACACTGTGATGATTTGGCTCATTTATACATTGTGTAATGGTCAAAGTAAGAGACCAGTCTGAATTAGAGAAAAGTTTAATACTCATAAATGTAGAAGGAACAGTTATGTTTGGAATGGGAATCAGAGGAGAAATAGGTAATTTTACTTTTTGCCCTATCTACTTCTATATTGTCATTTGTCACTGGGCATAAACATGTATTACATTTCACTATAAAAATTGTTAGTAAACCAAACCAAGGTATTTGTATTCATTTAACGTCCATAATAGTTAATTGGGCAGACAGTAAGTGACTTATTTTTTAAGAACACTTTGCAAACAATGAGCTCATGTTCTTAAAGATTCTTTTCTTAAAAACATGCAATAACACCCTTTGAAATAAATATTGATTCCTGAAGGTGTCAGTGGCTCACATCTATAATCCTAGCTACTCAGGAGGCAAAGATCAGGAGGATCACAGTTCAAAGCTAGCCCAGGGAAATAATTCGCAAGACCTTATCTCAGAAAAACCCAACACAAAAAAGGGGCTGGTGGAGTGGCTCAAAGTGGAGACCCTGAGTTCAAATCCCAGTACCGGAAAAAAAAATGTTGGTTCTTTCATTTTCCAAGATCATCAAAATCAGATTTAGTGAGTTACAGAGTTATCAATTTATGGTACAGAAAATGAATCATGTGTTGCTGATTTTCATCAGTGTTGGCCTTTGGCATCATGATTATGTGGAGGTTGGCCTGAGACCTTCCATTGATGCTTCAGTGCTCAGACAAGGAAGATGGGGATTATGGAGAGAGGAGGTCAGCCTAAAGGAAGAACATAATCACATTCCAAACACCTCAGAACATCAGTCTGAGCTAAGGAAACAGTCATCCATGACCTAAAAGAATTTCATCTTAGGCGAGAATGGGGAAAAAAAAAACCCAAAAATGAGGTATCTAAAAATCCAGTCCTGTGTATCATGCAATGGTTGACTGGCAAGCTCTGGGCCAATTAACTATCTCTTATATCCCCAGAGAGGCTGTGAAGTCTTTCCACAAACCTTGGAACTGAGCTGCCTGAGCTCGGAGCTGGGTCTGCTAAGAACTGGCTATGTCAGCAAACAACAGCTACTGGTCTCTGCATTTCAATTCCCCATCAACAAAGCAGAGATACTAGAATCAAATGGTGAGGGGTGTTGTTAGAATTAATCACCTGTTTTTTATAAAGTGCTTAAAACCTCACCTGGTACACATAAGTTTCTTGAAAGTGTAAGACATTTTCATACAATCTAAGAAAATCCAGGTTTAGGAGCTCCTCAGTGCAAACTGAGCACACAGGCTAGAGTATTGAACTGCTGACTAGAATTTTTTTTTAATTGCCTCTTAGATGGGAATTTGAAGTTCACATTTACCAATATTGGAAAACTACCAGACAAATAACAAGAATGCTCAATCTTATTTCTAGAATATTAAATTAAAAGCTTCCCCTGCCCCTCCATGCTAGGGATTGAATCCAGGACATCAGGCATGCTAGGAAGGTTCACTGAGTTACCTCCTGAGCCCCTGGAGAAGTATTCTTTCATAAAGCTGGGTTAAAAAAAAAACCCTAACAAACATATAATCCATCTTTACCCAACTGGTGAAGAGTTTGTTAATTTCATTCCAAATCAGGCCACCTTTAGCTAAAGCTTTAGTCAGAAGGACTATAGTGCAGTGTTTCTTGACAAAGAATCCATGAGCTAAGTACTTTAAAATATCCTACTTTAACTTTCAGGTGCTCATTTAATCTCTAACCCACTATTTTCAAAGGCTGACTACTCTATGGCCGGAGGTGGTCCATTCAATTTATTTATTCATAATTTTTTGGTGGCACTGGGGTTTGAACTCAGGGCCTCACACTTGCTAGGCAGGTGCTTACCACTTGAGCCACTCCACCAGCCCCCAATCAATATTTTAAATGAACATTAAAAAGCTCTGTGCTAAACTTCATTTCCCCACTCATTTGCTCCTAAGGTTTTCACAGAAGTAGTCATTTGTATATTTGATAGTATTTAGAATACGTAAGGTCAGTTAGAACAGATGCTCCTAGGGGTTATATAGTTAAATCAGCTTGTAAGGCAAAACTTTCTTATAATAAAATTTAGTTTTGAAAATCATCTTAAATTGCTCACAAATAAAATCTAATAAAGCAGATTTTACCACCAGGATTGGCTGAGCTGCAGATGAGGTGATTGGCTGGCATTTTAAAGCTGTGTTATATGAAAAGTACTTACCTTTACTCAGCATGTTGCTGAATTATCCATATTATGCAATGCTATGAAATATTCAATCTTTTCCTTTTAAAGATTCACTTATAGAACACCTTATACCTGTCATATAGTGAGCAAGAGTGGGGCACTTGCCAAATTCCTATCAATATAACAGTATGGAAGAGTAGGAAATTTATTAACACAACTGGGAGCCACTTCCTGAAATGAGACTGACATTTAATATTTCTTGTATATATATGTATACACACACACACACACACACAATTTTCTTTCTTTGGTGGTACTGAGGATTGAATTCAGAGCCTCATGTTTGTTAGGTAAGTACTCTACCACTTGAACCACACCCCAAGTTGAAATTGACATTTCAAGAGAGGATCAAGGAAAAAAGGGAATGATGAAATGAATACTGTTTTTCAAGAAAGGGAAAAGGAGAATGCTGTAAACAATCCTACTCTGTATCTTGAGACACAAATTTACATGGAGTCATCTTCCAGCCCTGTAATGTTAGGTATTTTATCAACATTTGACTCATCATCATCGAAGAACACTGGTTTGTAGCAAATTCCCAGTACTTCATGTAGGGATTAAGTATACAAGGAACTCCAAATAATGGCATTATTTTGCAAAATAAAAAAATCATTTTCTCACTAGGAAACATTTCAGCTATCAACTGCTTGAAATGTTCAATGAATCCTTTTAAGACATGTATGTACTTCTAAGGAAAGATACCATTCTAGAAACACAAAATACTAATCATTCACATACAGCAACAATCATTTTATGGGTTGTCCTAAAACAATAAAACACCAGCAAGCGATTACAGTGATATGAGAGGGAGCAATAGTGGACAATAACAAGTACTCAATTATTCCAAAGAATCCCACATTCCTTTGCCATCTGATAATTATGAAATTTGTACAGTATAGATCAAAGGCAGCCTTTTATGAGTAAATGAGTTCACTACCATCGATGCTTGATAGATACTGAGGAAAATGGAGAAAGGCATTCCCACATATGTCTTAAGGCAGGGTCTCAGAGGATTTACGGCTGATGGTATGTATAGGACCTAGTTAATTTTTCTTTTTTGTTTTGTTTGCAGTTCTAGGGATTGAAGCTAGGATTTTGTGCATGCTAGCAAGTGCTCTTATAGTCCTTTGTCTTTTTATATGGTGTGGTGGAGGGGCTACTCTGTCTTCAAGTTGATGCTCCATCACTGCTGCAAACTAGTTTTGCCAAAATTTGGCAATTTAAAGTACAAGAGATAATGTCCTGGAAAGGTGGGCTCTTAAGATCTTAATACTATTTACTGTGTGACACTGGACAGCCATCAATCTTCATTTCCATCTGTAAGGAAATGTGGCCAGTAACCTTAATGAGTAGGAAAAGGGTCAAATAAATTTAAACTTCAGAAAGTGTTTTGTGAACCCTAAATACTGTACATACAAACAGCTTAAGGACTACAGAAATTTAGACAATTCAGAGACAAATTCTAGTGTGAATCTTTTATTCTGACAAAAATGAACTTCACAGATTTTATACATTTTCAAGCTTCCACTCACTTAAAAAGCAAAAGACAAATCATCCTATAATCTACTATTTTATGAATAGAATGGTACCAGGTTAACTGCATTTTACATACCATAAAAATAAATTGTGAAGTTCACTATTTCCAAGTGCACTTATGAGAAACATATGAACATACTTGTGTTTTTAACTAGTCAGGTCAACAAACATCTAAGTATTTTGACATATGTATTTCCATTAGTGGTAGCACAACCTTATGAATAACAAATTACAGGAGTCTTTTTTTTTAATACTCCGGATTTGGAAAATGAAAAAAGGAATGGGAAGCGAAATAGCTGAAAATGATACTTACTGCACACACTGTACAACAATAAGCAATGCTAAGTTTCCCTCAAGAATGACTTGAAAATTTAACATTTTATCAGAAAAGCTGGAGTTTAGCCCTAGGTGTGGTAGCACATCCCAGTAATCCCAGCTCCTCTGAGGTGGAGGCCAGCCCAGGCAAAGGTAGCCTCAAACATCTAAACAATATAAACAAATAAAAAAGGTTGGAGCATACCTACAGTTGTAGAGGGTTTGTCAAGCATGCTTAAGCTCCTGGGTTTAATCCCCACCACCACAAAAACAAACAAAAACCAATTGGAGCCTTTAATGTGAAAAGCAAGTTACATGATGCACTTATTCAATCTCTAAAGATCTAGCAAATGACTGATTTTACCCAATTAGTTATCAGCATAATTATTACTGTTCAGCAGAACCTTTGAATGGTTCTGAACCATCTATTCCTTTAGCTGCCTTTGCTTTATGTCATGGAATTTAAGACTCCTCAGTCAGAAGCTGTAGCTTATCTTGCACTAGGTACTAGCAATGTGTAGATTCAGAACAAATTACTGCTTTTCAGCCTCAAGGAATGTTTTTACTTACTTAGATGGTTTTTTCACACACATGTATGGATAAAAGTAGTTCTCAAACATACACAGCCCACTTTCCAAATCCTAAAACAAAAGTAAAGGCACACAAATAGATGATAGTTTATATATTTCATGTGAATATTTTTCATCCATGTTTAAACAATTCAACTGCCATCAGGATGTGATCAGCTTTTTACAAATTTCTATGACCTGTAAAACTAATGACTTAAGAACCAAAAACTGTACTCTGTGCAATCCATGTGTGAGTCCTTCATTCCTCTATCCTGCAGGCTGCACAACTTAGGTTTCAGCAGTTAGAATGAAAAGATTAAGGGTGAAGGACTTGGTCACGTTATTCTCCCACAAAAATTTCTAGTCTTGTTACAAGACTTAATATGCTTGTGAGTTAAACTTTAAAGTAATTATAATGCCTTTTGTAACACAAACTAATGAAATGTAATTAAGAATCAACACACTTATACAAGTTTTTTATTTTAATGAATGGTATTTTTCATCTACACACATAAGAATATAATAGCTAGCAGCATTAAAATATAGAAATAAGCCCATCTCTTGTTTTTCCTTTTATAAAGTGCCATTTTTAGCTAGGAAGATTTACTACCCAGTTTTTCAGTAACTACACCAGAGCTCCTGGAGTGAATTCAAAGAAACTGAAGAAAATTGAAAGAATTAGCATTTAAAGCTCTTACAAAATGTTGCTACAAAGCAGACTATTAATGTATTATTAAAATAAAAAATGTCTCTTACATGAAAATCATTAAGCTGATTTAATAATTACTTCATAGAAGCATAGGCTTACTAATATTTATGCTAAGTTTTGCTAATTGTCTAAACCTGAAAAGGTTTCTACTAAGTAATTCAGTCTAAATACCTAAGAGTTAAGCTAAATGGAGTCAATTTTTTTGTATGATCCCCAGAACAAAAACCACAGCAAAGTTAGACATTTAGAATAGCAAAACAAGTTAGCGACAATCAGAACAAGAGACAGTATTTTATTTAAAAGTACCATAGGCTGCTAGGTGTTCTTCCTTTAAATAAAATTTTGTGCCATTATTCATAATGTATCATAACACATTGGTGTTACATAGGTGCAAACCCGGACTACAGTAATTTAAAAGTGAATGTAGCCCATTTCTTCAGTTCAGTGATTAAAACTGAAATTGCTTTTTAAAAAAAAAAAATAAACTGCTGACAATACAAACAAGATATTACAGGATTCCCATTTTATTCACATTATTAGTATTCTCTCTTATTAGTATTTTTGCATTTCGACTGACTTGACCTTCAGTAGTACCTTAAAAGCACATGGAACTAGTAGGGAAAAAAACAAAAATGAAAACAAAAAACTCCACCCCAAAGGGCTGTACAGAGTTTTGTTCACCAGTCTATTTACAATTTGCATTTTTTGTTGCTCTTGTGAGTTATATAAAAGTACAGTATTTGTTACTTTGCATAACATTCAGCAAAGGTCAAGCAAAGGAACTCTGAGTCATCAATCTCTCAATTTAGATACATTTGTAGTCCTCAGGAACAGGGACTCCTGGTCACACGGGTGGAGTGTGGAAGGTCAATACATGATAAATCACTTAAAAACAAATCTATTTCCCCAAGCAGAATGAAGCCTAAAGGGAATTCCTCCCCACCCATTCTCAGCCCTCAGGTTAGAATGCCTAATTTAGCCTCAGTCTTTTCTGGTCCCACTTTCTAAAACATACCCAGTATCTTGAAGACAAATCTTTGCATTAAAGATTTTTTTTACCCAAATACATTGGATTTCGGTCTCAATTTGAAGGAAGATGAGTGGCCTTTAAGGGACCTCTCCTCTTCCTCCACCTCCTCCCCTTCCTCCAATGGCTGCTCCTGGTCCCTTAAGGAGGGTGTAGTGTGGATTATCTGGGTTCGGAAGCGGATTTTGTTGAGTCTGGGTTTTATCCGTCCACTAGAACTGCCCAAGGATTTGCGACCTGGATCTTTTGCTTTGCCTCCGGCCCAACACTCAGTCAGGTGGTGGTGATGGTGATGATCTGCTCCATCTTCCAAGACGTGAGAGAGTTTGTAGGTGATAAGGTGCGACGGGAGCACTTTGGAAAGTCTCCAACGTCCACCCCCGCTGCCAGTGGCGCTCTCCCCGTCGTCCTCATCCAGGGCTCCTACCAGGTTTTTGATCTCCTCTGCAATGCTGTGACTAAGGTACTGAGAGGCCTTTTTTCCACTGTAGTCCCTGATATCCACGTCTGCATCATAGGCCCCCACTAGTAACTTCACCACCTCTACATGCCCGTGCATGGCCGCCAAGTGTAAGGCGGTGTAGCCTCCGCTCGTCCTGGCGTTGATGTTCACCGGCAACTGGTGTTTGTTGGCAAAGCTGACCAGCATGGCCAGGAGCTCCTGCCTGCCATGCTTGGCGGCCCAGTGCAGGCAGGTGAAGCCAGTGATGAAGTCCCGTTTAGCCAGCAGACCAGGATCGCAGGTGAGCAACCCTTCGAGGCTGTCCCACTTGGCGTCCGAGGCAGAGAGCATCCAGGCGTGCTCCAGAGGGTCCAGCGTCACCGAGCCACCGCCGCTACTCTCCTCCTCTGCAGATGAAGCCACCGATGCGCTATCGGAGTCGCCCCCGCCTCGACCGCGCCCTCCCCCAGAAAAGCACCCGTGGCTGCTGCCCCCAAAACACACGTTCCTTTTCAGCTGTGGGGAATGGCCCATCACCAGGTCACGGAAGTTCTGACGTACTGACCTCGGGGTCGTAGGCCCACTAGGGAACCTGCCTCCGTCAGCCTCTCCGCAGTTATGGGGTGGGGGTTCCAGGTCCTCACTGGGCCCGGGGAATAGCGCCGAGGGCAGGGCCTGGACGTCGCGTCGCGAGTCTTTCCTCGCCGGCCCACAGCTTAGGAGCGACCCTTGAACGGCGGCAGAAGGTTCCTCATCGCTCGGCTCTCTGCCCGACCCCGAAGGCGCCTCAGGGCCCGCTGATTCCGGGAAAGGGCCACTCTCCCCCTGCCCGGCCTGAGAGTCCGGAACTTCGGGCTCGGCGTTCACCTCGATGCCTGGAAGGTCTCCGGGGGACTCGGCCCCTGGCGGAGGGGACCCCAGGCAGAACCTCTTCTTGAGGTGTACATACTTGGCGCCATCCGCAGGATCCGTGCGCACAGTGGCCACAGCATTGACCAGCTCCTTGAAGCGGGCGCGAGCGTGAGCGCGCTGCTCCGGATGACCGCCCAGGGCACTCTTGAAGTGCTGCACCAGCTCGGTGTGCCCGGCCCGGCCACCGCGCTCCACAAGGAAGCGCAGCACCACCTCCGGGCCCAGCTCCTCCTCGGGGCTCGGCTCCGTCGGCCCCTCCATCCGCGGCCGCGCACCTTTTCCACACGAGGGCGGTTTACCCGGGCCCCATCCCCGCTCACCAAGAGATCATACCGGATCCACCTGAACCGCGGTTCGGGATATGCAGTAGACCAACACTTGCCACCGCCTCAAAGGGGCCCAGCCCCGACAACCCCGCCCCTGGCCCCGCCCCCGCCGACCCGTCCCGCCCACTTCCGGTCTCTACCAGGGTCCGCAATCTGTGCTCCCGCCCGCCGGCGGCCACGCCCATTTCCGGTCTTCCGTTGGCTTGCATCCCGTATTCCCGCTGGCGCGGAATGAGCCTCCCCGACCTTCTTCCTCGCTTCTTTCTTGTGTTCTTCTCCAGCCGCCCTCCGCACTGAGTTTCCTTCCTCTAAAACGTCGGTAGACAACCGGGGGAGTGGCTTGCTCGTCGCGCGGGAAACGTTCGGTGCAGTCAATGGCTCGTCTTCGTGGCCTGCAGGCTTGGCTCCGCCCTTCCCCGAACCCCGCCGCGAAGGTCGCCCCGCCCGTTAACGGCTTCGGCCGCGCCCGGCCTCCACCATCACCCCCGCCGCCCCCCCCCCCCCCCGGCCTGGCTGATTACACCCCTCTTTTACTCTGGTCGCATCCGCCACGCGCTCTTGCGGGCCGAGGCTGAGGCCGCCGTTTTGCTGCGCTCCGCCGGGGCTATGGCCTCCTCTGACGAGGCGCGGCACCTGGTGAGCTTTGCACCCCTTCTGCCCGGGCGGGTTCTGGAGGCCTTTGTCGTCCGGATCACAGAACTTTCTCAGTCCCGCCCCACTCTGCCGCGTCGGGCTGGCGGGATTGTGACCGCGCAGCTCCGGGCGCGGCGGCGAGTCCCCGGTGTGAGGGGCGCGCGGCTCGGACTTCGGAGAAGTTCTTTTGGCACCGCTTCCCGGTCTTTGCCAAAACAAGGAAAGTTGAATCAAGAAGGATGATTGTGGGTCCATCGCCTTTCTAACGGCGCTCAGTGTAGATCGGTCGATAGTAGTAATCTGGTAGAGTTGTGTACACTTCCCTGGCTCCGCCCTGGGCAGCTCAGCTTCCATCGCCTGTTATGTCCTGCTGTGCGGCGGTCCCAGTTTTTCTCGATTAGGATTTCACCACCCCTTACTCCCTACGTTGGCATCCTCATACGTTAAAAGAGCACACATGATTGTGCCACTGTTTTATACTTTCCAAATCACTGTGTATTTTTATCTAGCTTGGTAAAAAGTCACTGGTTCTCAAAGTGGTCTTAGCTATTTTCAAAGTAGTACCAAGCTGTGATTTGTTTTTGTCACTCGCCTCTTAGGACTGCATGGACTTTTTCAGAGGTGACATAGTGTGGAATGGCCTCTCTTTCTAAAGGCTAATGGGATGTCTTTGTGTATTCTTGTCTTTTAAAATATTTCTTCGTTTTATTTTCTAAAACTATAACTATCAGTGGTTGTAATGTTTATAAACAAAAGCTCTTGTGAGGCCCAAAAGTGTAGCTACTGGACTCAGCATTCTCCTAAATGAGAAATTTAGATTATAGAGACAGTTCAGAGTGCAGAGTGGTGATGTCTACAGTGACCGTTTGTTTAATAGAACTTGGACAAGGATTCTGTCCATGCAGCCCAGGTCTCATTCTACTCTGCCTTGAATTTAGAGCACTCTCAATTTTTCTGTCTGGAGTACTTTGTTCCAGTTCCTGTGATCCTGTGCATTTGTGGGTGAGGGAAATATTAAGGGGTATATGTGAGGAAGTGTGTTTTCCAGACTGATTCAAAGTAAGCTTCAATATCAAACTTAAGCAGAAAAATCATTTACTATTGCATTTCTTGTTAATATATTTCCAATTAAATCTTTGATTTTCAGATAACTGTACATTCACATGCAATTGTAAGAAATAATGTAGTGAGATTTCCTTATATTCTTTACACAGTTTTCCTCAGTACCTGACGAAATGTAATACAATGTGGTTTTTGACTTTTTTTCCAGTACTAGGAATTGAACCCATTGCTTCCTTCAAGTGCTCCATCATTGAGCCATATCCCCAGGCTTGATAAAGAACCTCTGTCATGTGTCAAATTTTTTGTTTTTTTTTTTTTATGGTACTGAAATTTGGACTCGAGCCTCACGTTAACTAGGCAGGTGGCTCTACCATTTGAGCCACTCTGCCAGCCTTCATGTTGTTGCATGTTGAGTTTTATAACGAACCACCAATGTTTCCTATTTGCTTTTCCTGCCAGCAGTGTGAGATCCAGTTTGTCCACATCCTGGTCAGCATTTGGTGTTGCCTCTATTTTTAGCCATTTTGATATGTGTATAGTGATATCTCATTGTGATTTTAAGCTACATTTCCTTACTGGCTTGTGATGTTGTACATCATCTTTTCATGTGCATATTTGCCATCTCTGGTGTAATGTCTCTTCACTTTTTTGACCCTTTCTAATTGGATTGTTTTGCTGTGAATGCAGAGTTTCCTAGATTCTAGTCCTTTTTCAGATAAGTGGCTTGCAAGTGTTTTCTCTGAATCTGTAGTGTTTTTTTTTCTCCTTAATAAGGTCTTTTGCAGAGCAAATGTTTTAAATTTTAATGAGTTTTTTTTTATAAGTTTCTTTTTTTAATGGATGTGTGTTTTTGTTGTTAGATTTTAAGAACTCTTTGTCTAGCCCTAGATCCTAAAGATCTTCTCTTATTTTTTTCCCTGTAAATGTTTAGTTTATATTTAATCCCATCACCCACTTTGAGTTAATTTTTCTATAAAATACTAGATTAAAGTTGAAGGCCAGTTTTTGGTTTCTGGATGTCCAATTACTCCAGCACTATTTGTTGAAAAGCTCTCATTATTTATGCTGGTCTATGTCTAGATTCTGTATTGACATGCAGTAATGATTCCAGTAGCTGTTTAATAGAGCAAACAGATTCCTGCTACTTTATTCCTCTTAACAAAATTTTTTTTTAGCTATTCTAGTCTTTGCCTTTTCTTTATAAATTTTAGAATTATCTTGTATATATCCACAAAGAATATTGAAGGAATTTTAATAGGAATTACACTAACTCTGTATCAGTTAGGTGAGAATTGGTATCTTTACTATGTTGAGTCTTCAACTTCATGTGCATATTTCTCTTCATTTCTTTATATTTTGTTTGACTTCTCTCATTAGCCTTATGCAGTTTTCAGCATAGAGTTCTACATACGTTTTGTTAGAGTTATATCTTTATGCTTAAGTATTTAATTTTTTGAGGTATTGTAGGTGATAATTGTTTATTATTTTCATCCACTTGTTTATTGGTGACACAAACAGAAACATAGATAAGCATTCTACCACTAGCCCTCAGCGCTTGTTTGTTGTTGGGATAGAGTCTCAAACTTTTGCCCTGGCCTGGCTTTGGATTTTGATCCTCCTATCTATGCCTCAAGTACAGGAGATTATAGGTATGCACCACCACACCCTGCTTATTTGTTGAAATATGGGAGTCTAGCTTTTTGCTCATGCTGGGCTCAAAGCTTGATCCTCCCTATATCCACTTCCTGAGTAACTGGGATTACAGAAGTGTACCACCACATTTAAACTCCTTTAAAGTAGTATCTCAATCTTTGTCATTCTAAACTAGCATCTGTCATTTCCTGTTTTAGCACAATGCTTCTGAACTCTTTCCTTTTCAGTTATCCTTTTATGAGAATAATTTTTGTATCTTAGAGGCTTCCCTTGTTTGTTTTACTTTCTTGAAGTTGCGATTCTTGAGCTGGCAGAGGGGCTTAAGTGGTAGAGTGCCTGCCTAGCAAGCATAAAGTCCTGTTCTGCCAAAAGAAAAAAAAAAAAAAAGTTGTGATTCTTGGCACTGGGATTGAACCCAGGGTCTCATGCATGCTGGGCAAAGTGCTCTACCACTTGAGCTGTGTCCTCAGCCCTTTTGTTTGTAGTTTGGTTTTGAGATAGGTTTTTGATAATTTTGCCTATATTGGCTTTGAACTCTCCTGCCTCCACTTCCCCAGAAGCTGGGATTGTGGATGTGCATTACCATGCATGGCTGAAGTTGTGACTCTTCCTTCATGTCTTGGAGTTAATTACCATCTCTATGCCTTTAAACATTCTCATCTCTCCATGTGGAGATTGTATAATCATTATAGTATAGTAAAAGACCAAGTTCTGCCTTGCCTCCTCTGGAGCTTTTCCAGAGAACCCCAACACTGCCATACTACTCCTTAGTCATGTGCTACCTTGCAGTACTCCCTAATTTATGTTTTGTATTGTTATTTAACTTTTTACATTGAATAAATTTTAATGCGTTCACCTCCCCACAGCTGAATGAAGAACAACCTATATTATCCTTTGTGTCCACCGTAGTCACAATCTTTTATCTTTGAGCATAGGTATTGATTATTTTTTATATGAAAAACGTGTTTACCTTAGATGATTTTATTCTTCCTTAATGTTAAATAAGTAACTTAGAAGTGCTCACAGGCAGTCAACATTTATGGGTCTAAGAAAGCTCTACTTTTCCCAGGCTGTATACTGATAGTGTCATACCTTTCAGATATTCTAAGACTGATATTCATCCTCACATAGTCTCAGTTCTGTTGGTATCCATTGACTGGTTTACATATTTTAATGTGTGGGAGAAGAGGAGATGGGCACTGTTAAATTTTTATGTTGTACTACAGGATAGATTTCCTTTTCTCCAAGAATATGTGTTGGGACCTGGTTCAGTGCATCACTTCTATAATCTCAGCTACTCAGGAGGTGGAAATAGGAGAATTGCAGTTCACGGCCAGCCTAGGCAAAAACAGTTAGCAGGATCCCATCTCATTCTACAAATTGGATGTGGCAGCATGTTCCTGTGATCCCAGCTATACCGCAGGTCCTAGATAGAAGGATTCTGGTCTGAGGATGGACCAGGCAAAAATGTGAGATTCTAGCTGAAAAAATAACTTAAAAGGCAAAAGAGGACTGGGAGTATGGCTTAAGTAGTTGAGCCCCAGCTAGTGAGGGCAAGGTCCTGAGCTCAAATTTCAATACTCACTCAAGAATATGAATTGGTCCTTCATTTTCAACCATATTAAGTCTAATTTTCTCTACTTAAGAAAACACCTTGTTCTTGATGCTTTTTCATTTAGAACTTCTTATACAATTTTTTATTTACTATATCTGGGAGAAAGTTTGATTTAGATGATCCTTTGCTTAAAAATTATTAAATATATTGTACGATTTGTGTCTACTACTGATTTAAGGTCATCTCTCATAGTCATAATACATAACAGTTCTTTTCTTGAAATTTTAGCTTTGGTAATTAGACTTAATTTGAAATGAACTATATTCTTGTTTCTCAAAAAGTATAGAAACTTTTTATTAAAGATTTAACTGCTGCAGTTTAAATATAACAGAACTCAAAGCTCAGAACATCACATGATTAATTTTAGAACACATTTTAAAGGGGAATTTTTATTTCCTAATCCTAGAGTTGTTCAACTGACTGATGTAAAATTTGTGAGTTTAGTAGAGATTGCTCAGTAATCATCTAGTTAATTATGAATGTGTTCCAGAAATGTGTATTATCATGTGGATTATGGGATGTCAGACTTAAGTAATATAATTGAAATGTGAATTAAAATAATACCATAAGCTGAAAAGTAAAATATACATTTTGAGGAGTAAGAAAGGGTTCAGGTTGGGGGAAAAGAGAAGAGGCCTGCCTTCTATTTAAGTGTGGATGTGGGAAGGAGCCTGAGGATCAGATGCTGGCTTGGAACTGCAGAAGTATGCCAGGTATGGTGGACTCCCCAGCCCCTCCAAGCTACTTTAGGCAACCTAGGCTTACATGGCCAAGGGGCTTATCAAAGATTAGGTGAGAGTACTTGGAGGCATCTCCTCTGACCCCTTTACTTCCCCTCTTACGGAACTCGGTCAAGCTGGATATGGTGGCATATTTGCACTCTAGAGGCAGAGGCAGAAGAATCTTGAGTTCCATGCCAGCCCGGGCTACATAGTTTGAGACTAGCTGGGCTATAGAACCAGACTTCGTCTCAAAAAATAAAAGCCTCCAGATCAAGTTTATTCTAACCTCTATATGGGCCATATTTATGGTGACAGTGAGGAGTCTTTGTTCTAGTTAGAGTGTGATGTGTAGTAAGAGGTAATTAATTGTGAAATATTATGTATAGAGTACATTCATGGACACTTAAATGGTTTGAGAGTGATCTGTACTCCAGTTTTTCCATGGGCAAATGGAAGTTGTACACAGTGATATTTTTCTTGTTTGTATGCATACTATTTAGCATGGACTTTATTTTGAGTTATGAGATAGGCCAGAATTACTTGAATGATTTTGGGAAATTGTAAAGAGGGATTGCTAACTAAAGTAGTCCTATATGTATAGATGAGAAATTTTCTTTATCAACAAATTACAGGATAGTGATTCAGGGCTTCAGAACCACACATTGAATTATTCATCAACTCCAGAGTAATCACCAGCATTTCCCCATTTACATTGCATGACTGTTACTTAGTTATTGATAATTACTTATTTATTTGTGGTGCTGGGGTCAAACTCAGGGTTCTGCCACTGAACTACATCCCCATCCACATTGCATGACTTATTGGAAAGTATTTTCTCCTCTTGCAAAAGTATAGATATTTCAGGGCAGGTTAGTCACTGATTACTTTCCTACCACCAATAAAGTCTTGGGAAACAAGAATAGCAAGGTTCACTAGAAGGGAACACAGATAGGTATTTTTGATTTAGAGCAAGATGGGGTGAGAAGTTGGGGGGTGTGGGGGGAGAGCTACAAAAAGAGAGGCAGGAAAAGGCTAAATGCTAACTTTGGTGTATCTATGGTAGTATTTTTCCATCTTTTTCATCATTTCCTCAGGAGAAGAATTAAATTTAAATCAAATTTAATTAATAAGAGATTTAATTAATCATTAACTAGCCCAAATAATTAGCTTAACTTTAAATTCTCTTTAATGGAATGAATTCAGTACTGAAAAATAAAATTGGATAGGTGAACAATTTTTCTCAGGTATATTCAACTGAAGAATTTATCTCTGTACGTTTGTACTAAAGATTGTAAAACCAAAAATCAAAACATATTAGTTGGTAGAAAATTTTTGTGATACATGCAGTAAACTAAAATATATCCAAATTCATCGTGTCATATAAATTTGGCCAAATATGAGGTAGCATAATGCAATGAACTCTCATGGTCTTGTACTTTGCTTTACATTTATTCCAGTAGTACTCCATGTTTTGGGTATGTACACCAAAAGGTGACACAAAATGAATGGTATCATTATTGTTAACTTGAACATCTTAGAAACCAAGAAAAGGCTGCATGTTGCATGCTATTACATGCATCTTATGAATTGGAGTGAATGGTGGAACAAGGCTGAACTACACATTGCAAAATAGGCAGCAAAGTTTAAAATACTGACAGTATAGCCTGTAGTACATCTTGAAATAAATGTCTATCCATTGGTCAAGGTGAAATGAAATTTTTCTCAAAAATAAAACCACTAATAAAATTTGGATTTGACCTTCAGAACTTTATCGTATTGAGGAATTTGACCTGCAGGGACAAATTGATGCTAAATTTTTTTTCAGATAAGGTTGAGTTTGAGGGGGTCACAGAGCATCATTGATTTTTTTTTTTTATATTCCCAATAATCAACTTTTGCCGCCTCCAGAAAGTGGGGGTAACTTTGCCTCTCTCCATTAAGAATGCATGATCTTGACTTACTAGCTTTTGAAAAACTAGGGCAATAATTGTGCTTTCTTCTTAGTCAACAACATAAAACTGAGTTCTCTGCACTTCTTGTGTTAATATGGCATTGGCAAACCTACTTAGGACCTTAACTGTTTTTGATGTAGTTTTATGAAGTCTGAATTTTAAATCTAAATATGAAGTCTGAATTTTAAATCTAAGCAGTTTACTTACAATGAACTTTTGGAAAATACAACTTTATTGTGTAGATATTGTTCGTGCTATCTTTAAGTAAGTAGAAACTTTTTACAGAAGCCCAATATTGAGGTAAAAATGGCCATAGGTTAGCAGAGAGGAGCTGACTAGACATTTAGGCAGGAAGAAGATTCATTGTCTCAGACTATCTGTACACTCAATCTTAAAAATAACACAAGAAACCTGTCAGCTGTATTTACCAATCTTGAAAAAAATAACTTTAAAATTTTAATAATGCTTTAAAAAAATAAATTGGAACATTAGTCATTATTTTCAGCTGCTTTGGGCATAATTTTACCTTCTTAGTAGTCTAATAATCTGCAAAGGTCTTTGTATTTTTCTGTGGATTGATGGTATATATATATATATATATATATATACCTATTTATTTTGTAAGTTGTTAACAAGACAAATGACATACAGGTTTTTTTATACCTGTCTGTGTCTTACCTTTTTAGTTGTTGAGTTGAGGCCCAGGCTGGCCTCAAATTCACCATTCTCTCTCCTGTCTTGGTCTCCAGAGTGCTAGAATTAAAGGCATGTGCCACCATGCCTGGCTGTCTTTTTAGTCCCTTAACAATATCTTTTGAAAAGCAGAAGTTTTAATTTAAGTCCAGTTTATCACTTTTTCACTTATAGGTCATACTTTGGATGTTGTAATAAAGAAATTTTGCTTAGTCCTAGATCATAAGACTTTATACCCTTATTTCTAAAAGTTTTTAGGTCTGTGAACCATTTTGAGTCTCTAAATGGCAAAGAGCTTTCCAGCCATACCAGTTTATGTACAGCTTTTGTACATGCTGACTCCTCTACCCTCTTTTGTTTATTTGCTAGGAAATTCCTAGTTTTTCAAGTCTCAGCTTCACAGTGTCTCCTCTGACTGCAGAGCTCATTGTACTCCAAGTGTCTTATCCATATTTTTAGTTACCATGCATGTTTCCCACCTGTATTAAAGTTTAAATAGACTGCAAGGATATTGACTTACTTAGCTTTGATCCACAATGCCTGGGGTCTGTCTGTCCTTGAAATATAAAATGTTTTAGCAAATTGAAAAGTGTATATTGACACATTTCACACCATTTCATCAGTATTCTTTTCCCTCAAAATATTCCTTGTTCATTCTAAGTCCTTTTAAGTGAGTGACTGTTTTCTGCCTTCTATTTTTCTCCAGCTCCTCTTCCATTTACTTTTTCTGTGCTCAGTCAATGACTTTTCATATTTAATTGACTTCTTTATCATCTGGCTTGCAAGAACCTGCTTCCTCTCCTGGAATTCAAGCCATCCACTTTGCATTTAAATGAGCCTTGAGATTTAGTTCCCAAATCAATGTGATATAATTTTATTGTGTCTTTCCTTCATCTACCTTGTCAGTACATGCAGATTCTGTGACTTGTTCTTGATTCTTCACCATGTCACATGCATTTCATGATTCCTCACTCATAATCATAAAATCTGAGTAAACAGAAACCTGAAAAGATCATTATCTTCACTTCCTACTCTGTATAGAAAACAGCTCTAGAGCATACTGCTTCTTAATCTTCTGTAAAGCTCAGAATAGCTTTCTACATACAAGGTTAAGAAGATGCATCTAAATTTTCTCCAAGTTCTTTTATGGTTTCATGTGTTACACATTTTAAAACGTTCTAGAAATTACTTTCTAGTGTTATGTGAGTAAAGGAAACCTTTCCCTTGACATTGTTAGCCTACTACCATCAGAGGATCCTGGAGGAGCAAAGAATACATGAAATTTCCCTAGGAAAAAACCAGGAAGAGAGGGAGAGGCCAATTTTGATGCTGTGAACAGAAATTATTGAGGACTAGAGCTGTCTAACAAGAAGGCAGTGGGCTGCCCATGGAGCACTGGATTCAAGTGCTAGCTGGTTTCCCAGTGGCATAGTCACATTAGCAGGGAATGCTTTTTGCATACCAGCAGGGAGACAGAATTTCTTTGACTTTTTTTTTAGTAGCAAGATTGCCCAAATGGCAGAATTTTTCTTTTCTTTTTTTAAAATTCATATGTGCATACATTGTTTGGGCTATTTCTCTCCCTGCCTCCTCCCCTGCCCTCTCTTGATCCTCCTACCCCCTCACTTTCAGGAAGTACCTGTTCTGCCCTCTTCTCCAATTGTGTTGAAGAGAAGACAAAAGCAATAATAAGAAAGGCATAGCAGACTTGACACTTGTGATTGGACGAGAAGAGGGCAGATATCTGTGTCTGTGATACGCTTCCGGCCCCAAAACCCCGGGAATTAATTTGGGGTTTTTAGCAAAGGTGGATGGAGACACGGGCAGTTTGTCTCTATTGCCATCTCCTTCCCCTTCATCTGAGTTTAGCCGCTGGGTCATTGGGGACGCCCTTGGAGCGGGGTTCTCGCCCCCGCCATGGACGAAGGGGGTTCCCGCATCCGCCGGCGGGTGTCTGTCTGCAAAAGGAACCGTCCTAGCCTAGCGAGCATTTGCGCCCCCACAACCAGGACCGAGCTCGAGCCCGGCGAGGAGGAGGAGGAGGAGGAGGAAGACGTGATGGCTGGGAGCCGGCGGCGGAAAACCGTGGGCTTGCAGGCGGTCGAGGTACAGCCCTGTCGCGCTCCAGTTCCCCGGAGACCCTGTTCTGTTACCCACCCGTGGGGTGGCGATAGGAACCCAGGCCTCCAACTTCGCACGCCCAGGCAACTGGGTGGCAGACAGGTTCTGTGGACTTGACTGCAAGGTTTCGGCGGTTTCTTGCCAAGTGCAAACAAGTGACCAGTTAGATGATGGCCTTTTCCTTTTCGATTTTGTTACCGCTGTTAATCGGCCCTTTGGAGCAAAACGACAGTGAAGAGGACATGTTTGGAGACTATGATAGCTTTGCAGAAAACTCACTTTTAGCACAAGTTGATGATTTGGAACAGAAATTCATGCAACTTCCTGAACATGAGACACATGCTGCAGACTTTGCCACTGAAGATCTGTGTTCAGAAAACATCAAAAACAAGCTCAGCATTACAGGTGTAAGCAACTGTACTGAGTATAAAACTGATTTGCACACAAAGAACCAGAGTGAACATGAAGATGTCCCTCTGGAACCTAGTGATGATCTTTTGTATGCTGTGCCTTCTTCTCAGGTTTTATTCTTTGAAAATTTGCAGAACTCTTCAAATGATTTGGGTGATAGGTCTATTGAAGAAAAGGACAGGAACTCATTCTCTTACAAGACTATGAATGAAGAACTCCTCCGTCACATAGAAGAACCCCAGCAAAGTGATGAATTCTCTTTTAAAGTCAGAACTAGTTCAGATATGAATAGGAGGAAAAGTGTGAAAGATCATCTAAAAAGTGCTATGACTGTAAATGCCAAGGCCCAGACACCAGTATTTTCTAAGAGTAAACAGCTCAAAGAGACACTCCTATCCAAGGAAATTAATGTTGCTAAGAAAGCAATTGAATCGCCATCAGATGACCGTGGTCCTTTTTACTCATTACCCAGCAAAGTGAGAGATCTTTATGTTCAACTCAAAGGAATTGAGAAATTATATGGTAATGCTTTTGCTGGAATGAAAGCAAAGATTTTCATCATTACCATATATTCGTGCAAATTAATAGAAGCAAGTGATTCCACAGTCGTATTTCTCATCTTGAAAAAACTATCAGTTGTCTCTCAACCTTCCATCTTATCCTGCCATACTGGATCTCTTTCCTTCCTTATACAATCAGACCAGTTATCCTTGCTATCTCTATTTCTTTAAGTAATTCAGCCCACTTCAGTTCTGGGTTCCATGCTCTCACTTTAGATACAATGACAACTGTGTGTAAACCCAGTGATACTTCAAATGATTACCTGACTTTTCAGTAGCTTCCCTGCTACTATTGACCTCACGCTTATTAAATCTCTCCTTGTCGCAGGACATTGATAGCTCATGCCTGTAATCCAGCTACTTGGGAGGCTGAGATTGGGAGAACTGAGGTTAGAGTCCAGCCTGGGTTCTAGAGACCCCCATCTCAACCAGTAAGCTGGGCACTGTGACACACTGTCTTTTATCCCAAGCTGCATGGGAAGTTGAGACCAGATGCAGAGGATTGTGGTTTCAGGCCAGACCAGACAAAAACAACTTGTGCGACCCCATCTCACAAAGCTGGGCTTGGTTGTGTGCATCTGTCATCCCAGCTACTGCAGGAAGCATAAAATAGGTTTGCAGTCTGGGCCAGCCTGGGCAAAAAGCAAGACCCTATCTCCAAAATAACCAGACTAGAAACAGCCAAAGGCATGGCTTAAGCACTAGAATACCTGCCTAGCAAGTGCAAAGCCCTAAGTTCAAATCCCTAAAAAACCCACAACTCTTGACGTCGTGCTTCCAGTTTTTTCTCTGATGATCTAGCTGATCCAGTTTGGTATTGGTTGGCTCTGTCTTCTCTACCACATTTGTTTGTTGTAATACCTTTGAACACTCAAGTGTCTTGAATGAAAGAAGTCAGTAATACCATCGGTTAAAATTTAGCATCTTTAAAGACAACTGTAGTTAATATTTAAGTACAAAGAAATATAGTGATAATAATAGTATATCTTGTAGTGTTTTTTCAAAAATCCTGGTCCTTAGACTGGGAGCATAGTAGAACCCCTACCTAGCAAGCATGAATCCCTGAATTCAAGCCCTGGTACCACTTAAAAAAAAAAAAAAAACACCCTGGGTTCTTGCATATATTTTAAATGTGTAATTTAAAATTACTGAAGCAACAGCTGCTGCTATATTGGGAGATCTGCCCATCAGCCTGTCACTTCATAAGTATTTCCAGAACTCATTTTGGGATCTTAAGAATTATATGAGAGATTATAAGAATGAAATTCTAAATTGTGAGGGCCTTGGTTAAAGAGCTAAAATCTTGAAGTGGATGTTAACTTTCTTCCCTCTGCCTTTCTCTTAGCACTTTGTTCTTTGTTTAATCTGCATTTCCTGTCAGAAGGATTTACTTTTTTGGTTCTTTTGGCGATACTAGGGTTTGAACTCAGGGCCTCACTCTAGCTAGGCAGGTGCTCTGCCACTTGAGCCATTCCACCAGCCCTGTTTTGTGTTGGGTTTTTTCAAAATAAAGTCTGGCAAACTATTTGCCCCCACTGTCCTCCTGATCTCTGCCTCCCAAATAGCTATGATTACAGGCATGAGCCACCAGCACCTGACAAGAAGGGATTCTTAAGCACAGGGCTCTAAGTCATGTTTTTCTTTTGTAACTGGCACATGGATAGGAGACTGAGTAGATTCCTAAGTACTGGAATTGTCAGCCTCCTTATGAATTGTGACCCTATCACTTAAACACTTAATTCTGCATCTATAAAAAAAGCACAATAATTCATTGTCACAGCCATGACAACTTAGATAACGGTAATGGCTCAGTAATTATATTGGTAGCTTTTAAGTTAGAATTTCTGTAAGTAACCACATTTAAATTCTCTTTTTACCTGTAAGTCTGGCTTAGTAACATGACCAATTTTAAGCACACACGTGTGTTTTTCAAAGTGCAGTTCCTGTACCGCACCATCTGCAAGACCCAGAAACTTGAGATGCACATCCCCAGGCCCAGCCTACTGCCTTAGGACCTGTGGAGTGGAACATGGCAACCTGTGTTTTAACAAACCTCTGGGGAATTCTGATGTGCCCAAAAGTTTGCAAACCACTGAGCTGGAGAACCTCAATTTTGTACTATTACCTTTGCCTTCTTTTCATAGACTTACATGTTTCCTTATATTAATAGAATGTATTATTTAATATGTGAAGGAAATGCTATTCCTAAATAGTAGTTGTTTTGGTCATCTTATATTTAAAAAATCTGAGTTGGATAAAATGTGAATAAGACTAAACTTTGGCATAAAGATCTGTAATTTGATAACTAACGTGTGATAACAGATTGCAGTATTTTAAAATATATATCTCAGAAATTTTTATTTATTTATAAACCCAGGTTAAAACACATGCTTTATTACTGAGTTATATGCCAGTTTAGTATTTTTTTTTTTTTTTTGGCAGTACTGGGGTTTGAACTAAGGGCCTCATGGTTGTTAGGCAGGCACTGTACCACTTGAGCCAGTCCCCCCATCC
Organism: Castor canadensis; assembly: GCF_047511655.1. Lineage (NCBI taxonomy): Eukaryota > Metazoa > Chordata > Mammalia > Rodentia > Castoridae > Castor > Castor canadensis. The sequence continues at coordinate 97,417,627 of NC_133397.1, read as the reverse complement.
CCAGCCTAGTATTTTTTTTTTTTTAAAGAAAAAGTCACTGTAAGTGTTTGAGAATCATTAAAAAATGCAATGAAGTCACTTGTAAATGTCATTCAGACATAACTATTTTAGTACCTTTGTAATATACCCTACTAGTCATTGTCTTAATTTTTAAAAACATGTTCAGGCCCATCATTTTAATACATGATTATTTTAAAATATTTTTTACTGTATCCTGAACATATATAGTTTGTTCATTTTTAGATTGTTATTTGTAAGCTATAAAGAACAACATATGGTTGTGCAATAGTTCATTCAACCTTACTCTTCCTGACCCTGTACCACTTTGTTGTCTGTAGACAATGGTGGCATGAGGAAAATGCTGCACGTAGTCTGTACATCCTCCTGCTTTTTTAATAGGCGTAGACTTCTTAAAGTAATACTAGTAGATTAAAGTCAATGTCCAATTTTATTTTTGATACCAAGTTACTTTCCAGAAGGCCTGAAGCAATTTGTTAGAACAAACCACACAGTGAATGCCTCTCTAGTTCTAGTCAGCTCTATTTTACTAATGTGGGCCTTTTTTTTTCTTTTTCTTTTCTTTTTTTTTTTTTTTTTTTTTTGGTGGAACTGGGGTTTGAACACAGGGCTTTGTGCTTGCACATCAGAAGGCCACATCTCCAGTCCATTTTGCTTTTGCTACTTTGGAAATGGGATGTTGTGAACTATTTGCCTGGGCTGTACTCAAACCATGATCCTCCTGATCTCAGCCTCTCAAGTAGCTAGCTAGGATTATAGGCTTGGGCCACTGGCATCTTTTTTTTTTTTTTTCTTGAAAGTCTGTTTATTTTGCCAACCTAGTAGATTATAGTTGGGCACCTTTCTATTATTGGCCATTTGCATTTCTTCCTAGTATGAATTGTCTTAATTCATTTGCCTGTTTTTCTAATAATAAAACACTGAACACTGAAAAAAAAAAAAAAGAAAGAAAGGCATAGCATTTGTGCTAGTTTGACATAAGGATAGCTATACAGAAACATTCCTAGTATTGTGTCCATGCACATGTGTCTTACAACCTGAATTGATTCATCTCTACCAGACCTCTTCACTACTTCCCGGTCACCTTCCCATAGTGACCTCTGTCATTTTAAGGTTACTATATTAACTTCTCTACAGTGAACAGACACATCAAACACTTTTAAGTTTTGGGTTTCCTACCTTTCTCTACTCCTCATGTATGTGTTCTCCCCTTAGCATGTGACCCATGTCCAATAATATTATTGCATTTGTTTTAGGTCTCAAGTCTGTATATGAGGGAGAACATATGATTTTTGGTCTTCTGAACCTGACTAACTTCCCTTAAGATGATGTTCTCCAGTTCCATCCATTTACTTGGGAATGATAAGTTTTCATTCTTCTTCATGGCTGAGTAAAATTCCATTGTGTATAAATACCACATTTTCTTAATCCATTTGTCAGTAGTGGGGCGTCTTGGCTGTTTCCATAACTTGGTTAATGTGAATAGTGCTGCAATAAACATGGGTGTGCAGGTGCTTATGGAGTAACCTGATTTGCATTCCTCTGGGTGTATCCCTAGGAGTGGGATTGCTGGATCATATGGCAGACCTATGTTTAATTTTTAAAGAAGCCTCCATATTGTTTTCCAGATGGGTTGTACTAGCTTGAATTCCCACCAGCAGTGTAGGAGGGTTCCTTTTCCCCCACATCCTTGCCAACATTTGTTGGTGGTGTTTTTGATGATAGCTATTCTAACAGGGGTAAGGTGGAATCTTAATGTGGTTGTGATTTGCATTTCCTTTATGGCTAGAGATGGTGAGCATTTTTTCTTGTTTTTTGGCCATTTGGATTTCTTCTTTTGAGAAAGTTCTGTTTAGTTCAGTTGCCCATTTCTTTATTGGTTCATTGATTTTAGGAGAATTTAGTTTTTTAAGTTCCCTGTATATTCTGGCTATCAGTCCTTTGTCTGATATATAACTAGCAAATATTTTCTCCCATTCTGTGGGTGGGCTCTTCAGTTTAGAGAACATTTCTTTTGTTGTGCAGAAGCTTTTTAATTTCATGTAGTCCCATTTGTCTCTCCTTTCTCTTAGTTGCTGAGCTGCTGGGGTTCTATTGAGGAAGTCCTTGCCTATACCTCTTGCTGCCACAGTATTCCCTGTTCTTTTCTGTACTAGCTTCAGAGTTTCAGGTCTGTTCCATTTTGTGTTGATACTAGTACAGGGTGATAGGCATGGATCTAGTTTCAGTTTTCTGCAGGCAGATAACCACTTTTCCTAGCAACATTTGTTGAAGAGGCTGTCTATTTTCCATCTTATGTTTTTGGTACCTTTGTCAAAAATAAGGTGAACATAGCTGTGTGGATTCATATCTGGGTCCTCTATTCTGTTCCACTGGTCTTCATGTCTGTTTTGGTGCTAGTACCATGCTGTTTTTATTGCTATTGCTCTGTAATATAGTTTGAAGTTAGGTATTGTGATACCTCCAGCATTGCTCTTTTTGCTGAGTATTGCCTTGGCTATTAGCGGTCTCTTGTGTTTCCAAATGAACTTTAGGGTAGATTTTTCAGTCTCTGTGATGAATGTCATTGGAATTTTGGTGGGAATTGCATTAAACATGTAGATTGCTTTTGGTAGTATGGCCATTTTTACTGTGTTGATTCTACCAATCCGTGAACATGGAAGATCTTTCCACCTTCTGTAGTCTTCCTCTGTCCTTCTCAGAGGTTTGTAGTTCTCCTTGTAGAGGTCATTCACATCGTTTGTTAAGTTTAACTCCTAGGTATTTAAATTTTTTTGTTTTAATATATTCTTTCTCAGTTTATTATTGGTGTATTGAAAAGCTAATGATTTTTGTAAGTTGATTTTGTATCCTGCCACATTGCTGAAGCAGTTTATGGTGTCTAGGAGTTTTTGGGTAGAGTTTTTTGGGTCTTTGAGGTATAGGATCATATCGTCTGCAAACAGGGATATTTTGATAGTTTCTTTACCTATTTGTATTCCTTTTATTTCTTCTTCTTGCCTAATTGCTCTGGCTAGGAATTCCAGGACTGTGTTAAATAGGAGTGGGGAGAGGGCATCCTTGCCTCGGTCCTGATTTTAGGAGAAATGGTTTCAGTTTTTCAACATTAAGTATGATGTTGGCTGTAGGTTTGTCATATATAACCTTTACAATGTTGAGGTACTTTCCCTCTATTCCTAGTTTTCTTACAGCTTTTATCATGAAATGGTGTTGGATCTTATCGAAGGCTTTTTCTGCATCTATTGAGATGATCAAGTGGTTTTTGTCTTTGCTTCTATTGATGTGCTGTATTACATTTATAGATTTGCGTATGTTGAACCACCCCTGCATCCCTGGGATGAGGCCGACTTGGTCATGGTGAATGATCTTTCTGATGTGTTGTTGGATTTGGTTTGCCATTATTTTATTGAGTATTTTTGCATAGATGTTCATTAAGGAAATTGGCCTATAGTTCTCCTTTTTGGAGGTGTTTTTGTCTGGTTTTGGGATGAGTGTAATACTGACTTCATAGAATGAGTTAGGCAGTATTCCTTCCCTTTCTTATTTCATGGAAAAGTTTAAGGAGAGTTGGTATTAGTTCTTCTTTAAAGGTCTGATAGAATTTAGCAGAGAATCTCTCAGGTCCTAGACTCTTCTTTTATGGGAGACTATTTACTGCTTCAATTTCATTTTGTGTTATGGATCTATTCAGGTGATTACTATCCTCTTGGTTCAATTTTGGATGTTTATAAGTATCTAGAAATTTGTCCATTTGTCCATTTCCTTCAAGATTTTCATATTTATTAGAATATAGTTCTCACAGTAGTCTATGATGATTTCCTGGATTTCCATGGTATCTGTTATCTCCCCTTTTGCATTTCTGATTTTACTGATTTGGGTTTTTTCTCTCCTCATTTTAGTCAGGTTTGCCAGGGGTCTGTCAATCTTGTTTATTTTTTCAAAGACCCACTTTTTGTTTCATTGATAATTTGTATGCTTTTTTTTGTTTCTATTTCATTAATTTCGGCCCTTATTTTTATTATTTCTCTCCTGCTTGTTTTGGGATTTACTTGTTCTTGCTTTTCTAGGAGTTTAAGATGCAGTATTAGGTCATTGATTTGAGATCTTTCTGTCCTTTTAATATATGCACTCATGGCTATAAACTTTCCTCTTAGGACTGCCTTTACTGTTTCCCATAGGTTCTGGTAGGTTGTATTTTCATTTTCATTAACTTCCAGGAGCCTCTTTTATTTCATAAATGACCCATTGATCATTGAGCAATATGATGTTCAGCTTCCAATTGTTTGCATGTTTTCTACTGTTGTTTTTGTTGTTGAGTTCTAGTTTTAATGCATTGCGATCAGATAGAATGCATGGTATTATTTCTGTTTTCTTGTATTTGCTGAGGCTTGCTTTGTGCCCCAAGATATGATCAGTTTGGAGAAGGTTCCATGGGCTGCTGAGAAGAATGTATATTGTACAGATGTTGGATGAAATATTGTGTAGACTCAGCTAGGTCCATTTGATCTATGGTGTGATTTAGTTCTAGAATTTCTTTATTGATTTTTTGTTTGGATGACCTATCTATTGGTGATAGGGAGGTACTAAAGTCTCCCACTGCCACTATGTTGGAGCATATATATGTTTTTAAGTCCTTCAGAGTATGTTTAATGAAATTAGGTGTACTGAGATTGGGTGCATATAGGTTGATAATTGTTATTTCCTTTTGGTGTATTTCACCTTTTATTAGTATGGAGTGTCCTTCTTTATCTCGTTTGATCAATGTAAGTTTAAAGTCTACTTTGTCGGAGATAAGTATTGCTACTCCTGCCTGTTTTCGGGGACCATTGCCTTGGTAAATCTTCTTCCAGACTTTCACCCTAAGCCAGTGTTTGTTTCTGTCAATGAGGTGGGTCTCCTGTAAACAACAGTTGTTTGATCTTCCTTTTTAATCCAGTTTGCCAAACAGTGTCTGTTGATGGGGGAGTTGAGTCCATTGATATTCAGTGTTAATATTGATAGGTATGTGGTGATTCCTGTCAATTGGTTGTTTTTGTTGTTTAAGGGTTTAATTGTGTGCAGCTGAATCGGTATTACTGTCTGATTCCTTATCTTTTCCTCTCCTGTGGTTTAATATTGCCTGTCCTCTCATGGTTTCATTTGCTTTCATTTTCTATGTGCAGAATTCCTTGGAGAATCTTTTGTAGTTGTGGTTTGGTGGTCATATATTGTTTTAGTCTCTGCTTATTGTGGAAGGCTTTTATTGCTCCATCTATTTTGAATGATAGTTTTCCTGTGTATCCTAGGATTGAAGTTATTTTCATTCAGTGTCCAGAATACCTCACTCTATGCCCTTCTTGCTTTTAAGGTTTCCATTGAGAAATCTGCTGTGCTTTTGATGGGTTTACTTTTGTATGGTTTTTGTTTTTTCTCTCTTACAGCCTTCAATATTCTCTCTGTTCTCTGTGCTTCTTATTTTAATGATAATATGTTGTGGGGAAGTTATATTTTGGCCAACTGTGTTTGGCGTCCTGGGGGTTTCCTGTACCAAATGGGTAGAAAACTATGTCATGGAAAGAATGAGATAGCTGTACAGTTATGTGAAAGTCTACTTTGAGAAAAACACAGTGCCAAAAAATCTATACATGAAAGAGCCCTGCACATAGGTGTGATTAGATTTGGACAATCTCTGTGGAGGGATGTATAAAAGGCTGTTAGTCTCTCAGGAAGAGACCTGGGGTGCTAGGGAATCAAGGATGGAAGGGAACTGATTTTGCACTGTGTTCTCATTGGCACTGTTTGCATTTTTTAACTACATCTATATTGATACCACTTTTTTTTGACAGTACTAGAGTTTGAACTCAGTGCTTTGCAGGTACTCTACAACTCTACCTCCTTTTGCTTTTAGTTATTTTTCAGATAGGGTCTTATGTTTTTGCTTGGGGCTAGTCTCAGACCATGAATCTCCTATCTCAGGAAGACATCACCATGCCAGCTTATTGATTGAGATAGAATCTCACTAACTTTTGATGGGGTTGGCCTGGAACCATGATCCTCCTTATTTTTGCCTCCTGAATAGCTGAGATTGCAGGTGTGAGCCACTGTGTCTGGACCACTTTCTTTTTTTGTGGTGCTATGGACCAAACCTAGGGCTTTGCTCATAGTAGGTAAGTGCTCTACCACTGAGCTATGCTCCCAAGCCCCTTAATTATACTTTAAAAAAAAATGTTGCATCACCTTGTGCTGCACTCCAAGTAAGACAGCAGTGCCTTGAAATTAGTACCTCTCTTCCCTCTCTCCCTACTGTTGCAAACAGTGACTGTGGATTTGGTTTACAAGTTGGGGCAGTAGAAGGGACACCTACTTTGCAGTCAGATTAGACCTGTGCCTACAGCCTACTGGTTTGTGTGATTACTCAACTTTTTTGATTCCTAATCTTCTCTAGGCTATGGGAATGAAAATATGTAGAGTGCAGATGTGTTATAAGGATTAAGTAAGAAAATGTATTTAGCATATTAACAATGGGCATATAATAGGACTTTTGTAAATTAGAATTATTTTTATTTTAGTTGGATGAATAAGAAACTTGTTCAAATGTTAGTCCCTACTTTCCCAGCCATTTGGCAATTTGAGCATTCTTAACATTTCTATTTCTCCTGGTATGCTACAGTGGAACATACCTAATTTTGAGTGCACCTTGACTTATAGAGTGTTTTTTTTTTTTAAAGTGAAATAGCTTATTTTTCTTTTTTTATTCCTATGAAGTTATTTAAGTGAAATTATCTTTCTTTGCCCTTCTGCTTATAAATGGGAGTTTAATGAGTTCTTAAAATTTGTATGTATGGGGCTGGGAGAGTGTCTTAAGTGGTGAAATGTCTACCTAGCAAGCATGAGACCCTGAGTTCAAGCCCCAATGCTACCAAAAACAAACAAAAAATTTACACATGTGTATAAGTGTTATTACTGTATATATTGAATAGTAATATATTTACTTAGAGAAAGCCACAATTTTAAAGTGATAACAATAGTAGAACCTGTTTTTAATATAATTATATTATTTAGACAAGGGTTTATGAAAGCACATCTGTTTATTTTAAAAGTCTTTTTTTCTTTTCCAATTCTTTCAGTTTCACATGACATCAAAAACAACTTGCATGCCCTCACAAGTATCTAACAGTGATGCACAGACAGTGAGTTTGTCTTTTGTAAAGATAACCTGTTATCCTCTAAATGCTGCTATGATTTTGAAATAACTATTTGGAGAACTTTCAGACTTTTGTGGTAGAGGCTTGTTTGTACTTACCTTGAACGTGAATTAACTTAACTTTTTTTGTTGATTGAAGTGAAGGATCAATGATAGATTGAATAATTGTTGAATATCCATAATGTCCTTACCTTGTTTGACATTGAGCAATTTTTCTTCTATTTTTTAATACATTTATTTACTTATTTATTTATATTGTTTGTTTTTGGGGTTCTTTGTTTTTGGCATGAAGCAAATTAAAACTCCCAAGTGCTTCAACAGCATTTCTTAGAAAAGCTAGTGTAGCCTGGTGCAGTGGCTCAAGCCTATAATCCTAACTACTCGGGAGGTAAGATCTGGAGGTTTGCAGTTCAAGGCCAGTCTGAGCAAGAGTTCAAGAGACCACCATCTCAATCAGTGGTTAAGTGACACATGCTTGTCATCCAGCTATGTGAACAAGCACGAATAAGAGGATCACACATCAGGCTGGTTGGGGCTTAAAGTGAGACCCTATCTCAAAAATAGCCAATGCAAAAACGGCTGGCAGAGTGGCTTAAGTGGTAGGGTGCCTGCTGAGTAAGCATGAGGCCAATAACACGCGCGCGTGCGTGCACACACACACACACACACACACACACACACACACACACAAAAGACAGAAGACAAAAAGAAAGATTAGTTCAATTTTCTTTTTTTGTTTTTGAAACAAGGTCTTGCTATATAGCCCAAGCTGGCTTTGAACCTCAATATCCTCCTGCCTCAGCTTCCAAGTGTGGGAATTACAGGCATGAAGCACTGCACCTGGCACTAGCATTGTATTTTTCTGGGCACATTCCAGAGTATGGTGGAGGTAGAGAACTCCTGGGAATGACAGAGCCTTGGTCAGCCTTGCCAGATGCCTTTTTACTACAAGATTAGACTGAGATTTCCAAGGTTCTTCTGAGTATGCTATATCAGGGATGGTTTATGTAATTCATGTTTTAAAAGGAGATAACTTTTAACTTTGTGAAAGAGTTATGTTGTTAACTTTAATTAAAACAGAAAATTACAAGCATTGTAGTTCAGTAAGATTAAATCATTTCCTTTAGTCTGTATTCCAGTAATTGTAGTCCTTCTTGTTTTCTCCCTTCTTCAAACATGCCAAGGTCCCCACAGTTTTCATAAATCTGAATTTGACCACCCAGCTGCCATCCTTTGCCCCTGTCATGGGTGGTAGTAGTCTTTTCCACCTTTTATTACCTCATAGACTTTTTTCATCTGCCTCTGAATCCATTGCTTCACTAAGACTACTGTCAGTCCCTAGTAGTCTTTAGTGACTATGCATGGAGTGGCTGTTGGTTAGTGGCTCCTCTGCATTAAATCATGGAGACTACACTCTCATTTTTAAAATGCTTCTTTTGTTCCCATGACATTAAAAGCATGTAGTTTTAAATAAGAAGAGATCCTAGAGGCTATTTAGTTCAACCTTTGTGTAATAAGCATTTGCTTAGAACATTCTAGCAACTGTTCTGATCTTGAACATGTTCATGGGAAGTGTAGTGCTTTTTTACTGTTCTTTAAAATTATTATTTGGTGGGGGGCTAGCAGGGCCTTGTGTATGGTAGGTTAACTACTCTACCACTGAACTACACTCCTCCAGCCCTTCTTTTTTAAAAAGCTTATGACAACATGCTTACATCACTGAGAGAGAGTCAAAGGGCCCAAAAAAGAATGTGTTAGCTTCCTAATGGTACATGGCAAATTATCATGAATTTAGCTGCTTAAGAAAGCAGCTAAAGGAAGAACTGTCCCAGTTCTACAAATGAGAAAGCCCAGGACCATTCACTTGACTTCTCTGCTCCAGCTCTCACACTTAGGTGTCAGCTACCTGGGCTTTCAGGCAGAGGCTTCCCTCACAAGCTCTTCAGGTTATTGGCAAGAGTCCAGACATTGCTAACTGGGGCAGCCATCAGCACTAGAGACCATTTTGGGCTCCTGGCCACGTGCTTCTCTCCATCCAAAAAGCCAGCCAGGGGAACTTCTGGCAGGTTGAGACCCCTTCTGTTTCAGATCTTTTTGGTGAGGAAATGCCCAGGAACTATTATTAAGGGCTCACCACATTAGGTCAGGCCCACAAAGAATGATCTCCCTTTCTAAGATTACCTGAGGTGGCCCCTTAATCTCATCTGCAGTATCTCAACTGTGCCTAGATCAGTTTGGTATTAAATAAGTGGCAGAAGATGTATGCATGTGTGTGTGTGGTGGGGGGAAGTACAAATGGGAGTGGGGAGAGTGAGTGAAGGAGATTAAAGTGAGGATATATGATTGATGGGTATCATTTACCTATATGAAATAGAACAAAGCAACCTCTTGCTGTTGTTTTTAGTGGGACAGAGAAGCGGGTAGAGGGACAGATGTTGGGGGCAATGAAACTAATGTACAATATAAATCCTAATGGGAATTGTCATTTTGAATCCCCTCCTTATAATGACTATATCGTAATAAAAAAAGATGTATGCGCAACAGGGGCCTTCAGTTTTAGGGGCTATCTCGTAATTTTGCTCACTGTATATAGTAAAAAGCAGTTCCTTCTCATGCAGCTTCCAAGTCTACTCCCCAGTGCTAATCACTTTCCTAGTATAATACTACTCTTTGAGACATTTTCTTTTGTATTCCATACATGTAAAAATGTATGCATATACAAAAATACATCTTTATTTTTGCTCAAATCACAATAAATAAATTACAGTTTGAACACTTCGAGATTCATCTATGTCATGGCATGTATCAGTAGTTTAAAATTCTGTTGTACAGATGTACTGCAGTTTTCTTATTCACTATTTATTATTGGACATTTGGGTTGTTTCTAGTTTTTGACTATTGAGAATAAAACTGTTATGAACATTTGTGCATAAATCCTTGTGTAGATGTATATTTTAATTTATCTTGGGAACCTCTAACTGGGATTTTTTGTTTGTTTGTTTCTGTGTAGTAATCCATGTTTAATTTTATAAGAAATTGCCTAACAGTTTTCCAAAGTTTCTGTACCATTTTGTGTTTGCATTAGCACATTCATCAGCAGTCCAGTTGTTCTTCATTGTCTTCAACATTTAACATTGTCAGCCTTTTTAATTTTAACCATTTTATTGGATGGTCACTGATATCTTTACAGTCTCAATTCACATTTATCTGATAAATAATTTTCTGTTGTCCTGATTGTTCTTTCACATTTTTTCCTGCCTTCTTTTGGATTAATAAAGTATTTTTATGGTTTCTTTTTTTATTTTGTTGGTTTATTACCTATACAGTAGTTGATCTTACCATACTCCTTCTTCACATATTATAGTACTTTATGTATGTTAAAAACCTTGTAGTAGTTTAAGTCCATTACACCTCCCATCTTTTATGCTTTACGTGTTCATGTATCTTACAATACTGTTTTTATTATTACTTTAAACAATTCTATTTTCAAGAAATTAAAACAAGAAAATAAACTTTTATTTACCCACATGTTTATATTTCTAGTGCTCTGAATCTCCATGTATTGTCATTATTCTTTCTCTCAAAGAATTTCTTTTAACATTTCTCATTTGTCAGCTGACAATGAATTTTTATCAGATTTTGTTTGTCTGATATGTTCTCATTTTTACTTCATTTTTGAAGGACATTTCCCCATTGAATCTGTATTCAATTTTAAGTTGTCATTTTTTTTTCCTTTTGGCCACTTAATAGATGTCATTCTTTTTACTTCTGATTTCCATCTGTTCCAATTATAGGTTTCTTAGACCTCTGTATATTGTCCTGTAGGTTTTTGAAGCTCCTTTCTCTCTTCCAGAAATTTTTAGCTTAAATAAATAAAGCTATTTAGCTTGGATACTTGCAAATCTTTCTTTCATTGATCTGCTGATAATACTGTTCAATAAATTTTTTTCCAGATTTCATATTTTTATATTTAGGGATTCCATTTTTTTTGTTTTTGTTGTTATTAGAGCTTCATGTCTCTCTATGACTCTGTGACACATCTCCCATTATATCTGTCTTTTTCCTATAGAATCTTTGGCACATTTATCATAGTTATTTAAAGTTCTTGTCTGGTAATTCAACATTTGGTTCCTTTTGGATCTTTCCATTGACTGTTTTTTTCCTTCTTAATGATTGTATAGTAAATATTGTGGAGATGTTGGGTTTTATTTTCTCTTTCTGAAGATGTTGGGTTTTATTTTCTCTTTCTGAAGAATGTTTAACAGGCAGGTAAATCACTGTCTGATCATATTGATCATGTTGAGTCTTTGTTACAGGCTTTGTTAGGGCAGGTCTAGTTCATTTGTGTCTTCAGTATTAGGACAATGTGGCCAATGGAGGGTTTCAAAAGAAAGTCTGAGGCATTTCTCAAGCTCCTTTAACTTAGAGACTTAAAATTGAAGCTTTGCCCATCTCCCCAAGGTGGCACTCTTGAAAAAGTGCTCAAATCCTCCCCCTGCTGGGATCTGTGTACTCTCTCTCTGGGTTTGAGGGAGTGAGTTTTATAGAATTTGAATTCCTTCCTTCCTGGAATTCTTTTCCTCAGTTTCCAGTCAATCTCCCTGCCCCAGTCTCCAAATAACTTCTTAACCCAGTAAGACTGTTACTTCCTTCCTAAACTCCATATTCTTTGTGCCATAGTGACTCAGGAGTACTCTCAGATGAAGAGCTAGCTGAATGTAAATCTTATGTAATAAGTACATTCTCTTGAGAATTTCTTGCCCTCCCTTGTCTACATGCCTTTGTACTCCAGTGACTTGAAAGAGTTGCTTATAATTGTCATCAGCAGGGAGGTAAGTTTGACATAAGTTACTCTGCTAGACTGGGAGCTCGAATGGTATCTGTAATTTTGTGTTGTACCTCTTTTCATTTGACATTTTATTTTTCTTTCAAAATTTAAGGCTATTATTATTTTAATTTTTTCATTTTCTCCTTTTATCATTTTTACATTTACTTATGTGTGTATACATTGTTCCACCTTCCATTTGACATTTTAATGTAGGACTTTCCTAGTTATTAAAAATTTATCCATAAACATATTTAATGACCTATAAATTATCCATTGGCAAATGAACTTGGATATCTTCCTGGTTTTGGAAATTATATATTTTAATGTTATAATCTGTGCTGTACTCTTGCTATACAAAGGGAATAAAAATGTGTGTTTTGGAGGTCTGGACTCTTCAAATTTTTTCATAAATGTGTGTAATCACTTGTATCTTAGGTGAGGAATAAATATGGTAAAATCTTTAGTCCCTTTGATAAATTACATTTATCCTTTCAAGTGTGCCTATATTCTATTTCAGTCAAAGTTATTTTAATTGTTGCTGTTGTTTTTGTTTTCCTTCAGAAAAAAGAAAATATCCGTTCCTTAACTATGTGTGGGCATGTTGGTTTTGAGAGTTTGCCTGATCAGCTGGTTGATAGATCCATTCAGCAAGGCTTCTGTTTTAATATTCTCTGTGTGGGTGAGTTTGCTAACTCTTCCTCCAATTTCCTCATGTTCCTTGTGCTCACTTCATCCTTTGTATAAGCAATGTGATGCTCATGTTATCAGTTAGAGATTATGATCTCAGGGATTTTCTCAGTTGTTTAAATTCTGTTAGTTCTGTTCTTCTTAGCTTTAAACCTTTGATTTATTTTGTAAATATTTCAGTGCTCTTTTTAGAGTTCTAAGTAACTTAGAATGTATATTGATTTCTCTGCTAATGACTTAGGACAAGACCTAGCATGTATTTCTTTCATGGAAAACCTAGCCTTTGAAATACTTTGATTTTTGAAACCACTTTAAGAATTTATGGTTATATTTCTTCTCAGGCATCATATGCACCTGTGAAGCTGTGCCTCTGTTTCTTTCAGGGGAGACTGGAATTGGAAAATCAACACTTATTAACACATTGTTTAATACTACTTTTGAAGAAAATGAATCCTCACATTTTTGCCCAACTGTTAGACTTAAAGCCCAGACATATGAACTCCAGGAAAGTAATGTTCAGTTGAAATTGACCATTGTGAATACAGTGGGATTTGGTGACCAAATAAATAAAGAAGAGAGGTATGTGTTTTCTTCTTGCAGTAAAACAAGTTTTCTTAGTCTAGGATCAAGACATTTACCTAGACGCTTGAGCTATACTTTGATTTTCATATATGGTAATTCATACCTTTCCCTGTAGACACACCCCCCCCACACACAGGTTTTAGCAATTAAGTACTATTTTATTCTATTACTAAATTGATATTTTTCTATCCAGTTGCCTTATTTCTTTAGAACAATTTGAGTCACATCATTAAAATGTGTATTTTAGCAAGGCTAATTTTAATTACTTCCTGATACTCAGTGATTGATATTAATTTTCAGACAGGACATTTTGCCGTGAAAAAAAAATATAAGGCATATGAGCGAGAATATATACAATGACCAAATATATGGTGCACAAAAGGTTTTCTGTTGTTGCTGCTTTTTGAAAAATTCTAAACTAAAATAGCCAGTTATATTATCAAGCATTATAGGAAAATTTTTTGATAGTGAAATTTCAGTTTATGTTATTTTATGTCATCATTTCTTGTCTAATTTTTTCCTATAGTTTTATAAAGATTTTTTTATAGATTATTAAATTTAAGCTATGACAGAAAGGGATTAGGGGTAAATCAATAACTTTTTCTCCCTTTTGAAATGTACATATTTTCATTTTCACAAGTAATTTTCTGGAGGGAAACATTTTGTACAAAAATAGGTCACTGTGAGTGACAAAAGTCAGATAACAGCCTTTCAGCATTATGTCTTCCTTAAATATGCAGAAATGATGCATTTGGACCTTCTGGAAGTACTCCTTTTATGGCAGTGCCAAGGCCTGATATACCTTGTTTCAAATGTTATTAATAATTATAAGATGGTATCAACTTAGAACTAATTCATGTATAATTTAAAGTATTTTATTTAAAAAATTTTTTTCATTTATCTTTTTTAAAAAAATTATTGTTGTACTGAGGGTACATTGGGACACTGACATTTACCAAAACCCTTACAATGTTGAATTCACCTCCTCCATCCTTCTCCTTTATCCCACCTATCCCTATTCCTGAAACAGTTTGAACAGGTCTCATTTTTCCATTGTCATACCTGAGTACATAATATTTCTACCATGTTCACCCTCCTACACCCTTTCTCTATATCCTCCCCCCTCCCACTGGTGCCAGCCCCCAGAGAGGACCTGTTTTACCTTCTTGTCCTGTGTTTTTTTTTAAAAAAGACATTTTTTGATAGGTTTAAAATTTCTGTATTCATTCTTATATAGAAAGTACATCAACCATATTCACTTTCTTAACTAATGAAAGTATTTAAAAATGAACTTAAAAAATAGGACCAATATACTTGAACTGCTAAATAAATTTCATTGTATTTTGAACTAAGACCCCCATAGTTATAACTTTCTGTGTAAGTTTATCCTTAAAATAGATTTTTTTTATTGTTTTATTACGCATAGGTGCATACAAGGCTTGGGTCATTTCTCCCCCCTGCACCCACCCCCTCCTTTACCACCCACTCCGCCCCCTCCCTCTCCCCCCCACACCCTCAATACCCAGCAGAAACTATTTTGCCCTTATCTCTAATTTTGTTGAAGAGAGAGTATAAGCAATAATAGGAAGGAACAAGTGTTTTTGCTGGTTGAGATAAGGATAGCTATATAGGGAGTTGACTCAGATTTTAACTTGCTTTTTCTCATTATTGAATTTTTTTATCAGTTCAGTTATGAAGTGCTTCTGTTAGCATTTCTGAATGCTAAAAATGCTATTAGCATTTCTGAACATGCTTCTGAAGCATGTTCACTTAGACATGCTTCTGTGAAAATGCCACCTAGCATAGATCACTTGGAGCCCACTTTAACTGTCCCCTCAGACCCATGTCTCTTTCTAAAGGAGCCATTACTATGAATTAGGTGTTTTTCCAGTTCTTTCCTTTCTCTCTTTTAACTAAGCTTTATTGATGCATAAAATTTATGTAGAATAAATCTTGCTGATTTTAAGTGTACAGTTCAAAATGAATTTTGACAGTTTTGTGACCACCATCACATCCCTAAAATAGAGGAAATGGCTTTGACCTTGGGTACTTGCTCTCATGCATGTGCAAATCTCATGTACTTGGTTAGCCACAAACTTGAGAGGACCCTTTCAGGATCTGTGGAGCTTTTCTGTCTGTGCAGCTCCCTTCTCTCCATTGTTTTGTCCCACAGATTCCAGTCGTCTTGGTCTCCCTCAAGTCAATAAATCCACTCAGGGCTCTGTGCTCTGTTTCTCTCTTTGGACCCAAAGTTGGTCAGGCAAGTGTCTACATGCTGGAAGCTGAAGAAATCTTAGGGCTCCTTCATGTGTTTCTTTTCTCATTGATCATAGTTTTATACTACTGATGTCCAATGTTCAAAACCCTTTCTTTTCATATTTTGTTCAAGTTTCTAGGTTTCAGATGACAGGGTAAGTTACTCCAGCACGGCTGGAAATAGGCTTTATTTTTCTGCTTTTAGTTTTTTATGCTCACTGTACTAAGGAGGAATTGTGTTTTTTGTTGAATGACTTAAAGTGATAGGGGACATCCTTGTCTTGTCCCAGAGACAAAGGTTTATTTTTACTAATAGCTTTTTAAAAAATTATGAATAGGCCGGGCATGGTGGCACACAATCTCAGCACTCAGGAGGTTGAGGCAGGAGAATCAAGAGCTCAAGTCCAGCCTGGGCTGCCATAGTGAGACACTGTCTCAGAAAAAAAAAAATCCGAATAGATATATACTTACATAAACTGCATTTTATGGAGAAATTGTATTACTTTTTCTTCTTTTTTTCCCCCTCAGTGTTAGGGATCAAACATAAGGTCTTGAAACATACCAATAACCACACAGTCTACCTCTGAGTTGTTCCCCCAGCTCACTGTGATTTCTTTAGTTTCTTTCCATTTTAATCTTCTTTTAGGTAAATTACAGTGGCTGATTTTCTGTAAATTAACCTTATGGTGATACCATTGTGTGATCATAGTGTTTTAGTCTTTCATACTGTGCATTATTTGATTTTTTTTCTTATAGAATTTTTGCATATGTGTTTATTGTTTGATTTTGTTTGCCTTGGGACTGAACCCAAAGCATCACATCTGCTAGGTAAGCACTCTGTCACTAAGCTCCATCCCCAGTCTGTATCTGTGTTTATAAGTGAGATTTCCAGCCTGTATTTTCCTCTAATACAATTTTTAAAGTTTGTTTTAGCCTTCTAAAATGAGCTTTTTTTGGGGGGGTTGTTTCTTTTTATTCCTTTTCTATTTTCTGGAAAATGTGTAAGAATAGTTATTTTTTCAGGGCCTGGAGTTTTCTGTCTTGAGAGGATTTGAGTTACTTAATGCTCTTTAATGTTTATAGGACAATCCAGAGGGGGGTTTTTTTTTTTTTTTTGAGATAGTTTTGATGCTACATATTTCATGTAAGTTTCCAAATTATTAGCCTAAAAATATTGGTGATATATTCCTAATATGTTTTTTATTGTCTGTATTCTCTGTAATTATATCTACTGTTTCCCTCCTGATACTGGTTATTTGTGCTTGTTTTCTTTTTCTGCTTGATGAGTCTCAACATGGCACTGTCAGTTTATTTGTTCTTTCAGATAACAATTTTTTTTTCCATCAAGGGAGAGTCTCACTATGTATCCCTGGCTGGCCTTTCTTGATCCCTACTTTAGCCTCCTGAGTACTGGAATTACAGGCATGTGCCACCATACCTGGCTAAATTTGGCTTTCTTGATCTTCTCAATGTTTTATGTTTTGTTTTTCCTATTTCATTGCTTTCTTTTTTATATTATTATTGTACTGGGGGTAAGAAGTTTAAAAAAGCTTCTTACATTATATCATAGTTGAATTCACTCTCTGCATAATTCTCCTTTATCCCCCATCCTCCCTTCCTGGAATAGTTTCAACAGGTTTTATTTTTCCATTTAAATACACGTGTACACAATATTGGCACCATATTCACCCTCCTGCACTCTCTCCCTAAATACTATCCCCTCCCACTGGTATCATTTCCCCCAGGCAGGACCTGTTCTGTCCTCCTGTTCTCCGTTTTTACATTAAAAAAAAAAAGACATTTTTGTTTGTTTAAGATAGCTATACAGGGAGTTTCCTTTTGACATTTCCATCCCGGATTGGTTCATCTCCTCTATTTTTCTCCTTTCTATCTTATCCTTTCTACCTAAGTCCACTTCTTAAGGTGATTTCAACGAGTTTAAAAATTCTGTATTCATTCTTGTACAGGAAGTACATACTTTCTGATACATATACATATAGATAGATAGATGTATTGATATATAAAATCTCTTTTTTGGGGGTTTTACTCTAATTTCTTACTGACCTTCAGCCTTATGTATATAAGATTATAAATTACTTTGTAAACATGGTTTTAGTTCTGTCCTACAAGTTTTGATACACAATACATTTGTTGTAGTCACTGATAAACAGAAATTCCAGATTCTTAATCCTACATGGATGCATCAAGGCAGGATATGAAGACATAGCAAGGGTGATTGTAAAAGATTATTAAAGGTTAGAAGAAAAAGTTACAAACAGCCATGATGGGCCAGGTAAAAGCAGAGAGAGAGAAAGAGAGCATTGTTACAAAGTGTTTTTTTAAAGTTCACCCTAGCTTGTGGGAGGGGTAAAACCTGAGCAGTTCTTGATCACCAATAATCAGTAAGTGAGGAGGGATTTGGGTGGTCCCCAGGCTAGGATTTGGTCTGTCCCTGGGCTAGAGTGTGAATAAACCATACTATTTGCAATTGAAAAGCAAGCTCAGAGAGAGAGAGAGAGAATATACAATCTGAAATACAGTGTTAAGTCACATATGTTTACATTTCTATACAAGCATCTATCATTTCTATGTTCTGGCCTACTTCATTTTGATTCTTAATTTCTAGTGATGCTGGGGATTGAACCCAGAACTTTGCACAGGCTACATAAGCACTGTAGCACTGAGCTACATCACCAGCCTGATTCTCAGTTAATTTCTAATACCCACTTTATTTCAGTTGACACTTCTGTTAATATGTAGCGACCTTTTTTTTCTCTTTAATGCTTGTCTCATGAAGTCTGTCTTGTCTGATCTTAGTTTAGGTACATCAGCTTTCTTATGTATATGTAGTGTGTTTTCTCTATTCTTTTACTTTCAACCTTTCTGTGCACTTGTGCATTAGACATTTTTATTATTGAGCATATTTTCTCTTTAAAAATCCTGTCAGACAGTGCTTATCTTTTAACTGAACATTTAGCCCAATCACAAGTAGTGTAGTTACTGATATATTTAGGTTTAAATCTACCATCTTTTGTGTGTGTGTTTTCTATTTGTCCTGCTAGTTCTGTATTTCTTTTTTTCTTTTCCTGATTTCTATTATTATAGTTGTTATACCACAAAACATACCATGCAGTTTTTTAGCTTAATCAAAGGGTAAGCTTAATTAATAATTGTACTTCTCCATGAATATACATAGACAGTAAAATGGAATTTAGTTCGATTCCATTAATTCTCTTTTGACTTAATTGTCATGTGTGTTTTCTCTTACTTTGACCATATAAGACATCATCATTGTTATTTTATGTGGCCATTATGTACTTATCAGACTCTCTTAACTAAAAACTGTTTTGCTCTCATATTTATCATTTTAGTTTGGCATACAGTCCTGAGCTATTCTTTTCATTAGACCATTCTGTTCTTTTCTGGCTTCAATTTTTGCTACTAAGAAGTTAGTTGTCTGTCTGCCCCCTAAGGATGCATTCCATTTTTGCTTTTGTTTTTGTTGTTCTGTTTTACCAGGCTGTATCTGTTTTTTGTTAATTTCTAAATTATCCTACCTTTGATGTGTGTGAGCATGTGAGTGCCTGAATTGTAAACATCAGTTCTTTAAAAAAAAAAAAGAAAGAAAGAAACTCAGATGTTGGTTTTTAAATATTGCCTCTGTCTCCTTTTCTGTCTTTTTTCCTTCTGAAATGTCAATGAAATGTTTGTTAGATCTTTTTATTATGTCTTCATGTTTCTTAATCTCTCTTGTGCTTTTCATCCCTTTCTTTTACACCTGTCTATTGTATTCTGAATAATTACAGTGCATCTTTGATAGCTGCGGATATATGGTTTCATGCTAAAGACATACCCTCTTTCAACAGATCTACAAATTTCGCTTTATAATTTTATTGCTTACATTAAGCACATTCACTTTCACCTTGCTTTTGGGGACTCCATTTGATTTGGAGGATGCATATTTTCACAAAACTAAGGGCAGGGAGACACTCAACAGATCACATAACGTTTAAACACAACTGAAAATAACATGGAAATGACTAAGAGCTTTTGGGCATCAAGTGAGATATGTAGTACTCATGAGAATTAAAAATTTTTGCTTTTGAAATTTATTTTCTTTTATTTGTTTTGACCATACTTGTTCAAAAGTGCATGTAATAAATCTACAAATAAGATGGACTTAACAGTTTTTTTTCAAATCTGTCTTCCAGTATACCAACCTCTCTTTAGTTTGATCTAATCCGCTTTAACTATCCATTGCTTTTTTTTTTTTTTTTTGGCTGTACTGGTGTTTGAACTAAGGGTCTCACGCTTGCTAGGAAGGTGCTTTTACCACTTGAACCACTCTGCTAGCCTCTTTTTTTGTGATGGGTTTTTTTCAAGATAGGTTCTCAGAAGCTAATTCCACAGGGCAGGCTCCAAACCACAATCCTCCTGATCTCTGCTTCTTGAGTAGTTAGGATTATAGGCATGAGCCACCTGTGCCTGGCACATTTTGATTATTTTAGTTTTAATCTTTACATTTGTGTGGTCCATATTCAAATTTGCGGAATTACTTTTTGTTAGTTTCCTGTTCCAAGCATGTATATTCATATTTGCACTTTATCTTATAATTACGTTTTGTAATTTTTGGAGACATTTTCCTAGGTTTGTTTTTGCTTTCGGATATTATTCATTGTGTTCTTTTTATGTGATTGGTTATTTTTTATCGTAGTTCTCATGGTCTTTGCAAATTATTTACAGGGACACTTTGAAGTCTGAGGTAAAAATGTCTTCCTTTAAACAGATTTGGTTTTGCTCATGCAAAGCCCCTCTGGGCATTAGTACTGAAGAAATCCCTAAACCTATTTCATGGCGTGAGGTTCCCAGAATCAGAGGCCTCTTGCACCTATGTGCAAGACTGACACTATGCTTTAAAGTACTCAAGAGTATTTATTTGTTTTTTTCTACTTGCCTTTAATTTTTCCGAATTCATTTACTGCCTGAGCATCCTTTCTTATTGGTCTTTGGGAAGAGGGTGAAAGTTGTAGGTTTATTTCTAAAATTCATCCTTACCCTGAAGATATAGGCTTTTAGGATTTAAGCTCAGCATGAGGAGGAGGTCTCTTATTTGAATCCTACCTGTGTGGGTCCTAGGCTTTGATTTCTTTCTTCCTGCCTTGTGAGTCCTTCAAAAGTAAAGCCTAGGTATGGGGTTGATAAATCATCTCAGGACAAAACTAGAATTGATGCTAATACTACAGAATTTGGCAAACTTTTTCATAGAAGGGCAGAAAATAAATACTTCAAGCTTACAGGACCTAACAATCTGAGACTGAACTGCTTAACTCTACAACTGTAGTAAGAAAGCAGCCACAGACAATACATAAACAAATGAACATGGACATGTCTTTCTCAGTGAAACTTTATTTGCAAGCAAACATGCTAGATTTTGCCTATGGGCTATAGTTTGCTGCACCTTGTCTACTCCTCTGCCTGCTTCTCTAGTTTCTGCTGTCTTCAGTTTTGGCCTTGTTAATTCCTTATTACCTTCTGAGCTCTTTGATGTTTTTCAGGATTCTTACATTTTAAGTCAATATTTTTCTTTATATTGGAAGGGGGAATTTGCTATTTACTGGAAGTGGAAACCTGCAAATTGCTATGAAAGAACAGTTAGCAAAAATGTTATGGTCTTTCATTTTTAAAAATCATATAGCATGACATTCAGAAACAGAAACAATCATGATTATTTAGTGGGTCATGTTAAGTCAATAAAAGATTCTTTGAAGTTTTTGTGTTGAATAGGTATTTAAAAGATTACATTTTAACATTTTATTATTTTGGGAAAGAAATTCTGTTGGGACAGTTACTAATGTTCATAATAATCACTGCGATAAAAAGTGAATTTTTATAGTATTCAAAGTGGTTTTCTTGTTTTTGTTTTTGTAGCACTGGCCTTTGAACTGAGGGCCTTAGTGTTTGCCAGGCAGGCTCTCTACCACTTGAACCACTCCACCAGCACTAAAATACTTTCTTTATCCTTATCTTTATATTTACCATCTGGACAAGGAGAACAATGTATTTTATGGGTTTAAAAGACTCAAGGACTAGAATTAAAAGGAAACTATAGAAGAATTCAGTTCTATCCACTTTTATTGGTTACCTAAACTGCATAAGGTACTGCATTGCTGTGGAGCTTACAAAGATAATTCAGTACCATTTCAAGCACAAGGTATCTCTATCATTTGGGGGTATTATCTTCATTGGCACATATATGGTACATTCTGGATTATCACTAGAGTTATCATTTAGCATACATACCAACTGTTTAATTGGTAAAAATACAGAACTCAAACTTCAGAGTTGTACAAATACCTTATTATGGTAGCATGGGTATGTTTTTTTGAATACTTACATAATTTTATTTTTCAGCTGTCAATCAATAGTTGACTACATAGATGCTCAGTTTGAGGCCTATCTCCAAGAAGAACTGAAGATCAAGCGTTCTCTCTTCAGCTACCACGACACTCGCATCCATGTGTGTCTCTATTTCATTGCTCCCACTGGCCACTCTCTGAGGACACTTGACCTCTTGACTATGAAGAGCTTGGACAGTAAGGTAGATTAAAAAAGGAACCAATTTGTGATCTTTAACATGTTTTTGAATATTAAAGTATCTCTATGATAGATATATGTATATAATATAGCTTTTATTCTGCATTTGATAAGTTTCTGTCTTACCTTATTTTCTAGGTAAATTCAGTTTGGAAGATGAGACATAGAGACAAAACATTAAGATAACATTTTAGTTCCTTTTTTACTATAGAATTTATTGACACTAATTTCACTTTCTGATACCATTCAATGAGAGGATGAACTTCATTGACAAAGATTAATTTGTAATGTTTCATCACATAGTGAAATATATTTTAATTTGGGCAATATCAACAAAATCTAATTTTGAATTTCAAGATAAGGACCTATGTGTAAATTTAGGGAGTTTAAAAAAAGCTGAATGTAGCTGAGTCTGCTCATATAAAAATTCATATCTATTAAAAGAACATAGACCTTAGAGTACAGCTTTGTGTTAGCTGGAGGGAAGCAGCATGATGCAGTGTGTATAAAGACTAGAATTTGGTGTCAGTAAAAAAGGCTTCTTTTAAATACTGGCCCTGTGACTGACTATTTGATCTTGGGCAAGTGTCTTTAACCCTGTGAGCCTTAGTTTCTCTACCTGTAAGGTACAAACTAGGGAGAAGACCTACCTCAAGGTACATATGAAAATTAATTATATTAATCCATGTGAATAGAAGGTTTGGCAAATAGATATCCCCAGTAAGAGATAGCTATTGTCTTTACCTTATGAGGATTAAATGAGATAATACATATAAATCCCCTGTTAACGTTATGCATGTATGCAATATATATAGGCATGCAAACATGTTGTTTCATCCTTCCCCTCCTCAATAACAAGAATAACTTAAGTCAGAACAGATGTTTGTTTTAGTATAGTGTATAAATATAAAATGTCTAATTTTGGTGGTTTAAAAAAATTCTTTATTTTTTATGATAAAGTATAAACTACCTGGTAAAAACTATACTTGCCTCTGTTATTTTACATAAGAAGATTGTGTCAGAGTTAGCTGGGGCCTACCTGCCTAAGATCTTACCTTAGTGTAAAACAGGCAGTAGAGGCCTAGTGGCTTATGCCTATAATCCCAGCTACTTGGGAGGCTGCCATAGGAGGATTGCTTGAGACTAGGAGTTTGAGGACAGTCTGGACAACAGAGCAAGATTCTGTTTCAAAAAAAGTCCCAACAAAACTAATATTTCACCTAAGAAAAGTAAAAATAATGTCTGACAGGGGTATATCTCAGTAATAGAGAATTTGCATAGCATTCTCAAGGCTCTGCATTCAATCCCAAGTATGGCTAAAAATAAAATAAAATTTAAAATACAATATAGCTGGGAGTGGAGGCTTACACCTGTATTCCTAGCTACTTGGAGAATTGAGATCAGGAAGATTGTGGTTCAAGGCTAGCCTGGACAAAAGGTTCAAGAGACACCATCTCAGCTGGGCATGATGGTATATACCTGTCATCCCAGCTGCATGGGAGGCATAAATAGGAGGATTGCGGTTCAGGCCAGCCTTGGCACAAATCTAAGAACACCTAACGCAAAAGGCACTGGGGATATGGCTCAAGTGGTAGTACCCCTGCCTGTCAAGTGCAAGGCCCTGACTTTAAGCTCCAGTATCGCCAATAAATAAATTAAATAAATGAATAAATGCACAGCAGAGAGGAGTTAGATAACTGCCTGGTTCATCTTCAGCCATACCTCTTACCAGCTTCCTACATTTCTGGGCAAACTAACTTGGTTCAGTATTTTTATCTCTAAAGTGGAAATTATGAGGTCACTCTAAGACTTCTATGAAGAGTACCTGAAATGAATTACAAAACATTTAGCACAGCACAATGCCTGCATATATAGGAAACACTTGTTACTTATTATTCCATTACTTAAAATTATTTTTCTGTTAATAGGTACAGTCTCACTCAGAATAGTTACATTTTATTATTGGAGGTACTGGCCAACCTGACCACCTTTATCTCTCAAAAGTCTTTACGGAGTTAGCCTGGAGCAGTTCATGCTGATATGTTCTCTTAGTAGGTTTTCAGGAATACAGAAGAGAACGAGCACTTGTTGAATGGTACATCTTGCTAACTTAACAATTATTAGCTCTAGATGCATATTGCACACTTCCAAAGACTTTGAAAAGCATGACAGTGTATTGTTTAAATAGTACCATGTTTCATTCAATCAAAATGAAATGTTTTCTGCCAACACTAAAAGGTCATTTGCATTATGCACCCACTTGAAGACTGTGACTCTCTTCAGCTGATGATAGACAAATTCAAAAATTGAGACTTTTTTTTTTAATCAAAATGCTGCCTTTAGCTTTCTGTTGTATAAACAAGACAAGGTATGTTATAACTAAACTTTCTTACAAGTTTAAAGAGAAGACTGAGACATGCCTCAATTACTTGACTGGATACTTAGTATATATGAATAAAACTATTTTTATAGGGACAGGAGTTATCCACAAGTGACCTTGGCAGACCAATAGAAATTCTAATTTACATAAGGAGCACTAAAAATGGGAAGTAGTTATGCTGGCTTCTTTCAGCTCCCCAGGATTCCTCAAGATTGTTTTTTTTGTTGTTGTTTCAAAAAGCCAAACGTTTGGTATGGAAAGTTATTTTGTCTTATGCAAGTGGTGACAAGTGACCATCTTTGACAGCTTCTGTTACTTTTCCCTCCCTCTGAAAGACATGTTAACACTGTGATTTATTGAAGAAATAACTGTAAATTATAAACTTGGCATAATTTATTGAATATTCAAGTACAGAATATTGAAATTTTGGCACCAAAATTTTTATGTCTTTTGACTAATCTAACATGAAACCGGTTTACTCACAATTGTTGGAAAATTTTCTGCCATTAAAGTCATAGATAGGAAAATCTTTATTTACTTTTGAGCATATGGAAGACTAATGAATCCAAATATACACTCTGTATGAAATTGGAGAATTCAAAAAAATTAAGAATACAGTGGGAATTGTGATTTTTATTTTTACTTTTATTCTGAGAATTACATTATAATATTCTTTTTTTTTCACATTTATTCACATGTGCATACATAGTTTGGGCCATTTCTCCCCCCTACCCCCTACCCCTTCCCTCTCTATCCCCATCCCCCCTTGCTTTCAGGCAGAATCTGTTCTGCCCTCATCTTTAATATTGTTGAAGAGAGAGTATAAACAATAATAAGAAAGACAAAGCATTTTTGCTAGTTGAGATAAGGATAGCTATACAGGGAGATTCCTAGCTTTTCTTCCATGTATAAATGTGTTACATTCTAAGTTGATTCATCTCTAACTGACCTTTCTCTAGTATAATATAATTCTTAACACATGTATCTGGTTAGTCTGGGATTTTTGATTAAAAGCAAACAAACTAAATACATTTTATGGAGACATCAATGTTTTGTGGCTACATAAATCTCTTATGGAACTAGACTTATAAGTTAGTCTGTATAACCCTAAATACTCTCCTTTCTGGCAGTGTTATGACTTGAGTAATACTGAGGAACTTGTTTGTTTGCACTGTGAACACTCGAATTAGTATTGGCAACTTCCTGCCTTTGCCATCTAGGTGGGAGTCTCTGATAACAGGGCCATGACTAGGCAGGGATAACATGAGAGACCTAAAGAGAGATGTCACCTGTTTGTTTTTCTGAGACGCCAATCATCTAATTACTTATTGTTTACAGTATTAAGAAATAAGAGTAAGCAAGTGATTTTGACTTGCTGTTTATAACATTTTACTTATTTTGTGTACAGTGGAATTAAAAGAGACTTTGATG
This sequence comes from Castor canadensis, assembly GCF_047511655.1. Taxonomy (NCBI): domain Eukaryota; kingdom Metazoa; phylum Chordata; class Mammalia; order Rodentia; family Castoridae; genus Castor; species Castor canadensis. The sequence continues at coordinate 97,391,668 of NC_133397.1, read as the reverse complement.
GAGAGAGAAGAAAATGTGAGATTTCTAAATCTAAATCTAAATGAATATTAATCTTACAAGATACCTGCTTTTTAAAAACAATTATTATAAGACTGCTGTCATAGGAATAATTGTATAAGGGGTATGACCAATGATTATCTTGGTCAGAGCTCTGCATACTTTTTCTGTAAAGGACCAGGTAGTCATTTAGGCTTTAAGACCTTATGTTCTCTATGACAGACTACTCACTTTGGATGTTTTAATGGGAAAGCAAACTAAATGAATGGGCATGGTAGTGTTCCAATAAATCTTTATTTATAAAAGCATGTAGCAAGCTGGACCATAATTTGCTAATCCCTGATCTAGGATAAAGAAATTTGTTTTCAGAGTCTGAATGGTTTTGGGTGAAAAAAAAATCACAGAATTAAAAAATAAATCCTCAGTGATAAGAATATGGTTTTCTTTCTTCTTAATAGGTGAACATTATACCACTGATTGCCAAAGCAGATACAATTTCTAAAATTGAGTTACAGAAGTTTAAGATCAAGCTCATGAGTGAATTGGTGTGCAGTGGTGTCCAGATATACCAGTTCCCAACAGATGATGACGCTACTGCTAAGATCAATGCTGCAATGAATGTAAGCTCCTCATTGAACATAAGTCTGTTCTACTGGTGAAAATAAAGCTGAAGTCTGATTAGAATTGTTGCCACTTAGGTCCCTTATCTGAGGCTTTGCTTCCTGAAGGTTTAGTTACCCATAGTCAGTCATAGACTGAAAATATTAAATGGGAAATTATAGAAATAATTTATATTTTAAATTTATGCCATTCTGATAACACGATGAAATAGCATCATATAGGCATTGTACTGGCAAAACAAAAAGGATGGTAAGTATAATACAGTATTAGATATTGAGAGAAAGACCACATTCATGTAACTTTCATTACAGTCTATTGTTATAATTGTTCCACTTTATTATTATTGTTGCTCATCGCTTCCTGTGCCTGCTTTATAAAGTAAACTGTCATAGGCATATGTATACAGCATAAAGCATAGTATCTTTAGGGTTGCACACTACACACAGTTTTAGACATCCACTGGGAATCTTGGAACATACCCTACCCATCACCTCTGGGTAAAGAGGACCACTGTGATGTATTTTCACTTGTATTTCCCAAAAAGACTTCAAATTTGGTAAAATGTCAAAAAGTGCAGTAGGAAAATAAAAATTTTTAAGTTGGAAATAGGATAATAAGAATGTATTTTTATGTATATTTTCTATCTTCTCTGCCTTCACCTGAATAAAGTCATACATTTGTGAGACTGGGATATACCTTTTGTGAAGTCATATTTAATTGCCTTAGGAAGATGCCTTTCTTTCCTATTTTAAACATGCAAGAAGATTGTACAACCTCTCTTGGAATGCTTTAGAATCATGTGTCTTCAAGATCTCTCAAAGCTGGTTTCCACACTCTTCCTCCTTACAATATATCACGTGCATTTGAAACATTTTTCTCACTTTTCATTTATTGTAACTAAAATGATTGAGTTCCTTATTTTACTTTCTTCAAAACTTTCTTAAATATCTGGTTGTATTTTGAATGATCATGGGTTTGAGACTCAAAGACTTAACCATATGTTCTGTGGGGGTTATTATTCTCCCCAAAATGGTTAACATCTATAGAATTAAATTAATAGTACCTATCTTAAGGATTATTGTGAGAATTAAATGATATACTCATGGTTAAGTGCCATTCAGTAACTGTTCATCCCCTATTTTCCCTTTACTATTTCTGATTTTTTCATACCCCATTTATATTAGAAAACCTAAACTAAATCTATGAAACGCTAATAATATAAAATGAGCTTGATTCTTAAGTGTTAAATTGTCTTTGTTTAGTTTTATTTTTTATACTTTCCAGGAATAATTTTTCAAACAGGCACAATTTAGAATGTAGTGTCTATTACTAAATAGTAAGCATAATACTATTTTAGTTAGACTTTTCCCCTATATCAATCCTCAGCTTTACACAGATTTATTTACTTCAAGGCCCTGCATTTGGCTCAGAATATCCTTCCCTATGCCCATCCTTCCTAATCTAGCTTGGATTGTATGTCCCTGCTCCCAGTAATCTCTTGCTCCTCTCAGTTTCTATAGCATTTACCATACTAGCATCAATTTGGAACTTTATGTATTATTTTTTATTAATACCGTATATTGATACACAACATTAAATGCAGATATATAGTTTCATTGTACCTACTTTGTAATCTCTGTGATTTCTTCAACATTATATTCAGGGCAAAGATAATATTGATGAAAATGACCCATATACCTAAAATTCCTTTTTTCTTTCTTTCTTTCTTTCTTTTTAAAAAAATACTCCCAATATCATAATGCCTTGCTTGGGGGAGATCCTCAGTAAATAATTTCCTTCATAGGATTCCAAAAATGGCTCTCTTGTAGAACAGTGGTACATATCCAAAGCCAAGTTTTTTTTTTCATTTTTCTTTTATTATTCATATGTGCATACAAGGCTTGGTTCATTTCTCCCCCCTGCCCCCACCCCCTCCCTTACCACCCACTCCGCCCCCTCCCTCTTCCCCTGCCTCAATACCCAGCAGAAACTATTTTGCCCTTATTTCTAATTTTGTTGTAGAGAGAGTATAAGCAATAATAGGAAGGAAGAAGGGTTTTTGCTGGTTGAGACAAGGATAGCTATACAGGGCATTGACTCACATTGATTTCCTGTGCGTGGGTGTTACCTTCTAGGTTAATTCTTTTTGATCTAACCTTTTCTCTAGTACCTGTTCCCCTTTTCCTATTGGCCTCAGTTGCTTTAAGGTATCTGCTTAATTTCTCTGCGTTAAGGGCAACAAATGCTAGCTAGTTTTTTAGGTGTCTTACCTATCCTCACCCCTCCCTTGTGTGCTCTCGCTTTTATCATGTGCTCATAGTCCAATCCCCTTGATCTAATATCCACATATGAGGGAGAACATACGATTTTTGGTCTTTTGAGCCAGGCTAACCTCACTCAGAATGATGTTCTCCAATTCCATCCATTTACCAGCAAATGATAACATTTCGTTCTTCTTCATGGCTGCATAAAATTCCATTGTGTATAGATACCACATTTTCTTAATCCATTCATCAGTGCTGGGGCATCTTGGCTGTTTCCATAACTTGGCTATTGTGAATAGTGCTGCAATAAACATGGATGTGCATGTGCCTCTGAAGTCACAGTCTTTTGGGTATATCCCCAAGAGTGGTATTGCTGGATCAAATGGTAGATCGATGTCCAGCTTTTTAAGTAGCCTCCAAATTTTTTTCCAGAGTGGTTGTACTAGTCTACATTCCCACCAACAGTGTAAGAGGGTTCCTTTTTCCCCGCATCCTCGCCAACACCTGTTGTTGGTGGTGTTGCTGATGATGGCTATTCTAACAGGGGTGAGGTGGAATCTTAGTGTGGTTTTAATTTGCATTTCCTTTATTGCTAGAGATGGTGAGCATTTTTTCATGTGTTTTCTGGCCATTTGAATTTCTTCTTTTGAGAAAGTTCTGTTTAGTTCACTTGCCCATTTCTTTATTGGTTCATTAGTTTTGGGAGAATTTAGTTTTTTAAGTTCCCTGTATATTCTGGTTATCAGTCCTTTGTCTGATGTATAGTTGGCAAATATTTTCTCCCACTCTGTGGGTGTTCTCTTCAGTTTAGAGACCATTTCTTTTGATGAACAGAAGCTTTTTAGTTTTATGAGGTCCCATTTATCTATGCTATCTCTTAGTTGCTGTGCTGCTGGGGTTTCATTGAGAAAGTTCTTACCTATACCTACTAACTCCAGAGTATTTCCTACTCTTTCTTGTATCAACTTAAGAGTTTGGGGTCTGATATTCAGATCCTTGATCCATTTTGAGTTAATCTTGGTATAGGGTGATATACATGGATCTAGTTTCAGTTTTTTGCAGACTGCTAACCAGTTTTCCCAGCAGTTTTTGTTGAAGAGGCTGCTATTTCTCCATCGTATATTTTTAGCTCCTTTGTCAAAGATAAGTTGCTTATAGTTGTGTGGCTTCATATCTGGATCCTCTATTCTGTTCCGCTGTTCTTCATGTCTGTTTTTGTGCCAGTACCATGCTGTTTTTATTATTATTGCTTTGTAATATAGTTTGAAGTCAGGTATTGTGATACCTCCTGCATTGTTCTTTTGACTGAGTATTGCCTTGGCTATTCGTGGCCTCTTGTGTTTCCATATAAATTTAACAGTAGATTTTTCAATCTCTTTGATGAATGTCATTGGAATTTTGATGGGAATTGCATTAAACATGTAGATTACTTTTGGGAGTATAGACATTTTTACTATGTTGATTCTACCAATCCATGAGCATGGGAGATCTCTCCACTTTCTATAGTCTTCCTCAATCTCTTTCTTCAGAAGTGTATAGTTTTCCTTGTAGAGGTCTTTCACATCTTTTGTTAGGTTTACACCTAGGTATTTGATTTTTTTTGAGGCTATTGTAAATGGAATTGTTTTCATACATTCTTTTTCCGTTTGCTCATTGTTAGTGGATAGAAATGCTAATGATTTTTCTATGTTGATTTTATATCCTGCTACCTTGCTATAGCTATTGATGATGTCTAGAAGCTTCTGAGTAGAGTTTTTTGGGTCTTTAAGGTATAGGATCATGTCGTCTGCAAATAGGGATATTTTGACAGTTTCTTTACCTATTTGTATTCCTTTTATTCCTTCTTCTTGCCTAATTGCTCTGGCTAGGAATTCCAGTACTGTGTTGAATAGGAGTGGAGATAGTGGGCATCCTTGTCTGGTTCCTGATTTTAGAGGGAATGGTTTTAATTTTTCTCCGTTAAGTATAATGCTGGCTGTAGGTTTGTCATATATAGCTTTTATAATGTTGAGGAACTTTCCTTCTATTCCTAGTTTTCTTAGAGCTTTTATCATGAAATGGTGTTGGATCTTATCAAAGGCTTTTTCTGCATCTATTGAGATGATCAAGTGGTTTTTGTCTTTGCTTCTGTTAATGTGGTTTATTACATTTATTGATTTTCATATGTTGAACCACCCCTGCATCCCTGGGATGAAGCCTACTTGGTCATGGTGAATAATCTTTTTGATGTGTTGCTGAATTCGGTTTGCCATTATTTTGTTGAGGATTTTTGCATCAATGTTCATTAAGGAGATTGGCCTATAGTTCTCCTTTTTGGAGGTGTCTTTGGCAAGTTTTGGGATAAGTGTAATACTGGCTTCATAAAATGTGTTTGGCAGTTTTCCTCCCCTTTTTTATTTCGTGGAACAGTTTAAGGAGGGTTGGTATCAGTTCTTCTTTAAAGGTCTGATAGAATTCAGCAGAGAATCCATCAGGTCCTGGACTTTTCTTTTTGGGGAGACTCTTGATTGCTGCTTCAATTTCATTTTGTGTTATAGGTCTATTCAGGTGATTAATTTCCTCTTGGTTCAGTTTTGGATGATCATATGTATCTAGAAATCTGTCAATTTCTTTTAGATTTTCAAATTTATTTGAATATAGGTTCTCAAAGTAGTGTCTGATGATTTCCTGGACTTCCATGGTGTTTGTTGTTATCTCCCCTTTTGCATTCCTAATTCTACTAATTTTGGTTTTTTCTCTCCTCATTTTAGTCAGGTTCCAAAGCCAAGTTTTAAAGTCTGAGTCATAACAGCCATTTGATTTTAATAGATATATAATAAATCACTTCCTATTATTTTCATAATTTTTTAGCTACTCAGTTATCACATTGGTATGAGAAGATGAAATTTATATTATTCCCTTTCAGGGACATTTGCCATTTGCTGTTGTAGGAAGTATGGATGAGGTAAAAGTTGGAAATAAGATGGTCAAAGTTCGCCAGTACCCTTGGGGTATTGTACAGGGTAAGTGAAATAACTGGTGGAAATATGTATATTACCTAGTAATTTCAGAGTTGCACTTAATACATTCTTTGAGGTGGTGCTTATTTTATATTATGAGTGTTTATCAAAGGAGTTTGCTGTGTACTGTGTCAGCCAAAGTTATAGAGTCTAGACAGTCACCCCATTCTGGTGAGAAGCACTGGCTATGCATGCTTTGATCAAAATTTAAATTTTTTTCTTGTTTTTTGTCTGTTTGTTTATTTGTTTGGTGCTGGGGATCCAACCAATGGCCTTAGGCATGTCCATCAAGTCCTGTACCTCTCTACCACCTGTCCTCAATCAAAATTTGAATGCATAAAGTATTGTTTAGGCATGATACATTTTTTTCTAATCAAAGTATTGACAAACTATTTCCAAAATGACTCAGTCACTTAAAAAAGTTAAATCTATGTGATATTAGATTATTTATTTGGCATTATAGTAAGTAAATAATTAGTACTATCTGCTTCTTTTTGTTTGTTCATTTGGTTTGGTTTGGTTTTGGGGGAATTACAGGCACAAGCCACCACGCCTGGCCTTATTTTTTATGGTAATTAATGGGGAATAGATTATACCTACCATCACTAGTTTCCAAGTGTTGTTTTTATTAAATTGACTTTTTTTGTTGTTTTTATTGAGGGTCTATGTACCCCATGTTGACCTAGAACTTTTGATCCTTCCACCTCAGCTTCCTGATGCTAGAATTATAGCAATGCCCAGCTGACAAATTTCTTTACAAAATGTAAAATAAGGAGAAAATTTAGCATTTTAAGCTTATTAAAAATACACAGTTAGAGCTGAGGTTGGCATGCCTCTCATCCCAGCTACTCAAGAGGCTGATGCAGGAGGGCAGTCTGGGCAACATAGCAAGATCCTGTTTCAAATAAATAAATAAACAAACAAAATGTATTTATCTGTAGTTCTCTGGTAACCATAAACATAAAAGTGTTATCAGACTGAGTACTCTAAGAAGACACTAGTCCAGAAGATCCCAAGTTCTTACTTCATCTGAACAGAGAACTGGACAGAGACACAAGTTGCAAAAAAGTAGCAAAACTTTATTGAAAGAAAGGGAAGAACGAGTAAGATGAAGCACCACAAGAGAAAAACCAGTGGACTCCTGTCAGGTGGCACAGAAACATTGATTTCTTTGTTTAAAGATCAATTTATCATTTGTAAGGTGGGGAAAATCTGAACAGTCCTTAGGAAGGGGCTAGGATGGCTGGCAGGTTTAATTAACATAGCCTTATCACATAACATGGGATATCTGCACATGTGCTTATGCTAATTTTAGGCCTTTAGTTGTATGTATGAGATGTGACCAATATTCATAAGGTCTTAAGTAGAGGACTTTGTCTGAGAGGTCAAACTGGGTGCAGGTCTCCCTCTTACTAGGCAATCCTGTCTTAGAGGCACCCCTTTGGACACTATCTTGCAAAGATATTTATGACTGTCAGAGTATTTACAACTTAGAGGGGGTTTATTGCTCTAGAGATAGCTCAGGGTGGTGCAAAAAGTCTTTCATGGGGATATCTGTTTGCTTACGAGAAGGGAGTCTCATGGTGGGTTTTTTTCCTGTTGCTAGCCTGCCTCAAAAGGGACCATGTAAGTGTATTCCCTAATTCTGAATAATGTCTAACACAGGTTTATAAATGCTATATTATAGAACAAGAATGTCATAATTATAGCATGCACAGATGGTGTTTTTAAGTTTGTAGAATTTACTACTTTGAAGTAGAATAATGTTATGTATTCTTTATAAAGCACTAATAAGTGTCCTGGCTATGGTGTGTAAACTACTAACAAAACATTAATGAAATAACTCTAGCATGTAGTAATATAATAAAAGATTTTTTTTGCTATTTCCTCTTTTTGTTTGGCTACTAGATTAGAGCAACTTTCACACTTTGTTAATTAACAGTGCCTATAATGCAATGTATTGCCTACAGTGCAGTATGTAATGCAAGAGTTTCTTCCTTGGTAGCTTGTATAAGCTAACTGTAGCTATTAATCCTATTAATCATTTTGCTATTTGTTATTTTATGTGTTTTTATTTATCTGTTCATTTGACATGCACTAATGATGTGGCAGGAATTAAAAACTGGCCTTGCTTTTCTCTTATTTTTTTTCTGGCTAGTGGAAAATGAAAACCACTGTGACTTTGTAAAGCTGCGGGAAATGCTCATTTGTACAAATATGGAGGACCTTCGGGAGCAGACCCACTCTAGGCACTATGAGCTTTACAGGCGTTGCAAATTGGAGGAAATGGGCTTTACAGATGTGGGCCCAGAGAGCAAGCCCCTCAGGTAAGGGAAAAGAGGAAGTTAGAGAGGATACCTTTGTATGTCTCCAGAATGATGGGAATGTGTTTTTGGAAATGTCTCCAGAGTGTGAAATGGGCAAGATCTAATCATTGGCGCTTCTCTAATCTGTCTATACTTCCTTGCTTCTGAAGGGTTTTCTGACAGAAAAGGAATTAAGGAGAGGGAGGAAGCCATGATTTAAATACATACTGACATGAAAAACAAAACAAAAACTTCATTATTACAGATGAAATGTACATTTAAGTATAACCACATGTAAAATTTGACCACAAATCACATTAAATGACTAAAACCTTGTCCATTGGTTTTTATTTTGAAGAAAGATTTGGAATGAGTAAAATTTAGTCAAGCATGTTATAAAGGAAGAATGAAAGTATTTGTAGTGGGTATGAGATTTCATTGCTTCTTACAATACCAAACATAGTTATGAGAATTTTAGGACCGGAAGACCTTCTTGCTTAATGGCTAGAACATTCAATTTGCCATAAACTTCTTGGTAACTTCATATAGTGCGGTAGCCCTAACTTTTCTTTCTCTCTCTCTCTTTTTTTTTAATTAAGACATGTTCACATGAAATCCTTATCCTTTATGTACTAAATCAAATCTGATTCAATATAGCATTCCAGAACAGTTTCCATGGAGGAAAGCGTGGGACCCTTAGGGTGAACACTATTTTGAACTTTGAGACTGAGGATTCCTGTTTCATTCCACTGGTTGTATTTCAGTCATTTCCCCCAGAGTAAAAACAACAGGAAGGAGAAAACAATCCAATCACATTTGACCTTGTGGAAGATTTAGACATAGATGAACTTAAATTTTAAATGTCATCACTATTTTAGCTTCTGGTAGCTTAGTAAATTAAGAATTGTATGTATTTAATCCCTCCTTACCAATTCAGGCTACTGCATTATGATTGTGGGCCAGTAAAGCTGGTAAGCGGATGTATTGTATCTTCACTAAAAGTTTACCATCTCAAGTTGGCTTTCCTAGTGTTTCCAGGTGGGGCTTTGCTCCTCATTTCTTCCAAGTCTTAGAGACAATTCAGAGGTCTCTGTGTACATTGAGGAGGCAGGGATCCCACTGAGAGCTCACAGGCCAGCTGTGAAGTATCTCCAAGAAGAGAGATCTGGGTTGCCTGGTGGATTCATCATCAGTTACCTGTAGATGATTAAGAAATGCAGGGTCAGAATTTCCAGGAACAAAGCCTAGGAATCTACGTTTTAAAAATCAGTCACTTATTATTGTTTGTCTCCTCAGTTTGCTAGCCACTGGGCATATACACACATGGATCAGATGGACCCAACCCTACCCTTGCAGAGCCCTGGGGCATGTGTATAAGAGCACATTCTGCCCTGTGTGGATGAGGGCAGTCAGAATTAGAAGTGAGGAGACCAAGTTAGGAGGCCAGATGCAGGAAGATAGAGACTCGGACAAGGGTAGTAGTGTATATTTAGGACATACAATTTGAAGGACTGGTTTTGGATGTGGGAAGCAAAGGAACAGAATCAAGGATGAATGACTTAAGTCACCATTTTGACCTGAGAATCTGGGTGAATGGTTGTCATGTTTGTTAACAAGACCAATATGGGAAGGGAAGAGTTAGGGGTGGGGTTGGTAATGGAGAGGTTTTGGAAATGTTAAATTTGATCTGCCTATTAAATATTCAGGTGAAGAGTCTGAGTAGATTATTACATGAGTTTGGGGGAAAGTCAGAGCTAAGATGCTAATTAGATAATCAACAGTGAATAATATTAGATAAAATTGTAAGTAGTTTTAAAAGTATCTACTTTTTTTTGTGGTGATACTCAGGATTGAACCCAAGCTTGCCACACTTTATAAGCATGTATGTACACTGATCTACCCTCCTCTGGCCCTCAAAGAGTCCCCTATTTGCAAGGCTTAGGACTAAGTGCTAGGGATCTTCATATACTCCTGGCTGTCATGGAGTTTACAAGCTTACACAGGGGAATCCAAAATGAAACCCAAACCTGAGCAGTAAATTACACTTGTGGTGTGTGCACTAAAGAGAAGGTACACAAAGTTTAAGGCAGAGGAAGTGATCCTAGTTTAAGCTGAGAAATTAGGGAAGGCTTCCTTAAGGCAGTGACTATTTTGAGTTATAATACATTGGGAAAAACAACAAAACATATGCAAAAGCCCTAAAGGCAGAGAAAGAATGAATGACATGTTCAAGATTCTGGAAGAAGATCAGTGCACTGGAGTAAGGGGTGAGTAGGGGCTAGGATAGTATAAACTTGATTGAACATATAGGTGGGAATTATAGCAGAAGTCCTGGTGAGTCTTTGTCCTAAAGGAAGGCAAAGTTGTTTTAGGAGTGATACCATATTTACATTTTTTAAATTACTCTTGGCTATAATGTGAAGAAAGTATGTATAAGATGTTTAGGAGAGACCAGTAAGGAGAGTATTTCTTGGACTAAAATCATAACAATAAAATGGGGAGAACCTGGCATATTCAAGAGATAAATAAAATCTGACATTGAAGAACTTAGTGATTGTTCATATATAAGAAGCTAGAAAAGCAGGAAATCCCAAAAGATATTTGGAAGATACTTGTATTTTCTTGATTTATGGTTTCATTGGCTAAGTAGATTCATTGAGACAGGTGTTGCTCAAAAAGGACTAGCTGTTTTATGGGGCAAGGGTGGTAGGCTTGATGGAGATCATAAGGTCAATTTGGGACCTGTTGACTTTGAGTTTCCCAAGTGACAGTGTTGAATAGGAGTCTTTGGGTGCTTATCCTGGTGTTCAGTGGAGAAGGGCTGGACCTATGAGTCATAAGCATTTAGAAGGTTAATTGAAAATATGAGCCAGAAAATGACTGCCTGGAAGGAGAAGCCTGTTTGCAAAGAAAGGTGCCTCAGAAACAGCCTTGAAAGTGAAATTTCTTTGCCAAGCAGGCAGGTAGGAGAGAATGAGTAGGAAGGATAATAGAGGAAGAGGAAAACTAGCAATGGCATGTCTGGGAAGCCAAGTGAAGAGAGGCTATCAAGAAAGAAGGAGCAGACCAATTGAATTGAAGTTGAGAATCAACTTTTTGCTGCACAAGTACAAAAATGAAGACCATGAATTGTTTTTTTTTTAATTTTTTACTCATTTATTCACATGTGCATACATTGTTTGGGCCATTTCTTCCCCCTGCTCCCCCCCTTACTTCCAGGCAGAACCTGTTCTGCCCTTTTCTCCAATTTTGTTGAAGAGAAGACATAAGCAATAATAAGAAAAACAAAGTGTTTTGCTAGTCAAGATAAGGATAGCTATATAGAGAGATTCCTAGCATTGCTTGCATGCACAGGTGTGTTACAACCCAAGTTGATTCATCTCTACCTGACCTTTTCACTAGTTCCTGATTCCCTTCCCATATTGACCTCTGTCGCTTTAAGGTTTCTGTATTAGCTCCTACTAATACAGACACTTTCATGTTTTAGGTTTCCTACCTATCCCCATACATCCCATATGTGCTCTCCCTTAGCATGTGACCCAAGTCTAACCACATTGCTGTATTTGCCCTAGATCTAAAGTCTGCATATGAGAGAGAACATATGAGTATTGGTCTTCTGAGCCTGGCTAACCGGGCTCAGAATGGTGTTCTCCAGTTCCATCCATTTACTTGAGAATAATAAGATTTCATTCTTCTTCATGACTGAGTAATACTCCATTGTGTATAAGTACCATATTTTCTTGATCCATTCGTCAGTAGTGGGGCATCTTGGCTGTTTCCATAACTTGGTTATTGTGAATAGCGCTGCAATAAACATGGGTGTGCAGGTGCTTCTGGAGTAACCTGTGTCTCATTCCTTTGGGTATATCCCTAGGACTGGGATTGCTGGATTATATGGCAGATTTTTAAGAAGCCTCCATATTATTTTCCAGAGTGGTTACACTAGCTTGTGTTCCCACCAGCAGTGTACGAGGGTTCCTTTTCCCCCACATCCTCGCCAATACCTGTTGTTAGTGGTGTTTTTGATGATGGCTATTCTAACAGGGGTGAAGTGGAATCTTAGTGTGGTTTTGATTTGCATTTCCTTTATGGCTACAGATGGTGAGCATTTTTTATATGTTTTTTTGGCCATTTGAGTTTCTTCTTTTGAGAAAGTTCTGTTTAGTTCAGTTGCCCATTTCTTAATGGTTCATTGATTTTAGGAGAGTTTAGTTTTTTAAGTTCCCTATATAGTCTGGTTATCAGTCTTTTGATGTATAGCTGGCAAATATTTTCTCCCACTCTGTGGGTGGTCTCTTCAGTTTAGAGACCATTTCTTTTGTTGTGAAGCTTTTTAATTTTATGAAGTCCCATTTGTCCATCCATTCTCTTAGTTGCTGAGTTGCTGGGGTTCTATTGAGGAAGTCCTTGCCTATACCTATTACTTCTAGAGTATTCCCTGCTGTTTCCTGTACTAACTTCAGAGTTTTGGGTCTGATATTAAGGTCTTTGATCCATTTTGAGTTGATACTAGAATAGGGTGATAAACATGGATCTAGTTTCATTTTTTTGCAGATGGATAACCACTTTTCCCAGCAACATTTGTTGAAGAGGCTGTCTTTTCTCCATTGTATATTTTTGGCACCTTTCTCAAAAATAAGGTGGGCATAGCTGTGTGGATTCATATCTGGGTCCTCTATTCTGTTCCACTGGTCTTCATGTCTGTTTTTGTGCCAGTACCATGCTGTTTTTATTGCTATTGCTTTGTAATATAGTTTGAAGTTGTATATTGTGATGCCTCCAGCATTATTCTTTTTGCTGAGTATTGCCTTGGCTATTTGAAGTCTCTTGTGTTTCCAAATGAACTTTAGGGTAGATTTTTCAATCTCTGTAATGATTAAAACCATGAATTGTTGAACAAAATGAGCAGTGGTTGGAAGGCTACATAGGCCGGAACTTACAGAATCAAAGGGAAGGCTTAAACAATAGAAACTAGTTTCAGTCTAGCTCCAGAGTATAGCGAATGAACTGAAATGATTGCCAGACCATTTTGTTCTCTTCTTGTAATTCATACACCAGGAAGTAGTATCCAGTAGGTCCAACTTAGATCATGTTTCCATCTCTTTTTTAGTAGTGGGCATGAACCTGTGTGATATCAGACGGTATCTCATGGAGAGGTAATTAGGAGATGGCTAGGAGGAGGACAGTATAGAACTATAGGTTGCCCATTACCTGCATTTATTGAGTGTTTATTCAGTTTGGGAAGCCTCTGCTCATTGATGAGATGAACCCTGGAGAGTTAAAGGAAAGGTCTTCAATTTAGGCTGGCTCCAGATGGGGTGAGAGCAGTGGCTGAAAGTTTCTTGCAAAGGTCAAAAATGAAACTGGATCCCAGTATAAGGGTGACTTTCACCCTTCCCAGACCTGCTCCGCTTAAGAGAGGAAACATAAAGGAACAGTTAATTCCAACTGGGAAGATGGGGGAAGCAAGAATAGAGGAAGTTGGATCTGTGTTCAGCCTTGAGGGACAGAGGAATAGTTGGGCAGAATGGGGACAAGGAGAGGGCAAAAGCATCAGAAATGGAGATGGAATAAGCAAAAGTCTAAAGTGTAAGGTTATGTTTTAGAAACATTGGTGTTGATAGAACCTAAGAGGATTGGATTGGTTTGATGAGAAATTTATCTGGAAAAGTAAAATTAGGCCAGATCGCAAGGTTTCCTACATGCTATTTACAGGGGGTGAAAAGATAAAGGAGATCTGTAGTTTGGGTGGAAAATATAGAGAATGGCAAGAACAAAATGAGAACGGATTGGTAGAATCAACATAGTAAAAATGTCTATACTCCCAAAAGTAATCTACATGTTTAATGCAATTCCCATCAAAATTCCAATGACATTCATTAAAGAGATTGAAAAATCTACTGTGAAATTTATATGGAAACACAAGAGGCCACGAATAGCCAAGGCAATACTCAATCAAAAGAACAATGCTGGAGGTATCACAATACCTGACTTCAAACTATATTACAAAGCAATAATGATAAAAACAGCATGGTACTGGCACAAAAACAGACATGAAGACCAATGGAACAGAATAGAGGACCCAGATACGAAGCCACACAACTATAACCAACTTGTCTTTGACAAAGGAGCTAAAAATATACGATGGAGAAATAGCAGCCTCTTCAACAAAAACTGCTGGGAAACTGGTTAGCAGTCTGCAAAAAACTGAAACTAGATCCTTGTATATCACCCTATACCAATATTAACTCAAAATGGATCAAGGATCTTAATATCAGACCACAAACTCTAAAGCTGATACAGGAAAGAGTAGGAAATACTCTGGAATTAGTAGGTATAGGTAAGAACTTTCTCAGCGAAACCCCAGCAGCACAGCAACTAAGAGATAGCATAGATAAATGGGACCTCATAAAACTAAAAAGCTTCTGTCCATCAAAAGAAATGGTCTCTAAACTGAAGAGAATACCCACAGAGTGGGAGAAAATACTTGCCAGCTACACATCAGAGAAAGGACTGATAACCAGAATATATAGGGAACTTAAAAAACTAAATTCTCCCAAAACTAATGAACCAATAAAGAAATGGGCACATGAACTAAACAGAACTTTCTCAAAAGAAGAAATTCAAATGGCCAAAAAACACATGAAAAAATGCTCACCATCTCTAACAATAAAGGAAATGCAAATTGAAACCACACTAAGATTCCACCTCACCCCTGTTAGAATAGCCATCATTAGCAACATCACCAACAACAGGTGTTGGCAAGGATGTGGGGAAGAAAGGAACCCTCATACACTGTTGGTGAGAATGTAAACTAATACAACCACACTGGAAAAAAATTTGGAGGCTACTTAAAAAGCTAAACATTGATCTACCATTTGATCCAGCAATACCACTCTTGGGGATATACCCAAAAGACTGTGACACAGGTTACTCCAGAGGCACCTGCACACCCATGTTTATTGTGGCACTATTTACAATAGCCAAGTTATGGAAACAGCCAAGATGTGCCACCACTGACAAATGGATTAAGAAAATGTGGTATCTATACACAATGGAATTTTATGCAGCCATGAAGAAGAATGAAATGTTATCATTTGCTGGTAAATGGATGGAATTGGAGAACATCATTCTGAGTGAGGTTAGCCTGGCCCAAAAGACCAAACATCATATTTTCTCCCTTACATGCAGACATTAGATCAAGGGCAAACACAACAAGGGGATTGGACTTTGAGCACATGATAAAAGCGAGAGCACACAAGGGAGAGGTGAGGATAGGTAAGACACCTAAAAAATTAGCTAACATTTGTTGCCCTTAACGCAGAGAAACTAAAGCAGATACCTTAAAAAGCAACCGAGGCCAATAGGAGAAGGGGACCAGGAACTAGAGAAAAGGTGAGATCAAAAAGAATTAACCTAGAAGGTAACACAGATGCACAGGAAATTAATGTGAGTCAACTCCCTGTATAGCTATCCTTATCTCAACCAGGAACCCGTGTTCCTTCCTATTATTGCTTATACTCTCTCTTCAACAAAATTAGAGATAAGGGCAAAATAGTTTATGCTGAGTATTGAGGGTGTAGGGGGGAGAGGGACGGGGCGGAGTGGGTGGTAAGGGAGGGGGTGAGGGCAGGGGGAGAATAAAAAAAAGGAAAAAAAAACAAAGAAAATGAGAGAAGGAGGAGCTAGAAGCTCAGAGATGATTTAGGAGCTTATTATAAAAGTGAAGGCAGAAAGTGGCAGAGATCATGTTGGGCTGTGATAGGATATCTGCAGAAATAGAAGAGTATTTTAGTGATGTCAGTTTCAAGGCTGAGATAACAGACCTCAGTACTCAAGAGACAAAGATAATTGCAAAAGGGTGCATCACAAGTGACTTCAGTTCTTCAGAGTTTGTAGATACAGTGATGCTAGTTAATAAAGAAAAATGGATATACTTGGGATGAAATGAGAATACTTCTTTGGAAGGACTTTTTATGTTATGCTTCATTAGCTGTAGCACTGGAGGCCTTTTATCTCATGTTGCAGGAGATGGCATGTTTCAGATTGCTTGTAGTCAGAAGATATTGGCACGTGGTATTGTATATCTGAGGTCAAAAGGAATGAATAAAGTTTTACAATTTTTTTACATCATCTTTTTAACATTAGACTTTTTAGTCTTCAGGAGACTTATGAAGCTAAAAGACATGAATTCCATGGTGAACGTCTGAAGAAGGAAGAAGAGATGAAGCAGATGTTTGTGCAACGAGTAAAGGAGAAAGAAGCCATACTGAAAGAAGCAGAAAGAGAGGTATGTGGTTTGATGTGATTTGCATTTACTTTTTAGATGTCCTGTTAATTTGGAAGATTTATCTTAAAATGTAGTTGAGACACTTTTGAAGTTTTAATGTACTTATTAGCATGTATTAGTTGTAGAGGTGGTTCATTGTGACATTTACATATGTGCTTACATACAATGTTTCTTAACTAGATTCACCTCCTCCCTCATTCCCCGGTTAACTCTCCTAGTGTCCTTTTAAAAGTAGCTTTTTTGTTTTTATTTTTTTCTGGTGGTATTGAGGTTTGAATCTGGCCTTTGTGCTTGCTAGGCAGACATTCCCATCACTTTAGCCATGTCTCCAGCCCTGATTGTTTTTGAGATAGAGTTCGGCTTTATACCCAGACTAGCCTGAACCACAATCTTGCTCTTTTAGACTTCCTAACATGACTAGGACAACAGGCACACACCTCCATGCCTAGCTATTGGTTGAGAATGGGATCTCACAAACTTTTTGCCCGGACTGGCTTCAAACAGTGATTCTCTCTATCTTAGCCTCCCAGGAAGCTAGTATTACAAGCTTGAGCCACCATGCACAGCTTTAAAAAGTAGTTATTTCAACACATAGTCTTTGAATACAGAATTTAAAGAAATTCATAGCGTGAAGTCCAATTAAAATCTTGGCTTTTTAAGCAAATGTTCTGATAAAATTCCCAGATTGCTGCATGTTATGGAGTTACACACCCCTGACACCTCTGTTAAAATCTAGAGTTACCCAAAGTAGGCCAGAGGAAGCATGTCTCTTTGCTTTAGAGTCCAGGGACTCCTACGCATATAAATTTCTTAACAGGATTGTGGCTGTAACCATCATACTTTTAGCCTTAGACACAGATAAATAGACTAATACACAAAAATGACACATAAAAACTTATATTAACTCAGTGCACTCTTACATAAACCATCCTTTGTCATTTTTAAGCTGTAGGTTTATAATTATAAATAGACAGGTCAGCTAGTCTAGGGGACACAGAGAAATAGAGTTAGTTAGCTTTTCATTCTTATGCAAAGCTAAGCAGAGATCTCCAAATACACCCTGTTTTCTTTGTGCACATTACATCCTTTCTCTGTTGATTACCAACACAAAGTTATGGATTCCAAACTTCCCTGTCAGACAAAGGACAGAAGCCCAAATTAGTTCAAAAGAACCCAAATGGCTCAAAAGATTCTCCAAAGGACAAGGAAAAGGAAGGGAAAGACAAGGCAAAAGGTGAAGAAATTTACAAAGGGTCAGACTTCAAGACCTGTCTAGAACTTACCAAGGGTCAGACTTCAGGGCCTGGTGAGGCTAAATATTCATTTTTCTGCCTCACCAAGTGATGTGAAAAGCAGCTGAGGACCAGCTTCAGTGGCGCACATCTGTAATCCCAGCTAGTTTGGAAGCAGAGATAGAAGGTTCACATTCGAGGATAGCCTTAGCAAAAAGTTAATGAGACCTTATGTCAAAAAACAAGCTAGGCTTGGTGGCTCAAGCTTGTAATACCTGCTAGCCAGGAGGATCATGATTCAAGGCCAACCCCAGCCCCAGGCAAAAGAATGAGACCTTATCTGAAAAACAACTAAAACAAAAGCCTGGGGATATGACTCAAATGGTAGAATGCTTGCCTAATAAATGCAAGGCCCTGAGTTCAAATTCCAGTACCCCCCCAAAAGGCATCTCATGCTGGCCTGAAATGGAATGAGAAGAACCCCAAAATAAATGTGATTTTGGCAGCTGTATGGGACCCTCCTTCTCTCCTCTTCATCTGGCATCAGCTTTCAGTAAGTGGATAATTTCCAAAAGGAATTTTGTGGTGTGGTTCACAAAAATTTGTTACCAAGAGTTTTAGGACAAAAGCCCCAGCTTGGAGAGTCCCAACAGACTAGATTTAGCCACCTGTCCCAATATACCAATTAAAGAGAAGAGTAGTATGACTGAAGAGATAGCCCACAGAATGGAAGAAAATCTTTGCCAGCTATACATCTGACAAGAAAGTAATAGCCAGAATTTTTAGGGAGCTCAAAAAAGTAAACTTCCAAAGAATCAATGACCTAGTGAAGAGATAGGCAAATGAACTGAACAGAAATTTTTTTAAAGGAAAAAGTACAAATGGCCAAAAAGCACATGAAGAAAAGCTCAACATCCCTGGCCATAAAGGAAATGCAAATCAGAACCAGATTAAGATTCCACTTCACTCCTGTTAGAATGGCTATTATCTAGAACACAAACAACAAATATTGACAAAGATATGGGAGACAAAAGGAACTCTTATAATTGTACATTGAAAATGTACATTAACACAACCACTGTGGAAAACAGTCTGGAGGCTCCTCAGAAAACTAAAAATAGAACTACCGTATAATCTAGCAATACCACTCCTAGGCACATATCCAAAGGGGGAAGAGGATAAAGAAGAGTAATAGAAGGAGTTTGACTGATAAAGTATAGTATATTTATAGGTAAAATACCAAGGCAAAACCTCACTGAACAGTGAACAGACACTGAAACAATGCAGGACAGGAATGTAACACAGGTCATGTAAGGGGAGAGTAATAGTGGGAGAGGGAAGGGTAAATGAAGACGGAAGAGGAAGGTGAATATGGTTGAGATACTGTCTATAATATATGCATATATATATATGGAAATGTCACAACAAAACTATCATATACTAACAAAAACTTTTAAAAATAGGCAAAATAAATACAAATCTGAGATTGAAAAAAATAAAAATAGTGATGAGGGGCAGAGAAAACTTTCTGTAAACATGGCGATTTGGGAAAGAACAGATAGAGGGGTTCAGTAACATGAGCTTCTAAATTATGTAGGGAGGGGGCATAGTTAATCAGTCTTGGTCAAGCCTGGTCTAGTTGATTATTACCTCATTAATGGTGAGGCTGATAAGAAAGTTATTGCTGCCTGGGGATAGATTTGACTCTTGTCACAGATGTTTATTGATCAGTCCTGCCTTTCTGATATTCAAGGTAAATGGAATAGGGAGGGAGGAAGGGAAATGGAGAGAGAGAAAGACTTGGGAAGAAAGAGAGGGGTGGTATAAAGATAGCAAATATACAGCTCCTAAGCAGTTCTCCAGGAGCCAATCCTCATACAGTACACTGCAACATGGGGCCATGATGGAAGGATCATGAGTGGACAGAGCTGGACTTCCTTTTCTTTTTTTTTTTTGTTAATGACTAATATTGATTATTTATGTATGATTAAGTAGATTATCTCCCCCCCCCCTCAATTTTTTAAGCTTCCTTTTTATCTGTTACTTACTTCTAAGAGTTTTATTTCCTTCATAGTTTTGAGAAATGTCTTCCTGGATCCACATAGGGCATTCCTTAATTTGTGGAGCAAAAGTCAAATCAATGCGTGCCTCTAAATTGGAATTATTCCCTTTCTATGATTTTATAAAGGTGATTTCCAGCCCCAAAGAAAGTTTATTGAACTGTATTTTTTATTTTTCCTTCTACATTCTTGCTTTTTTCACTTAACAAGAGAAACCTCATGTTGTGAAGTTAAAATCTTTTGCAGAACTCAGTTTAATGGCTGTGTAGGAGAAGCATAGCTGCATAGGTTCCTAGTTGAAAAGGACCTCTTTGTTCTCAGATTAACAAGAGAAAAACAAAAAGAAATTTTTTAACATGTATATTTCACATATTCCAGGCACTGAGTAGTTCTCAGAGAGGTGACTGAATTTCAGCTTCTTTAGCACCTTCCACAAAGAACAGTGAATTTTTAAAGAAATGACAAGACAAAGGAAAAGGACTTTAAGTCTCTAAGGGGCAATTTGGTAAAAGTCAGATTAAGCCTAGTTAGTAAAACTTGTTGATGAGGTCCTTCTGAGGCTAGCTATGCAGGCAATAAATCTCTGTTCCCCATGGTAGGGAAAGGTAAGGTACCTGTGTCTTTGTAAATCTTTGTCCTGCTTTTAGGCACATAGAGGAAGAGCAGAGAGCTCTCTTGCATGTGCTTTTTTCTTAATCTGCTTTAGCTCAGCAGTCCTTCATATTTTAGAGTAGCATATTCTGACCTCCCACAGCTGTATTGAGTGTATTTAGTCTCATGTTTCTATTTTATTTTTATTTTTTACTTTATCTCTGTTGGATTTGTAGGCTACTTTTACCTGTAAATTCATCAATAATGAGTATCTTTATAGATAATGCTTTTGTATGAATTTAGAATTTGTTTAGTTTCAATTTCAAAAAGTTGTCAAGGGACAGTGCAAAAGTACAATACAGTTTTAAGTTTCTTCACATTAACTGTTAATATTTGCTGGAAGTAGAGTTTGCCAATATAATTTTCAAAATCTTTTTCATTATACATGTTATCTTTATTTGAAAAATAAGTAGGTTTTTTCTTATTGATAATTTCCTTCTGTACTTTCATATTCTTTATTTCTGTTGAGCATGGATTTGAGAAGCTATTAAAAAGACTTTGTAGATAAAATGTAAAGAAGAAAAACCCTAGCAAAAGGTTGAGTTTTGTTCAAGACTATAGTTTTTATTGCATTTGTTTCAAACATTCTGTTTTCATTTCACGCATTTAAAATTAAAGAAATCAAGGCAATTCCATATGTAAGGTTTTACTTGAGTATGGAAAATGGGGGTTATTATGTTGTTGAGCCAGAAAGCATTCCTGTGTGTGTGCTGACACACTGTGCCAATCATGAGAATTGCACTTTTGTTTCATAGCTGCAGGCCAAATTTGAGCACCTTAAAAGACTTCACCAAGATGAGAGAGTGAAACTTGAAGAAAAGAGAAGAGTTTTGGAAGAAGAAATAATCACTTTCTCTAAGAGGAAAGCTACCTCTGAGATATTCCAAAACCAGTCCTTTGTGGCATCAGGTAGCACCATGAAGAAGGAAAAGGACCGTAAGAAGTAAGAGTCCCCACCACCTTCTCTTTGGCCCCACTACTCACATTGTGTCTCCTTACCCTGTTTGATCTTCCTGTCTTTTATTTCTTTACTCCCTGTCTGCCCCCTGCAGATAACATAGCAGCTCCTTGAGAGCACAGACCTTGTCCCTCTCATTCACTGCAGTCTTCTCAGCAGTTAGAACACCACCTAGTACACATACTTGGTGCTCATTATTTACAAAAATAATAAAATAAAAATTTATCACAGTGTAAAAGGCTCAGTTAACAAGGAAAAAAAAATCAGCTGATCTTACTTCACAGCCTAGCCATAGCTTCAGTACACACCTAATGACTGCTGATCTACCATGAGTTATTTTAAGTCTCAATGGAAACTATGCACTTTGTTGGGAAATCACAGATATAATATTTTATAAGTAAAACCCTAATTCTTAGGCTCACTTTTTTAAACCATTCTTCTGATGCTTGATTTTGTGAGAATTTTTATTTTAATAAGGGAACCAGGCTATCGATTGGAACTCCTGTGCTTTGATGTCAGAGCTTCTGAAACCAATGATGGACGTAAAGATGCAGAGGAAGGTAGAGAGGGCCACAGTACAAGGGGGTGGCATGAGTAGTAATTGGATGATAATCTCAAGCTTGTAGGTTTTGCGTATGTGTTAAAATCAAAGTAATCAAAGTTTTAGAAAATAAGTTTTTTTTTCTTTTTGATAATTTCCTTCTGTACTTTGTGTCCCTCATTTTATTTGTCCACTTAAAATGTCCTTTGTACATTTACCTGTTTGAGTCTTGTGAAATTCATCATGACTGTTCTCTTCAGAATGCTCCACTATGGGTCCTTGCTTTCATTTACTCTATTGTTTCTGTCTTAGCAGGGTCATGTCTTTCTATGTTCTGCACAGAACAAGACTTCTGCTTTAATTATCTCAGTGCCTGTATTTCATGTAATTATTTGTTGAATGCATGTGTTAGTATATAGCTATATTGGATTCAAGAATTGGCTTTTAAAGGATAAATTTTAAACACATGCTTTTCAGCATGCTTTGAATTATAAATCTAAGGGATCTTTTACTTCTTTCATCTTAATTCACTGTTACTAAAATTATATTCCCCAGTTTTCACCATATGTTTAAGACAATTTACATTTACCTTATAAAGATGGTTGCCATGTTTCCCTCAAGAACCATGCTTTTGCTTCCAAAATAAAAGCCAAGCCCTTAGATTTTTGAGAGCTTCACATTCATCAAGAAAATATAGTTTGGTGTTGCTTTGTTTTTTCTTTTTCAAAGCCCAATAGCACAATATCCTATTACAATGTGTTAGGTGTGTATTTGCTTTTTTGTAAAAGCTTTATAAAACTAATGATTCTGGTAATTTTTACCTCTTATATTGTTTTTTATTGTACCAATAAAAAGGTTTTTTTCTTTTCCAGCTCCAATTTTATATAACACAGGAGTTCCAGAGCATAAGAGGTCATCACAAGCAAAAGTTATTAAAAAGTTATAAATATGCTTTTGTTTTCTTCCTGTTTTTATTTGCTTTATCACTATTTGGCAA
The DNA here is from genome assembly GCF_047511655.1 of Castor canadensis. Classification (NCBI taxonomy): domain Eukaryota; kingdom Metazoa; phylum Chordata; class Mammalia; order Rodentia; family Castoridae; genus Castor; species Castor canadensis. Next base: position 97,368,752 of record NC_133397.1, on the reverse strand, counting down.
ACAGTCACAGCTACTGACACATATGGAAAAATGTTTTCAAGTATAAGGTCAATACATAAGCCAGAGTGCATATTTCTTACATATTTATTGTTGCTGTTTTGTGATGAATCTAGGTCTCTTTTGCTGTTACCAAGTTATTGTCACTTTGCCATGCATTGTACCAAAGAGCAAAGGCTCAGTGCTGTTGAAAATCCAGAACCCCTTCATATTATGGGTATGTCATTGCATTTATATTCCAGGATGAACCATATATATACTAAGCAAAAAATGGGAGTATGTTTTGGACTGTATCATAAAGCTAAAACTCTAACTTTTTAATTTGTGATATAGTTACCCAATTGGTTATATCCTGAGCTTTTCTGTCAAATTATGTATCATGATGTCCATCTGTGCTTCAGTATGCCTTATTTTGGTTGATGTACTACTGTCATGAAACAATATATGTTTAAGAGTTAAAGCATCCTAGTACATAAATCCTTTGTCTAGTGATAAAGAACCTTTAAACCTGAGTGTATCTCATTATTTTCATTACTATATTTTACATACTTGTTCAAAATTCTTTGAGGGAAAAAATAGTAAAGTTGAATAATTATTATTAAAAATATTTCTTACGAATATTTGAACATTAAATATATAAAAATCTGAAGTCATATTTCAAAGGATATTCGCATTCAGTGCCTTAGTAATGTTTTAATAATTTCTAACTTTTTCTTAATGATTAGAAGTATATAAGTTCTCATTTTTTGTATATGAATATTCTAAATAAAATTGATAGTGACAAAATATATCTACATATTTACTCAGATATTTGAATTAACTTCTTTTTTAATTAATGTCATTTTTTTCTTTTTTTCATTTTTATTAGCATATATTCATTGTACGAGGAGAGCTCATTGTGCCAATTTTGAATAGCCTTACATTGTATATTGGTTAGATTGCTCCTACCATCTGCCCCCTGCACCTCCCTCCCTACCCCACTTACGGCAATTGCAAGAAGTTTCATCATTCTATTTCATATTTATATCTGTGTCTATGTCTATGTCTATATGTACATCTGTGAAGCCCATTAACCATATTCCCTCACCTTCATCTCCTCCATTCACCTCCCCCCTCCCACAAGTAACCCCCTCAACAGAAAAATGTAAAGTGTAAGAGTAGAGTCCCCACAATTAAGGAGTTTCCAAGAGAGGGTGCCCTGTTTTTAATTTTTAATTACAAAGTCTATGTTCAGAGGGGTTTCTTAATGTAACCCAGCTATGAATATACTTTACGTTGGTCAATTCAGCCCCCTCTGTTACTCTTCCTTACCCCATTCCTCCCACCCGCCATTATTCAACAACTTTCAGAACATATCATTATGTCTTCTACCTGCACAATTATAATGCATTTCAATATTGACTATTATTCTCTTTTCCATTATCCCTTCTCCTGAGTGCCATAGAGTAGTTCTGTTATTACAGACATGTTCTACATATAAATGTGTATATGATCATGTTTGTTTTTGTGTATACATTATTCTTTTGGATCTATCTTCCACATAGGAGAGAAAATATGCAGCCTTTTTCTTTGTGAACCTGGCTTATTTCACTTAACATGATGTCCTCAAATTCAATCCATAGTTTCATTCTTCCTTATAGCTGAATAAAACTCTCTCTCTCTCTCTCTCTATCTATATCTATCTGTGCAAGTGACTGTATTGTCTCCTGATTTACATTCCTTCATGTATATGTCCAGGAGTGGTAGTACTGGATTATATGCCAGTAATGGAAGTACTAATTTGCATTCCCACCAACAGTTTAGAAGGGTTCCTGTTTCACTGCATCCTCACCAACATTTGTTGTTGTATTCTTGATGATAGCCATTCTAACTGGGGTGATATTAAATCTTAGTGTAGTTTTGATTTGCATTTCTTTTATGGCCAGGGAAGTTGAACAATTCTTCATGTATTTATTAGCCATTTGTACCTCTTCCTTTGAAAATTCCCTATTCAATTCATGTGCTCATTTTTTCATTGGGTTGTTGATTCTTCAGGGATTGAGATTTTTGAGTTCCCTTTAGGTTCTGGATGTTAGTCCTTTATCAGATGAATAGCTGGCAGAGAATTTCTCCCATTCTGTGGGGGCAGTCTCTTAAGTCTAGTGACTGTTTCTTTTGCTGTGCAGAAGCTTTTTAGTTTGATCTATTTGTTCATCCCTTCTCTTATTTGCTGAGCCATTGGAGTTCTGTTTAGGAAGCTGGTGTCTATGCCTATATAATCTAGTGTATTTCTTACTAATTCCTGTAGTTGCTTCATAGTTTCAGATTGTATATCGAAGTCCTTAATGAACTTTGAGTTGATATTTGTACAGGTTGAAAGCCATGGATCTAGTTTCAGTTTTCTACATGCAAATACCCAGTTTTCTCAGTAACATTTGTTGAAGAAGCCATCTTTCTCCATTTTATGTTTTGGTTGTCTTTGTCAAAAATCAGGTGAGCGTAGCTGCAAGGATTCATTTCTGGGTCTTCTGTTCCATTCGGCTTAGTTATCTGTTTTTTGCCAGTATCATGCTGTTTTTATTGCTATGGCTCTGTAGTATAGTTTAAAGTCAAGAATTCTGATAACCTCTAGCATTGCTCTTTTTGCTCAGTATTGCTTTGACTATTTGCACTCTTTTGTGTTTCCTTATGAACTTAGCATGGGAGATCTCTCCATCTTCTGTAGTCTTTGATCTCTTTCTACAATGGTGTCTAGTGTTCATTGTAGAGTTCTTTCACTTCCTTTGTTAAGTTTATTTTCAGGCCTTTTTTGGGAGGCTATTGTAAATAGAATTGTTTTCCTATATTCTTCCACAATTCTGTTCATTATTGATATATAGAAAGACTATACTGACTTTGTAAATTGATTTTGTATGCTACTACTTTGCTGAAGGTGCTTATCATGTCTAGTAGTTTTTTGGTGGAATTTTCCAGTTCTTTTAGGTATAAGGTCATGTCATTTACAAATAGGTAGAGTTTGACTTCTTCTTTTTCTTTTTGTATTCCTTTTATTTCTTCTTCCTGTCTTATTGCTTTGGCTAGGAGTTCAAGGAATATGTTGAATAAGAGTGGAAAGAGTAGACATCCTTGTCTCATTCCTGACTTTAGAGGAAATAGTTTCAGTTTTTCCCCATTAAGTATGATATTGGCTATAGGTTTGTTGTATATAGCCTTTATTATGTACATTCCTTCTGTTCCTAGTTTCATCAGAGCTTTTATCATGAAAGAATGTTGAATTTTGTTGGTTTTTTCTGCATCTATTGAGATGATCATGTGGTCTTTGTCTTTGCTTCTGTTAATATGCTGTATTACATTTAATGATTTGCATATGTTGTACCATCTCTGGTATGAAACGGCCTTCATCATGGTGTATGATCTTTGTGATAAGTTGTTGAATTCGGTTTGCCAGTATTTTATTGATAATTTTTGCATCTTTCATTAAAGAGATTGGCCTATAATCCTTTTTTTTGTTTGTTTTTGTTGTTATTGTGTCCTTGTCCAGTTTTGGAATGAGTGTAATACTGGCTTCATAGAATGATTTTGTCAGTGTTTCTTCTCCTATTTTATGGAAAAGATTGAGGAGTATTGCTATTCTTTAAAGGTGTGTTAGAATTCAGCAGTGGATTGGTCAGATCCTGGACATTTCTTTATTGTGAGATATTTTATTTCTTCAGTTTCATTGCTTGTTCTAGATCTATTTAGGTGATTTATATCCTCCTGGTTCAATTTTGGTCATGTGCCTAGAAATTTATCCATTTCTTCTAAATGTTCCAGTTTATTTGAATATAGGTTTTCAAAGTAATCCCTAATGATTCCTTGGATTTTCTTGGTGTTCATTGTGATCGCCTCTTTTTCATTTCTAATTTTATTAATTTGGATCCTTTCCCTTATTTTAGTCATATTTGCTAAGGGTTTATCAATCTTACTTATTTTTTCAAAAAACCAACTTTTTGTTTTGTTGATTGTATGTTTTTTTTTTTTATCTCTATTTTGTAGAAAAAAGGTTTTATATTCCCCTGGGGCTCCCACCCAAGAGAGATAAAACTCAAGTTTTATTACAGAGGCTTTCTTAGGATTAAGAATCCTAGATAGGGTTCTTTTCCTCCTGTATCTGTAAAACAAATCACCAGTTTTTCTGCAAAAAAAAAAAAAAAAAACTGGTTTGGGAGTCCAGAAAAGGATTTTCTGCCTTGGTCCTCCTCCTATTCCCCTATCTGGAATCTGCATATATAATGTGTAAGCAAATCCAAAATATGTCCCTGATATATTAAGGATGGACTCCCATTGATGGATGTGCAGCAATTAAGAAGTGATGTCCTGTGGAGTTCCCTCCTTCAAAGGCATAACCAACAGTGGGATTGATAAGTTTGTTCTGCTCACATGAGAGCATTTGTCAATGGATGTTGGCCAGGCACAGGGTGCAGATATTAGTATTGTCCCTACCAGAGAGAAAGATGTTATCATTAAAAGTGGTATTTTATCATTAGTTCCAGGAAACTTGCTTGTGGAAGTAACAGGAGGAGCCAAATAATGTCAGAAATTCTCTTAGTAGGAGGAATCCCAAGATGGGAGCTTATTTATGTTGAAGCAGTAAGACAAAGATAGTTTTCCAGGGAGTAAGTGTGTGGTTATGGAAAAATGGAAGGAACTACTGGCTGGTGGAAAAGAAGAATTTAGGGTCTGGAAAAGAAAAGTCACCTGTAGAAAAAGATCTAGGATTAGGTTACAAATTTGAGACTCAGATCTGCAGGAGGCAAATGGGCAAACCCTTGGAGAATAATGGAATAAATGAGATGATAGTGTGAGACAAGATCAAACCTTTGGAGAATAATGGAATAAATGAGATGATAGTGTGAGACAAGATCATTTTTTTCTGCCAGGTATTGAGGGGGTGGGGGTGAGAGAGAGGGCACGGAGTGGGTGGTAAGGGAGGGGATGGGGGCAGGGGGAGAAATGACCCAAGCATTGTATGCACATATGAATAATAAAACAATAAAAAAAAATTGGTTTTACCTGAAATGGGTCAGACAAAGCTCTCCCATGGGCTCACGGTGGTAACCGGAAGTCAGTGAGTCTTTGGGTAAGAATACTCTCTTGATTCTAGAGCTATGAACACAGGAAGAAATAGCTGAAAGTTTGACTGCTGTAGGAATTAGTAGTGCTTATTGAGAACCTGTCCAAATAGGCTTTAAGGACTCTATCTTGGAGGAGAATTTTAAAATACATCTAATTTCCAAGTCTGAGGGAGTGGTTTACTGACTTTTCTACTGGGTATGGTTTTGAGCTGTTAGCATGTTGGTACTCATGGATAGCTTTGGTGGTTATTCCTATAGATATGTCACACTGGGTTAAATAATAGGCCTCAAGGTCCAGCAAGAGATCTGTCTGGAGGAACGATCTACTATATAATACTTCAAAAGGACTAGGTATGTTTTTGCCATTGGGAAAATCTGGGCTTGAAAAAGTGCTGTTGGGAGTAGGGCAGGCCAGAATTATTGAGTCTCTTGTGTTAATTTGGTTTTCTGACTTTTTGGGATACATTTCTTTCTACCTTTCCTGAGGACTGGGAATGCTAAGAAAGCACTTAGGTAGAACTTAATTTGAAGAGCCTGTCAAACCATTGGATTACCTGTGAGAGGAAGGTAGGGCCATTATCTTTTTGTGGGGACACGGGGAGTCCAAAACAGTGTATTATGTGTTCAGTGATAGTGGTAGTCACCTCTGATGCCTTTTCCATTCAGGTAGGAAAAGCCTTTATCCATCCTGTGAAAGTATCTACAAAAACAAGCAGGTATCTGAAGCCCTCTCCAGGGAGCATATAGGTAAAGTCAAGTTGTCAATCTTTCCCTGGATAAGGTCTCCCACCTCTGAATAGGTTGAGGAGAACTGTGGGTGTATCCTCTCCGATTTCTTTCATCAGTGTTCTATAATTTTTATTGTAGAATTCTTTCTTTTCTGTGGTTAAATTTATTACTGTGGGGGGTTGTAACTATTGTACAATTCATTATTGGAGTATAAAATACTACTTACTTTTATATGTTGATCTTTTTTTCTTTATTTTATTCTACTAGGTGGGGGTACATTGTGCCATTTATAAATGTTCTTAGAGTATGTCAAATAAAGCATACTTGAATTCACCCCCTCCATCATTCCCTCTCCCATTCAACAGGTGTTTCAACACCTGTTTCAACAGGTGTCATTTTTCTGTTTACATACATGTGTACACAGTATTTGTACCCTTCCACACCCTTTCCCCACCTCCTCCCCCTTCCCACTAATATCAACGTCCCTAGAATAGGACCTGTTCAGCCCTCTTGTTCTCGAGTTTTGTAAAAGAAAACTCGAGAACAAGTTTTCTTTTTCTATTTGTTTAAAATAGCTACACAGGGAGTTTCCCTATGATATTTCCATCTACATATGTATTATAACCCGAATTGGTTCATCTCCTCTATTTTTCTTCTTTCTACCTTAGTGCCCTTCTTATGGTGATTTCAACAAGTTTAACAATTCTATATTCATTCTTGTATATAGAGTACATTAACTATATTCACCTTCTTAACTTCCTTCTTTTACCTTCCCTTTCTCATTTGTGACCTCCCTTTAGCATGCCCTGTTTTTCATAATATTGCTGTATTTGTATTAGGTCTGTATTCCACATATGAGAGAAAACATGAGGCTTTTGGCTTTCTGAACCTGGCTAACTTCAAAATGATGTTCTTATATATTGATCTTGTATCCTACAGCTTCACCGTTTGTCATTTCTAATAGTTGTTTTTGTTGTTGCTGTTTGTTTTTACTGGAGTTTTTAAGAAGAATTGATGTTAATTCTTCTTTAAAAGTTGGGTATAATTCAGCAGTAAAGCCACTGTGCTCTTTAAGGAGATTGTGGAACCCTGGACCCCTTTTTTCTCATGCATTCCAACCATGAGGTGATCAATTTCACTCTGCCATGTTCTCTTGCCATGATGTGCTGCCTCTCCCACTACCTAAAAGCAGTAGTTCCACTAATCATGGACTAGAACCTCCAAAACTGTGAGCCAAAATGAGCCATTATCTTTTAGAAGTTGACTACCACAGGTATTTGCTACAGTAATGGAAAGCTGACTAGCACAATGATATTCTTTCATTTTTTAAAAGTTTGTTGAGAATATCCTGGACAGTGTTCCATGTACTGATGAGAAGACTGAGTATTCTGCAGCTGTTAAATGAAGTGTTCTGATAATTGCCTGTTAGGTCCATTTGGTCTATAATGTAGTTTAACACCAGTGTTTCGTTCCTTTTTTTTTTTTTAAGTTAAACATTTTATTAATTTCTCTTTACTGTTTTATTTTTTTCTTTTTTATTTTATTAGCATATTATTAGTTAGTTGTACAAGGGGATACATTGTGATATTTACATATGCACTTAAAATATATCTTAGTTGGATTTACCCCCCTCCATCATTCTTCCTCTTCCCTCCTTCCCCCTTTTTAGAACAATTTCAACAGGTTTTATTTTTCTGTTTTCATATATGTGTACACAATATCTCTATCATATACACCCTCATTCCCCCTTTCTTTGTGCCCATACCCCTCTCACTGGTATCCACTCCTGGAAAAGATTTATTTTTCCCTCCTGCCCTTCACTTTTTAAAATAAAATATATATTGATAGTCCAAGAGGGGGTTCAACTTTGTACTTCAGATTTGTATATATTGTGCTTTTATCAAATTAATCCCCTTCCCTCTGTTAATTACATATTCTCTATCACAATACTCCCCTAATGTTCAACAGCTTACTGTACAGTGCATTATATCATATATAGATGGGTTGTTTCAATATTTTTCATTCTGTAACATTTTCTTTCTCCCACCTCCCATACCCCCCTCAGACTGACTCACTATACAATTTTATTCTTTTTGTCACTATATATAATCATATGTATTTCTAAATATACATTTAACTTACAGGTCTAGCTTCCACATATGAGAGCAAACATGTGACCTTTGATATTTTGAGCTTGGTATACTTAATATGAAGTTCTCTGGTTCCATCCATTTATCTGCAGACAACATAATTTCATTTTCCTTTATGGCTGAATAAAATTCCATTGTGTATATATACCACATTTTCTTAATCCATTCATCAGACATGGGGCATCTGGGCTGTTTCCAAAGCTTGGCTATTATAAATATTGTTGCAATAAACATGGGTGTGCAAGTGGCTCTATCATTCCCTGGAGTATATTCTTTCGGAATATGTGCCTAGTAGTGGTATTGCTGGATAGTAATACCACCCCCTCCCGTTTTTTTGTGGTGGTACTGGGCTTTGAATTCAGGGATTCACACTTTCTAGGCAGGTGAGCTCTTCTGCTTGAGCAAAACCTGCAGCCCTTTTTACTCTTAATTATTTTGGAGATAGGGTCTTTCTTTTTACCCAGGCCATCCTGGACTGCAGTCCTATTTTAACCTTCCTGCTTTTGCAGGAATGACAGGTACTTGCCACTGTGCCCAACATTTTTCTCTTGAGATAGGGTGATATGAACTTTCTTGCCCAAGATTGGCATGAACGACAATCTTCCCAATCTCAGACTTCTGCGTAGTTATATTACCTGCCACAGACACCTGGCTTCCAGTGTTTCTTTTTTATTTTTTTGTCTGGATGATCGTCAGTTGATAAAAGTGAGATGCTGAAGTCCCCCAGCTCTCGTTTTATTAATTCAGTCTCTCTCTATCCTTTTAGTTTTAATAGTGTTTGCTCCATATATTTGGGTAGTCCAGTATTAGGTGCATATTGTGTAATTTGAAGGCCTATATTGTGATGCCTCCAGCATTGTTCTTTTTGCTCAGGATTACTTTTGCTATTTGGGGACTTTTATGTTTCCATATGAATTTTAGGACAGATTTTTTTTTTCTAAGCAAAACTACAGGTACAAGAAATCAGCTGCAAACATCCCCGTCCATTCACCATTTTACTGGAAGTTATAGCCAATGTGGGAATGAAAAAAAGAAGATGGATTGCAAAGGAAAAAATAAAAGTCAGTATTTGCAGGGGATATGGTTGTGTTTGTTATGAATACATATGAATCTGTAGACAAAGTATTAAAAGTCAATAAAAGCTTAGCAGCTTAGGGGTACAACTACCTACTTACTAACTGAAGAATGGTGGTCTACAGGGACTCAGATGCATAAAGTTTAAAAGCATCTAATACTTTTTAAAATTTATGTATTTATTCACATGTGCATACATCATTTGGGTCATTTCTCCACCCTGCCCCCAACCTCCAACTTCTATCCCCCTCTCCCCTCAGTTCCAGGCAGGCCCTGTTCTGCCTTTATCACTAATTTTGTTGAAGAAAAGACCTAAGCATAATAAGGAAGACAAAGCATTTTTGCTAGTTAAGGATAGCTATACCGAGAGATTCCTAACATTGCTTTTGTGTACTTATGTGTTACGACCCATGTTGATTCAACTCTAACTGATCTTTACACTGATTCCTGATCCCCTTCTCATGATAGCCTCTGTTGCCTTAAGGTTTCTGTATTAGTTCCTCTGGAGTGGGGACATCAAACGCTTTCATGTTTTGGGTTTTCTACCTATTCCTATATCTCCCGTGTGTGCTTTCCCCTTGTCATGTGATCCAAGTCCAACCACATTGCTGCATTTGCCCTAGATCTAAAGTCTGCATATGAGGGAGTACATACAATTTTTGGTCTTCTGAGCCTGACTGATCTCGCTCAGGATGATGTTCTCCAGTTCCATCCATTTACTTGCAAATGATAAGATTTCATTCTTTTTCATGGCTGAGTAAAATTACATTGTGTACAAGTACCACATTTTCTTGATCCATTCATCAGTAGTGGGGCATCTTGGTTGTTTGGCTATTGTGAATAGCACTGCAATAAACATGGGTGTGCAGGTGCCTCTGGAGTAACCTGTGTCGCATTCCTTTGGGTATATCCCCAGGAGTGGGATTGCTGGATCATATGTTTAGATTTTTAAGAAGTCTCCAAATTTTTTTCAAGAGTGATTGTACCAGCTTGCATTCCCACCAGCAGTGTACAAGGGTTGCTTTTTCCCCACATCCGTGCCAACACATGTTAGTGGTGGTGTTTTTGACGATGGCTATTCTAACAGGGGTGAGGTGGAATCTTAGTGTGCTTTTGATTTGCATTTCCTTTATGGCCAGAGATGGTGAGCATTTTTTAATGTGTTTTTTGGCCATTTGAATTTCTTTTGAAAAAGTTCTGTTTAGTTCAGTTGGCCCATTTCTTAATTGATTCATTGATTTTAGGGGAGTTTAGTTTCTTAAGTTTCCTGTATATTCTGGTTATCTGTCCCTTGTCTGATGTATATCTGGCATTTATTTTCTCCCACTCTATGGGTGGTCTCTTCAGTTTAGAGACCATTTATTTTGTTGTGCACAAGCGTTTTAATTTTATGAAGTCCCATTTATTCACCTTTTTTCTTAGTTGCTGGGCTGCTGGGGTTTAAGGAAGTCTTTGCCTATATCTACTTGTTGCAGAGCGTTTCCTGCTCCTTCCTGTAGTAACTTCAGAGTTTCAGGTCTGATATATAGGTCCTTGATCCATTTTGAGTTCATACTAGTACAGGATGATAGACATGGATCTAGTTTCAGTTTCTTGCAGATGGTTAACCATTTTTCCCAGCAACATTTGTTGAAGAGGCTGTCTTTTCTCCATTGTATATTTTTGGCACCTTTGTCAAAAATGAGGTGGGTATAGTTGTGTGGGTTCATATCTGAGTCCCCTATTCTGTTCGACTGGTCTTCATGTCTGTTTTTGTGCCAGTACCATGCTGTTTTTATTGTTACTGCTTTTTAATATAGTTTGAAGTGGGTATTGTGATAACCTTTAGCATTGCTGTTTTTGCTAAGTATTGCCTTGGCTATTCACAGTGTCTTGTGTTTCCAAATGAACTTTAGGGTAGATTTTTCAATCTCTGTGATGAAAGTCATTGGGATTTTGATGGGAATTGCATTAAACATGTAGATTGGTTTTGGTAGTATAGCCATTTTTACTATGTTGATTCTACCAATCCATGAGCACAGGAGATCTTTCCATCTTCTGTAGTCTTTCTTGATCTCTTTCTTCAGGAGTTTGTAATTCTCCTTGTAGAGGTCATTTTCATCCTTTGTTAAATTTACTCCTAGGTACTTGATTTTTTTGAGGCTATTATAAATGAAATTGTTTCCATATATTCCTTCTCAGTTTGTTTGTTGTTGGTATATCGAAAAGCTAATGATTTTTGTAAGTTGATTTTGTATCCTGCCACGTTACTGTAGCTGTTTATGGTGTCTAGGAGTTTTTGGGTAGAGTGTTTTGGGTCTTTAAGGTATAGGATCATATTGTCTGCAAATAAGGATATTTTGACAGTTTCTTTACCTATTTGTATTCCTTTTATTTCTTCTTCTTGCCTAATTGCTCTGGCTAGAAATTCCAGTACTAAGTTGAATAGGAGTGGGGATAGTGGGCACCCTTGTCTCGTTCCTGATTTTAGGGGAAATGGTTTCAGTTTTTCAACATTAAGTATGATGTTGGCTGTAGGTTTGTCATATATAGGCTTTACAATGTTGAGGTACATTCCTTCTATTCCTAGTTTTCTTAGAGCTTTTATCATGAAGTGGTGTTGGATCTTGTCAAAGGCTTTTTCAGCATCTGTTGAGATGATCAAGTGGTTTTTGTCTTTGCTTCTATTGATGTGCTGTATTACTTTTATAGATTTGTGTATGTTGAACCACCCCTGCATCCCTGGGATGAAACCAACTTGTTCATGGTGGATGATCTTTCTGATGTGTGTTGGATTCAGTTTGCCATTATTTTATTGATTTTTTTCTAGGATTTTTGCATTGATATTCATTAAGGAAATTGGCCTGTAGTTCTCCTTTTTGGAGGTGTCTTTGTCTGGTTTTGGGATGAGAGTAATATTGGCTTCATAAAATGAGTTAGGCAGTGTTCCTTCACTTTCTATTTCATGGAACAGTTTAAGGAGAGTTGGCATTAGTTCTTCTTTAAAGGTCTGATGGAATTCAGCTGTGAATCCATCAGGTCCTGGACTTTTCTTTTTTGGGAGGCTCTTGATAGCTGCTTCAATTTCTTTTTGTGTTATAAATCTATTCAGGTGATTAATATCCTCTAGGTTCAGTTTGGGGTGGTTGTAAGTTTCTAGAAATCTGTCCATTTCTTCAAGATTTTCAAATTTATTAGAGTATAGACTCTCAAAGTAGTCTCTGATAATTTCCTGGATTTCCATGGTGTTTGTTGTTATCTTCTCTTTTGCAGTTCTGATTTTACTGATTTGGGTTTTTTCTCTCCTATTTTAGTCAGGTTTGCTGGGGGTCTGTCAATCTTATTTTTTCAAAGAACCAGCTTTTTGTTTCGTTGATTCTTTGTATGTTTTTTGTTTGTTTGTTTGTTTCTATTTCATTGATTTTAGCCCTTATATTAATTATTTCTTTCCTTCTGCTTTTTTTGGGATTTGCTTGTTCGTATTTTTCTAGGAGTTTGAGGTGTATCATTAGGTCATTGATTTGGGATCTTTCAGTCTTTTTAATATATGCATTCATGGCTATAAACTTTCCTCTTAGGACTGCCTTTGCTGTGTCCCATAGCTTCTGGTAGGTTGTGTTTTCATTTTCATTAACTTCCAGGAACCTTTTAATTTCCTCTTTTATTTCATCAATGACCCATTGTCATTGAACAGTGTGTTGTTCAGCTTCCAATTGTTGGGATGTTTTTTACTGCTGTTTTTGTTGTTGATTCCTATTTTTAATGCATTTTGATCAGATAGAATGCATGGTATTATTTCTTTCTTTTTTTTTTTTCCTGAGGCTTGCTTTGAACCCTAAGATATGATGAGTTTTGGAGAAGGTTCCATGGGCTGCTGAGAAGAATGTGTATTGTGCAGAAGTTGGATAACATATTCTGTAGACATTGGCTATGTCCATTAGATATATGGTGTGATTTAGATCTAGGATTTCTTTATTGATTTTTAGTTTGGATGACCTATGTATTGGTAATAGGGGGGTTATTAAAATCTCCCACTACCACTGTGTTGGAGTTCATATATATTTTTACGTCCTTCAGAGTATGTTTTATGAAATTGAGTGCATAGATGTTGGGTGCATATCGGTTGATAATTTTTGTTTCCTTTTAGTGTATTTCCCCTTTTATCAGTATGGAATGTCCTTCTTTATCTCTTTTGATCAATGTAGGTTTAAAGTCTACTTTTCCGAGATAAGTATTTCTACTCTAGCCTGTTATTGGAGACCACTGGCTTCATAAATCTTCTTCCAGCCTTTCACCTTAAGTCAGTGCTTGTTTCTGTCGATGAGATGGGTCTCCTGTAAGCAGTAATTGTTGGCTCTTCCTTTCTAATCCAGTTTGCTGAACGGTGTGTTTTGATGGGTGAGTTAAGTCCATTAACATTCAGTGTTACTATTGATAGGTATGTGGTGATTCCTGTCATTTAGTTGTCCTTATTGTTTAAGGGTTTCATTGTGTGCAGCTAAGTCAATGTTGCTCTCTACTTTCTTGCCCTTTCTTCTCCTGTGGTTTGGTCCTGCCTGCCCTTTCATAGTTTTGCTTGCTTTCACTTTCTGTGTGCAGAATTCCTTGAAGAATCTTTTGTAGTGGTGGCTTGGTGGTCATATATTGTAGTTTCTGCTTATCATGGAAGACTTTTATTGCTCCATCTATTTTGAATGATAGTTTTGCTGGGTACAGTACCCTAGGGTTGAAGTTATTTTAATTCAGTGTTTGGAAGACCTCACTCCATGCTCTTTTTGCTTTTAATGTTTCCGCTGAGAAATCTGCTGTGATTTTGATGGGTTTACCTTTGTATGTTGTTTTTTCTCTCTTACAGCCTTCAGTATTCTTTCTCTAGTTTCTGTATTTGTTGTTTCAATGATAATATGTCATGGAGTAGTTCTATTTTCGTCAGGTGGGTGGGGTCCCACATGCCTATGGGTGAGGCTTTTCGTTGAGGCGAACTAGCTGGCCTTTGGAGCCTGGGCCTGGCGAGTCTGAAGGGCGTGGGCTAGCAAGAGTGGAGATCGTGCATGTCTGTGGATTGGTGGCTTGGCAGGCTTTAGGGGCATGGTCCCAGTAGAGATTGTGCAGGCATGAGGGGCCAGGCTTGGCAGAGATCGTTTGTGTGTGGAGTGTGTGGATTGCCAGCTTGGTAGGCCTTAGGGGGTGTGGCCTGGCAGAGCAGAGATCGTGCAGGCCTGAGCGGTGTGGCCTGACAGGGTGGATATTGTGCAGGCCTGTGCAGGCGTGAGGGCGCGGCCCGGGGGGAGCTTGGCAGGCCTGAGTTATGTGGCCTGGCAGAGTGGAAATTGTGCAGATCTGGGCAGGCTTGAAGGGTGGAAGCCTGTGTAGGCCTGAGGGCGTGGCCCGGTGGTGATCGTGCGGGTCTGAGGGGTGGGAGTTTGGGGGAGTGTTGCTCTGGCAGGGCTGAGGAGCAGAGCCAGAGGATCGGAGATCCCACGGCCTGCCGGGTAGTGGCTCCGTGTGCCAATGGGGCGGGGCTTGGCGTGCAGCGTTGGCTGTTCTTTTAGTATATTGTGGTGTGGAGAAGCCTTCCACGAGCTAGAAGTTCAGAATGTTGATGTTTCAGCTCTCCCTGGTGCTTTACCTCAGCTCTCCCTTGTGCTTTACCTCAGCCAAGTGTGTCTCCAGCCTCTCAGCAAAGTCCCTGGATCACGGAGCTCACGCGATCTGCAGCTGTGTCCCAGTCGCCATCTTGGATCTCTTCTAAAACTTTGTACTTTATGTGCAAAGGGCCTCTTTTCCCTAAATTGTATCCTTGGCTCTATTGCAGCTGCTGTCTTCAGCCTCATTGGCTTTACTGGCGTTGGCTGGCTTGTATTTAGTCTCCTACCACTAAGCACTTAGGCTAACTGTAGTTCAAGGTCAAGCCCCACCCTCCTGGGTTCATGCAAATGATCTTATTGCCTTTGCTCAGACCCAAGTTAACAATAAATAAATGTTAGCTTTTACTTAAATTCCTGCCTCTGTAGAAACAGTTATTCACCTGTGGACAGTGCTAGCACAGATAGGATTAACCCACAAGGTAAAAGCAGCATGAGCCTCAAACCTTACATTCCCTAGTCCAATCCAAGACCAGAAGTGGAAAGCCAATTGCACAACTCAAAACAACCTCCACTGCCTAGATTTATCACAGGACACTAAGCCACACATCCTGTCCCCATCAGCCCTGTGGAACCAAAAGTCCAAGTAATGATTACTCTAGGGTATGATGAACTAGAAGGCAGTCATGGATTTTGGTGCTGGAAATTTTCTTGTCCTTGGTGACTATTGTGTGAAAATTCATCAAACTATCCACTTACGTGCTTTCTTCTGTCATATGTCATACTTCAATAAATGTTTGGAAGGGAAGGATTATGGAAGAAATGTCCGTATGCTGAATCAGCATGCCTGTACAGACCTGTAATACCAGCACTTGGGAGGCTGAGGCAGGAGGATTGCAAGTTTGAGGTCAGCCTGGGCTACACAGGGAAACCCTGTCTAAAAAGAGCAAAATGCCCCAGGTCTGAGCCTCACCAGTTTTCACAAGACCTGAGTCACTTTGGTGTGCATGGTCCATTCTCTGTGTTGTATCTAACTATTTCTAACTAATGCCCTAAGAGTTAGAATTTTCTAGACACCTAATAGCCCCCAACTTTCTCATCTGTGTTCTGAAGAAATTGAAACAAAAGAGTGGCAGCTGCAGGCCAGAAACATGATCTTGTTTCCTAACAGAGGCAAGCTTAATGTGGAATGTGCTTGTTGAGGGAAGCACAAAGCAGAGCAGATTCGTCCTCATGCTCAAGTACTTCTGGAAGGCCAGGCCCACTACCAGCTCTCCTAACTGACCCAGTTTCAGTCAGGTGAAGGGAAAATCAGATACTTTTGGTCATGTTGCAGAAAACATTACAGAAAATGTAACTGACCAGTGAGAATAAGACTCAAACCCAGGTGGTTGGAGGAAAGGAAGTTTATTATGCTGGCGGGCCAGCACATGGATATCTCCAAAATGGCGCCAGCCCCGAGCTCAGGGTGCTTGAGGTTTTTATACTGAGAAAAGTGGCAGCAAGCAAGCAGGGAGTGCAGAAGCAGATGTGGCAGTTAGCTGTTCAAGGTTACAATATAGCATGTCAGCATACCTGTGGACAAGCCATCCACAGTTTCTAATGAGATAACTGGATGCAGGGGCCCCGGCAGTGGGGAAGGGCTTTACTCATCTTTGATCATTTCCCTGGATTTGATCTTTTTCCGGGTTTCCTTATCATTCCCTCTTCTGCATCATAATCCCTTTTGACTGTTTCAGGGAAGCCATCTAGGGGCAGTCTTTGGTACTGTCTCACTAACTGTAATTTAACAGCATCTATCTGGTTGCAAATGAGCCTGGTAAGGAGGTTTATCACACAAGGCCCTAGGAGCAATACTAAGAGAAGCACAGTAAGTGGGCCTGTCATGGGGCCCAGTTTTTATCCTATAAAAGACTTTGTCTATAATCTCCTCGCAGGAGTGGAGGGGTTCCCCCTCCTCTTCTGGCAAATACGTATCACCCAGGTTACTTTGGGAAAGTTGGCATGAGGCATTACCATTTTAAAAGGGAACTCAGGATAGAGTTCCTTTGGTTGGTTCCCAACCAAAACAATACAACATCCTCTTAGTGGAAGAGAAAGATTGTCAGAATGACCCTCTTGATTTAGGCTCTGTCCTGCTGGGGCAGTTATTGTTACTGACCAAAACAAGGTTATAATACCAAAAGAGAGAGAGGCAAGGGATGGCAGAACTCAAACATCACCATAGAACACTGCCCATGAGAAACAACAGTCCATTAACTGTCCAGTTGACTTCTCAAGCTTCTGCCTTGTGTAGACTAGTCAGCTTCCAGTTTGTGACTAGGGCAAGGCTGAAGGTCCCCATCTCAGGGTCAGTTTGAGTGGATGCTGGAGTCTTGGTTTGGGGAGGAGCCCCTGCTTGGGGTTATTTTTGGCACATGTTTTCCGTTGTTTACAAATATTGTTGGCTAGGCTGGGGAGGCGCCTGGTCACCGAGATCAGGGCGACTTAAGAAGACCTCATTAATCACCTTAACATAGTCATGGCCTGGAGGCCCGGCAGCTGACAGGAGGAGGGTCGCTAGGTTTAAAGACCATACAACTTTTAGCTTTACTTACGGATTTTTACAGAGCATACTCTGGTATCTGACCATTCTGGCATTTGTCAGCCAATACTGTCTCTGTATTTCATTAGAGTCACTATAGAATGTGGGACCCTAACAGTTATTTTCTCTCCCAGTGTTAACTTTTTTCCCCTGATACTAGGAAGGCTGTGGCTGCGAGAGCTTGCAAGCAGGGATGCAAGCAGGGAGGCCATCCCTTTGCCACTGAATCTAACTATTTGGAGAGATAAGTCATCAGCAAATGTCATGAGCCTAGGAATTGGGTCAGAACTCCATTTGTCATGTCGTTTCTCTCATGCACATAGAGGAAGAAAGGCTTTTTACATCTGGGAGTCCCAGAGCAGGGGCACTAACTAATGTCTCCTTGATGGCACAAAAAGCCTGTTGTTGTTTAGATTTCCAGATTAGGGACTCCCTTTCATCCCCCTGTGTGGCTTTATATAAAGGCTTTGCTAGTAATGAGAAATTAGGTATCCAAATTTGGCAGAATCCAACCATTTTCAAGAGTTCATGGATTTGTCCTTTGAAGTTGGAGTTGGGATTGACAGTTTGTTTTTTCTTTTTTTCTGTCAAGTTTTCGCTGGCCTTGGGAGATGTGAAACCCCAAATATATGACTTGGTCTTGACAGATTTGATCCTTTTTTTAAGATACTTTGTATCCAGCTTTTTATAAGAGACAGTCTTGGTGGTTAGACACTGCAAGGAGGAGGAAAGAGTGTAGTCAGCTTTTTCTACTGGATATGCTTGTAAATCTGATATCAGAGCAGTTTCAAAGATGGTTGGGGAGTTCTTGAAACCCTGTGGGAGGCAGGTCCAAGTTAACTGTTGTTGTCCCCCCGACTGGAGGTCCTCCCATTGGAAAGCAAAGATGGGTTGGCTCACAGGTGCCAACTGGCAACAGAAGAATGCACCTTTTGAGTCCAAGCATGAGAAGTAGATTGTTTCTGCTGGTATCAGGGCCAGCAAGGTGTATGGGTTAGGAACCACAGGGTGCAGAGCTACTGCTCCTTGATTGACTATCTGGAGATCCTGCACTGAGTGGTAATCATTGGTGTCTGGCTTCTGAACTGTCAGTAAAGGAGTGTTTCAGGCAAATTGACAAGGTGTCAATCTCTGGAGGTGATGAGATATCCCTTTGATCACCTGACTGACAAAAGCAGGCCCATTGTCTGGCCCGATGCTGCTAGGTACCCCGAACCAGGGAATGATTTCCTTGACTAGTGCTCTTGATAACTCTGCAGGCTTTTCCATGCAGGTGGGGTATGCTTTCACCCAGCCTGTAAAAGTGCAGACAACCACCAGAAGGTACTGATAAGTTTTGCTTGGTTGGATCTCAGTGAAGTCCATTTCCAGGTGTTGGAATGAGTAGAATCCTTTTTTCTGGACCAGTAGTGGGGGTTTGGGCCCAGGTCCTGGGTTGCATTGGGTGCAGTGCAAGCAAGGCTTGCTGGCCAACTGAATTAGAGTTACCAGTCGGGGAATGACCAGACATTTTTGTAACAGTCCTTGTAGGGAAGTTTTGCCCAAATGGGTGATGTCATGTGCCAGCCTTACCAGGCCTTTTCCAGTATTAGGATCCTTCCTTCTGGGGTGATGAACCAGCCTTCTGAGTTTTTTTTAGCCCCTGTTTTATGGGCCTGTTCTCTTTCTTGTGGGCTACTTTGGCTAAAGTAGCATCTTTTTGGACACCTTTTAAAAGGGCCACTTCCTTTCTTGTCCTGTCTGCTAGTCCATTTCCCTGGATGATCTTGTCTGGTCGGTTGCTATGGGCCAGACAGTGGATGACTGCAATGGCTTGGGGCTTTTAGACTGCCTCTGACAGTTGTAAGATTTGCTGGCTGTTTTTGATCTTCTTACCTCCAGACATCAGTAGGCCTCTCTCATTGTAAAGGTATGTAAGGTAGCAAAGGCATAACTCAAGTCAGTGTAGATATTGGCTCTCCTCCTGTCTGCTATGGTGAGGGCCTGGGTAAGGGCGTATAATTCTGCCTGTTGAGCTAACCAATGGTTTGGCAGCTGTCCATGTTTCATAATTTGTGTGATGGTGGTCACTGCATACCCAGTCCAGTATCCTTCGTCTTGTAGGCTCCAGCTTCCATCAGTGAAGAGCTCCAGGTCAGTGTTAGGAATGGTGGTGTCTGCTAGGTCGGGGCAGGAAGAGGAGACCTCGTTTAAAACCTCCTCACAGGAGTGGAGGGGCTCCCCCTGGTCTTCTGGTAAATATGTTTCCAGGGGTGGCTTGAATTTGTCTTAGGATGAGTGCTCCCCTTTGTTTTGGAGTCCTGATCTATTTAATAATTATCAATTTGGTTTTACCAGATGCTCTCTTTAAGACAGCTGTGTTTTTAATTTTATGAAAACCAGTGAGATCAGGGTAATAACAGTAATAACAACACAGTATCACCTAACAGCAACCTAGAAAGGCAGAACAGAGAGCCCAGACATCTTAAAAATACCAAGTTAAAGGTGCTGGATAACTTATCATCATCCATGAGCCCTGTAAAACTATTAATGGCATGTGTGACGCAGACTTTTGGCACTGATGCGTAGCCGGGCTTATCAGTGAACCATAGTCACATGGGGAGGAGAAGCCAGGTCTACCTTGGATGGATACATCGCCTTTAGGTTTTTGTTTAGGTCCATCATATGAATCTGCTCCACCATCGGGGCATAGTCCATTTGTCAGAGGCGCAATGAGCAGCAGCTTGGCCACATCTGTCATCTCCTCCTCTCCCTCACCGCTCTCCCACCTTTGCTTCTGTTCCCTCCTCTTTTTCCAGCTGTCTTCTTTTTAGAGCTTTCTGTTTTGTACTTGTCTCAGCAGCATCCTCGGTCCCTGATGCACAGGTACTCCAGGATGGACCTGATCTGACAGTTGTTGACCATCTTTTCCAGGCGCTTGTCTCAAAGCTTGTTTCCTTGGAAATTAATCTCCTTGAGCTTGGGGCAGTCTGTCAGCTCAGCAGGAATCTCACTCAGCTGGTTGTTAGAGAGGTCCAGGTGAGCGATGTTAGGGCTGTGCTCCCACAGGCAGTTGTCAGTGGCCGCCAGCTCGCTGAGCAGGGGCAATGTACCAGGCTGGAAGAGCTCAGCGGGGCTTCATCCAGGCAGTTGCTGGTGAGCTTGAGGGGAAGGCATACAGAAGCAGAACTCGTTACATCTTTCAGGGTCTCTATTGCCCCAAGTATTCTGCTTCATCCCAAGTTAAGAGTTATTAGTTTCAGAGTTAGATGTTACTGTACATGGGGCAAAGAGTAACTTTCAATGAGGTGTCTTCAAGCCTGACATATTTGTATGGTGGGATTTCAGGAAAACCAGGAAGTGAGGAAATTGTGAAAGAACCTCCCAGGATCTTTCAGATTATCTAATTTGATCATAGTAAAGGCTGTTTTCCTATACTGGTAGAGGCTCCCCAGTGAGCCCAGTACATAGGGAGTGGGCACATGGCAGGACCCAGATGCCACCTGACTGTGGCTGTTGCATGTCAGGGACTTGGCTCAGGACTTCATGTGACCAGTCTATAGACTCAAGGGTATGAGTAGCCTTTATGTAGGCATGTTGCGGCCCTCAGAGAACCCCCTCCAGGCTTCTTCCCTTGTCCCTAGTTAAAAATTATGTTGACATGATTCCATAGACTTTCTTCATACAGTGGCATATCTCTAATTCTTATAAAAACTTTAAAAGATTATTCTGTTAAAATATTGACATATGAATCTGACGTTGAGGGGGATATCGCTGGAATAATGTACATTCCACTAAGTCCATCAGTATTTCTCATGAAATTGCCTATGGGATTCTAGTCCTTAGAAGATAGAAGTTCCACTCTTTTTTACTAGCAGATACAAATAAAACTTAACTGTTTTCTCACAAAAAAGTCTCTAGTATTTGTTTTAAAGCTAGAAGAGCACACAAACAAAAGGGATTTGTTAGTTTTTTGCTATTGCTTGTGTGGTTCCCATTCTCCCGCACACAACCCATCTAGGGTCCCCAGCAGCAGGGAGGCAGCCTTCCAACTGCTCAGTGTTAGCAGCAGCTTATGTGTGGGTATAGTTGGTATATTGATTTTTCAGATGTTTATGTCTTAAGCAGTCAAAGGGTAAAGCCACTTTCCTCTTTTTTTCTTCCCATTCAGCAACAAAGAGTAGTAAGATCTGTTATGCTAGAATTTTCCTAATGAAATTATATATAGTGTGCCATAACCAAAATAAGTTCCTTTCCAAATCGAGGTGTTTCTAATTCCCACCAGCAGATGCTGCTAAGCAATCACATTGAGTCAGAGGTAGCCCTATGCCTTACTCAGGCTATTAAGATAGCCATTCTATTGTGCAAATTTCTGAACAAATGTAAGCGGTAGTGCCAACTTTACAGTTAAGGATTTAGTGAATCATTTGAAACCATCCAGAAAGTGCCAGAGAGACTTAATACCAGAGAGTGTTATAAATGATAATGGAATATTCTGAGAGATGACTGTTTTAAGGAAAATCTGTTGGTCTTTTGTAGAAATCTGCCAGCATGATTCCTTTATACCTATGTGCCACATAGGACCTTAAATAGTGCCTGGTGTTATAAGTGCCTGCTGTGATAATTCATATGTAATGACATTAATAATAAAAGGAATCTCAACTTGCAGATAAATTATTCATCCTGAAGTTTTTCTCTGGTGTATTAAGATAAATTGATAAATGTCCAGCCACCCATTTGCTCCATGCTAACTTCCCACATCCATATTAGGGCAATATCAATCGTTCATTTGCTCCCCAATCATTCATATGCTCCTGGAGTGTCACTTTCTACTTGGTTTTCCAGGATGACAGGGATGAGTGAGCCAAAAGCATTATCTGAGTGTGTTATGTTATTTTACTGATCCTCAAAATACTCCAAAAGTTGGATTTTTTTTCAATTATTGATGAGACAAGTTCAGGCAGATTAAGACCTTTCCTTACCTATCTTGATTACTCCTTCTACAACTCCTGGGCTGAACCTGGGGAGTGATGGAATCACCAGGATTCCCATCTCAGTTTCACTACACTGTCCATTTCAGCCATATGCCAACATGTCTGAACCTCTAGTCATCACCTCTCTCAAGCTCCAGATCCATATTTCTAACATCATCAAGAAATTACCTATGTGGTACACAAGTGCTCCACATAAAAAAGCTCAACAGTCCCAAATTGCCTCTGATATCTATTCCCCATGCCTTCTGTGTACCCTGGTGTGGCTGATAGAGGACCCTGTCTCTCTCAGCCACCTGGCTCCCCAGCTCTCTAGGTTGTACTCCCTTCTCAGTTTTGTGCCAAGGTGGTGGTGGGCTCTGAACATCTGTCCCACTTGCCTCTGCTATCACCTTGACCAGAAATTGCCAATTTTGGTCCACAGGATCTTCTTTTCAAAGTTGGATCAACAACGGAGAGTCACCTGACCCAAAACACTGTCTTGGCAGGTGTCCTATGGGATTAGTGCTTGGGGAGTGAATGGGAAGGAGGAGAATAAAAGGACCAGCCAGTAAGACACAAGCTTTTAAGGAGCTGGTTATACTGATGCTAGAGAGCAAGAGCAAAGTCTGCAACATGAGGGGATAGGACCTATGGGAGCAGCATCTACCTAGAGCAGGGGAGCAGAAGGCATAGGCACCAGCTACCATGAACAGCAAGCCCCAGGAAGAAGACTCTCCATTGGCTGGACAGTGCCCTCTGGCTCTCCTTAGTGGCAAAGCTGGAATGTGGCCTATGCAGTCTCAGCCCAGCATCTCAAAAGATACCAGGATAGATGTGAGCTCTTGACCACCTAACCAGGCAGATTCTCCCTAAAAGAGTTTGGATGTGAAGAGCAGTAGTCAGTACTGCAGTAAAGCTGAGAAAAGTCAGGATATGCGGTGGCAGCCATCAGCTAACTGATCCTCTTTTCATGGGCTGAAACCCAAGAGGACATCACAGAAAAAGGTGACAATGCTCAGCTTTACCTGAGCCCTGTGTTCCTTCAAAACCACAAAGGTCAAGAAATCCACTGACTCTTTGGGCTCTAGGACATGACTGTTAGGATTGCCTACCCTGTGTGATTTAGAAACAAGTCACAGTGCTCCTTGTCCACCAGGACAAGCATATAGACCTCTGCAGCCCATTTCTTTGCCTTGTAAGTGATTAGTTGAAATGCTTTTGTCCCCCACAGACCAAGTGGAATAAAATGCTTGCTAACCAAACTTCATTTAAGATTCTCTCCTGTCCCCAGGGCCCTGAGCATTGACTCCCTCAGCTGAGCCAGCACACAGCCCTCCTAGGGCCCTTCTGAAAATGGGTGGCCATTGGAGAAACTGGCCTCTTCTTGTCCTTTTATCTTTGCTTCTCCACAGTGGCTCTACTGGCCTTGCTCACTCCATAGCTAAAGCCCTTGAGATGCCAGCAGGCCTTATAGCCAGCACATTCTCCCTATTAGAAAAGCCCCACCCCCTCACAATAATCTTTCTTTCAAAGTCTTTCCTTACCTTAGTAAGATGTTTTTTATTCAGCAAAGCCTTACTGAAAAAATAGAATTGGATAGGGGTGGAGGAGAGAAATAACCAGATAGGAAAAGGAGGTAGGACATCTCAGGAATGCATGAGACACAAGGTAGAAGGGCTCAGCACTGTGTTCTAGGGACCTAGGGAGTTTCAGGAGGATTGGACCAGAGGCCCACTTCTGACATTATATCTTCTAGAAAGAAAACCAAAACCTGAAGCCTGCCTCTTCTCTGTTAACCCTAAGGGGACTTGCCTACACAGGCTAAAAGTCTTGTGCTACCACTCTCCCCAGCCCACCAACCTCCATATGCATGCATGTGAACTGCAACTTGTCTACTCTCAGTCCTCTCCTGGTCACCTGGGCTGCCATGTGAAATTGTGTCCAGGGCGAAGGCTGCAAGGCCTTAAGAGGGAGCCGGGCTTGAGGTCCCCTCCCTAGGAGTCTAAGGATGTGCTTCTGGGCTTTGAGCAGGCTGGGGAGGAAGGAGGGAAGGGCATTCAGAAGAGCCAGTCCAGTGGAGCAAAGACCTATAATGTAGATAAGACTTCTTGGAACTCCCACATGAAGTTTTCCTGCATCACAGTGCTTCAGTGTCTTACTGCTATTGTCCTATGTGCCTAAGCTACTCCACTATTTCCTTCACCTCTACCTAAGGAGTTGAGGACACACTGCCAGGTTCATGGAGTGGAAAAGAAGTCTCTGTGGAGCTAAAAGTCCACCCCCTGCAGTTCTGGTCAAGCTATTCACAGGGAAGTATCTCACCAAAGACCCAAAGATCTCTTCAAATCCACCTGAGAAGGAGCCAGGAAGCTGCAAGAGAGCTTGCTGGAACTTGGAGGGAAAAAAATGCCTTTCCCTATAGTCCTTTACAAAACTTAACATTGTGCTAGCAAATGAAAAAATTTAAAGTATCTGACTGTGTTTTCTAAGAGCCGGTTATGAAGGATGAATTGAAAGTTGAAAGGCAATATATTAGGTGGTATAGTATGTCCATATTATTTAAGCAATAAACACATAATCTGACAAAAGGAAGGGCAGTTGCATATTATTCAGTCTTTTTCCTTGTTTACTAATTTAGCTTCAGAACTGATGTAGTATAAGCTCTTCTAGGAACTGTGCCCTTTGAATTTTGTTTGCCTCTGCCTCTGGATCCCTATGCTCCTGTTGCTGAGGAGTTTTGTTGTTAGTGTTTTGCTAGACTTATTGAATAAGTTGGGAGGTATCCCATAATTAATATTATTGCTTTTCTCAGATGTTTTTGGAATTCTCTAGGAGAGGCACCTGGGCCATATGTTTTTCTGTGAAATTTTTAAGCTAAATTGAAATTCTTAAATAGACCCAAGACTATTCAGTTTATTTATTTCTTCTCAAGTGAGCTTTGGCAGTTTGTATCTTTCAAGAAATTTGTAAATTTCATCTAAGTTATCAAATTTTTTGGCATCAACTTTTTGGGTGGTGGAACTGGGGTTTGAACGCAGGGCTTTGAGCTTACAAAGCAGGTGCTCTACCACTTGAGCTGCACCTCCCATCCATTTTGCTCTGGTTGTTTTGGAGATGGGTTCTTGAGAACTACTTGCCTGGGTTGACCTTGAACCTTGATCCTCCCGATCTCAGCCTACAAAATAGCTAGTATTACAGGTGTAAGCTATCAGTGCCAAGTCACTGACATCAATTTTCATTCAGGCTTCTTCATTAACCATAGGGCCCATGGTGATGTCCTTACTTTCATTTCTTTTTTTTATTATCATATTATTGTTGTACTGGGGCTACATTGTAACATTTTCAAAAGTTCTTATAGTTGAATTCACCCCCTCCATCATTCTCCTTTATTCCTCCTCCCCCATTCCTGGAATAGTTTCAACAGTTTTCATTTTTCCATTTTCATCCATGAGTACATAACTTTTCCACCATATTCACCCTCCTACACCCTTTCCTTATCTCCTCTCCCTTCCCACTGGTGCCAACCCCCAGATAGGACCTGTTTTACCTTCCTGTTCTCTGTTTTTGAGAAAAGATTTTTGTTTAAGATAGGTATGCAGGGAGTTTCATTATGACATTTCTATCTGTATATATTTTATAACCCAAGTTGGTTTGTCCCCTCTATTTTTCTCCTTTCTACCTTATTCCCCTTTTTATGGCAATTTTAACATATTTAACAATTCTATATTCATTCTTGCATAGAAAGTACCTCAACTATATTCAAATTCTTAATTTCCTTCTTTTACCCTCCCTCTCTCATTAGTGACTTCCCCTTAGTGTGAATTGTTTTTCATAATATTGCTGTATTTGTATTTTGTCTATCTCCCATATACAAGAGAAAAGGCCTTGGCTTTTTCTGAGCCTGGCTAACTTCACTTAAGATGATGGTCTCCAGTTCCATTCATTTACCTGCAAGCAACAAAACTGCATTCATCTTTGTGACTGAATAAAATTCCATTGTATACCAATGCCACATTTTCTTAATCATTAGTAGTGGGGCATCTTGGCTGTTTTCACAGCTTAACTGAAATGGTTAACAACTTAGCTAGAGGAAAGCCATTAATCAGGTGTAGAGGGGAGCTATTAATCAGGTTTTGTTTATAATTTTCTTGCTGAGGGATGTTTAGGAGGAAGGCTGATTCTCATAAAGTTAAAAGAACAGAAGGAACCAAACTAGGATACGGTCAAATGATTGTGTGTATTGTGTTGATTGTGTTCATTTATACTCATAGATAATAACCATTGTCTTTCTCATTTCTGTACCTTAGCAAATAGCCATTGTCTCGCTTCTGTACTCAGGCTTGCTTTCTTCACAAAGATTGCCAGGGATTTTTGCCTTATAAACCCTGCTAAAAGTTGGAACAGGGCTGCTCTCTGAGACTCAACAACCTGTGTTGAGCAGTCGCCAGCTGGCTAATAAAGACTCTCCTTTAAAATCTTTCTTGGGTGGTCGTGCCTCAGTTGACTTGTAACATAACTATGGCTTCACGTTCATTTCTAACATGGATAATTTGTGTGTTGTCTCTTTTCCCTCATCAGTCTCCATGCTTTTCAAAGAAATACTTTTTGATTGTATTGATTTTCTCTGTTGTTTTTCTATATTATATTTCACCATATCTTTATGATTTCTTTTTTCTCTCACTTTGAGCATTATTAGATATTTTTCTAGTTTATTAAAATGGAAACAAATGGTTAATTTGAGAAGTTTCCTCTTTTATATGTTTGATGCTATTAAATTTCCTTCTAACCATTTTTTCAGTCAAATATCACAAATTTTTGTGATCATTAAGTGTGTTTTTGTGTTCATTAAGTTCAAAATATTTTTGAAACTTAAGATTTTTTTGTTCCATGGACTTTTTACAAGTGTGTTATGTAATTTTCAGATGAATTTGGGAATTTTTCATATATGTTTCCATTATTGATTGATGGTTTAATTGCAGTGTGATCAGAAAGCACACTTTGTATAATGTCAACTCCCTTAAAGCATTGACATTTATTTTATGCCAAAAAAAATGTGGTCTTTCATAGTGAATGCTCTTTGTGTGTGTGTGTGTGTGTGGGTGGGTGTGTGTCTGGGTGTGGGTGTGGTATGGAACTAAGTGTTGAACTCAGGTCTTATGCTCTACCACTTGAGCTAGCCCCCCACCCTAGTCCTTTTGTTTTTATTTTGTTTTTCAGATAATTTCTAACTAACTTTGCCTGGGCTGACCTTGAACCATGACCCTCCTACTTCTCCCTGCCAAATAGCTGGGATTACAGGATTATACCCCCTTGCCCAGCTTGCTTTTGAGATGGGTTCTCCCTCTTTTTCTTTTTTCTTTTTTTTTAAATTCATATTTGCATACAATGTTTGGATCATTTCTCCCTCCCTGCCCCCCCAACTCTTTTTCTTGAACTGCAGTGCTTCCATCTTCACCTCCTGAGTACCTAGGATTATAGGTGTGAACCACCACACCCAGCTGTCTTAGTGGATATTCAGTTAATACATGAAAAAATGTATATTTTGCTTTGAGAGAGCATTGTTGAAATTTTCAATTATGGTAGTGGATTTGTCCTTTTAATATGTATAGAATCTATAGGTCTCTTTCAGTTCTATCAGATTTTGCTTAATGTTCTTTGAAACTCAGAAATTAGGAGCATACACATTTAAGACTGATAGGGGAGATTCCAAGATGGCAACTAGAGGGAGGAAGCAGAAAGCATGCTTCCTAAAGTAAAATCTTGGAGAGACACTGGAGATACACATTACAGGAAAAACCACCAAGAAAAGGCAAAACTTTGACTCCTCCACACCCCCAGCCCGTGAGTAGCATTCCCATTTCACGCTGAACGGAGAAACCAGGAGGGCTCCCACGCTGCCAACGCCAGCACCCAGACCACTTGGGAAGACGCAGACCACAAGGTGAGCTAAGCGGCATGTGGTACTCCCACGGACAACCCTGGGCCAGATCAGCATAGACCCCTGGACAGACCGACTCCCCCACCAGGGAAAAAAGAAAAAAACTGAATAATAAGCAATAACAACAAAAAAGACATGTAGCAAAGAGGGCAGGGTGCCCTGAGCACCGAAGGTGGGAGGAGCAATCCCTCACAGAACTGTAAATAAACCAGGCTGGGGAACAGGAGCGGTGGCACACGCCCAGCAACCAGGAGTGGGAAAGCTTGTAAAAGCAGCGGTGGGAGGAAAACTACACAGGAGGGGGGGAAGGCCCACTTCCTACGTGAACTGTAAATAAACACACAGGCCTGAGAAAGCTGGTGCAGTGTCACCTCCCCCAGTGTGCTTGGAAAGGGGAAAGCTTGTAGCAGTGGCAGTCGTGCCCAGGAGAACTCTAAGTAAACAAAGCTGTGGGGCTAGGTGAGTGTTAAGCTCACTCCTGAGATCTGCAATCAATAAAGCCTCCAGCAGCAGCAGGTTGACAGCAGTGGGCAGGTGAGCCACAGCCACAGATAGCCATTCACAGAACTGTTTCCAGAATCTTTTTTTTTCTCTCTTCCTTTGATCAGACAACCACCAAACTACACCTGCATGCTGAAAAACTTACTGAAACTGTATTGCATTTGAACTTGGGACACATTGTGGTGTTTTGTTTGGTTTGGTTTTTTTCCCCTTTGATGAGACAATGACAGAACTACTTCTGAGACACCATCTCCAGGACTGGAGGCTGAGGGACTAACACTAAAATTATTAAGACTGAAGCTTTATTGCATTTGAACTTCCAGATTTTTTTTTCAAACCTCTCTCTGTCTCTCTAATGCCTGTTCAGCTTACTGTTGATTAGTACACTATCTCTCCCTGTTTATACCTTTGAGACTTTTGTTTGTTTGTTTGGTTTGGTTTTTTGTTTGTTTATTTGTTTTTCCCTCTTTCTTTAACTACTTTGCTTTCCCTCTCCTCTCACCCTTCAATTCTAAATATCACCATTGTTATTATAACAAGTTAGAAAATACTTAATTGCACACAGTTACAGGGACAATCACAACGCCAAGGGCAATGATGGGAAGACAGAAAAAACAAGGAAACCAATTTCCCAATGGCAAAAAATTACTACAGGAACCAGAGGTAAATGAAGAAAACAGATACTCAGATCCAGACTCCAACAAAATGAAGAAAAACTATGCTAAAGAACCCAATGAAGCCCAAAGGAATAATCTAAAAGAAGAACTACTACAGGTAATCAATGAGAATTTTATAGAGATGATACTGGATATGGTAACCCAAAATGTACAGGAGACACTCAAGAAATTCCAAGACAACAAAAATAGAGAATTTGAAAAAGCACAAGAAGAAATAAACCATAGAAGCACTGTATAAACACCAAAGTGAAACAAAGAATATGACTAATAAAGAGATAAATAAATGCAGGACAAAAATAGACAACATTAAAGAGGAAGTGACTCAGGATATGGAAAAATCAGAAAAACGAACAAAGCAGAATTGCAAAACAAAATGGAAGGCCAATCCAGCAGAATAGAACAAACAGAAGACAGAATCTCAGAACTCAAAGATGAAATGGTAATTAAAGGAAAAACTGAAGAACTATTAGTTAAACAACTCAAGACCTATGAAAAGAAAATGCAAGAACTCACTGACTCCATCAAAAGACCAAACCTGAGAATTATGGGCATTGAAGAAGGAGAAGAGGTGCAAGCAAAGGGAATGCATAATATATTCAACAAAATAATAACAGAAAATTTCCCAAATCTACAGAAATCTATTCCCATACAGATGCAAGAGGCATCCAGAACACCAAACAGACCAAAATAGATCTACCCTACGGCATATTATCATTAAAACAACAAATACAGAGACCCAAGAAAGAATACTGAAGGCTGTAAGATGAAAAAAACAAATAACATACAAAGATAAACCCATCAAAATCACAGCAGACTTCTCAACAGAAACATTAAAAGCAAGAAGAGGTTGGGGTGAGATCTGGGCACTGAATGAAAATAACTTCACCACTAGGATACTTTACTCAGCAAAATTGTCATTCAAAATAAATGGAGCAATAAAAGTCTTCCATGATCAGCAGAAACTAAAACAATATGTGACCACAAAGCCAACACTACAAAAGATTCTTCAAGGGATTCTGCACACAGAAAGTGAAACCCAACATAACCATGAAAGGGCAGGCAGCACCAATACGCAGGAAAAGAAAAAGCAAGAAAGTAGGGAGTAACCTCAACTTAGGTACACACAATCAAACCTTCAAACAACTAAGAAAACTAAATGACAGGAATAACCACATACCTATCAGTACTAACACTTAATGTTAATGGACTTAATTCCCCCATCAAAAGGCACCATTTGATGAACTGCATTAAAAAGGAAGATCCAACAATTTGTTGCTTACAGGAGACCCATCTCACCAACAGAAATAAGCATAGGCTTAGGATGAAAGGCTGGAAGAAGATTTACCAAGCCAATGGCCCCTGAAAACAGGCAGGAGTAGCAATACTTATCTCTGACAAAGTAGACTTCAAACCTACATTGATCAAACGAGATAAAGAAGGACATTCCATACTAATAAAAGGGGAAATAGACCATAAGGAAATAACAATTATAAACTTATATGCACCCAATGTCAATGCACCCAATTTCATCAAACATACCCTGAAAGACCTAAAAGCATATATTAACGCCAACACAGTGGTCGTGGGAGACTTTAAACACTCCATTATCATCAATAGATAGGGCATCCAAACAAAAAATTCATAAAGAAATCCTACATATAAAATATAAAATAGATCAAATGGACCTACTTGATGTCTACAGAATATTTAATCCAACTTCTACAAAATATACATTCTTCTCAGCAGCCCATGGAACCTTCTCCAAAATAGATCATATCCTAGGGCACAAAGCAAGTCTCAGCAAATATAAGAAAATAGAAATTATGCCGTGCATTCTATCTGATCACAATGCATTAAAAATAGAAATCAACAACAAAAGTAAAGACAAAAAACATGCAAACAACTGGAAACTGAATAACTCAATACTTAATGAACAATTGGTCATTGATGAAATAAAAAAGGATATTTAAAAGTTCCTGGAAGTCAATGAAAATGAAAACACAACCTACCGGAACCTATGGGACACAGCAAAGGCAGTCCTGAGAGGAAAGTTTATACCCATGAGTGCATATATTAAAAAGACTGAAAGATCCCAAATCAATGACCTAATGATACATCTCAAACTCCTAGAAAAACAAGAACAAGCAAATCCCAAAACAAATAGAAGGAGAGAAATAATAAAAATAAGAGCTGAAATCCATGAATTAGAACCCAAAAAAAAACCATACAAAGAATTAATGAAACAAAAAGTTGGTTCTTTGAAAAAATAAACAAGATCGACAGACCCCTGGCAAACCTGACTAAAATGAGGAGAAAAAAAACCCAAATCAGTAGAATCAGGAATGCAAAAGGGAAGATAACAACAAACACCATGTAAGTCCAGGAAATCATCAGAGACTACTTTGAGAACCTATATTCAAATAAACTTGAAAATCTTAAAGAAATTAACAGATTTCTAGATACATAGGATCATCCAAAACTGAACCAAGAGGAAATTAATCACCTGAATAGATCTACAACACAAAATGAAATTGAAGCAGCAATCAAGAGTCTCCCCAAAAAGAAAAGTCCAGGACCTGATGGATTCTCTGCTGAATTCTATCAGACCTTTAAAGAAGAACTGATACCAACCCTCCTTAAACTGTTCCACAAAATAGAAAGGGAAGGAAAACTGCCTAACACATTTTATGAAGCCAGTATTACACTTATCCCCAAACTTGGCAAAGACACCTCCAAAAAGGAGAACTATAGGCCAATCTCCTTAATGAACATTGATGCAAAAATCCTCAACAAAATAATGGCAAACCGAATTCAACAACACATCAAAAAGATTATTCACCATGACCAAGCAGGCTTCATCCCAGGGATGCAGGGGTGGTTCAACATACGAAAATCAATAAATGTAATAAACCACATTAACAGAAGCAAAGACAAAAACCACTTGATCATCTCAATAGATGCAGAAAAAGCCTTTGATAAGATCCAACACCATTTCATGATAAAAGCTCTAAGAAAACTAGGAATAGAAGGAAAGTTCCTCAGCATTATCAAAGCTATATATGACAAACCTACAGCCAGCATTATACTTAATGGAGAAAAACTGAAACCATTTCCTCGAAAATCAGGAACCAGACAAGGATGCCCACTATCTCCACTCCTATTCAACATAGTACTGGAATTCCTAGCCAGAGCAATTAGGCAAGAAGAAGGAATAAAAGGAATACAAATAGGTAAAGAAACTGTCAAAATATCCCTATTTACAGACAACATGATCCTATACCTTAAAGACCCAAAAAACTCTACTCAGAAGCTCCTAGACATCATCAATAGCTACAGCAAGGTAGCAGGATATAAAATCAACATAGAAAAATCATTAGCATTTCTATACACTAACAATGAGCAAACAGAAAAAGAATGTATGAAAACAATTCCATTTACAATAGCCTCAAACAAAATCAAATACCTAGGTGTAAACCTAACAAAAGATGTGAAAGACCTCTACAAGGAAAACTATACACTTCTGAAGAAAGAGATTGAGGAAGACTCCAGAAAGTGGAGAGATCTCCCATGCTCATGGATTGGTAGAATCAACATAGTAAAAATGTCGATACTCCCCAAAGTAATCTACATGTTTAATGAAATTCCCATCAAAATTCCAATGACATTCATTAAAGAGATTGAAAAATCTACTGTGAAATTTATATGGAAACACAAGAGGCCAAGAATAGCCAAGGCAATACTCAGTCAAAAGAACAATGCAGGAGGTATCACGATACCTGACTTCAAACTATATTACAAAGCAATAACAATAAAAACAGCATGGTACTGGCACAAAAACAGACATGAAGACCAGTGGAACAGAATAGAGGACCCAGATATGAAGCCACACAACTATAACCAACTTGTCTTTGACAAAGGAGCTAAAAATATACAATAGAGAAATAGCAGCCTCTTCAACAAAAACTGCTGGGAAAACTGGTTAGCAGTCCGCAAAAAACTGAAACTAGATCCATGTATATCACCCTATACCAATATTAACTCAAAATGGATCAAGTATCTTAATATCAGACCACAAACTCTAAAGTTGA
Organism: Castor canadensis; assembly: GCF_047511655.1. NCBI lineage: Eukaryota > Metazoa > Chordata > Mammalia > Rodentia > Castoridae > Castor > Castor canadensis. Next base: position 97,335,405 of record NC_133397.1, on the reverse strand, counting down.
TACAGGAAAGAGTAGGAAATACTCTGGAGTTAATAGGTATAGGTAAGAACGTTCTCAACGAAACCCCAGCAGCACAGCAACTAAGAGATAGCGTAAATAAATGGGACTTCATAAAGCTAAAAAGCTTATCAAAAGAAATGGTCTCTAAACTGAAGAGAACACCCACAGAGTGGGAGAAAATATTTGCCAACTATACATCAAAGGACTTATAACAAGAATATATAGGGAACTTAAAACACTAAATTCTCCCAAAACTAATGAACCAATAAAGAAATGGGCAAGTGAACTAAACAGAACTTTCTCAAAAGAAGAAATTCAAATGGCCAAAAAACACATGAAAAAATGCTCACCATCTCTAGCAATAAAGGAAATGCAAATTAAAACCACACTAAGATTCCACCTCACCCCTGTTAGAATAGCCATCATCAGCAACACCACCAACAACAGGTGTTGGTGAGGATGCGGGGAAAAAGGAACCCTTTTACACTGTTGGTGGGAATGTAAACTAGTACAACTACTCTGGAAAAAAATTTGGAGGCTAATTAAAAAGCTAGACATTGATCTACCTTTTGATCCAGCAATACCACTCTTGGGGATATAGCCAAAAGACTGTGACACTGGTTACTCCAGAGGCACTTGCACACCCATGTTTATTGTGGCACTATTCACAATAGCCAAGTTATGGAAACAGCCAAGATGCCCCACCACTGACGAATGGATCAAGAAAATGTGGTATCTATACACAATGGAATTTTATGCAGCCATGAAGAAGAATGAAATGTTATCATTTGCTCGTAAATGGATGGAATTGGAGAACATCATTCTGAGTGAGGTTAGCCTAGCCCAAAACACCAAACATCATATTTTCTCCCTTACATGCAGACATTAGATCAAGGGCAAACACAACAATGGGATTGGACTATGAGCGCATGATAAAAGCGAGAGCACACAAGGGAGGGGTGAGGATAGGTAAGACACCTAAAAAATTAGCTAGCATTTGTTGCCCTTAACACAGAGAAACTAAAGCAGATACCTTAAAAGCAACTGAGGCCAATAGGAAAAGGGGAACAGGAACTAGAGAAAAGGTTAGATCAAAAAGAATTAACCTTGAAGGTAACACACATGCACAGGAAATCAATGTGAGTCAACTCCCTGTACAGCTATCCATATCTCAACCAGCAAAAACCCTTGTTCCTTCCTATTACTGCTTATACTCTCCCTACAACAAAATTAGAAATAGGGGCAAAATGGTTTCTGCTGGGTATTGAGGGGGTGGGAGGGAGAGGGAAGGGGCAGAGTGGATGGTAAGGGAGGGGGTGGGGGCAGGGGGGAGAAATGACCCAAGCCTTGTATGCACATATGAATAATAAAAGGAAAAAAAAGATATCTTTTAAAGAACTAAATTAAAAAGAGATGTCAACCTAGAATTTCATGCCAGTGAAAACACCTTTCAGAACCAAAGACAAAATAAGGACATTGGACAAAATCCCAAAGAATTAATTGCTGGCCTATCTGGATTATGAGACATGTGAAAAGAAGTTATGCAGGCAGAGGATAGACATTCAAAGGAAATTGGAGTCTATAAAATAAGGAGCACTGGAAAGGGTAAGTACATGAGAAACATGAGCGATATAAAATATAAAAAATATATAAATATATATTATAATTTAATACATTCTATATGAAAATAGATTAATGAAACTTGCTGAAATTGTTCTAAAAGGGGGGGAAGGGAGAATGATGGGGGAGGGAATCTAACTAAGATATATTATAGCATATACATAAATATCACAATGTATCCCCCTTTTATTATCATATACAAGTATTATATGCTAATAAAAATGAAAAAAAAAACACTTTAAAGGACAGTCAACTATTTCAAGCAAAACCAAAATATATTGTTGAGTTTGTAACATACACAGAGGTAAAATAATAATTACTATTGCACAAAAGCTTAGATTGGTGAAGTGAAAGTTGGAAGTATGCTAAAACAAAATGCTTACAAAATACATGAATTGATACAATATGTATCTTTACTTATCATGTGATAATTAAATTATTATGATCAGATAATATTATAAACCTTAAACTGAAGAATGGAAATATAAAACATACTAAATTAATTCAAAGAGTCAAGAAGGGTGAAAAAGGAGCACAATGGATTAAAAGAATTGGGGAAATACATGAGACAGCAAAGAAAAAGAAAGGTAAAGTGGCTTTAGTAATGAAAGTCAAAGTAGATTTCAGAACAAGAAACTTGAGCAGGAATAAATGGGGCCATTAATGAAAAAGGGTCAATTCATCAAGAGAACCTATCAGTCTTTCTCTTTTAATTTTTATTTTTTCATATGTGCATACAAGGCTTGGGTCATTTCTCCCCCCTGCCCCCACCCCCTCCCTTACCATCCACTCTGCCCCTTCCCTCTCCCCCCCACCCCCTCAATACCCAGCAGAAACTATTTTGCCCCTATTTCTAATTTTGTTGTAGGGAGAGTATAAGCAGTAATAGGAAGGAACAAGGGTTTTTGCTGGTTGAGATAAGGATAGCTATATAGGGAGTTGACTCACATTGATTTCCTGTGCATGTGTGTTACCTTCAAGGTTAATTCTTTTTGATCTAACCTTTTCTCTAGTTCCTGTTCCCCTTTTCCTATTGGCCTCAGTTGCTTTTAAGGTATCTGCTTTAGTTTCTCTGTGTTAAGGGCAACAAATGCTAGCTAATTTTTTAGGTGTCTTACCTATCCTCACCCCTCCCTTGTGTGCTCTCGCTTTTATCATGCGCTCATAGTCCAATCCCATTGTTGTGTTTGCCCTTGATCTAATGTCTGCATGTAAGGGAGAAAATATGATGTTTGGTGTTTTGGGCTAGGCTAACCTCACTCAGAATGATGTTCTCCAATTCCATCCATTTACGAGCAAATGATAACATTTCATTCTTCTTCATGGCTGCATAAAATTCCATTGTGTATAGATACCACATTTTCTTGATCCATTCGTCAGTGGTGGGGCATCTTGGCTGTTTCCGTAACTTGGCTATTGTGAATAGTGCCACAATAAACGTGGGTGTGCAGGTGCCTCTGGAGTAACCAGTGTCACAGTCTTTTGGCTATATCCCCAAGAGTGGTATTGCTGGATCAAAAGGTAGATCAATGTCTAGCTTTTTAATTAGCCTCCAAATTTTTTTCCAGAGTAGTTGTACTAGTTTACATTCCCACCAACAGTGTAAAAGGGTTCCTTTTTCCCCGCATCCTCACCAACACCTGTTGTTGGTGGTGTTGCTGATGATGGCTATTCTAACAGGGGTGAGGTGGAATCTTAGTGTGGTTTTAATTTGCATTTCCTTTATTGCTAGAGATGGTGAGCATTTTTTCATGTGTTTTTTGGCCATTTGAATTTCTTCTTTTGAGAAAGTTCTGTTTAGTTCACTTGCCCATTTCTTTATTGGTTCATTAGTTTTGGGAGAATTTAGTGTTTTAAGTTCCGTATATATGTGGTTATGTCCTTTGTCTGATGTGTAGGTGGCAAATATTTTCTCCCACTCTGTGGGTGTTCTCTTCAGTTTAGAGACCATTTCTTTTGTTGAGCAGAAGCTTTTTAGCTTTATGAAGTCCCATTTATCTATGCTATCTCTTAGTTGCTGTGCTACCTGGGTTTCGTTGAGAATTTCTTGCCTATACCTACTAATTCCAGAGTATTTCCTACTCTTTCCTGTACCAGCGTTTGGGGTCTGATATTAAGATCCTTGATCCATTTTGAGTTAATATTGGTATAGGGTGATATATACATGGATCTGGTTTCAGTTTTTTGCACTGCCACTTTCACAAGCTTTCCTGCTCCTAAATACTGGGCGGTGCTGCTGCTCCTGCCAGCCACCATGTTTGTTTACAGTTCACGTGGGAAGTTGGTCTTCCCTCCTCTCCTGTGGAGTTTTCCTCCCTCTGCCACTCTCACCAGCTTTCCTGCTCCTGGTTGCTGGGCACGCCCCGCCCCCCCCCTCCCGCCAGAGGCTCTCCGGCCAGGCCGGCTTGTTTATTTACTATCCCTGGAAGGATTCCCTTCCCCCAATCTTCAGCGCTCAGGGCGCCCCACCCTCTTTCCCCTGTGTCTTTATTGCTTATTGCTTATTACTCAGTTTCTTTTTTTTCCCCGGGTGGAGGTTGGTCTGTCCAGGGGGCTATGCTGCTCTGGCCCAGGCTTGTCTGTGGGAGTACCGCGGTACCGTGAAGCTCACCTGGTCTGCGTCTTCCCAAGCCATCTGGGCTCCAGCGACTGGCGGCCCAGGGGCCCTCCTCGTTTCTCCGTTTATCGTGAAGTGGAGATTTTCTGCACCAGTTGGAGGTGTGGAGGGGGTCAAAGTTATGCCTCTTCTCAGTGATTATGCTTGCAAAGTGTGTCTCCAGCGTCTCTCCAAGATTTCACTATAGGAGGCTCGCTTTCTACTTCCTCCCTCTAGCCGCTATCTTGGAATCCTCTCAAAAGATATCTTTGTCTTATGGCTTGAGATGATCTTTTGTTTGCTTGCTTGCTTGCTTGTTTTTCTGAGGCAGGGTCTCCCTGTGTATGTAGTTCAGGCTGTCCTGGAATTAATGATCATTCTCCCTCAGCCTCTCTAGTACTGACATTACCAGTAGGTACCATGCCTGTCTGGCTTAAGTTGTTTTTGATCAATATCTTCTCTCATCTTTAATTTTATGCCCCTCTGTCTTTTTACTGTGTGCTTTTAGAATTTTCTTTATCATGGGTTTTCCACAGTTTGGTTATGATGTGCCTCTTCTCTTCAGTGCTGGAGATCAAACCATGCTAAGGCAAGTGCTCTACCACTGAGCTACAAACCAGATATGACTTGAGTTTGTGTGTTTCATATTCTTTCTATTTGGGATTCACTGAGCTTCTGGTGTCTGTGCATTTATATTTTTAATCAAACTTGGAAATTTTTGGTCAATATTTCGTCAAATTTCCTTTCTGATCTCCCCTTATTTATTTATATATTTTTTAATTTTATTTATTAAGTTGGACTGGGTTTCAAACTCAAGGATTTAGCTCTGTTGCTTGAACCATATTTCCAGTACATTTTGCTCTGGTTATCTGGAAGTGGAATCTGGAGTGCTGCTTTTCTGGGCTGGCCTTCCAGTCTCAGTGTCTCAAGATTACAGGCATAAGTCACTGTGCCTAGCTTACCCCCTATTTTTAACTCTAGTTATATGTGTGTTAGGCCAGTTGATAACACTCCTAACTCACTGATCCTCTCCTAATGTTATAAATCTTTTTTTTCTGTGTGTTTAATTTTGGATAGCTTCTATTGCTCTGTCTTCAGGTACACTGATGTTTTCATGAATCATCTAATAGGCTCTAATAGGTTGTTAACATTATGCAGTGTATTTTCATCAGATTTTTTATCTCTATAAGTTCAATTTGTGTATTTAAAAATCTGCCATTTCTCTTTCCATCATGTTCATGTTTTTCTGTATAATTTTAAATTTATAAACTTTATCATAACAATCTTAATATTGTATTTATAAACTATCTTTCCTGGTTTATTTCTATTGACTGATTTTTCTTATTATTGTGAGTCATTTCTTCCTACTTCTTTGTATGATAACTAATTCTGTATTGGATTCCAAACTTAGTGAAAATTATGTTGTTGTAAATGGAGTGCTGAGGTTTGTTGTATTCCCTTATGCAGTTTTGGCTTTGTTTTGGGTATTGTTAAATTCTTTGGAATCAGTTTTATCTTTTTTAAGCTCATGTTTCAGCTTTGTTCAAACAGCTTTACTCTGGCCCCACTACTGACCCTTCTTAGGGTCATTAGGCTGGTTGCTGAGAGCCGAACACATTCCTAGGCCCCCATCTCTGTTTCAAGAAGATATTATTTGGATTCCAGATAAGATTTCATTTGAACAAACAGTCCTAGGGCTTTGGAAATATAAAACCATTCATTTGCAATTTGCTTGGTTGATGCAACTTGGATGTTTTTACTATTAGATAATCCCCGAGTCTGGAGCAGAAAAGAAACCATCCTCTCTTTCAAAGAATGATTCTGCTCCTTCATCTTGGCAGTGCCCTTCTGGCAGTCAGAGGCAGTTTCCAGCCCCTGAGCCCCAATGACTGTGCTGGGTCACCCTTGACAAGGGCTCCATGGCTGCACCCTTTCCATGGCTCCCACATACCTTTGTCTTGACTCCCTCTGGGGCAGCTGGCCAAGTGCAGGACACAGCAGGACCATCTATGTTCACCTATATAAGCAATTTTGCACTTACCTTTGTCACAACCATGTTACCATCACTCTGTAAAATGATCTTTGTTCAAATGTGATAACGCTATTTTCTACTTTTCTGTATAAGGTTTTGCAATTATTCACGTTAAGTCATAGCTCATTGATGTTGATGCATTAATCCCTTCCCTTGAGGTGACGATGATCTCAAAGGTCAATTCTGTCATTGTTATATTTACCTGTCCCACTGAATTTTGGATAATTGATAGCTGTGGTATTTATGCCTTTGTCTAAATTATACAAATAGTTTACATGATAGATTCCTGTGGTATACCACTGGAGACCTCCCTTCAGATTAACAATGATTTGACTTGACCCCATAGAAGCCTTCAGTGAAAATCTAGGTCCTTTGATGAGTTAATTGAAAAGATACAAATCAATTATGCTCCTGATGAACAGCTGAAAAGTCATGCCCAGACTGATTTACATTTATTGGGGCCACAATGGATATTTAAGAGGCACTTCAAGGGCTGAGTCCTAGATGAAGTATTGCGTTTGCTATGATGTTAATAACTTAGAAGTGCTGCAGAGTCTGCCCTGTCCCTCCCTTCATAAGTACCTTGTGACAAGCAGCTGTCATCAGAGAAAAGAGGTGGCCAGGAGTGAGACCTCTGGTGTCAGCATCTCTGAAAATTGCACAGAGGACATTCTGATGCCATGCACAGGCTGGCATCAAACACGGTCTGACTAGAAAATGAGGTGCTTTCACACCAGAAGCCAAGTTTCTGATTTTGCCTTTGAACTTCAAAAAAGAGAAGCTCCAACATCACTGATATCAAGGGATGAGCACTGAGACCAAAGACAGAGGCACCTGTGCCAAAATCCCAGAGAGTCTCCCCTCTCTCTCCATTTCTACCCTCCCCCTGACTGGGAGGGGCCTCCAGGGCTGGCCTGCTGCAAGGAACCAGGGAAAGATGGGAGGAGCCACTTTGGAATTTCTGTCTGTCCTATCTGCAGGGTGTTTTACTTTTCTCTCACTCTCTGCTCAGGACTTCTCCATGGGTACCCAGCCAAGTCAGGCCATGGTCTACTTTAACTTCCAAAACAGATCATCTGATTTGTAAAATAACTATTAGGTATTTATGTGTGTAAGATGTTTATATGGTTTAAATGTAAACACGACATAAAAAGTAGAGATCTCACATTCGCCTGTGCTCTCAGCCTGTCTCCTCCTGTTCCTTAACCACTTTTATTAGTACCTTGTTTATCATTCCACTATTTCTTATGTAAAACCAAGCAAATATAAATTATATATGTATATATTTCTTTTATAATACTGTCTTACAAAGGATAGCACCCTATTTTATTGTTCTGCACCTTGCTTTCCTCATTTAACAATCTGCATAGAGACTTGAAAATCTTGTCCACTTCTTTGTTCCTTTGCAGGCTACAGCCTGCTCACATGTCCTCAACAGTGGACACTTGATTTGTACAACAACCAAGGTTCAGAGTGTGCCTGGGCCACATGCCATGCCTTTGTGCACAGGCCTGTGTGTCCCCCACATCCCCAACATCATGTCACATGCTGCTTCTGGCCATCTAACCAGTGAGTATTGGTGTCTCTGAGTCGTGTGAATTTGTATCTCTCTGATGCTGAGTGAGGGTGAGGGCCATTCCTGTTTCTTTTCTGGGAACTGGCTGTTCATCAAACACCTAAGACCCAAAGCAGAAACATCAGTCTTAAAGTGAGGGCAAATACTGTTTACTTTCCTCTCTTTCCTTTTATTTTTTTTTAAAGGAAAACAGTTGTTCTGATTGCCAAAAGGCTAAGGGCTCAAGGGACACAGAAATAAACAACAAACTGGGGAGGATGTGTAGTAATTGAAAGAAGTTCCCATGCCTCAGAGGGCAGGAAGGCTCAGCCAATTAACGGGTTGGGGATAGAGCTTGGGGGCTGTGGGTATGAAAAGGCTCCCCATGACCCACCATCCTCTTTAGTCTGAGCCCTAGAGGTGTGCATGATAGGTGAGGTGACCTGTTATAACATTCAGGATCTGTCCCTCTTGCCCAAGGATCTAGTTCCTACGGATACTGTCAGCCACTCCACATGCGGAACCCTTCTCCTGCTCCCATACTCCTGCTGTTGTTTGCTGGTCTTTCGTCCTGTCCATGTTCAAACAAACTCAGCACCAGAAGGGCTCCCCTGAGGGCCCTGCAGGCAAATCCAATCTCCAGATTCAATCCAGGGCTTTCCATCAATCCAGGAAGTAGCATGTCTATCCTGCAGGGGCTCAGCTGGCCACAGCAATGGGACAGAGTGAACTCAGAGTCATGGCCACTGTGTGTCTATGGATGCTATAACAATTACCACCAACCAACTGAGCATATGTGGGCTAGGATTAAGCTGTGGGCAGGCTGGTTTCTTCTGGAAGATCCCAGGGACACTGTCCACCATCATCATCACTTAGCCCCTTTCTCACCGTCAACATTGGTGACATCATCTGTGCCCTTCTCATATCCCCTCACTCCTACACTGACCTACTTCCCATGTCAATCTTCAAGAATGCCTTTTTTCACTTGGGGTCTCAGATAACTCAGGATGGTGTCCCCATCTCAAGGTTAGCTGGTTGGCACACTTAATCCCACTTTGTCTTGTGACAAGACATGGTCACAGGCTCTAGAGGTTCAGATACCTTAAGGGCCATTATTCTGCATCTGTAGGATGTTTCTGAGCTGCACCTCACCCTGACATGGTCTCCCTGTTTTCCTCACTGTCACTGCCCAGTGATTTTCCTTTTGTTTCCCCACTTCCTCAGAATTGCCAGAATTACTTTTCCAAATCACAAAGCCCTCCTTTTCCTTCTGTCTGAGTCCGTCACTAACCATAGAGTAGTCTTATCTCTGACACGATCAGGTTTCAAGCATAGAGATGGCTCTGGGTAATTTTGCACAAGCTATTTGGACATTGCTTCAGAAAAACTCAGCATTCATGTTTATTTTGGTGACTGTCAGAAAAGACTTCCTTCTCTGCTGGACCTTGCTGTAGTATAGGGCTAGGGAGGAAAGTGGCTAGGCACCCAAAATGGACCTGGCAACATGCAAAGAGCACAGGACATCTGTTTTGCACACCACTTAACTAACTTGTAATTGGTGACATGGCGTTTGTCTATACAGAAGCCCTGTGGGGCCCAGCCATACATGACCATAGATGCTATGCCTCAGCTTGGATCTCCCAGGATTCCCTATTCAGAGACTGGAGGCCTTCTTGGGCTGTGCTCCAGCCACTTCTCTGTTGGAACCCCCATGGCTTCTCCAGAGGGAGCTAAGCTTTAGTGTGTGCAATAGGCCTGCTCATCAGGTTTCAGTCTTTGTTGTTCTGTTTCTGGGCCCAGTTGGCCTAGATCTTTAGCTGCCCTTACCATGTGTTGTGCAGCATCCTTCAGCTACTCAGGATATGGGAACATGTGCCCCTCATGTGTCTGAGGTACGTGCAGAGCAATGCTCAGCCCCTCTGGACTCTGCTCAGTTACCCCAGCCCATGGACTGCCTACTGGTCCTCCTAGCCAGTTCACAGGGCCTCCAGCTTGGTCCCAGATTGCCATCACCCCCTACATTCCCTCTCCTTTCACTGCCTTCCCCTGGGCACTTAACCAGTTATCACCACTCGGTTCTCTCCTAATACAGTTGAAAGATAGCTTCTGTCTGGGTGGCTCAGAACCTTCAGAGAGAATCAATTGCAAAGCAAACCTGCTGATATTGGCAGCCTGTTAGCCACATCTATTTATTTGTCAAAAACTTTCATTTTGAGATAATTTTAGACTTAAAAAAGCTGCAAAAATGATACAGAATTCTCATATGCTTTCTCCTTGCTTCCCCTAATGTCATCATCTTACAAGACCCTAGCTCAGCTTCCTAAACCAGAAAATTAGCATTGGTATAATACTATGACCTAGATCCAGACCTTACCCATTTTTTCCCACTGGTCCCACTACCATCCTTCTCACTGACCCCACCCTGCCCTGGTCAGGCTTCTTCAGTCTCCTCTTATCTGGACACCCACACCCCCATTCTCTCTAGCTTAAGGTCTTGTTGGCATATCTTGAATATGGGGAAGTGCCTCCAACACGTCTTGTCCCTTTATCTTAGCAAACATTCTCCTCACCAAGAGAAGGAAGGAAGCAAATGTCCTTATTCCTCAGACACACCATGCTCACGTGCTAGAATTCCTGGCCACATAGCTACTAAGTCAGGATAAGGTGGAGACCTAGGGTCCTAAGCCCATTCTAGAACCAGTGCTGCACTGGGCATACATCTGCTGATCAGGAAGTGTTGGCTGGCCAAGTTCTGTTACATAAGTCTGGAGTATGTGAGCTTGTGTGAGGCATTGTTGCAGGTGCATGGGAGCATTTATAGAAGTGAGTGAGTGAGAGTGGTATGGGGGTGAGAGGTGCATGCATATGTGTAGAGGATCCTCTATGGACAGTTATGGTAAAAGTTCTTTAACAAAATCACATTAAACCATTCAAAAGATAAGTAAAATCAAGTATCCACCTTATGACAAATACTCTGCTGATTAGACAGGATACTAAGTCCTGGAGAAACAACTATCCATGAAAGGCTCCGGTCTTCTGTGGGAGCCAATGTTCATTGGGTGGGGCAGACCCAGTGGCTCTGGGAGCCTGAAGGCCACCACGTAGGGCTTCCTAGAAGTGACCAGGGAGGGTTGAATAAGAACTGACCAGCCTGAAGAGTGGAGGAGCAAGGGTGGGAGGTGAGGGTCCCCAGCAAGGGTAGGTGAGAGAATGCATTTGGGGAACCACAAGCCAAGAAGGAACAATAACCACAGCTCCATCTGTCCAGTAACTCTGCACTAGGTCTCATAGCAAACACATCCTGCACACTTTCTCCAGCCCTTACACCAGCAAGTTGGCATGATGGTCTTCACTTCAAGAGGAGGTAAAAGTGGCCCAAAGAGCATGGTGCTTTGCCCAAGGCCACAGACCAGTAGGAAGTGGTCATGGGCTGAAGCACAAGAAAAGGGAGCCTATGCCTTTCATTTGAGGTCTCAGAGGATGGCAGGTTTGAAACCTTCCTTAGCAATGAAAGGAGGGAAATCACATGTGTAGAAAGACATCACAAAGTTCCCATGCCCAGCTTCCAGCTTCCTGTGGGCATTTCAGAAACTCAGATGGTGACTTGTCCTAGTTCTGGGTAACTTATGCAACAACTCACTGCCAGAACTCACCTCCAGGCACTCATTTGGCTGGGACACAATTACCTACCTATATGATGTGGTCATTTTGAGAATTTTAATGAAACATCTGACCTAGCTGGGAGAAAGAAAAGGGAAAGCTGAGCAACACCCAGTGTGTGCATCACACAGGAGTGATAGATGATTAGGAAAAACATTTACATGGATATCAGGAGGTATTTGAGTGGGACTGGTATAGGGACTGGAGAAACAGCTGCTTCATTAACTGCTCTTAGATCCTGCACCAAGCAGTAATCTCCATTAGGTTTCTCCACCAGAAGGATGGAACTATTGAGTAGGAATTGGCAAGGCTTGATTGGATTGTATTTAAGAAATGTATCAATCAGTAACAAAATTCCATCTTTGTCTCTGGTTTTATAGGATAATTTTTATAGGGAAAAGGAGCTCCACTCCCACTTTTAGGGATATTTTGATGGGGTCCACCTGAGTGGCCTTTCTTAGAACTGTAGTGTCCCATACATAATTGGATACCAACTCCTATATTTCCTGAACGCCTCATCTATGATTATGGGACTCAGGCTCAGCAGTATCCTCAAGCAAGTTGACTAAGTATCCCTTACTGGAGGGGTAAAGGTAATTAAGGTCTATAAGAAGTCTCATCCCAGTGGGTAGGGGGGACAGGACATTTGGGCATGATCTAAAATTAATGGGAAATTATAAATACAGGGAAGAGGAGGAGTAAAGCCCCACTCTTGAGCTCTTCACTCAACTCCCATAATAGTGCAGGTTTTGTAATCTAAGGGTTCAGATTACAGAATGCGAGAATAAACTGAAAAGACAGTGTCTCCCATATCAATAAGGATTGGGTAGTCTTGCCAGACACATTAGAGTCACCCTCAGCTTCTCTCTTCTGATGTAAATGGTCCTGAAGGGGACCACAGAGAACCCTTGTCAGCTTCAGTTGGTCATGGTCAACAGTTGCCCTTCTAGGATGCCTTCAGAGCTGAGGAAAATCCCATTTCCAACAGGACACAGCATCTTTGGTGGCTGCTATCCTCTTTGCTCCAATATCCAGACTGTAGTTAAAGCAAACCATTTTACTTGGGGTCTTTGCAGGAGTATTCCTGAGTGACTTAGAGGCAACATGTTTCCTTGGAAGGCAGTCAAAATTGGCTTGCTTTTTATCCAGCCTCTGGTCATCTCTCATCTCATGCCCTACCTCTTTCCTCCTCTGCTTGATCTCAGTTGATAAAAATAGAGAAGGGTACTGGTGAACAGATTAAGAAAATGTATTTATATTCAACACAATTTTACTCAGCCACAAAGAATGAAATTTTGTCATTCATAGGTAAATGGATGGAACTGGAGAACATCATCATAAGTGAAGTTAGGCAGGGTCAAAGGCCAAAAGCTGCATGTTCTCTCTCATTTGTGGAATATATACCAACACAATGTTGTAGTATTATGAAGCACTGGTGCAATGGGGAGATCACACAAGAGAGGGATAGGGAAGCTAAGAACTTGAATAGGGTTGATATACCTACTATACAAGAATGAATATAGAAATCTTAAACTGACTGAAACTACCATAAGAAAGGGACTAAAGCAGAATGAAGAAAATTAGAGGAGATGAACCAAGTGGGGTTATAATACATGTGAACAAGAAATATCACAAGGAAAATCCCTGTGTAGCTACTTGTATCTCAAACTAAAATATCATGTTTTTTGTTTTATCTTTTCTCTTTTTTTTCCTACAAAATCTAAGAACAGGAAGGCAGAACAAGTCCTGCCCAGGGGGGAGGGCTGGCACCAGTGAGAGGGAGGATGGGGGAGATGTTGGGGAAAGGGGATAGGAGGATGAATATTGTGCAATAAAATATGTACACATATAAGTAATGCAAAAATGATACCTGTTGAAACTACTCCAAAAATCAGGGGAGGGAAGGAGAATGGTTGAGGAGGCAAACTCTTGTATGATATATTTGATAACATTGTAAGAACCTATGTAAGAGATTCCAAGATGGCGGCTTGAGGGAGGAAGCAGAAAGCATGCCTCCTAAAGTAAAATCTTGGAGAGATGCTGGATATACACCTTACAGACAAAACCACTGAGAAGAGGCAAAACTTTGACCCTGCCACACCTCCAGCCTGCGCAGAGCATCTCCATTTAATGTGAATTAAATGGAGAAACCAGGAGGGCCCCCGGGCCGCTGCAGGATGCCGGGACCCAGACGGATTGGGAAGACGCAGACCACAAGGTGAGTTAAGTGGCACGGGGCACTCCCACATACAACCCTGGGCCAGATCAGCATAGCCCCCTGGACAGACCGACCCCCACCCAAGGAAAAAAAGAGAAACTGAGTAATAAGCAATAACAACAATAAAGACACGTAGCAAAGAGGGTGGGGCACCCTGAACGCCAAAGGTGGGAAGGGGAATCCTTCATAGAACTGTAAATAAACAAGCTGAGCCAGAGAAGGCAGGAGCAGTGGCACACACCCAGCAACCAGGAGTGGGAAAGCTTGTAAAAGTGGCAGTGGGAGGAAAACTCCACAGGAGAGGGGGAAGACCCACTTCCCACGTAAGCTGTAAATAAACACACCGGCCTGAGAAAGCTGGTGGAGTGTCACCTCCCCCAGTGTGCTTGGAAAGGGGAAAGCTTGTAGCAGAAGCTCGTGCACAGGAGAACTCTGAGAAAACAAAGCCTGTGGGGCCAGATGAGTGCTAAGCTCACCCCTGAGATCTGCATAAATAAAGCCTCCAGCAACAGCAGGTTGACAGCAGCGGGCAGGCAAGCCACAGCTGCAGATAGCCATTCACAGAACTGTCTCCAGACTCTTTTTTTTTCTTTTCTCTCTCCCTACCTTTGATGAGACAACAACTGAGCTACGCCTGCATGCTGAAAACCTTACTGAAACTGTATTGCATTTGAACTTGGGACACTTTGTGGGGTTTTTTTTTGTTTTGTTTGTTTTGTTTTATTTTATTTTTCCCCTTCGATGAGACAACTACAGAACAACATCTGAGGCACCATCTCCAGGATTGGAGGCTGAGGGACGAACACCAAAAGAGCGTTTGAACTTGGAGATTTATTTTTTTATTTAAAAAAATTTTATATATATATATTTTTTCATTTATTTGTTTTATTTTTATTTTTATTTTTATTTTTTATTTTCAATCCTCCTCTCTATCTCTAATGCCTTTTCAGCTTACAGTTGAGTAGTACACTGTCTCTCCCTGTTTATATCTTTGAAACTTTTTTATTTGTTTCTTTGTTTTGTTTTTTTTCTACTTATTTGTTTTTCCCTTTTCCTATAACTTCTTTGCTTTCCATCCCCTCTACCCTTCCATTCTAAATATCACTAGTGCTATCATTACAAGCCAGAAAATACTTAATTGCACACAGTACAGGGACAATAATAACACCAAGGGCAATGACGGGAAGACAGAAAAAACAGGGAAACCAGCTTCCCCACAGCAAAATCTTAGTACAGAAACCAGAGGGAAATGAAGAAAACAGATACTCAGATCCAGACTCCAACAAAATGAAGATAAACTATGCCAAAGAACCCAATGAAGCCCACAAGAATAATCTAAAAGAAGAAATACTACAGGTACTCAATGAGAATTTTATAGAGATGATACTGGATATGGCCAACCAAAGTGTACAGGAGACACTCAAGAAATTCCAAGACAACAAAAATAGAGAATTTGAAGAAGCAAAAGAAGAAATAAAGGAAACCATAAAAGCACTATTTAAGCACCAAAGTGAAATGAAGAACACAATTAATAAAGAGATAAATGAACTCAGGATAAAAACAGACAACATTAAAGAGGAAACGACCCAGGATATGGAAAACCTCAGAAAAAAATGAAACAGAATTGCAAAACAAAACAGAAGGCCAATCCAGCAGAATAGAACAAACAGAAGACAGAATCTCAGAACTCAAAGATGAAATGGTAATTAAAGAAAAAACCAAAGAACTATTAAACAACTCAAGACCTGTGAAAAGAAAATGCAAGAACTCATCGAGTCCATCAAAAGACCAAACTGAGAATCATGGGCATCAAAGAAGGAGAAGAGGTGCAAGCACAGCAACTAAGAGATAGCATAGATAAATGGGACTTCATAAAACTAAAAAGTTTCTGCTCATCAAAAGAAATGGTCTCTAAACTGAAGAGAACACCCACAGAGTGGGAGAAAATATTTGCCAGCTACTCATCAGACAAAGGACTGATAACCAGAATATATAGGGAACTTAAAACACTAAATTCTCCCAAAACCAATGAACCAACAAAGAAATGGGCAAGTGAACTAAACAGAACTTTCTCAAAAGAAGAAATTCAAATGGCCAAAAACACATGAAAAAATGCTCACCATCTCTAGCCATTAAGGAAATGCAAATTAAAACCACACTAAGATTCCACCTCACCCCTGTTAGAATAGCCATCATTAGCAACACCACCAACAACAGGTGTTGGCGAGGATTCGGGGGGAAAAAGGAACCCTCTTACACTGTTGGTGGGAATGTAAACTAGTAAAACCACTCTGGAAAAAAATGTGGAGGCTACTTAAAAAGCTAGACATTGATATACCATTTGATCTAGCAATACCCCTCTGGGGATATACCCAAAAGACTGTGACACAGGTTTCTCCAGAGGCACCTGCACACCCATGTTTATTGCAGCACTATTCACAATAGCCAAGTTATGGAAACAGCCAAGATGCCCCACTACTGATGAATGGATTAAGAAAATGTGGTATCTATACACAATGGAATTTTATGCAGCCATGAAGAAGAATGAAATATCATTTGCTGGTAAATGGATGGAATTGGAGAACATCATTCTGAGTGAGGTCAGCCTGGTCCAAAAGACCAAAACTCGTATGTTCTCCCTCATATGTGGACATTAGATCAAGAGCAAACACAACAAGGGGATTGGACTTTGAGCATGTGATAAAAGCAAGAGCACACAAGGGAGATAGGAGGATAGGTAAGACACCTAAAAAATTAGTTAGCATTTGTTGCCCTTAATGCAGAGAAACTAAAGCAGATACCTTAAAAGCAACTGAGGCCAATAGGAAAAGGGGACCGGGAACTAGAGAAAAGGTTAGATCAAGAAGAATTAACCTAGAAGATAACACACATGCACAGGAAATCAATGTGAGTCAACTCCCTGTATAGCTGTCCTTAACTAGCAAAAACCGTTGTTCCTTATTATTGCTTATACTCTCTCTTCAACAAAATTAGAGATAAAGGCAAAATAGTTTCTGCCGGTTATGGAGGGGGTGGAGGGGAAAGGAAGGGGGTGGGGTGGGTGTTAAGGGAGGGTGTGGGGGCAGGGGGAGAAATGACCCAAGCATTGTATGCACATATGGATAAAAAAAAAGAACCTATGTAAATGCTACAATGTATCCCCACCCATCACAACAATAAAGGAAGAAAGATAGAGAAGGCTACAATTAGTAATTGAGTCTGAGGGCTTTGGGAGCCTGGCAGCAGTTTCTGTAGCTTTCTTCTGGTGTCTGGGACTGACTGTCCAATAAAATGGGTCACCAGTTTGATAAGCCCTCCTGGGGAAGTGGAGCCAGTAGTGGTATATTTTGTAATGGATACCATAGCCACCTCTGGGAGTGGGCATATGAATAGGGGAGATTGGAGTTGAAGGGGTTCAACTGGTTCAGGGATGGTGGGGATAAATGGACATACAGAGGGATGGTTGTCCCATAGTTTAGAAAGGAACCACTTCAGGTGACTGCATATGTGGTAGCACTGAACCCATGGTGAGGGAGTTTTGAGTGAGGCTCAGGACCTATAAGGGCTGTAAAGATAAATTGTATTTTCCTAGGGAGCATTGACAGCATAAGTCAGTTTTGGCCCTCAAGGCCATAAAGACCTGGACATATGGCACTTCAAACCACTGCTCTGCTTTTTGCAGAAATTAGCTAGTTGCAGGATATTATTGTAATTTAAAAACCCATTTTCAGGCCACATTTCTCCAACCTCCAATTTGTACTAGGGCCAAACTACATTAAAGATATGGAGTAGACAAGCTACATTAAAGATATGAATTAGAGCTTTTTTCCTGAGGGTGTCTACATGCAGGTATCTGCTTTCAGTGTTTGAGAGTACATTCCAGAGGGAAGTCCATCAGGATTGACTTGGAAGCCCCCATGGTCTGTAAGAGACAAAAGGGAGAGAGTACACCTAGGTTAGGGTGACTTACTCTTCCTAAAGGAATCTGGAATACTAAGGGAGAGCATCCTGAAGACAGCCTAGCCTCTTTGTTACTAAGGAGGGAATTACCCTCCTGAGCAGACACCCTGTCAACCCCTACATCCCAGGATGTTCTTTTTCTGGACTGGCATCAGCTGCCCTGGGGCTCAGAACCTTCTTAAGTTTATCCAAGGCTCATGACCAACCAATGACAATCTTAGAGTATCAAGGATGAAGTCCCTTAGATTCTGTATCCTGTCTTGTTCTAAGATTCCGTTCTCCTCTTTGGAGGCTCATTTCTGCCAACTAAAAACATGCTAGTGTTACTAGGGAAGGAGCTTGACCCTTGAGAGCTCTGTTTATCATTCCTAAGTAGACCTAACTTCCTGAGGTTTACTGTCATTCTAAATCAAGCAAATTGGGGTGGTGCCACATTTCTGTATCTGATAGCAAGAGGTCAGGTGATATAGGAGATAAGACCATTTGATCCTCTCATCGTAAGATGGTTGGAACAAAACATTTAAATACTCAGCACAAATCAAATTTTGCCCTTCAGGGAAATGCCTGCTACTGCATGACAAAAAATTACACAATCCCCTCTCTCACCACCATGGAAACAGGGTGGTAAAATAGGTATGAGACAAACTAGCTGATGCAAGACAAGGTGGATTGAAATCCAAAAGAAAGAATTAAAGAAGCAGGAAACAAGTAAGACCAAATTGGCAAAAACCTAAAGAGTACAGGCCACAGGGATTGTGTGGATGATTTTCACTGTCCCGACATCATTGTACTGAGATTGACTCATGGTGAGCAGGAAGGCCTAATACCCTCTTTCTTGCTTATCCTGTCATTGGAGTTTTCAAGCAGCAAGCTTCCTAAAGACATTTAAGTGTCCATAGCATGTGGTTGTTTAATTTGATCTCAGGAAAAAGAGACAAGCAACAGCTGGGTTCCAGTGGCTCACACCTATAATCTGAGCTACTTGGGAGGCTGAGATCAGGAGGATCAAAGTTCAAGGCCAGCCTACACAAATAGTTCACAAGACCCCATCTCCAAAATAAGCAAAGCAAAATGGACTGAAGGTGTCATTCAAGTGTGAAGCCCTGGCAAAACTGGAGAATGTCCTACTGGAATCAAAGGAGGAAAGTTACTTGCTTCTGGGTGGGGATCTCTTGGACCCTCCTGGCTTAGTTTGCCAAGAGATGTTACTGGATACAAGTCACCAGGACAGAGCCAGCAGATTCTTGGTCTCTTCAGAGAAAGAATTCAAGGACAGACATAGAGAGGACTTGAGCAGGAACAAGTTTATTAGTGCAAAGTAAAGTGAAAGTATACTCTCAAGCATGGCAGAGGAGGCATATAAAGCTTCTGAGAGTCCCAAGACCTCAAGCTTTTATTGGGTTGTATGGGAATGGGAGATGGTCATTCCTAGAAATCAGGTTATGTGTCATTAACTCCTCCCAAATGTTGGGAAAGTTTTTTGGCCTTGGATAGTCAGATGAGGACTGTCATTTTTCTAGAGCTTGTGTGGGATGTGGGTCAGCAAGACCCTGCTGTATGTCACAAGTCGTTCCATTAACATCAGTGGACCAGGATGCTATTTTTAAAAATCAACATCTTAGTCCTCATTTTCAGGCATCAGTTTTCCTAATTCCCTACCTAACTTCTATGTCCATGAGGTGCTGTAGGCAGGATCAGGGGAAATGTGAAGGTGGAGATACATTGTGCTTTCAGCCACAAGAGCCTGTGGGATGATCAAAGCACACTAAGTGGAGGCCAGTCACATCATTCTCCTGTAGAGTCCTACCTGGGGGATGTCTTTGAATCTTCACAGCTGCCTCCAACTCAGGACCTCAGCTCATTATTTTCCCTATCATGTGCCTGTCTTGTCAGGAGAGGATAAGGTCCAGTTACTTTACCTTGCCATCTCAAGAGGGCATTTCTCAGGGTTCACCAGATCCAGTTTGGGAGGCTGCAAATGTAACCAGTGACTGAGGCCAGCACTGAGGTGGAGAGGGCCAACTAGCAAAGAAAGACCCTGGGCAGTCCATTCAGTCACTGAACGGCATTAGAACTGTCCAGGCAGGAAGATCCAAATGCCATACTATGGCATTCCCACCTCACCATGATGCCTAGAGTTTGGAAAGGAAGGCCAGGCTCACTCAGGTGATGTGGCACTTACTGTCTCCAGTCCCACAGGGACACAGACCAGGCCATGTACAAGTAGCCTCCCCTGGTATATGCTATGGACATACACACCGTCCCTTTAATTTATCTTATTTGGTAGATATAAATAGACCTCTTACTCTAACCTTTCAACTATGATTCCTTAATCCTATAGCGTGACCTCTGAAGTAGAGATCTGGGGAATTCCCATGACACATGAGCCACTGAGGAACAGAGCTCTTGTACCTGGCTTGACTCCCATAGCTAATTTCATTGTGCTGTCCTCAGCCCTTACCCACCCCTCCCAGTCTCTGGTTCCCAAGTTGCCTGGGTGCAGACCCACAGGGCCAGTGATCATCCATGCAGCCACTTGTGATTGACACCTCAGGGCTTGGAGGCATGGACTACACCTGCAGCCTTAGATTTCCTCATCTCAGACTTTTCTATTTGTGGCTCAGAGCCTGCTTTTCTGTTCTAATTGCAGTGGATCCCACTTCCCCACATCCATGAATAGCTGTGGAAAGCAGCCCTGCCCATGCTGCTGCTTGCAGCACAGCTGCCACTTGCACAGGTGGGCTGTGTACAGACCTCACACTGCAGAGTCTTCAGATGCCCTCCATGCACATCTGCCTAGTCTCACCTGTGTGGTTCACCTTCCTGTTCTCAACTGCTTGCCCCCACTTGGGACTCGGTGGGCTTCTATGTCTTCACATTTCGTGTGAGGTTAGGAGCCTAGTGTTCCAGGAGCTGTGATTTTAGATTCAAATAAAGCAACACAAATACTTCAGAGGTGCAGCCATGGATCAAAATATGCCCAGGATCCATACATCCCTCCTTCCTGTCTTCCTCCCTCCCTCCCTCCCTCCCTTCTTCCCTCCCTCCCTTCTTTCCTTCCCTTCCATCCCCTCTTTCCTTCCTTCCTTCCTTTCTCTCTTTTTTTGTTTTAGTTTTATTTGGCAGGTCTACCATTTGAACCATGCCCCAGTCTACAAAACAAACTAAAGTTTGTTTTTCAGATAGGTCTGGCTAACATTTCCTAGGCTAGCCTCAAATTCACAGTTCTCCTACTTCCACCTCCTGAGTAGCTGGGATTACAGGCATGACCCCATGCCCAGCATGCCTAGGACTTTCTCATAGAATTTGCTAACTCAGAACACAAGATAGAGGTCCCTACCTTGTTTTTATTATTGAGATTTGTGACTTAGCCCCTGTTGATTTTCAGTCATTTCTGAAAATAAATCCAACCTCAAAGGACAAAGAATGACTAGCATTGAAGAAATTTCTAAATGACCTAGAGGCAGAGAGGCTAAAAGCCAAAGAGTTCCAGGACTAGGCAGCATAGCTGGTATCCCTGAAGGACACTAAGAGTCACTTTCACACATGCCCACCCTGTTTGGCACTAGATTGTTCCAACTCTGACTCAGTGAAGTTCAGCCTTACAACCACATTGAAATGGGGTGAAGCCAAGATATCTGACTTAGTCATATAACACTTCATAACAAGTCACCCCAGAATTCAGTGGCTGAAAATATCCACCATTTGTCTGCTCAGGAGTCTGAAGTTTGGGCTGGTCTCGGTGGCATGTTCTGCTGCTGGCCCCTAAGTCACAGTTGCAGGGCTTCAAAACTGGGTAGACTTGGTCCAACAGCAGGTACTTGTCAGCTGGGATGCATGACCCCAGCAGGCTTACTCACAAGGTAGCAGCAGCATGAGAGGACGCTCATGCAGTATAAGCACTTTTTAACCCTTGCCTGTGTGGCATTTGCTGAGGCCTCTCAGGCAAGCTCTAAGCTGCAGAGTGAAGGTCCACCCAGGGTAGAGTGACAGGGGGTGGACAGCTGTTCCTGGGAAGAGGAATAATGTTCCTACACCATAGCTGCCTGTATCAAGTGAACAGCACTGCCTGTTGCTTGTGGTCACTGCCAGGCTTCTCACGTGAGAATCCTCTCTCCAGCTAACCCTCTGCAATGAGGTCCCTGGAAGAGAGTGGGTGGCTACCTGCCACTGAACTTTCTTGTTGACCATGAACTTTTTATGTGAATGACAGAGACAAGGACAGAGGGTTTCTGAGCAGGCAGGTCTAGTTGGCCACATATTACCATCCCATGAGGAAAAGAGGCCTTTTACTTTTGAAATTAGTAGTACAAGTCAGCTAAATACCTGAGATACCTACGTGGAATGAAAACAGGATGTAGCTATCCTACGTACAACCAAAAAGGAAATACTCTCTTCCACAGAATATTGTTTTCTATCCCTCTGTGTTGCCTTTTTTTTCAATGGGAATTGTGGTTTTGGGAATTTCAACTTTCAGAATGTCCACAAAGGTGGACATTTCAACTTTCATTCCACGTAGGTGGAATTAAAACCTAGACACCTGCAAAAGCACTATTCTGGGTGTGTCTGTGATGGTGTTTCCAGAAATCAGTGTGTGAGTCAGAGTGTACTGGGTGGGGAAGATTACAGAATTTTCAAAACAGCAGTCCCACACAGAAAATAGATATGCAGAGAGCTGGGCCCTTCAAGGATAAAAGAGCATTCTTCCTAACATAAGACCTCAAAGTTAATGACATGAAAGTTGGCCAGTTCTTATGGACCACTTCTGTGCAATTGCACGACCTATCCCTATAACACAGTTTTTTATATGTAAAATTTTCTTTTTAAATTTTTCTTTTTAAACTCTTTTAAATTCCCAACTTTTTTTTTTTTAACAATTCACTATGTAATGCATGCCATCTTTTCATCATTTTTAATACTGGAGGAACAAATTGTGCAAAGACTCATAGAGAATTTTATTTGTTTTATATATTTTTTTCAAATTTGACTGCACTACAGTGCATTATCATAATGTTGACTTGTGTGTAAACATTGTATAAAAACAAAACTTCTTCAATAAATGAAAAGATGTCCCTTTGCATATTTGCATTTGTGAAAGATAAAATGTCTTCAGACCTTGGCTCTTTGTTACCTACTGAGATTTTTAATCAATCTTGTCAGACAGCTTTGCTGTCAGTCACAGTATTTTGAGATTATTTACATGATTATTGCTTGTTTCATTGTGTAAAGTAGCTTATGAAGTTTTTGTATATTTCTCAAATCCTCTTTTAAAAATGTAAATAAATGTCTTTTAAAGCATTTTTATTTTTTCTAGAATTTTAGAGATTTTTATTTTTGTGGAATTTTATACTTCAGGGATTTTGTTCCACCAAGGTTTCAACATTCAGGTCTCTGGTGTTCAGGATTGTATTTTGGGGGTGGTGGGGAGGGTGGGGGGTGGATTATGGTCCAAACCTCATTTCCACAAATCACAGAAGAGTTAAGCAATTTCCAATGGCTGGGCATTTAGGTTACTTTCCCCTTCTTCAATGTCATGGTTAACACTTATGCAAATATCCTTTTTTGTTCTCCTCTATTTCCTTGGTTAGATTCTTCAAAGAGCCAAAGAGTATGAGCATCTCCAGTCTTCCAGTACATTTTACCCAACCCTAAAGCCACCCTTGAAGAGCTCTGAAATTCACCTGTCTGCAGAGCTCCTGAGATGTCCCCAGGCAGCCTGTAGGTGTGCAGATATTAAATAAGCAAAGGTTCTAACGGAGTAGATAAGTTACAATGGGAGATGCTTCCTGATGTGGACACATTTTTGCACCTTCTAGCACTTACTGTAAAGTGGGCTATCGGACTGGAGGTGTGGCTCAAGCAGTAGAGCACCTGCTTTGCAAGCACCAAAGCCTGAGTTCAAACCCAGTCTCACCAAAAAAATAAAAAATAAAATAAAGTGGGCTATCTACAATTAATAAATGGAATTTAAATTTCCTCAATTCTGTCTACATGCATATTTATTTGCAAGCACACCTTATCTCCAACATTCTCATCTAAGCAAGTCTTACAGCTACGTGGGAGCTGTCCCCAGTCATGTCCCACTGACCACCCACCAAACTGCTGTTCCCTGATACGAAGACAGAGAGTTCCTAAGCTTAGGAGCATCCTACAGTCAACTGGAGCTTGCAGAAAACACTGATGCTGGGCCTGGTCCTTGGCCCACTGGACAGAAACCTTGGATGCATGTATTTTTTTTCTCAAAGTTGTAAACTTACAACTGGGTTGAGAACCACATCACAGACCACTGAGGAAGCAAAGATGCCCCACAAAATGCACTTCCTAACTGTTCACTGGTCTCAGTTGTTATAGGTTCTTTCAGCAATTTCTTTCTTCAAAGTCTGAAGAGCATTTCTTTCAAAACTTTAAATGTTGCAAAGCAAAATGCTGCCATTGATGAGTGACGACTGTCCCACCTAAGCAGTTGCCAAGTTGATAGCTGTCACCAGAACTGTGGTCAGTCTAGGATCTCGAGGATCAACAGGCAGAGTGGTAGCTGTGATTGTCTCCTTCCTCTGTCCCTTAGAAAAGTAATCCTCAAAGACTTGGCTTCAATTAACATGTGCTGTAACAGCTTCTAATAAAAGACAGATATAATGAGCTGACTGTAAATCTGTAATTAGAGTTTCAAAAGCAGCAGGGGACCCTAAAGACATAGTTGTTGCCTGGGTCTGCTCAAGGGACCTTTCTGTTGGGAAGGATGTTTCCAGGTGATGCTTCCAGCCAGGAATTCCTCTTGATTATCCAAAATATCAGGTTTCAAGTAAAAAAGATAGAAATAAATAAATAAAACAAAGTTGAACAGTACTAACAGACTTCTTTGGAAGAGTTAGTTTATTGGGCAGTAAGCAGACACCAGTTGCCAGCCCCACTGTGGTCTGTTTCAGCGTGCAGTAGTCCTGGCTCTAGTTGCTAAGAGAGGTTGCTCCATGTCTTGCAAGGCAGCCTGTACCCAGCTGCACCAAGCTTCTGGAATAGTTGAGGAAACCATGGATTTCCACACCAGGTTCTCAGCCTCCTTCTGCAGAGAGTGTCAACCGATGAATGTTACTTGTGCACCACCACACTCAGCACAGCCCTCGATATGGCCACTCCTCTTGTCCCTTTCTGTCTTAACTGAAGGTCCCTTTCCTGCATGAAAAAGTGAACATCACTTGCCTCCTCTGTGGCATCTCTAACATGAGAGCTCTTATCCTCCACTCGCTTTTCTCATCTTTTTGCTCTAAACTCAGTTCCCTTAAGAACTTTTCATTTTGAGATAATTGTGGATTCACATGCATTTGAAGAAATAAATATAGAGAGATCCTTTGTACACGTAACCAAGTTTCCCCCAATGGTAACAACTTGCGGAACCACACACTGCATAGGCTCACAGGAAATTGGCTGTAGAGCAATCTATTGGCCTTATTAGGGTATTATGCTTCATTTGAACATGAATCTGGTGCTGGGCAATATTACCATATATGTAGTTGAATTTATTTTTAATATGCACATCTTTATAAAAATGGATATAAATATGACATTTTCATGCCCCAAGGGATGCTGGAGACTGGCGTGATCTTTTGTTGAGAGGGCCAACCTCAAGGTCATCTGTGTATGAATGGCTCTTTATGCCTGGGCCACTCTTTTCCCAGTGGGAGAACAATGTATGAGTCAGTGATCCTGGAAATGCAAGTTTGGATGAATTGTGCAGTAATAGGTATGCACTGGAACCCGAAACGCTTTCTGTGAAAATGCAGTTTTGAAAATTCAAGAAAAATTCAGTTGGAAAGTTTGAATCAGTATCTATTTATTTTTTCTACAGTTTCACTGACTAATGTCCATCAGAAACAACAACGTGATGGTTCTTAAGGCAGGGGGTCCTCTGTTAGAGTTACCAGACTGTTGATGCACCTAAGATGCACCTTAGACTGCTTGCGGACCTAATAATGTAGGCTCTGGAGTGTGTGGGGCCTAAGTTGGGCTGATAATTGGCTTTGCAACCTGAGGGGGAGTTACCTAACCTCCCTGAATCTCTGCTTTCCCATCTGTAAAATGGTCATGACAATCCTTATGTGCAGAATGCTTGTAAACTTAAATGAGGTAATCGGGTAGTGCACTTAGCATAGTGTTTAATCAACATAGCTAACGCCATGTGAAAAGCTGACAAAGACAGGGGCCACTGCTCCACCCGACTGCTGTTTAGCAAGCAAACAGCTTATCTCTAAGCCTTAGACATAGATTCATGCTATATAACTCAAAACTTCTAACCCAGCATACCCATTTACAGGAGCCATGAAAGCAGACCGTGACATTGCCAGGCTCCAATCATATGCAGGAGGGAAGTGGGGAACCCAGTGAGTTTGGCAGCGCTGCTTTGGGTGATTGGGGTCTCTAGGGCTTAGAGGGCTGCTCCCACAACCCTCAGCTAGGGAAGATCCCCAAATCCTAATTAGTCCATTCAGCCAGATGTGTTAGTGCTGAATGCTAATCATTAAATGGGCCATTAGGACAAAGAACCTGTGCTCTGGGTGGCAGTGCTTCTACAGCCATGGCCAGTTTGGGATGCTGGAGATCTGATGAGGGGACCAATGGTCTCTTCTGAGTTCCTCAGTGGGAAAGTAGCCCCAGATCAGGGGCCCAGGATGGATAGAAAGAGGGAACGGGTGGTGTATATGCTGTGAATGTGTTCACAGTAGCTGTGAACAGTGCCTGGCCATGACAAAATGATCTCAAGTTTTCCCTCTTCCCACCTTGGCACTGAGCTAACCCTCCAGGGAGGACATGCTGGCTCTGTCCCCTCTCAGCATCCTAAGTTGGTTCTCTTCTCTCAGTCATAGCCTGTAGTCCCTCTCCAGCTTACATTAAGATCTACTGAGGTGGGCCAGGTGGTACACACCTGTTATCCTAGCACTTAGGAAGTGAAGGCAGGAGGATCAAGGTCAGCCTGGGCTATACAGAGAGAACCTGTCTTAAAAAAAAGAAATCTACTGAGACTGTGGTCTGAAGTCATGACAGTTTTGTCGTGCTCCCTGTTCCTGGACACTAGGTGTCACAGACTTTCAATTAATGCTGTTTTCTGAAGCTTAGAGAACACTTCTCACCTCATGCCAATACGTTCACATTGAGCCTGACAAGTTCAGATCTGGATCTGGATCCAGATCCTGACCTGCAAATGAGGCAATCCTCATGTCCAGTGGGCTTGTTTGCGGCAATATAGTCAGACGAGAAACCAAGCGACACTTGGAGGAGTGGAGAACTCAGATTTTATTTCATGCCAGTGGGCTCAGACGCGTACTGTGTCTGAGCACTGAACAAAGGATTCACAGGATATGTAAAAGGCAGTGCAGGGCATCAGGTTACAAAGAATGTGCTCTCCCATCAATTAGGAGCTAGTAGTAAGTTAGAGACCTAAGGTTCTTTAGATAAGAACAGCAGGGGAGTCCTGCTTTGGAAAGTTTACTTACAAGTGGAGACAAAGGAAGGCGGGGCCTGGGGTAGGGGATAATGTGCATGGGAATGCATGCTCAGATGCCCAAAGGAGTCAAACTGTCAACTTTGCAAATATAATAAAATGGCAAGAAAAACTCTAAAGTCCAGTGGTCCCATAGTAGAAATGAAAAGCAAAGAATACTCTAGTCTGGGCTGTTGGCCACACACAGGCCACTGTGGGTTATTGCAGCTTGTAGTTCAACTGGGAGAGGGAAGGAGTTTGGCTTGGAGGTAAGGAAGGGTGTGTGTGGGGGGAACGCCCACCTTGTCGCCTTAAGACAAAGGATGGCCCTGTGACCTGTACCTTCCCAGCAGCTGCCTGCAGGGCCTGATCATAGACTAGTCTTTTTACATACAAAATGCCCTGTACTCAGCCATTACAATGCCTTGGTGTTTGCCTCTGAGGAGGTCTGAGATGTTTACCAGTCATAATTTACCAGAATTAATGGTGGTGGGGACAAAGGAGTAGCACTGCTGGGGACCCACACCCCCCAGGATACATTCCTGGCAGCCATTGGTCTGTATGTTGTAGTGAGACTTTCTGACTCCAAAGCAGAAATGCCATACTCAAGTTATGAATCATAAGGTTCTAGGGACAGCCAACCCAACACATGGGAATTCCCAGGGAGTTACATAAACTGGGAATCTGGATGGGGTTTAAGTTTCAAACAAATCTCACTGCTGTGAGAACATTTGATGGAGGAGACAGAAACTGGGCTTGCTGCCTTTGTGTCCATTTTAAGGCCTTTTCTCTCCCAAGTTCCAGATGGAGAGGAAAACTGACATGGAGCTATGGACTCACTAGGAGGAGAAGGCCCATGGGCCCAGGAAGCTGCCTGGCTTCCAGAAAGGTCTCTTGCTTTTCCAGAATTTGCTAATTTGCTAGCATCAAGGCATCCTGTGTTCCTCCAAGGGTAGCTGTGGTTGCTCTGGGGCCTTGGCACCCTGTGGATATTGAGGTCACTAGTCTGAGGGGGTTGTGGCCACAGGATGTGGCTGTGATGAGGTCTTAGTCAGCTGTGGTGCCCACGACCCTGTGCTCCTGGCCATGTTCTTTGTAGCCACAGGCTAGCCCAGGGGGAGGAAGGGGCAGAGGCTACAGCCTCCAGGGTGCCCTTCTTTTCCTTCCTCCTTCATTGCCTCCTCCCATTATGCCTTATCCATACAGATATGCTAGGAGGAGGGAGAAGGATTTGTGTTTGTATGTGTGTGCTACAGATTGTGTGTGTGTGTGTGTGTGTGTGTGTTTGAGTATATGCATGTGTGTGGGTGCATATGCTCTGTGTACATTAGTTAGGTGTGACTAATCAGGCCTGGATGCTGAGATTATTATGTCTTGCTTGCTGTGCAGGGGCTTTTTGCAGAGGGACACAACCCCAGCAACCAGGAGCAGGAAGGAGGCTAGAAGGCAAGCCAATGAAGGAGGATGAGGCGGCACTGAAGGGATGTCCCAGAACTGCCAGAGAAAGGGGCTCCACCTACTGACTCCTTCAGGGCCCTGCACACCCAGCATCACGCAGATGAAAGTGCTGTGTGGGCTCCTGTGGGCTTTCCTCATTGAGATGAATAAGAAGTCCCAGGACACATGTGTGCCACCAAGGCCAGGGGCCATCAGGAGACTCCCATGTTAAGGTGGACCTGAAGGATGCTGGCTCAGGAGGAGGGGAAGAAGAGGGAGTATGGTTAGGAGGTGTGGGTCTCTGTGCCCTCTGAATGGAGGTCCTCTGAGGGATAGAAGCCTCTCAGGAGCCTGAGTCCAGGAGAGTATCCCAAGGGTACTGCAGGGAGCCTGCCTGCCTGCCTGGCTTTCACTCTTTCTCACTCAACCACTAGGTCAAACCCATCTCTGTATCAACTCCAGCCAAGGAGTTTCAAGAAGGACTTAGCATAGAGGGAAAGGAAACAGCAGAAGATGAGGCCAGGGCTTAATAAAGAGATAAAGGATGTACTGGATGTGGCCTAGGTACCTCTAACATTACTCAGAAAAGTAAAGACATGGCAGGGCAGAAAGGACTAAGGAACTGGGGATGGCAGAAGGACCCAGGGCACATGCAACTCACCCAGTCAGCTGGTTGGTGCTGTAGTTTGTCTCAAGAGAGAGGCCAAGATGAAGAAGCCTGTGAGTCCTTCAACCCTAGGAGCATTTCAGACATAAGAACAACAAGGCCACACACAGGGAGAGGGCCAGAGGGCCAGGGGTAGGGTGCACCCCAGGAGGAAGAAGAGGGTCAGGGTAGATCATAGGCCAGAACTAGGCAAGAGATTTTCCAAAATGCCAGGTGCCTCACTAGCCCGCTGAGGCAGAGAAAATGAATGAGGGCACATAAAGCCTATTTAGATGTTAGACGGAAGTTGCCCCACCAGTCCCCAGAGAGCAACAAAGAAACCTTACCACTGTGCTGGGTGGGGCTCGTGTTTGGCCAGGATGATGGCTGGCACCCACCTCAACTTTTGCCTGCAGAAGAAGCAGAAGGGCCTTGACTTTTCTCATGAGAGTGAGTGGTCAGGGTCAGATGGTGGTGAACCCTGGTTAGGGACATGTTTGGCAGCAGTGGGGCCAACATGGCCATGGGCAGTGGTTCCTGAATTTAGCTCGAGGTCAGTGACAATGCTGCCTGGAATAGGTCTCTGAGGACTTAGACCTTGTCCCATCCATCAGTGACACCTTCCGGAGCCAGCAGGGTCCTCAGGAGCTCTGGGAGGAACACCTGTCTTGTGTCTGATGACGTAGTGTTCACAATACCTCCAGTGTGGAAACAGGTAAGGGCCTGAGTTCCAGCCTCTGATTTTCTGGCGAGTCCCAGGCTGTGCTGGCAGGCACCTCCCTGCCTGCACAACACTGGGGAGAGCATAGGGGATGCAGACAGAGGTGGTGAAGAAAGGGAATTTTCCACAGTGCTGAGTTCACCCACCTGGACTCCAGGAGCCCTAACCTGGGCCTGCAGGGTGTGTCCTCCCCAGGATGCTGGGGAGGGGCTGCCCTGATGCCACCCTGGCCTCACTACTCTCAGGTCACCTCCTCCTTTGAGATTCCTCACTGGGGATGGGGGTGGGCATCAGGATGCAGGGAGGATGTGATTATGGTATAGCGTTAAAAAAGAATCCACCATAATAGAGTGTTGTGACTTCTCAATGAGAAAAAATCTGCCCATTTTTAGTGGGTTTACCATAAGTAGCATTTTTTCAGCTATAGAGAGTTGAGGTGATCAGATTTCTCAATACATGGCATGTTG
This sequence comes from Castor canadensis, assembly GCF_047511655.1. Lineage (NCBI taxonomy): Eukaryota > Metazoa > Chordata > Mammalia > Rodentia > Castoridae > Castor > Castor canadensis. The sequence goes on along the minus strand of NC_133397.1, from coordinate 97,305,021 downwards.
TCATGCCAAAATTTACTTGCATTTAATTAAATTTCATTATTTTTCATCCTTAAAAAAAAAGCAAGGTGTCAATCATGACAACCAAATGTTCACTTGAGTTCTTATGAATGTGGACTTGAAAATGGAGTTTCAAAATTCTTGATTTTTATGAAAGTGCAGAAAATATTTTAAAAAGAAAAGAAAAAGAAGAGAATTTAACAGCAGAGGAGGCAGTTCTGGACCTGGCCTCATCCAGGGTCTTGGAGCCAACTGTAGGCAAATGTGGGTTGGACTCTGCCCCAGACACCTGTTCCTCCCATCTCCTGTGGGCCCACTGTGTGTCACATCACTGTCACTGCAGTGGTGACAGTGGCTGGCCTTTGCTCATTACTGCTTTGGTCTAGATGGCTGCAAGGATACCACCCATCAAGGCCACCAAATGCCTGACCACAGGCACACCTACAAAGGGGTAAACTTTGTTTTGTTTTCAACCAGACTACGTGGCCATCCATGTGGCCTACTAGGCCACCCAGAGCCCTGCCATCAGAGGCCATAGAGAACCCACTGTGGCTACAGTTTGAAGCAGATTCAAGGAGCACTGTCACTGTGCACAGGAAGTCAGGTGGGGACAAAGTATCAACAGGTCACTCAGGCATGCTGAGAACTGGATTTGGGGTTAGAAATGCGACCTTTAGCACCAACCTGCTAGGGCTGGAATGCCAGGTGCACCCTCAATTGGCTATCTTCTGAAATAAGTTGGTTAGCTGCTCTTTACCTCAGTTTTCCCATCTGTGAAGTGGGCATGATCACAGTGCTTGCCAATACTAAAAGTGAGACAGTGCCTGTAGTATTAAGCATGGGTCAGGCACAGGGTTAAGTGAATAATGCATACTTAGTACACATTTGTTGTCATCTTGGTCTCTGCAGAGCTCATAGGAAGACCCAGGCCTCAGAAGGAGCCACTGCAGTCAGCCTCTTGATCTCAGACCTCCCCTCTCCAGGACTGAGAGGGAACAGTATGGCATTGTGGGACTTTGTTGTGGCAGCACAAGGAGATAAGGATGGGTGCTGTAGGTTTGCTCACAGATAGGATTTCGGGAGAAATGTAAGCCCATGGGGTTGTCTGCCTGGACCCATCTTAGTGATGCTGGTACCAGGCCCAGAGAGGAAAGAACTGCTGAATGAACCAGGCAAAGGGGGGAGGGAGCGAGTCCAGGCCTGAGGTGACCTTGACAGACAGGCTACTTCTCTGCATTACTCCTGGCAGGAACATGCTCATTGCTGAGCCCTGAGGAGCTCCTGCCTGGAGTCTCCAGGCAGCAAGTGGTTCGGAGGTTGTCCTTGAGAGCCACACTCCTCTGGGCTCCAAAGCCTTCACTTCGCAGCACTCCTCCCCAGCCGCCCTGGCTGCAGCAGGGCTCCACCCTGCTTCCCTGTCTCTGAGCACCCGACACTGCTCACTGAGAACAAGGGACGAATGGAGGAGGCTGCACCCGCGGGGCAGCTGTGGGTGGGCGTATTCAACATCTCTTTCTGGCTATATCCAGACTCTACTCTGCCTTCACCTTTCAGAACATTAATGAACGTGTCCTCCACACCGAGGCTTCGCGCTCCACGTTTATAAGTACGTCCAACCCTGTTGATATTTGCTCTGAGACTTATTAGATCCAGTTCTCACGTCTCATTTTCCTATCTATGATATTCGCAACTCCCTGATAGCCATCTGCTGGCACACTGCTGAGGCATTTCTGGGGCAGTATTGAAGGGCAGCCCGTCCTGTAGAATGGGTGCTGGCTGTTTTTGCACGCTCAGTTGAAATGTCCTCCCTTTTTTTGCTAATACTTTCAGTCCTGTGGAATGGGTAAACTGATACCTTAGACTTAGCTGCCTGTCCTCTGTCCATAGCAACTGACACAAGGAGGGCAGCATGGGCCCAAACTAGCCTGTGACAGTCAATGCAAGGATTCTGGCTGAGACCAGTGAGAAAGATCAACTCTGTGTATGGCTGCACTGACGGCTAAGATGTTAGGATGTTGTTCTAACTCTGACAGTGACCAGGTGGCTATAATGCAGGCAGAGCCCGCTGAGAAAAGAAACTTGAGGAAAGACAGCAAAAGCACGTGGTATTCAGAATGTCTTATGAGTGCCTTAATCCAGCTCTGCTTGGAGCCAAATGGACCTAAACCAGTGTTTCCTAGTGGAATCACTCTCGGCATTTTGGGAGGACCTTCTCGTCTGTTAAGGGCGACTCTATGCAATATAAGATGTTCAGCCCCAGTTCCCACCAGCATACTGGAGTGTCCCATCAATGGAACACCAGGCCTTCCCTCCAATAATTTCCACATATGTAGTTGGCTGGTCATGGCTTTTTAGTTACTTAAGCCAAGAAGTTTCCCATCTTGGCATTTTGAAATGAAGGATCCCAGAAAAAAACATCACCCTAACACCACTTCCTTGTGAATCTGGTGGTCATGGTATAACCCATCAGAGTGCAGGCCTTCATCTGAGGAAGACTCAATGGAGGCCATAGCATGGCCAATACAGGTGCCGGTGGACATGGACAAAAGATCAATTGCCCAATGCTGGCTCCAAAGAACAGCACAGATAGGGCAGGGGTCTGAGTGGCATGGCCAGCTTCCAACCTTGGGTATGGCAAATACCTGCATCAGGGCCTGCCCTTCCAGGACTCAGATGTGTCCCTGATGGTCAGCAGAATGTGTTCTTCTTTGGAAGTTATGAGAACCCCACCTGAAGGGTAACATGAACTAGAAATGAGAAGGGGAACTCCAACAGACTTAAAATCTGCAAGATTCCCAGGAAAGACATCTGGGTCTCTGATGCTAAGCTGAGGACCAATGCTGGCTGGGAAAGGGCACTCAGGGCCTCTCCTTCCCGCCTTGAGCACTGCCGGCTTCCAGAGAGATGCTATTTCTCACCTTGACATGATGGCCTCAGGAAGGGGAGAGGCCTTCCGACCTTCCTCTCTTTTCTCTCACCTTCATCTGGCCCAGGCTGTTCTCCTTTGGGTGTGGCTCAGAGTGGGCTGCTTCCCCACCAGTCACTATGGAACTGTGCACAAGTTTCTCTTGACATTCCTATCCTACCTTGATTCTCTATGGATAATAGCCAAACACTGAGACTGAGTCAGAGCTCTACCTTGCATGTGGCAAACACTGTGCTGCCTCGATTTCTCCAAAACAATACAATGGTAGTACCCATCACATTAAGAGGATTAATGCTGACAGCAGAGTGTTAGCTGCTATAACCAACACTTAAGTATTTCTGCTGTGTCCAAGAAAAAGCCAGAGTGGAAATTAGAAGTTCCGGCTCTGCCACTCAATTCAGAGCTGAAAACAGAACTTCTCAAGATTGTAATTTCTTCATCTCTAAAATAAGGATTATATAAGAAACACACTTCAAGGACCTGTGGTAAGGATTAAATAAGATAACGTATATAAAAACATTATGTACATTATGCAAATAAAAGATTTTGAAGACAGGCATAGTGGTACATGCCTATGATCCCAACTACTCAGGAGGCAGAGGTAGACCATGAAATTGAGGCTAACCCAGCAAAGTTAGTGAGACCCTATCTTGAAGACAAAATATAAGCAAAAGAGTGGGGCGTGGCTCAAGTGGTAGAGCAATTGCCTACCATGTGGGGGGTCTTGGGTTCAATCTCCAGTACTGCAATAAATAAACAATTAAATAAAATATTCTGAATGGGTGCTCCTCGATTTATGATGGAATTACATTCCAGTAAACCAATCGTAAGTTGAAAATATCATAAATCATGCACAGACCCTACTGCACAACCCAGCTCAGCAGCATAGCATACTGCAGAGAACTGGTTGTTTACTTTTGTGATCATGGAACTGTCAGCTGCAACTCAGTGCTGCTGCCCAGCATCAAGATAGAGAATGGGACTGTATTGCTAGCTCTGGAAAAGATACAAATTAAGTTTTTGAAGTCATGGTTTTATGCACTGCTTTCATATCACCATAAAGTTGCAAAGCCATAAGCTGTCATTAAGTTAGGTACCATCTGTAAGTTCCCCTTCCCTCTATTTGAAAAGCCCCCAAGGCCTAGCCTGCCTGCAGCCCTTGAGGCACAGGGCTCAGTGGGATTGGCTCCCTCTTCCAGGAATCTTCCCAAGACTCTTTAGGCATCTCTGAGGTTAACCACCTCATACCATAGCCAACTGTGCATTGTCTTCATAGCTCTGCTGAAGTTGGTGGCTCTCACTGTTTATTGCTCAACTGTAGCACCTAGTGTAGCTCTTCATGATAAGGGATAGGTGCAAATGAAGGGCTGGGCTATGGAGCCTCTCCTGGGAAAAAAATCCCAATGTTTCCCAAATTCACACACAACCATGTCAGGGGATGAGAGGCAGGGCTGCTGTCTCCTTTCAAAATCCATAGGGAATAAGCCTGGACTACAGGCCCCACTTAATGATGGATGATGAGATGTCTCTGCTACTGAATGGTTGAGCTGACCTAACATTTTTCTCTCTGAAGCTGTTAAATTAACAAAGGCTACGAGGTCCTGTTTGCTCAGTGAGCATGGAGTCAGAACCTTGGGAGTGGGGTATGCAATTTGAGTGAAAATGGCAGCAGGCCCTGTGAGGTTTTCATATCTTTGTCTGGTGAACGGCTTTCGTGGCTGCCAGGCACCCTTTCCAGTTGGATTGTGACAAAAACTGACTACGTTTCCTCTGGGCCTCTTCGCTACATTTTCATATGCCTGGCACTGGCATTACACACGCGGGGAGCATTGTGCTGAGACTTCACAAAGACCGTGATGCCACTGCCGACAGGAATTTTTCAATTCAACTACAATCTACAGGACTGCTGACATCTGTGCAGTCCATTCTTCTCTGACACATTGTCATGCAGTACATGGGAGTGGTTCTACTGAGTTCCAGAGGTAAGGACCCAGCATTTTGAGGTCTACCCGGAGTCAGGTAAATGGGCTCACAGCAGTCCACTGAGCCATGACCTGGGCTAGTTGTAATCGCCTTACCTCATTACTCAGCTAGCAGATAGGACGATGGTACCCTCCACACAGACCTCATGCCTCCTCGCTGCACCACCTCTCCACACAAGTTCACTTAAGTTTTACAGAAAGGAAAAATGACTGTTTGCTAAAAATCCTTTCAGCTCAAATAATGTACATGGGTGTACATATAAGCTAATGGGGCAATAAAAGCTTCTTTCAGGAAACGTGGTGGCCACAACATGCTGGTGGCCAGCCCTTGCCAGTTGTCAGTCTGTCTAACATGGGACAGACATACCTTTCTGGAGGCCCCTCCTGTACCTCCATCCTGTGCTGCAGAGAACAGCCCCCAATGGCTGCAGCAACTGAAGACCAGAGAGACAAGAGCAAGGTCAGCAGTAATGCTCATCTCAGAGTCCATACCAGGTATTTTTGGTTGACAGGGACTTCAATATGTATAAGAAAGGAGGCTGAGTCATTTTTAGAAAGTCTCCCTATATTTCCAGGAAAATAGGCAACTAAGGGGAACCAGAGACCCAAGCTGATTTCTGTGTCTGCGTCTTACTGCTGAGCAGGCAGATATCTAGTGTGTGCTGGGCGTGGTTCACAATTGATGTACTGCTGACCACAACTCCCTGGTTTCCTTGCTGGTGTAGCACAAGTGGGAGAAGAAGGTGGCAGGTGTGAGTTTTGGGGCTGCCTGTGGTCACACAGGCAGTGCCTTTCAAGTTCTGTTTAAGGCCAGGGCTAGGCCTTTCTGCTCAGGTCGCAGCTTCTGCCCAATCCCAGTGACCCCACCATCTAAACACACTGCTTCTCCACATTCATTTTTATTTAAAGACTCAAAAACATAGGCATCATAATTTGTCACCACTGTCAATTCTTCCAAAATCACACGCTGACATTGGTGTATAACAGAAATATTGTGTGTGTTTGTGTGTGGGTGTACTTGTGCAAACTTAAAAGGGTTTCCCAGTCAGTTGGCTGGTTATGGGGTGTCCATCTTGGCATTCACCCCCTGCTGCCTGCCAACCCATCTGCCCCCTTTATCCCCTTGGCTCTCTGTGGCTGGGCAGTCCCGTCTCCTTGATATCTGCTGATCTTACTAAAAAAAAAAAAAATCATCTTCCTGCCAAATGCCACTGTGAAGCTAGGAAGTGTCCACTGTGGGCCAGGATGGACTATGAAGGCTCCAGACAAGGTGTGGTGTTTCATCTCAGTAGCCACAACACATGTGTCCTTGGAGACAAGGTTTCCTGAAGGAAAGGGACCTTTGTTCTTGTTCTCATCTGTGGATTATGTGGTTGTGAAGGCTGAAGGGCCTGAATGTGTTAAAAACACTCAGATGATTCCTGGGAGCTGATCACAAACTTCCCTTGCACAGTCTTTACTCCAGGAACCCTGCCTGAGAGCACACCCTTGTGCTGGCCAGGCCTGTATCATTGTTCTCCTTCCCAGAACAGTTCCAATTCCCATTCCAGACTCTGTCAGTTCAGGGGACAGTCGATGTCTTCTAAAGACAACAAAGTTGGGAGTTTTCAGCCAGGTGGGGTGTCACCAGTTTGCTATCACTGTGAGCACCATGTGAGCAGTGGATGGGAGAGGAAAGTAGGCCCATATTAGTCTATTCTGTTACTTGAAAGCTACCTCCTTTAAGAGAAAAAGACTGTTTTTATTATCTGAAAACTGAAGTTAGGTCTGGTTCCCCTGGAAAACATGTGTTTTACCCAAGGTGTCACTATGTGCAACTGCTTGGTGACAGCACAAATTTAGATGTGTACATGATTTTTGTTGCATGGGTGAGCAAGTAATTTGGCAATGATGGTGACTAGATATCTTCTGGTTGTCACTAACCTACCATACAGGGTTCCCTCTGTTTAAGCCAGATTTTCTTTGATTCAGAACAAATTTCTCACATCCATTAAGTGTGTTATCATCTGGAGGGAGGAAAAGGGATGTTCCTGATGTGATTGCCTCATGTGGTAGCCACCTGGAAGGTACAAATAGCCAAGTCACATCCCCAAATAGGAACTCTGAAAATAAGCAGACCCCAATTCTAAGGTTTCATTCCAAGCAAGAGAATGTGTTTCTGAAATGTGTGGCATCCCTGAAAACCAGGGACACCCTCTGGTGTCTGAATAATTATCCCAAAGGCTAATTATTCAGCTTAACTTAACTCGAGTGTAGAAGGTTACAGATTGCAATTTCTGAAATGATAAAAATGTATTCCTAAGCAGTGAATCTCCGAGACAAAGTTGTTTCATGACAGGTTTTTTCAGGTCAGTTTGCTTGGGAAGAGAAAGTTGCACTAATGAAAATATATCTGTCAACCTGACTGAAGGACAGTCCCAGGATCAAGGCCACCCCTTCCTTCTCTATCCCTTCCCAGCTGCAAGTCTGCAGTGAAAAATCAGAGCCCTATTCTCATTGTGCCTCTGCTCTCTAACAGATTAGGCAGGCCTGATATGGAAACATTTATTTTTAAAATAGAAAAAAAAAAAAACCCTTTGCAAGGTGGCGATCTGTGCTGTAGTAAAAACTGCACATTTTGACAGCAAGAAATCATGTTCTGAGAACACTAATTGCACTCACTCTCTATGAAGCAATAAAAGGAAGTTTCTGCCTTGCTAGGATGCAGTTGACCTGTGTTCTTTTTACTGCCACATAAAAGGACAATTGGAGTAGCCCTCCTCAATATGTTTCTAGTTCTTGAATAATAATCATCCCTGTCTAGACAGAGCCTGGGGTTTGGTGAAGGTTTAAAGAAATTGGCTGTTTTCAACTCCCTCCAACCTACCTCAGTGGACTGCTTGTTCTCACCCCACAGAGCACTGGCCGAAAGTCTGATGCTGAGGACAGGAGCTCCTCAGCGTGCTCCAAAATTCATATATGATAAATGGAAACCCCTGCACTTTGATGTCATCTTTTTTTTTTCAAGTTCGCCCAAGTCATTGCTAATTTTACAAAAAGGCAGCACCAGATGTATGAAAAATAGGCAATGTCTGACCTATTAGAAATATATAAAGTCTAACACCTGTACATTAAAAAGATGTCATAAGAAGGAAGCAATGCAGAGTGACAGTGGTAGTGACACAAAGGTGTTGCTTATAATCCTGGCAGGAAACAAAGCCACGGGGATTTTATTCTGGTACCTAACAGGATCCCTGTAGCAGGCCTTCTGAGACTTGGGTGAGCCCCCTGGATCATAAACACCCTTTCTGAGGGGCCAGACATTAGGTGACTGAGGTATATAGAGGGGTGACACCCAGGGCAGCCAGGAAAGACACTCCTCACTGCTCTTGGCCCCACCAACCACCCCAGTCTGCATACTCCATAGTTCCCAACCTTGTGTAGGTGGCAAGTACCGCTTGGCTGCTGGATGGCACAGCTGCATGTGCCTGCGTGTGCATCTTCTCGCCTATGGTTCACTCAGAGGGCATAGACATGGCCTTGAAGTACACCCCTGGCTGTGCTCGTGAATGGGGTTTTGGATGAAGGCGTGGCCACACCCCAATCCCTACCCCAGTCCAAATGTCCCAGGGCCTCAGAAGCTCTCCACGAAGCTGCCTGGGAAGAGTCCCGTGCGGCCATTCCGCTGCAGGGTCCCCTTGTACCAGCCGTCCTCACGTTTCTTATGCACAAAGACAATGTCACCTTCCTTCAGCTCGATCTCCGCCTCACTCTGCGGAGGGTAGGAGACCACCACACGGTACCTGGGGGGACAGACAGCACAGTGCATGAACCCTGGGACAGGCTGAACTTCCTCATTCTCTGCAGCCTGCCTGCTGGCTGGACTGAACCCTATTCACTCCTTTTCTTCTTCCTCCCCTTCATTAAGTTCTTGAGATTTGGGGTTACCTTCCCCACTTTACAACATTTATATTAATCTTCATTTAAAAATTTCCCCAAACTCTTTTTCATTTGCTATTTAAAAAACTTTAGAAGAAATTTCTCTTTTCCCTTTTAGTCACAGATCTAAAACACCACAGGAATGCTTCTTTTTTAGCCCCCCAGACACCCACATGGGCCCGTCTACTTCATATCCTCCATCCTGCCCATCCTTGGGATGCTGCTTCAGTCCCAGGATACAGGTTGGGAACTCAGGTTGTCTCTTTTTGGCTTTGTGGCCCTGGGAGCATGCTCTGAGTGTCAGTTTCTTTATCTGAAAAGTCAAGCTTTCTCCTGTACCACTACCTCTCTCAAGTGAGCCCCATGTGGGCTGTGAAAGGTGCTTGTCTTGGTCAAATGGTAATTATTTTAAAATGTGCTCCTAAATCATAAGATGTGCAGCTTCAGCTTCATTTTTCCAACATCTCATTTCTATAAGATTTGGACACCACCTATAGTTTTCAAGACTTCCTTTACGTCCCTGTTTTCAGAACAGTATGACATGCCCTCTGCCTGTTGTGCACCTGGAGGGCATGCTGCAGGCTGGAGCTCTGACCAGGTACAGCTTTAAGGACCCTCTGGGCTGGAGCAGGTACCCCTGGGATGTGACACCAGGGTTTGAACCTCTGGTTGGCACCTTGCCAAGGCCCCAGAGCTTCTGGGTTTGCACAGGTCAGGCCCAAAAAGCACTTATCTTTGACAATATTCTCTTCTTCACTTAACTGCAGTCAAGGTCCTCTAAGCCTCTTCCCTATCAGGCCTCACTTTGATCTATAAAGACTTTTGGTCTATAAACACTAACACAGTTTCTAACAGCTGAAGGCTGAATCTTAGCCCCCCTCAGTGTCCTTGCCTGAGAAACCTCAAAGTTGCCAGGAGAATTTTCTGTTTATTTCAGGAACACTTGAGGGCAGGGTCTGTCTCAGCCTCCATGGAGGGCAGGACCCAATTTGACACCAATTATCAACCCAAATGGGTTTCACATAGACCAATATCCCTGCCCCACTTTCTGCAAATTTTAACTGTCTACTCTCCAGGGTCCCCTTCCCCCTACTCCTCCTTGCTCCCTTGAAAATGCCCAGTTACTTGTGTATGAACCAGAGTTCAGTTCATGCTGGACACTTTCCTACTGCAAAAGTGTATTATATTACTGACTGCAATCTGTCCAAGGAAGCAGAACAAGGTTACAGGGCAGCTGTGCTCCCTGAGGAGCTTTCTTCTCAAATACTGCAGGGCCAACCAGTGCCTCCCCTGGGCTCTACTTCAGCCAGCTCAATAGGAACACTTGTCTGCACCCCTAGCCTGCCCTCTGAAGGAAATCCAGAGGGCATGTGTCCTGATAACTGACTGGCACTGCACAATTGTGCAGCAAGAGCTGAGAGGAGACCACCCCTTGGGGGCAGCGGGGCCTCCCAGTCCAAAGTCCAGATCCTAAATGCTATATGTAGGTTTCGTGTCAGACAGGATATAGCCATTCTCTCTTCCTGAAAGTGGCAAGCTGAAAACTATTCCAGACACCAATTTTGTTGAGGTGGCCATGTCAGTCATCCAGGCTGGCATGGAGGGTCCTTAATACTTGTGCCCCTGTGATATCTTCAATGACACTGGAGCTGCCTGAGTGGGGGTAAACCCAGGATGCCCTCTGCACATTGCCCAGTGAACTCTGCATGGGTATCACTGTGGGCTCCTCCCAGTCCTAGTAGTTATCCCAGAAGGGCTTGCTGTCTTTTGCATGCTTAGTAGCATATATCCCCTCTCAGCACCACATATATGAGAAAAAGGAACTGGCAGATCCTTGGCCTCCTCTGCTCAGAATACTCCAGAGCCTCCCATTTCTCACAGTAGAAGGCCAAGTTGACAAAGGACTTCTTGGTCCTATCCCCCTTGTGCAATTGTGCCATTTTATATTCTCCCACCAACTCTCTCATTCATGGATGACCCAGTCCACAGAAGCCATAGGTCATCTTGTTCCCCACCTGTCTGCCCATCCACCCTCTCCTGAGGGCCATGGCAGATACTGAAAGTTGAAGAGTCCATGGGGGTTTCTCAGGTAGAGCAGTTCATCCATAGCCTGCTCCCATCAACAGAAAACAGCTACCTGATGCTCCAGAGCTAAGGCCTGCATCTGCATCCCCACTCTCTGGGATCTGCCTCACCCATCATATCCTAGACCCTCAAAATCCTGCTTCTGGACCCAGCTCCTCTTGCACACCCAAAGAGCCTCTGAATCCTTGATTTATAAAGATTTGGCACCATCCCTGGCCCTCTCAGGCCTCCTGGCTCTTTCTGAAGAAACCCCCTTTAAGGATGTGAAGATTCCTGACAGTTGGCATCTGGCTGGAGGAAAGGGGGATCAGAGGGCAAAAACATGACTTTACATGCTCATTCTCTGAGGTTCTCAGCCTGGACTAGGGGATGAATGGGGAAGCCCTCTTGTGCCCTTAGGGCAAACTGAGCTAGAGGAGAGGCACAAAGAAGACCTAGACTCAGTCATGGGGAGCTCACAGATCATGGCCCATGGCCCCACCTTGCTTCATGCAGGTGAGAGCTGGAGGAAGGGTGCTTCTGAGGTTGATCTGGTGGGTGTGCAGGACTACTATGCCCAAGGAATCAGGGATAGCCAGGTCCAGAGAACCAGCACTGAGGACTGGCCAAGGCCAAGTGCCTTGGAATGGCTATGGGTGTAGAAGAGCTAGGTATGTTCTGATAATCAATCCAAAGGCAAACCAGAAGCTGGCTGTCAGGGAATGAGGGAGGAAAGGAACCAGGGTGCCTTGCCAGTCTCCTCCTGGCCCAGTGTCTCTGCAAAGTCTGCCTGCTGTCCCCTCCTTGAGGAAAGACAGATGGCTGCTGAGACACAGCCTGTGGTCTATGAAATTAGAGAGCCTGCACACAAACTGCACTTTTCACACCCCTCTGGTACTGAGGCTATATGTGTCCAAGGAGTAGTGTCCCCCCTACCTGTGGCTTCCTGCCATTCTCCACTCCATGTCTGAATACCTGCTCATTCTCTGTCTTTTCCATAGAAAGAAAGGTAAAGGGTGAGATGATTTTTCAGACTTCTGAGTGCCAGTTTTGGCTTTTGCCTCAATTGCCAGATGTGAAACAAACAAGCAGCTTTAAAAATGTAATTTGTTGGAAAGAAGTAATTTAATGCTTCTGAGCAATTCGATGATTTAATGAGCCCAGATGGATGTGAACCGAATTTATGTAAGACAAGCATTTAATGTTTCTGACAAGATCATTCCAAGCTTCTGAGCCATTCACTCTGCTACACGAACATAATTGATACTCTCTGTTATAGACACAAAGGGCTGTGTGAGCAGTTGAGGCTGATAGCTACTCCAATGTGATCATGGCTTCATAAATCCATGAGAGACTCTGCCTGCTGAGTATAAATTAGGTTATGCTATCTACAGCAAATATTCATGTATAGGTCATAAGGAATCCAAGTGGTCAAAATCAGAATGAACTCTTACTGCTATTGAAATTAGTTCTGTGTAGGAGTTTAGAGTGTCCTGGCTTCATCTGGTACCTCATCAGGTATTATTATCCCCATTTTATGTGAGATCTGGGGCTCAAAGAAGTCAGGAAACTTGTTTGGGATGAAATGGTAGGCAGGTGGCAAATGTGTCTGTTCAAAGCCATTGTGCACCATTGCTGAGGTACTGGAGATCTCAGCAGGCTGGTGGAGGGGAGTTTGGTACAAGGTGGCCTTTCTACTGCATTTACTTTAACAGGGTTGAGAACAACTGGTCCCTGAACTGGTGGCATGTGGTGATTACAGAGCAAATTAGAAATGACAAGACTACATCTATACACTGGACACTACGCATCAACACATGCACAGATGCTCACTCCTCAGCTTACAATGGGGTTACTCCCCAATAAATCCATCATAAATTAAAAATATTGTAAGTAAAAAATGCATTTGATATATCTAACCTACAGAACATCACAGACAGCCTAATCTACCTGTAGGTAGCCTACAGTTGAGTAAACTCATCTAACACAAAGCCGGTGAAGTGTTGAGTATCTCATGCAATTGACTGGAAACTGCACTGAAAGTGAAAAACAGCACCATCGTAAAGTCAAAAGTTGAACCATATAAGGCAGTTACCATTTGTACTAATTGCCCAGTACTTCTGTAACCAATGCCCACAAACTTAGTGGCATCGTACCACACCAGTCTGATCTTATGGTTCTGAAGACAGAAACACAAGTCTCACTGGGCCAAAATCAAGGTGTCTGCAGGTTTGGTTCATTTTGGAGGCTCTAGTGGAGAAACTACTTCTTGCCTCTTCCAGTTTCTAGAAATTGTCCCATCCTTTCTCTGGAGGCCTCTTCTTCTTCCTCAAAGACAACAGGTTGAATCTTCTCATTACAATGCAGGCTTCTCTTCTGCCTTCTACTCATAAGGACACAGATCCCACCTGGAGAACCCAGGACTATCTCCCTATCTTAGAGTCATGTGACTACAAACCTTAATTTCTCTTAATTCCATAGAAGGTAACAAAATCATGGCATTAAGGGATTATGCTATAGACATCTTTGGAGGCCATTATTCTGACAACATAATGAGTCAAAGCAAAAGTTGAAATCCTAACAAAGACAACTCACAGGCCAGCAAGAATTAAGAATGAACTAACCAGTATATAGAACCCATGGAGAAAAAGACTGGGACAGTCAAAAGTGAGGGAGGAGGCAGTATTGGGGCATCATCATCACTATTACATGAGTGATGACATATATATTTTCATATAGATCACACAAAACTATTGGGTGTTTATTGCACACTCACAATTTTTAGGTGTTAATAATATTACTAATATTATACCAACCAGGCAGGTATTATCTCCATTTTATGTAAGTGGGAACTGGGACTCAAAGAAGGAAACTTCTTCCAGATGAAACAGTTGGTGGGTGACAGGTGTGTCTGCTTTCTCAAAGCTGCTATGCACCTTGTTGAGGTACTGGAGATCTTACCAGGATGGTGGAGGGGTCTGGCCTGCACCAGTCCTGTCCAGGGTTGGTATAGCCCTACTGGGAAGATGGGGCAGTAGACAGTTTTATCCCAATGCTATTTGACATTTACATCCCATACCTACACTTCTATTATGATATCTCCAAGTAACTTTCAGGACTTTGGTTCCCCATGCACATTGTCCACAAGGAAGGAGTATGCTCAGATGGTCTGAAGGTTAAGACCCCTTGGAAGAGACTGGTAACTGGCCCTGTGGCTTTACACATTAGCCTGTGGGCCTGGCGCATCTGTGAGACAGTCCTACTGGCAGCCAATTAATAGGAAAGGGCTACTGAGTTGTGAGCCTGCAGGCCTGACCAGACTGACCTGGGGGAGTTGCCCAGGTATGATCCCTTGAATGGCTTCCCTCAGGGCTCCCTCTGCGGTACCCTGAATCTAAGCTTCCTTTCTTTGAGAGCACTGAGGAAAGCATACCCAGATCCTCCAGAGAGAAACGGTTGAGACCCTGCGGAGTCTGCATATAGGAGTTTCCCAAGAGATGCAGGTAGCATGTTTTCTTGAGCCCAGCCCTTACTTCCTCAACTTTGTGAGATGTACACATCCGTTCTGACTGCCTTGTGCTGCTCTCCTGCCCATATTCCAACCTTTGAAACCACACATGGGCCTTGCATGCCTCAGGCCCTCCATGAAAGTGGGCACAAGAGCCAGGGTGCAGGGAATCCATGAGGAAGGACACTTGTGGCCACATCCCTGCTGTCCCTCTTCACAGAAAGTAGCAAAGTGAGTGTTCCTTACAGTGTGCAGGGCCAGAATCCAAGTGTCTTCTGTACCAGCACTGTCATGGCTTGAGGAGCCACCAATTCCATGGTCACCTCAGTCCCAACCTGCTGAGCGCCTCAGACACCTGGTGATCTGTGACTTCCAAGCTGAAGGGATTTGTCAGTAGTTTGGTATCAGCCTGCATTTTACAAATGTTTCTTTTTAATGAGCACACAGAGTGCTTAGGGACAAGGAGGGTGCCAAGACTCTCTGTGCACAATAACTCCCTGATTAGATGCAATATTTTGAGAATCGCAGTGGTTCTCTGAATTTGCTAATCAGAGACTCCCTTGATTTTTTTTTTTTAAAGAAGAGAGTCTTTCATAACCACTTACTGAGGTTGTAAATCATGACTTAAAGTTAGTGGTCTGGGGAGCAGGAATCCCAGGGAAGACATAAGAGCAGCTGTGAAAGATCTAGAAGCCTGTAATTCTCTGGAGCCAGCATACCAATTCTGTTGCTCAGGACAATGGACCACAACCCATGTTCAGAAATTGCTGGCAGCTGGTGTTGGCCCCATGAAGGGAGAGATGTTCTGAACCAGAGGAGCTGCCCCAAACTGGAAGAGGCATTTTTGGGAGGGAAAGTGAAGGAGTTGGGGAGAGGGGAGAGAGAGAAAATGGGAACACATGTATATGTGAAAGTATAGTGTGTTGTGTGCATGTGTGGGGGTGCACACAACACACTATTTGTGTTTGTGATTGAGTATGGTGCATTTGTGTGGTATGTGGATGTGTGTATGTGTTAGTATGCTGTATGCTGTATGCTGGTGTGTAGAGTGTGTTTGCTGTGTGTCTTCGTTATGTGTGTTTGCATGATGTATGTGGTGTCTGTACAGTGTATGTGGTGTATATTGTTCATATGGTGCATTTTATGGTATGGTGTCAGTGTGATCCAAGTCACCTAAGGGTCTGAGGACTCGTGAGGAAGGCACATGATGTCATGCCTGGCAGGGCACACACCCACGCATTGGACAATGAGGGCTGCTGGGCTTTGAATGATTTGGAAATGAATGCTGACACCTCCCCGGGCTGGTGGGCAGAGTGGGAAGTCCCACTCTGTTCTCAAGCTGGAGACTGTGGTCCCTTTGTAGCCTTGTGAGCTTAGGCTCTGTGGTCAGAAAGCCCTCAGTTAAATATCTTGTTCACCTATTACCCGCTGTGTAACAGTGAGCAGGTTTCTTAGCTTTTTATGAAACCTCAGTTTCTTCATCTAGAAATGGGGATGCTGAACTCAAAGGGTTCATAAACAGGATTAAATGGGATAATGCACTTAATCCACTCATGAGAAGCTGTGTGCAAAGCCTCGCTGTCCTGGGGTTGATGGCTGGAACCTATTCCTAGCACAACTGTTCTCAGAATGCTGCACAGAATACTCAGTAGATGTGAGCCACTTGTACTCTAACTGTGGTGTAAAGACAGACTTGAATTTTAACTGGTCACCAGAAATCAGTAACTGCAGCTAATGCTCTTCCTCCAGGGCCCTCCAGAGACTGGTTCTCCTCATGCTGTCCCCAGATCTCAATACCACCCTATGTAGCACTCAAATGCACCATCTAGAATTGTAGCTTGTGTGATCTAAGACCTAAGAAGGTTGGTACATGTTGAGACAGTTAAAAAAGAAATCCAAAAAGATTTCACAACATAAAAATAGTTATATGACACCTAAATTTCAGTGTCCCTACATAGAGCTTTCTGAAAACTCAGGCCTTTTGTGTACATTTGATCTATGGCAGCCTTCCCACTACACAGGCAGAGCTGATACATTGCCACGGATGTCGTATGGCCCACAACACAGCAATATTCACTATCCTGTCCTTGACAGAAAATGTGTACAACCTCCAATCTAGATAATCAAGATGGAACCTCACCAAGTAAGTAACCTTGCCTGAGCAGGGCTCTGGGAGCAGTGCTCTCAGAGGTTAGCAGGTGCTCAGGCTGCAGACTGGCATGCTGACTGGCTGAAAGGATTTGAGCAGAAATGCCAGGATTTCTTTCTCAGGAGACTATTCATGTTTTATTATTTAAACAATATTTTAATGTCCAGGAACTGAGCAAGGACAGTATCTTTCTGCCATTTCTCCACCATGCCTTTCAGCCTTTATCTGAGAGATCTTATTTTATTTTATTTTTGAGACAGGTTCTTGTAATATAGTCCAGGGTGGCCTCAAACTCAAGATTCTATTGGCTCACCTTCCTAAGTGCTGGGATTACAGCTGTGAGCCACCATGTTTGGCTTCTGAAAGTGCTTTTAGGACATAAACTCGAATGGGCAGATTCATCCAGCAAAATCAAAGGCCCTGGCCACCTGTGAACTCAGGCACCCAGGGCCCCCACAGGCTGCCATCTCATGGCTCAGTTTCCAAAACTCTAACTCTAGGCTGAACTATATGATATTGTTGGTTTGAGTCAAAAATGGTTGAATATTGGCAGATTTGAATAGTTCAACCAATAGACTATAACCTGGAAGCTACCTTTGGGGTAATGTTTTATAATTAAGATGTCATAGCACCCTCAGGGTCAAAAAATAACTGCTCTCTGAGTGAGGCACATAGATCCATGGGGGACTCCCTGCAAGAGTCCAGTCCAGGATTCCCCAGGTTGAGAAGCACAGTGCCCTCACTATTTGTTCTCAGAACCACATTGGTTCAGATAAATTTCCTGATGAGTTCCTTACAGTTACAAACTTAGAAACCAGGGGGACTGGAACCACAAAATATGCTCCAGGTCCTCACTCATTGTATTTGATGCGTACCACCCAAGCTCAGGAGCCAAGTGGAGCTATATAAAGAGGAATGTCTGGCAAACTTGACCCTCAGGGAAACTCTGTTATCCTGTTCCCCCAAGGGGACTCCACACCTCAGGGGCTGCCTGAGGCTGCAGGGATGCAAGCCCACACTCCCCCTTACCTCTCTCTAGGCAACGGCTTGGGCTCGGGGCGGATGGCAGCCATGCAAAGAGGTGCTTGGCGGGAAGGGGACAAAGAGAAGTTCAGATCCAAAGAGCCTGCCTTTCTGTGCAGTGGCTCCAGCCCCATAGCCCCCTGCATCTCACTCTCTATGGGGCAGGAGCCTGCCCTGCCAAGGATGGACAGCGGAGACACTTCGGGGCCCATGGCGCCCTGGAGGGAGGAATCCATGGCCACCTGGGAGTCGTGGGTTGGAGAGATGGACGGTGGGGAGCGTGACTTCTTCTTGGTGGATGCCCCAGCTAGAAGTTTCAGCAGCCCACTCTTCTTCTCTTTCTGGAGAGACACAAAGGTTGAAACCAAGTGGGTTAATGCTTCTCAGAAGAATACCATCCTATTTAGAACTTTAAAGATATTTCTGCAAAGCTGGTCAGAGGAAGAAAACAAAGCTGAGACTGAAGCCTTATTTCCCTTCCTTTCTTGAAACCTGGCAGGAGTATACCAAACCTTCAGGAGTATACCCTGAATCACTGGGGCAGGCCACCAGGGCCTTTCCCTC
Organism: Castor canadensis; assembly: GCF_047511655.1. Taxonomy (NCBI): domain Eukaryota; kingdom Metazoa; phylum Chordata; class Mammalia; order Rodentia; family Castoridae; genus Castor; species Castor canadensis. Next base: position 97,286,890 of record NC_133397.1, on the reverse strand, counting down.
CGTGAAGAATGATACACAATACAAAACTCTCTATCACAGGGCCCACCAGCCTGGCAACTTCACAGTCTGTTTCAAAAGAGCCTGCAGTCAACACATTTTCTCCTATACAATGAAAGACACTGTTTCTGGTAGGGCTTTGCATGAAGCCAGGGCCATGGGAGGGCTGGATCATTTGAGGAGATCCCCAGAGAGGCATGTCCTGCTAATGTCAAACAACTTTTTCAAAAAATGATGGGACTTGCAGCCTACATGGCCTTGGCATCCTAACATAAGATCCCTCATCCCAAGGATGCGCACATGCCTTTGGGATAGTTTAATTTGGAAACTCTAGGCAGCATTTTATGTAAATATTCCTTTGCACAAAATGACATGTGTGTGTGTGTACATCTGTGTGCTCACACTTCTGTATTTCTGGGGAACCACAGTCTGGTTGGGTGCTGATGGACTAATGGGGCACAGGCAGGAGATATGGCCAGAAACTCTAGCTATCAAGATCTGTACCTGGAAGTATTGCTCGCTCTACATGTACAGGAACATTGCCATATGAGAGAAGTGAGAGCTTACAAGTTACATCAAGAAAACACCATGTGCACACATACACATACTCTGAAACTTAGTTATACTCCACTTTAAAACAGGCACCATATGGAACACTAATATTAAAAAGAGATTTTGGGGGCAAGGGATTTGTTTCAGTGGTAAAGCACTTACCTAGCATGCATGAGGCCCTGGTTCCATCCCTAGCACCACAAACAAACAAGAGAGAGAGAGAGAGAGAGAGAGAGAGAGAGAAAGAGAGAGAGAAAAATAAAAGAAAAAGACTTTTGAAGTCTTTTCATACTGCATTTACCACCAGAAAATTATAAGGCATACAAATGGTAAAATAGTACTTTTGAGTATGATTAAGACAGGAGCTTCCCAAGGGACTTTTACTGTTCTGTTTTTATACTGTTAGGTAGTATAAAAACTTGGTGAAAGGAAAAAAAATTAAAGCTTAAATGAAGATTCACTGCAGCTAAAGTTCAATCAGAAGTTATGGGAAATTCTCTGAAATTATGAGGAACAAAAGGAAAAGAATTTGATTATTAGAAAGTAACATTAAAATTTTCAGGGACACTGTGCATTTCTGGAGTTGCTACCTTCCCTTTTTTTTTTTTGAGGAGATCTTGCTATGTAGCCTAGTCTGGCCTAGAACTTGCAATCCTTAAGTTTGCCTTATCTGAGCACATACCTAACACTGGGCCAGATACATATAGTTGAAAGTAGGGAGAAACAGACTCACTTTGCAAAGCTTAGTCTTGATAACTCAGGAGACCCTCAATCTGCAGGATCCCAAACTGAATACACTAGGTGATAGTCATATATGCTTTTTCTAATACTGGAAGAGAGGCTGAAAACTTCTTAGTTTTGAGGATAAAGAACCAAATACAATCACACATTTTCACTCTGCTAGGTGCACACAAAGACATTTTCATGAGCTGAGATTGGGGAGTGTTTACAGGTTAAAGATCAGGTCACATGCCGACCCTGGTGACCTGGGAACACTTTCAGCCTTGCAGGGAAATACAGAAACAGATTATCCATACTGCGGATTCTGGTTCCTGGGATGGGCAGGAGGCGAGGCAGTATTTTAGTTTTGTTGTGCACATTGTCTTATTTGACTTATTACATTGAACATGTTTCTTTTAATTTAACATGCGAAACATTAAAGAGGGAAAAGTTGCAACCTGCTGCTTTGAACAGGATGGTAATAGGCATGACGAACCAGAAGAATTTTTGCTCTTGATTAGCTTATAAAGCAAGAGCTGACCCCATAGAATGGGCAGCTGACAGAGGCGGGGAAGGCTACAGCATGGGCTGGTGTGGAGATAATGAAGAGGGTGGACTGATGGGTGACACAGTTCAGGGGAAGGGTCAGAGGTGTGGAAGGAGAGGATCTAGCAAAAAGCAGGTGGCAGCCATTGTGTGGGGCCTTCCCAGTGAGATGCGGAAGCAAATGTTGGGACACCTGTGACTCCTAAAAGGCTGACCAAAGCATTGCAGTACATGTGGAGGCATTGAGATGGAGGAGGGAAAGAGTGTGGGGGAATTGATGTGGCCTGGAGGTGCTTCTGAGGAACTCAGCATGGGATGGCAGGGCAGCTGATGAGGACAGTCAGCCATAGGAAGCTTAGAGGGAAAATGGCAAGGAGAGGGCAGGTAAAGGGACATAGAAACATGGAGCTGAGCTGAGTGGCAGCCATAAAAATGCCAACATAGCTGGCATTGATTGGCATAAGGATAGCCAAACTCTATCCCGTCACCCTCTAGCAGTCTATTGGATAATCTCAGTGTTTTGGCTGACTTTGCAGACAGAATGATAAGAATGGAAAATGAGTTTATAAAGAGGGTCAGGCAATTCACAGAGCTCATCCTAATCTGTGAGCTATCAGGAACGATAAGTGGCATGTGGCAGAGGCCTAACAAATAGCCCAATCTCATTCCCCAACACCTATGAGAAAGACCCTAAGCTGCAAAGTTAGGAAAACTGGGCAGAGGCTGATGCACATGAACTTGGCATGACAAACAATGCTGGAGGTTTAAGAAGCCTTGAGACATTCAAAAGAAATAAACAAGGACTCAGGGAAACACGATGTCCTTATCTTTGTTGAGTCTAGTTTCAAGGCAGCAAGTTATACTTGGATGCTTTTTGATTATTTTATGTTTGGAAACCTTTCTGTTGGGGATGGGGAAAGGATAATTAAGTTATGTTCTGCTAAAATTTTAATGGAGAGCACAGCTCTGCTTTTGCTTGAAAACACACTTATTAGAAGAGTGGAGTCTGCAGGAATATAAATATGCTGTGCATGTCCAGAGATGGACAGAAGATCCACAACCAATAAAGAGAAAGAAGTTAACAAGCCAATTCAAAGAGACAGAAAATTGTGTATTGAGCTCTTGTGTATTTTAAACATTAAAGTACATCTTTAAAAGTATTCCCTGGCAAAAGAAAGAAGATAAAAAAAGACTGGTTTATAAATACAATGCGGAATGGGAGGCAGTGGACAAGTGTTAATCTGTGTTTTCTTGGGCTTCTATTTTGGATGGAAGAGATGCTACAGCCTCATATTGTTCTTCTTGCATTTATCAGTGGTGGAGTTTCACTCAGTGCCCTTCTGCTTGTGGTTCTGTGCCAGGCACTTTGAAGAGGGAGTGAAAGGACAGAACAAGCAGGTGTTTGTCTTTCAAAATAGAGCTACATGCATCTCAATCGGAATAGTTTGCTGGACTCAGAACCAGAGCAAAGAGCAAAACCAGCACTGCTCTCCCTTCACCTGGGTAGCAGCATCTGGGAGTTGGGCCTGATAGTGGGCTTGGATGATTGGCCCAGCCCACCACAGTGTGAAAGAGCCTCTGAAGTGAAGTCTCCCTGAGGAACTCCAGGAAGATAAACAGCTGTGTCACTGTGGTCCATCAGGAGCACAGATGGGAGCTAGGTTACCATGTAATTTATTAGTTGACTGATTTCAACTAGTAAGTTACTTATCTTCTTTTAGTCTTGGTTCCTTCAGATGTAAAATGACTATATGATTACTAAGTATGATAATTATGCAGGCAACTTTTTCTTGAGAGTTCACTATTAACCAAGTGTTGTTCTAAGTCTTCTCCATAAATTTTTTCATTTAATTCTTAAAGAAACCCTATAGGACAAATGGAGGCTCTGAGATGGTAAACAGTAAACATAAGGCAATCAACTAAAAAGTGGCACAATCTGGATTTGAACCCAGGACTTGCCAAGTCCAAATTTATTTTTTTTGGCAGTTACTGGTATTTGAACTCAGGGCTTTGAGTTTGTTAAGCAGGAGCCCTACCACTTGAGCTACTCCATCAGTCCCCTGAGTCCAAATTTTAACTATGAGACTTAAATAAGACATGCAATCCCAAGAAGGCACTATATTAGTGCATTTTCTGTTGCCATGACAAAGTATGTGAGTCTGAGTATGTATAAAGAAGAAGTTTATTTACCTTACAATTTTGGAGGCTAAAGGAGCAGGTGGCCCCATCAGTTCTGCCTCTGAAAATGGCCTCATGGTGACTGGCACCATGGCAGAAGCAGTGGAAGAAGGAAAGATCACATGGTGAGACAGGAAGCCAGAGAGCTTCAGGAGCCAGGCTTGTTCTTTTATAACTTACACTTGTGGGAACCTTGTGTCACAGGGAAAACACCTCCCTCACCTGAGCTTCCTCAAGGGGGGATTTGGAAAATTGCTTTCTCAGTACTGTTGGGAGGCTACTGAGAGGCACATGCACAGCTCATGGCAAGGTGCCCAGCACGTAGTCCACTCTCAGTATAGGAACTGCTGAAGCTCAGACTGGAGGCCATGCACATCGAAGCACCCCACTCATGCATCTGGCACTTTAGCCAGCACTCATTTCTTGTTAGCGCAAGTCTGATTAAAGGAATTACAGGATGTCTGTTGTATTTTATTTTTTGAGGTCTGAGGAAAGAACCAAGGGCCTTGCACATGCTAGGCATGTGCTCTGCCACAGAACTACACCTGCTGCCAGCAAATTCTGAAGACAGTTCACACCCATGCCCTGACATTAAGAAACTCTTAATTCATTTGGGGAAAAAAGAGGGGATGAGGTTTGGGGGGCTTTATGGGAGTAGACTGTGCTTGGCAGGCTGGTCTGTAATACCCTGTGTGGGCATGGCTGGCAATGGCTGGCCTCAGATGCTGGTGGGAACTGGAAAGCAAGACTCCCCAGAGAGGACAGACAAAACAGAATTAATTTTTGCACTTTATAAAGAAGCACTGAAACAGAGGGAGCTATGATTAATAGGGAATTAAATGGCCAAGAAAGCAGTGGTGTCACAGACTGAAGAGTAGCAAACTGTATTTTCTAAATAAGGCCATAATGCCATCTGCCACACTCTCACCTCCTTACAGAGACTCAGCACTCCCCTTGGTAAGTGTGTCAGGCCTTTGTGATAGCCTTGTAGCACAGTGGAAACACAGCCATGTGCCTGAGGTTGGGTCCAGAGCAGCTATGTGCTCTCTCTAGGAACCCACTTGCCATGCCTTGAGGAAGCCCTAGCTTACCCACAGGGAGGTCACAGGCTGGTGCTCTGTCACACAGTGCAGATGAGTACAAAGCATCAACTGCCAAACACACATGCAAACATGTCTCCAGGTAGTCCCGGCCCCAAACCATCCTCAGCCATCAAGGCTCTCAGCTGAGGCCCAGGTTGAGTAGAAACAGCCTCTTGCTCTGCTCCACTCAATGCTTAACCCACAGAAACCAGGGAACAGACAAGGAATGAAAAATACAGTAACGGAACTGTGTAACTTAACAAGCCATTAGACCATGAAAAGCATTTAAATCACTTGCCTCCAATGAAGCAGCCCTTCTCTGCAAAACACAGTGCCTGGGTGGCCCTTTCTTCTCTGTGGTGAATGGTACTTGGGGTGTCTTTGTCCCAGGGCTCTCAGCATTATGATCATTCTAGTAATATTTTACCACCAGGGCAGACAGGTGAGGAGACTGATGTGTGTGAGCCCACCAGCATCACTGAAGTTTTCCTCTATGTTGCTTCACACTAGCAGGATGAGGAGCAGCAGTTGTCTGTGTTCCCTCAAAATTCATATGATTAATACTAACTCTCGGTGTGTTGGTTTTGGAAGTGAGACCTTCAGGAGGTGATTAGGTCATGAGGGCAGAGCCACATGAAGGGGTGAGTCATCTTTATAAAGAGACCTGAGGGAGGTCAGTTGGCCCTGCCACAGTGTGAGGACATGGCCAGAAAGTCATCTATGAACCAGGAGCAGGTCCTTCCCAGACATGGAATCTGATGGTACCTGATCTTGCGTATCCAGCCTCCACAATTGTAGGAACTCAGTTTCTGCTCTTTATAAGCAGTGTAGTCTGTGGTATTTCATTACATGGCTGGAATAGGCTGAGACAGAAGCTGTACTACCTTAATTGGGGGAACTCAAAAAAAGTATCAGGGATGCCAGAGAAAAGTGAGGTGTCACTGGCTTGTATGGCCTGTCCTTTTATTTCCTGTAAGGCAGAAAGTGACGTGGCCTTTGGGCACAAAGGCTATGCTTTTGTGGAGGAGTGATGAGCAATTTTTCCCTCTGGGTCAGGTCTTAAGAGTGCTGATGTGAGGGTTATGCAAACAGAGGTAAGGTGTGGGAGCTCTAAGGGTTTCAGAGCCAGTCTCTTCACAGTTTCCTGTTGGAGGCTTGTGTGGAGTCTAAGCACCCTTCAGTTTATTAGACTAGTACACATCTGACTCTTTGACATGGTAGGCCTGGCTTAACCTGAGGTTCCCTATAGTGTATATGTTAGATGTCATTCATGAACTGAAGAGTCTGATGGTATTTTACCAATATCTCACTAGCACCTTACCTCAGGTTACCTAGTACCTCCCCTTTGGGTTACCCAGTACCACAACTGTCAAAGTCCTTCATAGATGCCATCTTATTTGGTCTTCATCCAAGTCCATGGGGCCCTAGTGAACCTCTCAAGGGGCCCCTTGAGAATCTCTTACTGCAGGATGTTAGCGGCCTAGTGTGTGAGGATGACTTGAATAACTCAGGAGAGACAGCAAAGAAGGAAAGAAACACTTCTCTCCTGCAGGGCTCTCTCTAGCCTTTGCTATGCCAATGAGCTATTTTTTCTTTAATTTAATTTAATTTGGGGGGGTATAAGAACTTTTAATATGAGACTTGCCCTCTTAACAATTTTTTTGTGCATGGTGCTAAGATGGAACCCAAGGCTTCAATCACACTAAGAATGTGCACTACCACTGAGTTATACCCCCAGCCCTCCTAGCAAATCTCACATGCACAATGCAGTACTGCTGACTACAGGTACGATATGGTGTAGAAAATCTCTACAACTCATTCATCTGTGGGCATAAAGTTCAATTAAACAAGATGAATAAGTTGTAATGAGCTAAATTTTCCACAGGAATTTTTCTGGTAGGCCTAGGGTTCTTCTGAAAATGAAAGTAGGATTCTGAAGACTGGAAAGAATAATGAGTTACCCAAGATAATCACCATCAACATTGCCCATGGGGCTCCCAGGTCCTAACACTCAATTGTGGTTTTATAGACACAACTGCTTTTTTTTAACCTGTAGTTCTCAACCAGTCTGATTGTGCCCCCAGAGACATTTGGCAATGTCTGGAGATGTTCTGAGTTGTCACCTGGGGTGCAGCAATGTAATATTGGCTTCTAGAAGGTAGAAATCCAGGGTGCTTCTCAACACCCAACAATGCACAGGTCAGTCCCCCACAATGAGAATAATCTGTCTCCAATTATGCCAAGGTTGAGAGGTCTCGATAATATGACAGGTGCCAGGTCCTATCCTGTCCCTCCCCTTCCTCTGTTTTGTGGTATATTTTACAGAAATAGAAGTTGGCTGGTGGGCCTGTTGCACCAGGCTGACTGTCAGTATCTCATTTCTCACTCAGCTTTTCTTGAGGGCCTGAGAAACTGCTGGCACTAAGTTCTGAAGAGTTCTTGGAAGGCAGAAGGGTGGCCTCTGCCTGGAGTGGGTTTCCTTTGGAGGTGGCGGAGAAAGAGTCCATTTAGCAGACAGGATGATTCGGAATCCATGGAGATGTGTGGGTTACAAGGAAGGGAGCAGTTTTAATTTCTGTGACATAGGAGGAGTGCTGCCCATCCTGGGGCTGCATGGGGCAGGCTGGCGCAGCTTTGGAAGGTGGCTGTGCTGTCCAGCCAAGTGGGTGTCAGTGTAGCTATGCTCTCTGTACTGCACAGCTTGAAACCTCAGGTCTCCAGAGTCACATGGACTGGCCTATTTCACATGACAGTAGAGAAGAATCTGTGATACTTTAGAAAGGCCAGTGGGAAGCTCTGGGACACCTGAGCCTAGGCTGGTTGAAGTGAGGATGGCCCTAGTGCCAGGGCCTGTGACTTCCATTGCTGTTTTGACTATAATCCAGTTCTGGGGACAGGTGGACCAGCCTGGGGCTACAATAGGACACAGTGCATCCTCTCCTTCAACCTGGGAGCGAGTTCTCCTCCATCCCTCCTATAAGTCCTGTTCAGGCTTTAGGCCCCTTTTGGAAACCATCTCTTCTGACACCTTGATTAGCATTTAGGAAAAGTTTATTTCTCCTTCCTCTCCATCACTCTGCCTATTACATAGCCCAGGCCCTCATTTCAGTAGTTACCCCTTATCTACAGTTTCTCTTCCACAGTTTCAGTTATTTATCATAGGTACGTATGTGTAGGAAAACAAACTTGGTTTTAGGAAGCCACAGAAAAACTTGGAACTTACCTTGTGGATAAGGGAACTGCTATATCATCTGTATTTGCTACTTTTACCTGACCCCACAGTGGATTGTCAGGGTTCAGACATCAGCTGATTTGTCCTGTATCCTGGGCCAAGAGCTGATGGGACCCCAGCAAGCTTCAAATTCTGAATATAATGTCAACTTGCATTTGATAATTGATATAGCTGCCATGGCCAATGGTATGCTCCCACTTAGGCAAGGCCCAGGGTCAGCTCTGAGTTCTCAGAGGTGTCCAAGCATGACTTGGGGACGAGGCCAGACCTGGGAGTGCTCATATTCCCAGGCAGAGCTGTGTCCCCTTCTTTTTCTTTCACCTTCCCTTCCCTAGGGAAACTCTCTCACAGAGTTTGGTTACAGTATTCCTTAGGTTTTATACTGTTAAATGTGGAAAGATTAAAACTGAGGTTTCAGCTCTAAAAATTCTTCTGAAATCAGCATCTGAGAAGCTAGAGCAAGGTCTGACGCTGTCCTCTTACCATCATTATCTTATCACTAGGACAGAAAAGCCCTGCTGACCCAGGAGAATTTATAAATAACCTTAATTTATTTAAAGCTGCTTCAAAGAAGAATAAGCTAAAGGGCAGGAAGGACAGTGATCTGAAGCTTGAGCCAGCCTGCTTGCTTGCTTGATGATGTGTCTGGGTTGTCAGCTTTGTGCCATTAGGACGACTTTGCTTTGTGTTTTGAGTCTGCAACAGGTCTCTGGCTTGTTTTCTATAGAACAAGTATACCTCTATATAATACTAGATTAAATAAAATCTAGTTAAATCTAGATTAAAATAAAATTTCTGTAAAATCTGGCATCCTTGTGATAGATTTCTAAAATGGATGGAAGAAAGATTGCACACATTACTATGTAGTCAGGTGCCAAGCTCTTGCAATTTTCTGAAATTTTTTTTATAACTAAATAGATGGATGGAAATCACTTTCTCCAACCAGAAAGGCAGCAGTAGTTTGATTCAGTGCATATGTGAGAAGTAGCAGGCCCTACTTATGGAACCAGGATTTCTGATGCAGCTTTGGCAAATTGAAGCTGTTATTTCCATTAGTATTCACTGCCAGCTCACCACATGACAGGTATGCCAAGCAACTTAGTGGCTCTGCGGGATGAGGGGATTTTCTTCCTGTTTTTGTGTACTTCTCAAGGCAGAATGCTTTCAGAAAACACGGATGCACACCCAGCATGGGTCCACCTCAGAGGTGCAGGTGTTGAAGGGCTTGGGGATCACAGGTCAGGGTCCTGTACTGCTACCACCCATGTAGGCATTCTGGTCCTGGCCAGGCAGTGCCTCTCTGGATAATTGCCCAGATTTGGTCTTTTGCCCCTGAACTACTTTCACCTGGCACCACCACCATGAAATTACATGTGGTTATTATTGCATTGAAATGGTTAGAGAAGGATAGGAACTGGAAAGAATCTGAGATGTCAGAATTCAGGTGTGCATGGTCCACATGGTCCAGGCTTAGCTTCCTCTGCCATTAGTCACCAATACAACCCTGGGGGACAGTGGCATACCTCTCAGAGCAGATTACAGGGACTAGTCATCCAGACAGTTCCTGCCTTCCAGGATAGTTATCCTGGTGACTGGATAGTCCTAGCAAAGGAGAAATGGGGGAAGCTTAAGAGGTGCTCCAGGCAGAAGGGCAGGATGAGCTATCTTGAACTGTGCATTAGTCACGGGCCTGTGACTAAACTCTTGGGCCCATTTTCTGTTGGGGACATAAAGGCTGACTTTGTAAATTAGTTTACTTTTCCCAAAATTTTACATCAGTTGAGACATCCAGTATGTCTTCTTTTCTTCTGTCTGTTTCTACAATGATTTTGTGTTTCATCTTTATTATTGTATGTAACAGTAGCTCATTTCTTTTATTGCTGAGTAGTGTTCCACCATACGGATACACCATGCATTGTTCATATTCCAAATCCATTTGTTTTATTCATAGGCCAGATAGTGGTGGGACTCAACACCCCTCATCCTCAGTGGTGGCACTAATCTCAGCACTCCCTCCAGGAATGAAGAACTGAATTGCTTTTGGTTTACTATTCTCCTAGTTGTGGTGGGTGATACTTGGTCTTTGCCACAGACCAACACAGAGATTCTGCCAGCTCTGAGCATGTCCATGCCAATTCTGCATGTCAGAAGTGGGGGAAGCAGAATGAGTCTGAGGACACAGTGGACCCACTGGGAAGAGGACCTGAGCTAAACATCCACTGGTCACCTAACCTCCACAAGCTCTGACTGCTGGGCCACAGTGATGTTTTGGGTCTTCTGGGATGAGTGTCAGGTCAGAGCCAGTGACCAGCAGTCTGGAAAGTCTGATTATTTCCATTCCTCCAGTGCACAATTCCCCTGGTAGGGTAGAAGGTTATTATAAGCTTAACCAGGTGTTGACATCAAGTACAGCTGCTATAGCAGATGTGCTTTTGTTGCCTGAGGAAATTAACACACCACACACAAGGCCAGCAGTGCACCTTCCCTGTCCTGGCTCTTGAGGCTTCTACTCCTAAGCGCTGTGTCACAGCTGAGTTTTCAGGAATCTGTAACAGCTGACCTGTTACACTGATGCTATGTTGACTGGGCCTGGTGGGCATGAAGTAGCAACTCTATAGACTGGCAGGCATGTATGTCAGAGGATGGGAATTAAATCTGACTAAAGACAAGCGATATTCTATCTCAGTGAAATCTCTAGGGGTCCCATTGCGAAGTAGGGAGAAGAGGACTCCTACAACATAGCCTACTGGGCCTCTTTGGATTTTGGAGGTAATACACTCCTCACGTGGGTGTTGGGTGTGCTACTCCAACCCATTTGCCAATTGACCCCCAAACATGCTAGTTTTTTTTTTTTTTGCAGAGCTGGGGATTGAACCCAGGGCCTCTCGAATGCTAGGCAAGTGCCTACCACTAAGCCACATCCCATCCCAAGTGCATAAAACCTGCTGGTTTTGAGTGGAGCACAGAACCAAAGGCTCTTCCACAGGTCCAGGCTGTTGTGCCAGCAGCTCTGCTACTTGGGTCACAGGACCCAGTAGATGGCAGGCTTTCGAGGGTCAGTGCAGACAGGTATGCCACTTGGAGTCTTAGGCAGGACCCAGTGGGTGAACTGCAGCTCTGGCCTTTAGGACTCTGGAGCAATGCCTCACCATTCCTCTGCACACCACTCTCCTTTTCAGAAACAGACTTTTGGCTTGCTACTAGGCCTTTACTATGGGCCACCAGTACAATGTCACCTAAACTGTCCATCACAAACTGGGTGTTATCTGACCCACCAACCCACAAAGTAGGACATAAATAGTAGCAACACATCATCAAATGGCAATGGTATCTGAGATTCCCTGAGGCAGGCCCTGAGGAAATGAGGAAGTTGCATGGCTGCACCTTCCTCTCCTCCTACATGTCCTTCCTTCTCCCTGCTGTGAAGGTATTTGGAGATGTGATTAACATCTTCAACTGACTTTCAAGTAAAAGGGATTACTTTGATTATGTATGTTGATAATTTGGGTGGGCCTCACCCAATCAATTGAAGGTCCTAAGAGCGACCTTGGTTTCCTGGGGATGAAGAAGTATTTCTGCCTCAAGACTACAATTAAGTCCTGCTTGAGTTTCCAGTTTGGCCTGCCCCACAGATTTCAGAATTGCTGGCCTCCACCACCATGCAAGTCTGTTCCATAAATTAAATTATTTACCTATGGATTGATACATGCATCCATCTATCTCCTATAGGTTCTCTTTCTCTGAAAGACCCTAACTGATATAAACCAATTACTTTAGAAATCTAGCCATTACTACTAGTCTTACAGAGAGATCCTAAGTTGACCTATTAGTCCTATTTGAGATCTAATTAGTGTGTGCTTATTCTGAAGGATTAATGAGCTCCATTCTTTTTAAATTTGTTGGTGGTTACTGGGGATTGAACTCTTGGCCTCATGTTTACTGGGCAAGTGCTCTGTTACTTGAGCCTTGCTCCTCGCTCCTCAGTCCTATGAGCTCCATCACTGCACCACATGCAGACTTGTCTTGTAGTTTGTTGAGATGGTGCCTGGAAGGAATTGCTACGTATATAACACATCTGGTGACTACAAGTCAAGTCTGCAGGAGAATGACTTCAGTCTCTTGGGAAATGAAGGCAAAGCTGTCTCAGCCCACTCAAGGGACAGAACCTTCCCTAACTGCCTGGTGCTGGAACAAAGCACAACAAATCCACATGAACAGAACACTGACAGTGTACTGTCTTCCCATGATTTTTCAGCATTGCCCTGAGTTATGTGACCAATGGAAAGAGGCCATGGGTTTTCAGGATGCTCAGAGCTGCCCATCACGCTGGCACTGCTTGCCTCTGGAGCCTCAGCCTGAGGTATCGGTAAGCCTTTTGCTTTGGTTTCTGGGGAGCATGGATGTCTTTCTTTTGAACTGATTCCCACAGCTGAGTTTCTTTCTCTAGGCATGGAAAACTGGAGGAAATGCCCTGTGTCTTTATGAACAAAACTGAGAAGATGCCAATTGCAGAGGAGGTTGGAAGCAGTAGGAAGAGTTTGCAGAATGGTGCAGACTTGAGAGGGAATCAGGCCCCTCTGGGGTCTGTGCTCCACACCTCCAGCCATGTCATCCAGGGAGACTGCTTGGCACTAGAGTGCAGATTGCAGGAAGGCCCTAATGAGTTGTCAGTTCTGTCCCTTGAGGAGAGTGACAGATCTCACATAACTCACAAGCCATTTCCATTTTTACAGTTTATTACTATTTAAAATATGAATTTTACAGTTTATTACTATTTAAAAGATGAATTTTGGTTTAATGCTTTGTGGCTGAAACTATGCTCTGACTTAAATAATTTTCATTGTAGGGTAAAAACCTGAAATCTCAAAAATCCTTTTTTGGCCTATGTTTCTTGGGGCCCAGAGGGAAAATGAACCAGGACTGCAGACAGGCTATAGATGGTGAGGAGGAAATAAATACCATGTCACAATTGGTGACACCAACCATCATATTTGGTGATGATAAATGTATTTTTTCTAAAATTGCAAAATCAAATCTTCCTTTGGTCTTTTATAAAAGCATCAGGAATGAAAGTTTTATTCTGTATCTGTCTCATAATTTTTATGGGATCTTTAATCAACTATCAAATTCTGAACAACACTTTTTAATATTTTTGTTCTAAATATTATGGTATGCATTTGGGAAATTAACTAATTCACTCCTCCCAACAGCTCAGGGTGGTAGGTGCTGCTATCCCCACCTACAGATGAGGAAACCAAGGCATGTGAAGGCAAAGAGTCTTGCTCAGTGCCACACAGTTGGTAAACAGAAGTGCCTGATCCACAGCAGGAACCCCTCCAGACCCATCTGCTAAAGTAATTAATTTGCCTGGCTTTCTTTCTCTAAAGTCAAGTTCTACTCATTATTGAAATAATTTGGGCTCTGTTCCTAACCCCATTCACTCCCCTTATGCTCAGTGGCATGAGCCCCTGGACCCTGAGGAGTGAAGCTGGCCAGGAGACTATGGCCAGGAACATGCACTTTTAGTGCTATGGGCCTGCTTTCACACACAGTGATTCACTAGTGGTGTGGACTTGGGCAGGTCACTTCACCTCTCTGAACCTCTAAACCACACAGGTATACTGAAAGAGATTTGCACTCATAACTAAGCTAAAACCCACAGGGGCACTGATAGAGTCTCATCCCAATGCAGATGTCACAGGGTTTTTACAGCAGAATTTCAGGGATGGCCTAGCTTTGCTTGCCTTCCTGGGAGAAAGCAGATACCAGGAGAAGGCTCCAGCCACCCCTGACCTCTGCACAGCCCAGGCCAGGCCACTGTCCTGCCCAACTGGGGTTCCATCAGATGGGAGGTCCATTGCCATGAGGAAGAGGTGACTGCCCTGTTGCCAGGGAAGTGACATGTGGGCACATGCTCGCGTTCAAGGTTAGCTGTTGACAGCTAGGATTCGTGCTTTCAGGATGGGTTCATTTCAGCCTGGAAAATGCCAGCACATGCCAGTATTCTCATCTCACAGCAAGAAGCCTGGCTACAGGGAGAGAGAAGAAGGTCTGAAGTTCCCAGAGCTCCCAGCCACATGGGGGCCCTCTGCCCAGCCAGGGTGCCAATGTCTGAGCAACAGAGTTGCCCAGAATACATGCCCCAGGGTGGACAGGGCTTCCATAGCCACAGCTGACCAACTGCAAAATTCCAAAATGATTCAGAACAGGGGCCCCAAATGCCCCATAAGCCTTGGAGCATGTCATTGCTCTTGTGGCCAGTGTTGTAGCTGACAACCAGAGGGTCTCCCCGTCTGGGCCCTACCCACAAGCAGGCCATGGCAAGTGTCCTCAAAGATCAGCCTGAGGTTTTGGCTAGAGATAAATTTCAGTTCTGGAGGATCTTGGACCCACGTTGACCTTAGTGTTTGTGGTGAACAGTTGCAGCTGGACTTCCCCACCCCGGCTGGGCTATGGGCTCAGGCACTCTGCGAGGAGACAGGAACCTGACAGCAGCAGCCAAGAGTCTGGGTCCCAGAACGCATGACAGCCCCTTCCCAAGCTGCACTGAGAAAAAAAAACAAAGGTGGGCCCCAAGTTGAGAGAAAATAAATTTCTAACCAGTGGCTCTTCACTGTAGTAAAAGCCACATGGTTGCTCAAAGAGCTTCATCTTTAAGATTTCTTAAGACCAGACATTCATTACTGAGTCTTGTTAAAAATTAATTGTAATCATATAAAACATGTGCCTTTTATCAAAACTATATGCATGTATCACAAATAATTATGTGTGGGCTGGCAGAGTGGAGCAAGCAGTAAGAGCACATGCCTAGCAAGCATGAGGCCCTGAGTTCAAACCTAGTGTCACCAAAAAAAAAAAATGTATATGATAAACAGTTTTCTATGTGTGTGCAATCTGTGGACTGTTTCCCAGTGTCCCTGCTGCTGGTCAGGCCTCACTACCACTGTTACGGTCACTCTGCTTCCTTCCACCAAGTTCTTTTTTTTTTTCATTTATTCATATGTGCATACAATGTTTGGGTCATTTCTCCCCGCTACCGCCTGTCCCCCCCTCCCCCCCGACCCCGTTCCCTCCCTGTTCCCCCTTACCTCCAAGCAAACTCTTCTGCCCTTAGCTCTAATTTTGTTGAAGAGAGAGTATAAACAATAATAAGAAAGACAGAGCATTTTTGCTAGTTGAGATAAGGTTAGCTATACAGGGAGATTCTTAGCATTGCTTCCATGTACAAATGTGTTACATTCAAAGTTGATTCTTCTCAAACTGATCTTTTCTCTAATTCCTGATCCCCTTCTCATATTGACCTCTGTTGCTTTAAAGTTTCTGCATTAGTTCCTTTGCATTGAGGACATCAAATACTATCATTTTTTTGGTGTGTGTGTGGGGGTTTCTCACCTATCTTCATACCTCCAGTGTGTGCTCTCGCCTTATCATGTGACCAAAGTCCAATCACATTGCTGTATTTGCCCCAGATCTAATGTCCGCATATGAGGGAGAACATACGATTTTTGGTCTTCTGAGCCTGGCAAACCTCACTCAGGATGATGTTCTCCAGTCCATCCACTTACTTGTGAATGATAAGATTTCATCCTTCTTCATGGCTGAGTAGAATTCCATTGTGTATAAATACCACATTTTCTTAATCTATTCGTCAGTAGTGGGGCATCTTGGCTGTTTCCATAACTTAGCTATTGTGAATAGTGCTGCAATAAACATGGGTGTGCAGGTGCCTCTGGAGTAACCTCTGTCACATTCCTTTGGGCATATCCCCAGGAGTGAGATTGCTGGATCATATGGCAGATCTATGTTTAGTTTTTTAAGAAGCTAGCAGTGTATGAGGGTTCCTTTTTCCCCACATCCTCACCAATACCTGTTGGTGGTGGTGTTTCTAATGATGGTTAATCTAACAGGGGTGAGGTGGAATCTTAGTGTGGTTTTCATTTGCATTTCCTTTATGGCTACAGATGGTGAGCATTTTTTCATGTGTTTTTTGGCTATTTGAATTTCTTCTTTTGAAAAAGCTCTGTTTAGTTCAGTTGCCCATTTCTTTATTGGTACATTAATTTTGGGAGAGTTTAGTGTTTTGAGTTCCCTATATATTCTGGTTATCAGTCCCTTGTCTGATGTATACCAGGCCTTGTATTCCACCCTCCTGCCCAGTGCCAGGCAGAACAAAGTGCTGAGCAGGGCTGGCAATAAGTCCTTCAGAGGTGCCTGTCCCCACAACCCCTAAAACTCCTCACTTCAGGCACAATCTCTGTCTGTGCTCTGGCTGTACCTCCACTGGAAGGTCCCACCTGTGCCCTGGGGAGCTTCCTGTGCTGACAGGGTACCTTCTTGTTGACCCTTTAATCACATGCCAGGCCTAGCACACTCTACTGTCATTTTGTTTATCAGATACCTGGACTGGACCATGCATTCCTCCAGGTCAGATTGTACCTCCTATCACTGGGAACCCAGCACCCAGGATCTGCCTGGCACATGTGCACTCCCAGCAATATGCAGATGACCAGGTATCAGGGCCCACAGCCAGATGACTTCCCCCTGGAGCTCCAGGGAAGAACCAATGTCATATGGTACTCATGTCTTTGAGGTCTCGAAACCAGAAAACTATCACCTATGGATACAACTGCTGGTATGTGATAGGCACAAAAATTAAAATTTTAAGTGTAAAAGGATAACTTACATCCCCAGACCCTCTTCTTAAATGTCCTATCACATTGGGTTTGTACTCTGTAATTTGTGGATACAGAAAAGGTTAATCTAAACGTTGTATCCAGACCCTTCCTGAACGTTGTTTGATGGTGAGACCACCAATGATGTCCACCAGCTGCAACTCCCAAAGACCATGACCTCCACCTCTGGTCTCCATACCATGGGGTCAGCCTCATGCCCTGGGGTGCCTTCAACCTCTCTAACCCAAAGGTCTATAAAGGGACTCATGCAGCCCTGCAGAGTCCTGCCTGCACTAGGGATCTGCTCTAGACTGGTGGCTTCAGAGGTCTATTCTTCCACCCAGGTCTATCCTAGGCAGACATGTCCCCAACAAGGACACACTCTTACTCGACCCAGATGAACCTGGATGCAGGAAGAGTTCCCAGTACTGTCCAGGGTTCTGAGAAAATCACTGGGTCAGTGCTGTCCCCCATTCTAGTCTCATTCCTGGCCCAACCTCTGCCCTGGCACAGGTACCCAGGCTGGATCTCCACTGCACTGGAAAGGCCTTGTGACTTGTGCTCCACTTGGGGAAGCAGGTAGCTGTACAGGAAGGTTCCTATAGCTATAGGTGGCAGCCTGGCCACAGGGTAGCCCATGAAAGGAGCAGATATGACTAGATAGGTGAGAGTCTGGGGGAACAGTCTGGAGAGGTTCCTTCACAGGATGGCAGATGCCCAGCTGAAAGGAGAGAATTGCCACCCTTGTCAGCATTGTCCCAGAAGCCTCCATACCATGCTAGGCCAACAGGCCTGTTGCATTGTCACAGCCCCCTGTAGCAACACCAAAAGGCCCAATCCCCACCAGTATGGCATCAGAGCACCAGACTCCCAGGACCAGTCTCCCTCAACCTCCCACTACAGTCACAGGTACTATCCAACATAGAGCTGGGCCTGGAGCCTTTTCCTCTCCATATCCAGGGATGCCAAAGTACAAATCTGTCAATGCTCTTTGGGGAACTGACTCCCATTCCTACCTCAAGAGACCACAGGCCCCTCAATCACAAATTCCTCTTGTACTTGCTTGGAAGTGTCTGGACCAAATTCCAGGAGGCTCAGTACTATGAAACCTTGCTGGCAGTGACGTGAGGTTTAGTCCTAATGGATAGAAGAGCTTGAAGTTCACTGTTTTTCCTGAAGAAAATTTAGCCAGAGCAACAGCCTGGAGAACACTGCCAGATACTTAAAAAACATTCTTTCCTGTAATTAGATACATTCACATATATTATAGGTTACCCAGAAAGAGGTATAGGTGTGAAGCCAGTCTCTGTGTGCCCAAAATAAAGTCTGTCTGGCTGTGCTCATGGGCTGATTGGGGATTGGCAACAAGTTGTGCTGGTTCCTGTCCCAGGCCCCTCTCTTGGCTCCTGGCCTGCACCTGCAACTGTTGGTGCTGATTATACAGGCTCATTTGCTCCCAAGACACAAATGGGATTTAACCATTTTTTGTTACAAATATCAACTTTGGATGTTTTGTGCCTTGCTGTTAATTAGGAAAACTCACCTGGGAATATAGAAGGGAAAAAGCATTAACACATGGTCTTGTAGATCAGTGCCATTCTTATTTGTTTATTTGAGAGGTGAGAATGGAAAAGCATACCCAACATATGGAAGGCTGATGTGCTTCTGCCCTGGAGTTTGCTGAGGCTGTGGGTGTGTACCCACTTAACCTCACATAGGCCAGACCAGGCCACTCATACCTAGGCACCTCTGTGGCCTACTGCCTTTGCTGCCTAGGGTCTGTGCCCAGCCTCAAGCTTGCTGAGTCCAGTAGAGACTGGTACTGGCCTGGGCATTTCTGCTGCCAGTGGTGGCTTTGAATGGCCAGAGGAGAAGAATATTCCAATGTTTGCAGACTGGGCACCAAAGGCCTCATGGAGAGGTACCCATTGGGTGTCCCTGGCTTCCACTGCTCCTTGGTGATGTAGAAGGGTTGTTAGCAGTGCAGTAAACCTTGAATGGAAGTAGAATACCTGCCAGGTGTCACCGGGTATTTTGGCAGCAACCCCAGAGGGCTTTCATTAACTCCTCACTTTGAGAGTAGATTACTTATGCCTCTGATGATGCACAGAAAGGGTCCCAGCAGTAGTAAGATGGAATCCACTCCTGCCTGCTACATAAACTAGAGAGGGAGGGCTAGCACTAGAAATGCTTGCAGAACATTATGGCCTCTCCCTTTCCACAACTGTCCCCTGGCTTTCTCTAAGTAGTTTGGAAGGCCAGAAGATCACACCTAAGGGAAAGCTGTCCACCCAACAGGGAAGGATAGTGCCCCTCCTCTGCTTCCTGGTACTACTTGGCTGCATTTCCCAACATGGGACACACATAGAAGGGAATAGATGAAGCCCAACCTGATTTTCAAACAGGAATTGGCACAAAACACTGACCAGCCACTTCACTTTACACTGGGAACCCTGTTAAGTCACTAGCAGGCATGAGCTTCATGAGCAGAAGGCCACCTGACTGAGGCCTCTTCTTCCCCAGTGGCAAGGACTGGAGGAGAAAACATGCCGGGGCCTGGAGGCCCTCAGGAGCATGGCTTGGCCCATCACTGTGGCACACCAGGCTCCTGCTGAGGATCAGGAGTGGACAGGAATATGGAGCCTCCAGGGATACTGGGCAGAGGGCTTGAGAGTCAGCACTGATGACATTCCTGAGAGATAGGGCTGACCTCACTCCAACACATCTGTTGTTCAGGTGTTCAGTCAACACCTGGATCCAAGTGTTTTATATGGAAAGGTTTCAGGAGAGCCATAGAATGTAGGAAAATCAGAGTGGCTTTCTGCCCAGAGCTAGATGTATCCCTAAGCAAAACTGCTCACTTAGTTTCATGGGGCTTTTGAAGACTTAATGTGAACAAAACCTTAAATACCTTACCAGGAGTTTTTATATAGATTTCATGTTGAAACAAAAATATTTTGGATATTTCATTTAATAGAATATGTTATTGAAAAGAATCTCACTGTTTAATTTTATTCTTTAAATTAACTTTGCTCTTTAAAATGTGACTACTGGAAAATTTTAATTAGATTTGTGGTTTACATTATATTTCTGCTGGATGACACTAGAAATACAGATTCTAATCCTGGTTAGTCTGGTATCTAGCCAGATGGCCACTGGGGCCAGCTTAGTGACTCAGATTTTCTTTTATGAAGTCAGCCTAGGTTCCTTCACAGCTAAAAGAATAACTGAAAATGCCATCCACACTAACTAACAGGTTGGCATGCTCCTGTTTTTCTGATTTTTCCTTAGGAAACAGTCCTGATCCATATGTTTGAACAGGTTTTAGACTGCACAAGAATGACACATACAAGGGAGGGGGTGTTGTTCACATTGCAGATTTGCAAATTTATCATTATGTTACCCAGGCACATGTCAATAAGAATCTAGTTCTAACAAAATGGGTATATTATCTTGACTTTCCAACAGAAGGAACTACAGCATGTTGAGGAGGGGGATGTCATTTTCTGATCTGTATAGAACTGTAGTCAGCTTGTGTTGGCCCTGGCAGAACCCTGAGTCCCACGTGATCCACCTTAACAAAAAAGCAGCTTGGTCTCCATCTCTATCACAGTCCTGCATCTAAGGACAGGACCTTGGTTACCACGCTGAAGCCTCAATTGTCCAAAACACCATTGGCATCTGTGCCAAAGCCAGCCCAAGGCCCAGGGCAGGCCCAGAATGGGATGGGCCACTTACCTTTTCATTTTTCTTCTCATCTGGCTTGCACCCTGTGTTCATGGGGCTAGGTGTGGCCAGGCCACTGACAGGCGCCCCTATAGACTCCCCATTGAGGTTGGCAGCACTGACATTGGGAGGTGTGATGGCTGACGCTGCTGATGTGAGGGGAACAGCTGGCCGGGGGCACATCTGAACTGGGGGCTGCTGGCCGTGCTGCGGGGACACCATGGAGCGGGGCCTGAGGCTGGTGGCAGACAGGCGGGATGGAGAGTTTTGAGTGCGCAGGGGCGACACGGTGGCAGTTGGTCGGTCCTGGGCCTGGGTCGAGGGTTGGGCAGCTGGAGAGATAGTGGATTGAAAGGTCAGTGTGCACCCTGCTGTGCAACTGTGCAACTCTCAGGCTGAGAGTGCTCTGAATCCTCTTGGACCTGGCTACCATCATGTGTGGAGAAACAGAAGCTGAGAAACCTGTAAATACATTCCTATTTTTCCAAAGCATGAATGTCAGGGGCCCTGCCACTGCTCAAGGCAGCACTTCCCTGGAGCAGAGCTAACAGAGTTTACCCAAAGTTACTATGAGCAAAGTCCTATTCTCAGCTGCCTGCAAAGAGTTCTGTAACAAGCTGTTTTCCATTGGTGTAGCAAAATACCTGTGGACTTATTTAACTCACAGATGTGGAGGTTCATGCGTATGGAGCCTGGGTCAGCTTGAGAACTTCACATCAAAAGGCATCACAGTGGTGGTGGTGTTGGTGGTGGAAGTATGTGGTGGGAGAGATCCTATGGTGAGCTGGGAGACCAGAGTGAGGGGAGGGATCAAATTTCCTCTCAAGAACTTGCTCAGGATTCCTTGAGAATTACCTCAATCCCTTCAAGGGCATTGTGGATCCCTGTGACCCAATGGCCTCCCACTTGGCCCCACCTTTTAAAGGCCCCACCACCTCAACATCACCACACTGAGGACCAACCCTCCAGCATATGAACCCCTGGGAGACAAGGTACATTCATAGTACAGTAGACCCTTGGCATCTGCAGGTATGTGGCTCCAAGGAGACCACTACTGAGGAAAAAATGAGCATGCTCAGGGTACAGTTACTGTGTTGGGGATGCTTGATTCATTTTTTTCCACAATGCCATCTGACTTCTTGTCAAGTCATGCAACCTTTCAGTAAGTCTCAAATTTTCACTTGATCAATTCTATTAAGCACATTAACATTTACCTGCTTTTTGGGGTACCATTTGCTTTTTTGGAAGGCAGATTTCCACAAAATTAAGGGCAGGGAAATAGTCAGCAGATCATACAACTAACAATAATGCAAGGTTTACTGAGAGCTTCTCTGAATCAATTGAGGTGTGTGGAGGAATTAAAAATTTTTGCTTTTAAAGTTTCCTTTTATTTTTAAAATTTAGTATTATCATTATTTGACCATGTTTGGTCAAACTGCATGTAATAAGTCCATGTAAGGTTGGCTTACTGTAAGACTTTCTCGGTTGTGACAAACCAGTGCATTCAGAAGCCTAGATTTTGGTTTCCACACTGGGTGTGGAACTGTGTTGAGACAGAATGTGTGAGGAATAGGGTTTGAGGTAGGAGGTGTTTTTCATGGTGCAGCCTTGAGGTAGAGCTGTCCACACCTTTGCCATGATGTGCCTGCAGTTGTGGCCTCACATGTACAGTGAAGCATCAGATTTTCTGGATTTATGAAAAGGGAGTCTCACAACTGTGAATCCAGTCATTCTTGCCAGCAACCCTCTCCCCCCAAAGGTCTGAGGGCTCAACAGATATAACTTTTGTAAAATCCTCCCACTTCTTGCAAAGATAAAGTTCCATATTGACGTTAATCCTGCTCCTATTTGTGTTAGTAACTACTTTCGAAGAATTGTCTCCTTACTAAATAAAGATAAACAAATGAGAGAATGGTAGTCACCTGGGGACAGTGACCTGTGGCCTGGGCTGGCCTAAGCAGGGAGCTATCTCCTTACACCAAGTGTCCCCCAGCTCATAGTCAGCAACTCTGATCCACTGATATTTGCACTTTTATGACAAAGAAAATTGTACATCACAATGTAATTATTGTGTACCTCCAGAATTTGTGGCATTCCTGGCTTCTGAAGAAAAGAAGAAAAATACATACAGTACAAACAATCCTCAGTCCCCAAATATGCCTTGAATGCACCTGCAAATCCTAACAGTGTGGGTAGGTGGGAGAACTCTCCATGTGTGAGCCGGGCCCTCACCTCGCAGCCTAGAGGGATGAACTGTGAGATGTAATCATGTGATAGTGGATGCTCAGGGCTACATGCAGACCTGTTTCTATCAGGTGAAATAGGAAACAGTTGAGTTATGGCTTAAAAAAAATTGAGGCATCAGATAGGTTGGAGACCTAGTGTTTTAGCCCTCTGACAATGTAACCCCATATTTAAAAGAAGGACAAGGTCAGGCAATTATGCCCACTGATGAAGCAACTGGGGTCATTCAATCACTCCATGACCTCTGATCAGGACAGCAGCTCCTTAGGTAATTTATGTACCACTGCTCTGCTGTCTGAACAACCCTTCACCCCAATCCATTAGCCCTCGAGTGGAAATGATGCCAGCTAGGCATGAGCCATTGCACTCTGGCCTCAGAAATAGTCTCCAGGGCTGCTCAAAGCTCTCCTGCGTGGGGACTCTGCACAGTTACCCTCTGCCTCTAGCTAGTTTCTGTTTAACCACCACATTACCTTGCTAAACCCAATGCATAACCAAATAAAATGTTTCAGAAAGTTCCAAGCCCACCACCACATCATCTCTCTAACCTCATCTCCTATTATCCTCCCTTCAGCCACTCTGGCCTCCAAGCAGCAATTAATGCATAACATACCCTCTTACCTCAGAGATCAGTGCCACTGTCCCTGTCCTCTAAGTCACATTTCCCCCAGGAGTTGTAGGGTGGGGTGGGAGGTTGGGAGGGTTCATTCAACTCATATACCATGTTCTAAAGAGAAGTCCCAGACAACCCAGCTGCACAGTGTCATCTGCCCCTCTACAATCTCCACCTCTAGCTCTAGTCTTTCTTTTTCATCTGAGGCACAGCTCCTCTTAATAGTCTGGGTAATTAATGTGTTTATTCTATGTCAATTGATTGTACATTGTCTCTCCCTCACTACAATGCAAGCTCCAGGAGGGTGGGGAGATAGGGTATTTAATTCACTGATATAATGCACCCCATGCCCCTGGGAAGATGCACAATACAGTTTTTGAATAAATGAATAATTGTTTGAGAAAAGGAAACTCCAGCTAAACATTACTACAGATTTCACAGATTTGAATCACTGGAGAAGAAAAAACACTCCACAGGAAAGGCATGGCTCACTCCACTGAATGGTAGAATTCTGGAATCTATTGATCTTCAGTGGGACTTACCTTTGATTTCATATACCTTGGGTTCCCAGCCTGTGCCCACCTAGACTAAACCACTAGTGATCTTAGCGATGCCTCAACAGCCTATATGTTCTTTGGCAAGTCAAGTCAACAGCTAGAGGCTGACTGAGAAAAGGATATTCCACAGTGTTTTCCCCTTGCACGGTCTTTAAGTGGGTGGTGTGCATGCTTCAGGAACGCCAAGGCCTCTAGATCCCATTAGTTCTAACTTAGCTCCCTTCTGTCCCTGGTACCTGGAACTCATTCAGTTCTAGAGAGTTCTCAGTGGTTATTCCTTTGAACCTTCTCTTTCTCCCACCTGTTCTATTTTCTGTTTCTGAAAATAAAGAATAGGTTAATAGGTTGGGGCTCCTCAATTTCCATGCTTATTTTTTCATTTCTGCTCTGTGCTCTGGATACATTCCTTTGTACAGATTTTCAATGTCATTAATTTTATCTTCAAATGAGTTCATGCTAGAGTTTATGCTCATTATGTATTTTTCTTTTCCCAAATTTCAAATGGCCTCTTTTTCCACCTGTTTATTCTCCCCCCTCCCCTTATTTTTTGATGGTACTGGGTTTGAATTCAGGGCTTCAGCCTTGCTAGTCAGAAGCTCTACTGCTTGGGCCACACATCCAGCCATTTTTGCTCTTGCTGTTTTTTGATACAGGTGAGCCAAGACTGCAGTTCTCCCAATCCAGCCTCGCACGTAGCTGGAATGACAGGTGCATGCCTCAGAGCCTAGCTATTGGTTGAGATGGAGGTCTTGAGAACTCTTTGCTTGGGCTGGCCTCAAACAGTGATTCTCTCAATCTCAGCCTCCCAGGTAGCAAGGATTACAGGCGTGAGTCATCCCCCACACTTTCCTTTCCTCTTAGAAGATCTTAAACATACTGATTGCAAAGACTTTCCAGAATCCTCTTATCTCTTTCTCATTTCTTGAGTATACTTGCTAACTTTTAAGTGTTAGTTTTCCTCCTGTACTTTGAGATCTTAGTGTTCCAGCTTACTTTGAGCTTGAGGATCTTGTTGCTGTTGTTCCCCATCTTTCCCAGAATCTGGCTGTTAATCCTGTAGCTCTTCTTCTTGGCCTCAGGGCACTCCCTCAGAACCATGTGACGGGCTGCTTGGAACTCGGTCCTGTAAGGGTGGTGAGGGTTTGGTTCTCAGGCTGGTACCACGTTCTGTTCTCTCCCACACTTCAGGCAGTGGTTCAGTGTTAACTGCCCCTGGAAGAGGCTGCAGCTGCTAGACCTGATGTATCAGGCTGTGCCCTCCTGCTACACACAGAAGTCCATATTGTCCTGCAGAAGAAGGAAGTCAGCAGCCTGCTCTCCATCTGGAGCTGGTAGGCCAGTGCTTCAACAATTGCTACTGTGAGCTCCACTTTGATTAGATCCATAAAATTGACCTTTTAAACACAGACCTCACTGTGTTTAGAACAGAGTAGGGGTTTCCATACGAACGCATTCTTCTATACAGTCCTCCATTCACTTCTCAGTGGATTGGAACGTGAATGCTAGCCATCAGATATTATCTGGACAGACAAAATCAATTATTATTCCACATAACTAGGTTTAATGAACAATAGTTCTGTCTTGAGAAAAAGTATCCATTGACCTAATTGTCTATCTGTGCAATGATATTACACTGACTTCATAACAAATCTTGAAATCAGTCAGCCCTCCAACATTGTTGTTCCTTGTCAAGAGTGTTTCTGACTAATCTAGTTCCTTTGCATGCTTATATTAATTTTGAATGTCATTTTCAAAAAAAAAGTTGGGTTGGATCCCAATTGGTACTCCATTAAATCTATAAGTCAATTTTTGGAGAATAAGCACCTTAATAATGTTACGTCTTTTCATGAATAATGTATATTTCCCTACTTATTTAGGACTCCTTTCATTTCTCTTAGCAATGTTTTGTAGTTTTCAGTGTACAGGTCTTCTCTCTTGTCAGATTTGTCTCTAAATAATTGCTATTTTTTGATGTTATTAAATTTGGCATAGGTTTTTAAAATGTCAATTTCCAATTTGCATATTCATTGATGGTATCCATGGGAGACTGGTTCCAAAACCCCATGGATACCAAAATTTTCAGATGCTCAAGTTCCTTATATAAAATCACATAGTGTTTATATAAAGTCTCTGCACATCCTCCTGTATATTTCTGATCATTTCTAGATGACCTATAGTACCTAATACAATGCAAATGCAGTGCAACCAGTTCTTATGCTGCGTTGTTTACTCAATAACAAGAAAAACATCTATACACATTAGCTACAGATGTGTTTTTTAAATTATTTTTGATTCCTGATTGGCTTAATCTATAGATATAGAACCTAGGCATATGGTCATCTGACCATCTATAGAAATACTTTTTTTTGAATATTGATTTTTATGTCTTGTATTCTTGCTGAACTCATTTTTAGCTCTAATGTGTGAGTGAGTGAGTGAGTGAGTGTGTTCTCCTCAGGGTTTTCTATATATAAGATCCTGTCATCTACAACTAGAAATAGTTTCACGCCTTTCTTTCCAACCTGCAAACTTTTCCCCACCCTGTTTTGGCCAGAACTTCCTGTACAATACTGAGCAGAAGTGTAAGTAGATATATTTGTCCCCTTTCTGATTTCAGAGGAAAGACATTCGGTCTTTCACATTAACTGTGGTGGCCCTGGTGTGCTTTCACACCAGGATGCCCACACCAAGATGCCCTTCATCAGATTGAAGAAGTTCACTTCTAGTTCTCATTTTCCAAGAGTTCCTAAAATCAGGAATGGATGCTGAGTTTTGTCAAATATTTTTCTGTACTATTGAATTATTTTCTGTATTATATTATTTTTATTTTTTTAGTTTGTTAATAAGATGAATTACACAATTTATCAAATGCTAATCCAATCATACAACCCAGGAATAAACCCTATTTGATGTATTATCCTTTTTATTTATTGCTGTACTCGATTTGCTAAAATCTTGTTTAGGACACTTATGTCTGTATTTATGAGGGATGTTAGTCTGTGATTTTATTTTCTTGTAATTGTTTGGTTTTGATGTTAGAGTAATGCTAGCTTTATAGAAAAAGATAGGGAGTAGAGCACCTACTTTGCAAACACAAGGACCTGAGTTCAAACCCCATTCCCACCAAAAAACAAGAAGATAGGAAGGCTGAGCATGGTGGTACATACCTGTAATCCCAGTACTTGGCTTTTTGCTCCCCCCACCACAAAAGAGCCCAAAGGAAGTTTCCACAGAACTGTTGTAATTCCTTCCTTAGTTATTTTATATCATTTACCAACAAAGTTGCATGGGCCTGGAATCTCCTTTCTGGAAGCTTATTAACTACTAACTCAATTCTTTTTTTTTCCAGGGCTCAGTTATTATTTCTTCAGTGTTACTATCATTAATTTTACAGAATGGTGGGTTTTGTTATGGATTTTCACAACTGCAAATTACATATTTTGATCATATTCACCCCATCAACCTCTCTTGATCCCTCCCTCTTCCTGCTAGCCCCTTTCCCCCAACTGACCCTTTTCTGCTTTCAAGTGGATATATGTGTAAGAGAAAACATGATATTTATCTTTCTGAGGCTGGTTTATTTTGCTTAATCCGATTATCCCCAGTTCTATCCATTTCCTGCAAATGATATAATTTTGTTCTTCTTTTTAAAATTTTTTATTAGTGTATATTAATTGTACAAAGCTGTTTCCCCTTGGAGCTTTCATAATACATATATTGTACAGATTAATTCCCTCAGTCACTCTTTCTTCCCCCAGCTCATTTTTAACAGTTTTTGGTAGGTTTCATTATGCCATCCTCACACACATACAATGTACTTCAATATTATTCACCCTTCATCATTCTTTCTCTTTCTCCCTCCTGCTCACCTCACACTTACATTTATGTGATATAAACACAGTATATATGTATACCTATGAATATTTATGTGTATATATATATATATCTATGTCTAGGTTCTGGATATGAGAACACGTGGTATTTGTTTTTCTTTGTCACTTAATGTTGCTAAACATTATGATCTCCAGTTCCATGTTCCTGTAAAGGACATAATTTCATTCTTCTTTAGGGCTGAATAATATTCCAGTGCACATATTTGCCACATTTTTTTATCCATTCATCTGTTGATGGACAGATAAGCTGATTCCATGAGTTGGCTATTGTGAATTGTGCCACAATAAATATGAGTGTGTAGTCTACTGTATAGTAACTTCAATACCCAGGAGTGGTATAGCTGTATCATGTGGCAGTTCCATTTTTAGTTTTTTGAGAAACCTCCATACTGATTTCCATAGTGGATAACCTAATTTACATCCCATCAATAGTGCATAAGGGTTCCTTTTTCCCCTCATCCTTGCCAGCATTTGTTATTTATTTTTCTTGATGGCAGTTCATCTGACTGGGGTGAGATGGAATCTCAATGTAGTTTTGATTTTCATTTTTTTATGGGAAAGGAATTTGAACACTTTTTGATGTACTTATTAGTCATTTGTATTTCTTGTTTTAAGAACTATCTGTTCAATTCACTTGCCAATTTACTGATTGGATTATTTTTTCTCTTGGTGTTTAATATTTTGACTAACTCAATTAAGTATACATCTATTACATCTATTGAGTTAGTCAACAGATGTATACCTATTCAGGGTATTTATTTCTTATTAAGTCTGATAATTTGCATCCTTAAGAAATATTTGAATATGTCAATTTCATCTAATTTATTGAATTTAGTAACATGAAGATTTTAAAATAATCCCTTATGATCCTGGACAATCTGATGTGATGCCACTTCTATTATTCTTGTTACAAATAACTTGTATATTTTATCCTTTGCTTTGTCGCTCTGGCTAGAGGTTTATCAATTTTATTACTGATCTTTTCAAATTATCATCCTTTGGTTTAATTGATTTTTTTCCTGCTGTTTTTCTGTTTTATTGATTCCTGTACTGATATTTTCCTACTATCTTTGTGTCCCTTTGCTATTTGTACTCTATTTCTTCAGGTAAAACCAAGGCCACTAATTTGACCTTTCTTTGTTTTATACTATAGATGCTCAGTGCTATAAGTTTCCCTTCAAGGACTGCACTTGTAGCATCTAAAGACTTTTGACATGCTATGTTTTCATTTCATTCAGGTCAAAAAGTTTTCTAATCAATCTCCTTTTTGATTTCTTCTTTGATCCACGGCTTATCATGAAATATGTTTAGTTTTCAAATACTTGAAGATTTAAAATATTTGTAATTATTTGTGATAGTAATTTCTATTTCAACTCATTGTGGTCAGGGAATGTAGTTAGTGTCACTTGAGGCCTTTTGCACATTTTGAGATTTAAAAATTATGCCACAGAATATGGTTTATTGTGGTAAATTTTTATGCCTTTACCAACAGTTGACAAAGTACAATTTTGGATTTGCTTATTTCCTCCTGGGGTTTTGATCTATTATTGCTTATGCATTTTGAAACTGTTAATTGGGACATCAACAGTTAGAACTGTTATGTCATCTTAATGAACAAACCCTTTACCACTATGAAATTGCCCATTTTATCCCTAGTAATATTTTTGGTTATGAATTCTGTTGTCTGATATTAATCTATAATCTTTCCTTTGATTTATATTAGCATGGTACATTTGACTTCTCATTATAGGCAGAGTTATATTTGCAAATTTCCCTACTAGCTATAATTGATTTACAACTCCCACATTAATGCTGGTGATACTTCCAATGGTCATTTTCAGGTATGTGCAGAGGGGCAAAAAATTTGAGTTCCCTGACATGTATCTTCCCAGCTGAGGTTGAACAAGGTGACTGACTGCCTTTTTGTTTCAGCTCCAAACAGACAACAGGAAGTAGGACAGTGAAGGGTAGTGCCATGGAGTTAATGTAGGAAGCCCTGGTTCTGGGGCCAGTGGGACAGTTTGATGAGGGCTGTCCCAGAAAATAAGCCTATTTTTTCTTTTTAAAAGTAAATAGAGTCAGCTAGGGTGAGATTGTAATCTACATGAGATACTTGTGTGCACAAGTATATGTACACCCAGAAGTAGTACATCAGTATCCACTCAGTGGTAACTTTGCAGAATGCAACAGCAGCAAAAGATGGAGCTGTGCTTATCTTATCTTCACTCCTAACCTGTTTGTGTCTTTAAATTTGAAGTTTTAAAGTGTGTTTCTTTTAAAAAAGTTTTTTTGGTGGTCCTGGGGTTTGAACACAGGACCCCACACTTGCTAGGCAGGCACCCTATAACTTGAGCAACTCTGCCAGCCCCAAGTATGTTTTTTGTTCATAACACATAGTTGGGGTTTGTTGTTTGTTTGTTTCTAATATCTTTCAATCTAACCCCAATTCTATTTGGGCTTGTTTAGACCATTTACATTCAGTATAAACCTATCATCCTACTATAGGTTTTCTCTTTGAACTATTTATTCTTTCTTCCATTTCCCTTCTTTTGGATTAATTAAATGTTTAATGGTTTGATTTTATCTCCCCTGTTAGCTTCTTTAAAATTTATTTATTTATTTTTATTCATTTATTCATATGTGCATACGTGGTTTGGGCCATTTTCCCCCTGCCCCCCACTTCCTCCCTCTCCCCCCACTCCCTTGCTTCCAGGCCGAACCTGTTCTCCCCTCTTCTCCAAATTTGTTGAAGAGAAGACATAAGCAGTAATAAGAAGGACATAGCATTTTTGCTAGTTTGAGATAAGGATAGCTATACAGAGATTCCTAGCATTGCTTCCAGGATAGCTAGACAGAGATTCCTAGCATTGTTTCCATGCACACATGTATTACAATCCGAATTGATTCATCTCTACCTGACCTCTACACTACTTCCCGGTCACCTTCCCATAGTGACCTCTGTCAATTTAAGGTTACTATAATAGCTCCTCTGCAGTGGGGACATCAAACACTTTCAAGTTTTGGGTTTCTTACATTTCCCTATTCCTCCTGTAATGTGTTCTCCCCTTAGTGTGTGACCCATGTTCAATATATTATTACAATTGTTTTAGGTCTAAAGTCTGCATATGAGGGAGAACATATGATTTTTGGTCTTCTGAGCCTGGCTAATTTCGCTTAAGATGATGTTCTCCAGTTCCATCTGTTTACTTGCGACTGACAAGATTTCATTCTTCCTCGTGGCTGAGTAAAATTCCATTGTATATAAATACCACATTTTCTTAATCCATTCATCAGTAGTGGGGCATCTTGGTTGTTTCCATAACTTGGCAATTGTGAATAGTGCTGCAATGAACATGGGTGTATAGGTGCCTCTGGAATAACTGGAGTCACATTCCTTTGGGTATATCCCTAGGGGTGGGATGGCTGGATCATATGGCTGATTTGTTTAGTTTTTAAGAAGCCTCCATATTGTTTTCCAGAGTGATTGCACCAGTTTGCATTCCCACCAGCAGTGTATGAGGGTTCCTTTTCCTCCACATCCTTGCCAAAATTTGTTGTTGGTTATGTTTTTGATGATAGCTATTCTAAGAGGTGTGAGGTGGAATCTTAGTGTGGTTTTGATTTGCATTTCCTTTATGGCTACAGATGGTGAGCATTTTTTATGTGTTTTTTTTTTGGCCATTTGAGTTTCTTCTTTTGAAAAAGTTCTGTTTAGTTCAGTTGCCCATTTCTTTACTGGTTCATTGATTTTGGGGGAGTTTAGTTTTTTGAGCTCCCTGTATATTCTGGTTATCAGTCCTTTGTCTGATGTATAGCTAGCAAATATTTTTTCCTATTCTGTGGGTGGTCTCTTCAGTTTAGAGACTATTTCTTTTGTTGTGCAGAAGCTTTTTAATTTCATATATCCCATTTGTCCATTCATTCTCCTAGTTGCTGAGCTGCTGGGGTTCTATTAAGGAAGTCCTTGCCTATATCTTGATCCATTTTGAGTTGATACTAGTATAGGGTTATCTGCAGGTTATCTGCAAGCAGATAACCACTTTTCCCAGCAACATTTGTTGAAGAGGCTATTTTCCATTGTATGTTTTTGGCCCCATGTCAAAGATAAGGTGGGCATAGTTGTGTGGATTCATATCCGGGTCCTCTATTCTGTTCCACTGGTCTTCATGTCTGTTTTTGTGCCAGTACCATGCTGTTTTTATTGCTATTGCTTTGTAATATAGTTTGAAGTTGTATATTGTGATGCCTCCAGCATTATTCTTTTTGCTGAGTATTGCCTTGGCTATTTGAGGTCTCTTGTGTTTCCAAATGAACTTTAGGGTAGATTTTTCAATCTCTGTAATGATTAAAACCATGAATTGTTGAACAAAATGAGCAGTGGTTGGAAGGCTACATAGGCCGGAACTTACAGAATCAAAGGGAAGGCTTAAACAATAGAAACTAGTTTTCTAGCTCCAGAGTACAGCGAATGAACTGAAATGATTGCCAGACCATTTTGTTCTCTTCTTATAATTCATACACCAGGAAGGAGTATCCAGTAGGTCCAACTTAGTGATGAATGTCATTGGGATTTTGATGGGAATTGCATTAAACATGTAACTTGCTTTTGGTAGTATAGCCATTTTTACTATGTTGATTTTACCAATCCATGAGCATGGGAGATCTCTCCACCTTCTATAATCTTCCTCAATTTCTTTCTTCAGAGTTTTGTAGTTCTCCTTGTAGAGGTCATTCACATCCTTTGTTAAGTTCACTCCTAGGTATTTGATTTTTTTGAGGTTATTGTAAATGGGATTGTTCTCATATATTCTTTCTCAATTTGTTCATTGTTGCTGTATAGAAAAGTTAGTGATTTTTGTAACTTGATTTTGTATCCTGCCACCTTGCTGAAGCTGTTTATGGTGTCTGTTTAGGAGTTTTTGGATAGAGGTTTTTGGGTCTTTGAGGTATGGATCATGTCATCTGCAAATAGGAATATTTTGACAGTTTCTTTACCTGTTTGTATTCCTTTTATTTCTTCTTCTTGCCTTATTTCTCTGGCTAGGAATTCCAGGACTATGTTGAATAGGAGTGGGGAGAGTGGGCACCCTTGTCTCATTCCTGATTTTTGGAGAAATGTTTTCAGTTTTTCTCCATTAAGTATGATGTTGGCTGTAGGTTTGTCATATATAACAATGTTGAGGTACATTCCTTCTAGTCCTAGTCTTTTATTTTATTGATGAAATAGAGAAAATTAAAAAAAACAGGTCATGTTTTCATTTTCATTAACTTCCAGGAATCTTTTAATTTCCTCTTTTATTTAATCAATGACTCACTTAGCATTGAGCAATGTGTTGTTCAGGTTTCAATTGTCTGTGTATTTTCTGCTGTTGTTTTTGTTGTTGAATTCTAGTTTTAATGCATTGTGATCAGACAGAATGCAGGGGATTATTTCTATTTTCTTATATTTGCTGAGACTTGCTTTGTGCCCTAAGATATGATCTATTTTAGAGAAAGTTCCATGGGCTGCTGAGAAGAATGTATATTGTGTGGATGTTGAATGAAATATTTTGTAGACATCAGCTACGTCCATTTGATCTATGGTGTGATTTTGTCCTAGAATTTCTTTATTGATTTTTTGTTTGGTTGACCTATCTATTGGTGATAGGGGGGTATTAAAGTCTCCCACTACCACTGTATTGGAGTCTATGTGTGCTTTTAAGTCCTTTAAAGTATGTTTGATGAAATTAGGTGCACTGAGATTGGGTGCATATAGGTTGATGATTGTATTTCCTTTTGGTGTATTTTACGTTTTATTAGTATGAAGTATCCTTTATCTTGTTTGATCAATGTAAGTTTGAAGTCTATTTTGAGATAAGTATTGCTACTCCTGCCTGTTTTCGGGGGCCACTGGCTTGGCAAATCTTCTTCCAGCCTTTCAACCTAAGCCCGTGCTTGTTTCTGTCAATGAGATGTGTCTCCTGTAAACAACCGATTGTCAGATCTTCCTTTTTAATCCAGTTTGCGAAACGGTGTCTTTTGATGGGGAGGTTGAGTCCATTGACATTCAGTGTTAATATTGATAGGTATGTGGTGATTCCTGTCATTTAGTTGTTTTTGTTGTTTATGGGTTTGATTGTATGCAGCTGAATCAATATTAGTCTCCGATTCTTTGTCTTTTCTTCTGTGATTTTATATTGCCTGTCCTCTTGTGGTTTTGTTTGCTTTTATTTTCTTTGTACAGAATTCCCTGGAGAATCTTTTGTAATGGTGGTTTGGTGGTCATATATCATTTTACAGTCTGCTTATTGTGGAAGACTTTTATTGCTCCTTCTATTTTGAATGATAGTTTTGCTGGGTAGAGTATCCTAGGGTTGAAGTTATTTTCATTCAGTGCCCAGAATACTTCACTCCACGCCCTTCTTGCTTTTAAAGTTTCTGTTGAGAAATCTGCTGTGATTTTGATGTGTTTACCTTTATATGTCGTTTTTTCTCTCTTACAGCCTTCAATATTCTTTCCCTACTCTCTGTGCTTGTTGTTTTAATGATAATATGTTGTGGGAAAATTCTATTTTGGTCAAGTGTGTTTGGCATCCTGGAGGCTTCCCGTACTTGAATGAGCATAACATTCTCTAGATTTGGGAACTTTTCTGTTATTATTTTGTAGAATATATTAGGAATTCCTATGCTTGCATCTCTTCTTCTTCAATGCCCATGGTTCTTAGGTTTGGTCTTTTGATAAAATTGGTGAGTTTTTGCATATTCTTTTCCCACATCTTGAGTTGTTTGAGTAATAGTTCTCAGTTTTTCCTTTAATTTCCATTTTATCTTCAAGTTCTGAGATTTTGTCTTCTGCTTGTTCTAGTCTGCTGGAGTGGACTTCCACTGTGGTTTTTATTCCTGTTTCATTTTTTTTTTTAGCATTTTTGTTTGTTTATTTGTTTGTTTTGGCAGTACTGGGGTTTGATTCAGCCTCTTATGCTTGCTAGGCAAGTATTCTACCACTTGAGCTAGGCCCCCAGCCCAAAATTTTTTTTTCTTTTTTTATTCATATGTGCATACAAGGCTTGGGTCATATCTCCCCCGTGCACCCACCCCCTCCCTTACCACCCACTCCGCCCCCTCCCTCTACCCCCCACCCCCTCAATACCCAGCAGAAACTATTTTGCCCTTATCTCTAATTTTGTTGTAGAGAGAGTATAAGCAATAATAGGAAGGAACAAGGGTTTTTGCTGGTTGAGATAAGGATAGCCATACAGGGAGTTGACTCACATTAATTTCCTGTGCGTGTGTGTTACCTTCTAGGTTAATTCTTTTTGATATAATCTTTTCTCTAGTTCCTGTTCCCCTTCTCCTTTTGGCCTCAGTTGCTTTTAAGGTATCTGCTTTAGTTTCTCTGCATTGGGGGCAAAAAATTCTAGCTAATTTTTTAGGTGTCTTACCTATCCTCACCTCTCCCTTGTGTGCTCTCGCTTTTATCATGTGCTCAAAGTCCAATCCCCTTGTTGTGTTTGCCCTTCATATAATGTCCACATATGAGGGAGAACATACGATTTTTGGTCTTATGGGCCAGGCTAACCTCACTCAGAATGATGTTCTCCAATTCCATCCATTTACCAGTGAATGATAACATTTCATTCTTCTTCATGGCTGCATAAAATTCCATTGTGTATAGATACCACATTTTCTTAATCCACTTGTCAGTGGTGGGGCATCATGGCTGTTTCCATAACTTGGCTATTGTGAATAGTGCTGCAATAAACATGGGTGTGCAGGTGCCTCTGGAGTCACCTGTGTCACAGTCTTTTGGGTATATCCCCAAGAGTGGTATTGCTGGATCAAATGGTAGATCGATGTCCAGCTTTTTAAGTAGCCTCCAAATTTTTTTCCAGAGTGGTTGTACTAGTTTACATTCCCACCAACAGTGTAAGAGGGTTCCTTTTTCCCCGCATCCTCGCCAACACCTGTTGGTGGTGGTGTTGCTAATGATGGCTATTCTAACAGGGGTGAGTGGAATCTAAGCGTGGTTTTAATTTGCATTTCCTTTATTGCTAGAGATGGTGAGCATTTTTTCATGTGTTTTTTGGCCATTTGAATTTCTTCTTTTGAGAAAGTTCTGTTTAGTTCACTTGCCCATTTCTTTATTGGTTCATTAGTTTTGGGAGAATTTAGTTTTTTAAGTTCCCTATATATTCTAGTTATCAGTCCTTTGTCTGATGTATAGTTGGCAAATATTTTCTCCCACTCTGTGGGTGTTCTCTTCAGTTTAGAGACCATTTCTTTTGATGAACAGAAGCTTTTTAGTTTTATGAAGTCCCATTTATCTATGCTATCTCTTAGTTGCTGTGCTGCTGGGGTTTCGCTGAGAAAGTTCTTACCTATACCTACTAATTCCAGAGTATTTCCTACT
Organism: Castor canadensis; assembly: GCF_047511655.1. NCBI lineage: Eukaryota > Metazoa > Chordata > Mammalia > Rodentia > Castoridae > Castor > Castor canadensis. Next base: position 97,250,489 of record NC_133397.1, on the reverse strand, counting down.
CTTTCCTGTATCAACTTTAGAGTTTGTGGTCTGATATTAAGATACTTGATCCATTTTGAGTTAATATTGGTATAGGGTGATATACATGGATCTAGTTTCAGTTTTTTGCAGACTGCTAACCAGTTTTCCCAGCAGTTTTTGTTGAAGAGGCTGCTATTTCTCCATTGTATATTTTTAGCTCCTTTGTCAAGGCAAGTTGGTTATAGTTGTGTGGCTTCATATCTGGGTCCTCTATTCTGTTCCACTGGTCTTCATGTCTGTTTTTGTGCCAGTACCATGCTGTTTTTATTGTTATTGCTTTGTAATGTAGTTTGAAGTCAGGTATCGTGATACCTCCTGCATTGTTCTTTTGACTGAGTATTGCCTTGGCTATTCGTGGCCTCTTGTGTTACCATATAAATTTCACAGTAGATTTTTCAATCTCTTTAATGAATGTCATTGGAATTTTGATGGAATTGCATTAAACATGTAGATTACTTTGGGGAGTATAGACATTTTTACTATGTTGATTCTACCAATCCATGAGGATGGGAGATCTCTCCACTTTCTCTAGTCTTTCTCAATCTCTTTCTTCAGAAGTGTATAGTTTTCCTTGTAGAGGTCTTTCACATCCTTTGTTAGGTTTACACCTAGGTATGTGATTTTTTTTGAGGCTATTGTAAATGGAATTGTTTTCATACATTCTTTTTCCGTTTGCTCATTGTTAGTGTATAGAAATGCTAATATTTTTCTATGTTGATTTTATATCCTGCTACCTTGCTATAGCTATTGATGATGTCTAGAAGCTTCTGAGTAGAGTTTTTTGGGTCTTTAAGGTATAGGATCATGTCGTCTGCAAATAGGGATATTTTGACAGTTTCTTTACCTATTTGTATTCCTTTTATTCCTTCTTCTTGCCTAATTGCTCTGGCTAGGAATTCCAGTACTATGTTGAATAGGAGTGGAGATAGTGGGCATCCTTGTCTGGTTCCTGATTTTAGAGGGAATGGTTTCAGTTTTTCTCCGTTAAGTATAATGCTGGCTGTAGGTTTGTCATATACAGCTTTTATAATGTTGAGGAACTTTCCTTCTATTCCTAGTTTTCTTAGAGCTTTTATCATGAAATGATGTTGGATCTTATCAAAGGCTTTTTCTGCACCTATTGAGATGATCAAGTGGGTTTTGTCTTTGCTTCTGTTAATGAGGCTTATTACATTTATTGATTTTCTTATGTTGAACCACCCCTGCATCCCTGGGATGAAGCCTACTTGGTCATGGTGAATAATCTTTTTGACGTGTTGTTGAATTTGGTTTGCCATTATTTTGTTGAGGATTTTTGCGTCAATGTTCATTAAGGAGATTGGCCTATAGTTCTCCTTTTTGGAGGTGTACTTGACTGATTTGGGGATAAGTATAATACTGGCTTCATAAAATGTGTTTGGCAGTTTTCCTTCCCTTTCTATTTCATGGAACAGTTTAAGGAAGGTTTGTATCAGTTCTTCTTTAAAGGTCTGATAGAATTCAGCAGAGAATCCATCAGGTCCTGGACTTTTCTTTTTGGGGAGACTCTTGATTGCTGCTTCAATTTCATTTTGTGTTATAGGTCTATTCAGGTGATTAATTTCCTCTTGGTTCAGTTTTGGATGATCATATGTATCTAGAAATCTGTCCATTTCTTTAAGATTTTCAAATTTATTTGAATATAGGTTCTCAAAGTAGTCTCTGATGATTTCCTGGAATTCCATGGTGTTTGTTGTTATCTCCCTTTTTGCATTCCTGATTCTACTAATTTGGGTTTTTTCTCTCCTCATTTTAGTCAGGTTTGCCAGAGGTCTGTTGATCTTGTTTATTTTTTCAAAGAACCAACTTTTTGTTTCATTAATTCTTTGTATGGTGTTTTTGGTTTCTATTTCGTTGATTTCAGCTCTTATTTTTATTATTTCTCTCCTTCTATTTGTTTTGGGATTTGCTTGTTCTTGTTTTTCTAGGAGTTTGAGTTGTATCATTAGGTCATTGATTAGGGATCTTTCAGTCTTTTTAATATATGCACTCATGGGTATAAACTTTCCTCTCAGGACTGCCTTAGCTGTGTCCCATAGGTTCCAGTAGGTTGTGTTTTCATTTTCATTGACTTCCAGGAACTTTTTAATTTCCTCTTTTATTTCATCGATGATCCATTCTTCATTAAGTAATGAGTTATTTAGTTTCCAGCTGTTTGCATGTTTTTTGTCTTTACTTTTGTTGTTTAGTTCTACTTTTACTGCATTGTGATCAGATAGTATGCACAGTATAATTTCTATTTTCTTATATTTGCTGAGACTTGCTTTGTGCCCTAGGATATGATCTATTTTGGAGAAGGTTCCATGGGCTGCTGAGAAGAATGTATATTGTGTAGAGGTTGGATGAAATGTTCTGTAGACATCAACTAGGTCCATTTGATCTACTGCATATTTTAGATCTTGGATTTCTTTATTGATATTTTTGTTTGGATGACCTATCTATTGATGATAATGGGGTGTTAAAGTCTCCCACAACCACTGTGTTGGCATTTATATATGCTTTTAGGTCTCTGTTTCATTCTTTTTTCTGAGGTTTTCCATATCATGGATCACTTCCTCTTTAATATTTTCAACTGTAATTCATTTATCTCTCTATAGTGTTCTCTGTTTCTCATTGGTGTTTACTTAGGGCTCCTATGAGTTCATTCATTTGTTTCTGTGTCTTCTTGTATTCTTTATTTTTGGTGTCTTGAAATTTCTTTTTTTTTTTTTTTGAGTTACACATCTGTATTAGTTCTTTTATTTTTTTTCATTTTGGTGTCTTGAAATTTCTTGAGTACATCTTGTACATTTCGGTTAACCATGTCTAGTATTATCTCCATGAAATTCTCAGTGATTACTTGCAGGATTTCTTCTTTGTGGGTGTTTTTATGGGCATTGCCAGGTTCCTTGGTGTCATTTATATTTGTTTTGTTGGAGTCTGGAATTGGGTATCTGTTTTCTTCATTTCCCTCTGAATCCTGTATTAAATTATTTTTGGGGGGAGAGTGGTTTCCATTCCTTTTTCTTCTTCCCCTCACTCTACTTGGCACTGTGCAACTATGTTCTTGATAGGTTAGTTGGTTTTAGTCTCCTTTTTTCTTTCTCTTTATTTAATTTGTGTTTTGTGGCTGTCTTGGGTTTTTAACTAGGTTCATTTGCTATTTCTGTCCCTGTTATGTGTGTAATTTAGTGATAACAAGTTCACAGGTTTGATACCCATCTAGTAGTTTATATGTTATATAGGAGAGCCCTTGGTGGTAATATCTATAAGCAGTGGGAGTTGGGGAGTTAATATTTGTAAGGCTAGCTATAGAAATTTGGGGAATTGGATAGGGTGGCACTCCCCTATCCAAAGTGGGGTGGGTAAGTGGGGGAAGCAGTGTGGGGGCTGCTGGTTTTCGTAGTCCTTGTGTATGTTTGGGTGTGTTTCTGTTGTTGTGGTAGATGGTGCTTGTGTTAGGGATTGCCGGGGTTTGTGGTGTATAACATTGGTTTAGTAGGTTGGTCAGCAGGTCACAAGTGTGTAGGAGGGAGGGTAGTCTGGTGACAGGTTGGGGAAGAATGCGAGGCAAAGGTAAGGGGTGGTGGACAGTGTGGATGAGAAGGGGCAGAACAAGTTGTTGGGGAGGACAGCAATGGATTTTAGCACAGGAGGAGGAGGGAGAGTGAAGGGGTGAGAGAAGGGATGAGAACATGATGATGGTAAAGTTGATAGTGTCCTATAAAGTCATTCAATCAACTATTGCTTCTCAATATGAACTAAAAGTAAAAATCATGGGCAAAATTCAAATGATCCCAAAATGTCATTTTAAAGATAATAAATCTCATGTTTTATAAGCACAGCTACAAAACTTGGCCACTTAGAGGACCAGTTATGTTTGCTTTTATGTTTCTGAATAAAATTAAACACAAACACATGCAAGTCCCTACACACCCTGTATATGTACAAACATGTATACATTTTAAATTACCTGAAACATATATGAATGTCTACAAGGTACTGATGGATACATACCTGGTATAGTTAAAAGGTAATTATATTGTTGGCTTGTGAATATAATTTTGCAGTAAGTACCTAGCAAATAATTTCTGTTGTGATTTAAATCCTGTATATATTTGTATTTAAGACTTCCATTTTAACTTATCTTTAAAAGGGATCTTTTCAAGTGATAAACTACGGTAATAATAAAAATTGCAGTTATATACAGATTAAGAGCATCTGGCAATTCTAAATGACATGACTATTTTTAATGAGGTATTTGCAAAAACTGAAAGTGCTGAAATTTAGAGGAACTGAATTTTAGGGATCTGAAAGTCTAGTCATTTTTCTTTACTATTATAGAACCTAGTTCATAAAAAGTTCTATGATAGCAAGAAAATGTGATTAAATTCTTAAATACTGTGTGACACTGAGAAATAAAAGTAGATACCTTCATGCAAAAAAGTTAATAGTATAGAAAGAAAAAAATAGTAATAGAAATAAAAATAGAAAACCCACAATAACAAAACAAATAAACAAAAAACCCCAAATCAACAGGAAAAAATGAACAAGCAAACAAATAAACAACAAAAAAACCCCTAAAACAAACAAACAAAATTTTACAAATTAAAAAAAAAAAAAAAGAAAAACACCAGGTTCAGGAACAACAGCATTTCAGTGTTAGTTTAAGTTCTGGAGTTACTCCTCCAGCATCCAGTGCTGGTATTGGCATATAAGCAGAAGCTCTGATGTGGTCTCACCAGGTGATTGGCTTGTGAGTAGTACTTTGTTCTTCTGTCTACCAGTTAAATTGAAATTGTGAGGTGAGGTAGCTTTGCCAAATCATGCAGGCTGGTCAGAGACATTGATTTTCTCAGCTGATAGCTGTGTTACCCTTCAGCTGCAGCTGCTTGGTCAGCTCCTCCCCCAGCGAGGTGTGGCAGTTCAAGTTTGAGTGCTGCCCTCAGGCTCAGGAGATGAGCTCTAGTTGCCCTGCTTTGGAGCTGGCTTTTTGCTGTGCTTGTTTACTGGGATTTGCAGTCTGGGGGCTTATTTCTTTGCCCCGCCCCCTTTCTCTGGGGCATGGTCAGTATTCCGGCAGCCCCCCCGCTCTGTGTAATGACGGTTTGCTGTTTGTTTTTCAATTTTGTGGGGAAGTTTGACTTTGGGGGCTGCTCACTGGCTCAGAAGATGAGCTCTGTGATCCATTACCTGCCCTGCTTTGGGGAGTGGCTTATCATCTGCCCGCTCTGGGCCTTCCTGCCTTTCCAGTGTTTGTTTTCTGACAGATCACACTGAGATTAGCTCTTGACCCTCCCCCTTTCTCTGGTGCACTTTCAGCACTCCCGCTCCCCTCTGCTGTTGTGCTAGATTATGGTTCGCTGTTTTGTTACTCAGGTTTTTTTGGGGCGGGGTCAGTCTGCCCAGGGTCTTTGCTGGTTTATCCCTGGGACTGGCTGGGGGAATTCTGCATGATGCATGGTACTCACCTGTTTGGTCTGTCAAATGTCTCCCAGGCAGGTTTGGAGCCAGCAGTGGCAGCTCTCAAGTTTTCTCAGTGTATCGTGTTGTAGGGAGGCTTTCCATGGTCTAGGGGTTCAGGGTGTCCAAGGTTATTTCTGGTTGGTGCTTTATTTTCACCAAATGTAGCTCCAATGTCTCAGGGATGTTTTGGAGTCATGGAGCTCAGGCCATCTGCTTCCGTACCTAGTCATCATCTTGGATCCCATATCCCCTGTTAGGTTCTTTGCTGTAACTCTGTTTCCGTATTGAGCAGGTGCTTACATCTTTAACTTACCAGCAATTCCAATTCTGTAGCTCTTCACATGCAGCATAAGAACCTCACAATGTTATGCACACTACCTTCTCTCCCCACCCACCCTTTGTGCTTTTATTACACATTTTACTTTTATATCTACACTGCATAGTTTTGACTTTTGTTTAAAAGGTTCATCATATCTTAAAGATACTTAAACAATAAGAAAAATAAGCTTCTTTAGTTATTTTTTCCAGTGCTCTTCATTTTCCTTTCTATTGAATCCTATTTCAGACTTCTTCCTAACTTTATGAATATATGGAATGCAGTTATAATACTGCTTTAGTGTCTTTAAAATTGAGAATTCTAGCCAGGTGCAGGTGACTCATGCCTGTAATTCTAGCTTCTTGAGAGGCTGATGTTAGGAGGATCAAGTTTCTAGGCCAACCCAGGACAAAATAAATTCAAAGACCTCCATTTCAACAGAAAAAAGCTGGGCATGGTGGTACATGCCTGTCATCCTAGCTATGCAGGAAGCATAAAATAAGAGGGTCATGGTAGGCCAGACTGAACAAAAAGCAAGACCCTATCTCCAAAATAACCAGATAAAAAGGGTTGATAGTATGGCTTAAGTGGTAGAGAGCCTGCCTAGCAAGCACAAAGCCCTTAATTCACATCCAGGTACTATAAAAAAATTGTGAATTTTAATGTTTATTTCAGTTTGGGATGAGTTTTGATTGACTGGTTGATATTTTCTTTGTGGTTCATCTCTTTCTGCTCCTTTGCATGCCTAGCCATTTTTTTTCTTACATAACATTGTGTTTTTCATGTTGTTAAGAGATAGATAATTTTGTATTTCTATAAATATTCTTGAGCTTTGTTCTGGAACACAGTTAAATTAATTGGAATCAGTTTGAGCCTTTTGAGTCTTGCTTTTAAGATTTGTTTACGTGGACTTAGAGCTGTACTCAGTCAACGAACCAAGGTCAAATCCTTCTGTGTTGACTATTCAATGTCCTAGGGATTTGGAATTTCTTCCAGTATAGCTGGTGGGAACAGTAGTTATTTCCAGTCTGTGTGTATTCTGGGTGCTGTTAGCACTAATTCTTTCTTTTCCTGGCTTTGGGTATTTTGCTCACATGCATATGCTGATTAGTTCTCAGCTGGTTAACCATCCTGTGCATTCCCTGCATGTAAAATTAAACTAATGGAAGAGAATGCTTGTCATCCATAGAGAGCTTTCTGATCAGCTCCTTCCTCTCTCTGGTTCTATGCCCTGCAAACTGCAGCCATCTCTGCTGTACCCTGCTAGGTTCCACCTGGCCACACCCCCTGTGTCCCATTTTGCACTTTCCTCAGAAATCACTCTTCTTGGTTGTCTAATGTTTAGTTTCTCAAAAACTGCAGTTTTATATATTTGTTTGTTTTTCTAGTTGTTTCAGGTAGGAGGGTTAATCCTGTACTCATGACTTCAGCTTGGCCATAGGGAGAGTCTGCTTCATCTTTCAAATACAAAATTCTGATTGTATCTATCTATTATAATAATTTAAAACATTTTAATGTTCCCTACTTCCCCTAGGATGAAACCTTAAATTCTTTGACATGGTCTGAAAGGACAGTCATAACTTGCCCCTGCTTGCCTTCTTACCTCACTGTAGCCTTTTTTGGTTCTTCCAAAATGACCTTCTGTCACTTTTCAAATGGACTAGGCTTCTGCTGGCTGCAGGGTTCTTTGCATGTCTTCACTCTGCCTGGACATTCCCCTCACCCTGCCACCAAGCACTGCATGCTGAGTTTTACCCATCCCTCAGATTTAAAGTAAAGTTTGTCTCTGTAGACAAAGTGTCATCCACGCCCCTGCCCCCCACCACATCTCTTCCAGTACCGTCAAACTAAGTGAAGTTACCCAGAATAGGAACTGTGGTCTTATTTTGTACTAGTATTAGTATGCCTTTGCCCTTGTTGATTCTTCTGCCTAGAATGCCTTTCCTGATTTGTCAGCCCAGATAGTTCAATTTGTTCTTTAGAAATCCAGACATTATTACCTTCTTTTGAAAAGTTTTCACACACCTTCCCCATCCCCTACCCTACTTCCCTCCCTCATTTGAATGAATTATCTCTCCTCATGCTTTCTGAAGTGCATGAATATCCCACCTATGCCTCCACCTATACAGGAGTCTTTTCAAACTTTATTGCAGGAATTTGTTTCTTGTTCTTTTCTCTAACTAGGGCAGAAATGGGTATGTCTGGTTTTCTCTGTATTTCCAGACCCTTGCAAAGTGCCATGCCTATATCTAGCTCTTTCTTGGATGTCTTTTTTTTTTGATAATGAATAAGTGGTTGTATGGAGCTCTTGTCCCTGCTAAGCAATGACATGAGACTAGACGGAACACAGGCAATTTGCAGAGGATGCTGTGTCCTTGGAAAAGGGAATTGCATTAATCAAGTAGAACAATTCATATTGGATGCTATGGCCAATGCAATTAAGCCTTTGTCAAACTGCCTGCCTTTGGCTCAAGATGAGAATATTGTTGAAATGCCTCCCAACTCAGGGCTGGGGTCTGCTGAAATGGGCAATTGCTGTAGCAAACAATCTATTACTTGTACTGCCATCAGTGTTTCTCCCTCTAAATGAAGAATGAAGTGAAAAATGCTGTGGGAACTGAGTGGCATTTAATTTACTGATATGCCTTATAGGAGCCATTCTTTAACCTGGCTGAGACAGCAAGAGCGTGGGAATAAGCATTGGGTTGGGAGTGCTATGGAAGCTGGTTAACCATCTTTTGCCTCACTGTCCATGCATGTAAAATTAAACTATTGGAAGAAAATGATTGTCAACTATAGTGGTTACTATGGTGACAAATGACACAATGTTGTGCCACCCTGAGCCATGCCAATTTCTTTTGGTTCTGCTTATTATTGCATGGAAGAGAAATGACTGGCAGAGCTCCACTTTCTTTCTGAATTGGGTGGGTTTCTAGCAAGGCTTGGCATGGAAAAGTCATTATGTTGGCTCTTTTGCATAGATGACTCAAGGCCACTGTTCTAACATCTTCACTCACCAGAAGGAGCAGGATTGCTCAGCTTTCCATATCTTGGTGTTGAGTGAAACACACCTATATGGCAGGCTGGGCTGACTGATGAGATGCTTATAACCAAAAGGAACCTGGCCTAGGCCATTTTCTACTCCTGATTTTGCCTGGTGTCTTGGGAGCCAAGGAGGTCAGCATCTTGGCATGCTTCTGACAAGTATGGAAACTCAGCTGATCACCAGGTCACTTGTCCCTCACAACAGCTACATCTGTAACTGGAGTATATCCAGGGACACCAGCAGATCAATTTAAACCATAGCCTAAGTGTGGCTGACCAGAAGAAGGTAAAGGGTTGGGAAAAGTAGTCCAGGACCAGATAATCCACTTGCAGACCACTTGTGGTATAGAGAAAACCATGTCTGCATGGTTCCACAGGAAAGGGTTGCAAAAAACACAGACTGTATTCTTGGATAATTTGAGCCAAAAAGATATTTATGAGCCAAATGCCAGTGACTCATTCCTGTAATGTTAGGAGGCAGAGATAGGAGCAGCTGGTTCAAAGCCAGCTGGGATAAATAGACTGTCTGACCCTATCTCAAAAATACCCAATACAAAAAAAGGGCTGGTAGAGTGGCTCAAGCAGTGCCTACCTAGCAAGAGTGAAGCCCTGAGTTCAAACCCCAGGTACCACCAAAAAAAAAAAAGATATTTATAAAAGACTAATGGGCACTTATAGGATCTCTTGCTTTGTTGAGCATCCAGGGCAGTGTCCAGATCACCTGTGAGGTTTCTCTGGTGCCAATTCCACCTCTTCTGGTCATGAATACCACTCTGAAATTCACCAGAAGCCTAACCTGCACCCACTGATAATGCTAGACCTCCACCCTGTACCTCTGAAAAGCTGAATGTTTTCGTCACTTCTTTTACCCCTAAAAGACATCCACACAGCACCCTGTGTTTTCTCTTCTGAATGGAAGCATGTGAAAAAGCATCTATCCCCAGAGTTGGACCATATGCCTCTTCCTTACCTACAGGACAGGCTAGATACACAGGGTTTCCTTTATCTTGTGTGTATGTGTGGAGATTAGCAGGATTCCTAATGTGGGGCACCCAACACTCACCACATCTTTCACAGTCCCATTTCCAAACCTGGTTAATCATCTGCCATAAAATAGCTCCCCTTTGATATCTTCTAGGCTGGGCCTGTTGTTATCACTTTCCCAGTTAACCAGTCCCAGAGCCTGGTCACTGGACTTGGTTTCTCAGTCTCCCTGAGCACATCCACACAGCCTCTCTCCAAGTTATAACTACTCTGCCTCCCTGTGCCCATGCTGCACCCCTTGCTGGGCAAGTCCCCCGCTATTTCTCACCCTCTCTAGCTGGCTCTTGACTTGGTACAAGCTGCCCCAGAAGAGCAAGGGGGTGCTATGATGGGCCATGTTGGTTGTGGTTTAGTGTTGTTACCCTGGCTTCAAATCCCTCAGAGGGCCCCCCTTAGAACCTTGGTAGGAAATTCCATTTCTTTTTCAAGAATAGGAATCTGTTCTCTGACAAAATAGTGGCAGTGTATTGCCACTAGACAGTCCTCACCTACCATCCTGGGAGGTGAGCACCATGCATATACACTCCCATTTTACAGAAGGGGAAGCTGAGGCCCTACTTGCTGACTATGGTACTTATAACCACTAAGAGCCAAGTGTGGAGAAGGAAGGACCACAGTATTGGCATCTAGTTAGAGACACATCTCTTCTATCACTTTTGTTCCTTAGACTATTTTTCTCCTCTTGCCTCAAACGTGCCCTTTGTTGTTCCCCTGCCTATGTTATGTTGCTGCTCATTCTGGGAACAGCCTTTTCTGCTTCCCAGCCTCCTTCCCCAGGTACCCCACACAGACTCTGCCTCTACCAGCACCCTCAGACCTCCTGCTTCCAGTCTGGCATTGTATCTTTGACAGCTGGTCAGTTGGTGAGAGCCTAAGGAAAGGGCCAGCATCATATGTAGTTGGCAGGCAAGTTGACTGCCATCGACTAGACTACAAAGCTTTCAAAGTGGTCCATGTCAAATTCAGGCTTTCCTGAAAGGACTCACCAATCCTTCCTGCCTGAATTCATCCAAGGCAGGTTGCCTTCCTCAGTTTCAAGTCCCACAGTGGATGAGACCATGATATTCCCCAACCATTTTGTCCCAACAGCTGTGATGCAGGAGGAAGCTCTGTTATGCTTAGTATTGTCTTGAATTTTCACACTAAGAATATTGCTTCTTGAAGCACTTCTAATTGGCCATCATCTGTCTGGCTAGTCAAAAAGAAATTACTTCATTTTATTGCCCCAAAGATCACATACTCTTTTTGCTCTTTAAACTGGATTTGGAGAAAAAGATGATTTCTAAGAGGATAGGGTGGTTAGAGAAATTCTGGGTTACACCCTCCCTCCCTGGATTGCTTTCACTGCACAGTGGCAGTGTCGCTGACTCTGTGGTTTTGGAAGGTCCTGTTGTATGAGTTCCCAGGAGCAACCTGCCAGTCAATCTTCAGTACTTGTTATAACTTGATGCTAAGGTTCCAAGAAAGATCTTCAGGTGCCTTTCAAATCACCCCATGATTTCTTTTCATCTCATACTATCATGAGAGCAAAACTGGTTTTTCCTTAAGTTCTGTCAGCCTATGGATTGATAAAGTCTCTAAAGGGGAAGAAGTCAATGACCATCATTCCCTCCATGCTCAAAGTGCTTCAGCACATTACAAGCTCTGCCCTGTGAGGTGCTGCCTAGTGGGAAAACCTTGATTTGGCCAAGTGAAGGCCTCTGTGGCCAGACCATAGCCATTTCTCTGGGGCAGGCATCCAGAGGCACTAGCACTAATCTTATGGGTCCATGCAGTTCTCTTGCCACAGTGAAATGTGCAAATACATTGGCGACATCATTTTAGCTGTCAGGATAAAGTAACATGATAAGGCACATGCACTTCTTGGAAATTATGACAAATAAATCCAATTCTCCCCACCATGGCTTGCTAGACAGCAGAGCTAAAATGTGTCTCATAATTTGTGTCCCAAAAGTCCCCCTTGTTAATTCCTAGTAGAGTGAGGCTCTGGTAGTCTTCATCCATACCTGTTGGGATGCTGCCCCGAGCCTGGCTGGCTGCTGTCTGAGCTGTGTGCCGAAGGCAGTTGCCTGTTGGTGGGGAGGCTGTTGGGTGCTGGGCATGGGCCTGTGGAGTGGTATGTGGAAGGGTTGGTCTGGTAGCAGTAGCTGAACTGCTCAGACTTCCACTGCTGGGGTGCATGGTGGTAGTCATCCCTTTGGCCAGCGAAGACCCTCCAAGCACATTGTTCCGGGGTGACCCAGACCCTGCTCCAGGAACCCTAAGGGAATAAGCAAAATCAAGTCAGTGATAGGGCTCAGATAAAATCAGGCCATTTGCCACTGGCAAAGACCTACTTTAACATATAGGCCCTAAGAGATGAAGGTCAAGTGGTCCAGGAAAGTCCTAAAATAATGTTAATATAGTGCTTTAGTTGAAGGACCCCCACAGTGCAGTACTGTCCTTCTTCAGCCTCAGAGTTATCCTGAAATTCACCTTCTGCCCCGACAATAGACCAGCTCAAACCATGAGTTTGCAAATCATCTTTGCTACCTTATATTTAGTCTTTACAAACCTAATAGATGAGACTTTCAAATTAGGGTGTTCTATTTGCAAAGCCATGACAAATCTTCAGGGCAGCAGAAAGAGGTGCCTTCCAACCAGTATGCATTTTCCTTCCTAATGCCCACTCTCATTTGCAATAGACATGTACCCTGGGATCCCCCTTTATTGGCAGTACTGGGGTTTGAACTCAAGGCCTCATGCTTGTCAGGTAAGTGCTCTACCATTTGACCACTCTTCCAGCAGCCCCCCTTTTTTGTTAGGATATATTCATTGTACATTGGTTAGATCGCCCCACTGTTTCCCTCACCCCCTCCCTGCCTCTCTTAAAGCAATTGCAAGAATTTTCATTGTTCTATTTCATATAAGTATATGAAATCCATTAACCATATTCCCTCACCTTAATCTCTTTCATTCACCCTCCTTCCTCCCACAAGTACCCTCCTACACTATACCTATTTTACAGTTCTATCTTTCATTATTAATTTCTAAGTTAATGTTTAAAGGGGTTTCTCAATATATCCTCACTGTGAGTATACTTTACTTTGGTCTTTTCAACCCCTTCCATTACTCTCCCTTACCCCTTCCCTCCCATCCCCCATTTTTCAACAGCTTTCAATACATATTATTATATTTCTGCCTTCACAGATGTTATGTATTACAATATTGTTGATGCTCTATCATTATCTTTTCTGTTTCCTCCATTCCCAAGTCTCATAGTGTAGTTCTACTATTACAAACATGTTATACATATAAGTTTGTATATGATCATGTTTGGTTTTTGTGTGTATATGTTTATCTTTTGAATCTATCTTCCATGTATGAGAGAAAACATGTACCTGGCATCCCTTTAAAATAAATCCCAGATATCAGATGTGGTAGCACAACGATGAATCAACTCTAAGCACTAGTCTCTCAGGACACTTGCACTACAAGGCACTTCATGATGATGACTGGAATTGACGTAGACGGGTGGCTCTAGGCCTGCACACACGGGGCTGGGCTTCCACCTATGCCTCTGACACCTATTCTAGGAGGGTGTCATGTTTCTTCTGGGTGACTTTGGGTGTCAGGAAAAGTGTATGTCCTAGAGACAGAGCCATGGAAGTGAATGGCCCTTTACCTCTAGGAATAAAGGCCAAGGCCAGCTTTTCTGCTTCATGGTGAGAGGACTGGAAGAGCACCTGCCTAGGAAGCATAAGATCCTAAGTTCAAACCCCAGTACCACCAATAAAAAAAGCTTTTTGTGAGTTATGTACTCTATTGGGAAGTTGGGCCTCTGAGATATGGCTACTGTGGTTCCTTCTCTGAGGAACCAGAGAGGGTACCAGACAGTGACCTCCAGATACTGCAGTTACCAGAGTTAGTCCTGGAGGGACTTCTTAATGGTCTCCCAGCTCTGAGCATCTTCAGAAACATACCTGGCTGATCAAAGGCTTGAAGGAATCAAGCAACTGATGATGTTCACAAGCCAAGGTGGAATAAGGTGCCCAGGTCACTCAAAAAATTCCAGTTTTATCAACCAGAGGATCTTACCATAGCTAAATCCATGGCAGCATTGGAAGACATTGGGCATAAATTTGATCAGAACTATCAGATTTTATTGATTTACTTTACTTATATTTATTGAGCACCTACTATATACAAATGGTATGTAAGGAGCCTAGGATGCAAAGCTGGAGATGGCTGCTATACCCAGAGTTGGTAGGCTCCACACACCTATAGAACCATAATGAGCGGCACTGGCTGATGGATTGCTTGGGATACACAGAAAGCAGAGCTGTCCATTCTGACCATGTGGCATGGGAAAAGGCTCTCCATAGTTCCTGAAGGATGAGTTCCTGTAGGATGAGGTGGAAAGGCAGCCAGTGTTCACTCCTTTTCCAGCTGAGGAGTCTAGTCAAGGGGCTTTGTCAGCATTGGGTGAGGGATGTGGGTAGAGAGTTAAGCCAAGGTGCTCCAGGGATCCTCACAGACAGCCCACCTTGGCCTGGGCAGGGAGGGGAAGACACCCCTGCCTTAGCACTGTTGGTTGTGTCAGACCAATGGTGCCTCCTCCAAGCACAGCAAAGACTCCAAAAACAAGCCCAGGTGCACGATAAAAAAAACAGCCTGAGAAAAATGGCATGAAATCCAAACCAGAGGTATCCCATTTGCAGAGTGAACCCTGCCTGTAGGTGCTGAGCAAGTTGCCTTACACAAGTAAAGAAGACCCAGGTGGCCTGTGGGGAGTTCACGCTCTCAGCAGCCATTCCTCCCTCCACTCAGGAGGCCGGGGTTAGGGCTGAGGGCTTTGTGAAGTCCCTATGCAGTTCATGTATTTCATGAAATACATGTATTTCTCATGTTTTTCAGTGCTGACAGTTTCCTGAGTGAAACATTTCTCACCCCACACCTTCCTTGACCCTACAAACCTCCTGGGCCTCATGATAAACTCCTCCCCAGGCCTCTACTGCATGAAGCCTCTTATGCTGCATGAAGCCCTATCTGAAGAATGCCTTGGTACCTGAGGCCATGGACTCAACAGCATGTCCTCTCATGCCCTTTCTGAAGCCATTTACATAGGTAAGCATCAGTTTGGCAACTGGTTCCAGGTACAGATGTTATTGAATACTTTTCATACAGTATTCCTCCAAAGACAGTAGAAGCCCAAGGGCCATGTCTTTGGATATTTGCATGTCCTGTAGTGTGGACACATGCCTCTGCCCCAAGGGGCTGCTGTGAATGACGCTGACTAAAATACAGCCAAGCATTGGACTCAAGGGAAAATTCTCAAACAAATCCAGATTATCTCTTCCGTGAATATTTAAAAATCACTTTTTCTATTTCATAAAAGTTACTTAACAAAGACTTATAAAACAACGGAAAGCACAAAGAAGGAAAAAATTTACATTACCCTTTGTATAGGTGTGTATGTGTATGTTCTACACACATGCACACACACATGCATGGTATCTCTCTACATGCTGTGCTCACACAGTATAATGTATATGTGCTGTACACACACACTGAGCTCACACTGTACAAATGCACACGAACTATACATACACTCTATGCACTATACACACAGGCTGTGCTCACACTGTATAAATGTGCATGTGCTGTGCACACACTATAAACACACATGTTCACACTGTACAAATACATGTGTGCTATAGACAAGTTACACACATATACTGCACAAATTTATGCATTATACATGCACTATATATATATGCACACATGCTGTGCTCACACTGTACAAGTGCATGTGCTATACACACACTACATACACATGCACACACACTGCTCACATTACAAAGTATATACATGCTATACACACATTATATATACATGCACACATGCTGTGCTCACTGTAAAAATACACACATGTACACATGCTGTGCTCATGCTGCAGAAGT
Organism: Castor canadensis; assembly: GCF_047511655.1. Lineage (NCBI taxonomy): Eukaryota > Metazoa > Chordata > Mammalia > Rodentia > Castoridae > Castor > Castor canadensis. The sequence goes on along the minus strand of NC_133397.1, from coordinate 97,234,658 downwards.
GCACATGTGCTATATATACAATACGTACTATACGCATATGCTATGTTCACTGTATAAATGCACATTTATACTATACACACATGTACAATGCTGTGCTCATACACACACTACATATACATAAGCACTGTACTTAAACTATGCACACACACATACAAACACATACTACACACATGAACCTACTCTGTATATGCACACACACATAGTATCACAAAGGGAGCTTGAGCATTCCTGCTGTCTCTGGACTGAATGTTTTTTGGGGGAAGTCCACAGCATGGCCTCCTTGGTTCCCACAGCATCAGAGGACCTTGCTCCCTCCTTGCCCAGGCCACTGGACCCTCACCTGGATACAGGTGTCACGTAATTTCCAGGGAACACACCAGAGACCCCAGTTCTCAGCGATGCCCCCTTGAACCAGCCATCCTGGCACTTCTCCAGCACCCGGTACATCTCACCCTTGCGCAGCTCCAGCTCATCGTTCTTCTGGGGTTTGTAGGCATAGAGTGCCAGGTATCTGCAGGCAGAGGACAAGGACAAGGGTCAATGGGTACTTTTTCAGGACATGGTGGATGGCAGGGTAGATGGAGAACACACAGAGCTCATCTTTGGATAAACCTAACCTAAACAGGATAGGTGATGTTTGTAGGGCTCTACAGTTTACAAACAGCTCCCACACCCATCACCTGACTCAATCCTCAACAAGTCCAAGAGGCAGGTGGGAGGAAGGGAGGTGTTTACCTGTCGCCTGTTGGTCTGAGGGGGCCACAGCACCATCCTGGCTAACTGGGAAAGCAGGCCAGGACATGCGCAGGGGTGGGGTAGGGGAATGTAGCTTTTCATTCTGTGTGACAGAAGGAGAGAAGCCTAGTGAGGCAAAGGGACTCCAGGATCCCAGAGGAGGCCTCAGAATTGGATCCTGGGGACTGGTCTTTGGCCCTCACCTTTTTTTTTTAAACTATTCTTAATGCTGACTACAGTTTTATGCTCTGAGCAAGAGAAAACCTTAGGGAAATCAGAGTGTGTGCTAAGCTAGTCTAGACTGGGCTTTCCTCATTCAGTCTAAGCTGTCCTGATTTACCTGCCTAGCTTACCTGGCCAGCTTGAGCTGGAAGAGAGCTGCAAAGCCCCTTTCAAAGAAAGGGTGGCCTAGTTAGGGATGCACAAGTACTCTTAGGAATATTTGTACCATAACTAATTTTTGACTTTAACTTTTCTTTTAAGTCTTATTTGCAGATAAGGCCAAACAGATTTAGTGGTGAAAACCCTGGCCTGGGTTTTACATGTTGTGCTTCTAAGTCAGGTATGACCCCTCTTGTGACATATGGAACACACCTTGACTCCAGCCTGGAAACATTTGAGAGGACTGAATAATCTGGCACAGGTTCTCTGCTCCTTTCAGGGTTTTGGAGTGCCTGGTTTTGAATGATGGGGTGATAACTGTATTTGCTCACAAGATTCAGTCATAAAAATGGCTAGGGGCCTCAGTTCAACAGGAGATGAAAGATAAATTTTAAAGAAAAGTCATCTCATGGATCTCACAACAGAGTGGGCTGCTTGGTGGGCATGTTGACCCTGTCTAGAGGCCACAGGCTACTAAGGCTATGGAAAGACATCTGATCTCTGGGCTGAGGGGCCCACTGACTCCCCACAGTGTCCTCTTGACTCTGTGAGGGGCCTTCATAGTAGGAGGAAACAGAAATAGGGCACAGCTCACTAGAATCAAGTAAGAAGAAAGGAGGCCCTGAGGAGTAGTTGAGAACACAAGATATGAGTACCATCAAGACTAAAGATTTTTTGGTCTTAAAATAAAATCAGATCTGCCACCCCTTCCCAGTATCTTAATCCTACACATGCAGGACCTCTGCTTTACTTAGTGGACCTTTGGTTGTAGGCACCCTCCTTCCCATGGGGACAAATACTAGGAAGAAAGAGTGGTTTACATATCTCTTCCCTCCTGTTTGGGAAGATAAACACTATGGTACCTCCTCCTCATTGGGCCTATAGATTCACATTCTTTGTGCCATGCCTGGGTGACAGGTAAGAGAACAAAGGTGTAGTCCTTTTTTTTTGTGGTGACAGAAGAGCTACCACCAACAGAAAAGTCACAGAATGACTGCATTTGCACACATGAGCCCACATATGCTATGTGTGTACTGTGAGGGGGGTTACCCCATGTGAGGGAAGGGAGAAAGTACCTTCCACAGAGCTGTACTGAGACAAAGGAAGGAGGAAGAACAGACCAACTGGGATTGTGAGAACTGATAAAAATGACTCATGATGTTCTAAGTCTACCCTTAAGGAAATATAATTAAAGCATAAATCCTGCTTAAGTCTGCCTCACTCCTTTCCAATGTCAGAACAGTCTCTGACTCTGGACAGAACAGAATGCCATGTGGGGTTGGTACCTGGGGGTAGTGTGGATCTTAGTGACACCCAAATCTCATCAGGTAACTATGTGTCATTGGTGGAGATGGGGATACAAGCTGCCTGTGTTCAAGAAGCATCCCAGGAGACTCTTCAGTCACCTACAGGGAGCAGGGACCAGGACACTTGTCCTGACAAACAAGACTAAGGGACCCACTTCTGTTTCTCTCATTCCTGGAGGGTGCGGAGCAGACCTGGAATCCTACAGCTGTGCTCTGCCCGAGACCAGGGTCCATAGGTGTTGTAGTCAGGCCAAATCCCTGTTTCACTGGCCACTGCTAGCTGTAGGACACACCTATGTGAAGCACAGGCTGCTGTGGCCATACTCCCTGTCCTGGGGAATTACTCTGGGTGTCTGTGTGCAGTGTCATGCACATGTGGCTTCAGGTCACAGAACACATAACAGGATAAGCCTTACAGTGAGCACGCATCACAGCTCACCCAATCCACCTGTACAGTGGCATTGCTACCAGAATTCCTGGCAGGTTTTGCTTGGAGCACTGCCATATTAAGGGTGCTTTTCCCAATGACTCCTATCACGCAGGGGCTCCAAGGCAGGACAGTCACCTGAAAGAAGGTCTGCAAAGTTAAAATTCTCTCCTTTCCCTCTCATTGCCCAGCCTTTTTGCCACATTCCCGTGGGGTTGAGAGAGTCTGAGCAGCTGTGTTCTCTTGGGACAAAGAACACTCCTAGCAGAGATACAGCATGGGGTGGCCACTGCTGACTTGTGGTCATGTCTACCTCCTGCTGAGAGGCAAAGGCCTCAGCTTAAAGGGGCCTAAAGGACAGAACCAGAAAATTTTGCTCAGGGTGGCAATACTCCAAAAAGTTACCAGAGTATACTACAGACTCCTGCCTCAAGACCTTTGCGCTACTATTGTACTATCTGCAGTTCTCACTCCACCACACTGTGTGCTCCTTGAGGGTGGGGTTTTAACTGATGGTTCAATGCTCACTCTTCAGTACCAGGCACATGGCAGATTCTCAATACTTACTGAAGGAAAAGTAAAATAGGTTTTGAGTCTAAGATTAAGGTTGCTTTGTGTGTGTACATGTGGAAGTGCAGAGCTATGAAAAAGAGGACCTGCTCTGAATCACAGTGCAGCTTCCTGGAACAGGAGGAAACTGTCTTTAGTCACTTGTCAAGCGAGGAGCTGCCCAGAGAGAGAATGAGCCCAGCAGCCTCAGAGGCTGGGAAATGCACCCACCTGCCCCTCTGTGCAATGAGTGGTATCAATTAGCATCTACTTTCCTCAGCTGGGAACTCACATGCCACATTTAAAAAGAAGTGTGAGCAGCTGTTATAAATAACCTGCCAACCATTCCATGTGTTTGACAGTCAAGCTTGTGTTCCTAGAGTAGCATTAAATAACTGAAGGTTAATTACCTTTTGGGACTGAGTTGATTATCTTTTACACAGTGTTTTAAGATCCTTATGTCATTTAATGGGACAAGGGCTTTGTGTTTACAATGAAGCATAAAAGGGGAGTTTCCATCCTTGCCTGTCCAACTAAAAGCTAAGATTCTTTCCATCAGGGTTTCTAGTCTTCTTAAGGCTTTTAAGTCAGAAAAAGACTCAGAATTCCATTTTTATTTTAAATAAATGCAGGCATGGTTCCTAATGAAATAATAAAGGCAGGAAAATGGAAAACTGAAAGATGAACGTGCTGGTCATCCCCTGCCTGATTTGTCTACCTTGCACTGTGTGTAGGCAGGATACTACAGAGCCAGTTCTGTGTCCACTTCTCTTCCTACTGTACAGAAGCTGTTGAGAGATGCATCATTTAGTTTTGCAAAAAGATAAGACTCACATTTTCTGCTACATTAAGTCTCTTCACACAGGACATGCAGCTTCTTAGTAGTGGGAAGTCTGGGGTATTTGATTTATTAGATGCTCAGTGATACAGACAGCCAGCCCACAGGTGTTAATGCCCAATGGGGTCAATATGTCCTTTCTAGGTGCATACTTTCTTAAAGCATGTTCACCAGCATTCTTCCTCTTGGGCCTCATTCATTAAGCATCAATGCAGAGCCATGTCCCCAACATAGGGCTGCAGGTAAAGCAAAACAAGAGGAGAATGGCAGGGATGCAACATCTCCTATGTGCCAGACACACAGGCTCACTTAAGCTCTGTATAAACCCTTAGTTTTCACAACTAAGAAAATAGGCTGAAAAAGACTGAAAAATCCACCATATTCCTGGATGTTCAGATGCATGACCAGAAGCCCAGGGATGTGGGCTTTTGGCCTTTCCATCTTTAATTTAAAATTTTCTCTGACTGATGAGCAATCCTCCCTCTGGTCTCAGTATTTCACATTTGGCTTCTATGTGTGCATTTTTGGGAGAATGTGAGCCTACCTTGTGCACCAGTTGTTTCTAGGTTCTGAGTGACAGCCACAGAACTTCCCACTTATGTTCCTCAGGACATCAGGGGTGTGTGTGTGTGTGTGTGTGTCCTTTGATGTCCTCAGAATGTCAAGCTGTTCCTCAAAGGGCACAGGCATCCAAGGCCTGGTATAGACAGGGGACAGCTGAGTGCATCTATGGGTGGCATGGTCCTCACCCTTCTGGCTCCCACTTGCTTCAGAAAGCACTAGGAGCTCAACCCAGGCCTCCACAGAGTGCTTAAGGGGGCCTTGTTAACACATGTAGATCAATTGGACTGCCCACCATAATGAGATCAACTCTGCAGATGCTCACAGAGATGGTCTTAAAAATCTTTAAGGAAATTACAGGATGATTTGGCTTAGATAGACTTCATCACCACCCTGTGGCTTGTATGAGGCTTTTGTGCCAATTAGAAAAGGTGCTTGTAGTGGGCAAGTGACTGAGGAAAAGACACCCCCATCCCTGTGAGTGTGCAGCTGGGCCCACAGTCAGGGGCTGGATGTGCCCCTGAGCATAGTACCTTGGGACAATGCAGAGACTAATCAGGCTGGCACTGTGGTGACTCAGTGTAGCATCATGCAGTGTGTGTATCCACATCCAGCTAGTTGGAAATGCCTGTACATGCTTCATTCACCCATATTACTTTGATCTGTAGCAAGATCTTCCCTTGCTGGTAATTGTCTATAGATTTCCCTTTCTCTCTAATACAGTGATTCAGAGTATTTTGGTACCTTTGCTCATTTCATATCTTTTTCTTCTAGATAGTGGTTGCTCACAATTCTTCTAAAATAAGTCAAAGGTTCTCCCCCTATTCCTCTTGCAAGAAGCCCTGCTTCTTTCCCTTGGCAGGGCCACCCACAGCAGTTTGAGGTGTGTGCCCTCTCATTGACTGTTCCATTCAAAGGATGGTTACCAGATGGTCGCAGGGCCAGTAGGTGGTGGACAGAGCCATGCACAGAGCCTTCCCAGGAACACCCACTACTCAGGGTGACAGCAAGAGTGCTTGCTGGGTCAGGGTCTACACATGAAGGCCAGGTAAGTCCTGGAAAGACTGAAGCAGGTTCAGGTGCTGTGAAGTGACAAGAAGTGGCTGGCCTCATGAGCATAACTACCATTCATTCTTTCTCCAAAGGTGGACTTTGTAGTCTGACTTGGCCTAGCTAGCAAAAGTCACTCAGTCCTCCCAGAGTGGAGCCCATGGCAAAGATCTGGAGCTGCATGGCTGTGAGGTCAGCTTGGAAATTGGTGTCCCTCTCAAACTAAGCACCTGTTATACTTGCCTGTGGGGCTAGAGCACAGAGACTTCTAGAGGTGGTCGTGAACCAGCAGCATTAGCGTTACCTGGAATGTACTATACATACATATTTTGGGGCCTCCCAGAGCTTCTAGTGTAAGATCCAGTAATCTGTTTCAACAGCCTCAGGTATTTCCATTGTGTTCTGAGGGGAAGCTTTAGATTGAGTTCAGCGACACCTAGCCCAGGCCTCTCTTAAGGGTACAGTTTCTCATTGTCATTTGTCTCAGGGTCCAGGCTCACCCAAGCCTGTGCTCCACCAAAGGGCAGTCTGAGGCCAGCACTCATTCACTCCAGTTGGGGAAACTGAAGGGTTATCAGCTGCAGAGCCTTCAAAGTCAGCCACTGCTCAGGGCCTCCATTCCTGATGGAGGTGTCCTGAGCACACTCCCCAAACTTTTGTTCTCAGCCTTCAGGAAATCTGATTCAGACAAAGCTGGGACACCTTGTTGTCACATCCTGGGCCTCTGGGGCTCGAGAACATCCCCTTCCTTTCTGTATCAGCCATGGGGCAGCTCCAGATGTCTGTAGCTTCTGTCTTCCAGGCTCTGAGCTCCATTTAGAGGTTTCTCTCTGAGTAATTCTCTGCTCTCAATCTGGCTTCTCTACCCCTTCCCTTCCTGCTTGGGGCACCACTTGCTCGGTTTCTCAGGTGCATTCTTTTGCTTAATGCACCATCCCAGGACCCTGAGGGCCGGTGACATCCTCTCCTGCTGACCTTCAGCCTGGGGTGCCTCTGAGACACTTCTAGGGGACAGTGTCTATGACCTCGCTGCAGCAAACCTGGACCACCAGCCTTAGCACAGACTCATTTCACTGGGCCCTGTTGTACTGAACTCACACTAGCCATTCCACCCAGTGCACAGCTGGCTTGTTTGATGAGTTTGTGGTGAAAGTGCCCCTTCCTGAGTTGGATACGGCTTGGTCATCAGTCGTTTCCTAGCATCCCAGATTGTGGAGCCCACATTGTCCTTAGGATGCTTTGGTAGCTTTTGGCCATCAGGACAGATGGCAGGGGGGTCATGAGGAGGACTAGCCTGAAAGGTGCTCCCTGCAACTACACAGAGCACATCTCATTTGACTAATGTGGACCAGTGGATTCAAGGACCTGGTCTCCACTCAGTACTGCTGGCTGCTATTTCCTTGGACTTCTTTCCTCTGGTATGCAGGTCAACCCCTTTTTCTTTTCCCCACCTCCATCTGGTTTGAATTCTCCAGGTGGAATCTGGGGGACCATCTGCAGTAAGAGGTGTGTGCCTTTCCCAACAGGTGATGATCTACACCCCTGTGACTGTGGAAGTTCCCTTTTCCCACTGCAAGTTGGCATTTGGTCTCAGGCCCAAGGCTCTGAGAGCTGAGTGCTGTCCTCAGTACACAGGCATACCAGCCAGTGCTGAAAGCAGATGTTTCCCGTCCTCTAGCCTTAGGTGAGTCACATGTCAACTCTGATTTATTGGTCTGAGACTTGGCTGTTCCTCCCCCTCCATACCTTAGTGGCTAGCATTGCTCACAGACTTCTTACACTGCTAGGATGCTGTGTGGGATGTCTCAGTGGCTTTCTGCCAGTTTCCTCTTTGTCCCCAGCCATGTTGCTCAGTCATGTGGATCTCCCTCCACTCTCTTTCTCCCTCTTTGGTCTTTCACACCTGGCCACAGACTCTCTTCATGGAAGAGTGAAGGCAAGAATCCAACCCTGCCACATCATGTTACTACATTCAGACCTTGAGACAACTTGACTCTGACCTGAGAATAGTCTCCAGCATCGGACACTCACATGACCCCTGCAATCACAGTGGGTTGGTCATACAGAAGGCACCCAAGCCAGAGGCAGAGAGATTTCCCAACATACCAGGAGTAATTAGCGAGAGAATAGGGCAGGTCTTTGTCTCTTTAGAGGAGCAGTACTCCATGCACTAAGTGCATGAGCTGAGACCCTTTCTGTATGTCAGGGCACTGAGCCCTTTGGACAGTCAGTGCCATGAAAACCTTTAATGTGTTAGATAAAGGAGTGGAGGGCAACAACCTGCCACCACCCTGCCTGATATAGGAGATCAGGCTTTGTCATCACCCATACTCAGGTTTCAAGGCACACGAGGATGATGGATGAGAGTCCACAGGAGGTATTTCATCACTGACCTCCATGCTAGCCTTAGGTTGGCCCTCACCTACAGTCCCAAGGTTACTACCCTTGCACAGTTGCTGCAGTTTTTTTGTAAAGACAGCTCATCTCCTGTCCCAGTTCAGACTTTTAAACCTATCTCATGGATACTGTTTTGGGAAGAGTAGTTAGGTAAAAAACAATTGTACTACTGTTTCAGGTAACTGCCATTGCATCTATGGGACTACTAGGATGAGTGACGGGTCAGACTGGTACCCTCCTTAATAAACTGATGTGGTCAATCTGATCATTTGTTCCCTAGTAACATAAAAATGTGATCTCAACTATCATTTTTTCAAAGTGGACCACTCATATTGCTACATGTGTGTAATTTCTAAGCACATGCCTGCTACTCAGTAGGAATACACACTGAGCCTGCCATAGCCACTCACAAGGCCACACCCACAACTCATCTGCTGCTTAGATTGTAACAATGTTACCCTGAGGATATCACCTGACACATAAGTCTCTGGGGAAGAAGAGGTCTCTCAATGCTCTGAGCCAAAGTCCTCCAGAACATGCAGGTGTGTCCACAGTTGAGGCCTCCACAGAATATTCACAACTCTTTGTTCTTAGATACAGAGAAGATTTCTCTGGTGGCTGCCCTTACAAGTAAGAGCTGGAGCCATCCACACTCAAGAAGAAGACACGTTTGGCTCTCAGGGACAAGTAGGCAATTGTTGAGAGCCTGTGTATAAGCATTCAGCTAGTTTTGGGAACCCCAAAACGAACATGGTCTTGTCATCCTGATCCATGCCATTCCTCTCCGTGCGGGCACAGGTCTCCTTCCTTGGAAATGGCATCCTTCATCTAGTTCTTCTAAGGAGCCAGCCCGTCATCCTGCCCTCCCCATGCACCCATGGCCCCTGGCTTAGAATGAAGCCACAGCCGATCATCTGGGAGCATGGTCAGAAGACAGAACAGCTGTCCCTTGCTAAGAGAGGGATAATGGTTCCAAGACCTCCAAGTTACCAGAACCCATAAATACTAAGGTCCTTTATTTAGAATGGTACAATATTTGCATGTAACCTATGTACATCCTCCTGCATATTTTACATCATCTCTAGTTGACTTACAATGTAAAACACAATGTCACTTTGTGCATGTGAATTCAGCATAGTACTGGGTGTCTGACAAATTAAAGTTTTGCTTTTGGGGACTTTCTGGGTTATTTTCCAAGTATTTCCCACCCATGGGTAGTTGACCTCAGAGACTGAACCCACCAGTGTTGTTGAAAACTTGAATTTTAACCTAAAGACATTTGGAATGTAGTTACTAATCTATGTACCCTTTGAGAAGCTAGTTGAAAACTGTATAAATTTCAAATTTCTTTCATTAATCTGGTTGGCTAATCATGGTAGGGTTGGAAAGTAAAGGGAGGATGTTCTGAGCTTTTCTGTTCAAGACAAAGGCCAACTTTTCAACTTGGCCTAACAAGTGAGGTTAGAGTATCCCAGAATAGTTAAGTTACTTGTAGGAAACCTTTTGAACACAACATGTTGCCATATCCAAAGGCTCCCCACGCCTCCCAAAATATACTCTATTCTACAACCCCTCTGACCAACCCCAACAAAAGAAACTTTCTGTCCTTGTTCTTATGTTTGCCACATTCATTGCCTCCACCTTAAAACATCCCCTCATGAGACTAAACTCATTGCCAAATCAAAGAGCAGAAGACTGTCTCATTCTTCGGAACACAACTGAAATGGGGAATTTTTAAACTGCACATATCATAAAAGCTATAATTTAGCAAAGCAGATTTCCTAAATAAGCATTCACTTCCTATCAGTGATTCACGTGGTTATATTTGGGACCAGCACACAGCTGTCTGCTCTGGGGTAGTGCTTATGGTGGATGAACACTCACTACCTCTGAGCAGTTGGCAAAGAGCTGCTGCTCCAGTCTTCCAAGACTGCCCACTGCTCTAGCCACCTCCTTCCCTCTCTGGGCCACCCCAGACCTCAGGGTCTCTAAGGCTTGCTCCATGCTAGAGCTGGCTCCTTTTCTGATGGACTGGTTTCTGCATTGTCAAATATTTTTATTTCCCCCACTTATCATAATGGTCCTAGGAACAACAATATTAAAAGAACTGCTAAACTTGTACTTGTCATGCTTTCCATTGGGAAGTATCATCAGATGCATAAATACCCTGGCCAGTTAGTAACCACCTGAAAAAGTCAACAGAAAGCACATATGTAGGTGCTAGCATGCATAGGGCATGGAAGGGATGGGGCCCTGACAAACATGAGGGGAAGCTCACACATTGAGGGGCAGCTGGACTTTGGAAGATGTGCTCTGTTCTCCAGCAACTGCAGCAGCTCGAGGAGTGGCTATGGGGATGGGTCCAGCCGAGGAGGGGTCCTGGAAACAAACAAGAGGAGACAGGAGTGAGGCTAGGGGAGATTCCAAATGAGGGAAGGAGAAACAGAGTCAGGCAACATGTGTTCTCTCTCAGCCCCTCTGACCTCCCAGAATCTCAGGCTTTACTTGCCTGGGGTGTTAATAATGTTATTTTAACCCACTGGAGAGAGCCTGGTGGCCTAAAACACTCATCCTCAAGGCAGCTTTCAAGAGTTCCTTCTGAGTATCATAAACCATTGGTATGGGTGAAAGCCATGTTGGGAAGCTTGGCTTTTATTTTTAGAATTCAAATTAATTATTCTTGTATCTGATAATAAAATTCAGACAAAATCTTGCTAGTATAAAACATGAGCTTACTTAAAAATATGTTCCCAGGAACTGAAGATTAACCTCATAAGAGATCACAGTCAGTGACAATGGCAGGATGGAAGATTACCAGGGTTTACAGAGCACAGCACTCAATCCCCTGCTGTATTCAAGGCTTCAAGTGTTCTTTATGCAGGATGTGACTTGAGGAATGGTGTGCTTTGATGCGGTGACTCCTTCTAAGTGTCAGGCACGTGCCAAACTTCTGGGGTGAAGAGGGGAAGGAAAAATCTGGTTGGCGTGATGGTCTTGCCAAGGACATTCCTCCATGGAGAATCCTTAAGATTCATGAAGGCCAATGTTGTATCCAAGTCCCCTTACCATCCAGTTTGTCTCTCCTGCTCTATCCTCCTGTTCAGGGCTATTAGGAGGCATAGTGTCCCCCTCAAAAGATAAGTCCAAGTCCTAGCCCTTGGCACCTGTAAATGTGACCTTATTTGGTATAAGGATCTTGTAGACATATTAGGTAAGGACCTTGAGTAGAGATTATCTTTGGTTAGATTGGGCCTGAAATCCAATGAAGAGTGTCCTTATATGGGACAGAAAAGGAGAACAGAGACACACACAGGGGAAGAAAGGCTAGGTGATGATGGAGGCAGAGACTGGAGTGGTGTATCTATAATCCAAGGAACTCCAAGGATTGCCAGCAGCCACCAGAAGTCAGGAGAAGGGACAGAGTGGATTTTCCCCTCAGCCTCTGAGAAGAAGCAACCCTGCAGACAACTTGATCTTGGACTTCCAGCCTTCAGAGCTCTGAGAGAGAAACAGTCTGTTACTTTGAGCCACCTAATTTATAGTCCTGTGTGGCAGCCCCAGAAAATCAATATAGAGAGGATACTGGAGGGTCTAAGATGGGGAGAGCAGGGTCCATCTCCCACAATGGACCTAGCATCTTCTCCCTCCTGGGCTCTGACAGACACTGGTGTTGGGCACCTTGGCAGAAGACAAGTGGAGGTCTGGGGTATACATGGCTCTGAATGGGGAAGATGAATGTGTCACCAGATGTGTGTCCTCAGGTGGGCACAGATCACAACAATGGGAGAATCGAGTCACCTGGAAGGTGCCTGAAAGGGGCAGGCTGATACCTTGAACCTTTAAAAAAAATTTTTATCATATACACATTTACTTTTTGTGATTGCATCAAAGCACACCTACAAATATGAAGTAAGACATTATACAGTTGGTCTTCTATATTCATGGGTGCCATGTGTATAGATTCAAACAGCCACAGATCAAAAAAAATTTTTTCATTGTGTCTATACTGATTATTTACAGACTTTTTTCATGTTGTTCTCTAAATAATACAGTATAATAAATATTCTTGTAGCATTTGCATTGTTTTAGGTAAAGTAATCTAAGATGATTTGAATTATATAGGAGGATGTGCACAGGTTACATGCAAATGCTTTGCCATTTTGTAAAGTGAATTGAGCATACACATAGGGTGGTGTCACTGGGGTTCTGGAACCAATCTCCTGCAGATACTGAAGGATGGCTGTAATTTCTAGAAGTTGTCAGGATTATAGCACAACATTGAAAACTTAAATAATACAGAGAGTTTCTTAATAAAAGTCCACAATAATTCCCACCTATTATTTACATATTCCTTACAAGAACTGTTAAGTCAAAAGGACATCTCTCATTAGCCCCATTTTACTGATAGTGTAATTAAAACTTAGATGATATTAACACAGACCCCCAGAATTTAATTATCTCGACACATGCTAGTGCCTTTCTTTGCTTTTTATTTTCTTAAAAACATTAGTATATGATAGCTATACAAGGAACTTCATTATGCCATTTCTGTATATAGATATATTATGCCCCAGTTTGGTTCATCCCCTTCATTATTCTCCCTCTTACCCCTACTCCCCTCCTTAAAATGACTTTGACAGGTTTCAATGTTCCATAGTCATACATGTATAGAAAGTAGCTCAACCATATTCACCACCTTCCTTTACCCTTTCATTTATCCTCCCCCCTTGTGCTATAACCCTCACCCTAACATGACCTGTTTTATATTCCTGTCCTTCGTTTAAGTTTCTGTTCATTGCTCAATGGCTGGCTTTACCTCCCTTTGTAGCTGAGGAGTTAGGAGGACTTTCTCATGGACTTGCTCACTAGTCCTGACCTTCTTCAGCTGATGAGTTCGACTGCAGATCACCTGCTGATCTTGCCCTGAGTGGCCACGCCTCTCCTGACCAGGGATTGTGAATGGTGACCCGGGCTACCACACATGGGCAGTCTCCACCAACTCAGAAACTATTTCTCCTTCCTGTTTAAACAAAGGAGGTGCTGGCAGTGAAACCATGGAACTGAGAGATTCAGCTTTCTCATGTCTCCAAGGTAACTACAAGTCTTCAGGGACTTCTTACTCCAGCACTCAGGAGAGGACTCCTTGCTTTTTTAAGCTAATGAAGAGAGATCGCTAGGTTTCAGAGGCAGCTGCCTTTCAGATCTCATCCCTGAGGCAGAGAAAGGCTGGGTGCAACATGGGGAGTGGGGCCAAAAATGGGAGACGTGCCTTCCTGTTGGTAGATTCTGAGGTCTTCCGTTTGCTTGTCACACCTGTCCTACTGTTAAGGAGAGCAAGAAACCAGGAGGTACTCCCCATCTATACCACAACAATTTCCCCTCAAGAAATTGAGGGGAAAATTGAGGGTGAGCTGGTCCTTCTCACCCTCCAGGAGCTTCAAGAGAGTTGGAGGGAGGCATAGGGCAGAGAGAAAGGAGAGAGAAGAATGCTGCCACCTACAGCCTTTGCCACCTATCTCCCTTGGCAGATATTCCACCCCCTGTGTGCTGGCATTGTTCCCAGATCCTCATGGTCACTGAAGATGGGTGGAGACAGGGCCACAGGTTGTCCACTCAGTCACCCAAATGGTCCCAGAGTGTTCCCAACACAGGCATGGGTTGACTACCTGACCCTTGGCACTGGATGTGGGCACCCACAGTGAACAAGTGGCACTATTTGGGGACAAACATCAGACACATCCCCATACACACAAGCAAATACATGGTGTGCAGGACACATACACAGGGGCCTCACCTGGGATGAGCAAGGCCAGAAAGGGCTTCCAAGAAGAACAGTGAGTTTTTTTAGGGACAGTGAGGAGGACAGGTGGTGAGCTTGGAGGATCAGGGAGGAGCCCAGCCCTGGCAGAGGCAGGAGGCTGCATAAAGTGAGCTAAATGGGCAGGAGCAGCAACCCTGGGGGCATCAAGGCCATGCTTGGGGGGGAGGGGTAGCTCCTGTGAAGGCTCTGGTCCCTACTTCAATGGCCCAGAAAAACTCTGGAAGGAGAGCAGAGAAAAGGTAACCATTGACTTGGGTGTACTATTCCAGGGGGGCCCTGTCAGGAAGCCTGGCTGATCAGGGACTCTGATGGAGAAGGAGAGAGGAAGGACTCTGAGTGTTCAGGAGCTGACAGAGAGAAGAGCAGTAAAGACCACAGTGACAACACATGAGCATGACATGACATGACACAATACAATAGCAACACAGATTTTCTGTCTTAGAGTTCTCAGAGTCACAGTCCTGAAGTCACATATCTGCAGGGTTGCATCTCCTCTGGGGGCTTTTTTGCAGCTAGAGCCATGCTCCTGGGAGAGGATGTGGAGTGAGGCAATAGGTTCCCTGAGGCCCAGCCTGTGGGACACAATGCGTCAGGGGACCTGGCAGGGGGACAAGATGGGGCTGCTGGAGAGCAGAAGGAAACAGAAGCACTGAGGTTGTAGAGTTCAGGGGATAGGGTATTTTAGAGGGGAAGTCATTGCTAGTTGTACTACATGCTATGGAAAGGACCAAGAAGTCTCTGCCAGATTTCAGATGATGTGAAAAGAGGCTTCCTGGGGTGGTGGTGACCTCTATTTGATGACCATAGTGGCTCATACCCTTGCATCCTGTCTCTCAATATACACAGAGGGCACACTAGTGCATTCCTCGAAGGGAGCGTCTGCTGCATGACTGGGTCAGTCAACCCCAATCAACTGGCTTCTGAGCTGTTCCACTTTAAGTCAGTAACAAAGAAGACTGCCAATCCAAGTCCTTCAGGGTTGTGGCCCTCGGTACATATCTATGTTGCAGGGAGAAGCCAGAGTGCCCCAGTTTGCAGATTAGGGAAAGGAACATGTGAGTAGAGCAGTTCCCATTCACAGCCAGCTCCAAATCCTAGTCATCTGTGCTCTTCTCTGCTAGGGAGTTAGACAGAGGGAGGAGAAAAGGAGAGAGGGAGAGGGTTGCAGGGGAGAGAGAGAGAGAGAGAGAGAGAGAGAGAGAGCGAGAGAGAGGGAGAGATCCTGTGGACCCAGCAGCTTCCTATTGGGAATGAATCTTAAAATAATGGGGCAAGTCTCAGAATGGAAGTGCAGAGGAAGATTTCAATGCAGCACTATACACAGTGTGAAAAACTTGAACTAATGGGGTAACTTAGATGTCCCACAGTAGAAGACTGGGGGGGGGCTGATGACATCTCAGAATATCTGTGCTGATGGCATGGTAGGTGAGTAGGGTGGGTATGGAAGACTGCCTCATTTTTGTAAAGAATGCATGCATTTCATGGCAGAACCTGGAGATTTATGAATCAAATGACAATACTGGTCCTTCAGGGAGTTAAGATTTTAGATAATTTTATTATTTTTAATGTATATGCTTAAATCTTTCATCATTCTAATATCAAGTGACAATGGTTGTTGGAAACATTTTCAAAACAGTAGAAAAAGAATTACAGGGTTAAATTCTTTGAGGTCTATTTTGAATGTATTCTATGGTTTACAGCCAGTCCCTGCCTTCCTGATTCTATCCTTGCCATCTTTGTGGGTGATGCTGGATGCTGGCAGGAGAGGCTGGGGGTGACTCTGAAGCATAGGCAAGAAGCTGTGTCTGTGTGGCCATCCCAGGTAGCTCTGTGGCAGCATACACTGTCAGAGAAAGGGGGTGGGGGCTGTGACCTACTGGGAACCCAGGCCCCTCCACACAGAACATGACTACTGAGATCGCAGGGCTTGCAGAGGCTGTTCTTTTGTTGATT
The DNA here is from genome assembly GCF_047511655.1 of Castor canadensis. Lineage (NCBI taxonomy): Eukaryota > Metazoa > Chordata > Mammalia > Rodentia > Castoridae > Castor > Castor canadensis. The sequence continues at coordinate 97,218,639 of NC_133397.1, read as the reverse complement.
CCTGGCAGGAATTTTAGGTACAAAGGTGCCTTTCCTTAATGGACTGATTAAGGACAAAGTGCTAAATAAGCTTCCAGGTCACCAGCATTTTGAAGAGCCTCTTGCAGTGCCTTGCTATCCACATACTTTCTACTCTCTGAAGTAGAATAGAATACAAGAGGTAAGTCTAGTCTGAATGTGGTGACATCAGAGCATTGGATCCCCTCATCCTCCAGAGCATTGTATTCTCTCAACCTCAGACCGTGCTCCACAGGTGTTCCTAAGCCCCCATCATGGCCTGATTTCCTCCTAACAGCAAGTGGCCTCTCTGATTGCACTTAGATTTTTAATGGCTTAATTTTACATGACTCTAGTTCTTAAGAGATCACTGGGAACTTGGCAGAAGTGAAGGAGTCAAGCAGTGATAAAAATAAGAGAAGGGACTCCGGTTGTTTTACAATAAGAACAACTGCGAACACAGGAGAGTCATCTGTCCTGGCTCCAAGATCACCTAGTAGAAATCACTGCTCCAACTTCAAAGTCAAGTTCAGGCCTGTTTATCATGGAGCTGTGCCATGGGCTCCTGCACAGTAAATGTCTTTGTAACAAAGTAGGTTTGCATCACTACATTTTTAAAAAATGATCCCATAAAGAACACAAACCAGGATTCCAACCATGTAGGTGAACACACACATTGCGGAGAGCTGGCCAACTATGTGGAATGCTGGTGGCTTGGCCCTTGGAGTCCCTTCCCCACAGAACAAAGATCTAGCAATTCCTGGAATGAGGGAAGTGCCCATGGCATTTGACGTGAGCCTGGAACACACAGGGTCAGCTGGCAGGGTCATGACTCATCGGGATTTCCTCATCAGATGGAATTTTCTACAGTGCCATCAATAAAAAAAATGTGCAAAGAACCCACTTCACGCTTCAGGGGCCTCTCCAGCAGCAGGAATCAACCTGTGGGTCAGGACCCAGAGCTCAGCCTGCCTGTACAATCCCTAAAGCCAGGCGAACCCCAGGATCACACAGCTGCCTGCTCTACCTGGGAAAGAGGTTGTATGGCAGATGGGTGCATACCCCTGGAGCTGCCAGTCAGTAGGAACTGAGCTATCATTGACCTGCTTTGTTAAATTCTAGTCTCCCCCAGATGGAAGCATCAGCTTCTGGTTGCAAGGCTGAGATCCCCTAATTCTAATTGGTCATTACCAACATTACAGGCTCCTTACTGCAGTTTAATGGGCTCCTAGGCAGGCACAGGGAACCAAGCTGCATTATCTTCCTATTGGTATTAATAAGAGGGAAAAAGGAGTGTATGTGGCTGGCAGGCACAGGGGCTCCGACTGGCTTTCTTTGACACCATGCACAGATGAAGACCCTGAGAAGAAACAACTCCTCATTTTAATTTTTAATATGAATTCAGAAAACACTGTCATCACCCCAGGGGCAGTGAAATGAGCATGTTTTATTCATCACTCATAACCATTCCATTACGCACTGTGTAAACCAGACCCTTATAAACTGTCTCCCCAAAGAAAACTCTAAACATTTATAGCCTGACTCTTCTGTTTGGTTCTGCAAAGAATGACAAACTAGGGTGTACCAGTGTTCTAGTAGGTAGAGGAAAGGCCTAGGAGCCTGACTGAACAAGAGGGCTGCCTGGAGAAGAAGATGGCTGAGCCTTCTGCCCACATAACTTCTGCTGTTTACTCATCCCCTAAACTGGGTACCAATGTTTCCAATGCTGTCCACTGGCCATCTCCTCCCCCAGGATCAGGATTTGCTTACAGACAAGTGGATGCTGAAACAGCTAAGTTGCTGAGTCAATGGCCTGGATCAGGAATGACCATCCCTGCTCTTGCATTTGCCTTTGTAAATAAAATTTTGTTGGCAGGCAGCCATATCTACCCCTCTACATTGTCTCTGCTTGCTCTGACAAGAACAGAGATAATAGGTGTGACAGAGTCCATGTGGTCCATAAAATCTGAAACATTTACTTTCAGTTCTACCAACAAAGGTTTGCCAACACCTGCTCTAGGACAAGAGGGTGAACTACCAGTTTCTGCCCCTATCTTACTGGGAAGATAATTTGGACCAACAAGCCACAGCTAAGGCCAACAGCTTAGAGCATCCCTGAGACATTATTAAGGAGAATGAACTAAAGGGATGAGCGGCATATGGGAGCACAGCACCCACAAAACTACCTCATTTTGGGGAATGAAAATCTCTCAAAACACCAAGGGGGAAAGAAGAGCTCTGTAAAAGAAGTTAAGAGATATTTCTTACCTACCTAGGGTTTTGCAAGTTTTAACATTGAGACAATTGATGCTGTAGTGGGACCTTTTTTTCACTGAGAAGAAAACATGGTCTCCATTCATACCCTCCTCTTTGAGCTTTTTTTTGCTTGTACGACAGCCAGTTTGCTGGGTACTGTTTGACAGGAGGCAGGTATTGGTACTGTGGACACTTTTCCCTGTGCAAGTACATAAAACCAAAAGCATTTTCATCTGGCTTTGTGTGAAATGCACCATTTTCATTATCATCCAATGACTCGCCTCCACTGCCTTCAAACAGAGAGCTGCAGGAGAGTTGTTCAACTCTATTCAGTGTGTCTATCTACCCACCTGCCCCAGAGCCCCCATGGGCAGATTCCATGTTAGAGAAGCACCCTCTGCTTAGATAAGCTCACAGACTAGTTCTGTGGACCAGCAATGACAGAAAGATGCAGTACACACCATGGCTAACACCAGCCTGTTGTGAGAGCTCAGGGAGGGCATGTGGGGTCGGGGAAGGCGGCCAAGTTCTGGTCCTCCCATCCATACTGCACTATCTCCAGATTATGCTTGGGAGTGAGAAGGCAGGCAGCCCAGCGCTCAGTGTGGAAGTTGAGAGGGAGAGTGTACTCTGGGAAGTGGGAGGCAGTCAGGAGATCCAGGGCAAGGTGGGGAAAGATCTTAACTTCCTCATCATGCTTCCATCCAAGGACAGTGTGTATCTTTGCATCCACGCCTAACACACAGATGATTCTGAGGAAGCCAACCCTGTATTGTCCTTTATTATCTGGCTTCTTCCTGATTTCTTTGTGCGGATTCATGGTCTTTCCACCTTTCCATTCTGTGCGTATGTAGAGGCTGGGATCCGTGATGATCACCTCGTATTCACAGGATATAGCTTTCACATGGGAGCTGCCAAAGGACTGAGGCAGTTAACAGCTCACAACTCACCTGGCATTCCTAGACCAGATATACCCACCCAAAGCTCCAGAGTGCTCATCCCATGCCAGGGGAACATCAGGGATTTTTCCCTAACATGTCCCTCCTCATCTGCCAGTGGACTGCCCCAAGGCAAAGGCAAAATCCTGCAGTTATGGTTCCTAGTTTATAGCAGCTAAATAAATAAATGCCAGTGCCTGCCCTGAGGATAAATAGGTTGGCAATCAACAAAAACTGAGTGAGGACAACAGGACAGGTAGCCACAGCATTCTTTGTTCTCACTTTCGGCCATGGCTAGTAGGTCAGCTACTTCTTGATTTGCAGAAAAAAGTTCCTCTTAGGCCAGATTCTCACCATGAGATTGTTTGTATTCATCCCAGGCTCACTTGGTACTTTTTTTGCTTCCTTAAAGGGCACATAATTCAACTCATAACTTTTTAAAAATACTAAAAATAAGCCCCAGTGTTCAGCCATGCCGGTAGGTCTTGCTCCACAAGTGAGTGTGGAGTCAGGAGACTGCAAAGCCCATAAAAAAGCCAACAATGGAAAGCAGACTTGAAACACCAGGCCTGGGGCAGCCAAGCTTGTCAGCATCTTCAACTCTTGCCCAGAACTTCCTCCTGGTTGGAGCATCCACCCATCCATCCTGTGGCAGAGGCAAGGCCCAGATAACAAGGGGAGCTACACCTGCAGACAAATAGCAGGTGATGATGCATTTTAAAGATGCTCAGGCGCTTCCAAGCAGAGCTCTTCTAATTTACTTGTCAGATAGGGAGATAATCAAGAAATATTCTTTTGATGTTTTCTCCCCACTGAATTACAAAACTTACCCTTCCACGGATTTATTGGAGTTGATGTGTCTGTAAGCCACTGGGCTTTCTACAGTTGAAAGGTGGGTGAGATGGTTGAAGAAACTTGCTCCTGGCTGATGGGAGTCAGCCTGTATTAGACGGTGCCCCAGGGCCTGCTGTGTGCCCTCTGCAACATGAGGCTCTCAGTCCTGCAGAGTCAGCACACAACACATAGACAGCACCTGCAATCATCCAGTCAGCACTGGCCTCAGTTTTTATTTATTTTTTATTTTTTTATTTTTATTTTTTGGTTGATATGTCCATAGTCCCTCTTTTTTTTTTCATTTTTCTTTTATTATTCATATGTGCATACAAGGCTTGGAACATTTCTCCCCCCTGCCCCCACCCCCTCCCTTACCACCCACTCTGCCCCCTCCCTCTCCCCCCCCTCAATACCCAGCAGAAACTATTTTGCCCTTATTTCTAATTTTGTTGTAGAGAGAGTATAAGCAATAATAGGAAGGAACAAGGGTTTTTGCTGGTTGAGATAAGGATAGCTATACAGGGCATTGACTCACATTGATTTCCTGTGCGTTTGTGTTACCTTCTAGGTTAATTCTTTTTGATCTAACCTTTTCTCTAGTACCTATTCCCCTTTTCCTATTGCTGGCCTCAGTTTTTAGAAGCTCTTCATACATACCATCTTCTGTAGATGGCAGAAGATCAAAGTTAAAAGTTCTCCAACTTCTGGGTTCAATATAAAGACTCACAGATGTGGGACTCAGGAAAGTGATGTCCTGGGTACTGGTCACCAGCATTCAGCTGTCCTCCAGACCCTGACAGACTCAGCATCCCTACTTCCTTCAAGTAGGGCAGGGCTGGAAGACTGGCTTGGCTCAATGAAACATGAGCAGAGTGACATGTGTCCCTCCAAAAGGAAGCCATGGAGACATATTTTCACCTCTGCCATAGCTGCTGCACCAGGAGCCAACTATTTTCCATAAAGGGCTCTGTAATAAATTCTTCAGGCTTTTCAGGTCATATGATCTCTGTCTCAGCTACTAAACACCTCTGTGGTGGCCAAATATGAATGGATGGGCGTGGCCATGTTCGGATAAAATTTTTATTTACCAAAACAAAGAGTGGGCCACTTGGTGTGTAGGTCTTTGGCAGTGTCCAGGTTAAGGATACTGTGAGCCAGAACCTCAACTGCCCATGACGCCCAGAAATATGGTGGGAAAGAAGCCTGTTTCTGTGTGCCCTGGAGAGTGAGAGGCTGTGTGTTGGCTGGGGTCATCAGACCAATGCAGGAGTGTGCCACAGCACACTGATGTCACTGAGCTTCCTCAGGAAGTTTGGCAAGTATGTAAATCATTCACTAGATTTCTCATTCAGTTTATAGGGAAATATCCTCTAAGATGTAAATCCTTATGTGTTGCATAATGATATTTTGTTCAATGGCAGGTTGCATATATAATGGTGGTTTTGTAAGATTATCATGGAGCTGAAAAATTCCTATCATCTATTGATGTTGCAGCTGCCATGACATCATTGTGCAATGAATTCCTCACATAAATATGGTGTGTGATGGTGGTGTAGACACACCTGTGCTGCCAGTTACATAAAAGTAGAGCACATAAAATTAGGTACAGTACATAATACTTGTTAATCATAAATGACTACTACCTTACTGGTTTATGTATTAACTTTCACCTAAGTAATTGTAGAATGTACTCCTTTTACTTATAAAAACTAATGTTCTATAAACAGTGTACTGTTATGCCAGCAGCATCTTCATACATCTCATGTTTACCATGTTTCTTGATTGTATTGGGTAGCCACACCAAGTGATTGCCTTATCTCATCTACGTCTGTGTAAGCACTCTCCAAGATGTTTGCACAGTGACAAAATTACCTAGTGTGATACATTTCTCAGAACATGTTCTCATCACTAAACAATGCATGGCAGTAATCATTTCTCAATTTGATGCAGTGACTTTGATAAGCAAATATTTAAGTTTTTAATAGTGGAGCAGCCTGAATAGCCTCTTTCCCTCTCCTTTCTACTAATAATCCTCCTCCCCCAGCCGCAAGTTGACTTGCAAGTGCTACTCCATTATTCACAGGAGCTGAGATAGAGATGCCCCTCTTACCTCTCTGGAGAGCAGAAAGAAAAAATTCCTCAGGGTGCAAATGTGAGCAGGATGACCATCAAAGGCTCCGCCTGAGCCTGCACCCTGAGAGCCCTTGAGTGGATGCCTCACAACTGCATCCCCTCCACAGTCATCAACATACACCCACAACCAGTGGGGAGCTAGGGCTGCTGGGAGCTATCCTAGCAGGGAATGCCCTAAGGCATTTCAGGCACCAAGGCTGTTTTATATGCAAGACCATTCAGCAGACAATGCTGCTAACCCAGATCACATGGCTATCCAGGAAGAAAGCTAAATGTGTGTGAGCCCCACCTGCAGAACAGGTATAAGACACCAGTGAATGGCACCCAGTTCTTGCCCTCAAGGATGTGGAAATCCATGAGAAGGGACAGCTGTATACACAAGTCAAGTACGATGGTAGACATCGTGAACAGGCAGGTAGCTGGTAATAGGAAATACAGCTAGGACAAAGGGGCGCTAGAAAATTCCATTGTGACCTGAGCTGCCAACAATATGCAGAAGTTGACATGACCTCCCTGTGACCTTGAAAGAGAAGAAAAGGGAAAGTGAGATGGACCTAGATGAGGACTACTAGGACTGTGGTCTGGATTGGATAAATTTCAAACTCCAACAGCTAAATGGGCACAACCAATCAGAATACTACAGGTACAGCTAATGGAAGTGTTGCCTTCTGCACACCTAATTATCATAAAGATTGTGTAACACACAAGTAGATAGATTAAAACCTCTAGACCTTGCTACTTCGCCAGCAACCCTCTATCAGGACCCCTTTCACCTGGCCAGAGCTCTGTTTCTTTTCTTATTGCTTGCTTTAGTAAACTCCATACTTACAGGCTCATCCTTCATTGCCCATGAAATTCATTCTTCAAGTTCACCAGACAAAAGACCCAAGATAAGAAAGAATTGGTGGCGCCAGCTGTGGAGCTGTTATGCCAGCAAGCACTGCCTAGAATCAGGAGCTACCTGCTACAGAACTAAATAAGCTGTAACACTAGCAGGCATTGCCTGCCACCCAGAAAAACTGGTATTAAGAGGGAAAGTTTGGTAGGTATGGATACAGTGGAAGATTAATCTGGTTGGTGGAAAGGTGGCATGGAACCATGGAAAGTTACAGAGAGGAAGCTTCTCTCTGAAGTGACCATTTCAGATGGCCACTAACAGTAAAAAAGGATTTTGCATATGAGTATATATGTGTTTTGTTGTGGGCAAAATGGGTAAGACAAGGGACAGTGAAAAGGAACAAGGTCCTATGGAAAGAAGTAAGCTGAGGTCTTGGTGAGAGATGAGCCTAAGGAGGATGAGCAGTGTGGAGGATGAAGAGGTAGTGGACCTGTGTAGACAGAGCACAGGAATGTGGCTGGGAAGGGCTAGAAAGTCAACCAGGAGCTGAGTCTGAAGGGCTCCCAAGGCCATGGGCATCTCCACAGGCAGTGGCCAAAAGACAGGACTTCCTGCAGGATGATTCAGGAGGGAACTCAGAGGCAGGGAGTCTGAGTTTTAGAACTGGGGATCTTGGTCTAGGAAACTGGAGGATGGTAATATTATTCCTAGAGGTACAGACAGAATAAAGAAGGGGCAGCGGTTTGAGGAAAGAGGAAGTAATTACTCTCTCTGGCATGTGTTGAAGTTTGAGGCACCTCTCCACGTGAGCCCCACGTGTAGGGAGAAAAAAAATCTGTCCTTATAAAAGGTATTCATGGGAGCTTAGACAACAGGGGTTTAGTTGTTGGCTAGAAATCTTGGCATAGAGAATTCCCGAGCAAAGGTGCACCAGACATGAAGAGAAGGCTGGGGAAACACAGGTATTTATTTATAGGAGGGGTAGAGAAAGGAACAAATGAGAGAGGAGGGAAAAAGTGATCAGACTAGAAAAGGGGGAAGAGGGCTGTAGGACAAAAAGAGGGTTCAGACAACTAATGTTGCAATTAGTGTCTAATTCTATTGAGGCCTCAGAAGGGATGGAACCTGAGACAACTGTCAGACATTGTGATCTTGCAGCAGGTCTGTTGCAGAGAGCTAAGGACATCCATCTTGAAGATATGGGAGCATGTTAGTGGCAAAAGAAGAGCATGACAGGGCCTTGGGCAGCAGTGCTGAGAGATGATGGCACAGGAGGGTAAACAGTATTCAGCTACAGCCCAGACTGTATCTCTGCAGCTCCTCATGTCCCATGGATCCCCCAGGAGGAGACTGAAGTCAGACCCAGGCAGCTACTACTACCTCGATGGAGGAGGCAGTACCTGGCCCACCTTCCTTCTAGTGCCTTGTCACCTGCCAGACCCTGCAGCTAGAACAAGTCACAGAGATGCCCAATATTGAGTCTCTAGAATTTTCTTATCTGGTTATTTTGTGTCCAAGACTCTTCCTGAGAGCCAGACTATGGTTCCAAGGATGCTCCTGCAGAGAGAGGGAGCACAAATTCCAAAATCCCCTAGCATTTCTCACTCCTGGCACTAGACCCTGTAGGACATGAAATTATGACCTACCCATTCCAGGTCTGAAAGTCAAAGCTGTCTTCTTTGTCTTAGTTAGAGTTTCCTCCTCCCTGACCTCAGCTTTTAGCTAACTTCACATAACTACCAATTTCCTGCCCTTAATATTTATCATAGCAATAAAAAAATTTCTCCTTTTTTCTTTCTTCCTTTTCAAGTACCAGCATCAACAAAGCCTCAACCTAAAGTTCTTTTCTATAAAGGGTCTAAGAGAAAGTAAAATTTTTTTGTGTGTCATTAGTACTAAGGATCAAACCCAATGCCTTATTCATGCTAGGGAAAAGCTCTACCACTGAGTTATAAAAGAAGTTTTTAAAAAAAGTAAATATTTAATACCATTTAGTCCCTGTGGCTCCTTCCTCTACTTCCCTTCTTTCTAAAGCCCTTATGATATAAAAATGATTCTTAGTAAAAGAACTATACATAAATAGCCCCCAGGTTACATTTTGTCAACTGTGGGCCTAACACAGTGTCTTGGCTTCAGAGCAGAATCCCTGGGAGCAGTAAAGAGCTAGGGCTGGGGGGCTAGCAAACATTCCCTTCCCTTCCCTCTCTGCTATGAGTGCTACGGAGGATGCAGCCTCTTCAATGAGCTCTGCAATGAAACTTATTGGGACCAGCAGAATGTGGGCAGAAGAGGGACATGCTGTTCTGAGTCTAGGCATTAAGAATTGAGGCAAGTGTTCCAAGCTCCAGTAAGCCATGGCCTTTTGATATCCTGGATGTCAAAATGAGGCCAAGGAGCAGACCTAACCTTGCTCTGGAATCCAGAGCGAGCACTCAGTCTTGCCAACTGTGAAGACACTTAGGCTGCCACCTGTATCACCACAGCACAGCTTGATGGGGACAACATGTTTACCCTCCCTCCAACCCTGAGCATGGCTTCATGGATCTTGGGTGAGTTGGTGGTCAGCACACTTTTAAAATCTCTGGACGACACAGTGCATGCCAGTCACAGAAGAACTGGTACAGTGGTGCACAGTCGGCCCAAAGCCACACTGCAGACAGAGGCCTCGCAGGAGCAGAGACAGGGCCCTTGATTTTGCATTGCTGGTACCAGCATATGCCCCGTACAGAGAAGGTCCACATTAAGTTTTTGTTGAAAACCAACAAATGCCTCCCTCTGAAGCCCAGCACATGGGAAGAGAAAAATTTGAAGGAGACCAGCCATCCTGCTCTGTCTGGCACTACAGGGAATCCTCAGCCCTGGGCACAGTAGGGCAGTTGTCACCCTATGTGGTGCTCAGGGTTGGTAGGGCATCAGCTCAGGGATAGTTGGTGGCAAAGCTGGGTTGTGGAAGAAAATCTGTGTGGTGTCTGAGCTGCACCATGCTCCCTGACCTGGTTGCTGTAGTCACAATGGCTGAGAGGGTTTCTGAAATCCCCAGCCTGTTGGCTCAGGAGTGCTAGGGTTGGGCTCTGTGCTGGAGGGACCTGTGTTTGATTTGCTCAATACTTAGGTAATAATGATCCTGCTGAAGTGTGGTCCAGTGGGGTCCTCAGATGACTCTGGTGAGGCAGAGGTGCTGGACCACAGTCTACCCCAGCCATCTCTGGGGACAGAACCCTGCATATGGCTGACAGGATGGGATGACTCTCTGGGGTACTGAGCAAGCCTGGCTTCCTAGTGGGAGAGTACAGCAGATGGTCTCAGCCCCACCCAGCCTTTAACCACCACCACCTTCCAGAACCTCCAGGGCCCAGCACAGCACCTAACCAGAGAGAGAATCCCAGAGTAGACAGATGTCTGATGGTGAGGCCCAGAGTCCTGGACTGCTGGCTCAGCCTCTGACTCCCTAAGTGGCAAGTGCATTGGGTATACACTCCCCAAGGAGGAGAGGCCTTGTACCTCATTACAGTCATCATGGGAGAGGTACAGTTGCTGCTTCATTAACAGATGAGGAAACCCAGGCTCCAGAAGATGAGGCCAGGAACTATTTTTCAGTGTTACAGGGGCAGAGACAAGTGTTGAGTCTCACCATCTATCTCCAGAGGTCTCCTTTACCTCTAAGTTGATTGGCTCAGAGAAGCTCAGCAGCTCTCCTAGAAGACACAGCTAGAGAGGAGCCTGCATCTACCCCAGAGTCCTGCCCTGCACAACACTGAGCCACATCTCCACCCAAAGGAGAGAGTGACGGGGGGGGGGGCACCTTTAAGGAGCACTGCTCTCTTCAGGGATTCCTTGCATCCCCCTGAGCCTTTTATAGGAGAGGACCCTGAGAGGTCCACACCCTGGACTCATCCATACCACTCCTGATAGCTACAGCTGTCTGGGAAGCAGGGCTCTGGGTGGCACAGAAGCACTCACTCTTGTGTGCCTCAGCTTCTACGTCTCTGAAATATAAGGAATTAAACCTACTGGTTCCTTACATGGCTCACAGCAGAGCAAAGTGAGAAGTGGTAAGAAGCAAGATAAAGGAAGTAAGATGGGGGTTCAAAAGATGCAAGTGGATGGCTTGCCACTTGGAAGTGGCTTGACAGAGAGCAAACCCTGGCTGGCCACTTGGAAGTGGCTTTACAGCTGTGCACTCAGAGTCTTCATGCTTCAAGGGCTCACAGTATTCTGGCTGAGAAGCAGGGAAATCTCTACTGGGTTTTAGCCCTTTCTGTAGAAACCACAGCCCTTATACTTCCTTTCTATTTTAAATGAACACAATAGAGCAAAACAGGTCAGGGATACTGACAAGCCTTTTAACCCAACCAGCTGATGATCCTCGTCCTTATCTTTGCCCACCCACTCAGGCTGGGCATCAGCCACCACTGATGTTCTATGCATGTGTGGATTTGGTTTGTATTTATATAATCTTCTACCACAGGATTTTAGAATCAAGTCAATTAAATAGCACCATGAGTGGCCCATATTTTGTCAGCCTTTTGTAATTCAAATCTGTCTTCACATAGAGCTTCCATGTCCTACAAGGCCCCTGTAGAGCCCATTTTACCAATGGGCATCTGCTGAAGCCAGTCTTACTGTGAGTAGAGACTCAGTATAATGCCCAGTGAGTGGCCCCTTCTCCTCTCCAGCTGGCTGTGTTTCCAGGACAGGCAGCCTATGTGGACCTTCCTAGTGAACCCAGTGCATCACTCAATGGAGGCTCAATATCCATCAGTAACAGTAGCCACACCTCCTCTCCAAAAGAAACCATCGTGAGACACATGGAATCACGACCCTACAACACCTTTGATCTTCACAGCTCATGAGAACCCGCATAGGCAGGGGAGGAGGCCTACATACACCTGTGAGTCACTGTGGATTCCAGATAATAAACCTGAGCTTTGCCCATATCACATGTCTGTATGAGCCCTTGATCCCCATGGGCCAAGACTCATCAGTCAAGATGTTTTGTATCTCAGCTGTATTGGACACACTGGGGTTTGAAAAGTTTGTGGGGGAAAAACCTGGCTGCTGTAGTGACTCTTACTGGACCAGCCTTATAACTGAGGGCATTGAGGCCCTCCTTTTCTGCCCACCCAGGCTAATCCTCAGGATGCTGGTGCTGGTACACTGGAGGCCTCATATATGTATAAGCACATGCATGCAATGATGCTATATTTCCTTAGGCTAATGATGTGAGTCCAAGTCTCATCCACTAACCACAGAATTCTAGGATACAGCTTCCTCTCCCAGGACATGTCCTGTAGGGTAGGGAGGAGAATCCACTTAGCACTATGGCCACAGTGGGACTGGTTAGCTTTGGTTGCCTCCCAGTTCTCTTGCCAGGAGGACTTCCTGACTAGACACAGGTGGCTAGCAAAGCAACAGGAACAGAAAGACAGCAAGGGATAGCAGGTAGATATGGAAGGCTGTTCCCTGAACACAGCCAAACTGTAGCAGCCCCCTGGGGCTCACGAGGGCAGCATGCAGCTTACCCTCAGTAAGTGCCCCTTCTCTTCTTAATAACTCAACTAAATCAGGACAGGGAGATAGGCTGTGACTGCTTTGTTTGATCTCATGCTCTTTGTAGTAACACAAACAAATGTCTACAGCCTGGTCATAACTTTCACCTCAAATTGAACTGCTGGAAAATGGATCCCAAGATCCCTGTCCCACTAACAATAAGCTAATTCAAATCCTCGTGGAATAAGATGATGCACAAACTGAAAAAAAAATCTGTCTCCTTGCCTCCTAGCCTATCTAGAGTAGACACTGGGCTGCAGAGACCCATGAAAGCCTCCCTTACTGCATTAATAGACAAGCCATGGGAGCAGGGACCAGATGCAGGGCAGGATGAGGGGAAGAAGAGAAAAATCAGATCCAGCATCCACATGTACCAAGCCCACATCTTGGGGGCATGAGGGAAACTGCCAGAAGATGCTCCTGCCCTCCATGGACATGGCAAAGCTCTACTAATGTCCACAGTCTGGCCAGGTTCATTTTTCAGAACCCCCAGGGAACACTGGGGAGGGGAACACTGGGGAGGGTAACTCTTGGACACAAAACCTACAAACTAGGACTAGAAAGGCAAGTGCTGCCTGGTGGCTCCAGGATCATCCAGTTCTCCGTCCCTCTGATTGATGGAGGCTCCCAACTGCAGTGAGTGTGGCCGGCTCCTCCAAACTGAAGGAGATAAAAGACCTACCCAAGTGGTACACCGGGCCAGGACCCTGCTCCTAGCTCTCCTTCTCAGGGACTGTCACCAGCTCTGCTGCAACTGCCATCTGAACTGACTTTGTTGCACAACAGTTTTCACCTGTCCATGTCACCAAGAGTTGCTCAGATTACTAAGGAGGGACCTGAATTCTGGACTGCAGCCATCACATTTTATGGCCATTTGTGACAGCAGAGCAGGCTCCACAGAGTCTTGGCATCACCACAACAACCACACCTGTATCTGCTGGGCTTTTTGATCTGCACCTCCAGGATGTCAGAACATAGGACAAGCAAGAGTGTCCTGGAGGGCTTGGAACTTATAGTCAGCATTCAGCCACAGCTTGAAGAGTTTAGCCCAGGTTAGAGGTTGGGTTAGGTTGCACCTTCCCTCTTATAGAAAAGGTGCCAAACACCTGGTCTAAGGCCAGGCTTTGGGAGCTTCCCAGTAGTGGCCAGTGTGGGAGCAGAGGACCTTCAGATCACACCCAGAAGTCACTCCAGACTCTAAGGTCCCTGTTCCAGACCATGGCCTCAGCCTGGGATGAGAACCAGCATGAGTGTATATGTCTATTGTGCACATGTGGATGTGTGTGCATGTATGTATATAGGAGTATTTTTAAGCTGATGCAGCCCATCTAGACCAAACAGCAGTTCTCCAGAAGCTCGGCTATTTTATCTTTTAAAGATGATCATCTTTGCAAATTTATCCAAGTTCATTTCAAGTTTGAAAAAAAATGGTTCTTCCCCAGCCAGCTGTTTATTGGGCTTTTCCCCAGTTTGGCTGATATGCCAGTGCTCTTGCTCTGAGGCATGTTCAGGACAGGCAGAGGTGACCCTGGAGAGGAATGGAAGGGAGGCTGGCAGGTGGACTTTGGAGTGAGAAGATGGGGCAGGCAGGATGGGCATCCCCACACTCCACTGCAAGTGGACAGGTGCTCTGTCCTGGAGGAGGTTGGATTGGGAGGAGAGTTGGCCACCCCTAGTGAGGCATGTCACATGCTCTGAAGTCTTAAGTTTGGAAGGATGATGGCTCAGAAGTGTGGCTGCTAGTTATCAGAGAGCCCCTTCCTCCTTCTTTAAAGGCATTCTTTAGTATTTCCTTTAAAATACTAAACCATATAGCTGTTTCTGAGCTCTAGCCCTTTTATCTGCTGAAAAGAACATCATCAAACCTTAGAGAGAAGCTCAAAATGTCCTAGTGCTTAGCCAGACTTTTCCCAGGGCAGACAATGAATGTCAATGAGATGGGAGAAAGTTTCTCCCAAGTGAGTGGTAAATACCTCACACTCTGAGGGTACCACACACATATTCACAAGGCTCTTGGAGAGCCCTACACTGGATAGCAAGGAGGTAACTCCAGGTACCTCCAAGGCAGTTCCAGGGTGGCCTTCTTTATGCTAGTTCAGGAACTTGGCTGCTGGGCAGAGGTGAGGATGGATTCCCAGAGAACAAACAGGCACTGGCCCTGGGCTGCAGGACATTACCTGGGTGGGTGCAGTGCAGGACAGATGAACAAGCTCCCCAATCCTGGCTGCAGCACGGGGGTCACTGGAGCTGATCAGCACTGGAGCACTAATTTCCATGGAATGCCTGTGGCTGGCGGCCTGTGAGGATTTGTGTGTCACACTGAGTGCAGTGAAGGAATGGCGCTTCTTGGCATTCTTCTTGCTGTCCACACGCCGCTGAAAGGCACTGACTGCCCCTGAGCAGCTTAGAGTGAGGCCTGGAGCCGCACTGGCAACCGTGCTGGGATCAGAGGACAAGGGGGCATCACAGCTAGATGCAGCAGTGGCAGCTGGGCACAGCTTGTCCATCTCAATGAGCTGCTTGGCGGAGTCGTTGAGCTAGGTGAGAAGGGGAAGAATGGGGCTTCATTAAATAACTCACAAGCCACACCACACCCACTCTCTGCCTCTCCTAGCCATGTTCCCATTAATAAACTGGCAATGCGTTCACCCCAATCAGATCTTTCTCACTTTGGCTTCCACTAAGTGTAGTAAAGGAGAAACAAGATGGGCAGGGGTGTCATCTGTGGGTTTTACTGAAAAGGTTTCAGGAGCTGCTCAAAGACCCAGGCAGCCATGACAGGTGATAGGGGCTCACAAGACAGAGGGAAAGTTTTCCAGGACTGGTCACCTCCTTGGCTCCTACCTTTTTTAGTGGCTTGCCATTTCGAGGGTGCAATGCACTGCAGAGCGCAAGGGACCAGGGCTAGAGAGGGAAGGCAGGCCAGTCTCAGCCAGACCAGTCCAGCCTTGGTCTCACCACAACAGGTTCCTGCCTGCCCTTCTGGCTAGTGGAGAACTTGAGGCCTGTGACCAGGTGCACTTCTAAGGGTGGTAACCACAGGCAGCCAGGAGCCTGCTCCAGTAAGCATGATCTACAGAAGATCTTTCTACTGATAGTCCTGACTCAGACCTGAACTGGGTCTTGTGAAGCATCAACAACCATTCAGCAAGGACTTAGGCACAACTCCTTCTTACATCTCCCACCTGTTCTATCAAACAGCAAGTGTTTTGCACCACAGAGTTTTGCCTTTGACAAAATTCCAGAAAGGTGGGTTGAAGGTTCCAGCCTGTGAGCAGCCTGAAATAATAGGGAATGAAGATTCTCACTCTGGGCTGTGCCACTGCCTAAGTGGCACGTAGTGGGTAAGCTTGGCATCCAAGGAGTCAGGCAGCCCTGATGGGCACCAGCTAAAGAAGAGGCCCATGCTTTTGTGGGGGCATCAGCTTGAGATCTCTGAGTGAGTTTCCTCAATTTTTCCACCTGAAGGATGCTTTTCATTCAAGATGTTCTTCTTAGGCTTTATTTGGCTCAATCTATATCCATACCTGGCGGGGGTGGGGGTGAGGGTGGGGGTGGTGGCAGATTTGCAGTGATTTAATGGAATAAAGGAGTAAGAACTATTTATTTTATGTACGAGCAGCCAGGAAGTAAATGTGATGCTAGAATCAGTTTGGGATTATTGTCACCAGACGGGTTAAACAAATGCCAACATGCTAGGTAAATGCCTCTCATTTTTTCAGAAGTAGCAGAACAGGCTGAGTAAATACCAGCTGGCCCTTTAAGTGGGCCAAGCTTGAGGAGCTCAGAGTGAAACATGAAGGAGCAACACTAGCCTCTCTGGACTTTCCCCTTACTAAACAGAAATGGTGGGTGTATTCTAGGTGCTAGTGGGGCTGACATGCTATCTGTCAGGGCAACTATTTGAGGTTTGGAGCCCATGAGGTCCCTGGACACCGCAACTTTAAGCATTTCTGTAGGGGTGCTGGAGAGGTACCTGATCAAGAACATGGGGTGTTTCATTCACATGGCTTTGCAGAAATGCAGGTGGGTCCACTGGGGGCAGCTGGAAGCCTTCATGGGCCAAGAAGGACCTGGAAGGATGCCTAGGATTTCAGAATGGAAGAGGAAGTGGTGATGGGCCAAGGAAATATATAAGGGGAAAGATGGAGCAGTAAGCAGAGGCCCTGTGGACCTAGCTGTGGACCTGCAGGTCACCTGGGCAGGAGCCATGCCCCATCCTCAATGCAGATGAGCAGATGCAGATGTGGCTCATCATGTACATGACTCCTTCCTCTCTGCTAAGCCCTTGAATGTGCTTGAGGCTGGGTGGGTATCATGTGCCTGCTGTATGGGTCCCACTCCCACTAGGAGCAGAGTCTGGCATCAGGCCTGATCCAGGAAATCCCTCCATCCTGCTATAGCATGAAGAAAAGCATGTCTCCTGGTAGGCACTGGTAGAGGTTGGCGTTGGAAGGACTTTGGTGAGTTGAAACCTCCACAAAGCCCTGCTGAATCTCCACATGGAGGAAAGGAAATAGCCTCATTGCAGGCTTTAATGTCTCCAGGCAGGTCCAGAGACCCACCTGCAGCCTGGCTGGACATTTAGATGGGTTTAGAAGGAGGGTGTGAAAACTCACTCCAAAGATTAGTTCCTTTGAAATGTTTCCTCCAAGCAGGCTCAGCTGTTTTGCTCTGAGTTTTTTTTTCTTTTTTTTGGGCTTTATTTGGTTCCTTCCTCATAAGTGCTACTCAAAGAACAAATCAGTGCCTATTCCTTCCACAGCCTTTATGGGGTGCCCTGAACACCTTAAGTCTGGAATCCTGGACCCTAGAGTTCCACCCCCTGTCCAGCAGGGCCTGGAGGAAGACGGTGAAGCAACAAGCACCAGGCCTTTCATTCACCAGCATCAGACATGTCTAATACCACCTCCATGTGTCTCCCCTTGACCATCACTATGGAGAAAAAATGTCAGCAATATAGCAGGAGCTAGGCTGACATAATTCCCTTCCTCCTCAGAGGAGCAGGACTATAGGGTCTCAACAACTCCTTGGCTCTGTTAAATTGGTATTAGGAATTCTATTTTCAAAATCAGGAAATCCAGACCCTAGCAGGTAGGGGTACACAATTCAGGATATGTAGGGCAAGTTTGGACAATGGCACGCACTTCCAGTTTCTCTATTGTCATCGGTGGTCAAAGCAACCAACAGTATCACTTGGCAGTGCCATGTATCACCTCACCACTTTATGATGACAGCTGTAGGGGGTAACATGCCTCTTCCATCTTGCCATAACATCCAGGACTATGGCAGGTTCCAGAAGTGATAGTAAATAAACTTCCACTAAAGACAGGTGGTTTCTACTGCCAGCAGAAAAATAACAGTTCCTGCCTCCGAGCAATAAGCTCTCAACATTCCCTGACAGCACTGGTGTCCCTGACATCCCAGAAATTGACTCTTGATCTGCTAGGAAGGACTCCTTTTGATTGAGAAGCTGTTTGGCTGTGTCCTGTTGACACATGTGTCATGTTGCTTCTGTGACAAGAGGTCTCCTGTTGTAGCCAAATTGTTTCTCAGGGCTTCTTCCCTCCTCCTGTTATGTCCTTGTTCAGACAGTCAGAATGGACTAATTTAGAGGTTCTCCACATATGTACATAATTCTTTCTACACAGGGGTCTTAATGATAACATGCCACCTGTCAATGAAGGCTGGACTGCTTCAGAAGGGGAAGGGGTCTGATTATGGAGCACATGTATTGGGTGGCTACTGCATGGGCACTGCAGATACATCAGTGGGAAAAAAAACAAACAGACAAAACCAGATAGTCAGATAAGAAGCAAGCAGACATTTCATCATGTAGACTGTGAAAAATGAGGAAGGCAATGCCAAAGTGGGGAGGGTTTCAAGTTAAATGGAGTCTGGTGGGGAACCAGTCTCACCAGCATCTGGGGAAGAGGAATGGGGAAGAGGGAATGAGATGTACAAAGGCCCTCTGGATAGCAGTGGGACTGGAGTGTCTGAGGAAGGATACCAGGTAAGTAGGAACAGATAGACACATGGCATAAGTTGGAACAGATAGACACATGGCATAAGTAGGAACAGATAGACACATGGCATAAGTAAGAACAGATAGACACATGGCATAAGTAGGGTCAGGGTGATGAGGTTGGATGGGGCCAAGGTTTTGGGGCCTCTGAGAAGTCTTAGCTTTCTCTGAGTGAGATGGGGACATATCAGGGTTCACTGTAGTAGAGGGTCATGACAAGATCCCCAATAACTATGCTGAGAAAAGGCTGTAGGAGGTGAGACACTCCGAAACTACAAAATAATGTCATTGGGAAACTCACTACTAAGTGAGAAAAGCAAGATAGAGCACTAACTGATACTGATACAGCACAGTTCCACATTTGTTCCAAATATATGCAGATGTGTACATAGAAAAGGATAGAAGAAATAGAATAATATGCTAATGACATTTCATTTCATTCTTTACCTACATGTATATTCATACTGGTAAGATTATAAGGGATTTTTTAATTTTCTTTTTTTACACCTTTCAGAATTTCTCTATATTAAACAATAGCCAGATCTTATTTTTATAAAACAGAAAAAGTCATTAAAAGGAAAACAAAAGAGCCAATTAGGCTGGGTATCTACCAGTCTATGGTGAGACTTCTGAAGTGGTGTCAGTCACACTTTCTTTTATTTTGTACCGAATGTGATACACCATAAAAGACTTTGGTTTTTTCAGGTTGGTGAGAATGCAGGAATATTTTATTTAAAAGTATGACATTTCAGGCCAGATCTAGCAATTCTGTCCTTTTCCTCAGCTGGATGGGTTTTGAGCTCTTGGTTAGAGCCATCAGCTGAGTTGGAACAGAGACCTCGGTTGAGTTCACAGAGCCACCAGAACTGTCAGGTTGCCTACCATGAGACTCCCAGATGCCAGGAGGTGAGAAGGAATTAAACCACAACAAAAATCAACCAGGAGAGAGTGGAAGCCCAGAGAGGGTAGCACAGGCCCTCACCCAGGGCCAGCCCAAGTGACACTTGTTTGTAAATAAGATTCTTTGTGGCAGTTTAGAGCTGTGTTTGCCACACAAGGGCAGAATTAATAAATGGTGCTAGCCCTGTGCTCTTGTTCCCTCCCCACCAGTTACCTGATTGAAGGGTGAAGACCTGGCACCCACTGGCTACAGAATTTTAGCTGATATAACAGACACAAAGGGAGAAGGTACCCATCACCCAGCTCTAGCAGTTTTCTGCCTTACTTGCACCTCTGTTACCTGGCCCCCCTGCACTGTTTCCCTGAAACATTTTAAAGCAGAAACTCAAGAGAGAATCTCAACAGATGATGGATCCATATCACCCAGCTTTGGTTCAGGCAAGGGGGTTGGCAAAGAGCCTAGGCAATCTCTCAGGAAGGGGAGGGGAAGGGTTATTGACCCAGGCCTGGCAGCTTCTTCCCCAGCCACTGCAATGGGCCAGGGATGTGGACCCGTCACCTGTGTGTGTGCGTGCGTGTGTGTGCGTGCGTGTGTGTGTGTGTGTGTATCTATATGAATAGACTGTCTGGCGGGGGATAAGAGGGAGAGGGAAAGAAAATGAGGGGGGACAATGCAGAAATACATTGTGTCTATGTATGAAGGTGATACAAGGCAATTCACTGAAAGCTGTTGAAAATGAGGATGAGAGAAAAATGAAGGATGGGGAACAGAGCAATAAAGGGGCTTAATCTGATCAATGTATGATATACACACGAGTAAAACACCATGGTGTAATCCCTTTGTATAATTAATATGCACTAATAAAGTGTGTATTAAAAATTAAAACAAAAGGGCTGAGAGCATAGCTCAAAGTGGTAGCGCACTGGCCTAGCAAGCACAAGGCCCTGAGTTTAGTAACCAATACCACAAAACGAACAAACAAAACCCCAAGCAAATGAACATATGAACACTGTTGTAAATTTAGCAAAAAGAAATGCAAGTGGTAGAGCATCTGCCTAACAAGTACAAGGCCCTGAGTTCAAAACTCAGTACTGTCAAAACAAAACAAAAACAAAAAAATGCAGTTTCAACCACATATCCATAAAAATAAACATAAAAATGGTTACAGACATATACATTTGATCTCCTGGTTAGTCTCTCTCACTTCCTCCCTTCCAAAGGCAGCTTCCAAGCTAAGAGAAATCTCACTGATACAGTGGTTCTGCTGGTGGCTCACACATGTAATCCTAGCTACTCAGGAGGCAGAGATCAGGAGAATTGTGGTTTGAAGCCAGCCCGGGCAAATAGTTCACAAGACCCTGTCTCAAAAAACCCTTCACAAAGGATGAAGTGGCTGGTGGAATGGCTCAAGGTGAAGGCCCTGAGTTCAAGCCCAATACTGAAAAAAAATATCCTGCAGTTCCTTCCTCCCCAGCACTGCCACAGCCTATCCCCAGTTTTATTCTTTTCCATGGAGAATATAACACCATCCAGAATTTATTTCTTTTTTTTTTTTTTTTCATTTTTCTTTTATTATTCATATGTGCATACAAGGCTTGGTTTATTTCTCCCCCCTGCCCCCACCCCCTCCCTTACCACCCACTCCACCCCCTCCCTTACCACCCACTCCACCCCCTCCCGCTCCCCCCCTCAATACCCAGCAGAAACTATTTTGCCCTTATCTCTAATTTTGTTGTAGAGAGAGTATAAGCAATAATAGGAAGGAGCAAGGGGTTTTGCTGGTTGAGATAAGGATAGCTATACAGGGCATTGACTCACATTGATTTCCTGTGCGTGGGTGTTACCTTCTAGGTTAATTCTTTTTAATCTAACCTTTTCTCTAGTTCCTGGTCCCCTTTTCCTATTGGCCTCAGTTGCTTTAAGGTATCTGCTTTAGTTTCTCTGCATTAAGGGCAACAAATGCTAGCTAGTTTTTTAGGTGTCTTACCTATCCTCACCCCTCCCTTGTGTGCTAAAGCTTTTATCATGTGCTCATAGTCCAATCCCCTTGTTGTGTTTGCCCTTGATCTAATGTCCACATATGAGGGAGAACATACGATTTTTGGTCTTTTGAGCCAGGCTAACCTCACTCAGAATGATGTTCTCCAATTCCATCCATTTACCAGCGAATGATAACATTTCGTTCTTCTTCATGGCTGCATAAAATTCCATTGTGTATAGATACCACATTTTCTTAATCCATTCGTCAGTGCTGGGGCATCTTGGCTGTTTCCATAACTTGGCTATTGTGAATAGTGCCGCAATAAACATGGATGTGCAGGTGCCTCTGGAGTAACAGTCTTTTGGGTATATCCCCAAGAGTGGTATTGCTGGATCAAATGGTAGATCGATGTCCAGCTTTTTAAGTAGCCTCCAAATTTTTTTCCAGAGTGGTTGTACTAGTCTACATTCCCAACAACAGTGTAAGAGGGTTCCTTTTTCCCCGCATCCTCGCCAACACCTGTTGTTGGTGGTGTTGCTGATGATGGCTATTCTAACAGGGGTGAGGTGGAATCTTAGTGTGGTTTTAATTTGCATTTCCTTTATTGCTAGAGATGGTGAGCATTTTTTCATGTGTTTTCTGGCCATTTGAATTTCTTCTTTTGAGAAAGTTCTGTTTAGTTCACATGCCCATTTCTTTATTGGTTCATTAGTTTTGGGAGAATTTAGTTTTTTAAGTTCCCTGTATATTCTGGTTATCAGTCCTTTGTCTGATGTATAGTTGGCAAATATTTTCTCCCACTCTGTGGGTGTTCTCTTCAGTTTAGAGACCATTTCTTTTGATGAACAGAAGCTTTTTAGTTTTATGAGGTCCCATTTATCTATGCTATCTCTTAGTTGCTGTACTGCTGGGGTTTCATTGAGAAAGTTCTTACCTATACCTACTAACTCCAGAGTATTTCCTACTCTTTCTTGTATCAACTTAAGAGTTTGGGGTCTGATATTAAGATCCTTGATCCATTTTGAGTTAATCTTGGTATAGGGTGATATACATGGATCTAGTTTCAGTTTTTTGCAGACTGCTAACCAGTTTTCCCAGCAGTTTTTGTTGAAGAGGCTGCTATTTCTCCATCGTATATTTTTAGCTCCTTTGTCAAAGATAAGTTGCTTATAGTTGTGTGGCTTCATATCTGGATCCTCTATTCTGTTCCACTGGTCTTCATGTCTGTTTTTGTGCCAGTACCATGCTGTTTTTATTATTATTTCTTTGTAATATAGTTTGAAGTCAGGTATTGTGATACCTCCTGCATTGTTCTTTTGACTGAGTATTGCCTGGGCTATTCGTGGCCTCTTGTGTTTCCATATAAATTTAACAGTAGATTTTTCAATCTCTTTGATGAATGTCATTGGAATTTTGATGGGAATTGCATTAAACATGTAGATTACTTTTGGGAGTATAGACATTTTTACTATGTTGATTCTACCAATCCATGAGCATGGGAGATCTCTCCACTTTCTATAGTCTTCCTCAATCTCTTTCTTCAGAAGTGTATAGTTTTCCTTGTAGAGGTCTTTCACATCTTTTGTTAGGTTTACACCTAGGTATTTGATTTTTTTTGAGGCTATTGTAAATGGAATTGTTTTCATACATTCTTTTTCCGTTTGCTCATTGTTAGTGGATAGAAATGCTAATGATTTTTCTATGTTGATTTTATATCCTGCTACCTTGCTATAGCTATTGATGATGTCTAGAAGCTTCTGAGTAGAGTTTTTTGGGTCTTTAAGGTATAGGATCATGTCGTCTGCAAATAGGGATATTTTGACAGTTTCTTTACCTATTTGTATTCCTTTTATTCCTTCTTCTTGCCTAATTGCTCTGGCTAGGAATTCCAGTACTATGTTGAATAGGAGTGGAGATAGTGGGCATCCTTGTCTGGTTCCTGATTTTAGAGGGAATGGTTTTAATTTTTCTCCATTAAGTATAATGCTGGCTGTAGGTTTGTCATATATAGCTTTTATAATGTTGAGGAACTTTCCTTCTATTCCTAGTTTTCTTAGAGCTTTTATCATGAAATGATGTTGGATCTTATCAAAGGCTTTTTCTGCATCTATTGAGATGATCAAGTGGTTTTTGTCTTTGCTTCTGTTAATGTGGTTTATTACGTTTATTGATTTTCGTATGTTGAACCACCCCTGCATCCCTGGGATGAAGCCTACTTGGTCATGGTGAATAATCTTTTTGATGTGTTGCTGAATTCGATTTGCCATTATTTTGTTGAGGATTTTTGCATCAATGTTCATTAAGGAGATTGGCCTATAGTTCTCCTTTTTGGAGGTGTCTTTGCCTGGTTTTGGGATAAGTGTAATACTGGCTTCATAAAATGTGTTTGGCAGTTTTCCTTCCCTTTCTATTTCATGGAACAGTTTAAGGAGGGTTGGTATCAGTTCTTCTTTAAAGGTCTGATAGAATTCAGCAGAGAATCCATCAGGTCCTGGACTTTTCTTTTTGGGGAGACTCTTGATTGCTGCTTCAATTTCATTTTGTGTTATAGGTCTATTCAGGTGATTAATTTCCTCTTGGTTCAGTTTTGGATGATCATATGTATCTAGAAATCTGTCCATTTCTTTTAGATTTTCAAATTTATTTGAATATAGGTTCTCAAAGTAGTCTCTGATGATTTCCTGGACTTCCATGGTGTTTGTTGTTATCTCCCCTTTTGCATTCCTGATTCTACTAATTTGGGTTTTTTCTCTCCTCATTTTAGTCAGGTTTGCCAGGGGTCTATCGATCTTGTTTATTTTTTCAAAGAACCAACTTTTTGTTTCATTAATTCTTTGTATGGTTTTTTTGGTTTCTATTTCGTTGATTTCAGCTCTTATTTTTATTATTTCTCTCCTTCTATTTGTTTTGGGATTTGCTTGTTCTTGTTTTTCTAGGAGTTTGAGATGTATCATTAGGTCATTGATTTGGGATCTTTCAATCTTTTTAATATATGCACTCATGGCTATAAACTTTCCTCTCAAGACTGCCTTAGCTGTGTCCCATAGGTTCTGGTAGGTTGTGTTTTCATTTTCATTGACTTCTAGGAACTTTTTAATTTCCTCTTTTATTGCATCGATGATCCATTCTTCATTAAGTAATGAGTTATTTAGTTTCCAGCTGTTTGCATGTTTTTTGTCTTTACTTTTGTTGTTGAGTTCTACTTTTACTGCATTGTGGTCAGATAGTATGCATGGTATTATTTCTATTTTCTTATATTTGCTGAGGCTTGCTTTGTGCCCTAGGATATGATCTATTTTGGAGAAGGTTCCATGGGCTGCTGAGAAGAATGTATATTGTGTAGAGGTTGGATGAAATGTTCTGTAGACATCTACTAGGTCCACTTGATCTATTGCATATTTTAGATCTTGGATTTCTTTATTGAGTTTTTGTTTGGATGACCTATCTATTGATGATAATGGAGTGTTAAAGTCTCCCACAACCACTGTGTTGGCGTTTATATATGCTTTTAGGTCTTTCAGGGTATGTTTGAGGAAATTGGGTGCGTTGACATTGGGTGCGTACAGATTGATGATTATTATTTCCTTTTGGTCTATTTCCCCTTTTATTAGTATGGAATGTCCTTCTTTATCTCGTTTGATCAATGTAGGTTTGAAGTCTACTTTGTCAGAGATAAGTATTGCTACTCCTGCTTGTTTTCGGGGGCCATTGGCTTGGTAAATCTTCTTCCAGCCTTTCATCCTAAGCATATGCTTATTTCTGTCGGTGAGATGAGTCTCCTGTAAGCAACAAATTGTTGGATCTTCTTTTTTAATCCATTTTGTCAAACGGTGTCTTTTGATGGGTGAATTAAGTCCATTAACATTAAGTGTTAGTATTGATAGGTATGTGGTGATTCCTGCCATTTAGTTATCTTAGTTGTTTGAAGGTTGATTGTGTGTACCTAACTTGATGTTACTCTCTACTGTCTTGCTTTTTCTTATCCTGTGGTTTGGTGCTGCCTGCCTTTTCATGGTTAAGTTGGGTGTCACTTTCTGTGTGCAGGATCCCTTGCAGAATCTTTTGTAATGGTGGCTTTGTGGTCACATATTGTTTTAGTTTCTGCTTCTCATGGAAGACTTTTATTGCTCCATCTATTTTGAATGATAGCTTTGCTGGGTAGAGTATCCTGGGGTTGAAGTTATTTTCATTCAGTGCCCGGAAGATCTCACCCCACGCTCTTCTTGCTTTTAATGTTTCTGTTGAGAAGTCTGCTGTGATTTTGATGGGTTTACCTTTGTATGTTACTTGTTTTTTCTCTCTTGCAGCCTTCAATATTCTTTCCTTAGTTTCTGAACTTGTTGTTTTAATGATGATATGTCGTGGAGTAGTTCTATTTTGATCTGGTCTGTTTGGTGTCCTGGAGGCCTCTTGCATTTGTATGGGAATATCTTTCTCTAGATTTGGGAAATTTTCCGTTATTATTTTGTTGAATATATTACGCATTCCCTTGGCTTGCACCTCTTCTCCTTCTTCGATGCCCATGATTCTCAAGTTTGGTCTTTTGATGGAGTCGGTGAGTTCTTGCATTTTCTTTTCACAGGTCTTGAGTTGTTTAATTAGTAGTTCTTCAGTTTTTCCTTTAATTACCATTTCATCTTCAAGTTCTGAGATTCTGTCTTCTGTTTGTTCTATTCTGCTGGATTGGCCTTCCGTTTTGTTTTGCAGTTCTGTTTCGTTCTTTTTTCTGAGGTTTTCCATATCCTGGCTGTTTTCTTCTTTATTGTTGTCTATTTTTGTCCTGAGTTCATTTATCCATTTATTCATTGTGTTCTCTCTTTCACTTTGGTGTTTATACAGTGCTTCTATGGTTTCCTTTATTTCTTCTTTTGCTTTTTCAAATTCTCTATTTTTATTGTCTTGGAATTTCTTGAGTGTCTCCTGTACATTTTGGTTGACCCTATCCAGTATCATCTCTATAAAATTTTCATTGAGTACTTGTAGTATGTCTTCTTTTAAATTATTCTTGTGGGCTTCATTGGGTCCTTTGGCATAGTTTATCTTCATTTTGTTGGAGTCTGGCTCTGAGTTTCTGTTCTCTTCATTCCCCTCTGGTTCCTGTACTAATTTTTTGCTGTGGGGAAACTGGTTTCCTTGTTTTTTCTGTCTTCCTGTCATTGTCCTTGGTGTTGTTACTGTCCCTGTACTGTGTGTAATTAAGTATTTTCTAGCTTGTAATAATAACAATGGTAATATTGAGAATGGAAGAGTGAGCTGAGATGGAAAGCAAGAAGTTAAAGAAAAGGGGAAAACAAATATACAGACAAGAGGGAGAAAGCAGAACAAGGTATCAGACAAGAGAGTTTCAAAGGTATAAACAGGGAGTGTTAGTGTACTAATCGACAGTAAGCTGGTCCGCGTCTTCCCAAGCCGTATGGGCGCCGGCCACTGGTGGCCCCGGGGGCCTCCTCGGTTCTCCGTTTAACGTGAAGTGGAGATTCTCTGCGCCGGCTGGAGGTGTGGAGGAGTCAAAGTTATGCCTTTTCTCGGTGATTATGCCTGCAAAGTGTGTCTGCAGCGTCTCTCCAAGATTTCACTATAGGAGGGTCGCTTTCTGCTTCCTACCTCTAGCCGCCATCTTGGAATTCTCCAGAATTTATTTCTTATCCTTTCTCCTCCCACCAGATTGTGGATTTCAAGATGGTTCTCCTCTGTTTTATTTATTCACATCTGTATCTCCAGGTCCCAGCCCCTAGCAGGTACTCAAGAAGTTAATGAATGGATGAATGGTGACTCCCTGGTGGGCTGAAAGGAACTGTTTGCAGTGGAAACTTGCTCTTTTAGTTAGGGTCTAAGCCACGAACAGAAACCTAGACAGCTGGAGCCAATCAACTTCCCAGCTGATGGCAGTGGCTCAGCATTGGCAGCAAGTATAGTTCTGACTTTCGTGGTTGAAATCAAGATGCCATATGTTCTTGAGACCCCAAGCACAGTCAGATGAGGGACCAGCTCAGAATGCGTTTGTGGCAAGTAGGAAGCTTCTAGACTCTGATCTAAATGGTTTCCCAGATAGCTGGAGAGAGTGCTGCAGTGCACTGAGGGGAGTCTACAAGCAAGAGGTGAGAAGGAAAAACCACTGAAAACAAGACATCTGAAAAATGTGTTCAACCAAACTGACCTTTGCCAAGGAAAGACAGTTCTCAATAGCTTCAAACTAGAGCCCTTAATTGCTCTCATGTTGAAGGATTATAAAGAAAAGAAAGCAACAGAGTGATTTTGAGTTCCTCTGAGTGGGCTGAGCAGAAACAAGATGAAAACAGAATTGGCTGCCTTTTCTCATTTTGCAATAACCAGTTGAACTGAGGAGCTATAGCAAGTCTCCCAAAATGCACACACATGATTCAGCATTTCTGCTGAATCTTAAAAGTGCTCAGGCCATCAGCAATTTGTACAATCCTTTCTAAATTGGAAGCACTAACAAAAAACAACAAGGGAGAACATAAAGATAGGTAAGGCATTTCTCTAACTGGCCCATAATGTTAATCTTGGTGATAATTCCTTGCCAAGTGTTCTGGGAAGGCACCAACTCTGAGCTGCAGGTCAGATCTCTCAACAAAGGCCCAGTCTGCTCTGGAACAAAGATCTATTGAGATCCCTCAGGACCTCCCAGAGACTACAGATGGATATGTTTGGTTCCAACTACAAAATCAAACACGGACTAAACACACAGCCCTGACCTCAACCAAGAAGTGCTCTGTTGTCATCATATATACATCTAAAGCCAACTCTTTCCACCTGCATATCCCTTGGAACAATATTGGCCTTAGACTGTGGGTCTTTCCCACCTTTGACAGCTAAGACCCACTCCTGTTGCTGAAAAAAAATATCTCCACCCACTACATCTTTATTTTTAAAAATTTGACTAATATTTTATTTTTTCAGAGACAGAGTCTCACTATGTTGCCCAGGTTGGTCTTGAACTCCTGGGTTCAGGGATACTTCCACCTCAGCCTCTGAGTATCTGGACTGCAGGCATGCAGCCCCAAATTCTTCAAATGTAGATTTGTTACAGCATGGATAGACCCATAGGACATGACCCTGAGTGAAACCAGTCAGACCCAGGAGGAAAAAATATTAGTTGATTTGGACAATCACTGCCCAGGTTTGCTGTGTGGACCAGCAGCCTCCACTGTCCTGGGTTCTCAGGGCTGAGACTAAAGCTGGGCAGGTACCATTAGGCTTACTGAAGTTTGTGAGTCACCAGGCTGGACTCTCCAGACAGGAAAGGTCAAAATGAAAAAACCAGACATGAATGTGGACCACCAGAGGGAAGTGGAGTGGAGGTGCCACATATATAGCCATAGAAGATGGTGATGCAGGCAGGAGCAGGTGGCTCAGGACTACCCATGGAGGGGAAGGTCTGAGGACATGTGTCCCAGGTAGAAAGATGTGTGGATGAGTTGAGGAAGCTCCAGTCAGGTGAAAAAAGTCCCATCATTCACTTAACTTGGTTTACTGGATTATTATTTTCCTATTAGTAACATGTTGTGGTAAGAAAATAACCTCTAGAGGCTGAGGTACATAAAATCAGACATATGTAAGCACGGTGTTATTTCCCATAGGCTTCATGCATACTCAGCACCCCCAGGCTAATGCAATGCTCTCAGTCCCTTCTAGTCTCTTGAAGATGCAACTAGCATAAGCCTTTTATCACTTTCTTCCAGATCCAAAACAAGGCCCTGCACTCAGCAAGCATGGAACTACACACTGGTCAACAGACTACATGGACAAGATGTTCATCCTGAACCACTGCATCTTATAACTGCCACTTCCAGCCAAAATGGATGGGTCCAGTCCTTCATTTGGGTCACTCTTCTAATGACCAAAACAATCAGCAAACAGAAACCAGGAATGCTGGCCTTCACTTGAGCAAACTTCTCACTGGCCAAGGCTGAGTACACCTGTCATGTGCCGAGGACCAACATCTGCCCTACCTGGGATTCTGAGGGTCCTGAATTAGCATCTGGCTGTCCAGTCTCAAATTTCTTGGGAGGAACTTACAGCATGTGATGTCTGCCCATGTGCAAGGTAGGAGCACCACTGGGCTGGGACTCCCTGGCTAAGGTACATGGAGTAAAATCAAACCTTGTGAACTCTGACATAAAACTTCATTTTTCCTTTGGCCTCTCTAATGTTTAGGATGGGTCTGTGCCCCATGTGTGGCTGCAGTCAGAGCTAGTCAATGTTCCTACAGAAGCTCCTGGGAAGATGAGTGGGTGAAGACAAAGGTTTCACAATGATGTATTAAGTTCTACCATGGGCTTCAAGAACCTGCTAAAAGTGTCCCAGATAAGACCAGTTCAGAAATGATTGGTGGGTTATCACTCAGACTTGGATTAGCTCTGTAAAATATCAAATAGTATTGCGCATATGTTATGCCTGTCTACACATGCCAAGCACCATGCCAGAATTATGCATGGAAAAGGAAAAAGAATAGTGTATTACAGGTCTGGCCTCAAAAGAACTTACTTGAATAAATAGAGAAAAAATACAAAAAAAAAAATGGAACCAAAAATAACAACCCATCCAACAATTATGGGATGTAAGACATTATATTACAAAATGTTAATTTCACAAATAGTTAAAAAATAGTTAAAGAAGAAAGAAATCAGGGTGAGCTGGTACCTATTTTTTGTTGGAGGTAAAAAACCCCTAAACAATCAGTGTGTGTGTGCATCATACCTTGAGGATCAGATCCCAGTCAGAAAATGCACAGACTCAGACCACAGCAAAGCCAAACAAATGAGAGTGATGTTTCACCCCTCCATGGGGTTTGTCTTATTTCTTTACATTTGTTCA
Source organism: Castor canadensis (assembly GCF_047511655.1). Taxonomy (NCBI): domain Eukaryota; kingdom Metazoa; phylum Chordata; class Mammalia; order Rodentia; family Castoridae; genus Castor; species Castor canadensis. The sequence continues at coordinate 97,188,348 of NC_133397.1, read as the reverse complement.
TTCGTTTATGCCATCATCAATTGTACTGAAGGGCAAGGGATTGTTGTTGATGATGGGACAGCACACTGCTGAAAAACTTCCTTGCTGAAAACTAGCAAGACAAAAGAAGAAGAAACAAGCACTGGGAGATAGCAAATCCAGCCACTGGAGGAACTGGCAACAGCTTGACAACAGTAGGGAACTCTGCTCACAATGAATAACACCTACAGAGTTCTCTTTCTCCAAATGGTACTTCTAGTAGTGCCTTTAGGATATTGGCAAAGCATTAACACCATGTTTAGAGGCAGAGAATGAAAATAATATTCCCTCTTTATAGAAAATGAAAATATGAGAAACACCATGCCACACAAGCAGGATGGCCCTGAGTCTAGTACACATAGTTGTCATTAGTAACTTCTACTTTTGGGGGGAATTACATTTATTTGGCTCAATAAGCCAAATATTTGTCATTCTGCCACCATTATTTTTTTCTGGGATCTATAAATAGCACCAACAGTTTTCTGCTAAAACAGAGTTAGTTCAACACCCAAATGGAGCCATACATGGTATACAGACACCAAAGATCCTGGGTCTGGGTCAATGCCAGAATTCTCTGCCCGTCCCCCACATTAACCTTCAGTTGAGAATGTCCCCTACTTTCCTCCCCCATCTCTCCTATCACCTAGAATACAGCTTTCATGAGACATACCCAACTGCTCTGGGCCTCCAGTCCCTCAAGGACAAGGGTCTCTGCATCTCAGGAAGGTGACAAGACCAGTCATAGACTACACATCTGATATACAGGAGAAGTGGGTGAGCCTGGTCCAGCTGGGCCTACCTCTGAAGCCCAACCTTGTTGAGGGTTTGGGCTTAATTCTGGTCCTATCCACTGGACTGGGGTTCCTGTCTGATGATTGGTTAGGTGCCCTTAGTCTCAGCATGGGGATGGCTGCTGGAGGGTGACTGTTTACAAACCCGACAGGAGATAAGAATAAGGAGGCAGCGCCTAGACATGGGGCTGTGGTCAGGGCAGCAGGCAGAGGACGTGGGAAGGGCATGAGGAAGAGGCTTGGGTAAGCACAGCCCAGAAAGAGGCAGTCTTGAGGCCAATGGCTCAGTCACTGCTGTGGATATATTGGCAGCTAGTGTGTGGAGAGGGAAGCAAGAGGATTATTTCTAAAGTGCACCAGGAACTGCAGATATTTCTGGAGACACAGTCTGCTTTCTTAGAGAGCTGTTGGTAGTAGCATAGCAAAGGCTGGCTGCAGTTACATTTGCAACTCATGGAGTGTGCCCAGCTAGCCTAGGTAATAACATGGATGCAAAGCACGATGTGTACTCATGGTGCACATTCCTGTTCATTTGAGACCCACTGTGGGTCTAACATCACAACCTTCAGGTCAAGTACAAGCCCCTTGGTATGTTGGCAGGACCCCAATCAGACCCAAAGAGAAGTCACAGCCTCCCTCCCAGCATGTCTGTCTAATTTTCACAGATCAAGTTCAAATGCCTCCTGGGTCTCCAAGAAGGAAGACACTCTGAACTAAATTGTGATTTTTCAGATTCACCAGAGTCATAGAAGGCTTTTGTTCTGTATGTCAGCACTTTCAGAAAGAACTCAATACACAGACAATGAAAGTCTCAGGAAATACCCATTTGGGGACTTCTTGTCTTCCATGCAGTGTATTTCAGAACCAAGGCTTCAGGGTAATGGACACCATGATGTGTGTTGGGCACTATGTAGCACAGCCCTTCCCAGAGAGGGGCAGAAGGAAATCACAAAGCCCCTGCCCAGGCCATTTCAGGCCATGCGTTGCCTTCATTTCTGGAAGAACTGGTCACTGAGCCTCCAGGGCCATCCCAGTGTCCTATCCTTAGAAAAAAAGATGGTGGAAGGAGGTTGTGCCCAGAAGCAGAGGCTCTTGGAGGGGTGGGAATAAAGGGCAGGATGGAAGCACCTTCCTTAAAGCCTCAAGGGAGGAGTACTTTAAAGGAACTTTCTAGTAACCAGACCACAGGAAGGCACAGAGGTGGCAGGCTCACCAGTCTAATTTTTGAATTGTTTGCAGAACCAGAAAAGGCCTACAGAAGATCTAATGGACTTGGTTTCAGGCCTGAGACCAGGCTCACAGTCTGCTTGACAGGCCTTTCACAGAAGGGAGAGCTGATGGGGCTCAACACAGCAGGGCCACTACTTATACCTGATTTGGGGCTCTTTAGAAGATATTTTTTGTTGTCTTTTTCTTTTCTTTTTTGGTGCTAGGGATTGAACCCAGGGCCTTGCATATGCCAGGCAAGCACTATTCCACTGAGCTACATTCCAGGTCAAGACTTTTTTCTTATTTTTGGAGTTGCAGTTAAAAGAAAAAATGTATGAACCTTCAGTGTATACCATTTTATATCTACAACATCTGTGCAACCAGAGTCAAGACCAAGACAAGGGGTCTTTCAGCATTTCAGAATCTCTCTCACTGTCAGAACCCTCAAAGTGACCGTTGCTCTGACAGGAGTTCTGTCTGCTTTTGGGCTTCCACAAAGTGTGTGCTCTTCCATGTATAGCATGAACTCTTTCAAGGATTTGGAAGTTCATCCTTGCTTCCCAATGTAGCAGGTTTTTGTTCATTTTCCCTGCATTTGGAGTCCCACTGTATGGATACACTATGAATTTAGCCATTTCACTACTGATGGGACATTTGAGTTTTTACAATAGGAGGTAATGGTAATAAAGTTTCTATTAACATTCTCATATGTGTCTTTGAGTATTCTTGTAATATTCTTTCAAGGAAAAAATTGCACTGGCTAGAAATGTCTGGGGGCTTGGATTTTTGACTTCTAGACTACATTGTATGCAGTATTCATGCATTAAATTCTTTGATCTTAAATAGCAGGACAGAGAGCAACCATACCACCACCAAAAACTGCAGTAAAAGCAAAAATTCCTAGAAAATGAACTAGGTGTTCAGGGAAATTGTGGAATTGTGGATCTTACAAATAGACTAGTGACTCTATCTGTGTGTGTGTGTGTGTGTGTGTGTGTGTAGGTTGGTTTAGGAGGGTCTCAGAATACCCTGGGCAGCTTATTTAAAGTAAATGTGGTACAGAATATTTGTGGGGGGTGGGGAGGGGAGGAAGAGCTGAGAAATGAGGGTGGAAAAATAGATCAGGACCATATTGCAAAGGGCCTTGAATGCCATGCCAAAGCACAAGGACTTCACCCTGTGGACATAAGGAAATTGCAGATGTTTTTAACAAACATCTACCAGCACCCACATCTCACTAGCTATGTCCCCTCCCAGGTCCTATGCCAGTTCTGAAGCCCTTGTGTGCCAGGTGGGTGGGCAGTCGGGTGTGGGAATCTCTATTCTCTAGTCTGAGCAGAGTCCAGGTCTTTGGTGGCAGATCACATAAGGCAGGAGAATGAAGGGCTAAGTCTAGAGCCATACTGCCTGTGTTCCAACCTGGCTCTGCCAAGTATAATCTGTGGGGCCTGGCACCCTCCAGAGCCTACTGTGCCTCTGTTTGCTCATCTGTGAAGTGGGAACAGTCAATTTTTTCAGATGCCCTAGTGGTAGGGAAGATTAGAAGTACTGAGAAGGTTTTGCACTCAGTCAGTGTTAGCTGAAGTTATTCTTCTGGGATGACCCCCGTGGCTGTAGGATGCAGACCATGCATGGATTTGCACTGACAAATGATGTAGGCCAACACACCCACACAAACAGTCTGTGGCAGACAGAGGTTTCAGATGATCCCATTCAGCAGCTCTCCTAAGGTACCACTAGAAACTGAAGGCTTCCTGGTTACAGGAGAGACAGTGGAAAGACAGACAGGCCTAAAATTAGCCTCAAGTTACCTTTGCTAATGGACTCTTGGTTGGAGCCTCAGCCAGGGACTCTTCTCCTTTGGGTTGAGAGACAAGAGTAGCAGGACTTGAGAGAGTGTCAGAGAAACAAATGGTGGGCACAGGTGTCTAAGAGATAGTGGGGAAGGCTGCACATGCCCTGCCCCGAGTGCCCATGGTGAGGAGATCATAGCAGGGCCTAGGAGGCACCACTCAAAACTGGCCAAGATGAGTGGGCTGGAGGTATGGCTCAAGCAGTAGAGTGCCTCTCATGAAGCCCTGAGTTCAAACCCAAACTTCCCAAAACAAAACAAAGCAACAACAACAAAAAAACCTGGCCAAGGCAATTCTTACACATCAGGATGACCTGAATGGAAGTCACAGCCAGCAACTATGTGATCTTAGGCTTTTGTGGAGACCCTCATTCTACCTTAGAAAGGGGCTCCAAGGTCAGGTCCCTGGTCTGGTGCAGCAAACAATCACAACACAAGAGGCAAGTGAATATATGAGCTTACCTCCACATACAGTAGGGGGAAAATTCCAATCTTGTCTCCCAGCATGCCTTCTGCCCAGTTATCATCCACCCTTCGGATCACAGTCAAAACTTCATCCTGGTGTCCGGAGTCCACCGTGCATACAAGCACACCAAAAATCAAACAAGAGACTGGTTAGTATTGCTGAAGGAAAGGAAACATTCTAAGAAGGGTATATTGTCCATTTAGACTAACATCAAAATAGCCTTCCATCCCATCCAAGACTGACTTTCTCTTTCTCTCTTCCTCCCTCCCTCCCTTTCCTTCTTTCCTCCCTCTCTCCCTTACTCCCTCCTTCCCTCCTCTTTCATTCTTCTCTCTCTCCCTCCCTGACTTCCTCCCTGCCTCCCCCATCTCTAATAGATCCTCATGGAAAAGCTTGACAATTTACAATATAGTTAATGTTTAAAACATACACTACTATTATTTATTTAATGAAATAAAAATCTTTTGAATGAGAATAAATTCAGCTACATATAAAACGTTTTAAGTTTCAGACTCCATCAAAGAACAAACAAAAAATAATCCAATCCAACTACATTTATTTAGTCATGAGTACATAAAGCTTTTAATACCCCTCTTAAATTCTTCGCATATCAGATAATACCAACTAGAAGTGCACGAAATGGAACCAGATGGAAAGAGAAAGGAAAGAGGTGGGAGGAGGAGGGAAGAGGAACTTTCAGGGAAGCTGAGACTGGGACACAGGCCACTGGTGAGGAAGGAAATACTCAGGAGGCTGTCACAAGTGCCAGGAGCTCCAGGGATAAAGGACAGAGTGTGGGGTGAGAGAAAGGCTGAGAAGAGATGGGAACTGGCAAGAGAAGTAACCAGAGACCTTTGGGAGCATGAGATGACACAGCTGCAGCAAGTGCCAGGAGGACAGAGACCACTCAGGAATTCCCTGGGAGGATTTGTACCTACTTAGGGATCTCTGGCTTTCCCACATCTCCCTCCTGGAACCATCCTTCCTTCAAGCAAACATCATGCATTGTAGAACCTCTAACCCCAGGCCTCTGGGCCCAACTTTCCCCCATCAAAACCTCTGCGGCCCTCTTCCTCAAACTTCTGCTAGGAGACCAGCTAGCCCATCTGGGACTCTAATGTGAAAGAGGCTGGTGGTCAAGGGAAGGCTGATGGAGTGATCCCCGTGGATCTGAAGATGTCACCTGCCTTCCCTAGAAGCCAACACAGTGTCACAAGAAGCAGTAAGATGGGATCTGTGGCCTCCCTCAAGGTCAGAAGGAGCTATGTTTCAGTCTGGTTGGTAGACATCATGAGATTGTCCAAGAGGCTACTACACTGGAAGCTAAGGGGCTGCATAGTTTGGGGTATTTATTAAAGGTGAAAGAATGATCAGAGGGAAGCTGGGAACCCCTGCAGATGAAGTTAGATGGGGCTCTGCACTGAGAATGCCATTTTAGGTCTTTCAAACCTTCTTCTGGTGTGAGGGCAGGATGGAGGGTGGGGGTCACCATAGTGATCCTTCATTGTCCCTGTCTTTACTCTCAGCTCCCCAACTTTCAGAAATACCAAACAAGATGATATACATCTTTAGAATCTGATCATGCCCTGCATAAAGATGGAAAACAGGACATATTGTGGTGGTCCAATAAAATTACCATAGAGCTGAAAAACTCCTGTCACCTTGTGACTTTGTACCCATCTTAACTTCAATGCAATGCATTCTTCACATGTTTGTAGTAAAGCTGGGGTAAATACATCTATTACACACCAGTCACAGCTATGTAAATCATACTTGATAACAGTGACTATGTCATTGTTTTACATATTCACTACTATGCTTTTTATCATTATTATACAGTATGCTCTTTCTACTTAAGACAAAAGTTTACTGCAAACAGTATGCCATGTTACATAGACAACAGCTTCGTATCTTGTGTTTACTACATGTTTTGATGGCAACACTTTTCTCTAGTGTTTGATTTAATCCTTGTCACCATGACACTAGGAGCACAATGCTATGCCACATATATGTACCTTATACCATAGGCATATAGGAGGCTATGTCATCAAGCTTTGGATGAGTACACTCTATGATATTCACACAATGAAATCACCTAACAAAACATTTACCCACTTTTCAGATATATCCCTGTTATTAAGTGACACATGATTATATCTCTTCTTCCAATTAATATTATTGGCTGTAAAAATACAACAGGCACTCTAAGGCAATCAAACCAATTCATATGGGTTAGGCACTAATTCCTGAGGCTCCAAGATGGCATTCTGCAATGCTTTCTTCCAGAAGATGATCAGCAGTGATAGTGCATGGCCTTTTCTACTAACCACTAGGGCCAAAGTAGAAGTCTGATATGAGGGTGCTCATGAACTCTGTGCCTTATTCACCCACAAGTTCTAAGCAGGAGGAGTCCAAACCCAGGGAAGAGCCCAGCTCAGATCAGTCAAAGATGGTATCTAAGACTTTTCTGACCATACAGTAGGAAAGGTAATTCAACGTTTCCCTCACACCAGAGATTTGCAACAACAAAATATCACAACAAGAAGAAATTTAACTTTGTAAAATTAAAAATTAAAAAATAAGTCAGGTGTGGTGGCGTATACTTGTAATCCCAGCACTCAGGAAGTGGAGGCAGGAGGACCATGAATAGGAGGCCAGCCTGGGCTGGCCCTTATATGTTTCCCTCAGATGTGGAAGCTAGACCTAAAAGGTAAATGTGTATGTGTGTGTGTATATATAATGTGACTGAAATAGTGGGCTTGTTTGAGGGGACTAGTGGGAGGTAGAAGAGGAAAACAGAATGATAGAGAGTGAATAATGATGAAATACTTGCATCTATGCATGAGGGTGGCATAATGAAATGCACTGAAAGCTGCTGAGTGATAGGGAATCAGGGCAACATAGAAAGAGTATGTAATAGAAGAGGTTAATCTGATTAAAGTATAATGCATGCATGTGTGAAATACTGTGACAAAATCCATTTGAACACTTAATACACACTTAAAAAATGAAGGACCGGAATGTAAAACTCATGGAAGGGTTAATGGAGAGGATAAAGGAGAGTGAGTATGGTCAATATACTCAGTATATTTGTATGAAAATAGGACAATGAAACCTGCTGAAATTGTTTTAACAGGGGGAGGGGAGATGAGGGAGAAAATGAAGGGGGAAAATCTAATCTAGATACATTGTAAGCACACATGGAAATGTCACAATAAAACACCCCTGGACAACTAATATATGCTAGTAAAAATGTAAATAAAAACTTAAGTACAAGTCATTTCTTTTTAGATTGTAAGTATTAAACATACTGTTAAAAAATTAAAAAGAAGAAAATACCAGATTAATTTTGGTAAAAAGTATCAAGATAGCCATACTATTATCTAATGTTCTTAAAATTAGAATCAAGTAAAAGAAAGAAGAATAAATATTGTAAAGAGGAGTATACAATTTTCTTCCTAAAAAAGAGTAGCATCTAAATATTAGAGTAAGAATTTGAGAAAGACTGTCAATTTAAAAATAAATTCATAAATCATTGGCTTTCCCATATACCACTATTAATCAGAAAATGTAATTAAAATCAGCTAACCATAAAAAATTAGTTCTACATATATGCCAAAATAAATTCCATAATAATTAAAGATATGTTAGGAAAAATCTCGACTATCCAAGAAAAAATATGAATAGATCCTTAACCTGATCTGGAAAAGGTATCTCAAAGTATGATAATAAAGATATGGGTGAAGAAAACTAACAAAAAAGTTAAACTACAAAAATTCTTGCAGAGCACTATTCACAATAGCCAAGTTATGGAAACAGCCAAGATGCCCCACTACTGATGAATGGATCAAGAAAATGTGGTATCTATACACATTGGAATTTTATGCAGCCATGAAGAAGAACGAAATGTTATCATTCGCTGGTAAATGGATGGAACTGGAGAACATTCTGAGTGAGGTTAGCCTGGCCCAAAAGACCAAAAATCGTATGTTCTCCCTCATATGTGGACATTAGATCAAGGACAAACACAACAAGGGGATTGGACTCTGAGCACATGATAAAAGCGAGAGCACACAAGGGAGGGGTGAGGATAGGTAAGACACCTTAAAAATTAGCTAGCATTTGTTGCCCTTAACGCAGAGAAACTAAAGCAGATACCTTAAAAGCAACTGAGGCCAATAGGAGAAGGGGACCAGGAACTAGAGAAAAGGTTAGATCAAAAAGAATTAACCTAGAAGGTAACACACACGCACAGGAAATTAATGTGAGTCAACTCCCTGTACAGCTATCCTTATCTCAACTAGCAAAAACCCTTGTTCCTTCCTATTATTGCTTATACTCTCTCTTCAACAAAATTAGAGATAAGGGCAAAAGGGGGTGGGGGCAGGGGGGAGAAATGACTCAAGCATTGTATGCACATATGAATAATAAAACAATAAAAAAATTCTTGCAGAATATGACAGCATATAAAGGCTTCATATCCTTAATATAAAAATAAGACTTAAAATGACAGTGGCAACAAAATTTATTTTCTTTAAATACTATTAAAAGGAAAAATAGGCTAGGGGCAAAAATCAGGGTACTCACAAAAGAAAAGCAAATCACCACTAAACACATTTTAAAATGTTATACCTGTGAGAAATCCAAAGAAATATAATATTAAATAGCAGATTTTTTTTCCTGTCAAATTACCATGGATGAATACAAACATGGCTCACAGTATGGCCAGTGGGCAGGAAATAGGCACCTTCTCATTTTGAGTGGAGATGTAAATTTAGGGAAGATGGTTTGGTGAATTCTATCAACTTTGGAAGCCCATAATATCCTCTAACCTGAACAGGCCATGTCTAGAAACTTTAGTCTAAGAAAATCCAGTGTGAACTGAAACTTAGCTCTGAGAATGCTCATTTCAAATATTTGTTAAACTAGAGAAAAACCAGAGTCAAATGCTCAGCAAAAAGAGATTGCTTAAATCAATTATGGCACTGTCCACTCAGTGAAATACACTCAACCATCCAAAATGATATAGGAGAGAAATAATTAAATTAAAAGGAAAATATCCATATTAAATATAAAACACAAATCTTAGAACTGCTTTATAGTTTTTCAGTTCAGTACCCCACCAATAATATGTTTCTCATATAGCCTTCCAGAAGCACATGGGTATTTTCCACATGTACGTACATATACTAGCATGCACCACATACGTACACTCACATACATGAGATACAAATGGTAGAACACTCACTGCACTGTTCTGTACCTTTCTTTTTTTCCTGATGCTTGTTCAATGACTGAGCATGAAGATCTCCCTCTCTTTTAACAGCTTCGTAGTAACATGCCATAACATTAATGCACCATAATTTATTTAGTGAACTTGATAGTTATTTTTAGACAAGATCAGGTGTGTTCAGGATGGTATGGCCATAGACAATAGTTATTTTTAAATTAAAACATAATATACAAACTCATTTGCACAGCATCTATTAAGTGAACTTATCGTTCTTAATTTTACAAATATAACCCTAGTTTAAATATTTAAAAATTTCACCTAGAAACTATGAAATATTTATGCTAAAACTTCTGGGAGAGGGAAGGGGTAGAGTGCTTTTATTTAAAATTTTTGTGTGTTCATTTTTATTTTCCAAACATTCTATAATAAGTATCAATCAGTTTCATGATAGAATTGCTTCACAAACCAGAAAACAAATATAGGAAGAAAACAAAAAATTTTTCTCCTGTTTCTGGATGAGATTCTACAATTTCATTTAACTTTGAAATATTTAAGAAAGTTCAAAATCAAATATCAAAAGGATATTTTGCTTTTACAAAGAAAAAAACAGATATGTACAAAATCTAATAGTGGAAGGGATGATTACACGGGAGAAGTACAGCCAAGGGTCGATCTGGTCAGTGGATCAAAAACCTTAATATAAGGCCTAAAACTTTTAAAGTAGTGCAGGAAAGAGTATGTAAAACCCTGGAGCATATAGGTATAGGTAATAACTTCCTAAACAGAACTCAAATGGTTCAGCAACTACGAGAAAAGATTGACAAATGGGACTACATGAAACTAAAAAGCTTCTGCACAGTAAAGGAAATGGTCACCAGAAGGAAGAGGCACCCAACAGAATGAGAGAAAATCTTTGCTAACTATACATCTGACAAGGGATTAAAATAACCAGAACTCAAAAAACTAAACTCCCAAAGAATCAATGACCAAATGAAGAAATGGGCAAATGAACTGAACAGAGCTTTTTCAAAGGAAGTAAAAATGGCTGGAAAACACATGAAGAAATGTTCAACATCCCTGGCCATAAAGGAAATACTAATCAAAACTATATTAAGATTCCACTTCACTCCTATTAGAATAGTTACCATCAAGAACACAAACAACAAATGATAGCAGGATTTGGGGGAAAAAGAAATCCTCATACATTGTTGGTGAGAATGTAAATTAATACAACCACTGTGGAAAACAGTATGAAGACTCCTCAAAAGACTAAGAATAGAACTACATTATGATCCAGTAATTGGCATATTCCCAAAAGTATTGTTCCCAAAGGAATTCCCAAAGCATAATCCCAAAGGAATGTAAGTCAGGTTACAATAAAGACATTGCACACCCATGTTTCTTGCAGTATTATTCAGAATAGCCAAGCTATGGAAACAGCCCAGATGCCTTACAATTGATGAATGGATTTAAAAATGTGGTATTTATATACAATGGAATTTTATTCAGCCACAAAGAAGAATGAAATTTTATCATTTGCAAAATGGATGGCTCTGGAGAACATCATCTTAAGAGAAGATAGCCAGGTTCAGAAAGACAATAGTTGCATGTTTTCACTCATATGTGGAAGACAGATCCAATACAAACACAGATATTATCATATATACATAGAAATATATTCAGAGCATGTTTCTAAAAGTAGGACTAATAGAGGAGACTAAGGGAGGAGGAAAGGAAGAAAACAATGATATAAAGTGAGTAATGATGAAATACATCACATCTGTATAGAAACAAAATACAACAAAACACACTGAAAACTAATAATACAGGGTAGGGAAAAGGGAGAAAGAGTAGTAGTAGAGGAGGTTAGACTGATTTAAGCACAGTATATTTACAGGTAAAACATCGAGGCAAAAAAAAAATCACCACTGAACAACAAAAGACAGGAATATAAAACAGGTCATGTTAAGAGTAGGGTACTAGTAGGAAAGGGAGGGTAAAGGAGGGTGAATGAATTTGATTACTTTCTATTCATGTACAATATGGGACATTGAAATCTGTTGAAGTTATTTTAAGGAGAATGGGGTAGGAGGGAGAATAATAGAGGGGATGAACCAAACCAGGGCATAATATATGTATATATGGAAATATCACAATGAAACCCCCTGTACAACTATCATATACTAATAAAAATGTTAAAAAAAAAAAGGTCGGGACAGTGAACACAAGCAAAAACATTCCATTTGACAGGCAATTATAAATTCCTGCAGTTAGGTTAAAAATAAATAACATAAATGTCCCTTGATATGAAGAAAGATGAAATTAAAGAGCACATGGGTTTGACCAGGACTTTTAGTTAAATACACTTTCCACACTAATAATCATTATGATCTGTTTGTACATGATGTGTTAACATATACAGCGTTCAATAAAAGGAAAAAGTCAGTTGGTGACTTCAGCTTTCCAATCTAGCACCTACAAAGCTGAAAGTCACTACTTAATAACATGTAAAGTCACATCTTAATAACATGTAGAGAAGCTGAAAACATTTAAGTAACAATAATGCTTCATAGATCTGTAAGTGATCTGAAGTCACAGGCCAATTTCTGCCCCCAACACTTAGACCACCAGGTGCCTACAGGAAATCACAACTTCCATGGGGCAGGGAAACCAGGATGGGGTGAGAAGCCACTGGAGGCTCAGCAGGCATGAACCTGAGAGGGGCAATCTCTGGGGACCTACCCTTTGTGAGTTTTAGCTCAGGGTAGTCTACTAGGTCCTCATATCCATCTCTCTGCTTACATTGCTCATCTGTTTCCGCATGCTGTCTACTTTATCCATGACAGCCATAGCATCTTAATCACAATTGCTCTCAATTCCCAGTCTATTAATTCCAACAAATAGATGAATCTATTGTTATAACTGGATATGTTAACGCTCTTGTTTCAGAAATGAAGTGATCAAAAAGGCAGAAAATCAGTAAGGACATTGTTAAACTCAAGAGTACCATCAATCAACTGGCTATAATTGACATCTATAAAATATGTCATACAACAAAGCTCATTATACCTTCTTTTCAAGCTCACAAGACAGTGACATTCAGGGCCATAAAATATATCTTGACAAATTTAAAAGAATAGAAACCATACAATATCTACTCTCAGACCACAATGGAATTCAAAGATAGTTGGAGAATCCCCAAATACTTAGACTTAACAACATACTTCTAAGTAACACTTAGATTAAAAACGAAATCTCAAGAAAATTTTAAATGTTTTTAATTAAATGAAAATGAAAACAAAACATAGAAAATTTATGGGGTGCAGTGAAATCAATGCTAAGAGGAAAATTTAAAGCATGTATCAGAAAAGAAGAAAGTTCTAAAATCAATGATTTCAGCTTCTTCTTTAAGACCATGGGTGGTGGGTGGTAGAGAACAAATTAAGTAAGCAGAAGAAAGGAAATATTAAAAATTAGGGCAGTAATCAATGGAAAATATCAATAAAACCAAAAGTAAATTCTTTGAGAAGATCAATAAAATCCATAAGCTTCTAGTCAGGCTAAGAAAAAAGGAGACAGGACACAAATTACTGATATCAGAAACAAAAGGGGGATGTCACTACATGTTCCCTGGACATTAGCAGTATAATCAATGACTATTGAACAACTCTGTGTCCACAAATTTGGTAACCCAGATAAAATAGAATAATTTCTTGAAAGATACACCCTGTCAAAACTCAGAAAACAAGAAATAGATCTCTATTGATTAAAGAAGTAGAATTAATAATTAATAAACCTTTAACAGAGAGCACCAGGCCCAAATGTGTTCACTGGTGAATTCAATATACATTTAAAGGAAGGAGTTACACCGATTCTCTGTAATCTCTTCTAGAAGATAGAAGTAGAGTGAATACTTCTTAATTCATTCTATGAGGCCACTATTACTCTAACATCAAAACCAGACAAAAAAAAAACTACAAGAAAGAAAACTACAGACCAATATATCTAATGAACATAGATGTAAATATCCTCAATAATATTAATAAATCAAGTCCAGCAAGTTATAAAAAGAATATATGCCATGACCAAGTGGGTTTTATCCCAAGTATGCAAAACTGACTGAATATTCAAAAATCAATTAATGCAATTCATCAAATCCATGGATCAAAAAAAAGAAGAAACCACATTCTCATGTCAATAAACGCAGGAAAAATATTTGACAAAATGCAACACCAGTTCATGATAAAAACTTAGGCAAACTAGAAATAGAAGGGAACTTCCTCAACTTGACAATATACTTAAGAATCTATAGCTAGCATCATCTTTTTTACTTTTTTGTAATAGTGAAGATTTAATCCAATATCCCCTACACATGCTTGGCAGCTAACATCATCTTAATGGTGAGAAATGTTTAGATCAGGGACAACACGTCCTCTCTCACCATTGCTTTTCAACATCATACTGAAAATCCTAGCTAATGCAATAAGAAAAGGAAATAAAGGTGTACAGATTGGGAAGGAGGAAATAAAACTGTTTTGTTAGCAGATGACATAATTGTCTATGTAGAAAAGCTGACAGATTCAACCAAAAATCCCCATCTGGGGAAATAATAAGTGATAATTGCTTTCCTATACACCAGTAATGCCAAGTGGAATTTAAAATAAAAAACACAATACTATGCTTACATTAACATCCCCCAAAATGAAATACTTGGGTACAGGTCTAACAAAATATGTGTAAGATCTATACAAAGAAAACTACAAAACTCTGAAGAACAAATTCAAAGAACTAAGTAAATTCAAATTTATGGATTATCAAAATGTCAGATTTTCCACAACTTGATCTGTACTTTCAATGTAATCCCCATCAAAATATCAGCAGGTTACTTTATGAAAAAAAAATGATGCTAAAGTTCATAAGGAGAGGCAAAAAGTCTCAGAATAGGCAACGCGGTATTGAGGGAGAACTACAAACTGATAATAAAGCTACAGTAAAGACATTGTGGTCGTGGTGAAAGAAGAGACAGATCAAGGAAATGAAACAGAGTACCCTGAAAAACCTACATTAATATAGTCAATCTTTGATATCAGACTGAGAAAAGGTGCTCTTAACAAATGCTGGACATCATGATGCAAAAAAAAAAAGGAAATTTATACACAGACTTAAATCTTTCACAAAACCTAAAGAAAAATGGATCACAAAACTAATGTAAAATGCAAAACTATAAAACTCATAGAAGACAATGTAAGAGAAAATTGAGATGGCCTTGGAGTTGGCAATGACTTTTAGTATACAAGACCAAAGGCACAATCCATGAAAGAAAGACCTGCTAAGCTAGACCTCATTAAAATTAATACCTTGTGCTCTGCAATAGATGCTATCAAGAGAGTAAGAGAACAGGCCACAGATTGTGAGAAAATTTTTACCAAAAGACACTACAATAAAGAACTATCACTCAAAATATACAAAGTACTCTTAAAATCAACAATAAGAAAACAATCTGACTTAAAATATGTCAAAGACTTTAATAGACACTTCATCAAAATTTACGGATGGTAAATAAAAATATGAAAATATGCTCCATATAGTACATCATCAGAGAAAAGCAAATTAAAACAATGATGGAATAATACTGCATGCTGATCTATATGGTGAAAATCTAGACTTGATCAATTCTGAATGGTGAAAATCTAGAACACTGACAACAGCCACTTTGCAAGATAGTTTGGTGGTATGCTGCAAAACTAAACATACTCTTACATATAATCCACAAATTGCACTCCTTGGTATCTACCCCAAAGGAGATAAAAATTTATGTTCACATAAAACCCTGCACATTGATATTTAAAGCAGCTTGGTTCATAATTGCCAAAACTTAAAAGCAACCAAGATGTCTGTGTTAGTTAGCTGTATGTTGCTGTGATAAATACTTAAGAGTACAACTTAAAAGAAAGAGAGGTTTATTTTGGCTCATGATATCAGAGTGGGGAAGGTGTGGTGTGGCAGCACAGCTCATACCATGGTGGAGTGAAGGCGGGATATAAGGAAAGAAAGGAGAGAGGGAGAAAGGGAGGGAGGGAGAGAGAGAAAAAGAGGGAGAGAGGGAGAGAGAGAGAAAGAGAGAGAGAGAGAGAGAGAGAGAGAGAGAGAGAGAGAGAGAGAGAGAGAGAGAGAGAAAGATGCCTAGATGTCTATGCTAGTGGTAGATTTTCTCCTTTTTCCCATCTGGGCCCTGAGCCTATGGGATGGTGTCACTACTGTTTAGGCTGGTCTTCCCCCCTTAGACAATTATCTCTAGAAATGTCCTAACAGAACACCCAGAGATGCACTTTACTTATCTCCTAGGCAGCTCTCAAACCAATCAAGTTGACAATCAAGATTAACCATCACAATGTCCTTCAATAAATGTTAAAATTGTTGTGGAAAAATAAAAGATTAGTAGTTGAAAAGGGTTGGCAGGAAGGGAGGGTTAAACAGGTGGAGTATAGGATTTTTAGGGCAATGAAAATACTCTGCATAATATAATGGTGGATATGTGTCATTATACATTTGTCCAAACTCAAAATATGTAACACCAAGAATGAACTCTTATATAAACAAATGACCACTGGGTGATAATGTCAAGACAGGCTTATTAATGGTCAGAAATGTACCCCTCTGATGATTAATGTTGATAATGAAGGATGCTGTGCATGTAGGGGCAGAGGGTACATGGAAATCTCTGTACCTTCTGATCCATTTTGCTGTGAACCTAAAACTGCTGTGAAAAGTCAAATCTATTTTTAAAAACAGCAAGTAACACTATGAGCAATGAACACACTACAGTACCCAACAACATAGATACATAGCTCACAAATTAATACTGGAAACAGAGTTGTGCACAAAAATATATCATGTTTGATTTCATTTATTCGAAGTTCAACAAACACAACTAATCCATGAGGTTAGCAGATGTGGGAAGACAGAGGGAGAGGGATGGTGATGGATGGAATTACCAGGTTCATGCTAATTCTTTTTGTCATAATCATCAAGCTACATAATTATGATTAGTGGACTTTTGGTATATTATACTATACTAAGATGAAAAGGTTTGTTGATTTTACCCCTGAAAAAAGGTAATAGTCAAATGACCCAAGCCTTGTATGCATATATGAATAATAAAGTAAAAATAAAAAATAAAAAAATAAAAAAAAGGTAATAGTCCACTCAGTGTGGATAAGTCACAGAATCCCTTGAGTCCTAATATGTCCCCAAAGGGGCAACTCATACTAAGGAAGCTGGCAATTACATCAACATCTGGAACCAAGTCACACAAAATCAGGGAAGGAGGTGGGAGCCCTGAGCTTTGGAAATGATCTGTAAGGGGCCATGATTCTGTCTTTGAGCTCTGGCATCATTATCACGCTGAAGAGCTGGACTTATCCTGGGTCATATGGGAGGGTAAGATTTGCACCAAGGGCTACAAGTTACTGAGAATCAGACTTGACTCAAAAGATAGACACTACTTTGTCGACCGAGGAATTTGTCATCAACTCCTAGTGTTAAAAGGGCAAACTTGTGCCTCAATACACACAAGCATCCTTTAAGTGCTAAGTCCAGACAGAGGCCTTAAGGTTTAGGAGGAAAAATGATTTCTTTTCAAAGAGGTGTGGGAAGGCCTCTTGTAGAGAGATGATTGACATGCAGTATACTGTACATATAGTAAAACCTCACCCCAATGCACCAAGTGGGATCCAAAATCAACTTGTGCCACATAGTAACATGTGTTACTGTGAGGTCAGTGACTGAACAGGTGAAACCTGCATGGCTCCATCTGACTAGGTAATGGCCTGGCAGCATCTGTGGCAAGTGCTGGACCCTCAAGGTAATGGCAGGATCCAAAATGCTCCAATTCATTTTACACCCATTTCTTGTTTGGACCGAGTTGAGAAAACAGTGAGTACAAGGAGCCAGCCATTCTCTATACATAAAAACAAGTAACTTAATCTTCATATGAATGTTAGAAAAGTTTCCATAGCTCTGGCTCCAATGGAAACTCATACAATGGGGACAACCTGCAAAGAGGAATGCTTCAGTGCTGGTACTCACTCTAGCATGTTAGGGCTATTGGTATGAAATCTGGTGTGCTCTGGAATTAATAATGATTCCTTTAGTGCTCCCCCCATCCAGGACCAGAAAAAACAGTGTCTAATTTTCATGGGTGGGTCACGTCAGGTCTCTGATTTGTTGCCATGCTTCAAAAACCTGGAGCCCGTGCTTTCAGAAGAACAAGGAAGAAGGAAATACTATTCTTTCTGCAGGCTCTCTGGTATATAGAGAAATACCACCTCCTCAAAACACTAAATGGGCTTCATATTATGAAGATGGTAAGGTTTGACTGCAAGTTGTCAGGTATTGTCTTATGGATGAGGGTGCTCCTGAGATGTTCCCTCACCCTCTCCTGATAGGTGCACACCCCCAATATGGTAACTTCCAATGGCCATGAACAGAGCCATGCTGGGGAACATGCAGGAATAACACCAATGCACTTAGCCTCTATAGAACTGTGCCAAATAGCTCAGAATGGTAAACATTTTCAAGAATGAGCCAGGTAGTAAACATTTCAGGATTCACAGGCCAAATACTCAACTCTGCTGTTGAAGCCCGACGACACCTCAATACATAAATGGCATATAGCTATGTGCCAGTAAAACTATTTTTAAAAAAATGGGTGGCAGGCAGGATTGGCCAATGCATCCTAGTTTACCAGTCCTAGATGTAGATGTGAAAATTAAAACAAACTAGACACCACAGACATCAGGGTAGTCAGATAAGGCAGGCATGTTTTGGGGATAACATAGCAGCATTCAAGAATTTTATGAATGAAATTTGTTTCTACAGCATCATTTCCCTTTCAGATGCAAAACTCAACTTCATTTACAGGTTTCATGTCAAGTACTCATTACTCACTGTGGGCCAATAGACTTCCATATGCTGTTTTCCCTATTCCCTGATATTTCTGAGTTTTGAGAATACACCAAATGCCATTGCCATATGGCCATGGATCTCTTTGCCATTCAGGTAGTCTCTGGGTAGTCCTAAATGATTCTGAGTTTGGGTCATGAACATAAAATTGTTATTAAAAAAGAAAAACTATATGATCTTTCTCTCCAAAGCTTAGTGGATAGGTAAGATATCTGAGAAGGACTCAGGTGACATGTTGGCTCCACCACAGATAAGGGGCTTTTAAATTACATTTTAATTCATTTACCTGCCTCCTCTAACATCTGTATATTCATTCCCAGCTGGGGAAA
The DNA here is from genome assembly GCF_047511655.1 of Castor canadensis. Classification (NCBI taxonomy): domain Eukaryota; kingdom Metazoa; phylum Chordata; class Mammalia; order Rodentia; family Castoridae; genus Castor; species Castor canadensis. The sequence goes on along the minus strand of NC_133397.1, from coordinate 97,169,486 downwards.
AGGAAAGCTAAAAACACAGATAGGCTGTGCAACAGCAGCTAAGGGTCAGAGTGCATATGCTCAACCTTCCAGGCCGGCAGAACACACTGCCCTTAGACACCACGTCACAGGTACAGCATGATAAATGTCATGGTTCATATCAAACTTCTGAGGGCTCAGCTTGAAATGCTATGATTGCTGAAACTCTGAAGAGTCTCTTCAGCAGCTCCTTCATCGCCAGGAGGCCATAAGAGCTCCCTGTCTCCTTTCTCTCCTACAGTCAAGAGGCTTCCAAGAAGCAGGAAAAAACCAGACATCAGAGATATTGGACTCTCTTTAGCCTCATGGGGCTGCCTTGAGCACAAGCTACTATTTTACCCCACCCCCACCAGCAGCCTGACTGCATCCCAGTCCTTCCATGGGTAGCCCACTAGAGATAGAGTACTCAAACCACTGTTTCACAGAAAGAAGGGGAAATTAAAAATGGAAAAGCTCAGAACCCTTTTGTTGCATTAAATGACATAGAAGTATGCCTCTGATAGCAGCTGCCATTTGTACAGAGTCATTAGCTGCCACTGACCTCCACAGAGCTGGCTGGCCCTTTAGCTTCTATCCTGGTCCTTCTGGGGCCTCACAGCTCTGACTTGTCAGACAGCTTAGTTCACCCATCCTGATTCCAGAGGCTTCCAGTGGCCTGAACTACTTAAAGTGATGCAGAGCCAGACCTCTCAGGGGGTCTCAAACCACATGATGGGCCCTGGGAAGAGGGGAAAGGTTAGAAGTCCAAGGTTACATCTTCCCCTCTAATGCTTGGAGTTCCAACCACTACTCACACACTCATTTGTCCACCAATGGGTCATGGGCACTTGTCTATGGGACTCCATGGTGCTTACCTCACTACCATGGCACTGAGATGGCTCTTGGAACACAGCCCAGTGTTGACACATCTATAGAGGGAATGAATGGACCAAGGAGACAAGAAGAAAAGAAATGAAAAGTCCCAATAGCAAAGCCAACTTCCCCCCATCCCAGGTCAGACAGAGCACATTCAGCTTCACTATTAGATATGTCTCCAATGTCCCTGCAGGTGTCCTTCATTGTCCTGTGCTGGGGATGGGCAGTAAGCACTTATGACCTACCCCCAGGGAGATACCTCATCTCAGGAGGAAAAAGGTGTGGTACCAAGATGGAGTCCTGAGCATGGGGGCTCCATCACAAGGGGTATAGCATCCCTTCAGCAGTGCCTAATGAGGAAGAGGCCTGTGCTGCAAATAGGCCAGTAACCAGGCTGTTAGGAGGAGAGGCATGGGGAAGTAGGGGAGGGAGGCAGTGGCCTGCTGGAGAGAGAATCAGCCAGGAGGCCAGCATGACAGGGTGTGGGGTGAGCCCTGGGCAGTGAAAAGAGGCCTGTAAGAGCATGGTGCTGGGCCAAGTGAGACTTTGGAGGAAGTGAGGACTTTGTTATTGACTAGAAGGGAGATGAGAAGCCATTGATGGGTTCTGAGCAGAGGCACTGGGTGCCACAGCTTTGAAGTTGCCCAATCCACCCAAGGAGAACAGGCTGGGTGCTTGCAAGGACTAGTTTCAGGGCAGGGCCAGAGTGCATGGTGTGTTGGGGATTAGGAAAAACAGCTCATGTTCTGCATTTGTCGTATCTCTTGACAAAGCTTCAGATGTAGCCCATGCTTTGCCTGCAAACAAAAACCACTGTCTGTCCAGAATCCCATGTTGATGTCAAAAGATAGGGCTAGGCAAGAAGAGGACATTCTGAAGCAGTGGCTGAGGCTGCCTTGTTCACTCCTGTGTCCTTCTCCCCAGTCAAGCCCTTTATTGGTAAAGGCACTATCAGCATATAGAACAGGCCACAGGGCAGCTCCCAAGCCTAATGGGAAGAATCTACCAGGCAAGAAATTCAGGTATGAAAGCTGGGCCCCTTTAGTGTCTCTGGTAATATTTCTAGGTAAGTAGCCAAGCAGGGTGCTGCTCAGTAGGGAGGAGAGAGTGATTAGGAAGCTTTGGCTCTTCTTAGACTCATAATGCTTTCAGCCAAGGCAACAGAAAGAGCATAAAGCAGAAGCTCTTGAGTATTCCTAGTTCCAAAAGCATTCAGAGTCCTGCTCAGGAGGAAGCAAAAATGGTGGCCCAGGTGGGTAGCCCAGGCAAGTGGCTGTGCTGGTGGTGTGGCAGTGACCTCAATATAAGGAGCTGACTATTTCATGCCCTAGGAAGACCTCTCCATTTTGGGCTACCAGAAAGTCAGAGGACAGCAGAGTAACCCTGGAAATCTTCAGCTTTCCATGTGTATGTGGCTCATGGGAATATGTTACACTCCCATAAGCATTCTGGGCTAACCTAAGTGAAACGTACCTGTATGACTTTTCCTGAACTGGAAGAAAGAGAATGACAGACATCAAACATTCATGGGAATACATATTGTCAGTTCTGTTCTACAAATGCCTCTGCTCATACAATCCCAAAATTAACTCCATTTTATAGCAAAAAAAAAAAAAGAGTCTTAAAGTCTAAGTAAATGTTCCAGAGTCACGATATGACAAAGAAAAGTGATTTGAATCCCTGTTTGGCTCTAGAGCCCAACCTGCCTGCATTTGATTTTCACCCAAGTCTGTCCCTGAGTGGGAAGAGCATTGTCTAGGATTCATGGTGAGTTGATTCACAAAAAAGAGCACTAAATTTTTGAGAAGTGATTAAAAATCCAACACATGACCTTAAGCAGGTCATGTGGAAGGATCTTATAGCGACACCAACAGAATACAAGTTTGAGTAGTTCAGGACAACTCACGGTAGTGTTTATAAAAGGTGTTCTGCCAACTGAAAGCAAAGCTTGGTCCCTGGTGAATTGGGAGTGGGAAACGTGAGCTTGAGATGAGGATCAGAACACAGCAGCATTCACCACATCTGGCAGCTCTCCTACATGGCACCACATTGAGGACTCCAGTCAGCATGGCAAGCCTCAAAGCCCCATGCAGTTGAGTGAGACAGTGATTCTGTGATCGGCTAAGCACTCTGAGAAAACATTGCAGACTTTGAGGATTCCCAGGTGTTGCACAGTGAATTCACAAGGGCAGCCCAGGACCTTTATAGCAAATACAGCTCCTTGGCACAATGATATCTAAGCCTCTTGAAGTGAGAGTTGCATATTAGGGACCAAGAAACATTTGCTGGGTTCCATAGTTGAATAAAAATAAAGAAAATAAGGAGTAAGCCACCAAAAAAATGAATGGAATTCATCCTCCGCTCTCATATGCCCAGCCCTAAGCTCAGAGCTTTACTTAGATCATGCAGTTGTCAATCCCAAAGTGTAGGCACTGGTTTCCTGATCTGAAGAGGAGTTGCTCTGGACTAGCAAGGTTAAGTGTCTTTCTAAAACACAGCCATAATCAGGCCCCCATCCGTTCAAGGTATCCTGCTAAGCCCAGTTTGCCTGTGGACTCAGAGGCCTAGGTGTGGAAACTGTGGGAGCTCCTCAGACCTAGTGGCAGGGCTGAAGCATGATGCCCTTCTTGCCTTTAGTCTTTGTATTTGCACATGCCCAGCTTTTTGGAGAAGGAATATTGAGGAGTAATAAAACATGCTTTCTCTTAAATGAAACAAAAGACAGGTTTTAGAATGACTTTAATTAATGCTGCTTTAAGAGGAATATTCAAAAGCCAACTTTGAAGGTAAAAATCTAGCTTTGATCCACCTGCTTCATGACTCTTTAAATGCCACCACAATGGCACTGTCCTTGGTTTGTGTAAACCTTTCTGTCCCTGCAGATTCCAGAACAGAACACATCTAAATGGTAAACATGGTCCCTGGAGATGCACTTACTGGTACAACCCAGGGATGCTGAGGCGCAAATGTCACTGGTCACCTAGGGTGTGAAGTAGGTAGAGGCAGGTGGGATGGCAGCCTTATGAATCTCAGTGATGCTCTAGGCTCTGCCAAAAGTCTTGCAAGAAGCAGCCATGGATCCAAGATGCTACCTGTGTTCTCCGGAACCTGAATTTGGAGACCTTTAGAAGTGAGAGATGTAGGAAAAGCAGGATAGAGGTGGGGTGGCTGTCTGCTCTTCCACCTTCATGCTATGGAGGTCAGAGGACCAAGTACGGATGACAGAAAGGAGACATGTAAGATGGCAGTTATCATTGTACAAATTTCTTTAGGAATCACACCCAGGGGACTCTTGTTCTCCACAAGAGGCCACAAGAACCTACAGGATTAAAAAAAACAAAGAAAGTTCTTGAACAAAGATCCAGGAATAGGATACTTCCTGCTGGGTCCCTGTGAGAACAGCCACCACCTTTTATAACAGAAGAGTCTGTACCCTATCACAGCTGGTGCCTCTATACCTGGGTCTCAATTCCAGGTCACCTTCCAGAGAGCTCTGTATACCCACATATACCTCAGAGACACTGAGGCCCACAAGGCCACATACCCCAGAATGACTCCAAGCCAAACAGGGCTCTAATTTGTCCCCTGAGGACTAATTTAACACATCTTTTGAAATATCTAATATTAGTTCCATCACTGACTCTTTTGGAGCTCTCCTTCTGTGCCTAATCTTTCTCTTGGGTGATCCAGTGGAGCTCACCACCCTCTGAAGCTGTACGTTACACACTTACTTCTCAGGTTTACATAGTGCCAGTGTTCCCCCTCCCCAGACTACAGGCTCGAGGGGCGCAGAAAGCCTGCCTGGCCATAAACATAGCACAGAGCCCAGCATGAGGTAGAGCCAGTACATTTTTTTTTTTTTGGCAGTATGGGGGTTTGTACTCAGGGCAAGGTACTTGCTAGGCAGGCACTCTACTACTTGAGCTGGCATCCCAAGTCCTAGCCCTATACATTTTTGTGGAATAAATAGCATGTGCCCATTTTTCCTCTCCTACAGAAGGCCCTGGTCTTCATGTGAAGTTCAGTGCCCCAGGGCGAGGCCAACAGAAAGAAGGTCATGGTAGTGGCAGGCAAGACAGGCTGTGCTTCTGCAGATAGACGCTGGACCTCTCTGCAAGCTTCCAGGGCTCTGTGTGCTTCCCAGTAATTTCTCTAGTGAGGCCCCTAGAGGAGGGCCTTGGTCTTGGTTGTTTCTGTCACTACAATTAGCTGAGCATGGAACCTATCTCCTTAGCAAGTTCCCAACTAGATCCTAAGATGTCACAAGTGGCAGCACAGAGTATCTGTGGACCCCAGGAAGGTCTCCTCTGAGGGCAGAGTCTCCAAAGTCTACTTGTCAGAGAAGAAAGCAAGGCACCCTGGGAAGTCACTACCCTGGGCCTCAGACTGAGTGAGGAGATGTGGGGAGAGGGGAACACAGGTAGCATCTTGGATCCATGGTTGCTTCTTGCAAGACTTTTGGCAGTGACTAGGGCATCAATGAGATTCACCTGGCTGCCATCCCAACTGCCTCCACCCATGCTGGCTTCCTGGGAAGCTGCACCAGTCAGATGACAATGGAAATTAGCATCTGAACACCTTGATGAAAGGAAGGAAGAAAGAGTTGGATGCCTGAATGAAAAATAGATTATTCACTGTCAGGTTGAACAATAGAACAAGACATAAATTACAGCCAGGCACAGGACATGCCAATTTTGCTCAAAAATGGTGCTCAGGGCACTCTTGCAGCCTTCCAGATTGCTGCAGATCCACTGTCAAGCTCTGCCAGCAGATGCAGAAGAGGGTGTGGGGCAGGAGGGAGGGAGGGCAAACAATAAAGGTCTGGAAGAACTGGGAAGAACATGGGCCTTAAAGCCAGAGACTGAACAAGAATTCCAGCTCTGTTATTTACAACTGGTTTTTTTGGGGGGGTGGGGGGGGCATTGGGAGGGAAACAGGCAGATAAGGGAAGCACAGCAGACCAACCACGCTTCCCACTGCTTCCCCTGGAACCTTGGAATCTGCAAAGATAAAGCATGAGCCTGCTGGTCAGGCATTTGGTACAGACAACTAATCAACCAGGATAGCCAGAAACCAGGTCTTCTGCATGTCACTAGTTGTTCTGGAATACTATTTGGTTAGTTGTTAAGTCTTCTGGCCTAGCGTGTCAAATCAGTCTCTCTGTCTGGCCTGGCATCTCTGCTGCCCTGAAGGAGGTCTGCCTTGCAACCTGGGGCCAACCAAGCCATATAGGGTTTGTGCAGCAGTTTCCTTGGTGAGGCTTGTGAGTCCTGGCAAGACTCATTCGTTTGCCCCAGAGTCAATGCCTAAAACTATGACTAGGGGTAAAAGGGCTGCTATAGATGCTAAATGAGGCTCATGTGATCTCGAGCTCTAATACCAGCACTGGAGTCATGTGTCAGCCTCTTATCATTCAACAAAAACCCCACAAAGTAGATGCACCCTCTACTTTGCCCAAGGACATAGGCTGGGTCATTTGCCCAGGCCATCAGGGTAAAGCCAGGTTTCAAACCTGGTGGGAAAGTGTTCCCCAGGCTGCAGGCTCCTGGCTTGAAAAGCTGTGGGTAGGCACAATGGCTGACAATGAATCTCACCTTACCTTGGTGAAGGTCAGACAGTCCTTGTCTTGGTCTCTGTCCTTCATCTCAAAATCATAAAGTGCTTTGCCCTGGGGTGGGGCCTGCGGCAAGGGCCGGACACACTGGATATAGCTGGCTGGGAGGAAGCCATGTATGCCCTGAAGCTCTCCATGGTACCAGTTGTCATCCACCTTGCGCCGCAAGATGATGATGTCCCCCTTATTGAACTTGAGGTCACCAGGTTCTTTCCCCTCATAGCTGTAGAGGGCCTTGCCATAGGGAAGCTGGGATAGATTCTGAAAGAAAAAAACAACACATGATTACTTGGAATGACCTTTTCCAATGCCCAGAGAGACCTGCCCAGGCAGCCTGGGGTTCTGAGGAACTTGTATCTTGGGGGTATGCAGAGAATATCCTGCAACTAGAAAACATTCTAAAGGAACAGACAGCTTATCATAGGAAGATGCAAACTTCCTAACCCCAGCAAGACAAGAGGGTCTCCATCACAGCCTTCACAGAAGTACCACTGAAGGCCTAGCAAGGCTGCAGACCCTCCACACAGACCAGCTCACTCTGCACTGAAAGCTCTGAAGGAAGTGATAATTTTAGAGGCATGAAAGAGAAGGCAACATGCCCAAAGCCCATCTGAGAAGTGTTAGGTGGACTAACAGCCCCGGTGTTCTGGGTTCCAGAATGTTCTTACCCACCACTCTGTGCTGAATCCTTTTCCACTGGGTGCTGTTTATTTCTCATGAACTTTTATCTAATCAGCTGCCAGACTTACAATAAATATTACCCAACAAAACTTCTTTGTCTACTAACACCTCACAGCAACTCAGGACATGTTCAGGGGGCTTTCAAGCTGGGCAGACTGGTCCATATCACACCCATCATGCCATGCCTTACTCCATGGGCTCAACCAGTGCCATACATTCACCAGATCCAGGTGAGAGATAACCTGGCCAAGGAACTTGGAGGCCACTCTTAAGCTCTTGCTCCCTACTACTCACAGACCCCTCACCCAATGACACATAGATCTTCACTGTATACAACAGTGTGGTCCACAAGGAAGTACAATTTCAAAGGCTAAAATCCTGTCCTCATAACATCAGATGTTCTTGTCAAAGGAAAGCCAATCCATCTATCTTTGGTCTCAAATAGTAACCAGCTCTGAAACCCAAACAGAATTCTTGGCAACCATCTTGACCTTTCAGCACCAAGAAGTTTCACACAATCCTGAGGTTAATCTGGTGTTACAGTCTACTTCCTGGGCTTCCCTAACTGGCCCTGTTTCATAAACACCATTCAGATGCATGGGTTGCACTTCATTTTCTTTTTGTATAGCCCACACCTGCTCAACTGAGCAAGCTTTGCCAAAGTTTCATTTTGTGTCAGAGGAAAGCCTTACTATTGTCCCTGTGTCAATACTCAACAATTTTCCTACCAGAAGCCGTGTTTTCTCATCAGGGCTGCCTGTGCCAAGAGTTTCTGTAGTATTTGAATCAATCAATAGCAGCACAAAAGCCTGAGGCAGCAGTACATCAAAAACTCTTTGTAGAGGGCTTAATAACACCTTGCAACTCAACCATTCTACATTTATGCCTCAGCAATGTCCAAAGACAGCAGTTAAGAGAGACCTGCTGACAGACTGACAAACAGCCACCACTAGCCAATTAAAGAGCAGCACCAGAGAATTTTTCATTACAGAACTCAAAAAGGAAAAAAAAATCAGTTTGTGTCCAATAATACTCATTCTGGATAGCTTTGTAGTATAAGTACAATAGACTGTAACAGGCCCCAGTTTTAAAGAGCAGAGGCAAAGGAGTAATTTGCAACACACACACTGTGCTCAGAAAGGACTGGAAGAGGCCACTGGCTGTGGGCCACCAGAAGAAACCTGCTGCAACACAAGAGCCAGCCAACCCCTGGCCTGGGGATTCTTAGTCAGGGACAATCTTGCCTGAGGACACTTTTGGTTGTCACAAATAGAAGGTGGGGTGCTGTTGCATCTACTGAGAAGAGACCAAAATGCTGCTGAACACCCTAAAGCTCTCCAGAGAGTGCCCAACCACCAGAATTACCCAGCCCAGGATGTCAATAGGCAAAGAGTCCTTGGCCCAGTATATTAGGTTCAATTTACAAAAGACTGAGTGGCTTTCTTGTTTAATTTTAACTCAGCTTACCACTGCTTTAAAAGTTAAATATAACATTTATTCTCATGATGGGAGAATTTCCATTATTGAACATATGGTGACAGTTAGATTTCCATCCAGGGAAGAGGTTTTAAAGAAATAGTAGGAAAAGATCTTGATCAAAAGCTGGCCTCAACTAGGTGCTCAAAAGAAAACTTCACTCTGATGTAGACTGGCTCCATTTCCTCCCACTGCCAGGCTCTAAGGGATCCCCCTCAGAACAATATTCTACGAGCCACAGCCTTGATGGCTGTTTGGTAGTTTTTGCTGCTATTGATCATAATGTGAGCAAAAAAGGCCTTTGCATCATGGCTTTGCCTCCTCTACACGCTCATGCTGTCGAGCACATATACCTCAGTAACTGCCCAAGTGGAAGGGATGCTGGGCTTGCTGCCTGACCTTCCCACCACCAGCTTTCTCTAGATGAGTTGACAAAGGGGTCCCTAGAAGGACCACCCACACCCTCAATGGACAACTGTGGCTCTGGCTCACTCAGGGTAGCTAGCAAAGTGAGAGCAAGGCTAAGGAAACTCAGGCATTTTCCACCAGGCAGCCAGGCTCTAGGGCCTACCACCCAGGACAAGGACACTCAAATTCCACACTTCAAGGTCCTAGAAGGCAAACACTTCTGAGCCTCAGGTGCTATGACCACAGCTATCTATGGCCCACCACTGTTACAACCCCACTCTACCAGCTGCTGTGTCCCTGACTCTCAAATCAATTTGTATTACCACTTTCCTTCTGACCAGTGGACTTTGTGTCAATCCAGCTGCTTGCTCAACAGACAGCTCTGCTGATATCCACAAACTCACCCAGGACATGGTTTGTCCTCTTCTTGTATACTTCATCCTAACCAGGCAATGTCTCACCCAGCTGATAAGCAAGGGGTTGTCTGTGCCCTGGCTTCAGCATTCCTCCTCAAATCCCACTTCTAAGCTCTCAGCAACATTGTGTCCCTTCCACTCCCACTGCCTGCCTCCCCTCTGCTCCAAACCAACACAGCCTACTCTATATGCTTGCTGCCCAAGCACAGAGCTTAGGTTACCATGCTGCTGCCTACAAGTTTCCAGCAGCTCCCCACTGCTCAGGAAGGATCCAAAGTCTTCTGCATGGCAGCTGAGGCTCCAGAGCGGGCACAAGCACACCTTTCCAGCCATAGTGGGCAGCATCCCTACTCCTACAGAGAATGTTCCAGAAAACCTGCAGGCTTTTGAAGAATCCCAGGGTGGGATTCTTGTCCACTGCATAGATCCCATTCAATAGGGACCCATGCACAGGGTTATTCTGTGATGAGAACCCAGAGAGTGCCCAGCACACAGCAGGTACCCTCCATATGCTGTTACTTCAAAGGAACTCAGGTAATCCTGGGTGGGGACAGGGAATGGGGAAAGTTAAAAACGAAGATGGGACTTGGCAATCCCGGTGCCCAGTGCACCCTGCAGAGATCCAAGAAAAAGGCACAACCCTACCCCTTGTGGAGGAGATCCTGGTGTGTGACCGGGCAGGAGACTGACAGGCAGGCACAGCCAAAAGACTATACACCCAGATACAGATACTTGGGTGGCCAAGATCTCAGTAGGTCACTTGCTGACCCCAAGATGGCAGCACTGTCCTCGAAAACAAGGGAACTTATGGCTCTGGTGTAGTCCTGAAGTTATGCTCTGTGTGCCCCAGCTTGTGGGTCAGAAGAAGGGAGTAGGAAAGGGGAAGGAGTTGGAGGGTGAAGGATCTCCTGAGCACCTAACAGAACAAAACCGAGAGGGGCAATAAACCTTTTTAAGATTCAGAAAATGCGTGGATGTACTCTACCACTTGAGCCATGCCTCCAACCCTTTTTCTTTAGTTATTTTTGGGATAGGATCTCATGTTTTTGTCTGGACCATCCTGGATTATAATCCTATTTATGCTTTCTACGTAGTTGGGATGACAGGCATGCATTACCATGCCCAACTTTTTATTGGTTGAGATGGGGTCTCCCCAATATTTTGCCTGGGCTGGCCTCAAACCTCAGCCCTCCCTATCTCCATTTCCCAGGTAGCTAGGATTACAGATGTGAGCCACCACGCCCAGCATGCCAGATCCATTTCTGAAGGCAAAAACAAAAGAGTCAGAAATGATGCAAGGGGCAAAGAGCCAGAAAAAATGTTCAGAAATAGCAACACATAGCACCTCCACAGTCTTTCATCTTCACAGTCCTTTGTAAGGTTAACTAATTAGTTCACAGAAGGCCCTAGGGGCAGCTGAATGTTATTGAGGGGAAGGAGACTACTGAAAATCTCACAGTAGCAAAGGACAAATCTAAGGCTCATCTCTCCACACCCCCATGTCCCACTCTGAGGGGACTGAGTGGGTTGCTCCCTTTAGGAGGAACTGAGTTCAAACAATGCCACTAAACTGCAATTATAGGATTCAAGACATTATTTATGGGCAACTGGGGTTTTATTCAGAAAAGCATAAACTATGCCAATATCCTCAAGGGTTTTCCCTAGACTTTCTTCTAACAGTTTCAAAGCTTGAAACTTGTCAAGTTTCAGTCTTTAACATGTGAATATCCAGTTTTTCCAACAGCATCTGTTGAAGAGACTATCTTTTCTCCAATGTGGTGCCTTTGTCAAAAACCGGATGGCTGTAGCTGTGTGGGCCTGTTTCCATAACTTCTATTCTATTCCACTGATCTACACTCTATTTCTGTGCCAGTACCATGCTGGATTTTTTTTTGTTTGTTTGTTTTGTGGTAGGTACAGGGGCTTGAACTCAGGGCCTACAACTTGAGCCACTCCACAGCCTTTTTTTGTGATGGTTTTTTTCTAGAGAGGGTCTCGCGAACTATTTGCCTGGGCTAGTTTTGAACCACAATCCTCCTGATCTCTGCCTCCAGAGTAGCTAGGATTATAGACGTGAGCTACCAGTGCCCAACTTACCATGCCATTTTTGTTACTACGTCTCTGTAGTATAATTTGAAGTCAGATATTGTGATACCTCCAGCATTGCTCTTTTTGCTCCAAGATTGCTTTGGCTATTGCAGGTCTCTTACACTTCCAAATGAGTAGGAACCTCAATTGCTCAGAAAATAAGAATAAAAATTGAAAAATGGGATTACAACAAATTAAAAAAATTTCTGCACAGCAAAGGAAATGATTTCCAGAATCAAAAGAAAACCTACTGAATAGGAGAAAACCTTTGCCAGTTATTCAACAGATAAATGATCACTATCCATAATATATAAAGAGCTTCAAAAATTAAACATCAAAAGAATAAATAGTCCAATTAATAAATGGGCTGAACAGTTTTCAAAAGAAGAATACAAATAGCTAAGAAATACATGAAGAAATGTTTAACATCCTTAGCCTAAAGGTAATGCAAATCAAAATATCATTAAGATTTCATCCTATCACAGACAAAATGGCTATTTATAATCAAGAAAACAAACAAGTGCTAGAGATGATACAGGGAAAAAGTGACCCTTACCCATTGTTGGTGGGAATGTAAATTAGTGTAGCCACTATAGAAATCAGTATGGATGCTCCTTAAAAAACTAAAGATAGAACTATCGTATGATCCTTCTATACCACTCCTGGTCATATATCCAAAGGAATGTAAGTCAACATACAGTTCAGATTCTGGCATGCCCACATTTATAACATCACTACTCACAATAGCCAAAATACGGAATCAACCTAGGTGCCCATCAATAGATGGACAGATAAAAGAAAATATGGTGTATATAAACAATGGAGTATTATTCGCCCATAAAGAAGAACAGAATTATGTCATTTGCAAGATAATGGATGGAACTAGAGATCATGTTAAGTGAAATAAACCAGACTGAGAAAGTCAAATATCACATGTTCTCTCTCACATGTGGAATCTAGCTCATAAAAATGAATGGCATGAATGTAAAACAGATACTGTTTGGGGTACCAGAGAGAGGAAGAAAGTGAAAGGAGGGGAGTTGAATATGGCCAAAGTATTGTATAAAGTTGTATGAAAATGAAACAATGAAACCACTTCGATTTGTTCCAAGAAGGGGAGGGAGGACCCCTAGAGAAGATGGGTATATAATATGTATATATGAAAACATCACAATGAAATTCCTTTGTATAACAAATATATGCTAATAAAAATGAAAGGAAAAATGCTCACCATCTCTAGCAATAAAGGAAATGCAAATTAAAACCACGCTAAGATTCCACCTCACCCCTGTTAGAATAGCCATCATCAGCAACACCACCAACAGGTGTTGGCGAGGATGCGGGGAAAAAGGAACCCTCTTACACTGTTGGTGGGAATGTAGACTAGTACAACCACTCTGGAAAAAAATTTGGAGGCTACTTAAAAAGCTGGACATCGATCTACCATTTGATCCAGCAATACCACTCTTGGGGATATACCCAAAAGACTGTTACTCCAGAGGCACCTGCACATCCATGTTTATTGCGGCACTATTCACAATAGCTAAGTTATGGAAACAGCCAAGATGCCCCAGCACTGACGAATGGATTAAGAAAATGTGGTATGTATACACAATGGAATTTTATGCAGCCATGAAGAAGAATGAAATGTTATCATTCGCTGGTAAATGGATGGAATTGGAGAACATCATTCTGAGTGAGGTTAGCCTGGCTCAAAAAACCAAAAATCATATGTTCTCCCTCATATGTGGACATTAGATCAAGGGCAAACACAACAAGGGGATTGGACTATGAGCACATGATAAAAGCGAGAGCACACAAGGGAGGGGTGAGGATAGGTAAGACACCTAAAAAACTAGCTAGCATTTGTTGCCCTTAACGCAGAGAAACTAAAGCAGATACCTTAAAGCAACTGAGGCCAATAGGAAAAGGGGAACAGGTACTAGAGAAAAGGTTAGATCAAAAAGAATTAACCTAGAAGGTAACACCCATGCACAGGAAATCAATGTGAGTCAATGCCCTGTATAGCTATCCTGATCTCAACCAGCAAAAACCCTTGTTCCTTCCTATTATTGCTTATACTCTCTCTACAACAAAATTAGAGATAAGGGCAAAATAGTTTCTGCTGGGTATTGGGGCGGTAGAGGGAGGGGGCGGAGTGGGTGGTAAGGGAGGGGGTGGGGGCAGGGGGGAGAAATGAACCAAGCCTTGTATGCACATATGAATAATAAAAGAAAAATGTAAACAAAAAAAACCATGCCTAGATTCCACCTCACCCCTGTTAGAATAGCCATCATTAGCAACACCACCACCAACAGGTGTTGGCGAAGACGCGGGGAAAAAGGAACCCTCTTACACTGTTGGTGGGAATGTAGACTAGTACAACCACTCTGGAAAAAAATTTGGAGGCTACTTAAAAAGCTGGACATCGATCTACCATTTGATCCAGCAATACCACTCTTGGGGATATACCCAAAAGACTGTTACTCCAGAGGCAACTGCACATCCATGTTTATTGCGGCACTATTCACAGTAGCCAAGTTATGGAAACAGCCAAGATGCCCCAGCACTGACGAATGGATTAAGAAAATGTGGTATCTATACACAATGGAATTTTATGCAGCCATGAAGAAGAACGAAATGTTATCATTCGCTGGTAAATGGATGGAATTGGAGAACATCATTCTGAGTGAGGTTAGCCTGGCCCAAAAGACCAAAAATCGTATGTTCTCCCTCATATGTAGACATTAGATCAAGGGCAAACACAACAAGGGAATTGGAGTATGAGCACATGATAAAAGCGAGAGCACACAAGGGAGGGGTGAGGATAGGTAAGACACCTAAAAAACTAGCTAGCATTTGTTGCCCTTAACGCAGAGAAACTAAAGCAGATACCTTAAAGCAACTGAGGCCAATAGGAAAAGGGGAACAGGTACTAGAGAAAAGGTTAGATCAAAAAGAATTAACCTAGAAGGTAACACCCGTGCACAGGAAATCAATGTGAGTCAATGCCCTGTATAGCTATCCTTATCTCAACCAGCAAAACCCTTGTTCCTTCCTATTATTGCTTATACTCTCTCTACAACAAAATTAGAAATAAGGGCAAAATAGTTTCTGCTGGGTATTGGGGTGGTAGAGGGAGGGGGCGGAGTGGGTGGTAAGGGAGGGGGTGGGGGCAGGGGGGAGAAATGAATCAAGCCTTGTATGCACATATGAATAATAAAAGAAAAATGAAAAAAAAATGAAAGAAACAATATTTCTATTGCAAGACATATTCAGTGATAACTGTTATAGTGACTAGGATTGTAATATTTTATAATAAATATGTTGACTATCCCAATAAAATGCAAACATATCTTTAAAAAAAAAAAAGGAAAAGAGGGCTGGTTGTAGAGCACCTGCCTAGGAAGCCTGAGGCCCTGAGTTCAATCACCAGTATCACCAAAAATAAATAAATAAATACATACATACATACATACATAAATAAAAGGAAAAGGGAGAAATACATTAGGGAATCCCAGGGGACAATTAACACCAGCCATTCCTGCAAGGCATTAATAACAATTAAAATTTTAATGTCGATTTCATGGCTCATTACTCAGATGAGGCACACAAATCTTCCTCTGGGCTTAATGTCCTACCCCCACAGAGACAATGCAGTACTCTCTAGCTTTGATGCGATTAAATGCATCAGCGGGCTTTAACAAATAGGCTTCCATTATATCCCATTGCCATAAGGGCTCTCAGGCACATCCCTGAGCCAGAACAGGTGCCAAGGTAACCTGAGCACAGTGGAGGGGTGTGCCTGGAACCCTCCTCTTTTAGACCCTAAGGACTCCATCTGGTCTTCCTCACTGAGTGTCTTCCACTCACAGTGCTTCCTACTCACAGTTGTAGTTATCTATCTGCCCTCTCAGGGCAGACTCTTAACCTGTTTCTGCCTCACCCCTGCCATGACATGGTTTGCAGGCTCAAGATATCAACTGACTGAATTAATACATGACCATTGTCAGAATCAAAACGGAGTCACTTCTTCTGTCAAGCTTTAACCAAAATAAAGCCAAGAGGCTCTGAAGGCGGTGAGTACTTGACGACAAGAACTATTCACAAAAGTCTCTATCCAAACTGCAACCTTGTGCAAGATCATTGCAACCTTCACACAAACACACACACTTTTGCAAAGGAATCTTCCCAGCAACTGTGTGTTCAACCTTGGACAGGTGCACCCTTGTTATTGATCCCTGTAGATAAGAATTTTTGTTTAAAAATATTTTGTGCAATCCTCATTTTGCCTTTGAAAATTTTGCCTTGCCTCTACTTCCTTGCTTGCACCCATACAATTTTCTATGGCATACATATTCCATACCATGCAATGGTCTGCTGTTTTCAAATAAATGTCATTCATTATTCTTTGGAGAATCTCTATGATTATTATTTAGATTGACAAATATGTGAGCTAACAAACCAATCCCTTGGGATTCAGGCTTGCTAAGAGAAATTCCCCCTGGCCATTATTTTCCTTGTGATGTAAGGTTTTAGACCCATGGAGACAAAGATCCCATTGCTAATAGTGACTGGACTTGAATGAATGGGGGAAACTCCATCCATTCAGCATGCAGCTGAAATAATGGGCACGAGCGAAGGTGGGGAGTTAGGAGGTGGACATGGAGACCACTTACTGCTGTCTTCAGACTCACCAGCACAGTGTATAACAGAGCTGATATGTGGCAGAGAACAAACTTGCAGAGTGTTCTAAGCAATGGTAAGCAGGCCACAGAGGGGGAGTTACCAGTCCCAAATAAACCAAGTGTTGCAGGGTCCGTGAATGTGGAAGGGACAGCTAATGTTATCCCAGTGCCCACTTTTTCTGTCTTCTTGCCTGTGAGAATATTTTAACCCTCAACAGAAGTCAAGTTCACCCAGCCAAAGTCTTCATTTTCCAGCTGCAGGCAGCCCTAGAGATGTGTCAAAACTTCTGCCAATGGAATGTAAGCCAAAGTGTTTCATGCAAATCTGGACCAAGTTTTAAGGAAATTCTACCTTCACCAGGGCTAGATGGTAGATATGATGGGGGCTTTTGGGGGGGGAGGGCTTGTGTTTTAACATGAAAATTAGAGCAAAAGAGACAGAATTGGGTCCTTAGGTAACCCTGGAGAATGGAGCCCTGGACCTGACATGAGAGAGAGGCAATTTAAAACTTATTTGACCCACCATATTCTGGGGTCTTCTCACTTGAAGTTTATCCTGAGTCCTGACAGATTCAGGGTCTCAGGTTGATCTGTGATTTCTTTAGCTCACCAGCATTTTTCAAACCAAAATATTTATCCCTGTTGAGCATTATCATCTATGTACTTTTGTTTCAGGTGGTAAAGGCTTGGGGGCAAGGGGGACTTAGAGATAGAACAGATTGAGGCCTCCATCCAATGTTTCCAGGTTGTTGTCACTGTCAGGGAAAAAAAATTGAAAGATGAGACAAAGTAAGGAATTGAGAAATTGGGGCAAGTTTTATTTTATTATGAGGTAAAAGTATACACTCAAGAGAGTTGTACCCACCCACCAGGATTTTGGATAGCATCTTATAGGCAAACTTTAACGGAGGGGAGACTATTCCTGAGTTAAGGGGGCTGGCAGAGAATTGGAGGAATAGATAGGGATTTTTCCAGACTAGGATTCATTACCCTTTTTATTCTTATATGGGGTTAATGGATTTTTCATCATATCATATATATGATGGGAGCAGGCAATTTTGCAAGGATAATGATACAGAGATGTCATTACAATGAAGCAAAGGATAATTAGCAGTTGTCTCAGTCAGCTATGTTGGCCCCAGACAGTTTTAAGTGTTCTTGTTTATTACTGTGTCTGTGGTCCATAATGTCTTTCTATAACACTGCTCTGCCACTGCATCAGTCTCCAGCCACTAGCAATTGGCCTCTTTTTCCCTAAGCCTACTATCTAGAAGTAGCCTACTTCACTTTCAAGTTAGAATAGTACTTTTAACATGAACACTCCAATTTACAAGAGACATGATTTTTGGCATTATCCTATTTTAAATAATGTATTTAACTAGACTGTGCCCCATCTTCTAGTTTATAGATTTAGTCTTGATGAAGAAGCTGTTACTCTATCACACTGCAACCAGGACAGTCCTGGGTTTTATTAATATTTCTTATTTCCTCTTGTTTCTTTCTGACTGATCCTGGCTTTTTGATTCTTACACATTATAGTTCTGATTTGCAAAGATATAAAGCTGCCCTGGCTGAAGTGTTTTGAGAGTTCTTGTGATGGTCAATCCTGACAGCTACACTGTGGAGGGGCTGAAGGAGGCATGATGAGCCACAGACTTAGCACTGAATGTAAGCATGACTTTCAATCTTCCTTACCAAGCTTCTCTGCATCTGTCTCCCTGTAATACACAGTATGCCAGTACATGGGCCTAACCAACCCTGCCTGCCCTCCTTCTTCCTCCTGGCAGAAGGCAAGATGGCCCATGGGAGTTGTAAGCAAGCCAGACCTGAAGCAAGAGGTGGCCTGGATGACCACTGGAGCTTCTAATGGTGTGGAATGGCAACTTGTACCTTCACTAAAATTTAAATGTGTACATTCAGAGTGTCCCCAAGGAGAAGGTGAAAATCTGCCATCCACCCTCCAGTGAGAAGAAAAGTCTGGCTGTGCACATGGGTGGCTATGGGTAGGAAAGTCATAGGAACAGCAGGCTTTGATGTGGCCCAGATTTCCAGGGTTCCAAGAGGTCTAGAGCCAGAGCAAAGTCACTCCCACAGTGAGGACTGCCCCATTTCTCTGCTTCCTTTCATGAACCTACCAAAAGTGTGAATCAAACTCTGCAATATATAGTTCATAAAGGAAATCAAAATTCTGTTTGGACAAACATGAAAACATGAGATAATTACATAACTAGATTTGCCTAGAGAAGTGTTAACCCTGGGCCTGACGGTCCTGCATTCGGGTCATTAGTAAGAATTTGTTTCAAGTGCACACATACACATACACATACACAATCACTCTCAAAACCACAATTCACCCAAAACATATCCTATTGAATCCACTGTGAATGGGGAGGTAAAGATATCTAGTGTTAATATAGCTTAAGAGTTGGCAAACCATGCCCTGGGGACAAATCCACCCTACCTCCTATCTTTGTAAATCAAGCTTTGCTGGGACACAAAGTGGGTTGCTCACACCCACTTGTTCATATTATCTATGAGGGGACACAAAGCCAAAAACAAAGCCTGTTATTCAGTCCTTTACAGAACAGTTGGCAAAGCATGAACAGTTAGAGGGTAAGGCTGAGGCCCTGTGTGATCGCAGCGTGTGATACTGTAAGAGCCACTATTCTGGTGCCAAGGCAGAGAGGCAGAAATCTGGGCCAGCATGGCCACGCACCTTTTGATAAAGTACCTTAGTTCTCATAAATTTAGTTTTTCCATACAGTGGAGATAATCAAATCTGTCCTTTCATATTTCCTACTAATGTTAAGAGAATAAAATTGATGATATATAATGAGTTTTTGTCTCTTAATGAGTAAGGTGCTATAAAAATGGTAGTAGACTATTTGTTGAGGCAAACAGATCCAGGAACCTGAATACTCAACCAGAGAGGGCAAATGTTCCTAGGTGTGGAAAGCTGCAGACCCCTAGCCTTGCAAGAGGTAAATGTAAAATGGATGAAGAGATGACAACGCACCTGCACACAATGACTCCATAAATGTATAGAATAAGAGCAAAACCAGTAAGAGACTAATGTGTCCTTTTGGGTATAATCCCCTCTCTTGCCCTCACAGGTCTTTTGTGTACTGTTAGGCCTCAAGCAGTCCTTACCATCTGGCTTCCCAATGGACATTCTCATACTGGCCTTCTTTTTCCCCAGGACCTGTGTGTGCCAAGTTCTGCTTCCTGCTTGAAATCCCGTGACTCACGTAATCTTTACAGAAACCCTGTGAGGACTTGTATTACCAGAAATTTACAGACAAGGAACAGAGGTGCAGTGAAGTTGAAGTTGAAGAACTTTCCAAGGTCCACAAAGGCAGCACTGAAACCAGGCAGCCTAACCTGAGAGAGGCTTGTGCACTGCCCATTACCTATGCTGTCTCCTGAAAATAGCACAACCATTATGTATGTGGCTACTTCTTCAGTCCAGACACTCCAGGTATCCTGTGAAGTGGCAATTATATTTTAGGAGTAAGAAATACTCAGGCAAGCAAGTTCTTGACATCATAGGGCTTGTAAGATTTCAAATCTTACCCACTACCCTGGTTCCACCACCAGAGAGCAAAAGGAGTCCTATGGAGCTAGGATAACTATTTAATTTTGTCAGGAAAAGCAACGTTGGATCCCTTCTCCATTAGGCCAGGAGGGTCTACATTCATGGGTGCATTTATCTAGTTTGGGAAGCATTGTTCAGTTCCTCATATTCTGTGAAGATGGCACCCACACAGTGAACTAGTAATTGCATAATTTTTGGACATTTTCTGACAATGAACCTGGAGGAGCAGCTGAATGAGTCCCAGGAGTTATGGAAACCTTGTTTGTTTTGAGACAGTCCTGCTATGTGGCTCAGTCTGGCTTTGAACTCATGATTCTCTTGCCTCAGACTCCACTGCTGGGAGTACAGACATATGCTACCATTCCTGAGAAGGAGCTCTCTGCCTGGTATCGCTGGGCTCCTTCGATCTCTCACAGGAGATTGGGGGCTCACTACCTGCAACCCCTGTGGCCCTACCCCAAGCAATGCCCAGCATCTGAATATGGATGATGCTCAGCTGGTCCCTTCCCCCACCTCCTCAATTAGTCCCTGTGGGCAGATGTTCACCAGAGCCTCCTTTGTGGATGGCTGCAAGCCTAAGGAGCCTTACCACGGACTGGGATCTCCCAATCCCTCAGAAGGCCAAGGGGCAGGAGGAAAGCAAAGGCTTGTCAGCTTCTGTCCTTTTTCAGGGACAAGGGGCAGAAGATTCCTTCTAGATCCATATTGCAACTCACACTAACCACCACTTCATCTTTAAATGTAATTCTCTCATATCACTGTTCTGATGCTACAAAAAAATTAATATAAAATATAAGAGATACCAGGAGTAGTAGCACATGCTTAGAATCCTACTACTGGCTAAGGCAAGAGGATCATGAGTTCGAAGCTAGTATGAGCCACACAGCAAGACTCTCAAAACAAACTAATAAGCAAAACAACAACAAAGGGTTATGGAAAACAAAGGTATTTACAAACACCTATGTAAAAAAAATTAAGTTTCCCTAAGAATCTGGCTCTAAGGGATAACTACTATGTTAAAAATAAGCATTACCTAAAAGTATACCAAATGGTTTGAGTTTACTTCATGCAGACACTGAATTTATTTGCTTTGCAGTAATTCTGCAAGTAATTGCTAACCATAGCAGGTGATGGTCTGGCTCAATGGCACTCAGCACCCTTTTGCCAGGGACAGTAGGACTGAGACAGGATTACTGCCCATACGAGGTGCCAGTTGCCACAGCTAGAGCAGGAGAGGGTCCCTTGATTTCCAGAAATTCTGAACTCCACATGTTAATTTGCAAAATGCCTTGACAACTCTGTAATGGAAATGACCACAAAATTGGATGCCACAGTAACTTTTATAGGCTTAAGATGAACTTCATAAATAAGTTATTAATTCAGATAGTTTCAATACAGAGAAACAAACAAATGCTCTCCTGAGTCAGTGGAAATGGTGCCCAGGGCTGGCATTGCTGCCCTTGTTGGGTGACTGGCTCATTCAGCAGCAGCTTTCAGGCTGGGCAGGGCCCACAATGAGCCCTCAGCCTGCAGAAGCCATGGGCAGCAGTGCATCTCTTTGTGCCACTTTGTAAAGGAGAAACTTACTGGTAATAGTTTTGCTTCAAATGTACTTTGTATGCTAGTGAGTGGATCTGCTTACTTTCTGCTTTGTCTATGCGAAATTCCCTCTCAAAACTTTCAAGCTTTAATTCGATTTTGTAAGCCCAGTTTAAAGTGAACATGGGGTCTTCAGTTGTTCCTTTACCTAGTTCAGAAAACAAGACTCCTTTCTAGCATGTAACTAGTTCCCCTATGTAGGGGAAAGTCTTCCTTCTGTGGGCCAACTTGTGGGATATTTTTGACCTTCCTAAAATGGTATTTTCAAAATATTAAGGATATTTGAACTTTCTAAAATATTAAAGAGCTTACAATCTTGTCTGAATATTGATCAATTAGGGATAAGAATACTGTCGTGTCCCCCCACCCATCCCCCGCCTGCCAATACTTTTTCTCGACAGGTCGCAGACCCTGCCAGTTGCTTCAACCTGATCTCAAAAAATCCTTTCCTAACCTCCTGATGAGTTTCTTTTTTGTTGTAAATTGATTCATTAGTAATTATACCTTTCACACTCATTTAGTATTTTAAACTTTTTTCAGGTTTTTATTGACTCTTTATTCACAGGAAGTGGTTTTAGTACACTTGTGCATTGATTCAACCACCTATTATTTGTGGGGCTCTGTTCTGGACTTGGGGATTTGGCAGTGAACACAACACTCAAAAGTTCTCACCTGGTAGAAAATCTTTGCCAGCTATTCATTTGGCAGGGGATTAATATCCAGAATATATTTTAAAAACTCAAAAATTAAACACCAAAAGAGAAAATTAAACATGGACTTAGTCTTTTTGTTTTCTTGGTGGTATTACTTATTCTATCATTTTGTATACTTAAACATGCACCTTTAGAATACAGATGTAAATTATGAAGTTCTTATATAACAACTCTGTTTTATCAACCACATATTTTATATCTGCAAAGTTTTTAGAAATACAGAAAAATATAGAGAATAATTTAATAAACAACCATGTTTCTATCACCCCCCTCCAAAAAAATAAAATAAACATCAACTCTGCAAATGAACCAAACTGACACTTTTCAAATGAAGAAATACAAAGGGTCAATAAATACAAGAGAGAACATTCAACATCTTTAGCCATCAGGGAAAATGCAAATCAAAACTACACTGAGATTCCATCTCACCCTAATTAGAATAGCTATCATCAAGACAACAAAAAACAACAAATGTTGGCAAAGATGGGGGAGCTCTTACACACTGTTGGTGAAAATGTAAATTAATCCAGTATGGAAATCAGTATGGAGGTTCTTTAAAATACTAAAAATAGGACTATCATCTGATCTAGCTATACCACTCCTGATATGCTGAATTTAGTCAGCACATAATAAATATACCTGCAGAGCCATGTTTATTGTGACGCTATTCACAATAGCCAAGTTATAGAATCAGCATAAGAGCACACCAATAGATAAATGCATAAAGAAAATGCAGAACGCATAAACAATGGAGTTTTATTCAGTTATAAAGAAGAATGAACAATGTCATTTGCAGGAAAATAGATGAAACTGGAGATCACTGTGTGAAGATAGTCTAAAAACCTTATAGTTAGTCACTGAGGAGGTAATTCTGAGCACCGAGATTGCCTTGGGGTACTGCAGGAGCAACAAGGACTCTTGGGGAGGAAGCCATGCGTTTGGAGGCCACGTAGGAGTTGAACATCCCAGTGTGGACTTAGAATCAGTTGAATGTGACTAGGGAGTTCCATGTGGAAACTGAAATACAAGATAAAGACAGACATTGGAGAAATTCCTTTCTCTGGAAGATATGTAAAAAAAATAAAACCCTGTTCCCCATGGGGTGGTGGTGACAGGCTATGTGGCCAACACAGCTCCTCCTATGAGGTGCTGAACTTCTAGCACTGTACACAGGAGGGAGAGATGGAATACCAATGAAGTTTGCTGTGAAAGATCCATGAGTCTGCACCGGGAACGTCCAAATTTTAGTTTGGAAGCAAAAGAATCATTACTTTAACAGTGGACAAGGATCTGTAAGCCAGCAGTGCTATGAAAGAATACATGTTCTCAAAAGCCTCAGTTAGGACCTGTGGTTGCAAAAGCAGACACATAATCAAAGCAGGACCTTTCTAGCACACCCAGCCTACAGATAGGAGAGGAGAAAGGGGACCCAGAGTCTTCTCTGTAAAAATGATGAGTTTTCTACATGTGATTACTCCACTACCCAATGCTATGTCTGCACCAGAGCTACCTAGGGATGCAGGAGACATAAGCAAGGAGAAGCAGAAAGAGGAATCAATTCACTCTGCAGCCTCTGGCACCCAGGGCCTACTGCTCTAATTAGCTAATAGTTTATTCCCCCAATACCTGTTTTTCCTCTTGTCTGTCTGACTACCTCATTGAGAGGCACACCCTCCTGTTGCCTGTTGCCACCCCCAACGTGTACTGCCCTCTATTCCTAGACGTCTAGCACAGGAGACACCAGGGCACCTCACTACCCTTGTCACCCTTGGAGGTAGGCAGAAGCTCTTCCTGCTCCCTGGGCAGAGGCACCCTGACCTTAGTGAGTCCTGACTGCCCTTATTTCCAGAGAATAGCCACTGGTGGGTCTTGGCAAACAGGAAAGCATTTGCAAAGCAGCATTTTTTTGTGGCAGGTTCCCAATAATAAGGGGAGTCAGAATTAGGAAGTGCCTGAGATTTGACTAAGTTGTTGGACTTTCCTACAATCCTAAAAACTCACTCCCATCTTTAGAAGTTTAATACATGTGCCACTTACCAGAAATTATTCTAAGCACTTTCCCATTATTAATTCTTCACAGTAAACTTAGGAGTAAGTACTATTACTGGTGATATATTATGATACAATAGCAATTATTGTTAATAATTTTTAGTGTAATGGGGATATTATGATGTCAATTTTGTACCTTAGGAAACCAAATCACATAGAAATCAAGTAACTTGATCAAAGTCCACATCCTGTCAGTGGCATGGCTGGAGTCCAACCCTGTCAATCTGGTACCATAGTTTGTATCCTTATCTTCTATGCCAGGGACCAACAAACTTGTTCTGTAAGATACTTTAGGCTTTCCAGGCCATGGGTGTTAGTTGTAACTGCTCAACTCCATCACTGCAGCATCCACAAATCCACAGACCACATGGAAGTATGGAAGTGAACAAGTATGACTATGTTCCAATAAGGCTTCTTTTTTTAAAGACAGGGTCTTGTCCAGTAGACTTGGTTGGCCTCAGACTCAAGATTCTCCTGTCTCGGGCTTATGAATGCTAGGATTATAGATGTGCACTACCACACCCAGATCCATAAGCAGGTGATGAGCAGGTTTGGCTCAAGGGCTGGGATCTGCCCACCTCTCAATACTGTGTGTGTTGCCTCACTTTTGTGGCCTGCAAACTGTAATCTCAAGTCTATGCTAATGGAATATTAGGATAAGTTGATTTTGTGATTTTAATTTTTTCTTGATATAAGGTCTCAAAGTGATCCTCCTGCCTCAGCTTCCCTCAGCTAGGATAACAAGCATGCACCACCATACCCAGTTTATTTTGTGTTTTTAAAAGCAAGAAACCCAAAGGATTGATTTTCTAAAAATCTGATGCTCAATCCCATGCATCAAATTGATAACTCTCAGTTTCTTGTGCATTTCATTAATACAATGCAAAATGGACATGTCCAACAAAGATATGCTGGGGCCTTGTTAAAGGTAAAATGAATCGCTCTACATTTGGATTCTCAACCACTGGCAGGGGAATGCCTAAACTGACAAACGCAGACAAATCCTCCTCCCCCAATTCCTGTCCTGCAGGATAGGCACAAGCAGCCTATAAGGCTGAACCCCAGGCAATGTCAGAGCTTGGACCTGAGCCCAGGCTGGAAATGAGGTCTCAGTCCTGGTGTAGTGCCTAGCTGCAGAGCACTTGGCCAAGAACTCAGGAGTTTAGCACATTGCCCTCCACCCAGTTAGGCCACCAATGAGAATAAAAGTCCTGCAGGTTGTTCTTACCTTCTCTGGCTGACATCAGATACTACTAAGGTTTCACAATCACAGTTTATTTCTGCCTATCAGAAAACTCAAAGGAATCTTTTGGTTCTAATCATTTATTCTGAGTGACAAGATACACTTCAATACATTTTTCAGGATATCACATATCATACAAACCCAAGAGGAGCTTCCCAAGGAGGCTCTCCTCACTACCCATGTAGCACTTGAACTAGTGCACACTAACCTGAGGCAGGAAGAACCCAGTTTCTGGAAACTCTGAAGAAGCTCTGTAGGAATCATAACAATGCCCCAATCTCTTCTTGTCAAATTAGAGCAAGTTCTGCCCACGTGTAGCCCAACCTCTGGGAGATAACACAATAGGGTGAGCTAAGAATGGCAGAAACAAGACAGTCCTAATTCAGGTAGGCTGAGCACTGGGGAGCTCAGCCTGAAGGATGCAGTGAGCACAGAAGAAGACTTTGTCCCATACACATCCTGGGAACAGTCAGGGGTCAGAGACAGCAAAGGAACATCCTGCTCACTTCTGCTTCATACAGGGCCCACGACCATCTAGGAAGACCCTACACTGCACAGTGGGGCTGAAAGCTGTTGATTGTCATTGATGACCTACAGAGTACACCATGGTGCCACAGCCTATAATGCAAGCTGTTTGGGAGATGTATATAGGAGGATCATGGTCCAGACTCTATCTGAAAAACACTAAAAGCCAAAAGGACTGGGAGCATGGAAACATGGCTCAGGTGGCAGAGCACTTGCCAAGCAAGTAAGGGGCTCTGAGTTCAAGCCTCAATACTACACAATTAAAAAAAAGGTGAACTACAGGTTGTAGAGAAGGAAGGGAAAGTGGTCCAGGGTGTAGTTCTCAGAGCTGGTACACCTGGTCTACCTATCTCTGCCAAGGAGGCAGTATATTCAGAAGGAAGAGCAAGGCATACACAAACACATACGTATGCACATACACATACACCATTAAAAACACATAGTATATTAAAGACCCTTGTACTGTGGGGAAATTTTATCTGGTGGAATATGGGTGATAGTTTTAAATTAAGAAGGACTAGAAAGGAGCTTGAAGGAGGGGAGGACAACAGCCTGCATTCTGGGGCAAGTGCTCCAGGAAGGGAGAATTTACAAATCTGAAGAGGTCCCAGTACACACAGTCAAGGCTGATTGAAAAGAATCAGGATGCAGGGGAAATAAAGAAAGGAAAGCAGGCAGAGGGCTGTTAACTGATGACAAAGGAAAAATCACTCATTTGACGGCCAGTTCCTGAGTCTATCCCTAGCACAGAGTTCTGTGGGGTAAACCAGCATCTGCACACATCCCAGCAGACTTAAGTTTCATGAAATAAAACACCCAGTGTCCTGATGCTCCAGGAACTGGAGATGTGGTCATGGCACATGAGGAAAAATGAGAAACTGCCTTGGAGTTTATCTTCTAGCTATCTTGCAGACAGCATTTGTGTGTACTGAAGGACAAGCACAGGAAACTTTAGAAAGTTTAGTCCAAATTTAATGACATATATTACAAAGACTCCAAATGTCTGCCTTGTCAAATGGGACTTAAATACCAAAAATTAACATTGAACACAACCTTTACCCAACACATATTTACTAAGGACTTCAATTATATACAAGGTACCAAAGAAAGTACTGAGTGACTCACTAGACCTTGCTATAAGAATTCACAGTCCCTAAATAGGAAGCTTGCTTACTGATGGGAGCCAGGGTGATAACACACATACCTGGCATGTATGGAGAATGATGGTGTCTATTTGTGTATCTGTGTATATATTTGAAGTATCTATCCAACAGTCCTTCTGCTTATTCACTCGTCTATCCATCTACCATAACTGCATAAATCCATCATCTTTCTATCCATCTAATCACCTATCCACCCAACCATCTTCTCTCCCTCCATCCACCTGTCATGGCTCTATCCTGTCATACATCCCTTTTTCCATCTGCCATGTGTCACGCTGTCCATCCATCACCCCTTCCTCCACCATTCATGCACCAATTCATCATCCATCCATCCAAATTGGACCTATAATTTCTGTGCCAGGTACTATTTATGTGACATACTAAAGATGTAATTAATATAAGGGCCCTTGTTCTTACAAAGTTTGAATGGAGGGGAGATGGAAATTTTATTTAGATTCTTAACATGAGAACATACATGATTTTAAAAATCAGCATAGTAAAAGTCTTGGATAATTTTGAGATATGCCAAGGTAGAGGAGGATGAAGGAAGGAGGAAGTAAGGAAAGAAGAGGCTAAAAAACAGGCACAAGAAGAATTTTTCTATTTTTCAATAAACTCTGAAATACAAAGCAAATTTAAGGAAAAGGCAACCTTCGCTCTGAAGTCCAGAGTTGGGGGACACATACCACATAGGTTCCAGCTAGACTGAAACTGGGAGGGGACATTCTTTCCAGCATATTCTCTCAAAGTCCCCTATGACTGCCCCAGCTTAGGGGAAGACAGATACATGCACATAATGTGTGCGCGTGCGTGCGTGCGCGTGTGCGCGCGCGCGTGTGTGCGTGTGCGAGTGTGCGTGCATGCGCGTGTGTGCGTGCGTGCGTGTGCGCGTGCGTGTGCGTGCGTGTGTATGATTACCATGTAGCTAGTCTTTTAAATGTTTTACCCATTTGCTCCATCTAGATTTCAATTAAACAGTAAGGCCAAGTATGTTGTCTTCTTATAGCACCTGCCTCTCAATGTCATACATACTATCACCTTGAAGGGTGGCCAAAGAACCCACAGGAGAATTCTGGACACCATTCAAGTTGGTATCATTTTTCTTGTCTTATTTAGCTTCAAACATTTCAAAATCTGCTAAAAGTGGGTTGAAAGTGGAAGGTGGGCCTACAGTAAGAAAAGGCATACACTGTCCTGGCATCACACACCTGCAATTTATATTACCTTCCTTTTGCTTCCTGGTTTTTTGGTTCTAAGTCAAGTTGAGCACTGCCCTCATATAGCCCTTGGAGATGTGTCAACCTCTCAGTCAATGCTTCCTGCCCTGTGGGCAGTCTGTCAAAACTGGCCAGAAGAAAGGCAAGCCCAAAGAAGGAGGAAAGGAGGATGGGAAAATAGTCTTCTGCTGTTCTCCAGCTGACACAGGGAAAGGCACCTCTCTAGTCATGGCCTCTGGAACAATTTGAAGCCAATGATTTACATCACATTGAAAGAGTCTTAGTGCATCACAACTACCTGTGGACCCGCTTGATTCTCCAGAGTCAGAATTATTCCTCATGAGAACTCATTCTTCATGAAAAAACCCTTTCTTCCCATGAGTTGTTTCACTCCCCACATTTCTAGGATAGTTCTCAGACAGAGAGATTTAGAAACAATCCACCAAGCTTGGTGGGATGCGGTCATATGTATCCTGGAAAATGAAACCAGAACAGAGCATACAGAACACCAAAGAAATGTATAACAGCGCCCATAGGAAAAAGTGAACTAGTGGAGAGGGGAACATTTTTGAGGAGAGCAAGTGTGAGATAAAAGAGATGTGAAGAAGGTTCCAGGTCTCTGGGTTAAGAAGGCTGCCTCTGTGAACACACAGCCAATCCCTCAGTGGGAAGAAGGATGTAGCACCAACTCATCACACTAACCACCTCATCTTCCCGGGGAGGCTTCAGCTCATGCTATGCAAAACAAAACTGGGAGTCCAGTTTTGTTCCTCCTCTGGACAGAGTCCAACTAAGGTAGTCTATCACCCTGCCACAAAAGTGGGTATGAACCTCTGGCTCATGTATGCACAAATGTGCGGGCAAGGAGGAAGGATCAAGCTGATTCCAGGACTGGTGACAAACAGACATATAAAACAGAGAATGTCTCCACCACCAAAAACTGTATTTGTATTCCCTTTCTAACAGTTCTGTGATCTTGACCTCCAAAGTTGTTTCCTAATTGAAACAACTGAAATACTAAATAAATGGTACAAATCCAGTCTCTGAAATGTATTGCTGAACAGCTCCACCTATTAAGTGTTCTTAGAAAATTAAACATCATGAATAAATAAACTCAAGCCTCCAGATATCACCACCAGTTTATAGGAAACATGAAGATGGAGAAGCGTTATAAACACCACCAGACGCAGCTTGGCAAGGTTAGGGTTCAGAAATTCTGTAACAAAAATGATAAGACTCTTCAACAAATGAACTCCATGAAGAGCAGAAGGGGAAGAGGGTAGTCAGGAAGAAGCAGTGGAGACATGATCCTGTGCCATGGAGGGACCTTAAGTTAATACAACAGAACAGAGCATCCACAGAGATACTTGACACCCTTTCAGGGAAATCTGTACATGGACTGACATTAGGGAATTACTGTTAATTTTCGCGTATACAACAATGCTTTGGATTGTGGTATTTTTAAGACCTCATTTGTCAGAGATACATACAGAAGTATTTAAGGGTGAAATAGCAGAGTATCTAGGATGAGCTGCTAACATTCCAAAAAGTAAAAATGGTGGAGAGACACCTGGAATATTATTGGCATGATATTGATAACCTTTGATGTTGGACAATGCTTGACACATGGGGAGGGCATTACTAGACCCTCCATGAGATTGTACATTTGAAAATATGCACAATAAGGAGAAAAAGAAAGAATATGCTGAGATGACACAAGAGGAAGGTCTGGGCAAAACCCAAAAGTGAGAACAGGAGGCCTCAGCATCAGTGTATGAAAGTAACCTGCTTTTCTACACACACCAACAGGCAGTTAGAATATATAATTTTTCAAAGATACTTTATATTTTTGCTGCTATTGTACATAGTACTAGGAATATTTTTAACAAAAAATGTATTTCGTTTGTGGAGAATACTGCAATTTTACTGAAAGACATTAAAGATGATGTAAATAAATTGAAAGACATATTATGTTCTCAAGTAGGAAGATTCAGAAAAGCTGTAATTTTCCCTCAACTTAGTGTACAGTTGAAGTGCATTTCCAATGTCAGTCTCAACAGGATTTTGAAGTACTTGAAAAATTGATCAAAATGGATATAAAGAGGGAAGGGTCCTTACCCTACTAGATATCGAGGCTTTAAATAAGTTGTAGTAATTACAAAAGTATAGTTGGACGAAGAATATACAGATAGTTCAACAGAACTGTTCAGAGTCCAGAAACAGAAAGACAAATGATTTGATTTCTGAGTGTAGCCACTTCAGACTCACAGCACAGGCCAGACTGAAAAAAAAGAAGAAATGGTTCCCTACCTCACACCAATTAAAGTCTTAAGTGTGAAAAGAAAAAAACAATTAATACGTCACTCCAAGGTAGGAAAAGATTGTGTGTGTCTCTGTGTGACTGAGATTTGAATACCACGCCAGGTAACGACTCTACCACTTAAGCCATGCCTCCAGATCTTTTTGTTTTTTTTTCAGATAGGGTTTACTAACTTTTTTTTTTACCTTGGCTGGCCTGGACTATGATTCTTCTATCACCACCTCCCGTATAGCTGAGATTACAGGCATGAGCCACCACACCCAACTGGAAAAGATTTTTTAAATGACACTTAACATAAAAGAAATCTTTCTTTGAAAGCCATTAAAATTTAAAAACTATATCATCAAAAGGCATTGAAAAGAAAAGAAAGACAATCCACAGAGAAGGTTCTTACAATGTATTTCTGAAACAAAGTATTAGCATGTAGAATAGATAAATAATTCTGCAGCTAAAGTGGAACAGAGCTGTGTAGACAGAGAGCTTGGGTGCTGATGCCTGCTCTGCCTATAGCCAGAGGCTGAGCAAATCACTCCAAGTGTACCTCAGCTTCCTCACTTGTAAGACAGGCATCACCGTAATGAAATCTACTTTAATTGGGAAGGAATGAACTAGGTAATATTACCACTTAGAATAGTGGCAATAGGGTAAACACTGAATAAGAATTATCTACTCATCTTCAAGAAAAGATAGACTATTTCAGAAAAACATTAAGTAGAGTCATCCTTCAGTGTCCATGTGGGACTGGTTCTGCCCACTACAGATACCAAAATCCACAGATGCTAAAGTCTCTACGTACATACATTTGTAGTATATGCAAATACAGCAAATGTATAGTATTTGTATATAACCTACACACATTCTTCTGTATACTGTAAACCCTATCTTGATTACTTGTAACATCTAAGATACTGTAAATGCTATGTAAACTGTTATTGTATTACATTATTTAGGAAATAATGGCAAGGAGAAAAGTTTGTGCATATTCTGTACCAGTGCAATTTTTCCTGGATATTTTTGATGAAAGGTTAATAGAGTCTCTTGCTGTAAAGTCCAAGGATAAAGAGAGCCAGCTATAACTCAACTAGGCATCACATAAGAGATATACATGAATGGTCCCTAAACACATGAAAAGTTATTGAACAGTGCTGGCAATCCCAGCACTGCAAATTAAACCATTACAAGATGCCATTTCACACCCAACAGAATGGTAAAAAATAAAGCCTAACAGTAAGCGTCATGTCCCCAATGTTGTTAGAAATGCCAAGTGTTGTGCTGTTGCTAGCTATCTAGCTCCTGGTAATCTCCAGGGTAAGCATGAACTTCTATGTGCACATCAAAAAACAGAGGCAACAAAAATGCCCACCAATTGTAAAGGAGAGGATATGCGATATACTCAAATCACAGAATAATCCACAGTAGAGAAAAATGAACAAACAACGTCTGTGTGCATCAACATGGTTGATTCTTTGCTGAGTGGAAGGAACAAATTACAAAAGAACACATTCTGATGTGAAGTCTACACTACCAGGAAAAGACAAACAAACCATTTAGAGACACATGTACATGTCCTGAAATGGTTTCAGCACAATGAAGAAAAGCAGGCAGTTCCTCAGGGGTGGTGGACAGTCAGGACACATCAGAGGGTCTCTTGTCTCCATATTTCCTAGGCTGGTGGAACTGGTTGTATTGTGAGTCTCTAAACTGTATGTACATACTATGT
The DNA here is from genome assembly GCF_047511655.1 of Castor canadensis. NCBI lineage: Eukaryota > Metazoa > Chordata > Mammalia > Rodentia > Castoridae > Castor > Castor canadensis. The sequence continues at coordinate 97,137,098 of NC_133397.1, read as the reverse complement.
TTCATGATGAAAAATTTTTAAATAATGCGTAAAGACTATTTCTGATATAAACATCATGCATACTTTTAATCTCGTACAAAATTTTTCTCAAAGTGACTTGAGAGAATCAGATGTAGTTCACATTCAGATCCACATTCCTCTGTCCAGTGGTAATGAGGGGCAAACAGTGAGAACCTGCAGTCTCTACATAGCTCTATCCTGGCAGAGCCCACAAGTTATTTAGAGAGACAGGTAGGGACACCTGGCTTGGAAACTAGGTGTTGAGAGGGGGTGAGGAATAAGGCTGCTTTATGGACTTTCATTAATGAGCCACCATATAAAAGATTGGGACAGTCATGTAGACTGGCCCTCAGGATAGAACTCTGACCACTGGGTGGATGTTACAGGATAGCAGACTTAGAATCCATGTAGAAAAGGATCTACTAGCAATCAGAGTTGAGAACAGAGTGGGTTGTCTTGGGAGGCAACTGTCTGGGACCTGTGTAGACTTGCTGCAACTATGTTGGGGGGCATACATGGACCGAATTCCTGGAAGCAGAATACAGAGAAACCAGGAAAGCCAATGTAGTGTACAGTCCCTGAAAGCCACTTCACTCCCCAGGCTCTAGGACTTCTTGGCTTGCTTCGTAAACAGCCCCACCCTGACTCCAGGAATGCCAGCTGGAGGGGTGGAGTGAGACATTGATCTTTAGAGAAAATTAAAGACCAATGGTTTGTTTCCCAGCACAGCAAAGAAAATATGGCCAAGGAACCCCACCCTGACCCCTAGGGCCTGGTAAGAGCCATGGCATCCTTCCTTCTGGCCTCTAGGAAAAACAAGACACAAAACCCACATACACATCCAAAAAAATCCTCTTAGGCAGCCAAAGGCTTGTCCCATAACAGACAGCTTCCTTGCCAACACTGAGTGATTGCATTTTTCTGTATTAGTCATTACAGTTAGAAATGGGAAGAGGAGAGGGTAGAGCAAATGCACTGTGCAGTCTGGGGACAGAAATGCTGCTCCCTGGAGGATAAAGCAGATTTATATTCAGTTTCCATCTTCAGCTATAGATTCACCCTCTCTCACATCACTCAATGTGTACATAACCATTCTAATTCCACCTACTTTTCTCCAAGAAGGTACACGCAGGTGATGAACAAGGAATTCCAAAATAAAGGATCAACTGTGTCTTCATCAAATACCATCTACAAAGGGCTGACTAGCAAGTTATAAATATTAGTTGACAGATACTCAGCCTAGTTTTCCTTTAACTGAGTAGGTAACTAATCTTCATGATCATTTTAATATCTGAAAGCTTAGTCAAAGCCACTTTACACTCACTATGAGTGTGACTATAAACATAAGACAGATAGTAACAAGTGTTGGTGAAGACACAAAGAAACTAGAACCTTCACACTTTGCTAGTGGGAAAGGAAACAGTGTATCCATTTTGAACAATGAAGTGTTCTTAAAAAGAGTAAAGAGAGTTGCCATATGGCTCAGCAATTTTATCCTAGAACAAAAGAATTTTAAAAAGATGTATATATACCCGATACTTGTGCATGTATGTGCAAAGCAGCATTCCCCATGACAGTCAACGAGAGCATCCCAAATGTCCATCAGCTGATGAATGGATAAATAAAATGTGTCAATAGATTGTTACTTGGCTATGTTATGGTTTGAATATGGCTTGAGTATGTCCCCCATGGGTTCATGTGCTTGGAGCTTGGTTCCCAGTGGACCAGTATTAAGAGTCATGGAACCTTTAAGGGTGTGTCTGAGAGAAACAGTTAGGTCCCTGGGGGCATCACCCTAGAATACTGACATAGTTCTCATAGGACCCCAGTCTTCCTCTGGCTCCGTCTTCCCATGTGATCTACTCCTTTGGAATGTACTCTTGCTATGATGCCAGAGCCAGGGTCATAATAGTTGAGCTTTCAGCTTCCAAAACTATGAGCTAAATTTTCTTTATAAGTTACCCAGCTTCAGGTATTTTGTTATTATAGTAACAGAAATCAGACTGATACAGGCCATAAAAAAATGAAACACAGATACATCTTAAAGATAGAGAGTAGATTACTGGTTGCCAGGGGTTGGGGAAAGGAGATAAAGGAGGAATTGCTATTGGGTAGGGAGTTCCTTTTTGGGGTAATGAAAATGTTCTGGAATTAGACAGTAGTGGTAGTTATACAACTTTGTGACAATATTAAAAATCAGTTTTAAAAGATGAAATACAAGCTTACAAAACTAAAAGATTACCACTCTGAGATAGCTGGGGACCTAAAATATCAACGGTAATTAATGTCCATAAAACATATTAGCAGTGAAACAAAGTTTTCATGCCTAGTCTCTGTCCTGAACTTTATCAACACTTGTAGGAGTGCATCATTGTTCTCATCAACTCCAGGAACAGGCTTGGGAGCTGTGGAGGGCACATGGTCAGTTCCCTTCCCACAACCCTCACTGGTATCCAAGAGCACCACCCTGATGCAGAAGCATGTTCAGTCATACCCAGTCAACCCTGGGAGCTTGGATTTTATGCCTCTCCCACTACCACCTATAATATTCTTCCTGGAGAAGTGCACACTACAAATTACTAGTAAAGGATGCACTTGGGTTATCTGTTTTGGTAAATTACACTGGAAATTCTTTGTGATAGAACATACATGTGTGTGTCTTTGTTTTCTTCATTCATACAAATTCCCATTGTGGAAAAAACATGGAACCCACAGCCAGAGTCACCAAGGTTGCTTTTGAGTTCACCACTCTCTGTCATCTGCTTTATAGATACCTGCCACTGTGACAGCCCTTGCTACCCACCTGATAACTCCATCTGAAGACCCGATGAGACGAAGTCCCTTCCTCACTTCCCACTTCAGAAGCCCACACTGCCCCTTTCCATCCTCACTTATTCCATGGAAGCTGAAGCCGCTCTCTGAAGCCGAGAGCCCAAGCTTGACTGTCCCAACAGAAGCAGCACAGTGTCTGCAAGTGCCCTCCTGTTTCTGTCAGAACATTTCAATGAAATCACCTTGGGGAGTAAAACACTGGTATGATCCGGTAAAATCCCTCTGCAGCACAGCTCCACAGCCACACACCTCCAATTTATGCCTATCTACTCTCATTACATTTCAATCTAGCCAGGGAAAAGCCTCACCTTAACACTGTAAGAATTGTGCATGAACTTTTAATTGATGGCAATGACACGGCCTGCCTGTGGCCTAACGTGGGCAGGATGACAGACAACAGAAGTCTGATTTCTGAACTGGGGAAGGTCTTCGTTTGATTTTTCATCTGCTGGAAAGAGAAGAATGAGCTGATAGTCTACCTCTTGATGAATTAGGAATCACTTATGTGATATGGTTGGCCTTTGTGCTCAGTAAATGAACCCTTTTTAAAAGGTTATATCTGCCCTGGGCCAGCCTTTCACACTCGACTGGAGGCTACTGCGAATTCATTCATTCAGCAAATTTATTCTTGTGGTAGCACTCAAACTCTGTGCACACTATTATACCATACAGGCCCCATTTGTGAAATTATTTATAGACTTATTTAGAAATCCAAGCTTCCTCTAGACTGACAACTTTATTGGCTGAGTAATGCTCAACTCTAAGGCAAGGAGTACTTACACACTCACATTCTGGGCTCCTGTCTTCCCATTTCACAGCCAATGCTGCCCTTGGGAACTTTGGGCATATCTAGCTTTGCCTCCACTCAGCCTGGCTCTAGATTTATGAATTCTACAAGAAATGCAATGTACACAAAGGTCCAGGAAGACGGGAGAGGAAGTGGTGCTGATTTATGGATCCCTGCATGTTAAAGGTATGCCAAGCATCTGTGACTCCATCCCATTCTCTTCCTCTCCCTCTCCTCCCTTCTTTTCTCTTTTCCTCACTCTCTCTCCTCCTTCTCTCCCTTACCCTTCTTCTTTCCTATTGTGCCTTTCATTTGTCTGCATGAATTTTTTTTTAAAAAAGAATTATCCACTCCTTAAAATATGGCATTTGCTGAATTATTAGGCTGATTATCAGGACTGATTATTCTCAGATCTCCCCTTCACATAATTCTGAAGTCCAGATCACACCAGGTTTGAGCAATGAGAATCTGTTGGCATTTGGTCAGTGGTTGGGATTTTTGTGGACCAATTTTTGATATCGACATGTGATCAGTGTTGTGCTTCCACACCTCCTCTAGGAAACAAAATGGAAGTACATCTCTCCTTGAGATACTTGGCAGAGCACCAGGGCTGATACGTGGCCACATATGTATTCATATGTAAATATGTATTCATATTTACCAGATCTACTCTTTTCTAGACAAGACTCCTAAATTGGCTTTGAAAATTTTAATCCTCCATTGATTGGTCTCATCTCCTGTAATTCATCTAGTCAATGAAGAGTGTTTGTTAATTTAATAAAAACACCAACCACAACATTTATATTCCTTTGTTAAATGGAACCAAAGCATAGCCTAATTTTTAAAATACCATAAACAGATAATCAAAATTCAATCACCATATGTCATGACTCTACTAATTTCCACTTCAAATGCTCCAAATCCAATGCTGCTTTGGCAATGAATGTCAATCTTCTGATGTGAGGAAGAAGCAATTTGCATTCCATATTTGCTCTACCACTTTACTAAATCAAGTGGCAAGATAATAAAAGAATGACATTTTGATGAGAACAGTCTAATTAAAAGTGAATCTGAGATATAAGGTTTGAATTCTATTACTTACTGCATACCTCAAAGAATGCAAAGAACAACAAAGACATGGTTGAGGGATACATTCATGTGCCTTGGTGGCTTGTGTGTTCATGTCTTTCTTCCATGAATGCTACTGCTTGTCATTAAGCCCCATCAATAATAATCATCACTTACATTGCTATAACTTATCAGTAGTAGCAGCCATTTGGAAGTTCTTCCTGAATAATCTCAGATGTTTTACATACATTCTAATCTGCATTAAAAACCCTACAAGATGGCCAAGATTTCTGTCAAGGTACAGAAGGAAAGTTTGTGGTTTAGAAAGGTAAACACAGATGATAAGGAGCAGGGATTTGAATTCGGGTCATTTCACCGGAACTCTCTATGGCCACATACACCAAGCAAAGCACTGTGCCTAGGGAGTTTCTGTTTCCTCCACAGTCAGCTCATCTGCCTGACTCTGAGTAGTCACCTGCTGCATTTGTCCTGGGTTGACATCTTTGCACAAGAGGAACACCAAAAATTTTATAAGAACAATAATATTGCACTTTGAGTATTTCAGAGCTATAATCTATCATTGATTTTGGTGACCTAGTAAGTAGAGGCTTTAGATATGCTGATTAGGTGGGGAGAGGACTAAACTGCTCCTGGGTAACAAATGTGGAACCAACAGGTAGAATAACCTCCCTTTTAGCATGAAAGGCAGTTAACTGGCTCTTGGTTAGAAAATGCAGAGAATGTATGACTGACTGATAAGGATATGGACCTGGGGTGGCTTTACCAGCAGGAAAGACAGCTTTGTGTTCTATGACATTAGATCTACCATATTATGGGCATGGGAAGGAGAGAGAGCCCATACCTTCTTGCCCAGTTGAAGTGGCCATGGGCCACTAGAGAACAGGAAGGACATCTCTCCTCTTGGTTCTTATCACCCTTCTCTGCCCAGGAACCAGTCTTCCAAAATGGAATTGGAGATAGCTGCCCTCCCAAGGTCAAGACTGATAATGCTCATGAGAACTAATTTGAGAGAAGCCACTCAATTCCAAAGACTTTAGATCAGTGTCTGGTTATATGTTTTAGGGTCTTCACCAAAATCCCACACAAAAGAGGCAAGATAAAGGCAATTTCCTTATGGAGACAGAACTCTAGCAAAGATATAAAAGGAGAAGCAGCTAAGCAGCAATCAGAGTCAATGACGGCTTCACTAAGCAGGTAGTGTTTCAGGTTCTAAAAGATGAATAAAGTTTGCCAAGTAGAGGAGGGATGAGGAAGAAACAGCTCCACCCTCAGACATAAGTAGGGAAGCAGAGATGGAGCTATAAGACTAGACACAAAGATGATAACATGGCTGGTCCTCAGACCTCCAGAAACTGTACAGTCACCTCTTGGGTATATGCAGGGAAATGGGTCCACTTCTAACCTATGTACATCCTTCTGTATAGTTTAAGTCTTATAATATAGAATACAATGGAAATACTACATAAATAGTTATTATGGTATGTCAGTATTTAGGGAATGATGACAAGAAAAACAGCTGTACATGTTTAGTACAGACATAATTTTTAAAAATTATTTTGACCCATATTGGTTGGCTGAATCCATGACTGTGGAACCTACAGTACAGTTCAGTTAATTTTCAGTCATAGCCATTCATATTGTGCAAAAACACCTCAATTGTAAATTTGGCAATCCTACAATAACTTATGAAACTGTTGAATGGAGAAGTTGTATTTAGCTTTCCAAGCTACCTGTGAAACCCAGGATGGCAGCAGGGCTGTTTCCTCTCCTTCCACAGCTGGCCAGCTGAAATCCAAGTTAGCACAAAAGTATGTTCCCTACGGCGAAAGGTATTGGGGGGTCATTTCCAGGCCTACACAAGGGGTTATGGGGGCCACTTCTCAGCCTATGGAGGAAGCTCCTTAAAGGCCTCAAATAGAAGCTATTCATGCTGGGACCCCAGAGTGCATGATGCCCTCTCTTTACCCTCTCTGACCCTCCTGCCCTCTGCTCAATCACTTTGCTCCTGCATGGAGGGCCTCAAACTACAGGTAACAATAGGGGGATTTCTAATCCTAAATGCAGGGAAGCTAAGCCAACATTATTATTGGTTCTCTCTCTCTTCTAAGGGAACAATGGAGCTTTTACCTAGTGAAAAAGGCTCCAAGCTGGACTGAGGAAAGGAGAATGTGACCACAAACTGCCAGGACAAACTGGGAGGAATCCTACCCCCACATATACCTCTGGGTTCTGCCATGCATTTTTCAGGCCGGCACAGGAGAGGGGAAGAGTGAGATAAAGTGAATATTCAAAAACAATAGGGATGGTAAGAGAAGGAGGGGGAGAGTGGAACTTTCGATTCTGGAACAAACCTCTTTGGGGTTGATTTCTGTCATACCAGCTTCATTTCAGTTGCAATACAGATCCATACTAATTTGAGTTTCTCTTTACCTAACTACCTCCCAGGGAAGCTGCAAGAGTTAGAAAGCAAAGTAAACAGAAATCCAAGCTCTGGACCCAACCAGCATAGGGAGAGAGGTGTCCCAACTCATCTGAGCAGACAGACATAGTTGAGGACATTTGTCTCTTTCCAGCCAACTGCCCTTCACTGGTTCAGAAAGAGAGAAATAAATGCAGAGTTTACATCAGGATGCTGCAGGGAGCAAATCTTTCTCAATTCCAAATGATACAGCAAGCTTAACACTTGGTCCTACAAAATCCTTTCACTGATTCTGCTATACCACTCCTGGGCACATACCTGAAGGAATGTAAGTCAACATACAATAGAGATACCTGCACAATCATGTTTATTACATTACCATTCACAATAGCCAAGCTATGAAATCAGCCTATTTAATATCTATTGGGTGGCAACCAAGAATACAGTACTGGAGAGAGGACCATGCCATATTTGCTGGGTAGGGAAGTTCCTTTCTGGGCAAAAACCTCTGTTCCCCACAGGCCACTAACACCAGGCCAAGCACAGCCCTGGAAATAAAGGTCCACTGTTTCCCATCTTTACTCCCTACTGTAGGAGTGTTGGGGCTGTCAGAGCAGACACTTTACATAAGGACATTCTTAGCAAAGTCTAGGAATAAGGCTTCACATGCTTAAGCCACTTGGCTTTACCTATGGGAGCTAATCAATTCTAGTTGGGTTTGGTTCCAGAAGTTTATTTCTCCTTCATCAAACTGAATCTTTCTCTGAGTGGAGGGGTGGCCTCAGATCAGGATAATTGAAGCTTATCTTTTAGAGTTTGTCTTTAGATTCTAGGGTAACACTGAAGGGGCCAGTTCCCCCTGCCTGACCTTCAGGGCAGAGCATGAACCAATGGACAATTCTGGCTTCACATGGACCCCATCTCACCAGCAGAGTTAAAGGTCTCGAGTGCCAGCACAGGTATTACTCTATCAGAACCTTTACATTCACCCTGACTTTGGACCAACACAGTCCACATGAGCAAACCAGGGTTCTCTGATATCCTTAATTCCACAGATTCCAGAATAGTTGTGTTATAGTGATTCATTCACTCTGGTAAGTGAGGATTTTGAGAGCCATCCTGACTCACTCCTTTACCAAATTCTCTCTCAATCAATTGGTGCTCCTCTCATCTCCAAGCCTGTACTTCAAGCTGGCCAAGAGCAGTCACCAGGGCTGGAGTTTGCAAATCTGGGGGATTTGCAGTCAGTCATGCTAGGAGGAACAGCCGAGTGGAAAGTCTCCAAACATCTGGGGTTGTGCTTCAAATTTCAAAGTGATTCTGCTGCTTGCACAACTTTCAAATCTTGGCATATGCCAAACGCTTGTTTTGCTTAATCCGAAATTAGGAAAGGATCTCAACTCTCTCAATATCACTAGAATGCTTTTTTTCTGCTTTAAAGGGAGTTTTATTGCATAGTGATAGTCAGCCAGCTCATGGCTCAGGAAAACAGAAGGAGAGAAAAGATGCCTATTACCTTCCCCCCGACCCCTAACACACTTTTCAATATCTGGCCTTCTAAGCAAATGCAGACCTTCCCTGCCTTGCCCCCACCTCAGTCAGGAAAGGCAGCAGAACTATACAACGTCTGCAGTTATTGTAAGGCCCAATGAGCCACTATTGGCCACATACCTCTTTCCTCTCAACTGAGACTCTGGGTATGCACCTTTCAGAGAAACAGAATCTGAGACAGATGGGCTAGTTCAAGTCCCATGAGGGGTCCCCCAGTTAGCAATAGGACACCATGAAGGTGCTCATAAGCAGAGTTCTATTTGGCAAGATTTTTCTTTCTAAAAAGGAGGTAATCTCTCTTACTCTGTACTTACCTCATTGTAATACCATGGTATAAAAATGAAGTCAACCAGTATTTAAGTATTTGAATTGAGTAAATTCTTTTTCCAGAAATAGCAATTTGTAGAAACTAAAGCAGATTCTGATAGCCCTGGACCTCAAGGTGAGAAGTGACACAGACGGTAAAGCCCAGTAGTAGATCAGAGCCCAAACCAAGTTCTTTCCATAAGCTGTGGTCACGTATAGAAGTCATACCTCATGGAGCAGTTTACTTGCTGAGTCCTAATAGTGGAAAGAAAAGAGAGGTAGATCTCTGATCCAGCTTTCTCTGCCCCAGGACAGTGAGTGGTACCTGCACACCTGTTTAGACTCCTCCTTTAAGGATAAGTTTCACCATCAGTGTGCTGAGGCAGCTGACCTTAGGTGAGACCTGACCCCAACAGCTCATGAACAAGAAACACAACACCATGAGTGTGTGTTCAGGTAAGAGGTAAGCTGTGGCCCCTCAAGCCCCAATAACACAAAAATGGAGGATGAATACTTATGTCCCCCAAAAAGCCTGCACAGGAACCTTAGTCACCAATTGAAAAAATGTGGAAGCAAACAAAATGTCCAGGAGGTGAACAACCACCCACCATTTAGACCACAAAGTATTATTCCATGGCAAACAGAAATGCTCTATTAAGCCACAAAAAGACACAGAATCTTAAACATATATTGCTAAGTGAAATAAGTCAATCTGAAAGGCTACATACTGTGTAAGTCCACCTACAAGATATTCTGTTAAAGAAAAACACTGGAGACAGTAGAATGATCAGGGTTGTGTGGGTTGGAAGAGGGATGAATGGGCAGAGAAGGCACAGAGGCGTGTTAGGCAGTGAAGCTGCTCTGCGTGACTCTACAGTGGTGGGCACATGCCATCCATTATGTGTTGTCCAAACCCCGCAGAATGTTCTGCATGACAAGTGACCTGTGATGTAAACTGTGAACTGTGGATGATAATAACATAAGAGTCCTAACAAATTTATCAACCACTATGGGGGAGATATGGATAATGGGGGAGAGGCTGAGCATGTAAGAGAGGCAAAGAGTGTATGGGAAACTCTGTACCCTCTCAGTCTTGTGAACCAAAAATTGATCTAAAATATAAAATCCAGGACTGGGTTGTAGCTCAGTTGTAGAGTGCTTGCCTAGCAAGTGTAAGGCCCTGGGCTTGATCCTCAGTATAGTTAATTAATTAATTAATAAAAAAACATTTTTTAAAAAAAGCAGAGAGAACCTCTAAGACAATAAGTTCTCTTCATGTCACAACAGCAGTACTGTTGAAGGGCTCAGTCTAGCCAGGATCATAATGACATCACACCCAACCTTCATTTGCAATGGACACAAGGCCAGCATGGAAGGGGAGAGGACACCATCCACATTAGGGCCCTCTCCTCCCTTAATTATCTTTCCCCATATCTACCTTGTCCTTGGATGACCTGGACTATTGACACCAAACCTGGGGCTGTGTAGAACTGCTGTGAAGGATGAAGACCATAGACCAGGACATTGTGCAACCGTCTCCCAGTACTCAAGTTCAACAAAACCAGCTCTGGGCACCCCTTCAGCTCTACCACAGCCTCTCTCTCTCTCTTCTTGAAAGTTCGTATTTCTTCTTGTTTTAGATTCACATGCCGGAAACATACTTTTCTAATTATATCCAATCCCTAAATACTAGAAATCTTTGCAATTTAAATGAAAAACTCTGACACATTTGCAGGAAATCTTGCATGATTAGAACAAATAACTTCAAACACATCTCAAAAGGCTCAACATTCTCTCATATGACAATGATCAGGGACCTACTCTGGTCACAGAACCTTCTGGGAGCTGGTGGCTTTGGTACATTGGACAAGTCCTGACAGGTAAAAATTAGAAGGGCCCTCCAGGTTGGGAAGGCTACACTTGGCCCCTTGCACACCAAAGCAACAGCCATACTCACCTGCCTAACTCCTGGCTGTCATGACAGCCAGACACCAGGGAAGGAAAGGGCCTAAGAGCTATGGATGAGGAAACCTCAACAAAGATGGGCTCCTCAATGGGCAGTGCCATAAACCCAGGTGGACCCTCACCTAGACACCATTCTCCTATGTTGCAGATTGTTCTTAATGTCTCCATGTCAGGCACATCATTGCCCCTGCTAACAAGCTGATCGTTATTCTGCTTTTGCTCAGAGTTTTCATACTGGGACAATTCCTGCCACCTCATAGTATATGCAATGCACTCTACAGATACAAACTGCTGTTATTCCTGAAACTTCCCTGGAGACTGAGACAGGGGTTTATTGGGTTTTGTGTTTCATCACTAATAAAACGTCAGACTCAAGGAACAAGGCCATTTGCCAGGTTTGGTAGACTGTGACTAGCTCTATGTTGGGGTTAGACTGGAGCCCTTCAAAAGGTTGCTAGACATTTCCCACAGGACACTTTCGCCTTACTCTGGAGGGCTTGGTAGCTCTCCACACTGTGAGGGTTCACAGCTGACAAGGAGAACTCCACAAAATAAATCATGAAACAGAACCTTTGTTATTGGCAAAATCTGCTATTTTCCCCTTCATTACTCTGGAGCAGTGCTGTCCGATGGTACTCTCCAGGCTGATGGAAATGGGCTGCATGTGTGTTCTTCAATAGAGGAGCCAGTGTGGCTCATGGCTACCTTATGGGTATGGCTCTGGAATCCGTGCAGGATGGGGGTGGGGTTCCTAAACTAAGACTGTTAATGAAGAATAAGAGTCATGCAGAAGAGACTCTGAGTTTCTGTGGTCACCAGTGATCTCTCAGCTCCGCTCCACTTCCTACCAACATAGATAAGGCTGTGATGGGGACCCTTAGAGTCTCTACTGGTCTGATTTCCTACTCACTGACACCAGTCATACCCTACTTTAAACAAAACCCAAAGGCGAAATAATTTTCAGAATAAGAAACTGGCTGGTGAAGATATCCCTTTAGAACAGAATCATCAATGCTTTCATTAAGGAGTGCCCATTTGTCTTATGCATGTAAAGAAGGACTAATTTGTGAATTTGTACACAACCTTTATAGACCACAGAAATGACAGATACATGCAAATTAAGATAGGGATGTTATTTATGAAGTGGCAGAAGTATTAAATGTGTTTGTTAATGGTTTTATTCATATGAGGGAGAAATTGTTTCCTGAGGAGAGGTGAAGCTTTGGCCTGACCTACCTTCCCAGTGGGATCCTGGTCTTACTCTGCACCCCAGGTCCTCTGGCTATACCACAGCCCAGTTACTATCACTTCTATAAGAGTCATGGGACTTACCCCTTCAAAATATCCATTCTCTAGAATCCTGAGCCTTTGGAATAATTGAGGATTTATCATATCAGTTTAACCATTTCAAGAAAAAAAATCCTTCTAAAATGTATTCCAAGCCCCTAAATTCTTAAGCAGGCTGCACTAAATACATGCCATCCAGTTTTATTTCTAAGCACATGGATCCCATCACAGGAGCACCCACCTCTGGTTCATGTCACACAGCACAGTGGTGCTCAGTCACACAACTCACATTTAGGAAACTGCTCAGGTCTATTGCTCTCTGCCACTAGCCCAGATTTCACCACCTGTCTCTTCCTCCATATCACCTCTTCCCACCATCACTGTCTAGTGTCACATGGTCCTGATACTCCTTCTGTTCAGCTCCTTTCCCTGCTCCAAAACCTCTAATCATCTCACCTTAAGACAAGGTCTATAACATCTGTCCAATAGCCCACTCATTCTTCCTCCCCAAAGTCATCCCAAACACCAAGTCCCTCACTCTGTTAATTCTGCTGTTGCTGCATGGAACCATATGGGCTGAAATGCAGCAAGAAATACAGATGCCAGACTCCTGTCCCTAGCTGTGTGTTCAGCAGGTTCGGAGTAGGGCCTGGGCACTGTTCAGTGGAGGATGGATCCTGACCTCATGATAAGATCAAGGATGCTGGTACAAACAGGTTCCTTAATCCACTTCTATGTTCCTCTGCCCAGCAATTCCACTTCTAGGTTCATGCCCAAAGAACTAAAAACCCCCTTGAACATAAATGTTCAGTACAGCTCAGCCACTGAGCTCAAAGGTAGAAGTAGAAACAACCCAAATGTCTGTCAACAGACACATGGATAAACAAATGTGGTATCAATACAACAAGAGAATTCCTTTTTTTTTTTTTTTTTGCAGTACTGGGGTTTGAACTCAGGGCTGTACACTTGCTAGGCAGACCCTCTACCTCTTGAGCCATGCCTCCAGCCCTTTTTGCTCAGGTTATTTTGGAGATAGGGTCTCAAATTTTTACCAGGACTAGCCCTAAACTGCAATCCTCCTAATCTTAGTCTCCTAAGTAGCTAGGATTACAGGCATGAACCATTGGCACCTGGCTAACAGGATATGCTTTGACTATAAAAAGGAATGCAATCCTGATAACATGGGGTGAACCCTTAACACATTAAGTGAAAGAAGCTAGACACAAAATGCCACATATTGTATGATTCAATTATATGAAATATCCACAACTGGCAAATCCATGGAGAGAGCCAGCAGACTGTGGTTGCCAGGGCTGGAGAAGAGAGGAGGTAGAACAGCTGCTGAAGGGGTATAGAGTTTCCTTTCAGGGAGGTGAAAATGTTCTGCAACCAGGTAATATTGATGGTTGCACAACACTGTAAGTGCGCTCAATGCAACTGAATTGTACACTATAAAATGGTGCAAGTGGTGAATTTTACGGTGTTTGTTTTACCACAATAAAAAACAATACAAGAGCTAAACCTGTTAGGATTATTAGGAAAAAGAACAAGCTGGTACTGAGTGGGGACCCTGTGCATCACTCAGATAGCCAGATTCAGGACTCATTCTCTGGCTCACTTCTGTCCCTCAGGCTTCTTCTGCTTTGCTTTCTAAACAGTGTAAGATTGTGTAAGACTTTACTAAACTCTGTGAGATTTTGAGTTCTGATATAACCTGATACCCAGCTCTGGACTGGTGACATATTTTTGAACTGCAATGCTGAAAGGAACCACAAGAACACACATACCTAGGTCTCTGGGTCTAGCCTATCACCAGTACTCACAGTGCCAGGGCTCACTGTCCCTCAGTTGCAACTCACAGAAATACCAGCTTCATAGCCCATGTGACTCTATCCTGTCTATTGCCAGGTCACAGAGCTGTAGGTAGAAGAAATGAGAAAACAGCTTCAAAGCTGTGATTAAGCAACAACAAGAGAATGAATGGGTAAGCCACCACTTCAGTAAATTTCATTGATTGTGCCGTTTTGTGACCCATCTATCACTTGAAGTTAGTGTCCTCTGCACAGTGAAGTCAGACAAGAAAAAAAAGCAACTACTACTACAATTAGGAAGGTATTTCCACAGATTGGATCACAGATCAAGTACCTAGCCATCCTTCAGCTTAGCCAGCAGGGACCAATGATTTTAGGAAATTAATGAATAAGTAAGCTGAAATAAGAGCACATCTGTCCCCAGCTAAGAACAGGACTCAGAAATAGTCAGTCTCAAGTGTGCTCATAAAGTGATAACCTTTTTCCAAGTTCTGACCAAGAGCTCCTGCAACAATACTAGGAGAACGTCATTGGGATTGTACGCTATAACACAGATTTAAGAACTAGATCAATTGGCTATATAAAAGTTCAATTTGTAAAGAGATACTTGTAGATATTCAATTTCTGAATACACCTCCCAGCAGTGGAAACCACAGCAGCACAACAAGCATAGATATTTTTCTATTTCAAGACACTTTAAGAAAGAAGTAACTTCGTTGATTACAAAAAGAATCAAGAAATACACATTAAACTCTCACATTTACAAGTGAAACTGTACTACAATAATTACATGCCCTTGATTATATTACTTAAGTAACACATACCAAGTAGCAAATAACTGAGCACAGAACTCCTCCATAGCCAAGTTACAAAGCTATACCCATGGGGTGTGTGCTGTGCATACAATGAGCCAAGTTTCAGCTCACCTGTGATTTACCTAACACACACACCTACTGTTGCCAACTGGGCGAATATAATCAACCAGCCCTGTGATTTTTAAGTTTCTTCTTCCATACTCCCAAAGGGAGTCACTAAACAACAAGAAATATGCCTGCCATTCTAGTCCAGATGGACTTCTCTTAAAGCACTGCCATTCTACAGGGGCATTTGAATCAACTGTTATCAGCACTGAATCTTTACAAATGCTTACATTATAGCAGTAAGAGGCACTGCATGTGACTTCTTGGAGAACAAACATTATCAGCCATAGCACAAAGTCAAGAAGCAGTATCCATGATGCTGATCAAAGGTATAGGGAAGAGAGGTCTTGCTCTCTTCTGCCTGCCTGTCCTCTCAGTCCCCTGCCCTTACTCCCCACACCTCTCTCTCACCTGGTCCTGTCCTGGACCCCAGTTCCTGGCCACCTCCTCTCCTATCTATCACAGCCCTGAACCCACCTATTCCCAGGGCCTTGCCAAGAGGCCTTGGGACTGCTCCTCTGTTCCCATGGATTCCTCCACCCACATCCACAGAGCCCTGATTCACTTGCTCTTGGGAAGCTAGTGTACCTCGGCCTGGTACTCCACTTCTAACCTATACCTCAGAAGGCTGGTATGCTTCCTTCTTCCTCAGTGACTGTTCCCTCAGTGTTTACCTTGAGCATTTCAGGCAGGAAACCTTGGGTTCTATAGGTTTCAATGTGAAATCTATTTCTGTGGTTCCCTAAAGAAGGAAAGCAGTTTTGCTTCCTATTGTGCATCAAATGCTGCAAAAAGCCTGACTGGAAAAGGCAGGTGCAGGGAAGGCCATGCTCCTGCCCATAGGTGGTCAGCATAGCACACCCCTAATTCTTTCAGGCAATTTTTGGAGGGAGGAGCTTTAGGCAAATTGCTCCCATCTTGTGGGTAATGGGTATGGGATGCAGCTGGATACAAGGAATTCGTTCAGATACTCTAGAGCACAGTAGGGTAATTATGGTCAACAACAGTTAATTAGTGTTTCAAAAAGAGGATTTAAAACTCCCAACAAAAAGAAATTTTATATGCATGTGTGTGTGTGTGTGTGTGTGTGTGTGTGTGTGTGTGTGTGTGTGTGTGTATGAGAGAGAGAGAGAGTCTAAGGGGGTAGATATGCCAATTACCCTGATACGATCAATACACATTATATTCATGTAAGGAATTGTCACACTGTACCCCATAAATGTGTACAAGTACTATATGTCACTTTAAAGGAAAAATATACTTTAAAAAAAGTCTCACTTTGTATCAACTACTGAACTTCCAAGGATGAAGCAGTCAGCAGGTTACAAGCAGCTGAAGAACAAATATATAAAAACACCAGAACCCTAGGATTGAACCCCAAAGTTCATGATACTCTTAGTAGTGGGCTCCTTCCTAAGAGATTCATATTATCAGCATCTTAGGAGGTGATTTCACTGCCCAGAGCCAGAAACATTAAATGGAGCCTCACAACAAGTCAAAGGCCTGTAAGGATTCTCATGATAAGATATCTCAACAGACAATAAACACACTTGACATTCCTATTTGAAAGCAGATGCTAATCTTAAAGCCACAGTGGAAACCAGCCTAGCTATCTTAGTTCTGACTCTTTGCTTAGGTGGTGTCACCCATGTCTTCTTGTGGTGATATTTTGAGCTCCTCATTTCCTCCTAAGTGGCTCTCAAGTCCATCCACCCTTTCCTGGCCATATCACAGCTGGTGGGTGGAGATGAATCCTCTGGGAACACCTGAGACAACCTCTACCTGCAAAATCGCCTGGCCTCCCAGGCTGCAGTCACAAGTTATTCAGCATTGAAAGGTGGCTAGTGAAACTAAGAAGTGCAATGTTACTTCATTTAAATTCAAACCTGAACTGCTCTAAGGAATCTGAACTTACAAGGCAAAAGTCAGTGCTAATGGGGGGGGTGGAGTGAGAAGTTGAGTTAATTGGTCTTCTATAGCCTGAGTCATGCTACTTAGCCCTGGGGTCAGAGGAGAGGAGACTCAGGCAGGAGGACCAGAGATAGGGCCTGAGTATCCATAGCAGACAATGTGAGGTGATTCGGCCTTAAAAAAGGTGATCCTACCATCTGTGACAACATAGCTGAACCTGGAAAACACTGCTAAGTGAGAAAAGCCAGACAAATATTGCAGGATCTCACTTACATGTTGACATTCATAGAAATAGGAAGCAGAATGGTGATTTTCCAAAATCTGGGGGTGAGGAAGAAATGGGGAGGTATAAGTAAACAGGTACATAGCTGAGTTTTACAAGAAGAACAGGTTCTGCAGATAGATTATACAGTGGGACTATAGCTAATAATACTTAGTATATACTTAAAACTGATAGGAAGGAAGATCTTAAGAGTAGGTGTTGTTTCTTAAAAAATAAAAAAAATTTAAAAAATAAAAGGGGAGGGAGAACACTTTGTGAGGTGATGGACGTGTTTATGACCTTGATGATAGTGGTGATTTCACAGTGTATACTTATCCCCAAACTAATTGAGGTGTAGACTTTTATGTATGATTCATATATAAAACCCCTCAAGCTGCATGCTGGTGACTCACATTTGTATTTGGGAATCTGATACTTGGAGAATCAAAGTTCAAGGCTAGTCTGGGCAAAAAGTTCATGATATACCATCTCAAACAACAGCTAGGCATGGTGGCACACACCTGCCATCCCAAGCTATGAAGGAGAAAAATCATAGTTCCAGGTTAGCCAGGAAACTCCATTTCAAAGGAAAAAAGCTGGTTATGATGGTCTGCCTGTCATCCCAGCTGCATTGGGAAGTTTAAAATAGGAAGATCATGGTCCAGGCTGATCTGGGCAAAAAAGCAAGACCCTACCTCAAATTAACCAGAGCAAAAAGGGCTGGAGGCGTGGCTCAAGCAGCAGAGCACCTGCCTAGCAAGTTTGAAGCCCTGAATTCAAACCCCAATACCACCAACAAAAATATCCTCAAGAAAAAAAAAATGTGGGGCAGTTCCCGAACTTGTGGGCTGGCTCTATGACCTTCCTGGCCCTTGCTGTCCCTTGCACTATGGCTGCCCTGCCACCCTTGTGACACCCAATGGGTTTATTTCCTTGAGGCACAGATGGCAACAGAAAATGTTTCAGGACAATGTTGCTTACTGACTCTGAGATCTTAGGCTTGGGTATATTTTTATTTTCATAATTCTTAATGTTCCACATGTATAAATCTATACAAAGATCACCTTAAATAAAGACAGTCTGAGCTGATAAGAAAGTCTTGTACTAAAAGCAGGCAGTCCTCCCTCTTAATCACACTGAATACTCACTCTGTCTTGGTGGTACTGGAGCCAGGCCTGCCCTACTAATGGATGCCCTGTATGCACCAGGAAGCACACACAGACAGAAAGACAGGCCTTGTACTCAAGGCTTTGAGCTGCCCCATCAAAGCCTGGCAAGTCTCTCCTAAGTTGCAGTGGAGTTAAAAAGTCAGATCAGGCTGGGAGCATGGCTCAAATGGTAAAAACTCCTGCCTAGCAAGCAAAGGCCCTGAGTTCAAACCACAGGACTGCCAAAAAAAATAGTCTGAGCACTACATGGAATTTCTTTGTAGAGGACTGGCCTGAGGCAGGGAAACTGCAACTCAGTAAGGTGGGGGCATAAACCATTTGCTGCTGGAGGCCACTGGTTTACCTGCTCTGGGCACTTGGCATGCCCTATGCTGCTGTTCTGCAGCACTGCCCTGGCCTTATGTGAGTGTCCTTGTACAATGTGATCAAAGAGCAGGAAGGGGCCCCTCAGCTTCTAGGAGAAAGGAATGCAAACCTGTGAGAGAAGGCACAAGAGAGCACCCTTTCCCTCTCTCTCTCTCTCTCTCTCACTTCCACACACACACATACGTGTGTATGCACACAGACACAAAACCTCCCCACACCACAACATTGCATACACATACATAATACCACATGTATGCACATAGATACATACTATATACCACACACCATACAGACTCCTATATTACACATAACACAACACACACAACTCCCCTCATACATACCACATAAATGCACATACCACTGAACCATATAGCCACAGGTACACACATGCTCACTCATACCCACGGATACACACCATAGCCACACAGACAAAGCACACACAGAGAGCAAGTATGGCCACTCAGGAGTGGTCCTGGAGCACCCTCAGACACACTCCTGCATAGAGATGCAAATGCCCCAGCCTGAGCACTGGCACAGTCTATGCACATGGACCCAGGCAGTTCCTATGACTATCTGTTGTCTTTGGACACCTGTAAGGCTGACAGCAAGCCAGCTGGCATTCCTACAATACTAAAACAGCCATGCGTCAAAAGAACTGAGAGGTCCCTGTGCAGAGCATTTCACACATAAACTTACTGAGTTCTCTAAAGAGAGATACCCTCTGTATTTCAGATAAGAAAGTGGAGACTCCCACAGAATGAGAGAGCTGCCAGCATCACAAAGCTGACAGATGGGTAGGCAAGGCCAGCCATGCGCTAATGCCTGCTCTCAACCATTCCAGCCAGCTGCCCCCAAGGCAAACATGAGGCTCTGCCCCTTTCTTAAGTTTTTCTGGTCTAGCAGGAGCTCTGGACGGTAAGAATCGTGGGTGCACAGGTTACCACATACACACCTGAAAAAGGTACCCCACCTCCACTTAAGTCCACTCTCGCCTGAAGGAGGATGAGGACACAGGAAAAGTGACTTCCTGCCACTAGGAAGAACTCAAAAGTGCTCACCAGTTGTACCCTTAGCTTGACATTCCTAGAGCATGAATTCATACTTTCTCCTTACTCTGGGGCTTATATGGTACAAAACTCAGGATCCTGTCTCTAGAGTATACCTCCAGAGTCACTGTTCTCCCGTTTTCTTTGTGTGCATCATCAGCAAACCAGGAGTTATGGCCCAAATGTCTACCTCTCTCATTCCTGGTATAGGAAGCAGCCCGTACAGGCTTACCAACTAGGCATTGTGGGACACAGCACCTCCAGATTCTAAATCTTAGAAGAAATGACAAAATTAATTAATAGAACAAATCCTTTCCTGCTTCATCATTTTATCCTTTGCTTAGAACTCGCTCTTTATATCCTACTTGTCATTCAGCAGTTCTGAATCTTCATCTTGGGCTTTTTGATTGACTGTTCAGCCTGGCTGTACATGCTGGGTTTTGTAAGCATTCTAATCAATAAGTAAATTAGCCTGCATCACGGCCACATCCTCCATCTGGTGCTGACAACAGAGCACACAGTAAAAGGAAAGGCCTAACTTGAAGATTCTCTCCTCCCTCCCTTTAAAATCCCCGATTATTTAGAGTATCACAGACAGAACCAGAATTTAAATTCATCAAGTACAGGAGAAAGAGGTGCTTTTCTGTGAGCTTACATGAGGGAAACCTAGGAAATGAAAGGACATTTCACTCAGGTGACTCTTGGACCTTCCCCTCACCAAACTTGCCCAAGGGTGGCCTGAAGGGCAGCACTCAAGTATATGTTGGGGGTTTTTATGTGCCAAACACCATTCTCAAATACAGTGGTGGCCAAAATGGGGAAATATCCCTGCCCTCTTGGGCTCCAAATGTTAGTCAGAAATAGACACAAAGTACACAAATAAAACACCTAAAAGGCTAAATGGTGAGAAGTCCTCTAAAGAAAGGGTGTAAGACAGATTTGGAGGAGGCATGAATGCAGTTTTAAATAGAGAGGTTAGGGAAGCCACCCCCCACCCCCACCCCCCCGCCACCCCGGAAGGTGACTTGAAGGCAAGAATGGCAGGAGAGAGGGGAGCTGTTTGGGAGGCATGTGCAAATGTCTTGAAGTGGGAGCTTGCCTGGTGAGTTATTAGAAAGGCAAGGAGACAGTGTGGTAGAAGCAGGTAAATGGGGTGGGCATTCTGGGGGAGAGAAGCAACAGAGAGGCACTAATGAGGGGTGCCTCATTAGTGGCATCCATGGGGGTGCCAGCCCCATGGATGGCTTGAATATGAAGTGTTCCCCTGCCCAAAGGTCCCCAGCTGATGGCACTATTGAAAGGTGATTGGATCATGAGGGTGCTAAACTCATCAGTGTATTAACTGATTGATGAGTTCATAGCTGAACGGGGTATTAGGCAGTGGGGCAGTTCAAGGAAGTAGGTAACATTGGGCAGGACTTTGAGGGTGTATTTTGTCCCCAGACCCTTCATGTCCTTGCTTCCCAGGCACCATAAGATGAGCAACTTTCCTCACCATGCTCTTCCACCATAATGTTTTTGCCTTGCCATGAGTCTAAAAGTAATGGATCCAGCAGACCATGGAGTGAAACCTCTGGAACTGCAAACCAAAATAAATCTTCCCTTCTTTCAATTGATCTTCTCAGGCATTTTGTCTCAGCAATGGCAATTGACTAAAATATCTGCAAAAGCCATTTTACAGGTTCTTGCTGTGCTGGGAGGCATCAGGGCCTCTGAGTTGAGGACAGGTGTGATCTGCCTCCTGTTTCAGCAGGAGTGCTCTGCTGCTGTGAAAAGATATGTTGCAGTCAAAGGAAGAGGAGGTCGGGGGCAGCCCCACCAGCCAGGGAAGAGATGGCATCAGCTGGGACCAAGGCAGGGGGAAGACTACCAGATATGGTTTGGGGTATGCTGAGGGTACACCACTGATGCAGGGAAAAAGACCAAGAGGAGACTGGGACACAGATCTGTGGGTGCTGGCTGTGTGATGGCCTGGCCTATCAAAGAGCCAGGGAGAACAAGAGGTCCTATGTCCCTTTTCCTTAGTCCTCCTAACTGTAGAGTAGCCAACTTAGGTCAAGGTTAAGGCCAGGGTGGAGCCACTCTGAAGAAAAGAGACCTAAAGGATCCCCCTGCCCAGCCTCTGCTCACACATGTCCAATCCCTGTGCCTAAGGATACTTCTGCTGTCACCCTCAGGCCATGACCCCTGTCTGATTCTGCTGTTCTAACTGAAACCTGACCAGGTGTCTGAAGGGTGCCCTCTCACCCCTCCGCCAGGTGTGATCACACCGTCAGGATGCAGCTAATGGTTCCTCTTCCTAAAGGCACTCAAAGATTGCACTCCTTCCCCTTCTCTGCCTCTCTTCTTTCCTTTTTCCATCTGTCTGGGGATGTTTGTTACACTCAGTTGCTTTTTCAGGCTCATGCCTTCTGCTCTCTAGGCTGCTGCTTGACACCCTGGGTGTTTCCACATCTCCCCAGTGGAGCAGTCCATTCTGTCCCTACAGAATGGCCCTGACAGACACGTTCCTACACAGCACCCCTACACTTCCTATGCCAGTGTAGCATGGGCTGCCTAGAAGGGAGCCCTAACTGGGAGGAGGCCCAGACCTGGGAGGGTGATAGATGTGGGAGAGGACCCTGGTGGGGGTGCTGACCTGGGAACAGACCCTGACCCAGGTGAGGAGTCCTGACCTGCATAGGGGACGCTGACTTGGGTGGGAGCCTCACCTGGGAGGGGATCCTTCTTGGGTGGGAACCCAAACCTGGGAGGGGGTCCTAACCTGGATGGGGGCCCTGACTTGTGAGGGGGGGTCCTGACCTGGATTGGGAGACTTGATCTAGGAAGGGGACTTGACCTGGATTGGGGACCTTGACCTGGGAGGGGGTCCTGAGCTAGACAGGGGGCCTGACCTGGGAGAAGGCCCTGACCTGGTTAGGACATTGGCCTGGTGGGTTGACCCATGCAAGATGCAGCCTCTGACCCTCAAAGGAGCTATATCCGGCAGGCTCCAGGATGGCCACTGGGTCTCACAGATGGCCATTGCGTCTCTGCTCTGCTGGGTAGCAGAATCTGTTCTCCTTCCCTCACCTTCCTTGGTGGGCCTTCTTTCAACTGCTTTAGTAGAGTCTCATCCAAGAAGGCCAGCAGAAATCAAACTTTTGTGTTACAGCATGTGTACTTATGATTATAACAGTGACATCAATAGAAAATGATGCATCAGTGGCAAACTCTTCCTGCAATCAGCTCTGAGACACAGGTCTTCTGACCACTGTCTACTTTGCTTCCTCTGCCCATTCTCCTCCTCACTCTGTGTAGAAACTTAGTCCATGTCTGTGTTAGACACTTTCGTCACTATGACAAAATAGTTGATATAAATACCTTAAAAGGACTAAAGGTTTGTTTGGCTTCTGGTTTTAGTTCATGGTCATATGGCTCTGCTGCTTCTGGGCCTGTGTTGAGGCAGAGCATCATAGCTGAGGTACAGCAAAGCAGCTCACCTCATGGAGGATAAGAGACAGAGAAGGAGGGAGTAGGGGTCTAGGGACATGCTTCTAGTGACTTACTTCTTCCAACTAGGGTCCACCTCCTAACAGCCCATTCAATGAGGTTAGTGCCCTCATGATTCCAATCACCTTGTTTTTTGGATGGCACTGGAGATTGAACTCGGGGTCTTCTAAGCCACACCCTCAGTCCTTGTTTTTTTTCTTTGCTTTTAATTTGTTTTTCAAATAGTGTCTCACACTTTTTTGCCCAGGCTGTCCACAGACTATGATCCTCCTATCCTCAACCTCCCAAGTAACAGGGATTACAAGTATGTACTACCATCTCTGGCTTGTTTTTGAGATAGGATCTTGCTTACTTTTAAAACTTCATTAGTGTAAATTAATTGTACAAAGGGATTTTGCTGTGATGTTTCCATATACACACACAATGTACTTTGATCAGATTCACCCTCTATTAATCTTTCGTAACCTGTCTACCCCCCTTTTTTCTTAACAGTTTTTAGTGGGTTTCATTGTGCTATTTTCATAATGCATATAATGTACTTCAATCATATTCATCCCCTCATCACCCTATCTTTTTCCCCGGTCAATGATCATTAATTTTTTTTTTTGGCAGTACTGGGACTTGAATTCAGGGCTTACACCTTGAGCCACTCTGCCAGCCGTTTTTTTGCAAAGAGTTTTTTTGAGATAAGGTCTTGTGGAATTATTTGCCCAGGATGCCGTTGAACCTCGATTCTCCTGTTCTCTGCCTCCTGAGTAGGTAGGATTTCAGGCATGAGCCACTGGTGCCTGGTGATCATTAATTTTTTTGTTTGTGCTGGTTGGCCTAGAACCTCAATCCTCCTATCTCTGCCTCCCAAAGAGCTCAGATTACAAGCATGAGCCACCACACTCAGCTCAATCACTCTTAATAGTGTCACCAGCTAGGCACTAAGCCTTCAATATATAAGCCTTTTGGGTGAATACTTCATATCCAAAATAACAGTGTTTCCTTCCTAGTCATCTCTCCACCTGAATCCAAAGCATTGGTCTGCAACATCCAACTATCCACAGGGTGCTCCACCCTGCCTGGCATACAGCAGGTACTCAGCACATGTTACACAAATGAATGAGGAATAATAATAGCTGCTTCCTAGGGTGGGCTGCCAGGCCTCATTAATCCACATTGCAGCCTAAATCTTATACATTCAAAATGAAAAATAAGCTGGGCAGTGCAAAGTAATGCTGTCATGAAGTGATACATCATGAGTCACTACTGCACTGGCAGCAGTCCTGATGGTGCTCAACGTGGTGCCTTCAGGACACTGTGTCCTCCCATGAACCCTTGTGCCCACAGACGAGGGCAGGACCTTAGCAACATGAGTCGTCACCCCTCTCCCACCTCACAAGAGGCTCCTGACAAACCTCTGCCCCCCAAATCCTCAGCCTTCCTGGAGCTATTCTCTGCTGTCTGCACCCCACCCCAGAACTCCCTCCTCAGTCCTTTGTCCCAGCTCCTGCTTCCCCTGAGGGCCTCACCTCTCTAGTCCTGGTCCAGGCATCTGGCTAGGCTCCAGAAATAGGCAGATAGATATGGCACTGACCTTGCAGTGGGGGTAAGGATAAGAAGCAAGTCAGTAAAAAAAAAAAAAAAAAAAGAAAAGAAAGCTAAAAGATGGAGTAAGATGATATGGAAAAATAATCACAGACCAGTGGGGTGGAGGACAAGGGAGGTCTCTAAGACCTGGAAAATACAGAAGAGCTGACAAAAGCCTAGGAATAACTAGTAGGCAGAAGGTACAGTGTAAGCAAAGGCCCTGGGGCAGGGGGTGGGGGGCATTCTTATTGCAGTGCCTGAGCATTTCAGCCACTGAGGCTAGACTGTAATGAGAAGTGGCAAAGGAACCACCAAACATAGCACAGGGCCTGGTCCATTTTCTTCTAAGTCAGTTGGAAGCCACTGGGAGAGTTAAATGGGGTAACTCATATGCTAATGAGTCCCTGACAAAGAACATTCTGCTCAGAAGTGCCTGGAGGGAGGAGGCCATGGGATGATGCTGACATGGGCCAGGAGCTACAGAAAGGTCAATGGGTTGGGGGTGTCGGGGACCTGCATCCTGGTTGGTGAACAGACACAGCAGGGCAGTGGAGGGTTCTTGGGGGAGGAAGCTTTATACCTGTACCTTCAGAGCCTCCTACTAAC
The DNA here is from genome assembly GCF_047511655.1 of Castor canadensis. NCBI lineage: Eukaryota > Metazoa > Chordata > Mammalia > Rodentia > Castoridae > Castor > Castor canadensis. The sequence continues at coordinate 97,111,704 of NC_133397.1, read as the reverse complement.
CCTTCATGGGCACTCAGGTCCAGCATGGGGCTCCTCATAGTATCTGCTTCCAACATACACACAATGGGAGGGGTGTAGCATCCTCCATGTGCTCAAGAAGACAGCATTATTTGGGAGGGCTTCTGCCCCACGACTCTCCACCTTTAAGCAGTTCCAACTTCATCCTGCGAGACCATCCAGCTCCAAGATGCACAAAGATGGCTATGTATGGAGCAGCTGCCCCATAGCCTAGTCCTGAGGACCACCCAGTCACTGGCTTCATGGCTCACATGCCCCACAATCAGGGCACAGGCTTCCTAAGCCACACAATAGAGGGACAAGAGGTGCATGCTTCACTTTCCTAAATGGCACTGCTTTCTGGCAGGGCAGGGTGACCTTCCCTTGCAGGAGGGGACTATCCATGGGCAGGGGGGAAATAATGCACACACCCACAAAACCCACCCAACCCTCCACTCACTTATGCACCAGATTATGCAGTCACTGAAAGTCAGTTAAACCTCTTCTGGATGTACTTGCCTATGTTCCAAATGTCCACCTCCCCAAAACCAGCCAGGCAGCAGGTTCCTCTCCCAGTATTCTGCCAGTGAGTTACAAATACACCTGGGCAGCTTTGAATTAGCTGTTAGCCATCAGTGTGGCCAGGAACAGGTCCCACATGGCCTCCCACATGGACACAAGCTTCAGTGCTCACTGGCTTTTCAGTTGGAAGTCCCTCTTCACAATAATGACAAACTCATCACTATTCCCCTTGTGTGCCTCAGGGTCCTCCCTGGTCTTGTGTATTCCTTTGCCCCAGCTCTGCATTTCATGGTGGATTTAGGTGCCTTAACTTCTGAGGACAACAGAATCATTCAGGTTATGGTCTTGCGTGTGCTACCAGCTGTGTGACCTTGGGCAATCATTGAAACTCTCTGAGCTGCAGTTTCCTCATCTTATATACTAGAGATGACAATCAAATGATTTCACAGAACCACTGAAGGCCCCTTCATCCTGTCAGGACAGTGGGTGGATGGCTGAAAGCAGACACTTGTAAGGTCAAGGCATGTGCCTCTCACCCAAGACATTCTTACCACTTACTGGCTGTGGACACTGGAGAGATGCTCTCAGCTCAGAGTCTCAGTTTCTTCTCTGTGATGTAGGGCCATAGCGGTACTTTTGTGTAGTGATTCTGAGACCTAACATCTAGTGCTAATCCACGGAAATGGCATAAAGCTGGGCCCACCATCAGTGCTCAATAATGATTAGCTCAAACCAGGCTGTTTTCCACTTTAAAACTGGTGGAAAAACTAGGCTTTGGAGCAAAGAGAAACTAGGGGGGCCAGAGGAGTTATGTCCCATTGGAAAGTGATGGAGTCATTGATAATGCCTCCAGCATCCCTAGTACAAGGGGCTATGTAGGCTCTGGAGATAACAGGAACTACAAGAGTGTCGCCAGAAGCAGAAAGGGCTTTGTACTACCTCCCGAGCTCTCTTCTGAAGCATGCTGACTAAGTGCCACCTGGTCCCAAGACTGGTGCCCACAGTCCCTCCATCTGACTCCTGAGAGGTAGTGGGTGCTCCAGCAATCACAGAAACAGAAACTCAATATTCCCACTCACTTGCTGGGCAGATGGGCCTAAGCCACCAAAAGCAACAGAGGCAGCTGCATTTAGAATGCTGAAAAGCAAATGCTCTCCCTCCCCCTCAAGGAGTACGTAAAAACTCTGAAATTTCTCCCCTGACAGCCATCTGTTGTTGCTTTCCTGGCATTTCTCCATGTTTTCTTCACAGTAGTTTCATAGGAATTATGCTGGCTAGTTCCTTCCCTTCCACCTGCAGGAAATCAGTGCCTACATTAGGTTCCCTCTAGCCATTCAGTGGCCAGTGCTGGACACTGTCCCAGGGAAGGGAACTGTTGCCTTAGGAGCTAAGCAAGCAATTAAGAACAGTGACCTGAGCAGTCAGCACAGAGTTTTACTGTGAATCTGCTATCCACCCAGCATCATTGGGCACTACAGGCACACTGCAACAAAAATGCAGTCATTCTCAATGAGTTTTGCCATCTGGCAAAATAGGCAGGAAATACCTACATGAAGAAAGCAGATATTTAAACCCTAAACCAAGGACAGAAATGATAGTTTATGCAGTTGTTGGAGGTCATCAAGAGCACTGTGTTGTGAAGGATTCTTTTTTTTTTTTTTTTACTTTCTTTTATTTTATCATTTTTACATTTACTTACATGTGTATACATTGTTTGGGACACCTTCCCCCTCCCGACCCCCCAACCCCCACTTCTGGCCAGAACCTGTTTCACCCTCTTCTCTGATTTCGTTGAAGACAAAACTTAGGAGATAATAAGAAAGACACAGTGTTTTTGCTACTTTGAGATAAAGATAGCTATACAGAGCGATTCCTAGCGATACGTCCATGTATTTGTGTATTACAACCCACATTGGTTCATCTCTGCTAGACCTCTTCACTACTTCCTGGTCCCCTTCCTATAGTGGCCTCTGCCAGTTTAAGATTACTGTATTTACTCCTCTACAGTGAGCACATCAACCACATTCAAGTTTTAGGTTTCCTTCCCTTTCCCTATTCCTCCCATGCATGTTCTCCCCTAAGAGTGTGATGTGGGGAGTGGAGTATGAGAAGCCTATGAGAACCTGACATGAGCACAGGCATGTCAAATAATCTGCAGGCTGGGATGGGCACAGCCCCCAGCTGCAGAAGGGGGCGAGGGCAAAACGCAGCATAGTTGCTTGTTCCTAAGATGTTTATGTCCAGAAAGTAGCAATTGCAGGCTCCCCCTGTTCTCGATAACTACAATGTCACGTCCCCTGAGAACTGTTGCTGTACTTCCTGGTTTGCCACTATATATAATAAACTTGCTGGAGGTAGTGGAGGCTATGTGTGTCTCCATCAGAGTGCCCAGCCCACCTGATCCCAGTTTTCTGGGATTTTTGTTTTCTGTCTTTTGTCCTTTCTCAACCTCCTGTTGCTCCCAGTTAGGTTTCTAGGACGAGCTCACACAGGCCGTGAGAGTGTGACCCACATCTAATAGTGTTACTGCATTTGTTTTAGGTCTATAATCTTCATATGAGGAAGAACGTGATTTTTGGCCTTCTGAGCCTGGCTAACTTCACTTAAAATGATGTTCTCCAGTTCAATTCATTTACTTGCAAATGACAGAATTTCATTCTTCTTTGTGGCTGAATAAAATTCCATTGTGTATAAATACTATATTTTCTTAATCCATTCATTGGTAGTGGGACATCTTGGCTGTTTCCATACCTTTGTTATTGTGAATAGTGCTTCAATAAACATGGATGTGCAGGTGCCTTTGTACTAACTTGAGTCACATTCCTTCAGGTATATCCCTAGGAGTGGGATTGCTGGATAATATGGCAGATCTATGTTTAGTTTTTTTAAAGACACCTCCATATTGTTTTCCAAAGTGATTGTACTAGCTTACATTCCAACCAGCAGTGTATAAGGGTTCCTTGTTCCACACACCCTCACCAACATTTGTTGTTGGTGATGTTCTTGATGCTAGCTATTCTAATAGGAGTGAGGTAGAATCTTAGTGTGGTTTTCATTTGCAGTTCCTTTATGGCCAGGTATGGTGAGCATTTTTTCATGTGGTGTTTTTTTTTTTTTTTTTTGGCCATTTGGACTTCTTCCTTTGAAAATGTACTGTTCAGGTCAGTTGTCCATTTCTTTATTGTTTCAATAATTTTAGAGGAGTTTAGTTTTTTGAGCTCCCTGTATATTCTGATTATTGGTCCTTTGTCTGATGTATAGCTAGCAAATATCTTCTCCCACCCTGTGGGTGGTCTCTTCAGTTTAGAGACAATTTCTTTTGTTTTGCAGAAGCTTTTTAATTTCATGTAGTTCTATCCTTTCTTTTAGTTGCTGGGGTGCTGGAGTTCTACTGAGGAAGTCCTTACCTACACCTATTCTTTCATGTATTAACTGTAAGGTTTTCTGTCTGATATTAAGGTCCTTAATCCACTTTGAGTTGCTACTGGTACAGGATGATAGACATGGATCTAGTTTCAGTTTTCTGCAGGCAGCTAACCACTTTTCCCAGCAATATTTGTTGAAGAGGTTGTTGTTCCCCATTAAGCATGATGTTGGCTATAGGTTTGTTATAGATAGCCTTTATAATGTTGATGTACATTCCTTCTATTCCTAGTTTTCTTAGCCTTTTATCATGAAAAGGTGCTGAATCTTATCAAAGGCTTTTTCTGCATTTATTGAGATGATCAAGTGGTTTTTGTCTTTATTTCTATTAGTGTGCTGTATTACATTTATACATTTTCCCATGTTGAACCACTTCTGCAACTCTGGGATGAAGCCAACTTGGTCATGGTGAATGATCTTTCTGGTATGTTACTGGATTTAGTTTGCCATTATTTTATTGAGGATTTTTGCATCGATATTCATTAAGGAGATTGGCCTGTACTTATCTTTTTGGATGTATCCTTAACTGTTTTGGGATGAGTGTAACACTGGCTTCATAGAATGAGTTAGGCAGTGTTCCTTCCCTTTCTACTTCGGGAAAAGTTTAAGGAGTGTTGGTATTCTTCTTTGAAGGTCTGGTAGAATTCAGCTGAGAATTCATCAGGTCCTAGACTGTTTTGGGGGGAGACTCTTTATTGCTGCTTCAATTTCATTATATGTTATAGATCTGTTTAGGTGATTAATATCCTCTTGGTTCAGTTTTAGATGGTGATAAGTATCTAGAAATCTGTCCATTTCTTCAAGATTTTCAAATTTGTTGGAATATAGGTTCTCAAAGTAGTCTCTGATGATTTCCTGGATTTCCTTAGTGTTCATTGTTATTTCTCCTTTTTCGTTTCTGACTTTACTGTTTTGGGTTTTTTCTCTCCTCATTTTAGTCAGATTTGTCAGGGGCTTTTCAATCTTTTTTTTCAAAGAACCATCTCTGTTGATTTTGGTCTCTACTTCATTAATTTTGGTCCTTATTTTTATTATTTCTCTCCTTCTGCTTGTTTTGGGTATTGCTTGTTTTTGTTATTCTAGGAGTTTGAGATGTAGCATTAAGTCATTTATTTGAAATCTTTCTGTCCTTTTAATATATGCACTCATGGCTATACACTTTCCTCTTAGGACTGCCTTTGCTGTGTCCCATAGGTTTTGGTAGGTCCTGTTTTCATTTTCATTAACTTCCAGAAACCTTTTAATTTCCTCTTTTATTTCATCAATGACCCACTGATCATTGAGCAATGTGTTGTTCAGCTTCCAATTGTTTGTGTATTTTCTGCTATTGTTTTTGTTGTTGAGTTCTAGTTTTAATGCACTGTGATCAGATAGAATGCTTGGGGGGTTATTTCTACTTTCTTATATTTGCTGAGGCTTGCTTTGTGCCCCAAGATATGATCTATTTTGGAGAAAGTTCCATAGGCTGCTGAAAAGAATGCATATTGTGATATTGTTGGATGAAATACTCTGTAGACATCAGTTAGATCCATTTTATTTATGATGTCAGTTCTAGGGTTTCTTTGTATTTTTTGTTTGGATGATCTATCTATTAGTGATAGAGGATACTCTGTAGACATCAGTTAGATCCATTTTATTTATGATGTCAGTTCTAGGGTTTCTTTGTATTTTTTGTTTGGATGATCTATCTATTAGTGATAGAGGAGTAGGAAAGTCTCCCATTACCACTGTGTTGGAGTCTATATGTGCTTTTAAGTCCTTTAGTGTATGTTTGATGAAATTGGGTACACTGAGATTGGATGCATATAGGTTGATAATTGTTATTTACTTTTAAGGTACTTCCCCTTTTATTAGTATGAAGTGTCCTTCTTTATCTCATTTGACCAATGTAAGTTTGAAGTCTACTTTGTCTAAGTATTGCTACTCCTTCCTATTTTGGGGGACCATTGGCTTGGTAAATCTTCTCCACTCTTGCACCCTAAGCTAGTCTTTATTTCTGTCAATAAGATGGATCTCTTGTAAACAAGATATTGTTGGCTCCTCCTTTTTAATCCAGTTTGCCAAACAGTGTCTTTTGATGGGAGAGTTGAGTCCTTTGACATTCAGTGTTAATACTGATAGGTATGTGATAATTCCTGCTATTTAGTTCTTTTTGTTGTTTAAGGATTGACTGTGTGCAGTTGAATCAATGCTACTCTCTGATTACTTGTCTTCTCCTGTGGTTTAATACTTCCTGTATTCTTGTGGTTTTGTTTGTTTTCATCTTCTGTGTCCAGAATTCCTTGTAGAATCTTCTGTAGTTGTGGCTTGGTGGTCATGTATTGTTTTAGTTTCTGTTTATTGTGGAAGATTTTTATTGCTCCATTAATTTTGAATGATAGTTTTGCTGGATAGAGTATCCTAGGGCTGAAGTTACTTTCATTCATTGCCTGAAATACCTGACTCCATGCCCTTCTTGCTTTTAAGGTTTCCGTTGAGAAATCTGCTGTTATTTTGGTGGGTTTACCTTTATACGTTATTTATTTTTTCTCTCTTACAGTCTTCAGTATTCTTTCTCTGTTCTCTGTGCTTGTTGCTTGAATGATATGCCATGGGGAGGTTTTATTTTGTTTAAGTCTGTTTGATGTCCTGGAGGCTTCCTGTACCTGAATGGGCAAAACTTTCTTGAGATTTAGGAAATTTTCTGTTGTTATTTTATTGAATATATTACATATCCCTTTGACTTGCACCTATCCTCCTTCTTCAATGCCCATGATTCTCAGGTTTGGTCTTTTGATGGAGTCACTGAGTTCTTGCATATTCCTTTCACAGCTTTTGAGTTGTTTGACTAAGATTTCTTCTGTTTTTTTCTTTAATTTCTATTTTATCTTCAAGCTCTAAGATTCTGTCTTCAACTTGTTCGAGTCTGCTGGAGTGGCCTTCCACTGTGTTTTCTGTTTGACTAAAGGGCCTTTTTATTTCCAAGATTTCTGTTTGATTCTTTTTTCTGAAGTTTTCCACATCTTTGTTCAACTCCTCTTTTATGTTTTGTGTTATCAACTTTAATTCATATCTCTCTCTTTTCACAGTGTCCTTTGTTTCACTTTGGTATTTGTTGAAGCCCTCTCTGAGTTCCTTTATTTGTTTCTGTGTCTTCTCATGTTCTTTATTTTTAATGTCTTGAAATTTCTTGAGTGCATCTTGTACATTCTGATTAACCATGTCTAGTATTTTCTCCATGAGTTTCTTGGTGATAGCTTCCAAAATTTCTACTTGAGGGTTTTTATGTAGGTGTCACTGGGCTCCTTAGTGACATTTATCATTGTTGAGATCAGAAACTGAATATCCATTTTCTTCATTTCCCACTGAATCCTGTATTGAAATTGTTTTTTTGAGGAGGGTGGTTTCCATCCTTTCTTCTTCTTCCCATTGCTCCACTTGGTGCTCTGCAACTATGTTTTTGATAGGCTAGTTGGTGGTTTTGATTGCCTGATTTCTTTCCCTGGTTTAATTTTTGTGTTGTGACTGACTTTGTTGTTAGCAAGGTTGATGTTCTCTTTCTATCCCTGGCCTGGAGGTGTAATATAGCAATAACAAATTTGCAAGTTCAATGCCAGATCAGTTGCTTATATATAATATAGAAAACCCACCTTGTTTATCATGTTTGATGATAACATCTATAAACAGAGGGAGTTGGGGGTGGGTGATGTTTATTAGGTTAGTTATGGATTTGGGGGAACTGGTAAAAGTAGTACTAAAAGGGGGTCTGGGAAAAAGGGTGGGTAGGTGGAGGAAGAGGTATGGAGGCTGCTGGGTTTATGGCCCTTGTGTGTGTTTGGGTATATTTCTGTTGTGGTAGTGGAGGGTGCTTGTGTCAGAGATTTCAGGGGGCTGGGGTTGTATACAGTTGGTACCACAGGCTAGTCAGCAGGTGGTGAGTGTGTAGGAGAGAGAAGTAATGTGATGACAGGTTGGGGAAGGATAGAAGGGGGAGGTGAAGACAGGGAAAAGAGTAGATGAGAAGGGGCAGAAAGATTAGTTGGGAGGGAGAACAATGGATTGTAGCACAGGGTACGGTAAGAATAGGGATAAGAGAACAGTAATGGTGAAGTTATTAATACAGGAATAATAAAAATTAAATTAAAAAAAAAGAAACACAATAAAAAACCACCAGGTTCAGAAACCATAGAGAAATTCAGTCTTCTGGTAAAAGTTCTGGAGCTTTTCCTTAGGTGTCCGATCCTGGTACTGGCATACAATCAGAAGTTCTGATGTGGTCTCATCAGGTGATTGGCTTGTGAGTAGTATTGGTTCTTTCTGTCCACAAGATTAGTTGGAATGGTGAGGTTAAGACTGCCAGTTCGGGTAGGGTGGTCAGAGCTATTTTTACCAGGCCATAGCTGTGTTGCCATTCAGCTGCAGCTCTGTTTGGTCAGCTCCTCCCCCAGCAAGGTGGGGGCAATTCAGTTTTGAATGCTGCCCTCTGTCCCAGAGATCAGCTATGGGATCCACCACCTCCACTCCTTTGGGATGTTGCCTGTTTCCCACCCAGCTCTCAGCCTTTGTGTTTTTCCCGATCTCTGCTGGGTGCTAGCAGCTCCTTTGGGAGGTTGGCTTGTCACCCCACTCCTGCTCTCAGCCTTTATGCCTCTCCTGATCTCTGCTGCGTGTGGGAAGCTCCTCGGAGAGGTTGGCTTGTTACCCTGCTCCCGCATTAGTTCACTGAGAGTTTGATGCTGAGGGTTTGGCTCCTTGCTCCACCCCCATTCTCCAAGGCAGGTTTCAAGTTCCACCCCCACCTCCACTGTCAGTGTTAGATTTTACAATTTGCTGTTTATGTTCTTCAGTTTTACTGGATGGTGGTTCAGTCTGCCCAGGGGCTGTGTTGGATTATTTTCCTGGGGCGGGGGTGGTGCATGATGCTCATCTGTTCTTCTGTAGTTTCATGCAAGCAACGTTGGAGCTGGCCTGTGGGAAGAAATGGGCCGCTTTTTTCAGTGACAGCATAGAGAGGCTTTCCACAGGCTAGGGGTCCAGGATGTTGTAGAGTTTGATTCTGATTGATGCTCTGTCTTCAGCTTGTTGGGAGGAAAAAAAAAAAAGAAAAATGGCTAGGGGGCTTCTTTCCCAGGACTGGAAGCTGGACACACCTTGCTGGCTCTGCTGCATGAGATTTTTGCATCTATAAGGTGCAATTAAAGGCTGACTTAAGGGTCAGTCTTTGAATTTTATCTGTATCTAATGTGATGGGGGTTATTATTTTAGCTAGGAGTAACCAGAATTACCCAAGTGTACCTCCAACGTGTCAAAGAGGTCTATGGGGTCACGGAGCTTAGGATTTCTGATTCCCTACCTTAGTCACCATTTTGTATCTCCCTGAAGGATTCTTAAACCCAGTCCTGATCTCAGTGCCTCCTGACCAGCAAGCTAGGGTGGCAGATCCAAGATCTGCTTCCTTATTCCCAAAGACAGTACAACCTGGGAAGGTTTGGGGTTGGAGGAATCCAAAGGCTAGGCTTCAAGAAAGAATTAAGATTTGAGTTTATCTAGAAAATGATAGGCCTTGGGTGGATCAAAGGGCATTTTGGTCAATGGTAATGTCATATGCAGGCATGGATATGTAGCACACAGTGTGGAAAATAGAGTTGAGTTATATAGAATAAGGATATGAAGTTGGATGAGTAATGAAGGATTCTAGGCAACAGAATCTGGTATGTCTGGGCGGGGGGGTTAGTATTTTGTGGTACATCAATGCCTGAATCACTTGTCTCACTCATTAAATGTGAAAGTATGTGTTACGTGCCTAGGTACAATGAACTAGATTACTGGAAATAGAAGTTCTCACAGTGTCCTTCTTTTCCAACTTCATTGCCAAAGGCAAGGAATGATGTGATGAGTCTGAATACCTGAAGAAGCCACCTGGACCTGAGCCATCAGGGTGAAGAGATGATTTGGTTCACTCAGGACCAAGCAACCTTGACTATCTCCATCTATCATACTCAAAGTGTGGTCAATGGACCAGCAGCACTGGCGGCACCAGAGAGATTCTTTGCTTAATTCTGAGTCCCAGGCATCCCTAGACCTACAGAGTAAGAATCTGCATTTTTAAAGATCCCACAGGATCTATGTGCCATGTAAAAATCAGAAGCACTGATGTATGTCCAAGAGCCACAAAGGGTTAGGATCCAGGAACTATGCCATCTATCCAGTTCAACCTGACAATATGCATAATAAGGAAACCATGGTCTAAAAAAAAAATCAGCTGACTTCCCAATTTCCCAGTTTGTCAGATTTCACTGCCTCCCAGTTTCTGGCTCAAAAACAAAGGTATCTTTTCAGAACCACACATCCCCCCCTTCAGCATGATGTATTCTACGTTGTGAAGGGAAGCCACTACGTGACCCATAGTGAGAATATGGAAGGGGATGAAATTCAAACTCCCCACCACTCAAAACCAAAGACAGCCGAGTACAAGGAAATGGTGGTGACCACACATATCGAATATTCTACAGATTTCCACCATACTCAATGACTAGCAGACAGGTTTATAGACCATCATACATATACACAGGAGAAACTCAGTGGCTCTTCACAAAACTCCAAAAGAAACCAGCCTGTTAGAAAACTTTTAAAATGTAAATTTTGGATGCAAAATTCTGGGCCAAGTGATCACCATCTCTTTTTTATCTCTTGTCAACACCCATGAGGCCCATTCTACTGCAATCACGTGTATATCGAAGATGAGATCACCATATCTGGAGAGTAAATGTGGTGACAGTCAAGAGGCTGCTGAATGTTGGCTCAGGTGAGGGTCAGGACTTAGAGACAGAGGCAGGGCACATCCCAGTTCCCTTCTGAGGGAAGCTGGCATAACCATAGACCTGAGCAGGTAAGGAAGAGCTGAAATATGCATTATCAAACACGCAAATTCATGCACAAACAACAGATTCTCTACAGACTACTCTGTTCAAGTGAAACTCTGATTCAAGTAAATTTCTAAAATGGTTGTTTTTAAGGCTCCTCTGTGCAGATGCCAAGGATGTGAAATCCTGTTCCCACTAGGAGAAAATAGTAAGAATCATCCAGCCAGCTGGGGTTAGTGTGATACTCATCACAACACTACATGCACATGGAGCTAGTGCTTCAACTTGTGTGCCAGCAGAGAAAGAGGATCTTGTCATGGGCTAGGGGAAGTATGGGGGAAGAGATAGTTAATAATTTTCTTTTCATTTGACAGCTTGGAAAATCCCAGCTTGGCTTTATAATGCCAGCTCTTTGGTTATAATTTAATACCTATTCCAAGAACAGTTGACAAATGAATATTATCAAGCAGCACAATGCCATTTCCATTTGCCATCAAGAACAACTTTTTATGTCATTGATAAGCCCACAAATAAATGTCTTATTCATAGTTGTGCTTTGGAGTCAAAATGTAATCTCTTATGCTTTGCAAACATGAGGACCACTTTCTTTCTGGAGCCCCCATCTGTTTTGCTACCATATGGTAATGAAGATTTCCAGAAGCCCCTAAATAAGAAAGTGATTTAAATTTTGCAAAAACTTCATAGCCTTCTGTCATATCTCATGTGTCCTCTATCAAACACCTTGACTACTGTCCCAAAGGCAAGAATGGGGGACAGTGATCTCCCAGTCTCCTGCCAGAACACTATCATTTAAAAAAGAAAAAAATAATGGTAGCAAAGAGTGAAATGAAGTCAGTCTCCTTCAGTGACAATGTTTGCCTTGCAAAAGTCCCAGTGTGTCATCAGAAACAGACCAACTCTGAATTAAAAGGGAGTAGAGGTGACTTCAGACCTACATCACAAAAATTCTGTTTAGGGAGGTCACCTGGGGTGCTTAATAATGCAGCAGCAGGTGTGTGGGGGGGTGTCTTTAACAGCATCTCAATAGGCTGGCATATTTTCTGACCTCACTAGATTTTAAGAGCTGGCTTATTCACATTTAAATGCTTCCTTTGTGAACTGGTCTTTAGCTGACAATAGCTTTGCATGTTCATGTTCTCTAATGCATCAAGAACTGTGGGCAACCTCCCTGGACTCCAGGCTTCAATAACTCTAATTGAAGTTATGCAAAAGCAATTTCAGTTAATGACAGTCTTCCCAATTTTTAACTCGCTCTTCTTATGAGTCCCAGGGATCTGCATTGTTTCCCCTGTTCTGAATCCTTGCAAATACAGTTTGTCTAGCTTTCTGAGTTCCTGGAAACAAAAGTTCAAAGCATTTCTTGGTAATGTTACCTCTTAGGCAAACAAGGTATCTCAGAGGCTGATGTGACTTTATCAAAGCTGGTGACATCACAATGGGACACAACACCCCCACCCACCAACCCCACCTCCTGTGAGTGGCAATCAGACTAAGGTCACAGATGAAAGAATGTGAAGCATTCTTCTGGCTTGGTCATTCTTGGAGAGGACACATGATGCAGCAGCTGGGTAACTGAGGACTATGCTAAAGGAAATGTGACACCAGTGTGGATGGGCTGAGGAACCTGCACATGAGGAATGCAGCTTTATAGGACCAGCGATGGGAGGAAACTTCAAGCATCCAGGCCTGGAGACCACACAGGGCTGAAAAGGCCACAGAGAAGAATCCACTGCCCTAATGGAGAAAGGCAGCACCCTGCCCCCATGATTCCTCCTCTTGCACATGGCTCATATCAGACAACCCAAGTACCTGCCTAGAAAGTAATGTACTAGGCTCAGCCTCCTGGCACAAATGGTACTGGGGCAGAGGTGAATAGAAGTCACCTGAGTCTGGTGTCCCAGCCTGATGCTCTCAGAAATCAGGCAGACTTGGTATCTATAAACCTGTCAAAGGGGAAAAAATCTTGGTAGGCCCACAGGTAAATGTGCAATCATTCACACTGTGGTTTGGAGTCCATTCATGCTGTGATTTGGGGTTCATTCACATTGTGCTTTGGGGTGCATTAGCGATTTGGAATCCATTCATATTGTGGTACAGGGACCATTTACACTGTGGTTTGGGGTCCATTCATGCTGTGGTTTGGGATGCAATCACATACTCTGTAGGCACTGATGTTGCTTCTCTACTAGGGTACCAAGTACTGGGGTCCTATGACTAGCAGACAGTTTTGTAGACCATCATACACACACACACACACACACAGGAGAAACTCAGTGGCTCTTCACAAAACTCCAAAAGAAATCAGCCTGTTAGAAAACTTTTAAAATGTAAATTTTGGATGCAAAATTCTGGGCCAAGTGATCACCATCTCTTTTTTATCTCTTGTCAACACCCATGAGGCCCATTCCACTGCAATCACGTGTATATCAAAGATGAGGTCACCATAGCTGGAGAGTAAATGTGGTGACAGTCAAGAGGCTGCTGAATGTTGGCTCAGGTGAGGGCCAAGACTTAGAGACAGAGGCAGGGCACATCCCAGTTCCCTTCTGAGGGAAGCTGGCATAACCATAGACCTGAGCAGGTCAGGAAGAGCTCCATTGTCCTTTCCATTGAAGACCTATATAACTGGCTGAAACTCTTGGGACCTTAAAGGATGCTTAGAGCCTCAGAAAGGCTGCAATACATACATCAGGATGTTCTCACCTCTGTGTACCAATTCCTGCCAAGTACCTCTCTCTGCCAAAGTCAAAGCAGGCTTGTGATGCCTCAAGGGAGGTATTACTGTCAAATGGCTTTGTGCCAAACAGAGGAAAAAGGTCATTTCATTTACAGATCTCTGACGATTTTAGATTTATGGAGTGTGGAAGCCCCTCGCATGCCCACTAGAGCCACAAGTTGTGAGTTAGCCTTCAGTTCTGTGGCCCTTCAGAGGCTAAGCCGAGCAAATCCCTGACTCTCTTGTTTCACACTTTAGTGATAGGGATGTATGAGCATCATGCAGGTTATGGCAAGGTTAAGAGCAGTGGAGTTGAATGATCCTGTGCCCAGCATGACCCTGTCTCTCAGTGTCCAGGCTCTCACTTACCTTCACAGTGTATTATGATTATGTGTCAGTCAAAACTAAATAAAACTTACAAAGAAAACTGCAATGAGGGGTTTGGGTTGACCCTGAAGGGCAGTGTAGCATCCCCACTTCTTCTAAGGTGGGACATACCCCTGAACCACACTTTACCTTATCATAAGGACACCTCTGTTTCACATGCCTCCAAGAGACCTCCTGTCTCCCCGAAACTCTGAGAACTAAAAATAAAATGAAATCCTCAAAGTAAGTGACTTTGAGAATCCACCAGGGACAGAGCCCCAGTCCTCCATGGGGCTAACCACTATACCACTTCTTCACTTGCACACGAGGCTTGGCTACATATCCACTTCTCAATGTCAGAAGTATCACAGCATGAGATCAGGTTGTTTTTTGTTTTTTTTTTTCCTACCAGCCCCTCATTTACATAACATGGCTTATTCTAAGCAAACTGTCTTGCAGGTCATGGAACCTTAGAACCCAGAGTGGAAAAGTGAGCAGGAAGAGTGAGAGAAATAAGAATACAATGGCAGAAGATACTCAGGGGACGTGGGCAGGCAGAGACCCTCATATCTCACACAGAGGTTCCTTTCCACACATAGATGCTAGGACCAAGAAGCAGGACACACTCTGACCACAGACCCACATATCACAGTTTCACAGGTGTCACTTCCTCAAGCTGCAAGCAGATGCAAAAATAGGCTTTCAGGAGCCCCAAGATAACATGTGCCCTGCAGAAGCCTCTGAGAGGACTCAGGTACAGGATCCATAAAGCTCCACTCAGAGCATGGGCATCTGCAGAGACTGACTGACTCAGACTGGAACAAGGTATGCCGCCCCAGCCACCAGGCCTCCTACCACCAGGCACTCCATCGTCCTACCACTCCAGGGCTGTGCATGCACTATTAATGTGCCACTTCCAAGTATGCTAATAAAAGGGCACCATGTAGAGCAGAAGCCACAGGAGAATCAGTGATGTGTGCTTAAGTCTAATTAAGACAAAGCATTTTGTGGAACTGCTTTGGAAAGGCATGCTTAACACAGCTATTAGCACCTGATATTTCTGCAGGTTCCTAGTTGGCCCGGCAGGGAGGTGTAGGTGGGGAAGTCAGTCTTTGCTTCACATGGAATGGTTCCAAAGCACAGGACAGAGGAACAGACTCTCCTAAAGCAGGCCAGGGCTGGGTATCTTTAATTTTCTCTTTAAAGCATCTTTCCAGAGGAAGCTCCACTCTCAACATCCCTTTGTCCCCAGGGTTCTTTTCAGGTTGAATATAGAGCAGGGTCCACTGCAATGATAGGAGGGGCAGCCTAGCCACAAAAGCGCCCCTGCCACAAAGCACATGGGCAGCTGCTTCCCATGTTGACTTCATATTGGTAGCACAAGGCAGAATGTTTGATTATTTTCCCAAACCCTGTCATCAGGAAAGCAGATGAGCCAGTGTGGGTTTTTTAATTTAGTACAATTCAAGAGCAGCATCCTATGTAGAAGCACAGATCCCTATTACCCTAACACACACACACACACACACACACACACACACACACACACACACACACACACACACACACACACCATAGTGATGGAGCTTTCTCTCAGATGAAAACACTGAAGAGGATCTGACCTATCTGGCCAAGGTAAGAGTCCCAAAATATCAGTAAAGCTCCAAAAGTATAGTTTGGAACATAAAATTAACAATGGTTTTGCACACAGTGAGAGAGGCCATGCCAACTCTCACTTCTAGCCAACACCACCTCCCTGCTATTGCTTCTCAGGTCCTGGAGCAAAACCTTCTCTGCAACAGATGTCCCAATTAGCTGCCCAAGATGGAGGACAGGGAGGCAAGACCATGAGAGTCACGGGAGGGAGGAATTCTGCTGCCCCAGCCCACACTCCGAGACCTTCAAGAACACAGTCTTAAGGCCAAAACCAGGCCACCAAATTTCACTTATTTCATCTCTTATGACTACACTTGTGTTTGTTATCAGGCACCAAATAAAAACTCCCTTCAATGACAATCATGTCTCAATAGAAAGATGACCATTGACATCCAAAGGATGTGACCACCAAAAAAATAATAATTCATCAGGCACCCACTCATGAGAAAACCATAGGTTCCCCAACCTTCCCCAGAGTTTCCCCCTATAAATTCCCATGGGCTACGAGCAGAGTCCTAGAAGAGGGAGAGGCCAGAGCAGACTCTTCTCTGAGGTAGAAACTGAGTATCATTTATTTTATGCGGGCTTCAACTGCTGATACACCTCAAAGAACCCTCTCCCCAGGATGCCTGGACGCACCAAGCTGGCTGACCCCAATGGTCAGACTTCCTAATTCTGTAAGGGATCTACATCTGGTGATGAAGAAAATGGACACAAGTTTTGGAGCCAGGCAGATCGAAGTTCTAATCCCACCTCTGCCACTAAACAACTCTGTAACTCAGACCAGTTATTTAAAATTCTTAACTCTTAAATTCTTCATCCACAAAAAGAGACTGATATCCTCTCCTTCCAGGATCACTGGAAGGTACCACACAATATGCTTTCCTTATGCCTTTCCTTCCTCAGCCCCAGCTGTTAAGAAAAAACGTTTGCCCCATTGCTACCTTGCCTTTACTTCCTCTATTGTCTCCTGGAGACCTTGTGATCAGCACTGGGGGTTCTTGACTTCAGTAGCATTTCTGAGTGTACTTCTACCAGGCAGCAAGACTCCCCTCCCAGTGCTGGACAGAAGAGACAGAAACACTCCATTTCAACCCAATCAGGTGAGGCCTGGGCAGAGGCTATGATAGGCCTCTTGGGCAAGTAAGGAGCTCACAAAGGGGGTAACAAACAGGGGCCTCCTGGGTAGAAGGAAGGCTGCAACCCAACAACTGAGGTAGGAAACTGCCATGTTGGGAACAGGAAGGCAGGAAGCAGAGCTTGGCCCAATCCCCAGGCGCCTTCTATCAACTACAACAGCCATTTCAGGGCTATTCCCTAGGCAGTGTCAGTTATCTTTCAGATCTGATCATTCAGCATCTCTGCTGCTGCCCATGAACCCTATCCAGGGACAAGCCTTGACTTAGCCTGTCTTTAGACACATTCCACATAATCCTTGCCCAACTATTTAAAGCACCAAGGCCCCTTTCTTCATATGAGGGAGAAGGGATCCGGAAGCTAGCATGGGTCTCTGTCTTACCAGGGCCTGAGTACATACAGACTACCAGACTTTCTATCCAGGCTCTTCTCATCAGGTGAAGACCCCATTACTCCAGCTTAGGGAGGGCACACTGCCTCCAACCCACCCACCTTGCCACAGAACTAATACTGGAGAGCCAGTTCTGAAACAGCTGTGACCTTTCTGATCAGCTTTTCTGCACTCTTCTCCTGTTGCCTTTCTGGCTGCTAAACCATAAAGCAAATACACAACGCTGAAAAAGAAAGGGAAATGATCAATAAGACCCACTTTGAGGGAATTGATCCAAGCAAATGAGCAGCACAAACATATGCCATAACAAAGGGGTGCTGTAATGAGCCTAACATCTCCTTGTACCATTCTGTTCAGCAGGGTGTCCCTAAGCCCTACAGGTATTACAGCTACCCTGATCTCCCTTTGTAGGGACTCTGGGGCCTTCCTGATGTGCTCATGGTCAGGTGGGCTAGAGAACAGGACAGAAAGTTCCTGGAACTCCCCACTTTCCCCACCCCTATGTATCAGCCTTTCAGCTAAGCCTGAGCTCACTTATTTCCCTCAGGTGGCTTCTTTTGGTTAAGGAAAGGGAGACAACTTGTACCAATTGTGAACATGTTAGACCAATGCAATCCAACCTCTATAATTCACAAAGTGAATTTCTGTCAGCATTAGTAAGCAAAGGAAAGATGTAGACTTAACCCCAATAAACACACATAGCAATAAGATAAAATAAAAATAGCTGATGTCTATCATTAATCAAAATTTTAGGGAGGATAACAAAAAATAAAATAAAATAAAAAGAAAGAAAGAAAACAAGCAAGACAGACAATTTTCCTTCTTTGGACCATAATGCAATCAGAAAGGGGCTCAACCACACAGCCCTGGCTCAGATCTATTCAGCAACCTGCCTGCAACAGACCAAAAGACAGAGAACTTGAACCTGAGTTCTGTATTATCCCAAAGATCTGGCATGGAGGCTACACGAAGCTACTGGGCTCCAGCCACAGGACCATTCTAGGTCCTGGCTGCCTCTAAACAGGAAAAGTCAGCTCTAACCACATAGCCCCACCCAGCTAGTCTGTGTGCTCCCCAACAACCCAACTCCATGGTCAGTCAAGCCCCCTTCCCAGGATGGCTGGTGTGGCCATTGGTATAGACTATCTGTTCAGGTTTGTGGAAACCAGAGGGACTCTTGATTTCTTCTACCCTAAGTCTAAGAACTATGGAAAATTTGGCAGCTGCTCATTCAAACACATTACATTCAAATTAAGTATATCACTGTTCCAATGAATAGCCCTAGAGCTGATTTCAAAGGTCCTCATCTCTAATTCCCAGCAGTGAAGCTCTCTACCCTTTTTCTTTCACATGCTCAGCTGCTGCCAAAACAGCTGGGAAATGTATGCTTGAGACAAAACAAGCAAGAGCCACATTCAACTTGCCTATCATTGATGTGCTGGAGATAGGAGATTGGAAATAAATCATATTCTAAGACCATCACATCCACAGAGTAGTCCACTCTCTCCTAGCTTCATGATGGAGAAGGGACAAGGCAGGAAGTGTCACAGAGTGCTCCTCTCCAACAAAGTCAACCTGGCCTTCAGCCATGCTCTAGCCACCAAGTGCTCCTCCAACAGTTCATCAGCCATGACAGAGGTTGAGCCATTGGAGACCCAGGGAGACCATGGCTCACTAAGTCATAGAGGTGAGACTCTATTTCTTGTGCATGGATGACATGTGTACCATTCCTTTCTTTTGGGCTGTACAGTAAACATCTGTGCCTCCTCTGTATCACCTGCCTTGGCATAGGAGGGGGCTCTGAGGACTTTGAGGCACAATTGTCAGGAGTATGAGGCATGGAGGCTGGACTTGGCATTACTATTTCTACTTGAATAACCTAAGTTCCCCATGGCTCACAGCTTGTAATGAGGATACCTTGGAAGTAGTTCCAAGGTTTATCCTGAATAGTCTGCAGTCATTGCAATGCATGTAAAAACTGCTAACCACACACTACATGCTCAGTAAAAGAGAAATGGTATTCTTGCCTAAAAAATCCACAGCACACTTAAGTCAATGACTCTCAGCCCCATTTCAGTTTCTCAGGTACATCAGGCAAGCATTCACTGTTTGGCGCTGGCTAGCAGAAAGGCCTTTTATATCACCCAAACTGTCTCAAAATGATCTTCTGATAGCTGGCCTATTGGGGTCAATATTTTCAGTTTAGTTACTCCTTAGGAGGATTAGCCTGGATCCTTGTATTCCATTACTGGTACTGGATGGGCTCATTGCCTCATTCAGCCCCAATCTAGTCAACAAGCCCCTGGAAAAGAATTCCCATTGCTGACCTCACCCTTGCTGAGTGTCTACCAGGCTGGGTCCCTCATGACCCTGTCCAGTCAGGGACAAGGAGAAGCAAAAGGAACACTGGCATCCAAACCTTTTCAGAGCCCACCACCCTAACTGGTTGGGGTTTCCTCTCTGGCCCTCTGTTTCTTTGCATGTAAAATGAAGGAGTTAAGCCGCGATGGCTCTGGGTTCTGTCCAATGATAACACTTTAGGATTCTACTGATGACTTTTCAGTGACCAGCTATTTTGTATTTCCTATGTCTTTCCTTAGTGTAGACCACTAAACTTAATTATAAATGTGGGCTTTTTATGATTCTGACAGAGCACTACAGTAGAAAAAGGAACCACTGAAAATCAGGCAGAAAAGCAACTAGATTGCATTCTGGGATAAAAAAGAAAAAGAAGGGAGAGCCTGTCTAGTTTTCTGAAGACCCAAATTCCCATTACTCTTACCCTGAACTAGCACAGCCTTACAACCTTGGGAGTATCTGCATTTGGTACCCTGTCATCATCCTCCCTCCTCTCACCCCTATCTCTCCCCCACACTTCTTTTCTCCTATCCCCTTCACTCCCCAGCTACCCAGTGGCTCCAGAGCTCATACACTAATCTCTACTACAGAGTAGACCCTGCCATCATCCTGCACTTTCATATAATATCCTCCATCTCCCTTTTAAGTTGCTGACAAGGTCAGTGTCTGCAATGGTTTGGCATCATTGCTCCCAAGGATACCAGGCTTCAAAGGCAATGCAAACTGATGAGAGCTATTGAACTGGGCAATTCCAAGGAAAAGGTGGTGAGGGCCTCTCTGGGAGAAGGTGAGGGTGGAGAAGAGATTTCCCTATGTCCTTGAAGCCTCACTACAGGCAACTCCCTGAAAGATGTAGGTGGAAGGTAATCTCCCAGTCAAGTCAGTCTCCTTGAGCAGCACCAAGGAGAGGTAAAGAAAGACCACATGGACAGAATGGACCACAGAATGAGCCCTGCAGCTGTGGTGTCCACTTCTAGCATGCTCTATTACCGTGGCCAATCTAGCATAACTGTCTTCATATGTTCTTCATCTCTACTGGCCTTTCACTGGCCACTGATGTCCTTTGTTGGTGTCAGCTTTAATGAAGCAATAAAGATGGTATGAAGTCCTAGAGAGAAGTCACATCCCTCAGAAGTGAGCCAACCATCTCACAAGCTAATCATCACAGGACACATGCACTTCTTTCCAAAATGTACCCATGAGCTCCAAATCATAGTTTTTAGTCTTCCACTGAATACCATTTGGATGGTTTTCCTGGTGATAAATGCACTTACCATAAAATTTGTGTCCATGCAGTCCCTAAGATTCCCTTGCTGTCTTTTGAACTTCATCCTTAAGAAGAAAAACCACCCCAAAGCCAAGCACAGGCCACCAACTGGAATGAGGAAGCCAAAGCCTAGAATCTCTGAGCATTTTCTAGCTTTAGAAAGCATGTATTTGTGCAATGCCTGGGGTAGATTTCTGATTCCATTAATAAGCACTGAAATAACACTTATACTGGGAAAATACGAAATATAAATTTATAAGTCTGGAATGTCAACACTCTACAAGGTTATAAGGCAACAGGGCCCTTCTCAGACACTTACAACCTTTTCTTCCTAGAAAATATGTATTTTTCTACTTGAAAGAACAAGATGGTAACATTTTCCTTTAATTTTTTTTAAAAGAATGAAAATATTGCCCAAATACAAATTTTCCCAAAGGAAAAATTTACAGCATCCAACCAGCAGGTGACTGCTTAATTTCTTCAAGTCTCAATTTATTCTTTCATGTAGTGGGGATGGTATTTTAACTTCTTAAGATTGTTAGGTGGCTTAAATAAAACAGGGTATGAAGAAAAAAATCTTGTGAGCACAAAATGAAAAGTAACCCTACATTCAGATTTTAAAGAGAACCAATTTTAGCAGGATTTACTAATTTCCTGCAGTAGGTTATTACTCAGCAAATAACCCCAACACACATTTCTGTGGAGTGCACTTCTCCACAGTATCTTTGGGCTTGATCACATGACTTGTTTTCAAGTGGGCACAAGTAGGTTTGTCTTCTTGAGGTCTTGCTTTTCACCATGGCATGTGGCTTAGGTGGTTACTGGTCCAAAGAAGGTCAAATTCAGCTAACTTGGGCTCAACCACAATGTGAAGCCATGCCAAACCTGTACCCACCTAACCTTACAATTTCAGAGTGCACAATGAATGAAGATTATATTTGCTACCAACTCTTGGGGTAGATTGCCATGCACTGGTATTGGTGCACTGGGATACTGGGTGGCTGACAAGATGCCCAACATTCTAGTAATCCCATGATGGGCCTCTCCCATGGTCAGATATATATGCCTCATGTGAACTACAAGCCTTTCTCCACTGGGCACATGTTTATTCTAGTTAAGCAGAGAGCGCTGGATGAAAACTTAGAAGACCTCCCCTTAATTCTTTCAGAAGTATCATTCCCACTACAAATCACACCAGTGCTCCTTGAGCCCACCCCTGCCTGAAAATCAACCTGGCTCTCACATGTACACCAGGATGGCTGAAGCAGCAGCCCTGCCAATAAAGCGTCTGACTCAGGCTTAAAGAAACCACTACAACTGAGGCTTTGAGAAACTCTCATAAGGGAGCACAGAGAACATAGTCTGAGTAAATTACTGAAATGGTGTTAGAAAAGAAATGCCCTTATAATTCATCTTCCTGGGCAAACAGTAAACTATTTGGCTGCTGTTTCTCTACTTTCAAGATATCAGACTGTCAGAAGAAGAAATTTTCCAAATAATTATTTCCTCAAACTTTTGCATCTATCTACACATTTGGGGTCAATGATCCTGTTACTACACAGTACATCTGGGGTTCCTCATGAAAGGACTAGGAGAGACAGAACCCCACCTAAGCACTGTAAGGCAATAAGTGAAAACAGTATACGTGGTAAGTCCCCAGGAAACAATTCCAATGGAGTTGACACCTGTTACTTGGTGTTCTGTGGGCTTTCAACGCCACAGACAGCTGCTAAGAGCCCCAATAAAAGTAGGACTTTTCCCAGAAGATACTATGTCATATGTAGTTACAAAGCTATAGTAACTGAAAACATGAACACAATTTCTATGACCATTTCCTGGGCCACATAAATAGCTTTAAATGAAATGACACTAGGAAAAGAATCAGTTCAAAATTCAATCAAACCTCAGTAATCCTGATCCCAGAGTCATAGTTAGATTCCTACATAAACTAGGCAGAGGCCAAGTGTGGAGAGTCCAAAATGGTGAACAAGCATATACCGTGGTAGCAGAAATTCTGGAAATTATTTTTACCTTCCTAATGAAGAGGCAATAAAGGCCTGGTCTACCAGTCCTCCAGCCCCCAACTTCAGTCTTACCATTATAAGTAGCTGAGGGACAGTCAGCACAGAGATGAGAGAAGGAGCTCAAGGATGGCAGTGTGGCCCTCACAGATGGACAGTATGGAATTGAAGCACAGTTAGTGTGGAGATGAAGTACGGTCAGTGTGGAGCTGAGGGACAGTCAGTGTGGAGTTCAGGGACAGCCAGTGTGGAGCTGGGGGAAAGCCAGTGTGGATCTGATTTCAGGTCCATTCCAGCACTTAGCATGTTTCTCAGCATTTAATGGATGCTCAGTGAAAGTCCACTGCACTTTAAACCTCTCCTTTCTGGGAGAAGAGTGTCCTTGAACCAGCCTCTCCTCAACATAGGACACCTGAACATCTCTACCCTCTTTACCTCACCTCATTTTTTCTCATGTGAACTTATCCCATCTTGCTTAGCTGTATTATTTCCATAAGGCACCTGAAATATTTTCAGGAAAAAGCTAGTTCTACCAGATTTGAGTCACTGAATCCAGGGTCCAGAAAGTTCTTGGTCTCATCATAGAAAGAATTCAAGGACAGACACAGAGAAAACTTAAGCAGGGGCAGATTTCTTAATGCAAAACAAAAGTAATATAAAAGTGTACCCTCGAGATGGGAGGGTGGACAGGCTCAAGAAGGAGTTTTGTGATGAGGTTCCAAGACCCCAAGCTTTTATTAGGGTCTGCAGACATGGGGAAGGACAGCCCTAGAACACTGGGTTATGTGTCATTAACTTCCAGAGACATTATGAACTCCTCCCATGTCATGAGTGGGAGTTTATGATCTTGGATGGTCTGCCTGGGGCTGTCATTTTCCTCAGGCTTCAGGGGTTATGAGTTAGCAAGACCTTACTGTATGTCATCAGTTATTCTGTTAATATCAGCAGTCCAGGATGTAATCCCTTACCAACATCTGAACCATGATTCTCAGCCTACAGGTTAGGTAGGAGTTATGTAAATAAATCAAAATTGATTTCTCTAGATGCAAAACCCTCAGAGAAAGCAGAGATGTCACCAATGCTAGAATAATTGAGGCTTTATTTGTTTTTAATTTTTTTCAAAAGCTGTATGTGATTTAAAATATTTGCCTGCTCAGGTCTATCCAGCAACTTAGTCCAAAGTACTCTTCACATAAAGACAACAATCACACCATTCAGTTTCATAATGTTCACAGGGAATACAAAGTCACTTCAGTTGCTGCCCCACTGTACACAGGAGAAAATAAAGTGCTAAGTGAAGGAGACCTTTATGTGACAACAACTGGTCAAAGGCCTTGGTCACCCCCTTCCCCCTACCGGGTACTAGAAGCCATTCACAGACTTCACACAGGCCTGACTGAGAGTTACTCTCAGGCCATCACCACAGCCCCTTTCCAATGACCACTGCTGTGTTTAATAAGTAACATCTCTTTGCCATGAGTGCCACTCATATCTCACAGACCTAATCCCGTATCTACCTCATAATGACCATTTTCTATGGCAAGTGGTTTTTCCTTCTAAGTTACTAGTCTTCCCATCTCCAGGAAGATTCATGCTTGCACATATGGTGTGTCAGAAAATACAAGTGTTTTCTCTGGTTTCCTATTCTGCTCCTATAGGATCAGGACTCCAACCTCAGAGAAGGAAGCGTCTCCTAGCTCTAACTTTTTCAGGTGTGACCAAAGGACATCCTTAGCTATCTCTGGATCCAAATCATGAAACCCAGGCAGCATGACCCTCTGACAGCTGAGTTGTGGTTTAAAACACTGGGTCCCACCACTAGTATCAAGTGGGATATGTTTTGTCTTCCTATACCCAGCTGCAAGTGATGTGGGGTACAAATTTATTCCATAGCCACAGTTAAATAATGCTGGGTCATAATGACTTTTTCCTCTCCAGTAGACTTAGAAATGAACTGACCTTGAAAGGAAAAAGGCTAGATCCTATTACCAACTCCCCCTAAACCCTTCAGATCCCTCTAGCTTCACACCTTGCCCCATAAACTATCGCTACCCAGAGGAAGCAGGTATGTGGCTACATTGAAAAGGAAGAGAGCCAGCTAAAAGTGAATGGTCCTAACTAAGTGTCCAGATAACACTGGCTGATGGTGAACTTAGAAGTAGCAACTATCTTACATGCAGGAGAAAAAGATGGATGCAGGGAGGGGCAGGTCATAATTTGAGCAGTTATAAAAAGTTCAGATTTCTAGTCACTTTGGTCATTTGGAAGAACCCAGAACTCCAGAATAAATAAGTAATGCCCCAAGTCAATAAGAAAATCTGTTGTCACAGCCCACAATGGCCTTCCTGTGTCTGTTCAGCTGGATGGAGGGTCACAGACTGTCTTCAGACCACACCAGCAAAACTCGAGCTGTCACTCACTGAGGGCAAGGCACTTTTCTTAGCAGCTTGTCAACATCATTACAAATATATAAAGGGAAGTCCAGCCATCTGATTTCACCTGGAATGCCCAAGTCTCTCTTACTCTGGATCATAAAAGAGGGTAGGGTGAAATCTGTGTGCTTTGGCCACCTTTGCAAACCTCACCATATTGCACAAATATGAAAATCAGATTTCATGGCATATGTGAAGCTTCATGAAAAACTAAACCCAAGCTTCTGGTGTTGGTGTAATAAGGCAGATAAGCATGGAACACATTCATCTTAATGATAAAGGTTGTTCTGAATGAGATTCAAAAGGGGGAATTTGCATAATTTACACAGATCTAAATCATTTATAGGAAATATTATGGCAATCTGCAAATGTTGCAATGTATATGGTATTTAGAACTAGCCTTTTAAAATTGAAATATAAACCTACACAACTAAAAATAACCAAAGTGAACAATTCAGGGGAACTTAGTACATTCACAATGTTGTGTAACCACTACCTCAATCTAGTTCCAAAACATTTTCATCATTCCAAAATAAAACTCCATATCTGTCAAGCAATTCTTCTCCATTCTCTCCTCTCAGCTCCTGGCAACTACCAATCTGCTTTTTGTTTCCATGGATTTATTTATTTTTGATATTTTATAAAAATGGAACCACAAAATATGAGACCTTTTGTGACTAGCTTTTTTCCCAGGATACTGTTTTCAGGAATCTTACAAGTTGCAGCATGTACCTGTACTTTGTTTCTTATTATGGCTGAATAAAAGACCATTTTATACATATATGCTACCTTTTGTTTATCCATGCACCCATTAATGAACACTTGGGTTGGTCCACCTTTTGGCTGTTGTGTACACTACTGCTATCAACATTCACAAAGAAATACAAGTATTTCTTTGACCACCTGTATTTCTGTTTGTTTGCTTTTTTGCTGTACTGGGGGTGGAATTCAGGGCCTTGCACATGGTAGGCAAGTGGTCCACCACTGGTCTACACACAACCCTAGAACCTGTTTTCAATTCTTTTTGGGCATACGCCTATAAGAGAAACTGCTACAACTAGCTTTTTGGTGTTTATTTACTTTAAGGCATTAACTTCTCTTCTTCTAGCACCCTTGGGAGGAGCTGCATGCTCAGCATTTTTTCTACCCTACGAAGAATACAAACTGCTTTTCTTTTTTTGGGTGGTACTGGGATTTGAACTCAGGGCTTCAAGCTTGCTTGGCAGGCACTCTACAGCTTGAGCCATGTCTGCAGTCCTTTTAGCTCTAGTTATTTTAGAGATAGAGTCTCACTTTTTGCACAGGCTGATCCTATTTTATGCTTCCCACAGTAGCTGGGATGAAGGCATGTGCCACCATGCCCAGCTTGCCCCTCCAACTCCCCCACCAGTGAGATGAGGTCTCACAAACTCTTCTTTGCCTGTGTTGGTCTGGAACCTCAGTCCTCCTGATCTCAGCCTCCTAAGTAGCTACGATTATAGGCATGAGCCACCAGCACTCAGCTACAAGTAACTTTTGATATATAAAATAGTAAATGTCACAATGTTGAGAACAATAGACTTGAAATTTCAAATCTATACAATGTTTGCTCCCAGAGACGACAGATTTCAAACTTTGTAATAAATCTATATCCTAGAAGATTTCTAGAGCTACAAGTTGTCTTTAGCACTTTATTACCACATCAATTTTCCTTGACATGAAAACAAAGGCAATAATAATAGCATTGATAATGACAATAATAATATAGAAGGAAATTAGTTACCTTCTAGTATGCTGAGTATCATATATGCCAGCACTATCACTGTTTCGATTTCCATGGAAATTTTAACATAGCCATGAGTCTCAAACCCAGCCCTGCTATTCCAGTGCCCAAATTTGTAACTACTAGGCAACTTTTTTTTCATTTAACACTAGATAACCCGTTTATAAGCAACTAGCATTTATGCTGAAGCTGGTCTTAAGCAGTGTATCTGGATTGCAGAAACCACATATACACCCTGTCACAATATCTATGACTCTAAATGTGATACCTTGCAAAGTAACAGATCTTATGTGTCCCATACAGCAGTTGTACATGCTTAATATGTGTAATCATTATGAGGCTCATTAAGCTCCAGCAGAGTGGGGTCCTGCATCTGTCCCACCAAAAAGGCCTCAGCCCATGTGCAATACCTGGCAACTTGCACACATTCACTAAACACATGCTCAACACAAGTTTTCACTGAACTCTTCCCCTACTGGTATACCCTGCTGGCTCTTAGCACTACCTTTTTCCTCACTCTCCTGTATCCAGACTCATATGCCTTTTTTTTTTCTCATATACCTTTTGTCAGTAGACATGGATCTATATGCCACTTTGTGACCCGGTTCCTCCTCATCCATGGTTCAAGTCCAATGATTTCATCTGTCCATGGCACCTGGGATGCCAAAGGGTCACACTCCTCCCAGACTGGTCCAGGAAAGACTGCTTCCAGGATCCTGTGTTCTACTCCTACATCTGTAGGACCATATGGGCCTGGCCTTCCTCAGCCTAACAGCTGGCATGGAATAAAGACAAATATGAGTAATCTTCAAGCATGCTTGAAGCTTGCTCATTAGTAGGCATTGCCTGCGGTTCTTGTTTGGAGATTTAAAGATTCATCCAAAATCATCCAGATGGTCATCAATAGCTAATATTTTTTTCAGTTCTAAATTCTCAGCAAACAACTTTTATTTGAATATTGGTCTCTAACCCATAAGTAAAACTAAGAATCAATTGTATTAAACATAACCATTCTTTACCACTTCCACTAGCTTAATAGGGCTGCTAAGGAGCAGCCTGGGTATGATACTTGAACTGCACTCTGAAGGGAAACCATGGCTCAGGGGACACTAAAGAGCATTTTCTGACGAAAGAAAGCAAGTCCCAAAACCCACAAACATACAATCCACCACTGCACTATGGGCTGACCATGTGCAGTGAGATGCATTCATTCTGCTCATGATCCTCACACACCATCAGCCCCAGAGAGTGCTGCAATGCACCGCAACCTCAGAGCATACTCTAAGGTGTCAGTACAGTCATGTGCCTGGCACAGACCACACATCACTTGGCCTGAATCATCTCCATAACAACTCAAGACTGACAGCCAAGAATGTGGGAAAGTGTTACTTATTCGTAGCAGAATTTCCAAGGGAACAAACAAAAGCCCCCAAATAGACATTATCATTAATAGAAAAACAAACAAAGGCTGGGAGTATACACAGTGGTAGAGCACTTGCCTAGCGTGTGAGGCTCTGGGTTTGATCCCCAGCAGAATGAAAGAAGGAAGGGAGGGAGGGAGAGAGAGAGAAGGAGGAAGGACCTCCCCACCCCAACATCTATGGCATGCAGCACACACAAAGGGTGAAGTGGCATTTGGCTCCTATAGGCAGAGGCCATCCCCCCAGAACCTGAGCTGGCCTTCAGCTGGTCCTTTGTAGTGGACCAGCACAATCCCACCCATGAACTGCACTTCCACCCCTCCTCAGAAATTCTTACTTCTCTTCTCCCCCTTCCTTGCAGGAGGTGCAGCTACCAGCTCCACAGAGTGCTGCTTGGTTCAGCAGTTGCTAGAGATTTGGCCTAGAAGAACAAGCAGCTGATTAATAGGAAAAACTCTCAGATATCCACTGCAGAGAACTCTGGGGGTTTGGAACAAAGGGTAAGTATTAGTACTCAGTCCAGGGAGAGTAACTCCAGTCTAGTCAGAAACAGGAGGGGGCACCTGCAAGGTTGGTTACAAGGACTCCAACCATGTCACAGGAGATGGTCAGGATAGCACTCCCAACCTCAAGATGGGATTCACCCACACTCCACATACCTGAGGGTCCCACCATCTGAAAATTATCAGTAATTACACTGAAAGAACACACAAACAAGAGAATCCATGGATAAAAGTATATATGGATAGCAATTAGAATTTAGTTCCTCCTTTGGATAATTCTAGCCATTTCAATAATCAAGTTGTAGGGCAAACACACTCATTCAGATTTGCACAACACTTTAAGGAATTCGGCTAACCCTCAGGTTTCACTATTGATACCACAAACCCCAATGAGGTCACACCTGACTCACTATGCAGACCAGCCTTGAGTTGGCAGTGGGGAGAGTCTTGGTATTGAAGTCACAAAGCAGCACCTCAGCACTTCTGGATGACTGTGCGTCCAGGTGATTCTAGGAGCCATATGAGCCCCATTCTACTGCTGAATTACACTGCCCTCCAGGGAGTCCTGGTGTACAGTCCTGATTTTGACTATCACGTCATGGTTGAGCTGGAGGGTGTCTGAAGGACTCCTCTTTTCTGTTTTAGTGTTAACTGACAGAAAAACCTTAAGTGAATTTAAACATGGTCTGAATCATTTTAACTCCTGAGCCAGATGCTGCATGCTCTATGCTTTTGAGCTCTTTACATTTTCTTTGCACATCCAACCAGGTTCCTCAGGGGAGGGGTTAACTATTTGAGGAAAGTATCTGAAATTCAAAGACATCACAACAAGCAAGGAATTTTGCCCCAGGTGCTGAGGGAAGAATTTCTGGAGCAATCCATTCTTGGCTTCCTGTTGCTTTTCCATTTCAAGCCAACAGACCTTGTTGTGTTCATTAGCAAACACTCCAGGAAGGCAAAAGCCTCCACTTGCTCTTTCCTGGCTCCTCCTCCACAGTCACTGGCTTGGAGAAATTTCAGGTGGGAAGGTGGTATGGTTTGGATCTTAAATGTTCTCCAAGGCCCATATATTGAAGGCTTGGTCTCCAGCCTGTGGTGCTTTTGGGAGGACGGTGGAACCTTTTGGAGATGGGTCACTGGGGAAAGGTATTACTCTCGAAGGGGCCATTGGAGTCCCAGCATCATCTATCTCTTTGCTTCCTGTCTGCTATAAAGTCAGCAGCCTCCTCCACTACACATCCCTTCACGGTACATTGTGCTGCCACAGGGCTAAAGCAACGGGGCCAGTAACCACAGACTGAAACACGAAGCCAAAATAAGACTTTCCTTCTTTAACTTGATTATCTCAAGAATTTTGTTAATGACTAACACTGAAGGAATGGAGTGAGGATTCAGTTTGATTTATATTAACTGATACTCAGCACAGTACATATTCAGGCACAGTACATAGTCACTAAGTGATGACCAAAAAAATTGAGTAAAAATAAAAACGAAATTACAATTCAGATACAGGACAAAATTAGCCATGGAGAGCCCAGTGTTCATCTTCATTTTTACTTCCTGGAGGCTGACTCAGATGAATGATGCCAGCACAGAGCTCCCTCACCACATGATCCCAGCAATGCTCCATATAGGTACCTTCTGTTTGTCTGTGTTCAGTTTTTAATGGAAGGTACACCTGATACAACATCCCCACTTGGGGGAAGGTGTATCTGGGTGTGAACAAGAACAATCCAGGAACGGTTCCCAAAGATTTTCAGGCACCAGTGGGAAGATGGTTGAAGACTTGGCTACAGCCTGCTTTATCTCTGTGTTGTCACACTCTTACCTCCATGACCTCCTGTGATGTGTTCAGTGTTGACCTAACACAGACACACTGCCCCAGGCTTCAACTGCCCATCATGGAAGAGAGGTTGGATTCTCATTCAATCTTCTGCCCACTTAACTAATATAGCCCTGAACCTAATTGTTGCTATACAGTCGAGAGGAAACTGCCCCTTCTCTGTGGCAGCCTGAGGGACCCTAAGCCTGTGCTACAGCAGGACCCACTGTACCAGCTGCTCTGCCCTCACCACACAGCTTGTTACTTTCTTTCCTTTTCTGTTTTTTTCTTTGGGGGTGGAGGGTGGGCAGGACTAGAGTTTGAACTCAGGGCCTACGACTTGAGCCATGCCCCCAGCCCTTTTTGCTTTAGTTTGTTTTTCAGATAGGGTCTCATGTTTTTGCCCAGGCTACCTTGGGACTGCAATCCTCCTACCTTTGCCTCCCATGTAGCTGGTGTTACAGGCATGTACCACCATGCTTAGCCAACTTGCTGCTTTCTGAAGGGCAATCCTTCCCATGCCTGAAAGCAGTGCCCAGCACTCTGAGAGGGCTTTCTCCCATACCTCAAGGAGGTACCTCTTCAGATTTTCCAACCTAATTTCACTCCTCATCCCCATATATTAAATGTAAACATCCCTGGGAGACCCTTGGGCAAGGATGAGTCTGCAGGAAGGGGTAGTAGAGTCCAGGAAGGAGGTCAAGGCTCATGGTCTCCAAGCAGGGACTAGTGACTCACTGGAAAACGAGCTTCATTCAGTTCCAGACAGACTTGGAGGTTTCACAGCTCCAATTCGTTATCTATTAAGCGTTTCATCCTTCTCTTTCCCAGGGCTTCACTAATCTTCTGCACAGCCAGCTTATTAATACTAGTGACATTCTGCTTCTCTGTGACGGGACACTGGGACCAGATGGATGCAATTTTTTTTTTCAGACTGATGCAATTAATAAATGCCTAAACATGTGAGTTTTCTCAAATCTTCATCCCAGATCTGAAAATGTGCAAGCATTTTGGTAACGATATATTAAGCACTATCTGGATCTTGAAGTCACAAGGAAGGGAGAACTGTTTTTTTAAAATATGAAGAGGAAGAAATAGGATTGCTTAGTCGCTAGACAAGAAAACCCAAAAATGATGCAATCAGCAGAGTTATGAAGAGACGTCAGTGTTTTCTGGAAACAGTATTTTTTTAGAGGCCTTCCCTCACCCTCACAGGAGCAGCAAGGTTATCCAATCTTCCAGCTGCCATTATTCTTGATTTGGTGACAAGTCATCTTCTATCACTGTCAAAGAATCATGAACAAGAACGCAGGAATCTGATTCTGCTGCCAATAGCTCTCCCAGGATAACAGTTAAAGAGAAAGCATCTCCTGTACCCTCCGTCCTCCGTGGAGCTGCCTCACAGGCTTCCATAGCCAGCTCCTCTCAAAATCCCCAATACAACCCCTATGCTATGTGTATGTGAGGTTTGAACAGCTTGTAGGTCAAAGGAAAGATCTGAGATCCAGAGGTGGAATTCTTCATAAGTCTCAGGATCACTGTGGGTTTTATGGCAGGAAAAGCTCTTTGGGACATTTGTCCCAAAACAAAAAGTAGAGAAAAGAAAGAAAGAAAAATCATAACTTTAGCAATCAGGGCTCTGGGTTGTCAATTCCATATGAAAATCACTTGGGAAGATAAATCTGTCCAGTTTGTTCTGTTCCTCTACCTCTTTAACATCATCAACATCAACAAAAGTGAACACCAATGGAGGTGAGTTGAGCTCTGAGTCCCTCCTACCTCCCCATACTTTGCTGTGGACTCCATTTGGGATTAGAGGGCAGGCAGGCGAGACCACCAAACCAATGAGGGATGGGCACAGGGTCTGCTGGCCATTAATAGGAGATATGGTTTAAGTGCAAAGGCTCATGACCTTAGAGCTTGGTCCTTAGTGTGGCAGTGCTGAGGTGGTGGGATCTCTAAGAGATGGGGCCTGGTAGGAGATGATTAGGGCATTGGGGCAGCTGCCCTTGGAAGGAGTTAAGGCAGTTCTTGGGAGACATTAGTTAGTTCCCAGGAGAGTGAGTTGCTATAAAAGAGTGAGCTTGAACTATTCACAATAGCCAAGATATGGAAACAGCCAAGATGCCCCACCACCAATGAATGGATTAAGAAAATGTGGTATTTATACACAATGGAATTTTATGCAGCCATGAAGAAGAACGAAATGTTATCATTCGCAGGTAAATGGATGGAATTGGAGAACATCATTCTGAGTGAGGTTAGCCTGGCCCAAAAGACCAAACATCGTATGTTCTCCCTCATATGCAGACATTAGATCAAGGGTAAACACAACAAGAGGACTGGACTTTGATCACATGATAAAACGAGAGCACACAAGGGAGGTATGAGGATAGGTAAAACACCTAAAAAACTAGATAGCATTTGTTGCCCTCAATGCAGAGAAACTAAAGCAGATACTTTAAAGCAACTGAGGCCAATAGGAGAAGGGTACCAGAAACTAGAGAAAAGGTTAGTTCACACATGCATAGGAAATCATTGCAAGTCAACTCCCTGTATAGCTATCTTTACCTCAACTAGTAAAAATCCTTGGTCCTTCCTATTATTGCTTATACGCACTCTTCAACAAAATTAGAGATAAGGACAAAATAGTTTCTGCCGGGTAGCAAGGGGTAAGGGGGGGCAAGGGAGGAAGCCGGGGCGGGGGGGGGGCCCAAGGGAGGGGACAGGGGGAAGCGGGGAGAAATGACCCAAACATTATATGCACATATGAATAAAAAAAAAAGAAGAGTGAGCTTGACCTATGATCACTTCCTGGCTTCCTATCTCGTCATGTGCTCTCTTCCTCTCCCATGCGCTCCCACTGTGCTGCCATCACAATGATGTGGTGTATCTAGGGGGTCCTCGTAGACTTTTAGCCTCCAAAACTAAAATAATTAAACCTCTTTCTTTTATAAAGTACCTGGCCTAAGGTATTTTGCAGTAATAATAGAAAACAGATTAATACATGGGAACACCAAGTTCAACTGCTCAACTGCATGTAGGACTGATAGCTGGGACAGTCCATCATCCCCATCCCATCCTCCCCAAGTCCCAGGAGCCATGAGCAGCATCTCCCTGCTCTTCTCAAACCCTGTCCTGCATCCCTACCTAAGTGTTCTTCCCTGTGGGGTAGCTCTCCAGGACCTGACTCAGGGATCCCCAGGGAAAGAACCAGGGTTCATGTTCTGTCTGATGTTCTCCACAGGCAGGAAGATATGGAAGCAAGTGATAAGGGAAGAGTGGTGTCTCAGTAGGACTGCTACTTTCCAGAATTAGAGGTAGCAGCCTCCCTTGACCCAGGCCTTCCCTGGGCACCACACACCTGCAGCAGCCCCAGTTCTCAGGAGCCCTCACTAGAAAGTTATCTTGCCAGGTAGTTGGAGGCACACAAAAAAAGCTTTTCATGTGAGTCTTGAAACATGGTTTGGTCCCCTTAACAAGGAGCCCAGAAGTGACATATTCTCAACAGTCATTTGTTTTGCCCCTACTCCTTCCTGTGCTCAGCATGTCCCCAAATATGGCTGTTATCTTTGGTCTGTTTAGGTTCCTTTAAGCTTGTTGTGCTTGTGTTCAGACACTGCCCTCCTGCCTGTCCATGACCACCTTATGCTCCTAACAGGAAGCTCTGTCTGGTTCCAGTGTTTGAGTTTCCCTTGTGGAGGGAGGGACATTCCTAAAAACTATTATTTAGTCTCAGCACATATGGGGAACACAGCGAATAGGAAGCGACTCTCATCCAGACCTATCAACTCCCTGGCTGTTATTATGTGACTAGAGGGATCTGGGGTGCTTTAATTGATAATGTATTTAAATACTGGTCAATGCTTTTACCCACATCTGTCTGCAGATACTAGTATTTCCTTTTTAAGTCTTATAAAGATGTTGAAGGTTTACAAATTAAAAGCTACTGCTTATACAGATTTGTAAATAAACTAGCTCACAGATAACATCTACTACAGCTCAGGGACATAAATCAGCCTATCCTCAGAGGGAAGCTGTCGGCAGCACTGGTTTTTAGCTCTGAGTATCTGGAAGGTGATTAGATAATGTGGGATGAATCTTCCCTTCACTGGCTCTCATACTCATGTGCAAGTGAGTACATGTTCACCTCTCTCCTGTTTGGCTGCTGATGAAGCAAGCATGGGGCTGGGTCATTGCTCATTAGCCAAAGGATGGAAACTTCTGAACACTTCTGGGCACTGGCTCTAGGCTACCCTTGGTAGTGGGAAGGGACCACCCTTACAAATACTCATCAGAGCCCCAGCTATTATCAGACAACCTGAGGCTATAAATTCAACCCAGAGACACATTCTGTTTCAAGGGAAGCAGCCTCAGCAGTGACAGCCAGCTCTGCAGTCAGCCTAAAGCCCTCAGCAATGCTCCAGCCTCCCAATGCCCTGCCCCCCAATTTCCTCATCTATAAAGCAGGGGCAAAAATGAGAGCACTCATCCTTTGGTGCTGAGATGGGCATTGGCTGAGTTATTCATGCAAAGTCATAGGCTAGCACAGAGCTTGGGGAAGGGGCTTTTATAGCTGCTGTTGTAAAATTCATCACCTCCCAGACTCCTGACTTCCAACTGGCAGACCAAACACCTTGAGTTTCAAGCCTTGAGATCATATAACAAAGGGCGACATTGGTGCTGAGACTAATTCAGTCCCCTCTGTTTACTGAGTACCTCTACTTATAAGACACTGAGAGGCCCAAGGCTTCCTCATCTCAGCCTCAGAGCACACAAGCTGTCATTTCTCCTAGTGCCAGGAAATACTGGCCACATGTGGACAAACTCAGGCCCTACCAAATCAAAGGGCTTCCCTGCGACCCAGAGAGACAGAACTCTCAGGAACCTGTGTATGGCCCCAGTGTTGTTTCCAACCCAACAATTGGACCTGGGCCCTCTGCAGCAACTCCTCAGTGTCCACACACAATGCTACACTGGGAAGAGGGTACCATTAAGTCCACCCCCATCAGAGGGAAGAGACTGAAGGGCTAGAATCACAGCAGGAACACCCTGGGTCTGAAGAGGATGCTCTGTAGCCAAAAAAGTTAAACAGCAAAAGAACAAATGATACAATTAATAGGATGGCAAATGAATTGAACAGACAGTTCTCAGAAGAAGTACGAATGGCTAATACATACATGAAGAAATGTTCAATGTCCTTAGCCATAAAGGAAATGCAAATCTATAAACTACATTGAGATTCATCCTAGTCATAATGGCTATCATCAAGAAAACAAGCAACAATAAATGCTAGTGAGGTGAAGTTGCAGGGGAAAAAAGATACCCTCCTATTCTGTTTGTGGGAATGTAAATGAGTACAATCTTTATGGAAACCAGAATGAAGTCTCAACAAAAAGCTAAAAAACAGACCTACCTTATAACCTAGCTATATCACTCTTGGGCATACATATCTGAAGGAATGTAAATCAATGTACAAGGGAGATACCTGTTCCTTCACATTCATCACAGCACAGTGTACAATAGGCAAGCTGTGGAATCAGCCTACATGCCCAACAACCAATCAACGGATAAAGAAAGTGTGGTGTATATACACAATGAAGTATTATTCAGCCATAAAGAAGAATGAAATTATGTCATTTGCTAGAAAATGGATGGAACTGGATATCATCATTTGAGTAAAATAAGCCAAGCTCAAAAAGCCAAATATCACCTGTTTTGTTCATATGTGAAATCTAGGTCTAAAATGACAATAATACTAATGAAAATGGACATGAATATAAAAAGAGGACCATGGGGAGGATGGAATTAGTGGGAGGAGGAAGGGGATAAGAGAGGGTACTGGGAGGTAAAGAGGTTTAAAGCATATTACATGTAAATGTATGAAGACAGCACAATGAACCCCATCAAATACTGTTTGAAAAGGAGGAGAAGGAAAGAGGATCTGCTAAGGAAATATAATGGAGGGGGTGAACTTGTTCAAAGTACTCTGTACGCATCTATGAAGTTTCTATAAGGCAATTCCCTTATACTATTAATGATAAAATAAAAACTAGTAATAAAAAAGAGGCAGCTGTGTAGACTAGGGTCCCCCAGGAAGAAGGTTCTGTAGAGGGTTACACATGTCTGCTTCAGGAAGCTCCCTCCTCCCATGACAGGGCATGCTCATTCAGCACAGGCCACCAGGACAGGGCCTCATCTAATAGCCAGCACTGACTGCATGAGTGATGCTGGTGGTGGGGAGTGACAAAGATGTGACAGATCTGAGCATGGAGACTTTACAAGTCCAGAGACATCTGAGCTCCAGTGGTTCCCATGCTGCAGAAAGAAAAAGAGTTCAGACAGGAGTGCTGGGGATCTATGTGCCATGGCAACTCCTCCACTCTGCCCTCAAGGAGGGCACACATATTAGCTGTATTTCCTCACTCTGTCTCCCCTGAAACACTCACACATATAAGCAAACCACAGTACACACTAGTGGTTAAGAGAAATAAAAATGAAGCTGACTTTTGCAGTTCAAGAGAAAACAGATATCTCTCAGTACATGCCCCTGGGCCCTGGTTCTTCTGATCTGAACAATGTTAATGATGTCCATCTGTCTTGGATGAGACAGTGAGAAAGGCCCCAGGGAGCTGGGCCTGCCACCTTTCCTGTACTTTATATCCCCCCATGCCTGCTAAGAAAAGGAGGAAGGCCCCCTGAAATCTAGGGCACATTGAATCCATCAGCACCTGGCCATCCTGTGGGATGGCACATTCATGGGGAGTGCAGTGTTGCATACCCCACAAGCTGGGGTAATAGGGCTCCCATCTACAAGAATCCTGACTTTCCTCTATTTTAAGCCAATTTTTCCTGACAAAAAATGTCCCCTGTCATGGGTTAGAGTATGGATGAATAGGGAGATTGACTTTCTGAGTTTCCTTCTTGGCAGAGAAATGGGTACTTTACACTTACTCTTTAGACACCTTTGAGGGAAGAGAATGAATAATCACAGGGGAAAGTCTGGTTGGCTTCCCAGATTGCACAGTGGGGTCTGGCTGGAGAATGAGGTCTGGGCCCTGCCCTCTAGGGCCCTGTGTCCTCATAGGCTCCATGGGAGACCACAGAAGCAGAGTCTGAAGGTAGTGGCCCCTAAGACCCCCATTAGAACAGGCTTCAAGCACTCCTTGATTTCACCTCTTTCTAGTGCCTTTGAGTTGGGAGCACCTAAATCACTAATCTCTCCTATTTATAAAACCAGTTAGCCAGCAGTTTCTCTCCAAGCTTTCAAGCCTCAGAAACCTAAATGCAGAATCTTATTGATGCTCTTTTTTAGATAAAACTTTGTTAGAAAAGAACAACCATGAACTTAATGGGAAAGATCCAGCACTCTAGTAATAACAGTTACAGGTCTTCCCACCCCCAGCCAGCTGTCCACAACTAAAACCAAGATATAACCATGGACTTGCTCAGTCTTGCTTGACTATCAGAATTAAAGGAGGGGAGGATCAGCTGCTGGACTCTGACTGCTCTGGCCACACTATGTTCTGCCAGGGGACCTAGTTATGTGTAGCCTCGTCACCCTTCCTCCTGATCTAATGAAACAGAATTTGGCATGTCCACTGAAGAATTTTTCAATTTTTTGGTAGTATTTGGGAATATATGTCACATTTAATGCATCAGAATGTGTCTTGGGTGAAGGAGAGTAATGAGGCCACATAACTGAGAAAGGGCAGGCTTCAATTTCCACTCTGTAAGTAAAGGGTTTGGAGTACATGCCCTGCTCCCAGCTCCCAAATGAGGAAAGTCTGTACACTGATTCCCAACATGCCAACAAGATAAGTGAATTAATAAACACACAGAACTACAGAATTGTTTATAAAGGGGGATTTTTCATCTTTGCTAGGCATTATAGTAGTGTTTAGGGAGATTTCAACATGCAGAAGACAAGGAGCTCTGCCTTGTTGGACCTGACATCTAGAGAAGCAAGAAGACACAAACATTTGAAAATGTAAACAGTATTGGGGTAAAAAGTAAAGACCTTACAAGGCCATGACTTGTATGGCAAGTGAATTAGCTAGACCAGAATTTCTCAACAAAGTGGGTGATCACTACAAATTATTTCACTAAACACTGACAGCATGCAAGAGAGATGGAATTATCACAAGTTGAAATTCTGTGTTGCTTTCCTTTTTTCTTAGTTCTTACCCTCATTTCTTTACATGTGGGATTTGTGTGCATCTGTAGTGCTGGGGATTGAACACAGGGTCTTGCTGCATGCCAGGCAAGTACTATGTTGCTGAGTCACACCCCCAACCCCATTATCTGTTATCCTATAATACTCACAAGCCTCCTCATTCAGAGTCCCCTGCAACACTCCCCCCTCCCCCCTCCCCCACACACACTGCATCAGGGGTCTCAGGCCTTTCTGGGCATCTTTCTTATCTTCTTCAAACAGGGATCAACTACCTGCCTCTATTTGCATGGAATGTCTAACAATGAGATAGGACAATATTTATGACACACTCGGAAAGCTGCACTAGGGGAACATATTTTTAGTGATTCATCTGTCCTTTATGCTCTCTTGGGATGCTCAGCAGGCCCAAGTCCGACACCAAGCAAGAAGCTGGGCAGTTGCTCCCATATGAGGGTGTGTAGATGGGCCTGGGCCACCAGCCCATCCCTAGCTCCACCACCTCTGAGCTTACTGAAGCACCTGACAGTGCTCAGAAGGCTCCAAGTTAGCTGTCTGGCTATTACAGTCAAGGAGAAGGTTCCAGCCACTCTTTCTATACCCAGACTATGTGTCTTGATGCCAGATGGGCCATTGCAGAAGATATCTGTCCAGGCATCTCTGAGGCAGAGGCACAGGCCAGCCTAACTCCTGCCAAAATGTCTCTGGATTCTGGGCAGAGGGCTTTACCCTGTCTAAATGTGTGTTGTGATCCATTATCCTAAGCTTATGGTGGAGTTGCCCTCTTCCTCATGCTGACCTCTGTTGGCTTCTGAAGCAGCTGGCTCTGTGTCAGCTGAAGTCTCCTGGACTGTAGTCAAGGAGGATGATGCCAAACAAGCCAGCATGACTTTCTCAATTCCAGGTTGAATGGACCTCACCTTTACCTGGAAGGATGAACATACATTCACATGGCTAGGCTGGGTGGCTGCCATCTCTAAACAAGATTGTGAGAGGATGGATGCTCTGAGGGTTCTGGAGTATGTGATAAGCAAAAGCATGGTAAGTGGGGGCTTCCTGCCACTGTCCACCCACTCAACTGAAAGAGCCCTAATTTTTATATGACCTTTGTCCAGCGGTCTAGCCATCACACCATGGTGCAAAATGAGAGTCCAAAATAATCCCCACACCACTTCTTTCCTTTGCATGTATGTACTTTCCATTTATCTACTGGAACTATGAGGCACATGCATGTGTCTCAGTCAACTGACCATATTTCACATGCATCTGACATTTCCAAAGCTATGACCACCCTTGGTCAACATGTGTGGATCTCCCTCATGCACATGCTGTCTCCATACTCTGCCTGTCCAATTCCATAGATGGTACATTTTGCTACCCCACTGTCATTCCAGTGAAAACAAACTCCACCTTCAGACTAATCTGTGCCTCTGCTTCTTGCAGCTTGGTATGACACGAGGGCCAAGACTTCCTCAAGCCCTGGAGAGGGTGTAATCACCTCCTTATCATTGCTCTGTTCTACATGACAGGAATAGTCAACAGTCAAGGGGGACTCTTACATCAGTACGATTACAAGAGGACAATTACCTGGGCTTAACTAACTACACCTATATAACAGGGCCTGAAAAGTGGAGCAATGGCCTGTGGCCCTGGGTGTCAAGCTCTGGCAGGGCCTCTTGGGCATAAAAGGCTGCCATAGTAAGCCCGTCTGGGGCCACATTCTCACACCACTGAGCTCCCTCTGCAGATGCAGCCTCTCCTAAGGAAGGAGCAGTACGGGTTTCAGATTGAGAACAGCCCTCACACACACCAGCTTCACAGGTCAATCAATGCACAGAACAGATGTCTGCCTGGACAGGAAGGGGTTCAGAGGTCATCTTGCCCATCTGGTTAGTTCATTACCTTCTATTGCTCTCTGTAGAAGACTGCACTTACAAATCTTGTTTAGATACAACATAGGGCCATGTGAAATTTAAGTTCATTCTTTTCTTGGACTGTCAATAGACAGTCTCAGGTTACACCATTGTGGGTCTAGTCTTAATTTCATGTGCTTCCCTCTGTTCTCATGGATCCATAGAGCAGTTCCCTGGGTCAGACCCTGTGTCAGGCACTTCATATATCA
Source organism: Castor canadensis (assembly GCF_047511655.1). NCBI lineage: Eukaryota > Metazoa > Chordata > Mammalia > Rodentia > Castoridae > Castor > Castor canadensis. Next base: position 97,070,752 of record NC_133397.1, on the reverse strand, counting down.
TATTAGTAACCCTCTTGCTGACAAGTTGGTCCCCCTGCACACCCTGCCCCCACCCCACAGATGAAAACACAGGCAAAGCATGGAGAAGACTGAGGCAAATTCAAAGGCAGACACTTTTCACCTTGGTGTGGCTGTACCTACTCTCCTAGAGGACTCTGCCTGCTCTTCTGCCATTGTATATGGGATGATCCTATGGTTCCTGGAAAAGCCCATGTGGTCCCTGATCCAGGGTCACAGGTTCCCTCTCACTCACCCACCTGGCTCCCAGCCCAGGCCAGGCACACAGTGTTTGGGGTCAAGAGAGGCTAAGCAGAGCCTTTGTGTGCAGGTGGCCATTTGCATGGCTTTTCACAAGTGTGAGCAAGGCTAAATTATAGGGTCACCAGCCCTGAGTAGTCCCTGACAGTCTGAAAGATGTATTTGTTCTTTAAATGAACTGAGAATTTATAGAATAAAAGGACCTAGAGAATCTCCCTGTTCTCCAAAAGGCATTCTCAGGATGGAAATAAATATTACAAACACCACTCTTCCAAAAAACGTCATGATTACACTTGAAAACCATGTCTGGCTGCAGGAAAAAAGGGAACACACAGGGGAAGCTCCCAGTGTATGAGAATACGGTGCTATTTGCAGGAGCCTCCACTCTGCATGGCAGGCTACTAATGTGACTCTGACAGTTCTCAGAGCCATCCCTCTGTCTCTCAGCCCAGAGGCCAAGCAAATCCTGCAATCTCCTGGATGAACATGGAGACTTTCTGGTGGTGTCGAGGGGGCCACCTTGACATAGATCCTTCAACATGCACCTACTTGAAGCTCCCACCCAGCAACAAAGTGAAAGGAATGAAATCAACAACAAGAAAAAAAACCCACTTCTTCTGCAGCCTTAAGAAAAAGTATAGAAATCACTATATTTTATTTACATCAGGCTCTCCTCCCTGTCACCAACTTCTCTATGAATAGCATGCCCCTGAAACACAGTAACCCAGTCAGTGTGGAAAGAAAACCATCCATGGATACCCTCCTTATCAGGTTAAAACTTGAAGGGCTCCAGAGAGCCCTGAATTTCATCAAGGGGATGGAGGCAGTAAGAAGGATCGGGAGGGAAATACAAGGGTGTGGACTCCAGGCCAGGTTGCTACATGTCATGTACGTCAATCCATCAGCAGTCGTATGGCAACCTACCATTACTATGTCACACTGCCTAGAAGAAATCAGGATAGGAAAGCCCCAGGAATCCCAGCCTCTCCTCACTTACAGGTCTTTAGGGCCCCCATCTCAGGTAAGTGAGGCTCTGTGACAGCCAGACCTCTACTGCACACTTAGACCAGCTGTTCATGAGCTGATGGCAGCTTTGTCTCAGGAACTGCCCAGGCTGCCCAGTGGCACTCTTCATCAGACCCTTGGAAGCCAGAGCTCCACTGATGTCCCATGTGGCTTTTGTAACTTAACCCTAAGAGCACAGAGTGTGTTATAGTCATTATTTATGATCTGGCATTAGATGTGCATCAGAAACCCTTTAATGGAGCCAAAAAGATGTTCCTAGTAGTCCAAGGCCATCTCTCCTCTTGGAGGCAGATGGTCCTCCATGGCTCACCCATGTAGAGGGCATAGTGGGTGTCCAATGAACAGAACAAGGGCAATGCAGTGAGACAGGTCTCTTTGCACCTCCTGCTGAAAGACAAAATCCCTGGGCACAGAATGTTCTGGTTAAATGTAGCATAGCTGAAGAGCTCCCTAGTAGACAGCTTCACCAGGAGCTTAGCCCAAGCTGCTGCACCTGGACATGTCCTGCTCTGACCTGGAGATACCTGGCCAGAGGAGCCCAGAGCAGACCAGGCTACTATTTCACAGCAGTTCATCCTGGCTGTCAATACACAGCCACTGGCTGCCATAGTCGGGTTACCAAAGGTGCAGGGACAGACATTAGGATCAGAGGCTGCTGTGGCTCAAGGTATGTGAAACAGGTATGTCTAAGGAGTTGCTGGTTGGCTGGATGGCTTCCTGGTAAGGGCACTTGGTAACAGCATCCCCATATCATTCAGGGACCCAGTGCCTATACCAGTACACATAGTTGGCAGGGACCTGGAAGGAATGTACTATCCTGTGGGCCCAAAGAAGGAAACAGACAGGTTGGAAACCATGGGCCCAGAGAGCTTCATGGAAGCCCTAATGCTGTGAGGTTTAGTGGTCCTCCCACTTGCAATTACTCATTCTTCAAAATGGGTACAAAACCCCAGCCAGCTATCACATTGGCAGGTGCATTAGCATCCCCTCAACAAATCTTCAGGTTCCCTATGAGAGCTCCAGCTTGACCCTGACTCCAAGGGCTCTTGCTGCTGAGCATGATGAAAGTGAACTTATTCTTACATAAGTATAAGTTGATAGGTAGTCTTATCAGTCAGTAAGCTTTGGTTACTTCATAGTGGTTGGGCCAGATTCTTTGTTCTGCCTCAGATCAGAAAATTGGTCTTAATAAGGAAACTGCTTCCTGTAGGTAGCAGATTTCTGAGAAGCTGGGGACAAGATACATGTGCACAGTCATGTGGAAACTTGTATGTGTGTGTGCACATGTGTAGTACTGCCAGAGGAGGAGGAGGATCATTAGAGTAGCAGCACAAACTCCGGGCTAGTCCAGTTGACACTGAGCCAAGGACAGTCATGGAGCTGGGTAGGCAGCGCTCTCTGTCTATGTTTACAGAGGATCATCTAGGAAGAAAGGTCCCCAATACAATCTCCATTTAAACTGGAGCTTTGTCTCCTTAACAGGAAAGACACACTCATAATCTTTGTTTCTGCATTTTAGGTCCCTTGCATTTTTTAGACACCAAGGCATGAAAGTTGGAGCTGTGTAATTCAGGAAACCAATAAACTCCCAGTGGTTTTCCTAAAGTACACACAGACACAATGAGGAGAGAAAGCCTTCTCTATGGGCTAGTGGCAGCTAAGTACACTATGGCCCAAGCAGTCATGGGGAGAAAACCATGCCAACCTGACACTCCTAGCCCTCCCCTGCCAGACCAGGGAAGCAGTCATGGTTTTCTGGTTCACAAGTCACATGGTTATCTGCCAACTTCTTCCTTTCCTTTCTTTCTCCTTTCCCTTTCTCCCTCCTCCCTATTTTTCTTCCTTCTTTCTCAGTCTTCTTCCACCCCTCCCTTCTCCTTAAGCCCTCAGAGTTTAACAGCAGAGCAGGTGACTCATTATCCCCTTGTCATACAATGAACTGAGTGATATGAGGCTGCCTATCAAAGACCAACAGATCTTCATGTCCACAGGAAAGGTCGTGCCCTGACAGGTACTTTTTGAGAGTGCCGAGTAAATGGCACTGCAGCAGGGACAAGAGGGATTCTGATAGTTTTCAGGCTGCCCAGACTGAGAAGTCATAGTCTCTGACACAGATGGAGCTCCCAGACTGACTTTCAGAAGCATACAAGGTGAGCCTGGGCAGCATTAGCACTCATTGCTCTTATCCAAGTTGAGGTGTCTGAGAAGGAGGCAGCATCGTGACACCTGCAGAAGAGGCTGCTGGCTTCATGCAGCTCCTTCGTGCCAAAGCACCTAGAAGCATGGCATAGGGGCTGACGGCTAGTCTTCAGGGCACTGGAACACAAGGAATGCCACCAACATCACCTGGCACCTAAGACATCAAGAGTCAAAACCCTCCTATGCTGTTTGCCAAGTGATTCCTTCATCAATAACATGGTGTTTTTCCTTTCACTGAGTAAAAGTTGACTTTCATCCAAAGAGGAGAAAAGATTTAGAAAACAAAATATAGGCAACAAAGACTAGAAAACAAAGTAACAGTGGAAACCATGGGAGAAGCTCCCTAGCCAATCTACCTGAGGCTGGCAGGCCCAGCACACCTGCCCTCCACTAGGAAGGTCTGAGTCCAGACTTAATGAGTATCTGTGATTGACCTTGAATCTCCTGTTTCCAGAAGGGAGCATATGCCAGATGAATCATAGCTGAGACATTTCCATTCCTTCCAAGTGGCAATGGTGTCTATACCCCCAATAAGAATAAAATCACTTCAAATTGACATGTGGAGAATACTAAGCTCTCCCCAGGACTAGTGTCACAGTGTCAGCCTCCTTCATTCCTAGGAGTTACTCTGGCCACAACCAGCTAAAACAACAGGCAACATGTAATTTGCAGTCTCCTGTAACTTGAGGCATCTTCCTCATCTGTCTTTCATGCTCTACTCAGTGAGCAGGCCTCTGCAAGGTGCTGGCCCAGAGCAGCAGCAAAATGGACTGGTGTTTCCTCAAGTTCACAGTCTATGTGACACAGGTTACTCCAGAGGCACCTGCACACCGATGTTTATTGCGGCACTATTCACAATAGCCAAGTTATGGAAACAGCCAAGATGCCCCAGCACTGACGAATGGATTAAGAAAATGTGGTATCTATACACAATGGAATTTTATGCAGCCATGAAGAAGAACGAAATGTTATCATTCGCTGGTAAATGGATGGAATTGGAGAACATCATTCTGAGTGAGGTTAGCCTGGCCCAAAACACCAAAAATCGTATGTTCTCCCTCGTATGTGGACATTAGATCAAGGGCAAACACAACAATGGGATTGGACTATGAGGCACATGATAAAAGCGAGAGCACACAAGGGAGGGGTGAGGATAGGTAAGACACCTAAAAAATTAACTAGCATTTGTTCCCCTTAATGCAGAGAAACTAAAGCAGATAACTTAAAAGCAACTGAGGCCAATAGGAAAAGGGGAACAGGAACTAGAGAAAAGGTTAGATCAAAAAGAATTAACCTAGAAGGTAACACACACACACAGGAAATCAATGTGAGTCAATGCCCTGTATAGCTATCCTTATCTCAACCAGCAAAAACCCTTGTTCCTTCCTATTATTGCTTATACTCTCTCTACAACAAAATTAGAAATAAGGGCAAAATAGTTTCTGCTGGGTATTGAGGGGGTGGGGGGGAGAGGGAGGGGGCGGAGTGGGTGGTAAGGGAGGGGGTGGGGGCAGTGGGGAGAAATGACCCAAGCCTTGTATGCACATATGAATAAATAAGAAAAAAAAAAGAATCTGTTAAAAAAAAAAGTTCACAGTCTAATGAGAAAGACAAACATTCAACAAACACAGACTTCCCTTGGTATCCTGGGAAGAAAGGTTCCTGGACCCCTGTGGTAACAAAATCCTTAGATGCTCAAGTCCCTTATATAAAATGGTACAATAATGTAGTGTTTGCCACACATATCCTATCATATGCTTTAAATCATCTCTAACCCTAGGTGTAGTGAACTCTTTCCTTAATCCCAGCTACTATGGAGGTGGAGATTTACAGGATAACAGTTCAAGACCACCCCAGCAAAAAGTTAGTGAGACCCCTCCATCTCAACAAAAAACCCAGGAGTGTTTGTGCATGCCATTCTCAACTACCCAGAGGCATAGGTAGGAGGATTGTAATCTGAAGCTGACTCCAGGAAAAAAATGTCAGACCCTATCCAATAAACAACTAAAGCAAAAAAGGCTGGGGTATGGTTCAAGTGGTACAGCACCTGCCTAGCAAGCATAACACCACAAGTTCAGATCCCAGTGCCAACAAAGAAAATAATAAAAAATGCCAGGAGCCAGTGGCTCATGCCTGTAATCCTAGCTACTCAGGAGACAAGAAATCAGGAGGATCATGGCTTGAAGCCAGCCTGGGCGAATAGTTTATGAGACCCTATCTCGAAAAAACCTATAACAAAAAAGAACTAGTGGAGTGGTTCAAGGTTGTAAGAAAAATGATCTTTTCTATCAAAGTATATGTCACCCTCTTAGATTACTTTAAATTTCTAAGGTTGCCATCTTAGGTGACTTGCATTGTTTAAAGGATTCCTGTTTCTTCTTCCAGATTTTTGTACAATCCCCACTGCCTGTGAAAATTGCCCACCAAATTACATGCTCTAACCGATTCCCTAAGCCTTTTAGCCAATTGAGAAAAATTGTGAACCTATGACCTGGACAAATCCCAGGTAAGGGGCAAGTACAGCTGCATCAGGGATATAATGAAGAGCCACTGTCAACCATTTTGTGCTCATGTGTCCACTTAGCTGGAGTGAATATGGCTTGCATCCTTCTGATCAAAAGAAATGGCCTTGTCAAGATTTTCTCTGTCTCTCATATGTCTGTTTTCGGCACCGAAAGGTCTTTAATTCCAACAATTTGGGGGCTCAGTCTGGGATTTTACATTCCATCTGGGAAGGGGCCACCCCGCCAGCCCTTCCCCAGGAGGTCCTGCAGTGGGTTGCAGTGGCCCGAAAGTTCGGCCAATGGTGACAACTTTCTGGATCTGTGAACAAACTCGGACTCCAGAATTTCTTGACAACACAGGTAAAAGAGCTTTGAAGACAGGGATCATGTAAGTTTTGTGCACAAATCAAGACAAGAAACATCATGGGGGTGACCAAGTAATGTCTTGATGGTCGGGATATTGGAGGCTGTGTGATGTGTGAAAGAGATGTGTCAGGTGACATAAAGGGAAAGTGGAGTCCTAATCCACAGTTCTAAGGCAACCTCATACTGTTTAAGGTGGAATTAGATTCTTGAATCTAATCCAGGTCAGGTGCTTATGCTGACCTGCTGGCTACCAAGAGGTGCCTCTAGCTCCCACGAGGAATGTGGCGATGAACAAGGCAAAAGAGAATCAGAGTCCAGAAACCTCCAAGGCACAAGGATGGTTGAGCTCCTGATAGAGCACAGCCAACCAAAAAGGAAAATGGGAAATAAAGGCAGTAAAGAGGAAGACCAACAAATAAAGGTCCAGGATAAAATACCCTCTGAGATCCCCCTAGGAAAGAGGTTAAGATATTGGGATGATAGCCCCCATACTAAAGGGAAAAAGAAATATAGAACGATAAAATACTGCTGTTTTATCTGGACCCAAGAACCAACCTTAAAGCCTTTGGGTTTTTTTTTTTTTTTACCAAAATTTGAATCTGATGAGGACTGGGTCTGCCAACTATTAATTAAACATGTAAATTACAAGAGCCCTGTCACTCAAGAGGAGATGGAATATGACCTCTATTAGAGACAGAGTCCCATAGTCTTGTTTCCACTTGAAGGAAAAAAAAAAAAAAAGAAAAGTTCAAGTTAGACTCCCATATGGGCTTCCTCCAATATGTGGACGATTTACTTCTGTCAGGGGATAAGACAGGGGAGGTGATTAACCCAACCATTAACTTTATAAATTTCCAGGGAAGCCAAGGACTTCATATTTCAAAGAATAAGTTACAGTTTGCTGAGACTGAAGCAAAATATCTGGGACATTTGACCAGCAAAGACCAATGAAGGACTGGTCCAGAAAGAATAGACGGAATCACCAGTCTCCCACTCCCAGGAACAAAACAAGAATTAAGAAAGTTCCTTGGCTTAGTGGGATACTGCTCGTTGTGGATAAACTCATATACCCTTAAAACTAAATCTTTATATCTCAAATTGACACAAGAGGGACCAGACCCCCTTCTTTGGACCCCTGAGGACATAAAACAAGTAGATGAGCTACAGCAAGCCCTATCACAGCCCCATGCTAGCCTTGCCCTCTCTTGAACAGCCTTTTCACTTCTTTGTAAATGTAAACAAGGGAGTTGCCCTTGGGGTGCTAACCCAAACACATGGGGGTCAACATCAATCTGTGGCCTTCCTATCTAAATTCCTAGATTGTGTCACCCAAGGTTGGCCTGAGTGTATTCAGGCAATAGCCTTCTAACCAAAGAAAGTAGAAAAATCACCTTGGGGGGACATCTAGCTATTAGCACTCTCCATCAAGATAGAACAATCTTAAACCAAAAAGGTGGATAGATGGCTGACAGATTCCAGGATCCTAAAGTATGAGGCTATCTTGCTAGACAAGGATGACCTGAATTTAACTACTAATGAGGCCCTAAATCCAGCCAGTTTCTTGGCAGGGAAGAAGGAAGAAGGAGCCTACAAACATAAATGTTTAGATATTACAAAATGCCAAACAAAAGTAAGGCCAGATCTCAGGAAAACTCCTTTCCAGACTGGTTCCATTTCTTTGAGGATAGATCCTCTTAGGTAACTGAGGGAAAGAGAGATAATGGATATTCTATCATAGATGGAATTCTATGACTATGACCATAGATGGAATTCTATTCTATCATGACTATAATAGAATCTGGCTGACTCCCTAATAGTTGGTTAGCACAGACTTGTGAATTGTTTACTCTAAATCAGGCCTTAAAACACTTAAAGGACAAAGATGGGACAAAATACACTGATTCAAAATATGCATTGGGTGTGGCCCACACCTTCAGAAAAATCTGGATGGAACAGGGTTTAATCAGCAGCAAAAGCCAAGACTTGGTGCATGGGGAATTAATTCAACAAATACTAGAGAGCCTAAAACTACCTGAAGAAATATCCATAGTCTGTGTGCCAGGACACCAAAATGGGGTAAATTCTGAGGTTTGGGGAAATTCTTTCACAGATGAGACAGCAAAACAGGCTGCTCTCACTCCTGAGGTCCCTGTCTTCTGTCTTATCCTGCACCTTCCTGCTTCTCCCATTACCCCTATCTTTATCCCTCCCCAGGAAGAACAACTAAAAAACAACTTGGGGCAATCAGGACCAAACAGGGAAAATGAATTCTCCCCAATGGGAGGGAAGAGATCTCAAAGCCCCTAATGACAGAACGCCTTACCCATCTCCATCAGGGGAGCTACTGGGGACCCCAGGCCATGTGTAACACAGTTTTGCAAGCCTATGAGTGTATAGGGACCTATATACTAGCCAAACAATTATGAGAAGGGTGTCTCACTTGCCAAAAAATGAAGAAGAAAGCCCTGAGAGAGAAACCAGCTGGAGGTAGAAACTGTGGATTGTGACCTTCCAAAGCATTCAGATACATTACACTGAGATGCCCAAAACAGGTCATCTTAAACACCTCCTGATTATTGTAGACCATCTCACTCACTGGGTCGAGGCCATCCTTCTCCTGGGATCCACTGCTACAAATCTAATTTAACTCTTCCTCTGGGAGGGTTAAAAGAATGAATCAGTCTCTTAAAAATCAGCTCACTAAATTAATCTTAGATACCAGATTACCTTGGATTAAATGCCTTCCTATAGCCCTACTCAGAATTAGGGCCCTTGGAAGGACATTGGCCTCTCCCCCTATGAAATGCTTTTTGGGCTTCCTTACCTTAGCTCTTTTACTGATGCACCTACCTTTGCAACCAAAGACTATTTCCTCAAAATTATATACTTGGATTGTCCTCTACCTTGCTTTCTCTCAGGAAGAAGGGGTTGTTAATATAGGCTGCTCCACCTGACTTTCCTGTTCACCTGCACCAGCCTGGCGATTATGTGCTGATCAAGACCTGGAAAGAAAATAAGCTTGAGCCAGCTTGGGAAGGACCCTTCCTGGTCCTGTTGACCATGGAAACAGCCATCTCGGCCATAGAGAAGGGGTGGACTCATCACACATAGGTAAAGAAGCACCCCCACTTGACCAGAAGGAACAATGGACCATGCTCTCACATCCAGGTGACACCAGATTAATCTTAAAAAGACTATATTAAAATTATTCTTTCTCTTTCATTTGGGAAATGGTGTGCTTATTATTAATGTAACTCACAGTACTTTTCCCTTAACTGCTGAATTCAATGCATACCACATCCTTCCTTGTGGAGAACTTACATCCCAACTCCAACTCCAAGGATACACTTCTCCTTTTTATGACATCCTAAGGGCTGGACCAGACCCAGAGGCACTGATAAGACTCCAGTTTCCACCATTTAGAACAACTGACAGTCTTTTAACAGACTATAGTCGAAATTACAGCTGTCTTGGACAACATTCTCCTTCTTGCAAAGATAAACAGTGTAACCCACTTAGACTGGTCATAGAAAACACTTGGAGTATGACAAAAGAACCATCCATATTTTCTAAATATGGGTTGGGGGTGGATGTCTTAGGAACAGACCCTTTAGGTGCCTTTGAGCTCCATCTAGCTCCCAAACCCTCACAGGGGACACCCAATTCTACCTCTACTCCAACATTACCTCCACATTTAAACAGTTGAACTCAGGTAACCATAGTAGAAGTCAAGGAACTAAGACAAACTGTGGCTATTGAAATCAGGTATGGGGATACAAATATCCCCATGGAATATGGAGGGAGTGAATAAAATATTCTATCTGCACATTAAATAAGAGCGGTTGTTACTACTGGGAGGCCATGGTCTCAGGTGGTCCTGTTTCCATTAGGATGGTCCTCAGATCCAGATGGAATGTATTGCATGTTGGCTCTGTTTCAGGATACCATGGCTTGGGGAAATGAATCCTGCCAGACATTATCACTATTGTTCTCAGAGGTCAGAGATCCTGGGGGTCAGCCCCCAAGGACTGTTAAACCACCTGCCCCAGATGTCACTTATACCTCACATCTTACCAGGCAGGGGAGGACAAATGAAAATGTGGAAGACCTGACGGGATACAGTGAAAATTGGTCCTTTAATAGTCTCACAATCCAGTTCCACACTCTCAGTGGACAGAGCCAATGTCTGGTGGTATTGCAGAGGACCTTTACTTGAGACTCTCCAAAGTAATTAGGCAGGCACCTGTGCTTTGGTGCAGTTGGCAATCCCTTTCACCCCAGCATTTAGATCCCCAGCCCATGCCTCAACATCTAGGAAAAGGGAGATATAGGCACTGCAGTCAGCTACAGAGGCTCCTTGGATCCCCATGTTTACATTGATGCCACTGGGGTTCCTAGAGGGTGCCAAACAAATTTAAAGCCAAAAATCAAATCGCAACAGGATTTGAATCAGTACTCTTTTGGTGGTCCACCATAAAGAAAAATGCTAATTAGATTAATTATATTTATTATAACCAACAAAGGTTTGTTAACTATACCAGGGATGCTATCAAAGTACTAGCAGAGCAATTGGGACCAACTAGTCAGATGGCTTGGGAGAACAGGATAGAATTAGACATGATGTTGGCCAAAAAGGGAGGAGTTTGCATAATGATTGGAGTTTCATGTTGCACATATATACCAAATAATACACCCCTAATGGAACTATTACTAAGGCCCTGTAGGGATTAACTGCCTTATCCAACAAGCTAGCTGAAAATGATCCCTTCACTAACTTAATGGAGAAATGGTTTGGGAGATGGAAGGGTTGGATGATCTCAATCTTAACCTCCTTGATTGCAGTGGCTGGAGTTTTAATTTTAGTAGGATGTTACATAACTCCTTTTGTCCAAGGACTAATACAGTGGTTATTTGAGATAGCCCTCACCAAGCAATCATCCCCACCCTACCCAAATAATTTGTTCCTATAAGAAACACAGAAACATGAGAGTCAATGGCTCTGACATGGGTTTGAAGAAAAGAATTTAAATTAAAAGAGGGGGAAAATTGCAAGAAAAATGATCTTTCTATCAAAGTATATGTCACCCTCTTAGATTACTTTAAATTCCTCAAGTCACCATCTTAAGTGACTTGCATTGTTTAAAGGATTCCTGTTTCTTCTTCCAGATTCTCATACTGTCTGCAAATTATGAGCCCTAACCCATCTGCTAAGCCTTTTAGCCACTTGGGAAAGACTGTGAACCTTTGACCTGGACAAATCCCAGGTGGGGGCAGGTACAATTGTGTCAGGGATATAAGGAGAAGCCACTGTCAACCATTTTATGCTCATGTGTCTGCTCAGCTAGAGTGAATATGTGCTTGCATCCTTCTGATCAAAAGAAATTGCCTTGTCAAGATTTTCTCTGTCTCTCCTGTATCTGTTTTCTGCACCAGGTGGTCTTAAATTCCAACAAGGTATAGACCCTGAGTTCAAACCCCAGTACCACAAAAAAAGAATAAAAATAAATAAGTAAATCATCTTTAGATGACTTATAATACAATATGAATGATGTAAATGTTATGTAAATAGAAATTATGCTGTATTCTTTAAGAAATAATGATAAGAAAAAAATTGTATGTTTGGTACTGATATAATTTATTTAGAAATTTTTTTTTAATTTTAACTGATAAAAACATAAAAATTGCACATATTAATAGAGCACCACATAATGTTTTATTGTATTTTGCATTGTGCAATGTTTAAATCAGGTTAAACCTACTTATCTCCTAAGGTTAAACCTACTTATCTCCTAGTTTATCACTTCTTTTCAGTGAAAATTTTCTGTTGTCTTTTTGAACTGTACAGTACATTACTGTTCTCTGTAGTCACCCACAAGGCAACAGGAACCAGAACTCCATACTCCCAAACAACTGCAATGTGGTACTCACTGATCAACCTTTCCCATTCCTCTGTTACATTTGGGACCCACAGATATGGAGGACCAACTGCCTAAGTTTACATTTGGGGTGTGGAAAGAAAGGATACTAAGAGGGTGTTATGTGGAGCCCAAGCACACATGAAGGAAATTCTTCTCAGAGGAGCATGTTCTGGTGGCTGGAGACAGAAAGGGAAGGTATCTTCTGCCCATTCTGGTTGCTATGGAAGCAGGAGGACTGATGGGGCAACAAGGGAGACCACTTCAGCTGTTTTGTTTTCTGAAAACTGCATATTAAAAGCATGGCAACAGGTAGGATGGCTCACTGTTGTCTTCATCAAACCAGAAAGGTGAGAGTCAACTGCAACTCAGGCTGAGAGCACATGGGACTTACCAAAAGCTGCCCTGAGCTATCACCTCGCTGTCCTCTACCTGTGTCCTGGTAGATAGGATTTTTTTTTTTTTTGTGGTACTGGGATTTGAACTCAGTGCCTACACCTTGAGCCACGCCACCAGCCCTTTTGTTTGTGATGAGATTTTAGAGATAGGGTCTCACAAACTATTTGCCCAGGATGGCTTCAAACTGTGATACTCCTAATCTCTGCCTCTTGAGTAGCTAGGATTATACATGTGAGCCACCAGTGCCTGGCCTAGATAGCTTCTTAAACAACTCTGAAAGTTGTTCCAATGGTTCTTACATGATTCAAGTTTCTAGGCCTATCTCATGCTCAATGCTAAAAGCATTTTCATAGTGACAGAGCTTACAGAATCTCTAGTAAAAGCAACTGTCAAGGTTTTTTAGATGGAATGGTTTTGTGAATTTTATATCTTTTGTGAATAAAGATGCCCAGTGTTTTGACTAATATAAACTCTGTCCAACTCTAAAAGTGTCTATCACCACACAGACCTCTACATTGATCATTAAAATGAGAGCAACTCAAATGGTCACTGTTAATCACAAGGCTGACAAAGGAAGTATCCAGTGCTCTCTGTTTCAGGAAGAGTATCATATAGAGTCACTCCAGAAGCCACATAGTCTGCTGGAGCCCTGGTGTGAAAGACCCCATGTAAGAAACCCTCAAACTGGATAGGCCATTCTGTGGCCACAACAGGTCACCTACATTTGGTTAGGAAAGAGAACTGCCACGATACACGAAGCAAAAGCTGCACACCTATACATGCATGTGTACCACAATCTGAAATCCCCTGCCTTGGACACCCACCCACATCACCCTTCTGCCTCATAGGGACTCCCCTACTCTTTAGAGGGAGTGGGCTCACCAGAGCCACAGAACCCCCCTCCTCCACATTCAACATCCTAGAGCATTTTTCTAGATTTGGAGGCCAGACAGAGGGGCTTGTGGTGGTGTTGCCTCACTGAGCATACCTATGGAAATTCTGATACCCAAGGAGCAGTGCCTCCAAGCCTGTGTGCCCGCCATCTGCCTCCCTTGAACCTGCAGAATGCTGCAGTGTGTCAGGCAGCATTCTGTGTACTTACAGCATTAGTTCATTTAACTCTCCCAGTATCCCAATACACAATATTCCAATCCATTTTATAGATGAGGAATGCAATAGTTTGGGTGTAAGTGTCCATGCCTTAAAGGCTTGATCCCCAGCTTGGTGCTATCAGGAGATGGAGGAACCTTTAAGAGAGCAGGACTAATGGGAGGTCATCCCCTCAAAGAGAATGGTGAGACCTTGTCTGGTCTCTTCGTCTTTCCCTCATCTGCTCCTGGACATGAGGAATAGTTTTTCTCTACTACGTGATCCCACCATAATGTGCTGCCTCACCACAGGCCCAAGCCACAGCACCAACTGACAGGTGACTGAAATCTCTAAAACTGTGGGCCAAAATAAACCCTTCCTCTTTATAAGCTGATTATCCTAGGTATTTGTTACAGTAACAGAAAGTAACACAGGGAAACTGAGGCACAAGGAAGTAAGTAACTTTCCTTAGATTATGCAAGTAGGAAATTGTAACAGCGGCTCATGGGCCTGAACTTAAAGCCACTCTGCAGCTGGACACTGAAATTTTTAGAAAAACACTTCAGTTGTCTTCAGTTCAGATGTCTAATCATAGGAGAATCACGGCTGCCTCCAACAGGAAAACTGTGGACAGAGGCAATGATGCTGAGGCCTGGGTTAGAAAACAAGTCATATGGCTGGGAAACACTGGAACTGGACCATGCGAAAGGTTATCACCAGTAGTGCTGACCTCCTGAAGCCATCCAGACACAGCCAGCCCTGGGGCCTCTTGCCTGGTGAACATTCCTGCTGCTTCCCACAGGAAACAAATCAATCAAAAGAGTAATTTCATCAAATGTAAACATGTGAGTAAACATCAGAACAAATGAATTTTGTCTTCCAAAGCTTTGAAAGAGGGTTAACAGTCTAGGTTGCAGGTTGCACTGGAAGACCATGTCCCAGAGAACCCTCAGTGCTGGCAGCACTGGGACAGCTGGCCAGCTCATGAAGGTAAAACCAAAGCCTATGAAAAGGCACAGCACTCACGGTGGGTGCTCAGAAAATTGAACTGCAGGAGGTAATCTCAAATGTAAACATTAAATTCAAAACCACATCAAACCATAGCAGATGGTGTTAGGATTGAGGCTTTTAGGGAGATGACAAGATTAGGAGGTCAGAGGTCCCACGAATTGGATTAGTACCCTTATAAAAGAGAACCTAGCCAGTTGCCTGGCCCCTTCCACCATGTGAGGACACAGCAAGAAGCCATTGTCTGTGAACCAGAAGATACCAAATGTGCTGGTGCCTTGATCTTGGACTTCCCAGCCTCTAAGACTGACAGAAATAAATTTCTATGGCTTATAAACCACTCAGTTTATGGTATTTTCTTACATAGTGGACTACAACAGCCTACTTTAAAGCAGCATGGTTCTACCTTATAAAAGGGTAAACAAAAGCTAAAAGAAGTTGAGTAACTTGCTGGATGACATCACAGTCCTAGGTGTGAAACTGAAATTTGCACATAGGTGTTCTGATTTTAAGCATCCATGCTCCTTTCCACTTCACCACATTGTGTTTGTGAATGAAGCCACTTAGCAACTTTCATTAAAGCATCCTATTTTTTGTTTCCAGAAGGATTTCCTGAGTCCACGAAATAATGCCCAAGGTTGTTTTAAGGAGTCTAGAGCTCAAGTTCTAGAGGCCTCAAACATAGGGGATTTGCAAACTCCATAAAAATATCTGATAGTCCCTGAAGCAACTTTAACCAGGAAGTCTGACAGTTCAGGGGTTATATAAAAATAATAAAAAAAAAGACTTACAGTAAGTTTCCTTATTTGATTAGTATACTTACTGCATCAAACTTTGGAAGTAAATCTTAATGAATCTGGTGTCAGTTAAGACATAAGAAGCACACATTTAAAAATCACGAGGCTTCTTTACAGAATCTTGCATTTGTCTCTCAAAGCTCAAGCCCCTAAACTAACAAGTCAGTCTGGGGGAGTTAGTCAAGAAAAGTAAGAAGCAATTTACTTTGATTACTAGGAAACATTTGAAAAGGAAAATTATCAAGTCACATAGGAAGAACTAATGTGTACAGACATCACTTGGCCAGACTTTGAAGGTCTAAGCATCCAGACTAAAACTACCACAAGCCAACAAAACTTACATCCTAACACCAAGAGGAAAGTCCAGCAGAGATGAATGCCAGCCTGGAATTCTGGGCAGAAAGAATGACCACAGCCCTGGGTCTCACCTTGACAAGGCAGCAGGCATCTCTGCTTCCATCTTTGTGTCTGAAAACCTCGGAGAACCAATGATCTGGCCCAAGAGAGACTGCGAGCTGGAAGCCACACCTTAGGAACCCAGCTGTGCCCAGGTCAGTGGACTTTCCAGTGAGATAGAACCCCCAGAACCCCTACCTCTACTGTGAGCTAGGTGCAGCCAGGAACACCAGGACTAAACACTTCAAGGGGCTGCCATCTCAAAGGACAGAGATGACCAAGCCCATCCCCACAAAAACACCAGCACTTGCTCAAGGGCTGGAACTGCTCAAGTCTCATCAGCCTTGTCCTGCTTCTAACCATGTCCTCATTACACAGAAAAGTACGCCTTGTGATAGTAAGAAAGGTGTAAGAAATGTCCCCTGGCTTCAATAAGGGCTGTTCTGGGGCCTTCCCTCAAGGCCATTGGAACTTGGCCTGGGCCCCCCTCAACTGGAACGTGCCCTAGGCCCCAAGTGACTTCAAGGATCCTGTCTCTGGAGGCCGTGATAATACCATTCCAATTTCCTGTCTGTGTTGTCTAACAGGAATTCTGATAAGATGCTTTCTTGCTAACTGGCGCACTTAGGCTTTCCTCTTTCTCCCAGCTTATTCCTATAATAACTATTAGGAAAAGCAGCTCTCATCATCAAAGCCTAGCTCCACACCTATACAGCCTAGTGCTACCCTATAAACTGAATTTTCATGTTTGGCATTTGTTTTAGGTGTTTCTAATGCATCAGGAAGACAGAACTGCATTTCACTAGTACTGACTGATAGTTTTGCCTAAAGACTTAATAGAGTATTTATT
Source organism: Castor canadensis (assembly GCF_047511655.1). NCBI lineage: Eukaryota > Metazoa > Chordata > Mammalia > Rodentia > Castoridae > Castor > Castor canadensis. The sequence goes on along the minus strand of NC_133397.1, from coordinate 97,053,945 downwards.
TTGTTAATACTACCAGAGGTTTATATAGTACCACAAATCAGCCACATGCCTTGCTTTGCTGAGCTGCTAAATACAGAATGTGCACATTTTCCTAGAGAGGTTTTGCATAATGCTTTGTTGTGATTCACACATGCTTCTTAAATGTTTTATGCTCCCCTACATTTTATCTCTAGCTCTGATTAGAACCCATTGTCTTGCAGACCATAAACAGTATATTCTTCCAACAGGGTAAGAAAAATAGCTGCAGAGTTTCACTAAAACCTTCAGATCAAGAAAGCCACTGTTGCCATCAGAATTCCTGGCAGTCTAAGATGACAGAAAAGAAAATGCCCTCCCTATAATTATTCACTGAATTATTACTGGAGGCAGCAGGAGCTTTTGCTTATGAATGCAAGTTAGGCAGCAGGAAACAGAGATACTGCCCAGGGCTGCTCTGATGTATGCAGAACTGAACCAACTCTACCTGAGCCTCACTCACTGTCCTGCTCAACCATGTGCTCTTTTACTCACTCTTGTCCATTCACTTGTTTGTTCATTCATTCCTCACTTATTTGTTCACTCAGTCATGTATTCATATGTCCATTCACTTATCCATTGACTTATTCATCCACTCATCCATTCACTCATTCAATCAGCTACTCACTCATCCATTCACTCATTCAATCAGCTACTCACTCATCCATTCACTTGTTCACTCACATATTCATCCATCTACTCATTATCATATATTCATTTGTTCATTCAACACTCATTCATTCAGCTAGTCATTCATTCATTCACTCAACTGTTCATTCATTTGCTTGTTTATTCATTCATTCACTTGTTACTCATTTAGTCATTCATTCACTAATTCATCCACTCACCCATTCAACATCTCTCATTCGTCTGGTTCATGGGATTGTGATAGCCTAGGGTTCAAAGCATGAAAAAGGTGGAAAGGAAATAGCCCCTGCCCTTAAATGGTCTGAGTCTAGGGGAGAAACAAATAGACACATTTCACTATAGTATAATAAACAATAAACTGTCATATGAAAAGTTATAAACAATATGCTGTGGGAAAAAAAAAGGGCAGTGAACCCTAACCAGCACTGTGGGAAACTGAGGTAAATTTCTGTGGAGATGAGAATAAGTACTGTTTTGGCTGAAAAGCAGGGAGAAGGGGAGTGTAATAAGCTCATTCCACACTCCTTTCTTGACTTAGTCTCTGTGGCATAAGCAGTGGTGACCACTGTGTGTCCTTATCTCAACTTAGCCTTGTCAACCACTCTTCCTGTCAAGGCACATTCCTCTTTTGGCATCCATGACTCCAATTCCTCTTGGCCTTTCTCTTACTTCAATGGCTGCTTCCCTGGTCCCTTCTTGTGCCTGTATGTCAGAGTGTCCCAGGCTCTGTGTCTGTGTCCTCAGGTCTCTCTAGTGTCCTCTCCAGCCTCATGACTTTAAATACCATCTCTGGGTAATGTGATGATACAAATCATAGTTCAAAAATCAGTACAGCATTAAATGAAAAGTGGTCCTGTAATAACTGTCTGGACAACAGGTGCAGATTAGGACTGTCCTGGGAAAACAAGAGCATGTAGTCACCTTCTCTAACTGAAAATATGGGCATTATCTTTCTCATTCTCCACCACATACTCAGTGCAAGGCAAGTGACAGGCATTCAGCAGGCATCCTACAAGTAGCAGATAAGGGGAGAGCAGGAGCTCTAAGGTATGAAAACTCGGCAGATCTGGGGAGGCAGGATGCATGCTGTGTGATGCATTCTTAGGCTCATAAACTGATGAGTGTTATCCTGTCAGTCACTGGACAGTGAATGCTATACACAGACATCCCTAGGAAGAATTTGTCAAGCCATCACAGGGCATCTACAATCTGTGATATCCTACTGCTCTCTGGGTGATTAAATAACCCACCACTCTTATAGCAGCATGGACAGGTAATTTCTTCCTCTTCACAAACCATAGTACTCTGAACTTGATTTCTTCAATAGTCACAAGCATTGAGAATCACAGAACTGTGAGTCATTAAAGTCCAACTCAGCCCACAGAGGAGGCTTACACTGTGAGGTAGAGGGTCCGTAGGGGTCCCAGAGAGAGGGTCACAATGCCCTCATTGCTGACCACTTCCCTGTCTGTAGGCATCAATAGTGAAGAAGATCTAACCTCCACTGACCCCAATATCTCTAAATGAAAGGTGTCTCCCAACTGTTTGTCTAAGCAAGCCACTGAGGCCTGTTTATACAGGTACAGTCATATACTTGTACTTCTCATAAGGTAGGTACAACCCCTGGGGGGGGGCAGGAGATCTCTCAGGGTTGACCAAATGTTATAGCTAGAAGGCATGGTAATCAGTGCAGAAACACCAGGCTTCCCACCATCCTTGTTCTCATTCACTCCTGGCTCTCCAGTGGTCACTCAGTGCCCCAATATTCTGGACTATACAGCAAATACTATGGTCTGTACAGCAGGAAGGCCTGGTCACATTCTTGACCTTAAAGGGTCTGGCTCTAGACATGCACCACACAAGTGATCATCTACAACACAACATGACAACTGATAGGGAAGGCCAGTCCTCATCATTTGCTACCAGCAGACACACCAGGAGCTGCAGGACTCCCTGTGCCCAACTTTCACCAAGACCAGTGACATCAGATCCACTAGAATGGGACCCATACCTCAAGGCTGTCAGAGCTCCCTGGGTGACTCCAGTATGAAACCAAGGCTGAGAACTCCAGGAGAAGGGGACATGTGAGACAGACAGAAGCATGGGTACAAGGGAAACTGACTGCCTAAGCAAGTTATAAACAGAGATAAAGGAAGTAAAGGGAGAAAGGAAGCAACCCCTGTGGCAGGCCGTCTATGCCACATTCTCAGGTGAAAGCCCATGCCACCAGAGGAAACACTGAGAAATGGAATGTTCTAGTCTGAGTCTGATTGCTCAGGGTATCAAGCCAGGAAATCAGGCTGTTGAGGACAGCACCTGTGGACCGGGAGATTCAGGTCCACAAAGTGAAAAGATTCTGGAATAAGCAAATTATAAACCGAGAAGAAAAAGAAAACCAGAGAATACTGAAGTCAAACAAGAATGTACCTCAGGGGACTGGCAGAGTGATGGCAAAAGCCAGAGTGAGAGGCTGGCCACTGAGTCCTAGATGTGCAATGAGGGGTCCATAGGACCTCCACCAGCTGGACACATAGAACGAAGTGAAAAGGCCAAACCTGAGGGCTAAGCATGTCTGTCACAGCGGCAAAGAGAGGGAGAAAGGATGGTTTAAAATCTGGTTCTCTGCCAACAGAATGTTATAGCAGCTCATTGTGAGAAACCAAAAAGATGAAAAGAAGTCATTCCTAGTGTGTCCTCCAGTCTATTTTTCTCCAATACATACACTTAAGGTATTGAAAATAGGGTAAAGATCATACCACAGGAAGAATTTTGTGTCCTTTTGTAAATCCCCCAATAGTTTTCCTATCCTTCAAAATGTCTTTGTCATCCGGACTAACTTCTTTGCAAACAAATCATTTTTATAAATATTCTTAGGCTGAAATCCCTAATGTTAAAGACAGACAAAAGACTTTCACAAGGTCTGCTTTTCAGCTTGCAGGAATGCTAGCTGCCTCATTCTCTTCTTTCCATCATTGAATGTTAACTTTGATTAGTTTGTCAGTGAGGACTCCCAATCTTAGAGTTTATTACTAAGGTCGTTTATTTTTTTAAAATTTTTTCCTTTATTCATTTATTCATGTGCATACACTGTTTGGGTAAATTTTTCCCCCTGCCACCCCCTATCTGTCCCCCCAACCCCCTTGCTTCCAGGCAGAACCTGTTCTGCCCTTTTCTCAAATTTTGTTGAAGAGAAGCCATAAACAATAATAAGAAAGACACAGCATTTTTGCTAGTTGAGATAAGGATAGCTATACAAAGAGATAGCATTGCTTCTATGCACAAGTGTATTACAACCCAAACTGATTAATCTCTACCTGACCTCTTCACTACTTTCCAGTCACCTTCACATATTGACCTATGTCGTTTTAAGGTTACTGTATTAGCTCTTCTGCAGTAGAGATATCAGACACTTTCAAATTTTGGGTTTCCTAACTATCCCCATTCCTCCCATATGTGCCCTCTCCTTAGTGTGTGACCCAAGTCCAAAAACATTACTGCCTTTGCCCTAGACCTAAAGTCTGAGGGAGAACGTATGATTTTTGGTTATCTAATCCTGGCTAACCTCACTCAGGATGATGTTCTCCAGTTCCATCCATTTACTTGCAAATGATAAGATTTCATTCTTCTTCATGGCTGAGTAAAATTTCATTGTGTATAAATACCACATTTTCTTAACTCATTTGTCAGTAGTGGGGCATCTTGGCTGTTTCCATAACTTAGCTATTGTGAATAGTGCTGCAATAAACATGGGTGTGCAGGTGCCTCTGGAGTAACCTGAGTCACATTTCTTTGGGTATATCCCCAGGAGTGGGATTGCTGGATCATATGGCAGATCTATGTTTAGTCTTTCAAGAAGTCTCCATATTGTTTTCCAGAGTGGTTGCACTATCTCGCATTCCCACCAGCAGTGTATGAGGGTTCCTTTTTCCCCACATCCTCACCAACACCCGTTGGTGGTAGTGTTTTTGATGATAGCTAGTCTAACAGGGGTGAGGTAGAATCTTCCTGTGGTTTTAATTTGCATTTCCTTTATGGCCAAAGATGGTGAGCATTTTTCATGTGCTGTTTTGGCGGTTTGAATTTCTTCTTTTGAAAAAGTTCTGTTTAGTTCAGTTGCCCATTTCTTTTTTTTTAATTTTTGTTTTATTCATATGTGCATACAATGTTTGGGTCATTTCTCCCCCCTGCCCCCACCCCCTCCCTCTCCCTCCCACCCCCTTGCTACCCAGCAGAAACTATTTTGCCCTTATCTCTAATTTTGTTGAAGAGAGAGTATAAGCAATAATAGGAAGGACCATGGGTTTTTGCTAGTAGAGATAAGGATAGCTATACAGGGATTTGACTCACATTGATTTCCTGTGCATGTGTGTTACCTTCTAAGTTAATTCTTCTTGAACTAACCTTTTCTCTAGTTCCTGGTCCCCTTCTCCTATTGGCCTCAGTTGCTTTGAAGTATCTGCTTTAGTTTCTCTGCATTGAGGGCAAAAAATGCTAGCTAGTTTTTTAGGTGTCTTACCTATCCTCATACCTCCCTTGTGTGCTCTTGCTTTATCATGTGATCAAAGTCCAATCCCCTTGTATTTGCCCTTGATCTAATATCCGCATATGAGGGAGAACATATGATGTTTGGTCTTTTGGGCCAGGGCTAACCTCACTCAGAATGATGTTCTCCAATTCCATCCATTTGCCAGAGAATGATAGCATTTCGTTCTTCTTCATGGCTGCATAAAATTCCATTGTGTATAGATACCACATTTTCTTAATCCATTCGTCAGTAGTGGGGCATATTGGCTGTTTCTATAACTTGAGTTGCCCATTTCTTTATTGGTTCATTGATTTGGGAAGAGTTTAGTTTTTTGAGCTCCCTATATATACTGGTTATCAGTCCTTTGTCTGATGTATAGCTGGCAAATGTTTCTCCCACTCTGTGGATGGTCTCTTCAGTTTAGAGACCATTTCTTTTGTTGTGCAGAAGCTTTTTTCAGTTTTATGTAAAACTGAAAAAGTTGCTGAGCAGCTGGGGTTCTGTTGAGAAAGTCCTTGCCTGTACCTATTGCTTCCAGAGTATTTCCTGCTCTTTCCTGTACTAACTTCAGAGTTTCAGGTCTGATATTAAGGTCCTTGATCCATTTTGAGTTGATACTAGTACAGGGTGATAAACATAGATCTAGTTTCAGTTTTTTGCAGGCAGATAATCACTTTTCCCATCAACATTTGTTGAAGAGGCTGTCTTTTCGCCTTCATATGTTTTTGGCGCCTTTGTCAAAAATAAGGTGAGCATAACTGTGTGGATTCATATCAGTGTCCTCTACTCTGTTCCACTGGTCTTCATGTCTGTTTTTGTGCCAGTACCATGCTGTTTGTATTGCTATTGCTCTGTAGTATAGTTTGAAGTCAGGTATTGTGATACCTTCAACATTACTCTTTTTGCTGAGTACTGCCTTGGCTATTCACAATCGTTTGTGTTTCCAAATGAACATTAGGGTAGATTTTTCAAATTCTGTGATGAATGTCATTGGGATTTTGCTAGGAATTGCATTAAACATGTAGATTGCTTTTGATAGTATAACCATTTTTACTATGTTGATTCTATCAATCCATGAGCATGGGAGATTTTTCCACCTTCTATAGCTTTCCTTGATCTCTTTTATCAGGGGGTTGCGGTTCTCTTGTAGAGGTCATTCACATTCATGTTAAGTTTACTCCTAGTTATTTGATTTATTTTGAGGCTATTGTAAATGGAATTGTTTCCATATATTCTTTCTCAATTTGTTCGTTGTTGGTGTATAGAAAAGCTAATGATTTTTCTAAGTTGATTTTGTATCCTGCCACTTGCTGTAGCTGTTTATGGTGTCTAGGAGTTTTGGGGTATAGTTTTTTGGTTAAGATATAGGATCAAGTCTTCTGCAAACAGGGATATTTTGACAGTTTCTTTACCTATTTGTATTCATTTTCTTTCTTCTTGTCTAATTGCTCTGGCTAGGAATTCCAGGACTATGTGGACTAGGAGTGGGGATAGTGGACACCCTTGTCTCATTCCTGATTTTAGGGGAAATTGTTTTTCTCCATTAAGTATTTTCTCCATTAAGTTTTTCTCTGTTAAGTATGATGTTGGCTATAGGTATGTCATATATAGCCTTTACAATGTTGAGGTACATTACTTCTATTCCTAGTTTTCTTAGAGCTTTTATCATGAAGTAGTGTTGTATCCTGTTGAAGGCTTATTCTGTATCTATTGAGATAATCAAGTGGTTTTTGTCTTTGCTTCTATTAATGTGCTATATTACAATTATAGATTTGCATATGTTGAATCACCCCTGCATTCTTGGGATGAAGCCGACTTGGTCATGGTGAATTATCTTTCTGATGTGTTGTTGGATTTGGTTTGCCATTATTTTATTGAGTATTTTTGCTTTGATGTTCATTAAGGAAATTGGCCTATAGTTCTCCTTTTTGGAGGTGTCTTTGTCTGGTTTTAGGATGAGTGTAATACTGGCTTCATAAAATGAGTTGGGCAATGTTCCTTCCCTTTCTATTTCATGGAAAAATTTAAGGAGAGTTGGTATTAGTTCTTCTTTAAAGGTCTGAGGGAATTCAGCAGAGAACCCATTAGGTCCTAGACTTTTCTTTTTTGGGAGACTCTTTATTGTTGCTTCAATTTCATTTTGTGTTATAAATCTATTCAGGTGATTAATATCCTCTTGGTTCAATTTTGGATGGTTATAAGTATCTAGAAATTTGTCCATTTCTTCAAGATTTTCAAATTTATAGTAATATAGGTTCTCAAAGTAGTCTCTGATGATTCCCTGGATTTCTGTGGTGTTTGTTGTTATCTCCCCTTTTGCATTTCTGATTTTACTGATTTGAGTTTTTTCTCTCCTCATTTTAGTCAGGTTTGCCAGGGTCTGTCAATCTTGTTTATTTTTTTCAAAGAACCAACTTTTTATTTCATTGATTCTTTGTATGGTTTTTGCTCCTATTTCATTAATTTGGCCCTTATTTTTATTATTTCTCTCCTTCTACTTGTTTTGGGTTTGCTTGTTCTTCTTTTTCTAGGAGTTTGAGATGTAGCATTAGGTCATTGACTTGAGATCTTTCTGTCCTTTAAATATATGCACTCATGGCTATAAACTTTCCTCACAGGACTGCGTTTCCTGTGTCCCATAGGTTATGGCAGTTCGTGTTTTCATTTTCATTAAGTTTCAGGAACCTTTTATTTTCTTCTTTTATTTCATTAATGACCCATTGATCACTGAGCAATGTGTTGTTCAGCTTCCAACTGTTTGCATGTTTTCTACTGTTGTTTTTGTTGTTGAGTTCTAGTTTTAATGCATTGTGATCAGATAGAATGCACAGGATTATTTCTATTTTCTTATATTTGCTGAGGCTTGCTTTGTGCCCTAAGATATGATCAATTTTGCAGAAAGTTTCATGGGCTGCTGAGAAGAATGTATACTGTGTGGAAGTTGGATGAAATACTCTGTAGACATCAGCTAGGTCCATTTGATCTATGGTATGATTTAGTTCTAGAATTTCTTTATTGATTTTTTGTTTGAATGACCTATCTATTGGTGATAGGGGCATATTGAAGTCTCCCACTATCACTGTGTTGGAGACTACATATGCTTTTAGGTCCTTCAGAGTATGTTTGATGCAATTGGGCACACAATGTAGGGTGCATATAGGTTGATAATTGTTATCCCCTTTTGGTACATTTTCCTTTTATTAGTATGTAGTGTCCTTCTTTATCTCGTTTGATCAATATAAGTTTGAAGTCTACTTTGTGCAGGATAAGTATTGCTACTCCTGCCTGTTTTCAGGGCCATTGGCTTGGTAAATCTTCTTCCAGCCTTTCAACCTAAGCCAGTGCTTGTTTCTGTCAACAAGATGGGTCTCCTGTAAACAAGAGATTGTTTGATCTTCCTTTTTAATTCAGTTTGCCAAACAGTGTCTTTTGATTGGGGAGTTAAGTCCATTAACATTCAGTGTTAATATTGATAGGTATGTGGTGATTCCTGGCATATAGTTGTTTTTGTTGTTCAAGGGTTTGATTGTGTGCAGCTGAATCAATGTTACTCTCTGATTCCTTGTCTTTTCTTCTCCTGTGGTTTGGTACTGCTTGTCCTCTCAAGGTTTTGTTTGCTTTCATCTCCTGTGTGCAGAATTCCTTGAAGAATCTTTTGTAGTGGTGGCTTGGTGGTCATATATTGTTTTAGTTTCTGCTTATTGTGGAAGACTTTTATTGCTCCATCTATTTTGAATGATAGTTTTGCTGGGTAGAGTATCCTAGGGTTGAAGTTGTTTTCATTCAGTGCCCGGAATACCTCCCTCCATGCCCTTCTTCCTTTTAAGGTTTCTGTTGAGAAATTGGCTGTGATTTTGATGGGTTTACCTTTGTATGTTATTTGGGTTTTCTCTCTTACAGCCTTCAATATTCTTTCTTCAGTCTATGTGCTTGTCATTTTAAAGATAATATATTGTAGGGTAGTTCTATTTTCATCAATTCTGTTTGGTGTCCTGGAGGCTTCCTGTACCTGAATAGGCACAGCTTTCTCTGGATTTGGGAAATTTTCTGTTACTATTTTGTTGAATATATTACGAATTCCTTTTGCTTACACCTCTTCTCCTTCTTCAATGCCCATGATTCTCAGGTTTGGTCTTTTGATGGAGTCGGTGAGTTCTTGCATATTCCTTTAGCAGGTCTTGAGTTGTGTGACTAATAGTTCTTCAGTTTTTTCTTTAATTTCCATTTCATCTTCAAGTTCTGAGATTCTGTCTTCTGCTTGTGCTAGTCTGCTGAAGTGGCCTGCCATTTTGTATTTCTGTTTTATTCTTTCTTCTGAGGTTTTCCATATCATGGATCACTACCTCTTTAATATTGTCTATTTTCATCTTTAATTCACTTCTCTCTATATTTATAGTGCTCTCTGTTTCACTTTGGTGTTTATTTAGGGCTCCAACAAGGTCATTTATTTGTTTCTGCATCTTCTCGTGTTCTTTATTTTTGGTGTCTCAAAATTTCTTGAATGCATCTTGTACATTTTGGTTAACCATGTCTAGTATCATCTCCATGAAATTCTCAGTGATTACTTGCAAGATTTCTTCTTTGAGGAAGTTCTTGTGGACATCATTGGGTTCCCTGGTGTCATTTATCTTTGTTTTGTTGAGTCCAGAATTCGATTTTTGGTTTTTTTTCTTTTTCTTTTCTCTTCTTTCAGTGGCAGCTGCTTGGTCAGCTCCTCCCTCAGTGGGGTATGGTGGTTTAAGTTTGAGTGTTGTCCTCAGGTTCCGGAATCAGCTCTGAAGTCCACCAGCTGTCCTGCTTTGGAGTTGGGTTATTGCTGGGCTTGTTTACTGGGGGCTTGTTTCTTTGCCTCACCCCCTTTCTCTAGGGCAAGGTCAGTGATCTGTCAGCTGGCCCCTTGCTATCAGCATGTTGTGATGGCTTGCTGTTTGTTTTTAAATTTTGCAGAGCCAGTTGACTTTGGATGTTGCTCACTGGATCAGGAGATGAGCTTTGTGGACCACTACCTGCCCTATTTCAGGCAGTGGCTTATCACCCACCCTCTGTCAGCCTGCCTGTCTTTCTAGCCTTTGTTTACTGAAGTTTTCGCAGAGATCAGGTCCTTGTCCCTCTCCCCATCTCCGGTGTTCTTTCAACGTCCATCCCCTCTTCTGTGTGCTAGTTTCAGTTCATTGTTAATTGTTCAGATTTTTTTTTCAGGTGGTGGTGGGGGGGATCAGCCTGCCCAGGGGACCATGCTGGTTTATCCCACGGGTGGCTGGGGAATACTGTGTGATGCTTGGTGCTCACCTGGTTGGTCTGCTGAATGTCTCCCAAGCAAGTTTGGAGCCTGCGTCTGGTGGCAGCAGCAACCCTCCTGTTTTCTCAGTGTAAAGTGGCATAGAGAAGCTTTCTATGGGCTAGAGTTCAGGGTGCTGAAGTTTTGATTCTCAGAGCTCATGCTATCTGCTTCTGCACCCTAGTCACCATTTTGGTTCCTCTCTCTCATTTATCTTAAATATTTAAGTGACTCTTTTCATGCTTTATGAAATTCTTTTTGGCCAGAAGGGAGGTGTGGGTTTGTTTGGATGTGGATATAAGAAGGTAAAGAAGAAAGAAGACATAGCATAGGAGAGAGAGAAAGAGATGGAATCAAATTCCAAAGGAGGGAATGTCTCAATATTACAGGAGGTGGATGTGGCCTTACAAGAGAAGAGGAAGCCTTCCAGCATTTAGAGAGAAGGACTATTTAGAAAATAGGAATAAGCTCAAGAGAAAATACGAAAACTTCCAGAGGTCACAGGGAGGGAGGGAGGGGAGGAAAGATGAAGGCATTCCCACCCAATGGCCTCTGGAGTTTGCGTGAAATGATCAGTTGGAAAGATTAGAAATGAAACCTTGAAACCACTGCAGCCTAAAACTAATTGCCCATAAGTAAAAGCACTGCTGGTCCCTATCAGGGGACCCTCCTACTGCTAGAACTGCAAGGGACCTCTACTTCAGTCATGATTTTGTATATGGGGAAACTGAGGCCCAGAGTGTTAAATGGGTAGCTCATGGTTCCCCCAAGAAGAAATGACTGGCTGAAGACTAGAACCCCAGTGTGGCTCAGTCTACCACACAATACAGTACCTTGAACTTACATAAACCAACTAAGAAAAGAGTCTGGGCCAGGGCCTGACAGCTGTCCAAGTACTACTTCCATTCTTATTAATTAGTGGGTCCTTCCAGAACAGCCTGGCAGCTGCTCTGCACACCCCACTGCACCTGGAAAGCATTTCGGATACATGCACATCAGTGCAGCACTGCTCCCAGAGACTGAGTCACTACTCGCCTTCAGCACACACCATGTTAAGCCTCAAAGGAAGTTTTATACAATTCTGGAAGATGCTATAATATGTGGCTTCAGTCATAAGTATAGCTCAGTAAGAAAAGGCAGTTGGTCATGCAAATCCCTCTCCTGAAGATGTGGGATGCATAGAGAGGCTGGAGATCCTCTCCTCAATGATTCTGTTTAATCTACAGTGTTTGGCAGAGCATTCCCTTCCCCTCAAGTCTGTTTCCCAACTAAGCACACTCTTAAAATATATCACCCTTCCTTTGCCTCTATTTCTTCTCTGTTTCTGAAAGATCAAACCTGGGCCCCTCACCAATCTCACACTGGCAAACAATGCTGTTTGCACATTAACTCCACTTCCCCCATCAGATTTCAAAGCCAAATAAAGGTCTACATTCAGAACCTCTTCAGAACAAGCACAGATCATTTGAGCTGAAAAATGTTTACTTGATGGAAGAAGAAAAGGCTTAGAGTTTAATTTGCAAAGTGTATTCTCATTTTTGAGTGAGGAGAAAGAAATGACCACTTTGGAAACAACCCATTGAAAATGTAGAGCAAAAATAACCCCCTTGGGCCACCACAAATGCAAGAAAGCTTCCCTTCCAAAGGCCCTCAGATTGCAAATGCACTCAGGAACTGGAATGTGGCATCATTTGTTCTTCTCCTCAGTTACATTACCAATCTGAGTTCTTCCCAGCACCATGCTAGGCCCCATGTGACACAGAAAGAAAGGGGTTTAGGAGTCAACCTCATTTTGCTCACAGAGTTTGGAGTTCTGGGATGCTTAGGGGAAGTATGTTTTCCACATCTTCTTGTGTGCACAGCCATGTTGACATTTGGCCCCTGTTTAAATTCAGGAAACCCATTTATCTTGACAACATTTATCACTGTTCTATCTGCACTATTTTATTTACTCTCCACAGTAAAAAAGAATTGGAATCAGAAAAGTCAAGTGAAGAGATCCCTTCTCTCCTCTGGCTCTTCACCCATTTCCTCTGTGGTCCACCATGTGCACAGAGCCACATTCCATTCCTCTCCTCGGACTGGGTAGGAGTTACTGAAGCCCTGAGCTGTCAAGCTCCCCTCCCAGGACTGAAGCCTTTGATCAGGAGCTTCCTTTGGTACCTGACAGCCATGGTGGAAACAAATGACCACTTGAGTTGAAGATAAACTACAAGGACAAGGGCATTCCCCATACTCAGGGCTTAACAGCTTTGAAGTAGAGGAATTCAAAGTAGCTGTTACATATTTTCTAATTATTCAAAATTAAAATGTCACAATAGTTTGCTGATGTGCTTTCCATGAAGCAAAGCATTCTACCGTCTCCTGGATGACAGGGTTGCCCTGTATGGAGTGCAGGTGTGTTCCTTACTGCCATCGCTGAGCTCCACAGCCTCAGACTCGCAGGCCTGTGGGGGGCTTATCCACAGCATACCCACCAGCTATCAGAGAGCTCCTATACCTCCTCTCTTCTCTCCCACCTACAAACAACCACCACAGGAATGAACACAAGCTCTCTTGAGACACTCAGGGCATGGAGGTAGACACCCTCCATACGACCACGTCTTCACTCACATTTCCTCCAAACATTAGTATACGGGTGAGGGCTGCCTTGAGAGGGAAAAGTGACAACTGTACAAAGTACTTTTCATGACCATCACCCAAAACTAATTCCCAGACAGTGGGCAGAGGTACCAATAATAATTCTAATTAATTCAGGAATTAGACCAACACTTTGCCTGAGATTAAGTAGGTTTTGACACGGTATTATGTAGATGGCATTCAAGAGCTTTAAGATTAAGGGTTTTGTTTAGTGTGGTACAGGGTTTGCAGTTACTGGGGTTCGATCTCAGGGCTTCAGGCACTCTACAGCTTGAGCCACACTTCTAGCGCTTTTTGCTCTGGTTATTCTGGAGAAAGGGTTTCCCTTTATGCCAGGGGCTAACCTGGACTCTAATCATCCTATTTTTGCTTCCTCTCATAGCTGGGATGACAAGCAAGCACCCAACCATTGTTTGAGATGGGGGTCTCAGGAACTGTTTGCCCAGAGGTAGCCTTGAACTGCAATCTTCCCATCTCTGACTCCCAAGTAGCTAGGATTACAGGCATGAGCTCCCAGGGCCCAGCTTCAAGATTATGTTTTATTTTCATTATTATAAAAAATGCATAACAATAAAGAAAGTGGCAGAATATTGAAAGAGAAATTTTTTAAAGCACTAATAAGTCTACCTGTAGGCATTTTTTTTAGCTGTCTCCAAGTACCTTCTCTGCACATCGGTTTGTTAAGATTTTTTTTTTTTCTTCTTCTAGGCTATTCCTATGCTTTTGAAACAGAATCATCCACATGAACAATAACCCTGTTTTCCTAAAAACTGGGGTTTACCATCAGCTTACCACTGGATTGCATCAGCCAACAGAGAACTGGCTAGGTGCAGTAACAGGTGGCTAAGATTACTTAAAATATGATAATATCAATGTACATATCATTTGGTATCCTGCTTCTTTTTAAGAGCCAAACTTTTCTATTGAATTAATCATCCTAAAAAATCACTTGAACATCATGCATGGTGGTACACCTCTGTAATACCAGCTAGTCAGGAGGTGAAGGCAGGAGGATGAAGAGGTCAAGACCAGCCTGGTAAAGTTATTAAGACTGTATCTCAAAAACAACAACAAAATATAAAAACAAAGAGGCAGTGGACATGGATCAAGTGGTAAAATGCTTGTTAGCATGCTTGAGGCCCTGGATTCAATCCCTAGTAATAAGTGGGGGAAAATCATTTCAAATTGGATGTACAATGTTCAACTAATTACATATCCAATAATTAATTTAGCAATCACAAACCATTAAAAATATTCAAGTTATTCTCCATTTTTGTGCTATTTTATGTTTCTAAAATAAAAACTTTGCATGGTGTTCAGTTTTTGTGTTTATTTTGAGAACAATTTTCTCATGATGGATCCCCAATTTAATCAACATGCCAAAGAAGCAGGCTTTTAACAGCTTCCAATCCTTCATCCATCTGACCTCCTGCCCATCCTTCCCAAGTTCTTCATTTACTTCACATCTGAGAAATGCCATTTTTTAAATGTGTACCTCTTTGATTACTAAGCTCAAACAGTTTTTCATGTTTTCAGGTCATTAAGATCAAACATCTTCCAACAGTAATTACTGTCAGTTCCTCTACTATGAATTATTTCTGTATGTTCTTTGCTGTTGTATAAGATCCAGTTTTAGTAGTTTTAAACAACCACTTTTAACAACTTTTCATATATTAAAAACATTTGAACTATATTGTTAACATCTTTGCTTCATGTGTGTTTTATCTTTTTGCTTGATGTTTTTGTCTATTTTAAATTTTTTTTATACTGAATGCAGCCAAGATGACAACACAGACTTCATTTACATCCTCTTGCCCTCCTTCTAGGTTTGTCTCATTAACTTGCCCTAGGTATCTTTCTATGGGTTTTTCATATTTAACTCTTGGGCAGTTGGAATTTATCTGGAGATAGCTTCTCCAAGTCCCCAGTTATATTCTGGCCATGTCACTTAAGCTGGAAGCATGGGTCACCACAAGGTTTCACAGTGGGCCACAAAACTTGTATGGGTATGACCCATGTTACCTTTCAGCTGCAGTACCTGTCTATAGGCAAGAAACAATCTCATGGATGAGAGGAGTTAAGAATGAAATCAGAGACAGGGCAGCAGTCCTTAAAACACTCTTTCTAAGGAAAGGAAAGACCTTAAGGCTTCCTGAAATCTCCCAGTTGGACTCTCCATTTCTAAGCAAAACAGAACACCCATTCCTTGTCATCTTCTATCAAGTGCAGCAAAGAAACACCTTAACAAAATATATTATTTGTTTCCTAAAATGCACTGATCCAGGAAGACTTTTTCCCACTTCCTGATAAACCCAACTCAGTCATGTGCCCATGGTTTTACTCTGGGAAGGAAAAAAGAAGAAGTCATAGGGAATTTACACCAATTCTATGAGACCTCATTTGGTTCTCAAGGCCTCTTCTGGGAGGTTTGCCTGCTCTTTGGGAAGCAGGAACTGCCTGAACTGTTCCCTTCTCCCCTTGTCCCCTGCCCCAACCCTTGCCTGTAGATCATCCTGTCCCCTGGACCCAGGGGGAAGTTGGTTGTTTTGGTAATAAAGGGCCCAATGTAACACAATAATAAGGAGCTAGTTTTCATTTCCAGAGTTTTCTTTCTTTATGGCAAAATGATGAGTAGCTATAAAAATGTCTGTCCCCCATGACAGAACAATAATGTCGCCATTTTGTGAATCAGGCAAAATGGCAGCCCCGCCCTTAAACAAATTCCCCCTCCCGCTGTAAGACAGCCCCACCCCCACCAGAGACTACTGCACCTGTACTAACTTCCTTACCCTCCCCCTTCTATAAAAGCCCCTGCTCGCCCAGGCTCGCAGCTACGCCATCTTTTCCCCGGCCAGCCTGGCAGTTTGGGCCTGCCATTAAACTTTGCTCTATGGACGTGAGTTTTCTCATGAGCTTTCTTTGAGAGTGGCGTTTTTCCTAACACCCCAGAAGGAATCAGGTTATTTTGGAGAGGATTAAAGCTATTACATTAGATCAAAATGAAGGTGACCCCACAGTCTCCTAAAGTGGGCTATGGACAGAGAAATCATCTTCCATATAATTTGGTTTTTCTGGGTGAGGAGGTTTTATGAACCTTACTGGCTTCATTAGTCAGGCAAAGAGGGGAGGAGGACCACTAGCTGCAGGGCAACCATGAAATAAAGATGTAGCAAAAATGGAGAAGGAGGTAAGGGTCAAGAGTCTTATAAATTTATGTCACCAGGGCTCACACTCCCACAGGGATGCATGGACTACACTTGATCTTCAAACCTTACAGCGGTCAATATGTGCACCCTCCATTTCTCCCTCTCCTGATACCAAAGAACAGCAAAAGCAAAACAAACAGCACTAAGGTTCATGGCCACACATCATCTCATCACATTCAGCTATGGGCCTTCTTACCAGTCATCCTAGCAACATCTGCTTCCTCATTTCCATGTGACCAGATAGCTCTGTGTGCTGCCTCCACCTGTTTTGTCTTCCTAGGATAAATGGTAACAAGGCCATTTCATTCTTAAATGTATCCTGATTTATATGGTACTTGGTCACTCTATACAGAGTTGGAAAACATAAGGGACTCTCACATTGCCCTCTTTGGCAACCCTTAGAAATCATAGGGTGGGGGTTGGAAGAAGGAACACCTCATAGTGAGACTTCTTGGCTGGCCAACCTGCTTCTCCCAGAACTACTTGGAGTTCCTCTATTTTACATGCTGACTCTCCTTGTATAAACTGCAAATGCACTATGTGAAGTGAGAGAAGCAGATACAAAAGCTGTGTGCTGTGTCATCCCACTCACTCATGGTTCTGTGTTACACAAAACTACAGCAACAGATTGTTACCAGTCAGAGGAGAAAGCCATGATGATAAAGCATGGTGGACCCTCCAAACTGGCAGACTGTGAGGCGCTGTGTCTTGATTGTGGTTGTGTCATTCAAATTCAACTGCTTGTCAAAACTCACAGAATTGTATATCAAAAGGTATGGATTTCACTGTGTGTAAATTTCACCTCAGTAGCAATCTGCATTATTAACTGAGTTTCCAGGAAGAAAGGTGAAGGCTCCAGCTGTAGTTAAGTGACCCTTTAGGTATCACCAGGAAAATTCCGGGACAGCTCTTACAGTAGCTCGGGTTCCCTCTCCTGATGCTTCCAGTGAACTCATCTTTGCTCTGGCAGGATGACGCCCCTTCTTTAAAACATACTGTTAATCGCTCCATTTCAATAAAAAGAGGGAGACAGGTAAAAGGAGGGGCAAAAGATGGTCATGCTTTATGCACAATTACAAAGGCTCATATTTACTGGCCATTATGATGCGTGAGGCCTGTGCTGTCTCGTATTTCAGTCAATTCTTACAAGCACCCTATGGGACCGGTCAGGCAACCTAGGACTCAGAGATATTAAGTAACTCAGCCAGGAAGCACAAGTGGTTAAATGATAAAAGTACTAACTTGAACCACATCTATACTTCCAGCAACTATTCTGTATTATTTTCAAACTCTAAACAATAATAATAATAATAATAAATGTTAATGCCAGGATGGTTATAATTAGTATGACAGATAATAATGTGTATTAGCAAGGATTTGTAAAAACTAGAATTCTCATGTATTGTAAAATGATGCAGCCACTTTGGACGTAGTTTAGCAGTCTGCCAAATGACCAGTTATCACATGACCCAGCAATTGCACTCCTACATGTACACCAAAGAGAAATGTAGACATACATCCACACAGAAACTTAAACATGAATATTTGCAGTCAAAAAGTGAAAATAAGGTGCCAAACATCTGATGGAGGGATAAGTAAAAAGTGGGCTGTTCACACAATGAAATATGATTCGGCAGTGAAAAGGAATGCATGATCTAAAATCTACTGTAATTACATACAATTGAGAATATACTGAGAACCATTAGGTTGACTACCTGAAGGGGGTTAATTATAAAAAATTTATAACATATAAACATCTCAGTAAAGATGTTTTGAAAATGGCATACACCTGACCCAATTAAGAGTAAAAGCTACATTACTCAAAATGAGTAAGAGGGGAATAAGGAATAGAAGATCCAACACAACAAATAAATGCCGAACACTCTGTAGTTGCCTTTAGAATGTGCCTTTAGTCTTCCAGACTAAAATTACTAATTATTCTTTGAAGGCAGCTAAAAATACTAATTATATTTTATTTAAACTAATGTTAAAATTAGTATGTAGTCTTTAGCCACATGTCAGTTGAGAGTAGAGGAAAGCAGCCCACATAATCAGTGGGTGGAAGCAAGGAACCTATCATGAAATAAAAAAAGACAACAGAAACTCTCAGTGGAAAAAAAAAAAAAAACCCTATGAGCAGATAATGACATTCATTCTTCATAGATGTTTCTGGGGAAAAAAATCCAAGCACTGTATGTTAGAATATCTGTGAGACTTGGTCTGCACAACAAAACAAAAGGACCCTGCCCCCACCAGGCACAAATCTAAGGCTGCCAGTGACAACTGCATTAACCTTCTCCTGAGGGAGTTATTTTTTATTGTAACACACTTGTCAAAATGTCATCACATTAGCTTGCCTCTCCCACATCCGCCCACTGATTCCTCTCACTGCAGAAGACAGAGCAGTAATTAGAGCAGGAAATGGCCCTCTGTGAATCATCCACTGCTACAAAAGAGGCCCTGCCCTGCCCAGGTTCTTGGAGGGAGGGTGGGGTCAGGGATCCCAGGCCTTCCAAGACCTCTTTCTAGACAAGGACAGTAATTGCATCTCACAATTCAACTCTGCTGCCCTATTTGAATGCTGACATGCAGGAGCCATGAGGGTGAGGGTTAATTGCACATAATGAAGTGCCCTTTTGTCTGGAGATTCAACTCAATGCATAACACAAATGACCTTTCCTGCTCTCCTGCCTGGACTGTCCCTTAGCAGAGACAGGAGAAGCCCCCAAATAGGGTCCTATTGGCAGGGGGAGATTTAAAAGTGAAGCAGAATTTTTTGGTCTTCTCTAAAAATAAATATATTAAGTGGGTAACAAAATATAACATATACATACAATAGACTATTAGATTTAAAAAGGAAGGGCAGGGTTCTGATACATGCTACAGTGTGGATAAACCCTCCAGACATTGTGTTAAGTGAAATCAGCCCAACACAAAAGATCGATATTGTATGAATGCAGTTATATGATGTACCTAGACATATTAACCACGTCTTATTTTCCATATTCTGATCCTTTAACTTCTGGGTCCTTGTTGGAGGGGCTGCCAATTCCTATAGATAATAAACAACTTGCTCACAAAGAAGCTTTCAAATGCTAACCAACCAACACAGAGTCCACAACCCATACCTCCTTCTGGCTTTCACACTCTGGGCCACTAGCTGCTTCTCATAGTCACCCCAGGGCAGTCTGACAAATTGTCACAGTCAAGATGAAGACAGAGACATAAGGACTATGTATGATGTAATGGGGTATCCTAGATGGGATCTTTGGATTTTTTATACAAAGATCAGGACATTAAGGAAAAATTAAAAATATCCAAATAGAGTATGGACATTTGTTAATTTATGAAATACACCACCCTAATGCAAGGTGTTAATAGGGAAAAGAAGGTGTAGGACATATATGAATTCTCTATAGTGTATTCCAAAATTTTCTAAAATAAAAGGTTTATTAACTTATCTCTGACAAAGCAGACTTCAAACCTACATTGATCAAACGAGATAAACAAGGACATTCCATACTAATAAAACGGAAAATAGACCAAAAGGAAATAATAATTATCAACCTATATGTACCCAAAGTCAACGCACCCAATTTCATCAAACATACCCTGAAATACCTAAAAGCATATATTAACTCCAACACAGTGGTTGTGGGAGACTTTAACATGCCATTATCATCGATAGATAGGTCATCCAAACAAAAAATCAATAAAGAAATCCAAGATCTAAAATATACAATAGATCAAATGGACCTACTTGATGTCTACAGAACATTTCATCCACTTCTACACAACATACATTCTTCTCAGCAGCCCATGGAACCTTCTCCAAAATAGATCATATCCTAGGGCACAAAGCAAGCCTCAGCAAATATAAGAAAATAGAAATTATACCTTGCATACTATCTGATCACAATGCAATAAAAGTAGAACTCAACAACAAAAGTAAAGACAAAAAACATGCAAACAGCTGGAAACTAAATAACTCATTACTTAATGAACAATGGATTATTGAGGAAATAAAAAAGTTCCTGGAAGTCAATGAAAATGAAAACACAACCTACCAGAACCTATGGGACACAGCAAAGGCAGTCCTGAGAGGAAAGTATATAGCCATGAGTGCATATATTAAAAAGACTGAAAGATCCCTAATCAATGACCTAATGATACACCTCAAACTCCTAGAAAAACAAGAACAAGCAAATCCCAAAACAAATAGGAGAAAAATAATAAAAATAAGAGCTGAAATCAACAAAATAGAAACCAACAAAACCATACAAAGAATTAATGAAACAAAAAGTTGGTTCTTGGAAAAAATAAACAAGATCGACAGACCCCTGGCAAAGCTGACTAAAATGAGGAGAGAAAAAAACCCAAATTAGTATAACAACAGACACCATGGAAGTCCAGGAAATTATCGGAGACTACTTCAAGAACCTATATTCAAATAAATTTGAAAATCTTAAAGAAATGGACAGATTTCTAGATACATCCAAAACTAAACTAAGAGCATATTAATCACCTGAATAGATCTATAACACAAAATGAAATTGAAGCAGCAATCAAGAGTCTCCCCAAAAAGAAAAGTCCAGGACCTGAGGGATTCTCTGCTGAATTCTATCAGACCTTTAAAGAAGAACTGATACCAACCCTCCTTAAACTGTTCCACGAAAATAGAAAGGGAAGGAAAACTGCCAAACACATTTTATGAAGACAGTATTACACTAATCCCAAAATCAGGCAAGTACACCTCCAAATAGGAGAACTATAGGCCAATCTCCTTAATGAATGCTGATGCAAAAATCCTCAACAAAATAATGGCAAACCAAATTCAGCAACATATCAAAAAGATTATTCACCATGACCAAGTAGGCTTCATCCCAGGAATGCAGGGGTGGTTCAACATACGAAAATCAATAAACATACTAAACCACATTAACAGAAGCAAAGACAAAAACCACTTGATCATCTCAATAGATGCAGAAAAGGCCTTTGATAAAATCCAACACCATTTCATGATAAAAGCTCTAAGAAAACTAGGAATAGAAGGAAAGTTCCTCAACATTATAAAAGCTATATATGACAAAAGTACAGCCAGCATTATACTTAATGGAGAAAAACTGAAACCATTTCCTCCAAATTCAGGAACCAGACAAGGATGCCCACTATCTCCACTCCTATTCAACACAGTACTGGAATTCCTAGCCAGAGCAAATAGGCAAGAAGAAGAAATAAAAAGAATACAAATAGGTAAAGAAACTGTCAAATTATCCCTGTTTTCAGATGACATGATCCTATACCTTAAAGACCCAAAAACCTCTACTCAGAAGCTCCTAGACACCATCAATAGCTATAGCAAGGTAGCAGGATATAAAATCAACATAGAAAAAACATTAGCATTTCTATACACTAATAATGAACAAACTGAAAAATAATGTATGAAAACAATTCCATTTACAATAGCCTCAAAAAAAATCAAATACCTAGGTGTAAACCTAACAAAGGATGTGAATGACCTCTATAAGGAAAACTATAAACTTCTGAAGAAAGAGACTGAGGAAGACTATAGAAAGTAGAGAGACCTCCCATGCTCATGGATTGGTAGACTCAACATAGTAAAAATGTCTATACTCCCAAAAGTAATCTACATGTTTAATGCAATTCCCATCAAAATTCCAATGACATTCATTAAAGAGATTGAAAAATCTACTGTGAAATTTATATGGAAACACAAGAGGCCATGAATAGCCAAGGAAATACTCAGTCAAAAGAACAATGCTGGGGGTATCACAATACCTGACTTCAAACTATATTACAAAGCAATAACAATAAAAACAGCATGGTACTGGCACAAAAACAGACATGAAGACCAGTGGAACGGAATAGAGGACCCAAATATGAAGCCACACAACTATAACCAACTTGTCTTTGACAAAGGCGCTAAAAATATATCATGGAGAAAAAGCAGCCTCTTCAACAAAAACTGCTGGGAAAACTGGTTAGCAGTCTGCAAAAAACTGAAACTAGATCCATGTATATCACCCTATACCAATATTAACTGAAAATGGATCAAGGATCTTAATATTAGACCCTAAACTCTAAAGTTGATACAGGAAAGAGTAGGAAATACTCTGGAATTAGTAGGTATAGGTAAGAACTTTCTCAGTGGAACCCCAGCAGCACAGCAACTAAGAGAGAGCATAGATAAATGGGATTTCATAAAACTAAAAAGCTTCTGCTCAACAAAAGAAGTAGTCTCTAAACTGAAAGGAACACCCACAGAGTGGGAGAAAATATTTGCCAGCTATACATCAGACAAAGGACTAATAACCAGAATATATAGGGAACTTAAAAAATTAAATTCTCCCAAAACTAATGAACCAATAAAGAAATGGGCAAGTGAACTAAACAGAACTTTTTCAAAAGAACAAATTCAAATGGCCAAAAAACACATGAAAAAATGCTCACCATCTCTAGCAATAAAGGAAACGCAAATTAAAACCACATTAAGATTCTACCTCACCCCTGTTAGAATAGCCATCATTAGCAACACCACTAACAACAGGTGTTGGCAAGGATGTGGGGGAAAAGGAACCCTCTTACACTGCTGGTGGGAATGTAAACTAGTACAACCACTCTGGAAAAAAATTTGGAGGCTACTTAAAAAGCTAAATATTGATCTACCATATGATCCAGCAATACCACTCTTGGGATATACCCAAAAGAATGTGACACAGGTTACTCCAGAGGCACCTGCACACCCATGTTTATTGCAGCACTATTCACAATAGCCAAGTTATGGAAACAGCCATGATGCCCCACTACTGAGGAGTGGATCAAGAAAATGTGGTATCTATACACAATGGAATTTTATGCAGCTATGAAGAAAAACAAAATGTTATCATTCGCTGGTAAATGGATGGAATTGGAGAACATCATTCTGAGTGAGGTCAGCCTGGCCCAAAAGACCAAAAATCGTATGTTCTCCCTCATATGTGGACATTAGATCAAGGGCAAACACAACAAGGGGACTGGACTTTGAGCACATGATAAAAGCAAGAGCACACAAGGGGGGGGTGAGGATGGGTAAGACACCTAAAGAATTAGTTAGCATTTGTTGCCCCCAACGCAGAGAAACTAAAGCAGATACCTTAAAAGCAACTGAGGCCAATAGGAGAAGGGGACCAGGAACTAGAGAAAAGGTTAGATCAAGAAGAATTAACCTAGAAGATAACACACATGCACAGGAAATAAATGTGAGTCAACTCCCTGTATAGCTATCCTTATCTCAACTAGCAAAAACCCTTGTTCCTTCCTATTATTGCTTATATTCTCTCTTCAACAAAATTAGAGATAAGGGCAAAATAGTTTCTGCCGGTTATCGAGGGGGTTGGGGGGAGAGGGAGGGGGCGGGGTGGGTAGTAAGGGAGGGGGTGGGGGCAGGGGGGAGAAATGACCCAAGCATTGTATGCACATATGAATAATAAAAAAAAGTTTATTAAAAGGGGGAAAGATGGGTTGGAGGCATTGCTCAAGCAATAGAGCATCTGTCTAGGAAGAGCAAAGACCTGAATTCAAACAGTACCTCCAAAAAAAGGGGTGGGGAGTGTCTAGGCGGGCACAGTGGCCCATGCCTATAATCTCAGCTATGTGGGAGGCAGAGGTTAAGAGGATTCCAGTCCCTTATCAACCTGAACAAAAAGGGAGACCCTATCTGAAAAATAACTATAGTAAAAAAGGGGGTAAGGGCATAGTTCAAGTGGTAGAGCACCAATCTAGCAAGCATGAGACCCTGAAGTCCAACTCTAGCACAGCCCCCCCCAAAAAAAAGGGGGGCAGGGAGGACTGTGTTCTTGGCCTTGGTCTCTGGTTCCTGGCACAGGGCTATACAGGCACTAGATCCATCTTCTGTTCTAATATTTGGTCGTTGACCCCAGTTCCTGACATCAGAATTCCCAATCTCTTGGAGTCTCCTGGATAATAAGAGTATTTTTTGTTCTGGTGGGTTCCTAGAGGTGGACCAGCTTTGATTAGAAGCCTGGAATTTGTAGCTCCAGTCCTATCTTTTTAAAGGGAGATGGGCAAAAGATTGAGGGCAACTGTACCAATGTGACGAAGTCAACATAAAAATCCCTAAAAGATGGGTTTGGAGGGCTCCAAGACTGGTGAACACATCTGTGTGCCAGAAGGGTGGTGTACCCCAACTGCACAGGGACAGAAGCTCCTGTGCTGGAGGACTCTTCCAGATCTCACCCTGTATACTTTTCCATCTGGCTACCCACTATATCTTTTATTCTTCATTACATTAACTGGTCAATAAGCCCTTCTTTGCATCCTATGAGCCATTCTAGCAAATGATCAAATATGAGGAAAGGATGATGGGAACCCCTGATTTGTAGCCACACTGGAGAAAAGTTGTAAGTAATCTGAAACTACTTTATTTGGTCTGCACTCCAGGTAGTGGCAGTAATGAACTGAATTACAGAATGCTCAGCTGGCATCCACAGGAAACTGGAATTTTACTTATTGTGGGAAAACTCCCACATATCTGGTATCAGTCATGAAGTGTTCCATGTGGACTGGAGTAAAGAGGAAACGATTGGCTCTTCCCGCCCAGGGTGACAGGTGGAGACAGAGCACACATCCCCAAACATCTTCAGACTAAGAAAAAAATGAGTCTAAAGCACATTTTATTGCACCTGCTCATTAATGAGACAATAAAAGCCCTTGGGGGATAAACTAGAGCAGTGATCTGTTACCTGCCACCAAGCACATTCCTAAGGACTATGAAGGTTGCTGATTGAACTTCTGACAGTATTATAGCAAGTGGTACAATGTTTGTCAAATGTTGCAAATACATAATCTGCCGCATTAAAATTTAGCCATTAGAGACTGTATGTATCAGGAAAGGGCCAAAGTATCACACTAGATAGACATGTATCCAGATACACACTAGATACTTCCATGTTTGGGTACAGTGTCTGGATACTACTTTCCAACAACAACAAAAATGCTCCCTGCCCCCACTTTCTCTCCCACTAACAGGAAACATAAATTTATGTTCCCCAAGCAAGGGAAACACAAATGCATGTCCATTGAGGGATGAGTTAGAAATCATATTGCCACAAAAGCCTGCTGGTAAAAGGACTGCAAATGTATAGGAATCAAAGAAAGAGCTACCTAAGGGCCAAGGGTGAATGGGAACTCCAGAAAGGAACTCAGCCCAGAAGAGGGGCAATTTGTGCTGGACCGCAAGGGACAGCAATGCAGAATTCTGGCATCTGTAGAGAGGACCACATGACATGTGGAGAGTGGATTATGAAAAGCCTATAAGAACTGGACATAAGCAAGGCAAGATGCAGCTTAATTGCTTTTACCTATAGGCCACTACAGGCACAGTCCCAGCCACAAACAGGGAAAGGCAGAAAAGCTGTGTCTCATAAGTTGTTTACATTCAGAGAAGCAGGAACACAGGTTTCTCCTGTTACAATGTCACGCCGCTCGGCTGCTCCATCCCATTTATGGCTGTTTATAATAGACCCCTGAAGGAGGAAGAGGGGCTTTTTGCCTTTGGCTTTTACTTTTGGCTTTTTGGTGTGGGAAGTGTTTGGAAGGGAAAAGATTGCTGAAAGGAAAAAGATTGCTAGAGGGGAATGGCTAAAAAGGGGTTGATAGAAAGTCTGCACCAAGAACTTTATCGAAGGCCTTAGAAAAACTAAGCTAAAGAAAGAACTTTAACATAGGCCTTAGAAAAGCTAAACTAAAGAAAAGCCAAAGAAAGAACTTTACAGTGCAAGTCTAAGGACTGAGACTTTAAGAGTTATGCATACATAGTTTGTTAGGTACAGCTGTTTGCAAGTCTGAGCACAAGGATTTAAGGAAGCTAAAGAGAGATGGGACAGGGCAAGCCTGGGGGCAAAGACTTTAAGAGCGATTACTAAAGATAAGCTAAGAAAAAAGAAAAAACATGGGACCGAGCAAGTCTAAGGAAAGAGGTTTGAAGCAAGGTTTTAAAGAAGACTTTAGAAGCAAGGTTTTAAAGAACTGAAAGGAGTAGGCCTTAAAGAATAAAGATAGAGAAAAGAAGGAATGAGGTTGTGTATCTCCACCTCAGCGCCCAACACACCTGACCCCACCTTCTGTCTGTCTATCCTGTGTTTTTTCTGAATCTCCAGTTGCCCCCAGTTAACCCAGTTAGGTTTAGTAATAACCAGGAGCAAGAAAGCTCACTCCAATGACAGTCAGAGAGGGAGGCTCACATTGGTAGTGGGCACAGCTAGGCTAGCCCCGGTGAATCTTCATACACAGATGGTCCTGAGAGTTGGGGATTTCCCTGGGAATCTCAGAGGGATGAGGCCCAGGGCCCTGGGCAGACCCAGGGGCTCCAAGATGAAATGCTACTTAGTGCCCCAAGGTCTCCATCAGAACTTGATCATATCCAGTTTTCACCTGACTTATGATTCCTCTAAAATCCCTTAATACAGTGACTTTGTGGACTGGGTATATGTCATGCATCAGCCTAGTATTTGTTCCTCTTCTAGCAAAAGCTCCCAAATTTCTCTTTAGTGCCCTACTCTTCTCTGTGTCTTCAGGAGTAGACACTTGACCTAAACCTAAGGTAACTGCTGCCACAGTAATTGGTTCATAGGGGAAAATCTCCTAAATTCTACACATGCTCCAGAAAAGACCTCAGAAAGGCTCCCAGAAACAGGATAAAGACCCTACAGGCATCTTCCTCCCATGAAGATGGCTATGGAGCCACCAGGTCACCACAAGGAGACTGTGTAGGGCCCAGAGCTATAACAAAGCCAAATCCAGATGACATTATCTGAGCTATGAGCCCCACGAAAGGGGCTCAGGACATACAGTTTATTTTTTATGTAAATCAGTAAGGTCCACATAATCACACAGCTTGCAAATGGGCCATACTTGTCTGAACACCTGACCCTAGAAACTGGGATGCTCTGAAGGCCAGGGCCACCACAGGCAGAACAGCTGACTTTCATAAGCAAATGTGACCCAAATTTTGAGATAGTTGGCATGGTCATATTTTAAATGAACTTAATGATCTGTTTACACAACTGCTCTTATATGAACTATGATAGTAAATTGCAGATGGTGACAAGCAGAGCTTGGGTTGGGTTTCTGAAGCTAGGACCCAGATCACAGCTGCTATTTAGGGCAGGCACCTCTTAAATCTCCTCCTAGGGCTAAAAAGTGACTCAGCCTGAATCAAAGGTGATGAGATTAGTTATGAAAAAAAACTGTTCAGGTTTAGGTCTGTTTTTTCATGACACAATACTACACTAATATTAAAACTGTATTTTGGTGATTCGTTGTAGCTAGCTCTCAAAAGAGGACATGAGAACAGGGATTCTTCGAAAGCAAACCTGAAACTGGTACACAGAAATAAAGTCAAGTTCAGGACAAACACACAGACCTACTCCTATCCCTGGTTTGCAATAGTTACAGGAAAGAAAGGGTCATCTTTGACTTTCTGAATCAGACATAAAGGTAATGTAAGCCATCACAGCTGGCTAGTCTCACAGAGAGACTTGAAGAACAATTCCTTGGCCCATCTTTCAGGAGAAACCATGCCTTCGGGAGCACCATGCTTCACAGTTAGAAGCCATTCTGGCCTCTATCTTTAAATGGAGTCATTTGTGTAAGAATCATTTCTGGTCCCTGAGATAGGAATGAGTGGAGCCCAAAAGCCTGCAATTTTGAAATCGTTTGTAGGTCTCTTCAGCCAGCTGAAAGCACAAAGATTTGAGAAATACCCAGCCTAGCCCCCAAACATTTCATCAGTATTATTTTTAAATCACTAAAATAGGGGCTGGGAGTGTATCTCAGTGGTAGGGACTTGCCTAACATGTGCACGTCCATCCCCCCCCACTGAACAAAAAATAATTATTAAAAGAGAGCTCCTATACCCCTATAGTTGTAAAGAATGGGACAAGATAGAATTCCAGAAGAAAACATACAGTCTTGTTTTACATATGAGGAAACTGAGGCCAGAGAAGTTAGATCACTATATTATGATGTCGCCCAGCTCAGCTGGTTGCTAGAAAGTGAGAGAAAAAAAATCTCTAGACCAGGTGCAAAACGTGCTACCTCAGCAACTGCCTTCTTCCAGTCTTTCCTCCAACCCCACACAATGTCTTTAAAATCAAACAAAAAAGGGAAAAAGGCAAAATTATCCTACAATTACCCAATTAGAGTAGCCACTAGCTACACAGAGCTATTTAAATATCGATTTTAGTTGGCTCAAATTAAATGAAATCTGAAAATCCAGTTTGTAAGTCACATCAGCCACATTCATATGCTCAACAGCAACATGTACTCATAGCTGCAGTACTGGATAGAAAAGTCATAGACCAACCCTGTCATTGCTGGTGTACACAAAATTCCAATCATTACTTTTTACATCAGAAGAAAATGCAGACATTCCTTTTGAACTAATAATAATATCAAATAAGTCTTATTTCACAATACTAAGTAAAGATCTAATTATGCTACCATTGATTAGCTACACAAGCCAAGTGTAAACGCTCACTACACACACACATCAGCACACACACTTGACAAGGCTTATTACCAAGCAAGAGGCAGAAAGGAGAGGATGGGTGGTGGTCCAGAGTAACCCCCAAGGCTTGTTCCAGCTCTGACAGCCTATCTATGAGCCATGATAACAGATCTAATTTTATCTCCTATACAAATATGCACTGAGAACTTTTGCATGCCAATAACAGAGACCATGGGGTAGCTCAGAGCCCATCCTTGAGGACTCTGCCTATACAACATGCCCTCTACAGCAGGGCACTGTCAGAATGAATGGGCAGAAGGGTGAGGAGAGCCACCAAGAGACCCAGAGAGGCCACAGTGGGGCACTGAGGAGCTAAAGTGATCTATATGTGGGTCCTTGACACTTCACAGGCCCACAAACTGAGCCCACAGCTAAAGCATATGCCCACATCCCTCAATCCCCTTCCTTCAGATTTATTTCCTCTCCAGGTACTTGAGAGCAAAGACTCCAATAGCTAATATCCAGCTGGTGACCTGGATGGGCCTTGCTCTCTCCCAAGGGGTTACCTTAAGCAATTTGAGAATAACAGAGCTTCAGCAGCTCAGTCCCAGCTAGCCTCAGAGCAGCTTCTGCAGGGTTCTGAGGCCTCTCTCCCTGCTCCCTGCTCAGGATATTTTTCAGGGGTCCTAAGAAGCAAACCTGCAAGGGCCTCAGTGGAAGGTGAATCAGGCCCCACAGGCTCTGGAATCATGATGACAGCCAGTCAGCCATTCTAGGGTGTGTGACTATGCGTGGGATGGCAGAAAGAAGGACAAAGCATTCATGACCCTTAGCACCAACAGCCACATCTGATTTTAGTAACAGGTAACCACCACATCCTCCCACCTCTCTGTCCACCCACTCACTTGCAACCTGTCTGGGAGAAAAGCAGCAGAACAAGGGTGCCAGCCTCTGTTGAGAATCAAGACCCCACTGACAATGGCTGCAGGATTGGACTGTGTTCACAGCACCCTCCTTCACAGTAAGGGGATCAGATCCCTTCACATCCCTGTTACAGTGAGCACTAGTCCCAGGCAGGTGCCAGTTCACCCCTCTCATACCTGACTGAGCCCCAGCATGAGACACACAGAAACCAACACACCTTTGGGAAGTAGTGCATGGTCACAGGGAAACAGTTATTGACTGAGATTTTGGAAATGCTATTTACTTGCTATGTGTTTTTTCTTTTTTTTTTTTTTTTGCACTGGGATTGAACCCCAGACCTTGTACCAAGAAGCCCTTTCGTTTTTGAGATAAAGTCTTGCTAACATCAACCTAGGCTGGCCTCAAATTTGTGATCCTCTTGCCTCTGCCTCCCAAAGATCAGGGGTTACAGGTATTCACTACCAAGTCCAGCTTTTTGTTTGTGTTTTAACAGACTAAAAAGTCCTTAGGCAATCACCCAATTCCACAGACATACTGGGTTAATAGCTTCAAAAGAAATGTGCCAATGCAGTCCTAGAGAGCAGCACAGGAAGGAGGCCCAGACAAGGTGCAGGGAGGTCCTGCCAGCTGCAGCCCAGGCATCTGAAGGTTGGTACTGGCCCTAGAGCATCCCTCCCTTCTAGGGCCCTGGACAAGGACACATGCATGCTGCAGTCACAGGTAGCTCTCTACCATCCTGACCCACCCCACATGAAAGCTGTGGCTTCACAAACTTGCCCTGCTGACAGGGCAGCATATTTCTGTGGGGTTGGAAACAGATCCATGGTCCTGCTGTGTGAGTTTTGTGTGCACTTCACCAACTCAACATCACCTAAGGAGAGAAGACCACCAATCTATGCTAGGAGGCTGAGCTATGCTTTCCCCATATCCCCTCCCAGTATCTGTGCACATCACATCGTGGATGGCCCAGGCTCAAGCAAGGGTGGTCCACATTCAAGGGGCCAACCGCTAAGACAAGATGCAAATGACAGCTGCTGCTTGCAACAGTACACCTCACTTGTGGACCATACTGAGGAAAACTGGATTGTTCTATCAAGCACCAAATAATACTACACTGCCCAATAAAGACTCCCTAAACGAAAATCATCAAGAAAGCAATTATACAAACTAACATCAAACTATTTTATCTTGTTAATTTTTCTGTAGTCAAATTGGCACATTCTTTATTTGTATAAAGTTACTTATAGCTATTCTTAGGAACAGTTTTCCTATTCAAATTATGTCCCTCCTACTTTAAATTTTTTTATTGTGGCAAAATACACACGATATATACCATTTACACCATTTTAAATGTACAGATCAATAACACATTCACAATGCTGTATAGCCACTGCTACTTTCAGAAGTTTTCATCTTTCTGAAGAACAATTCTGCATCCATTAAGCAGTAACTCCTCATTCTCATTCTCCCCTCACCTCCAGTAATGTCTCTTTCTGTATCTATGAATATGATTACTCTAAGAACCTCATGTAAGTGGGATAAGATAGTATTGGCCTTTGTTGACAGGCTTATTTGACCCAGCACATCTCCAAGGGTCATTCATGTTGTAGCAAGTGCCAGATTTTCCTCTTTTTTTTGGTGGTACTCGAGTTGAACTCAGGACCTCGTGCTTGCAGGGCAAGTGCTTGACCACTTAAGCCATGCCTCTAGCCCTTTTTATATAAGTTATTTTTCAGATAGAGTCTTTCATGTGCTTTTGCCTAGGCTGCCCTCAGACAGTGATCCTTCTACCTTCACTCTCCAAATAGGTGGGATTATAGGTATGAACCACCATGCCCAGCTTGTTTTTGTTTTTGTTTTTTTTGAGATAAGGTCTTACTAACCTCTTTTGCCTGACTTTGAACTGTGATCCTCCTATCTCCACATCCCAAGTAGCTGGGATTACAGGTGCATGCCACCATGCCTGCCTGTCCTTTCTTTTTAAGGCTGAATAATATATCTGTGCACATATGTACCACATTTTGTTTATCCTTTCACCTACCAATGGACACTTGGGTTGCTTCAACCTTTCAGCTACTATAAATAATGCTGGTATGCACATAGATGCATAAGTATCTCTTTTTGTTTTCAATTCTGGCATATGAACATGCCTAGGAGTGGAATCACTGGGTCATACAGTAATTCTATGATTAAAGTTTGAGGAACAACCAAATGGCTTTCCACAGCAGCTGCACCATTCCCACCACGATGCACTAGAATTCCAACTTCTCCATATCCTTACTAAGTCTTACTCTCCATATTTTGAAAACATCCCTTTCACTTCAGTTTCAGTTTCTCAATTGGCTAGTTGTATATTTTCTTTGGAGAAATGTCTACTCAAATCCTTTGCCCATTTTTGAATTGGGTTGTTTTTTTTTATTGAGTTATAGGATATTTATATGCTTTGGATATTAATTCTTTTATCAAATAATGATTTAATTTTTTTTCTGTTGTGTGAGTTGCCTTTTCATTCTCTTGATAGTGTCCTCTGATGCACAAGTTTTTAATTTTGGGGAAATCCAAGAATCCTGTTTTTTTCTTTTACTTTTGGTGTCATACTAAAAAAAAAAATCATTGCCTAATTCAAAGCCATAAAGATTTTTCAGGTGTTTTCTTCTAAAAGTTTTATAATTTTAGCTATTATGTTTAGGTCTTTAATCCATTTTGATTTAATAATGTTAGGGAAGGCTCTAACTTCATTTTTCCACATATGAATATGCAGTTTTTGTAGTGCCCTTTCCATGGAAAGGTGTACTTTGCTCATTGGAAGATCATGGAATCCTTGTTCAAAATAAATTGATCATTAATGTAAGGATTTATTTCTTGGCTGTTTATTTTGTTCCATTGGTTCATATGTCTACCATTATACTGATACCACACTGCTTTGATTACTATGGCTTTGTAATGCATTTTGAAATCAGGGAGTGGGAGTCTCTGGACTTCACTCCTTATTTTCATGACTGGGATCCCTTGAAATTCCATATGAATATACTGCTGGGTTTTTGTATATTTTTCTATTTCTTTAATAAAATTGGAATTTTGGTAATTTTCACTGAACCTGTAGTCACTTTGAGTAGCATTGTCATCTCGGGTTATATTCCCTTATTTGTATCAAAACTTTTCATAGTTTTCTGTGTACGTATCTTTCACTTCTTTGGTTAAGGACATTCCTAAATATTTTTATTGTTTTTTATGTTACTGTAAATGGAATTTTTAAAATTTTCCCTTTCAGATTGTTCACTGCAAGTGTATAGAAATATAACTGAAGTTTCAATGAATTTATATACTGCAACTTTGATTAATTCACTCATCAGCTCTAAAGCTTTTTGAGGATTCATTAGAATTTTATATGCATAAGATCATGTCATTTGAAACTAAAGATAATTTCACTTCTTCCTTTTAAATTTTGAAGACTTTATTTCTTCTTCTTGCCTAATTTCTCCAGCTAGCACTTCTACTACCATGCTGGATTGAACTGAATGTTCTTTCTTCTTTCATGTTCATTAAAATGTTCATTATTTTATGTCATGATGGTGACAAATTTTCATATTTTACTTGGCAAAATGAGAAAGTAAAAACCTTATGTATTTACACAAAATATTTTGGAAATAACACTAGCCAAAAAAAAATGAGTGAAAATAAGTCTGATAATTCTCACTGCCTGTGCAAGCTTGTCCTAGAAACCTAACTAGGAGCTATGGGAAACTAAGAAAAGACAAAAGACAAACATGCAGAAAGCTGGGGTAAGGTGGGCTGGGCGTTCTGATGGAGACACACACCAGTCTCGTCCACCTCCAGTAAGTTTATTACATATAGTGGCAAACAAGGAAGTAGAGCAGTAATTCTCGCAGTGGTGGGGGGAGGGGAGGGCGGGCATGACACTGCAGTTATCGGGAAACGGGAGGAAACTGCGATCACTACTCTCTGGATGTGAACATCTCGGGATTTTGCCCTTGCCCCTTCTGCGGCTGGGGGCGTCAACCCAGCCTGCAGACATGGCTGTGCTTATGTCAAATTCCCATAGGCTTCTCATAATCTGACTCCACTAGATGTCCTCATGGAAGCTCCCAAGTACATGTGCATGATTCTACAGGTAGCAGACCTTCTGTCCCCATTAGAGGGGACACTAGAGGACAGGTGTGGAGTTAGTGATATCAGGACCCCATAAAACCAATTAAGTGCAACACCACTTGAGGGCAAGCTGGGAACCATCTAAATCAACATCAGCTGTTAAGTGAGAACTTGAGCCCCAAATACTGCTCTAACCAAGAAAGAAGTGTCCGTTCTTATAAAGGGCACAATCCCAAGAAGATAAAGTGCACAAGCCTGGACACTTGCAAAGAGGGCAGATCTCTGCCCTGCTTCTGGTCTATGTTGACCTGAAGGCCAATACATGGTCCTCTTCTCAGGAGGATGGGCATACTGAACTGCCCGATGTCAGCCTGGGCCCCCACAAATCACACAGGCTCCAGGGACACTTTCCTCCTGCTGCCTGAATAGACACAAATGCACATGTGCACATATATGCATAGGCAGGTTCTGGCTTACAGGTATAAGAACAAGCTTCAAACTCTAAGGATACAGCCTCAGTGTTAAGGGCACTGGTTTTGTTTGTTTTTTGTTTGTTTGTTTGTTTGTTTTTTTCATTTTTCTTTTATTATTCATATGTGCATACAAGGCTTGGTTCATTTCTCCCCCCTGCCCCCACCCCCTCCCTTACCATCCACTCCGCCCCCTCCCTCTCCCCCCCCTCAATACCCAGCAGAAACTATTTTGCCCTTATCTCTAATTTTGTTGTAGAGAGAGTATAAGCAATAATAGGAAGGAACAAGGGTTTTTGCTGGTTGAGATAAGGATAGCTATACAGGGCATTGACTCACATTGATTTCCTGTGCGTGGGTGTTACCTTCTAGGTTAATTCTTTTTGATCTAACCTTTTCTCTACTTCCTGGTCCCCTTTTCCTATTGACCTCAGTTGCTTTAAGGTATCTGCTTTAGTTTCTCTGCATTAAGGGCAACAAATGCTAGCTAGTTTTTTAGGTGTCTTACCTATCCTCACCCCCCCCTTGTGTGCTCTCGCTTTTATCATGTGCTCATAGTCCAATCCCCTTGTTGTGTTTGCCCTTGATCTAATGTCCACATATGAGGGAGAACATACGATTTTTGGTTTTTTGAGCCAGGCTAACCTCACTCAGAATGATGTTCTCCAATTCCATCCATTTATCAGCAAATGATAACATTTCGTTCTTCTTCATGGCTGCATAAAATTCCATTGTGTATAGATACCACATTTTCTTAATCCATTCGTCAGTGGCGGGGCATCTTGGCTGTTTCCATAACTTGGCTATTGTGAATAGTGCCGCAATAAACATGGGTGTGCAGGTGCCTCTGGAGTAACAGTCTTTTGGTTATATCCCCAAGAGTGGTATTGCTGGATCAAATGGTAGATCGATGTCCAGCTTTTTAAGTAGCCTCCAAATTTTTTTCCAGAGTGGTTGTACTAGTCTACATTCCCACCAACAGTGTAAGAGGGTTCCTTTTTCCCCTGCATCCTCGCCAACACCTGTTGTTGGTGGTGTTGCTGATGATGGCTATTCTAACAGGGGTGAGGTGGAATCTTAGTGTGGTTTTAATTTGCATTTCCTTTATTGCTAGAGATGGTGAGCATTTTTTCATGTGTTTTCTGGCCATTTGAATTTCTTCTTTTGAGAAAGTTCTGTTTAGTTCACGTGCCCATTTCTTTATTGGTTCATTACTTTTGGGAGAATTTAGGGCACTGGTTTTGGAATCAAATCTTCACTCTATGTTACAAGGTGTGACTTGTGTGCAGATTGATTCAGCTCTCTGAACCCTAATTGTGTCAAGTATAAAGGCAGACAAAACATTATCTGCATGTATCCCAGTACTACTGCACAGGTGCAGAGGCCCTGGCACTAACCTTGGTCCTCCTCACTACTGCTCCCTCTCCTTAGACGTCACTGGGGACCTCAATCCATGCTGCCCACTTCATGGGCTCTCATAGGGACAGAAATGGTCTTCTTACCCCAAGTGTTCACACATGGCTTTCTGTCTCTGGAGATCATGGACATCTGAGTCCTTGTGACACTTCCATCTCCCTTTTCTTTGACTCTAAACTTAGTCATTAGGAAATGAATCTGTCCTAACCCAGATCTTCTTGACTTCTATTTGGCCTGTCCAGCCTTATGTTTCCCTTTGATCTAATCTCCTTCTCCACCCATACTTTTTTTCTTTTATTTATATGTGCATACAATGTTTGTGTCATTTCTCCCCCTTTCCCCTGCCCCCTCCTTTACCCACCCCGCCCCCTCCCTCTCCCCACCTACTCTCTCGCTACCAGGCAGAAACTATTTTGCCCTTATCTCAATTTTGTTGAAGAGAGAGTATAAGCAATAATAGCAGGGACCAAGGGTTTTTCCTAGTTGAGATAAGGATAGCTATACAGGGAGTTGACTTGCATTGCTTTCCTGTGCATGTGTGTTACCTTCTAAATTAATTCTTCTCGAAATAACCTTTTCTCTAGTTCCTGGTTCCACCCATATTTTTTAATTGCACTGATCACAGAAGTTTTTATGTGCTCTTTCTTTTTCTAATAGATCATCTCCATTTATTTTTAGCAAGGCAGAATAATATTAAATAAACATCAACTATCATCAGAGACTTAGTAAGGAGCTATTTTCACTTTTGCTTAGAAAATGAGGTGTCAAAGCATAACCGGATGAAAGGGTGAGCAAACACAACCTCACCCGCTAGCCAGCAGGACCTGTCCCTATGCCCACATTGCACAGTTTTGTGTTGCTTTTCAACTGTGAGGCTGTTTTGACCAAGAGATGAAAAGGTCCATTGTTAGGTTTGTGATCAGAAAACATCAGCACATATACTCTTACCCTTTCATCTGCTCTTGTATTTCTACCTAATAAGCTACAACATGCAGGTTCATATAGCAGAAAGGAAGGAGAAATTGAAGCTCATTTTTGTTAAGTATAAAATTTTCACTCCTAGACTGATTCTAGAACAGTTCATCCTACATCTTAGAGGCCCATGTTTCAAATCAAAACAAGGGCAGCTTCTGGTGAAGTAGGAGAAAGCCACACTTTCCATCAAGCCACAAAATAATGAGGGCAAGAGAGCCAAGGAAGTTTCAAATAACATTCTTTTTGTGCCATGCCACGGAATGAGACCCCTGATTCAAACTAGATTTTGTAACATGCCTCAAAAAAGCTGAGGAGGGCAAGCAGGATTTCTTTCTTTCTTTCTTTCTTTTTAAGATCAGAAAAAGAGAAGAAAACTGTTTCCTATCTCAATTCAGTTTCCAAAAACCTCTCTCTGACCACTGTTGATGCCTCATTCTCTGAGGCATCTTGTTCAATCAAAGCAAGTTGAGGAAGCCCAGGCACCTGAGAGAGGAGAGCGATAGAGTGGGGCAGAGCTCTGAAGAAAAAGACCTCCATGTGCTCCTGGTGAGGGACCTGGAAGGGCTCTAATGTAGTCAGTTCACTGCAAGCCAGGTCTCCACAGAGATGTTCCTGAGTACAGGGGGCCAGGGCCTGCCTGAGGGGGAAGTTCACACACAGCACCCCAGCAACCCCCTCAACTCCTCTGGAGTAACACCAAGGTTCTCTCTAGAGTTATCTAGCCTTCTCTGTGTTCCCTGCATGCTAGATTTGGGGAAAACAAGTCTGGGGCCTGTCCTTCCCTCCTGGTCCCTCTTTTCATCAAAACTGAATATCCATGTTTCCTTTGCTCTTCCCTTCCTCATAAGCTTTAAAACTAGAAATTTGATATGCCATAGATGAACAAGCCAAAGAAGGCAGGTCTCAACTCAGTCTCCTCTGAGAGACAGCTCAGCCCATCTGAGCCAGCCAGTGAGAAGCTCAACAGAACATAGGAAGCAAGTCCACTGGCCAACACTGGGGGTGTCATGCCCAGCATGCCACACCCTCACTTACCCTCTGCCCTTAGTAGTCATTCATGTAATAGGCAGAGAACAGCTTCCTATGGGTAATCAGGAGCCATGTTTTGATGGGGTGACAAGGGCCAGGCCAAGATAAGGGTACACTGGCTTGGAGCCAAGACTGTGCAAAGGAAAACAGGGAAAAGCCACATCTCTCCCTCACTTAAGACAGGCAGGAAAAGGAAGACAAGTAATGGAGCTGGGGCACAGGACTGCAAAAAAGACTGCTTCTTAGCATCTGGTTACCAACACAAGATAATTACATTTTATTCTTTATAGCTGAGCCAGCTGAGCTCTCTGTCCAAGCTGTTTGCTTCAGATATAATAACCTTTTAGAGCCTCTGTAGTGGGTTAGGGCACAGCAAGAGGCCCCCAGAGTGGCCCTGGGATGCATATGAGGGTATACTTTGGTGATCTAGCTCCACCAGAGGGCAGTCCAAGTCAAGGGGCACTTGTGGCTCATTTGCTGAAGGTACAGATATCAGAATTCCCATGAGGTTATGACATAGCACCCCTGAACTCCTCACCATGGGCTCCCTGCATAGAAGACCCTGGGGCACAGGATCCAATAATGTATATGCCCTCATCAAAAAGTGGTCTAGACAGTGTGGTGGCAGGTGCCTGTAATCCCAGCACTCGGGACAAGATGGCAAGAGGAACTTGAGTTCCAGGCTAGCTTGGACAACACAGGAAAACTCTGTCTCAAAAACACAAATGGAGGGGGAGGAAGAGAAGGAGGAGGAAAATGAGGGGGAAGAGAACTGCCCCTCTTGCAGTCTTCTGGACATGTCTAGAATTGTGACACTAAAGGACTGGGAAAGAAATGCCACATTTCTCATCTGAACTGCCACACAAGCACAGTCCT
Organism: Castor canadensis; assembly: GCF_047511655.1. Lineage (NCBI taxonomy): Eukaryota > Metazoa > Chordata > Mammalia > Rodentia > Castoridae > Castor > Castor canadensis. The sequence continues at coordinate 97,015,304 of NC_133397.1, read as the reverse complement.
AACTATCTGAAAATGGGGCCATGAAGGTTCTCCAACGATATTCTGCTATACATAGTAATAACTCATACTAGAAAGCTTCAGTGAAAGATACATTGTACTTAAAGAATTATTGCTTGCACGGTACTGTCTACAGAAATATTTTTGCAAAAGCAAACTGTAACCATTGAATGAATAAACAGAATGTGGTATATACAGTCAACGGAAGATTATTCACCCTTAAAAAGGAAATCCTGCCATATGCTGCAAATGGATGAAAACCACAGATGTACACTAAGTGAATTAAGCCAGATAAAAGAGAACAAATACTGTATAATTACACATATACAGGGTCATGAGTAGTCAAACCCATACCAACAGAAAGTAGATGGTGGCTGACAAACACTGGGAAGAGGAGTAGGAGAGTCATTGTTCAATGGGGATGGAGTTTCAGTTTTGAAAATGAAAAGGACTTGCAGATCTACTGTACAACTATGTAAATATACTTAACTTTTATGTAAATTTTGTCATAATTTAAAAAAACATATTTTGTGCTAGTTTAAATGATGTTCTAAGAGACAATCAGATAAGTATGTGACAATGTGACAGTGACAATGGTCACCGTCAGGCCACCTGATTAGTACAGGAAAGAGGTCCCAACAGCAGGAGGGTGTGGGATGGTGCAGCTTTGTGGCAGCTTGGGCACATCCAGCAGCCTACAGTCGACCACTAAACATCTCAGGTATAGGAACACTGGGCTCCACCTTCAGGCTTCAGGGCTCCATTTTCTACTCTCTGTATCAGGTTAACGCAGTTGTGAGTCACAGGAAACTTTGATGAGTCTTGTGCCACCCTCAAGGGTTCAACAACCCTCCCCCACACACACACTATGACTCAGGTTCCTCCTCTGTAAAGTGGACCTCACCACATTAACACAGATAGTTGTGGGGTTAAAGTCAATGAGGTAATTCAAGGCCTGGACACATTGGGCTTGAGTTGGTGGTGCTGCAGAGGGAATGCTGTTCTCTAGAACCCAGTTTCCTGTTTCAGTATTAGCGCTGGTCTGGGGGGAGTTGGTCAGGATATAGAAGCAGGTAGCGATGGGCATGGGCCCAGTGAATTTCATCTCACTGTCTCCCGGACCCCATTGATGCTGGCTGTGGACCTGAGCTCACCAGCATCTGGAGCTTCCTTCTAACAGCTGGCATGCTTGGCTCCTTGGATTAATTGGTTGGTACCCTCTCTCATCCCTTGCTGCCTCAGTTCCCCAACAATTACAATGGTCTTAGCCATAGTGAAATTCAAGATTCATAAATGAGCACACCCTGGGAAGGAGGTATCCAGCTGCTAGTTCTGATGTCCACATGGCCCAGAAGCAATTGAAGCTCAGTTACACATCCACCCCCATACAAAGTGAACACCATTCTGTTGGTCCAGTGTTTGGGGTTCTTGACATATGCTTCTACATCAGAAGAAAAAAATGTGACAAACTAGTGCAAATTGCATGGGGAGCAAATTCTAGCCCAGCACTCTACCCCTAGAAATAATTGTGTACAATGTCAACTTGCAAGACTGAAGCAGCAATCAGGCTACTGCCAAGATCTGGTTGTCAGATTTAAGCAGTAGCATCCCAATAAAATACATCACAAGTGGGGACCCAAGAGGTATTTCCCATAGTAGGCCTCTCCTTTCTGGGAGGCAAAGGGCTTCAGCAGTCAGGAGACTGTCCAAGGAGGAGCCCACTCAGTGCTCAGGTACACAGCTAGTACACACAGGGCTTTACCCCGTGCCTGTCTACCCTCTGCTCTTGTTCGGAAGATCTCAGTGGTTTGAGAAGAGGTTGGCTAAATTGCGTATTATGAGGATCACCTGCATTCATTGACCTTTGCCAAAACATTTCTTCATAGCAATCTGCCTTCACTTGTATTAAATGACTGTCCTAATTCTCATCACAAAAACAAATGTACGATGAAGATTCATTCTTTTTCTGTCCATGACCCAAAGCTGTCTTCTCCCTCATTCTCCCAGCTCCCTCTACCCCCAGGCATTGGCATGGGCCAGGAGAATAAAGCACACAATTCCTTATTACTAAAGTGAGAAGTGCTGAGAGAAGAGAGAGAAAACGTGGATGTTTCGCACAGTAAGTTGTGATGGTATGGAGGTTAATGACCCCTGCTAAAACTTTCATGCACCCTTTCTTCAAGGACAGAATCCCTAGCTTGGTAAGTATAAAAGCTGTCTTTCCCCATTATTTGAGACTTCACTCTGCTACCAGCAAGATGGGTGAGGTGGAGTGAGCTGCCTGTTCTCCCCTCAACTCTCTCAGGTCCCTGTGGTTGGAGCAGGCTCTCAGGCTTTGGTACCAGTGCCCACAGCTCCAACTGAAAGCAGACACCAAAGCATGGATGTTCATATTTCCTCCCAGCAGCCTCTGAGGTGCACATGCCTTGCCCCTGATTCAGGAGTGATAAAGCAAGTCCAGAAAGATGAAACTGGATAAAGGTCACATGGAGCTATAGCCCAAGACCATCTTCCAATTATCCAGTCTTTAGGGAGCAACCTGCAGATGTCAGAAAGAGCATCAAGCTGCACATTCCTCCAAAGCAAGTCAGATTTCCTTCTTCAAAAAGGATTCCTACTTGTCTACCTATCAATTTTATCCTGCCATTCCACGTCAAGGGAATTCTTTAGTTCTCATCTCTCTAGTCCTCCTCACAGCACCTTACTGTCCTACACCTCACTCCTTCCCTGAAGTCTCTACTCCTTGGCACACATGTCCCTGGCTCCTTACTTCCCCACTCTTGGCTTTCCAATGGCCTCTCTTTGCCTTGGCTCCTCTCATCCATCCTTTGTGATCTTATGTTCTCTGTGGTTAACTACAAGCCATGTGTGGATATCTCAATTTCCAGTCTACCTCTCAGTTATTTGTGCCTAATAGCCTGTTAGACAGGACTCAGGTACAACCAGCACATCCAAGACAATTCACACAAAATACCATCCTCTTCCTCTCTGCCAATGTGACCACCTACCTGTTCTGTTTCACTTCCTCCATCTGTCACCAACACCCTCCTGGGGTACTGCAGCAGCCTCAGAATCAGACAGATGCTCTCTCATCCAGTCTCTACAAGCTCATCTACCACACTGTAACCACAGTGATCATGTCTTATGACTATTTAAAACTACCCCAGGATTTCCCAATCAAAGAGAGGCTACAGTTCTGGCTAGGTAACCTGGTCATTGACCTGACCACAACCTGTCCGTGGAGCCCTGACACCCCAAGTGTCCACTGTGTCTGTAACTGCAGATGTCAGATACCCACTTCTCCAGACTCCCTGGCAGGTCCTGTGACCACAAGGACTTGTGTTGGCCACTTTAGGGAAGATTTCCTTCCCTAGTGGAAAGGGAGAATTAAGGAACCCTGGATCATCTTCCCTATCATCAAGCATTATCGGGCATAGTCACTGGACATTATGTAAAGGCTGAATGAGCCGCAATCTCACAATGTTGCCATATCTGCAGGAGGGCAGACAGGAAAGAGTGGGGGTCCCAATGATGCTTTTGAGGCAGTCAGCCATAGACCAGCTGCTCCCAGAGTACTTGCCAGTGAGATTATGAGTTTCCCAGTGGCTTACACCACTGTCAGGTGTATTTTCATCAGTTGCAGACAAGAACTCCAAACTGAAACATCTGCAGACCATGACATCAGATGACTTAACCTCCCCCAGGTGTGTCCTCAGCCTTCTTAAAACACCATTCTCACCTTCCTGCCCACACCAGAATACCTCTCAGCCAAGGGTGTTCTGGTGAGAATACCCCTTTCCAGGAAGTTTCCTCAGATCGGTTTTCCTCGATGGCATCTCCTTAGAACCATGTACCTGCTGATTCCAAGGGTCAGCTATATCGTATTTCCTTGTCAATATTCCAAATGAAATTTGGAATTTACAATCACCTAATGGCAACCCAAACAGCCCACTAGCCTAAAGGCAACTTTGCATACTAGAATTTAATTAAAAACGGCCCCTCTTCCAGTAAGCAAATACTACTCTCCCTTAGAGTAAAATGTCCATTTATGTCTTGTTGGGGCAGGTGAGAATAAAGAAGAGGAAGAAAGTTCCAGGTCAGGCACCAATAGCTAAGGAATCAGGTAGAAGCCAAACAAAACCACAACAGGGGCATGATATTCCAGGGAGACACTGGAGTTTGGAGGGTACACTAGACCAGGAGGGACTGGGGAATGCTAGACCTCCTGGTCTAGTGTTCCCTCCAAACTCCAATGTCTTCCTGGAATACTGTGAAGCTGACCCAGCTGCACCAAAGCAGACACTCAGTAAATTGTTCCTTGAATTCCTTGAAGTTCATGCTTGGGGTTCTACGAATAGTTAGCAGAAAGGCAGGGAACATGAAGGGAACCATTTGAGTGTGTGCCCAGCATGCCCCACAGTCCTGAGCTCGGCATTCATCTCTCCTTTGCCTGTAATAGCCCCAAAGCTCTTCTGATAGCACACAAAATAAATAATGACATAGGGTGAATTCTCCCCACCACACAGGTTGTACCCTCCTGCATTTCTTCTAGACAAGCCCATGCTGTTTCTCTTCCTTTTGTAACCTCTCCGGGGGCTCTGCCACCACGCAGTTTATAACACCTCCCTATTTAGTATCATCTGTGAATTTCATTACATGGCTGTTTGCTGTTTCTTCCAGCATCATTAATAGATACTAAACAAAACCCAAGCATGTAACCATGGCCTACTGCCAATGGTTGGGCACCCCTCCCGACTTAGCCTCCTGCCACTTACCACAGCTGCCACCTCATCTCTTCTCCCTGCCAAAGAGCAGCCCCCACCAACTGCAAGCCACAGAGGGGCTCACCTTTCTTCTAATTGCACTTAGTTACACAAGCAGGTATCCCCTAGAGGCCCCAGAGAGTATTTGCCAAAGGAGATGCGATCTTTACATGGACTCAAGAGCTGGCAGCACTCACCCTGGGTGAACAGTGTGCCCCAGCTGCCCTTCAATCTAGCTGCACCCTGAGATGAAAGGACAGCAGTCATTCTACCAAGTATGAAGTTCAGTGGTTATTTTTCTCTTCAATTAAAAAAGAAAAGGTTCTTGGCTAAGACTTTATAAATACATTTTAAGTTTAAAAAGTCATGTTTCAGTAGAGCATGGTAACTCATGCCTACAATCTCAGTTACTCAGGAAGTAGAGATAGGGACGATCTTAGCTTGGTTCAACAAAAAGTTAATGAGACCCTATCTTAAGCAACAGGCCAGGCATGGTGGTATATGTCTGTGATCTCAGCTATTCAGAGAGGCATAAGTAGGAGGATCAATGTCCAGGCCAACATGGGAGGAGCATTTATAGTGAATCGTGTTTTGAAAACATGTACTCCTTATGTGTGTAAATATAAAAATGAGACCTATTGAAACTATTCCAGGAAGGGGGGTGGGGGGATAAAGGTGAATGATGAAGGAGAAGAATTCACCTATGATATAAGAACTTTTGTAAATGTCACAATGCACCCCCAGTACAACAGTATAACAAAAAGAAAATTAAAAAAAAACAAAACATGTACTTCTTGCCAGTAGAGTAGTCAGCTGGTTTAGAGTCTCTCCCCACCTGAATGAAAACAGAACCATGAGAGAAAAACCCAGCTTTCTGTGTGTCTCCTGCTGAAAGATTCTCACTATGTGGTCCCCAAGGACACAGGCTCCAGTCCCCACCATGTCACTCATTAGCTGCACAACATTCAAAGCAGCACAGGGCCTCCCTGGTTCAACATCCAGAGACAAAATGAGTTGCTCAGAAAGCTCCCTATTTGGGATTTCATAGCTCACTTACATGGAAAATCTTAAAGTATCACTTCTAGCTGAAGTGAAGGTAGGACTCAAAAAGATCTGTGTACAATGTACCTATGTGTACACCAGCATTGTTAACAACAGCTGAAAGATAAAAACAACCCAAAAGCCCATCAATGGATGAATGGATAAAGAAGACATGGTATATCCATGCAATGGAATCTTATTCAGTCTTTTAGAGCAAAGAAAGTCTGATGGAGGCTCCAATGTGGATGAACCTTGACGACATCATGCTGAATGAAATAAGCCAGTCATAAAGAAGGACAAGTAGCATATTTTTCCCCTTGTATTAGGTATGCAAAGAAGTCAAATCATAGACAGAAAGAAGGATGGTGGCTTCTAGGGGTTGGGGAAGAAGAATGGTTAGTTGTTCTCTAATGGAGAAAGTTGTTTGGGAGAATGGAAAATTCTGGAAGTTACACAGTAATGTGAATATATTTAATACCACTGAATTATACCTTTAAACTGGTTAAAAATGGAAAATTTTGTATTCTGGATATTTTAGCACAACAGAAATAACAATAATAAATCTTGAAACATGGAATGTCCAACTTGCCATTCAACTAGGGATGCACAGATATTGGACAAACCATGTGCTCTCCCCACCAGCTCATAAAAGAGGCAATGTTAACCATGCCAAGAGACAACAAGTAGACAACTCCCCATGTAAGATGGTAACTCTCCTCAGGAACTAATAACATGGACACTACACAGCACATACCACACCATCCTCATTTCCCTCATTATCCCACAGGTTGGGCAGGGCTAGATCACACTACATACAGTCCAGCCAGTGACCTCAGTCAGTAGCTTGGAACCACATTGGGTAGTATTTATATCCTAGAATTAGGAAATGCTGTCAGTCAAGTTTTCTTCTGGAAAGTCAACAGACCAATACAGTATACCTATAAACCCTGAGAAGACTTGGCCATGGGACACGGTCACCAAAATCACTGTGGCACAGGACCTGACATGAGGGAACTTCTGAACTGATAGCCTTGGTTTTCATGTAGCCCAGGAAACAGGCTATGAAGCTATAGGACATTAATCCACAGGCCCCGACTATGCAACCAAGATAACAATGGACCACAGCACACAGGGTTTGGAAGCGCTCCCCATGGAAGTCAGGCTGGGCATCATACAAACTGTTGAGGAAATACAGATTCCCAGACAAGCACACTGAGAAGGCTGCTGTGTCCACAGAAAAACCTCCTCCACTTGGAGCATCGAGGAAAAAATGGACAACATTTGAAGGGATAACTGAAAGCTCCAGTGCTGTAGAAAGCTAGTGTGGACGGCAGGAGCCAGCCCAGCACTGTCACTCTGGACATGTCCTGCCAACCTTGTGCCTCCATTGACCCCACCTCCCCACTGCCAAAGGCACCACTGTCTGTGGCCTAGATCCCATTCTGCATTTACTCACACTGGCCTTCTTAGGGTCAGTAAGAAAAAGGACCCTGAGTTTGCTGTTTTTCCAGAGAGGCACATGATCTTTGAGACATCTGCTCAACACATGACTTCCCTGGGCAGGTATCCCCTGACCTCACTTCCTCTGATAAGGATAATCAACACTAACATATTCCCTAACAGGATAGAGGTAGAGAAAAAACAAAACAACAACAAAACCAGAATGTGCTACTTTATCCACTGCTGCAAAACAAACTGGCTATTTAAACAACAGTTACCCAACTGCTTAAAAACATTTTTCCCCCAGTGTGAGGAACCAAACTCAGGGCCTATGCATGTTAGGTAAGTGCTTAGCACTGAACTATATCCCCAACCCTAGAAATCTGCAACTTGAACAGAGTTTGGCAGGATGCTTACCTTTTCTCCATGTGAGAACAGCTGGGTAGTTTGGACTAGGGCTGGAGGTGCCACTTTCAAGAAATCACTCACATGGAATTTAGCTCAGACAAGGACTTAGGATCCTGGAATCTTCTCCACGTTGGCCTTTCCACAGGGCTGTCTGTGCACCCTCTCACATGATGGCTGGGTTCCAGAAGCCAGCACACACAAGAGACAGGAATGTGAGCTGCCAGTCTTTGAAGACCCACACTCAGAGGTGACAGTCACTTCTGCTGTGCTCTATTGCTCAAAGCAACCACAGAGCCCAGGTTCAAGGGTAGAGGACTCTAAATAGCAGAAGTATCCACAAATTTGCAACCATCTTGCATCTACCACAGTAAGCGATGAACTAAGGACTGGGGGTGTGGGGGTGTGGGGGTGTGGCTCAGCGGTAGAGTGCTTACCTAGCATGCATGAGGCCTGGGTTCCATCTCCAGTATTGAGAGAGTGAGAGAGAGAGAGAGAGAGAGAGAGAGAGAGAAAGTAAATTTTCAGCTTTGCTTGAGGAGTAACTTATGTACCACAGACACACAATGTCTTAACAGAGCTTGAACTAGACTCTGAGCTCCATGAAGACAGGAACCTGTTTGTCTACACAGTGCCTAGTATAGACATCCAATAAATATGTGGTGAATTGTTGAATTTAGCAAACCCATGCCAAAGTTTCTTTCTTCTTTTAAATCACATCAGAATTCTAAAATGAAGGACGGGAGGAGTCTCAGTTGCATATGAGCAGAAGAAAGAATTCCAAATTAGAAAAACAAAATCAAGGCCCAGGAAAAGTGAGAGGAGATAGAAACAGCCAGGTTGCAGTTTGTTAAATTGGTCCCAAACGATATGCAATAGCTTAATAAAAAAGGAGAGAAGGAAAAAATTGTGCTGACTGATCAAAAATTATTAGCCAGAGTAGAGGTGATTTTAGCTGTTTACAACATTGAATATTTAATTTAGTCTCAGGGAAATCTTCCTATATAAATGTTTTGCTTCCAAATGGAAATAACTTTCCAAATTCTCTAGGTGGCACATGACATCATACAGTAGTTGCACTCCTGGAAACAATTTTAGGGCTCCACTGCATCTTTGTCATCCACAATTTCAACATTTTAATAACACACAAATAGCAAAATAACCTAAATTACGTTCCTAATAGAAACACTGTTTTACAGTAAAATTCCATGACACGGATCTTTCCAAAGGCAGATGGCTCTGCTGCATAACATTATTACATACATAATTACCTACATCACAAATATTTCCAAAATCAAAACTGCTAAGCTTCCTTGCCTGTCCCTTTTCCTTATGCCATCTCCATGGCAACCTGCTTCCTTCCCCGAGACAAAGAGAACCTAGAAGACATCTTTAAATTGGCATAAATTAGAGACAAATTCTTTATTTAATCAGACACAGCTTACTCTAATGATTATCACACACCAAAATTATCCAGAAATAATCACTGTGTCTTATAAAAATAAACCACTGTAAACAGACCTTACTGTTTATACAAGACGACAGTATAATTATAAACATGGCAAGCTTCTAATGCCATTGCATCCTCTCTCCAGTTTTTTCAGCCTCTGAAACCTCTTAAAACTATATCTGCAGCCACCCCTTCCCTGCCCACACAGCGCCACTGGCCTTTCCTGCAAATGAGCCAGAACAGGTTCTGCCTTGAATGCCCAAGGGTTTGTCTGCCACTCTCACCTCCTGCAGATGCAGAGCTCAACCCAATACAGGTGTGCCAAAGTTGATATTGTCAGCCACAAGACAAAGAGTCACTAACCTAGATGCAAGAATGTGACACACAGTTGGGCAGAAAGCATGCTAACTTTGATAATTGGTGCTGGGGCAGTAAATGCAGAGTTAAACAACACTTCATCCCTATTACCACAAGTCCTGTAGTTCTTGACCATAGTTAAAAATACCCTGCCAAGTGCCCAGAACAACATTCCACATCAAGCAGAATTTCCGAGAAGGCTTGGGCTCCCCATGCACTTACAGTGCATAAAACACCCAAAGAGCCACCATGGAGGCCTGAAAGGCCATCTCAGAGTATAAGTACAAGCCACAGCTCACCAACTGAGTCTCCAACTACTGCTCCACCTTGAAACAATTTTGAAAAAGCAATTGTTATAAATCTCAGTATGGCACAGAACTGAGACAAACACATACTTACATTATTTTTCTTTTAAGTCAACAAATAATTCACAACCATGGAGTTGGTTTTTATGGAAAAGCAGGAAGTACAGAGGAAAAAATTTCAACTGAGGCTCCTAAGAGTCAAGCCTAGCTTAACTGCCTTGTCTGGTAAGACATATGCTGAGTTATCAAGGGATGAAGCACACATGTGCACACACATAGCCCTTCGCTGCCTCAGACACTCCCAGTTGCCTCAAGTAAACATTTGGGAAGGACACACCTGCCTTTCTGCCCAGCAAGAAGGGCATCCTGCTGAAAAACTGCCTGAGCACCTGCCCAGCTTCACAGATTCTGACAAGGTGACAACCAGTTGACTGCTTAAGCACCACACATGAGGTATCCCTCTCCTGTCTGAGAAATCTTCCTTTCTTCATGCCCAAAATTTATTTTCTGTACAAGCATCAATAGCCACCTACATTGCTATAGGCAGGCTTCCAAACTGCTTAACTTAATAATTAGCCTTTAGCCCCTACTTCTACTTTACAGAAAATACAAAAAACTGAGAAGTACGCTAATGGCAGTACCAAGAAATGACAAAAAAAAAAATCCAGAAAATGATACATTTTACAAAATAACTGTCTCAGTTTTGTCAAAGAATCAGTACCTTGAGAAATAAAGTTATGAGAGTGACCTAAGAACTTTGGTTCTCAGAAAAGGTCTTGCCTGAAGGGGCACTTGACAATTTATGGAGCCACCATGGTTGTCAAACCCTAGGGGTAAGGGGGAGCCAAAGATATTGGCACCTAGAGTGTGGATGCCAGTGATGGGGTGCAGCTAAACACAGAGGCTTCTCAAATTGGCCATAGATAGGGTCAAATCCTGATACACCCATACTATAAGTGGAAAATGCATTGAATACACTGAACCTACAAAGGTTCAAAAGGTTGTTTGAAACCTTGCTCACAGCCACCTGCAACACAGCACACTGCAGCACAGTGTGGGTTGTTTCCTGTGTGACCACTGGGCTTTGGAGAGGTAGTTCACTGCCACTGCCCAGCATCTCAACAGAGGACAGTACTATGTATCACTATCCCAGGAAAAGATGAAAATTCAAATACTTAAGTACAGTTTCTAGTGAACATTCATCACTTTGGCACCATCCAAAAGTGGAAAAATCTAAGTTAAACCACCCTAAGGCTATGACCGTCTTACCTGTGTACCTCCATCTTACGCACACCTCTGAATAACTGTTCCACTGTTAAGAAACCCTGGTCTAGAATAAAAAGAGATGAAGGGCATAACAACTAACAACAAGGAGTGAACCTAGTTTTAAACAAGACCACAAAAGGTTTTTAAGGGAAAATCAGGGAAACTCGAAGAGGAGTGGTATTTGATACTGATTTGATAGATCTGATTAGGATATTCTTGTGCTCTTACAGTACTGTAACAGAGCATCTTTATTCTTCAAAGACCTATGCTGAATTATCCAGGGATGAAGCAACATTACATCTGTAAAATTAGCTTCCTGGTTTACCCAAGACAGACAAACAGAGAGAAACTGAAAGAAGGAAATAACAAATGTGGCAAAAGTAATGGCAGAATCTGAGAAGATACAGGTGTTTGTTGGATGCTGTTTTCTTTTCTCCTCCTTTGAGACTGCTCATGACAACAGATGATAGGAAGGAAAAATTCAAGCTCTTTGCAAAAGACAAATGCAGAACATTCTGTTTTACACTTAGAGCTCCCTCATGCACATAAATGCTTGCATACTGCAGCACCTTGTGGGCACTCTTCAGGGAGGCTGAGGGTCCATGACCCCTCATGAGGCTTACAGGTGACAAAAGGGAAAAGACATAGTGGAGAGGGAGCTAGGTACAACATGAAAAAGAAAATGCTCCAGGAGTCCAGATGTGCATAGGAGAAAAGGGCTGGGGACAGCTTCATGGAGGATGTGACAGTGAAAAGAGTAGTCTTTTGAGGCAGACAAAAGGTGCAGGAGTGAAAAGTATGGGATACACAGAGGACACAGAATATTATGTTAATTATGCCAAAGAGCTGAAAGAAATGGTGTCCTATAAGCAAAATGGACAGCATGGAGATAATCCTGAAGGGCCACAAATACAGGGACAACTAGAGCTGGGAGAGTTTTGAACGCAGAGGCAACTTAAGGAACATTAGATATAGTAACTGTCTGATTGTGGCTCACTCACTGGCTGAGATGCAGAACACCCCTCTCAGGGCCTTTGCTGTCACCACAGGGCAGTGTTAATAACCAGAAAGTTCTCCACTTGTACCACTGTCTGTGGCATCTACCAAGGAAGCCATTCATTGCCTCTTAATTATAGCTGTGTGGTCAGCTCCTTCCAGATGCCATCCTTCTGCTCTATGAAGAGACATGCTGCCCTTGCACATCCTCTACTGCAGACACAGCATCCTCACCAGATCAGCAGTGGCTGCTGAGAGCAAGAGCGAGCAATCAGAAGTGTGGATGACGCTCTGGGGACACAGGCAGGGCTGACACAGGTTCAGGCTGGATGGAACTTTTAAGGGAGTCTCCTCCCTTAAGACAAGGTTTAGCCCTTCCCCAAGAATGAGAGCTCTCTTCCCCTTCAACAGAATGTATGCAGGAGCCCAAGAACGCCAAAGGGGTTGGAAAGGGCTGTCTATAGCCCAAAACAGGTACTATCCTGTTGCTTTTCCAGATAAGGAAACTTAAGCTCAGAGATAGAAAGTGCTCACCAAGATGGTATGCTCTTTGTTCTCCTAGGACGCAGGATCACGGGGCCAAACCCAAGCTGCATCTGCTACACTCTGAAGTAGAAATGATCATTTTTCTAAGAATAATCACCAGTGATTGAGAGTAGGCAGAGGGAGTAAAGGACCATGCTGCCATTCCCCAGCTACCTGGACACGTGAGGAACAAGAACAGACATGGCCCCAGAAATAGAAAAAAACACAACTAAAAATAAAATTACAGTCAGTCAGTGATGGCTTGATATCACAAAACCTCACAGAGAACAAAGAAACCCCTGGAGTCACTGAGACACAAATGAAAGGAATTATATCACCCACCCCATCTTTTAAAGGGGTTCAGAACCCTCCTTACCTCTACCTGGAAAGCTTGAGTCTGCTGGGGTAAGCTGGGCCGGGACCTGGTCCTCACTTTGTGGTCCATAGATGGGCTCTGGAAACAAGGGAGGGAGAAGGATGTTTTCCTTTGTTCTGTTTCATCTACAAGCTATAAATGTGTCCCTTTACCAATCTGCTGAGGTAAGGAAGGAAGTGGCATCATGCTGGACCACTGCATGCTAGAAGTCCAAGCTCCTTTCTATAGTAATAAGACCTAAACAGGCCCTTAGGCCAGTCCAATTGTAGCCTGCATCTATTACTTGTGTCCCTATCTCCTCTGGAGATAATATCAAGTGATTTTCATGAGAATGTTTGTTTCTTGACCAAATTTTTCTTTGATACTATGTACCCTAGTGGTGATTTCAATGTGTCAGAAGAACTTTTGGGCACTGGCTGGCTTAACAATACAGGGCAAGAATTCATTGGGAGTGCATTAGGTTCCCATTTAAAGATGTGCTGGGCAGCATTTGTGCTGGTGTTTCAAGGCTTATTACCATCAATGACTATGACTTTCCATGCAGGAGGCAGCCACTGCAATGCTTGGTAGGCAAAAAGCTGGGAAATAAGTGAGCAGACATCTCACTCAGATCATATATGTGGTTTGTGGAGGCCATGCTGTGAATGACCCCACATAGATGCTCCAATGTGCCCTTGGAGGCATTAAAAATGAAGGAGAAAAACTTTAAAACTGGGGAGAGAACACTGGAGTTGGGAGTCCCAGATACTACATGTATCCTCAGGGAAGAGGAGGGACCCAGCCCACCTGGGCATGGGAGAAATACCAGGACTCAGTGAGAGACAGAGAAAGGTGGGAAATGCCCCATGCACAGGCAGGAGGCAGAGGCCCAAAGCCCCTCACGGACCCCATGGGACAGAGAACAAAACTTAGAGAGGCTCAAGGCAGCAACAGTAGGGTGGGCAGGGAGCTGCCTGCAGAAGATTTAGATGCTAGACCAGCGAGTTTTCATGTTGCAAAGGGACAAATTTAAGCCTCATTGGAGGACATGCACCTTGCAGACATGCAGAGGATGACTAGAGAGGAGACAGGTAAGCTGATACAAAAAAAGGGGCAAGTGGAGATGGGCCTGTGGAGAGAAATGAAGGCAGCTGCTCAGGGCTATCTTGGTTCACATACGGTCCCACATACCAACCTAATCTGCTAGCTCCTCAGCCATCATCCCCAGTCTCCTGCAGCTACAGCAAACACCTGTCCTCAACAGCAGCCTGGGCACCAGTGTGGGAGGGCTGGGGTCAGGCACACTGTTCTTCACACCAAGCTGCAAGTAGGCCCAAGTTGTTGCAAAGGTCAGTAATGTCCTGCATCCAAGGGAGAGTGACATTTAACAGCAAGCAGAAAATTCCATAGCAGGTCAGCTGGTCAGTAGATCACATGGAGAAAGACTTTTATCCTATTCTGTGAAGAGAGGACCCTTTGCTTTCATTTTGTGCTCAGCCTGCCCTAAAGCATCTGGTTATGGGGTTGATTCCTAAGGTGGAAAAAGGGCAGGAAAGACTAGGTGAACTGAATGGGGGTGCTGGTTGGGGAGAGGGCCTCCCACTGTGTTAGGAAAACCCTGTGATAAACTCCCTACTGGAAGGTGTCAACAGCTCCAGGCACCTGGAAGAGCAGCACTGGAGTCCAGGGGCCCCAGCAGGGCTATGCACACAGGCTCTCTTCTCCCGTAAACTGGCAACAGTTAATCATGAAGGTCATCATAAGTATCATGGGACAAAATGTAACATTCCCTGCACTCACCAGGGCAGCCAGCCCATAGTCACCTCCAGCACTGTTGCTGTGTCTCTGTGAGGGGCTGTGCTGTAGGGTGCTTAGCAGCATTTTTGGTCTCTTTCCATTAGATGCCAGGAACACCCCACCCTTCAGCCATGATCACCAAAACTGTCTCCAGGCACTGCTAAAGGTCCCCTGGCGGACACATATATAAGGCTAGTCTGTGCCCTCCCAAATTTCAACGCTGAAGCCCTGTTCCCCAAGGTAATGGCATAATGGGAGGTGGGGCCTTTGAGTGATTGCCTCATGAATAGGATCATAAAGCTTTACAGTGATAAAGCTTGCAGCCATGTGGAGTTGTAATCTCATGGGGTTTTTGGATCCCAGGTTCATTCACTTCCATTTAGGACAT
The DNA here is from genome assembly GCF_047511655.1 of Castor canadensis. NCBI lineage: Eukaryota > Metazoa > Chordata > Mammalia > Rodentia > Castoridae > Castor > Castor canadensis. The sequence goes on along the minus strand of NC_133397.1, from coordinate 97,000,219 downwards.
ATATAGTCTGTGTCATTTACATCCCCACAAGGTCCCTGCTGTGCTTTTCCCTGGCATTAGGCAGGACCTCTTAAAGGCACTGTTCAGAGGACCCAGAAACTGCAAATGTCAGCCTCAGGGCTCACACTACTGAACACACTAGTGGAGCTAACTCCACAGGGCCCAATGTCCATAAATAAAGCTCCAGGATCTGCATCTGCAGACAGGAGGACTGAACTTAGCAGCCATACTAGAACCCTCTCCCTAACTCATTACAGTTCCAGCTCCACAAAAATCCCACCCCTGGTACCTACCAGATCTCACCCAGATCCACAATAACCTAGGCTGCCACCTAGGGCCAGCCACCTAACCTATGGGACCTGTGAAAAATACAAGTCTGTGGGAAAAAAGCAGTAAAAGGGTTTTTTCCTTTCTTCCATTGTCTCTCTGCCAACCTGATGGGGCATTTTAATTTGCTATTTCATGCCAGGTTTCCTGACTCAGGGCCAACCCGGGCTACCCTTGGTTACCAGGCAAAGCACATACACCTGTCCCAGCGCACCCCATGAAACACAAATTCAAAGACAAAATTAATTTAGTCACACTTGGATCTTGTGACAATTGTCTTATCCATGCTAAGTGAAATTAATTTCCAGTTAATAGTGCCTGAAACCATTTTGAAACTCAGGCATACCTCTGTTTATACTACTAAATCATTGTTTAACCTCTTACTATAAAATTTATTCATAAAATTTGTTCAAAGATTACTTTGCTTATATAATAATTTAATACATAAAATATGTATTTTATACTCAATTTCTATTGTTAGTTTTCTGAAAAAAATGAACTTAAAATAAAAGAAACAGATTCTCATTCTAGTCACATCAGATATATCACTCACCTATATTAACTTTCTTCTATTCTTCCATAGAAGACTTTGAGCAGAATAATTTTTTATAAAAAGCTTCTAATGCTAGTATTTTATTCAATTATACTTAATAAAACAAAAATGTTCTTCTCTGCTGCATTTGGCTTAGCATTTTTATTTTGCTTGGTGCCTTAAAAATTTTTTTCTGGAATGAACATATATATATAAAAGGAAAAAAAAGTGTCATATAAAACCACCAACAAAAAGAAATTAAAGGGGTGATGCCATCTTCTGTTCAATAAGCAATAGCAATGGGCTGTTAATATAGTAATGATTAAAAAGAATAAAAAGCAATAAAGACAACAGATGGAAAAGAAAAAAACAAAGATAAAATTATTAAGACTTTCAAGACAGCAAATGCAAAGCACTAAACCCTGGGCGATTGGGTCCCTGAAGAACTGCAGCCTCTGCATCTGGCCTCTTGCTAAGGCATCATCCCAGCAACCTGCAAAGAGCAGATACCTCTGCAGGATGTCTGAACTGCCTTCAGAAAACAGGGCATCATCTGCCTTTGCAGGAGGACTCTTTACTAAAGAAGACTTGTGACCCAAGAGAAATGAATTCACAAGCAAAGGACAAGGAGTCTGCCCATGGCAAAGGCAAGACTGAAATCCATGTTGGGCTGGCCCTCTCCTCTGGACCCCATCTTTGTCCCACAACAGTAGGTCGGGTACAGTGAAAGGACCAATCCCTCCCTCCTCTGTAGGCCCCTTCTGCTGATGCTTTGAATGCACAGTTTCCACTGGTCTTCACTGCTGCACAGGCTGAAACTCCATTCCCCATTACTAGCTGTGTGGGGCTTGGGGTGGGCTCAGTGGTAGAGCACTTGACTAGCAAGTACAAAGCCCAGAGTTCCACCCCCAGCACTGAAAAAGAAAAAAAATTACTAGCTGTGTGGCCCCAGGCCAGTTTAGTTCCTCCATCTCTCTATACCTAGCGTACTCATTTCCAAAAAGGGAAGAACATGGTACCCACTCACAGAGACCTACAGTGAGGGCCAGGTGAACTAGTACAAATCATACACCCAGTGCCCAGCACAGGAAGCACCCACAGACCTGTGCTCAGTGTCCCCAGAGGACATTCATCTGTGCCCAGCTCTGCCTCTGCAAAGGAATCCCCTGTGAGTTGTGCCCAAGTTGAGGCACCACTGTCAAGTCTTGTCTGAGGCCTTATCTAGTTTGACCTCAAGTGAGCCCGAAAGACCATCAATTAAGTAGGGTGGAGCAGTTCCCTCCTTCTAGCAGAAGCACACTCCTGCTCAGAATATCCACCCCTCACTGCACCCAAACCTAAGCCAGCCCACCAAGATCCAGTCTGTGATCACACCCAGAGTCGCCCTGGAGCTTCAAGACTAATTCCACACCCAGCCACCCACAGACAGATAAGCCCAGGGCCCTCTCAGTACACATGCTAAAGCAGCTGGCACTAAACTGGCTTCAAACAAACTGAAGTGGAATTGCCCATGTCCCTCTACTTCTACAGGGCTGCCCAGGGCAACAGAGCCACAGGCATCACAACACAGGGCAAAGATACTCAACAAGGCCCTGAATGACTGTAAGAACAAGAAGCAGGACCTGATCCAGGCAGGCAGGCAGACCACGGTCAAAGGCCAGGCCACTGGGTAAGGGGGACACACAATGGAGTTAGGGTTACCGGCAGTCAGCAGTCCAGGAACCCCAGTGAGTTCCTGGACAGGCACAGTGGAGTGGTCTCTATTATCACTCATCTTGCAGGTAACCTACTATGGTCTCAGTAACCAGCTGCATCCCAAAACCAACTTGACATGGCCTGGAGGATGTGCAGGTACTCCACAGAGTTGTGTGACCCTATGTGAGAGTTTACACACCTTGCATGCCCACCTGGCCTCTACCAGTTCCACAAAGGATGCTTTGAACAACACCATGAGGACCCCTCTGTGGCCTCCCTGGATGGAAAAACAGGTAGATCCACAAATCTGTAAATGAAATATATCTGTGGAGTTCTTGGGATCAGTTTCCAGAGGCCCACAAGATGGACACATTGCCCATTTCCTTTTTGGCAGTGCCCAGTAATACAGGCATGTAACACCAGAAAGGGGAAGGGAAATTACAGAAATCCTCCAAATACTGAGTATCACTCCATGCCAGAATCAGGCGATAACAAACAGCAGCTACTTAAAAGTGAGAAGGTAATTTTAGGACACAAATTGCCCACAAGAAGTCCAAAAGCTATTTTAAAATGCTTTATCAGAAGTCCAGGTCAAATGAATATCAAAAAAAAACATCCAAAATAGCCAAGTGCTCAGAAAAATAAGATACAAATGCAGAGCTATCTGGCAAATGGTCAGAGGCTACCTGCAGGGAAAGAGGTATCTTTCCAGAAAACAATCTGAAAGTAGCTCCATGGAGGGAAACCCATCAAGTTTGTCAGAGTTAGATGTAAATGGGAACTTAACTAAGCAGGTCTCCAAAGAACATGAGTTTCCAAAATAAAGCCATCAACTCTTTCAGCAGCCAGGCCAAGAAGAAATGGGGAGGCCTGATGACCCAATATTAAGGAATAAGGAGCAGACACTGGTGTCCACAGGGTCAGGACTCTGAGCATCTCCTGGTTTTCCCTTTTCCTGGTTGGCATCTATCCTTTCCTCCTAGCCCTCCCGGGCACATGACTCCAAGATGTCAAACCCAGGAACCTCCAGGTTCCTACAGACAAGTGTGTGGTCAGAAGATGACATCTGTCATTCACCTGGCCCCAGCTCCAATGAGCTCCCCTCAATTCACAGAGCCAAACTTGCCCCCCTTTTCATCTTCATTATCTTTCAACCATTTGCCACCTGCAAATATACTTGTAAAATGTTTTCCTTTTCCATCAGGGAATAAAATATGATGATTTCTTTTTTAAATCATCTTCCCCTTCTAATTTTCTTTTCCTTCTGTTTCTAAAATCTGTATTTTTCAAGATCTATAGGCAAGGATCCTAGAGTCAGCCTTGTTTGCTCTGCTTGGTTCTTAATCCACTCCATTCATCTGCTATCTCCCTCCCTTGAAGGATTCCTCTTTTTGTTTTCCATTAAAAATCAAACAGAAAAGCTTATAATAACTAGAAGTTTTCTGTGGAGCATGTGAATTCTCAGTGCCACATTCTGGGCAGTGTTCATGCTTCAGGGATTGGGAAGGATCTCCTATCTGAAGGGCAGTCCATTACCTGATCAAAGCCATCACCTGATCAATGAAACGTAGACTAGTAATCACAAGCCCGTATCTCTTCCCATATATGTGGGAGATACAGCATGAGCCTCTGTGTGTGCCTCCTTGCAGCCCATCCATTCCACCAGTGGAAGCTCCAATGCATGGAACTGGGTGTCCTTCGTATCTGCTTAGACACAACAGACCAGACCCATCAGTGAGCTCTCCCATGAAAAGCAGCAGCAACTCACTGCCAACAGCAGGCACAGTCCAGGACCATGGCAAGCAAGCAGTGAGGGCACACCTGTGTGCACTACCCAGAAGCAGTGAAGGAGACTTGGAATGAGGAAATAAGGGCATGGCCAGATGAACACACAAGTTGCAAAATGTTCTCCTATAGGTGAGAAATGCAAGACAGAATTCTGAGGCTAAGGGATGCTGAGTTCCCCAACACCCATTTTGGGATTCCTATGAGTGCAGGGGAAGAGTGTGGAAAGGTGAGAGGACAGTTCAATAGCCATCACCAACCATTGAGTGTCTGGGGAGAATTTTTGTTGTTGTTGTTATTTTGAGACAGGGTCCATACTGGCCTCAAATTCTAGAACCTCCTGCCTCATCTGCCATAGTGTTGGGATTATAGATACCACTAAGAGAAGCAGGGAGTTTTTATTACAATCTCCTGACCTGCAGATTTAGCATGCTGCGCAAATGCACAGGCAGAAGAAACAGTTCAAAAACTGTGAACGACTTGTTTTGGCAATCACTTACTCACTTGGGAGGACCAGAAGGAGCAGAGCAGTGGGACTCAGCGGGCAACACTGTCCACTGGCAGGAGACCTGGGACAAGCTGGTAACCTGTGGAACTCTATAAGCAGAGTGAACCAGAACACCTGCTCTAGAGTTAGGTGGTATGTAGCGAGCATTTTGCTAAGGTACTAAGCATTACACAAAGGTGATTGTCTCTATGTTGCTGTTTCATTGTAAGAAACAATGATTTGGGTCTCAAAGATGTGGTATATAGTTCTCTTTCTACACATTCATTTCAAATAAATATAGAGGAATTGACAGATTGTATTGTATCTATCAAATGAAAAAGCTTCTGTACAGTGAAGAGACAACTTTACAGAACTGTAGAAAATCTAAGTCAGTTACTCACCTGTCAGTGATTAGTATCCAGAATATATCAAGAACTCAAAAAATTAAACACCAAAAGACAAATAATCCTATCACTAAATGGGCACATTAACTAACAGATTACTTTTCAAGTGAAGAAGTACATACATGAAAAAGTGTTCAACATCCTCAGCAATTAGGAAAATGAGTATCAAAACTATATTGAGATTCTACCTCATCCCAGTCAGAATAGCAATCTTCAAGAAAACAAACAACAACAAATGCTGGCAGAGGGAGGGAAGAATAACTCTTATTCACTACTGGTGGAAATATAAATTAGTCCAATAACCAGTATAAATCCTTGTGAGAGTTCCTCAAAAAAATAAAATAGAACTTCCATATGATCCAGCCACACTACTTCTGAATCAAAATCAGCTTACCACAGAGATACCTGTATATCCATGTTTATCAAGGTACTATTCACAAATAGCCAAAATATAGAAGCAGCTAGGCACCCATTAATGAATCAATGGATAAAGATGAGGTATATGTACCTAATGGAGTTTTATTCAGTCACTGAGAAGAATGAAATTGTGTCATTTGCTAGAAAATGGATGGAACTGGAGACCATAATGTTAAGTAAAATAAGCCAGTCCCACAGAACAAATATCCCATGTTTTATGGAAGCTAAGTGGAAATAAAAAAGACCAAACAACCAATGTCATGAAAGTGAAAGGAGGGCTACTAGGGAGGTAGAAGGGGAAGGGAAAAGGGGGATGGAGGGGAATAAGAAAGAGTAATAGAGGGAGTGAGTATGATCAAAGTACATTATATGCATGTATGGAAATGTCATGATAAAATTCCTTATATACAATTTAATATAGCACAATAAATATACAAATAAATCAAGTAAATATAGGGGTAGAAACAATCCAACTGTCCATTTTCTGATGAGTTTATAAACAAAACATACTGTATCCATACATTGGAATATTTAAGTCTTAAAAAAGAATGAATGACACTGAGAATGAACTTGGAAAAATTACAGTGAGTAAACGAAGCCTGGCAGAGAAGCAATATGATTTCATTCACGTGAAAGTTCAGAATAGAGAAATCCACAGAGGTTGTTCAGGGATGAAATAATAGGAAAGAATACAGATTTTCTTTGTGGGTGATGAAAATGTTCTAATATTGGCTGATGATAGATAGTTGCACACGCCTGCTGAAAACACATTGAATTGTATATTGTGAATGAGTGAATTACATGGTATATGATTTCTGACTCAATAAAATAATTAATATTGGATAGGTAATCAGAAAGGTTATTTTTTTTTTGCTACCTGGACTGATCTTCAAGGAAGTACAAATTACTTCCTCTGATTCTAGGTCTCTTAAAATATGACATCTTTGTAATCTCCATTGGGATTCCAAATACAATTGTTATAAGAGCTAAGAAATTTTTCTTTGCAATTAACCCATTATCTTTATTTATTCATACTAAATAATTTCTTTTTCACACTGACATGTGTCAACTGATCTACATTACAACGTTTCCAAGCTCCAGGTTTCCAAGTCACAGGAACTTTCATCCAGTGCCCTCCTCTTTATAGATTGCCCTTAATTTAACTACAGCTATCTTTGTAGAATTTTGGAATCTCACCAGAAGAATGTTATAAATTGAAAATTCATAAAATCAGGGCACATAAGCCAGTGCTCAATAACTGTATGGTAAAGTCATCCCAATGTCCTTTCATGTTTGTCAAGGTCTGAACTTGCCCATCGCTGCTGTGACCTCCACATGGGCAGCACTGGAGGCCCCAGAGACAGAAATAAGTTTCCAGATTTCAAAATGTAAGTCCTTGAGAAATATAGCTCACATATAATGTCTTGCTCTGTAGTTGGAATGCATATTTGCATTTCCTTTTGTACACTTATTTTCACTTCTTTTTCATTTCACACACTATTCCATACTGTTTCAAGATGAAAATCCAAATTAAAGACCACATTGGCACAGTACAAAAATTTCTACACAAATGATTTATTCTAATCCAAAGCCAAATATACATCAGGCTAACAAAAAAAATTAAATTCCTAGTAATGAAAGTGTATTTCCTTTTACTAATTTGGAAACTAACATTTCTGATGAGTAACACATGCTAATGCTATAAATCCTCTGCATTTGAAAATGCCTCCTAAAAGGAAGAGATTTTTAAAATTTTTCTGCCTTTTGCATACAAGCATCTCAATCACTTTCCAGGAAGCCATGATTTCCCCACAAACAATTGGAAAGACTGAGTGGCAGTGTCAGGCTTCCATTTTAGAATGGAAAGAGTCAAAGAGGCTAGGGAGCCTGTTTAACAGACAGGTCAATGCCTGTTGACACCTATACAGGAGACTTAAAGGACCCTACACCTAAAATGAACCAATTTTGACTCCTGTCATTCAGTTCCCTCATTTACAAGGCAAAGACATGGGTAAACAAGTACAATGTCTTTTCAACTGTGTCTGCAAAAAATCTTTGACAAAATCCAACACCCTTTCATGATAAAAGCTCTGAAGAAACTAGGAATAGAAGGAATGTCCCTCAACATAATAAAGGCCATATAAGACAAACCTAGAGCCACATCCTTAGTACTAAATGGAGAACAACTGAAACCATTTCCATTAAAGTTAGGAACAAGACAAGGCTGTCTGCTTTCTCCACTCCTATTCAATATAGTTTTGGGATTCCTAGCCAGAGAATTAAGACAAGAGCAAGAAATGAAAGGGATTCAAAAAAGGAAGGAAGAAGTCAAACTATTCCTGTTTGCAGATGTCATGAACCTAAAAACCCTACCAAAAAAACCTGTAGAAATCATAAACTCTTTAAGCAAAGTAGCAGGATACAAGATTAACATTTGGAAATCAGTAGCCTTCCTATATACCAACAATGAACAGATTGAGAAAGAAATCAGGGAAATAAGCCTACTTACAATAGCCTCAAAAAACAATAAAGTACCTTGGAATAAGTTTGAGGAAAGAAACCAAAGACTTTTTTAATGAGAACTTTAAACCACTGAAGAGAAAATCAAAGAAGACATCAGAAGATAGAAAGAGCTTCCATGCTCATGAATGGGTAGAATCAACAATGTGAAAATGGCCGTACTACCAAAAGCAATCTACATGTTCAATGCAATTGCTATCAAAATTCCAATGACATTCTGTACAGAAATCAAGCCTGAAATACATGTGAAAACACCAAAGTCCTCGAATAGCCAAAGCAATTCTGAATAAAAACTCCAATACTAGAGGCATCATAACACCTGACTTCAACTATACTATAGAGCCATAACAATAAAAACAGCATGCTATTGGCACAAAAACAGACAGGAAGACCAATGGATCAGAATAGAAGACCCAGACATAAAACCCATGCATCTACAGCCAACTGATCTTCGATCTTTGATAAAGGAGCCCAAAACACACGATGAAGAAAAGACAGCCTCTGCAACAAATGCTTCTGGGAAAATTGGATATCCACATATAGAAGACTGAAACTAGATTCGTGTCTTTCACCCTGTACCAAAATCAACTCAAAGTGGATCAAAGACTTTAAACTTTGAAAGGCCTGAAACTTTGAAACAACTCCAGGAAACAGTAGGAAATACTAGATCAGACAGGTATAGGGAACAACTTCCTAAACAGAACTCAAAAGGCTCAGCATCTAAGAGAAAGAATGAACAAATAGGACAGCATCAAACTAAAGTCACCAGACTTGAGGAGATTCCAAGATGGTGGCTAGAGGGAGGAAGCAGAAAGCGTGCCTCCTAAAGTAAAATCCTGGAGAGAGGCTGGAGATACACCTTACAGGAAAAACCACCGAGAAGAGACAAAACTTTGACTCCTCTGCACCCCTAGCTTGTGCATAGCATCTCCATTTCACGTTAAATGGAGAGCCAGCAGGGCTCCCACGCCGCCACCAGACAGCAGCACCCAGACGGCTTGGGAAGACGCAGACCACAAGGTGAGCTAAGTGGCATGCAGTACTCCCACAGAAAACCCTGGGCCAGATCTGGACAGACCGACCCCACCCAGGGTAAAAAGAGAAGAAAACTGAATAAGCAATAACAACAAAAAAGACACATAGCAAAGAGGGTGGGGTGCCCTGAGTGCCAAAGTGGGGGAGGGGAATCCTCCCGGAACTGTAAATAAACAAGCCAGCCTGAGAAGGCAGGAGCAGCAGCACACACCCAGCAACCAGAAGCGGGAAAGTTTGTAAAAGTGGCAGTGGGAGGAAAACTCCAAAGGAGAGGGGGTAAGGATCACTTCCCACGTCAACTGTAAATAAACATGCAGGCCTAAGAAAGTGGGTGCAGTGTCACCTCCCCCAGTGTGCTAAGAAAGGGGAAAGCTTGTAGCAGTGGCGTCCTGCACAGGAGAACTCTGAGTAAACAAAGCCTGCGGGGCCAGATGAGTGTTAAGTTCACTCCTGAGACCTGCATAAATGAAGCCTCCAGCAACAGCAGGCAGGTGAGCTGCAGCCTCAGATAGCCATTCACAGAACTGTCTCCAGACTCTTTATTTTTTTCCTCCCTACCTTTGATGAGACAACAACCAAATTCCAACTGCATGCTGAAAAACTTACTGAAACTGTATTGCATTTGAACTTGGGACACTTTGTGGTGTTTTTTGTTTGGTTTGGTTTGGTTTGGTTTGGTTTTTTCCCCTTTACATGAGACAGAACTACTTCTGAGACACCATCTCCAGGACTGGAGGCTGAGGGACTAACACCAAAATTACTAAGACTGAAACATTGCATTTGAACTTGGGGATTTTTTTTATCCTCGCGCTGTCTCTCTAATGCCTATTCAGCTTACTGTTGATTAGTATATTATCTCTCCCCGTTTATATCTTTGAAACTTTTGTTTGTTTGTTTTGGGCTTTTTGTTTATTTGTTTTCCCTCTTCCTTTAACTTCTTTGCTTTCCCTCTCCTCTCACCCTTCCATTCTAAATATCACCATTGTTATTATCACAAGCTAGAAAATACATTTTTTTTATTTATTTTTTATTATTCACATGTGCATACAACACTTGGGTCCTTTCTTCCCCCTGCCCCCACCCCCTCCCTTACCACCCACCCAACCCCTTCCCTCTCCCCCCCACCCCCCGATACCCAGCAGAAACTATTTTGCCCTTATCTCTAATTTTGTTGAAGAGAGAGTATAAGCAATAATAGGAAGGAACAAGGGTTTTTGCTAGTTGAGATACGGATAGCTATACGGGAGTTGACTCATATTAATTTCCTCTGCGTGTGTGTTACCTTCTAGGTTAATTCTTCTTGATCTAACCTTTTCTCTAGTTCTTGGTCCCCTTCTCCTATTGGCCTCAGTTGCTTTTAAGGTATCTGCTTTCGTTTCTCTGCATTGAGGGCAACAAATGCTATCTAGTTTTTTAGGTGTCTTCCCATCCTTATATCTCTCTTGTGGGCTCTGGCTTTTATCTTGTGATCAAAGTTCAATCCCCTTGTTGTGTTTGTCCTTGATCTAATGTCTGCATATGAGGGAGAACATATGATGTTTGGTCTTTTGGGCCAGGCTAACCTCACTCAAAATGATGTTCTCCAATTCCATCTGTTTACCAGCAAATGATAACATTTCGTTCTTCTTCATGGCTGAGTAAAATTCCATTGTGTATAGATACCACATTTTCTTGATCCATTCGTCAGTAGTGGGGCATCTTGGCTCTATCCAAAACTTGGCTATTGTGAATAGTGCTGCAGTAAACATGGGTGTGCAGGTGCCTCTGGAGTAACCTGTGTCACAGTCTTTTGGATATATCCCCAAGAGTGGTATTGCTGGATCATATGGTAGATCAATGTTTAGCTTTTTAAGTAGCCTCCACATTTTTTTTCCAGAGTGTTGTACTAGTTTACATTCCCCCCAGCAGTGTAACAGGGATCCATTTTCCCCACATCCTTGCCAAAACCTGTTGTTAGTGGTGTTACTAATGATGGCTATTCTAACAGGGGTGAGGTAGAATCTTAGTGTGGTTTTGATTTGCATTTCCTTTATTGCTAGAGATGGTGAGCATTTTTTCATGTGTTTTCTGGCCATTTGAATTAAGCTAGAAAATACTTAATTGCACACAGTACAGGGACAATAACAACACCAAGGGCAATGACGGGAAGACAGAAAAAACAGGCAAACTAGTTTCCCCACAGCAAAAAATTAGTACAGGAACCAGAGGGAAATGAAGAAAATAGATACTCAGATCCAGACTCCAACAAAATGAAGATAAACTATGCCAAAGAAACCAATGAAGCCCACAAGAATAATCTAAAAGAAGAAATACTACAGGTAATCAATGAGAATTTTATAGAAATGATACTGGATATTGTCAACCAAAATGTAGAGGAGACACTCAAGAAATTCCAAGACAACAAACATAGAGAATTTGAAAAAGCACAAGAAGAAATAAAAGAAACCACAGAAGCAGTGTATAAACATCAAAGTGAAACAAAGAACACGATTAATAAAGAGATGAACTCAAGACGAAAATAGACAACATTAAAGAGGAAACAACTCAGGATATGGAAAACCTAAGAAAAAAGAACAAAACAGAATTGCAAAACAAAATGGAAGGTCAATCCAGCAGAATAGAACAAACAGAAGACAGAATCTAAGAACTCAAAGATGAAATGGTAATTAAAGGAAAAACAGAAGAACTATTAGTTAAACAACTCAAGACCTGTGAAAAGAAAATGCAAGAACTCACTGACTCCATCAAAAGACCAAACCTGAGAATCATGGGCATTGAAGAAGGAGAAGAGGTGCAAGCAAAGGAAATGTGTAATATATTCAACAAAATAATAACAGAAAATTTCCCAAATCTAGAGAAATCTATTCCTATACAGATGAAAGAGGCCTCCAGAACACCAAGCAGACCAGACCAAAATAGATCTACCCCACAGTATATTATCATTAAACCAAGTTCAGAAACTAGGGAAAGAATATTGAAGGCTGTAAGACAGAAAAAACAAATAACACACAAAGGTAAACACATCAAAATCACAGCAGACTTCTCAACAGAAACATTAAAAGCAAGAAGAGGGTGGGGTGAGATCATCCGGGCAATGAATGAAAATAGCTTCAACCTCAGGATACTCTACCAAGCAAAACTGTCATTCAAAATAGATGGAGCAATAAAAGTCTTCCATGATAAGCAGAAACTAAAACAATATCTGACCACAAAGCCACCACTACAAAAGATTCTTCAAGGGATTATGTACACAGAAAGTGAAACCCAACATAACCATGAAAGGATAGGCAGCACCAAACTACAGGAAAAGAAAAAGTAAGAAAGTATAGAGTAACCTCAATTTAGGTACACACAATCAAACCTTCAAACAACTAAGGCAACTAAATGACAGGAATCAACACATACCTATCAGTACTAACATTTAATATTAATGGACTTAATTCACCCATCAAAAGGCACCGTTTGATGAATTGCATTAAAAAGGAAGATCCAACAATTTGTTGCTTACAAGAGAACCATCCTACCCACAGAAATAAACATAGGCTTAGGATGAAATGCTGGAAGAAGATTTTTCAAGCCAATGGCTCCCGAAAACAGGCAGGAGTAGAAATACTTGTCTCTAACAAAATAGACTTCAAACCTACAGTGATCAAACGAGATAAAGAAAGACATTCCATACTAATTAAAGGGGAAATAGATGAAAAGGAAATAACAATTATCAACCTATATCTACCCAATGTCAACTCACCCAATTTCATCAAACATACCCTGAAGGACCTAAAAGCATATATTAACTCCAACTCAGTGGTCAGGGGAGACTTTAACACCTCATTATCATCAATAGATAGGTCATCCAAACAAAAAATCAATAAAGAAATCCTAGATCTAAAATATATAATAGATCAAATGGACCTAGTTGATGTCTACAGAACATTTCATCCAACTTCTACAAAATATACATTCTTCTCAGCAGCCCATGGAACCCTCTCAAAAACAGACCATATCCTAGGGCACAAAGCAAGCCTCAGCAAATATAAGAAAACAGAAATTATACCATGCATTCTATCTAATCACAATGCAGTAAAAGTAGAACTCAACAACAAAAGTAAAGACAAAAAACATGCAAGCAGCTGGAAACTGAATGACTCATTACTTAATGAACAATGGTCATTGAAGAAATAAAAGAGGAAATTAAAAAGTTCCTGGAAGACAATAAAAATGAAAACACAATCTACTGGAACCTATGGGACACAGCAAAGGCAGTCCTGAGAGGAAAGTTTATAGCCATGAGTGTATATATTAAGAGACTTAAAGATCCCAAATCAATGACCTAATGATACATCTCAAACCCCTAGAAAAACAAGAACAAGCAAATCCCAAAACAAATATAAAGAGAGAAATAATAAAAATAAGAGCTGAAATCAATGAAATAGAAACCAAAAAAAGCCATACAAAGAATTAATGAAACAAAGTTAGTTCTTTGAAAAAATAAACAAGATCGATAGACCCCTGGCAAACCTGACTAAAATGAGGAGAGAAAAAACCCAAATTAGTAGAATTAGGAATGCAAAAGGGGAGATAACAACAAATACCATGGAAGTCCAGGAAATCATCAGACACTACTTTGAGAACCTATATTCAAATAAATTTGAAAATCTAAAAGAAATGGACGGATTTCTAGATACATATGATCATCCAAAACTGAACCAAGAGGAAATTAATCACCTGAATAGACCTATAACACAAAATGAAATTGAAGCAGCAATCAAGAGTCTCCCCAAAATGAAAAGTCCAGGACCTGATGGATTCTCTGCTGAATTCTATCAAACCTTTAAAGAAGAACTGATACCAACCCTCCTTAAACTGTTCCATGAAATAGAAAGGGAAGGAAAACTGCCTAACACATTTTATGAAGACAGTATTACACTTATCCCAAAACCATGCAAAGACACCTCCAAAAAGGAGAACTATAGGCCAATCTCCTTAATGAACATTGATGCAAAACTCCTCAACAAAATAATGGCAAACCGAATTCAGCAACACATCAAAAAGATTATTCACCACGACCAAGTAGGCTTCATCCCAGGGATGCAGGGGTGGTTCAACATACGAAAATCAATAAATGTAATAAACCACGTTAACAGAAGCAAAGACAAAAACCACTTGATCATCTCAATAGATGCAGAAAAAGCCTTTGATAAGATCCAACATCATTTCATGATAAAAGCTCTAAGAAAACTAGGAATAGAAGGAAAGTTCCTCAACTTTATAAAAACTATATATGACAAACCTACAGCCAGCATTATACTTAACGGAGAAAAACTGAAACCTTTCCCTCTAAAATCAGGAATGAGACAAGGATGCCCACTATCTCCACTCCTATTCAACATAGTACTGGAATTCCTAGCCAGAGCAATTAGGCAAGAAGAAGGAATAAAAGGAATACAAATAGGTAAAGAAACTGTCAAAATATCCCTATTTGCAGACGACATGATCCTATAACTTAAAGACCCAAAAAATTCTACTCAGAAGCTTCTAGACATCATCAATAGATACAGCAAATTAGCAGGATATAAAATCAACATAGAAAAATCATTAGCATTTCTATCCACTAACAATGAGCAAACGGAAAAAGAATGTATGAAAACAATTCCATTTACAATAGCCTCAAAAAAATTCAAATACCTAGGTGTAAACCTAACAAAAGATGTGAAAGACCTCTACAAGGAAAACTATACACTTCTGAAGAAAGAGATTGAGGAAGACTATAGAAAGTGGAGAGATCTCCCATGCTCATGGATTGGTAGAATCAACATACTAAAAATGTCGATACTCCCAAAAGTAATCTACATGTTTAATGCAATTCCCATCAAAATTCCAATGACATTCATTAAAGAGATTGAAAAATCTACTGTTAAATTTATATGGAAACACAAGAGGCCACGAATAGCCAAGGCAATACTCAGTCAAAAGAACAATGCTGGAGGTATCACAATACCTGACTTCAAACTATATTATAAAGCAATAACAATAAAAACAGCAAGGTACTGGCACAAAAACAGACATGAAGACCAGTGGAAGAGAATAGAGGACCCAGATATGAAGCCACACAACTATAACCAACTTATCTTTGATACAGGAGCTAAAAATATACGATGGAGAAATAGCAGCCTCTTCAACAAAAACTGCTGGGAAAACTAGTTAGCAGTCTGCAAAAAACTGAAACTAGATCCATGTATATCACCCTATACCAAGATTAACTAAAAATGGATCAAGGATCTTAATATCAGACGCCAAACTCTTAAATTGATACAGGAAAGAGTAGGAAATACTCTGGAGTTAGTAGGTATAGGTAAGAACTTTCTCAATGAAACCCCAGCAGCACAGCAACTAAGAGATAGCATAGATAAAAGGGACCTCATAAAACTAAAAAGCTTCTGTTCATCAAAAGAAACGGTCTCTAAACTGAAGAGAACACCCACAGAGTGGGAGAAAATATCTGCCAACTATACATCAGACAAAGGACTGATAACCAGAATATATAGGGAACTTAAAAAACGAAATTCTCCCAAAACTAATGAACCAATAAAGAAATGGGCACGTGAACTAAACAGAACTTTCTCAAAAGAAGAAATTCAAATGGCCAAAAAACACATGAAAAAATGCTCACCATCTCTAGCAATAAAGGAAATGCAAATTAAAACCATGCTAAGATTCCACCTCACCCCTGTTAGAATAGCCATCATCAGCAACACCACCAACAACAGGTGTTGGCGAGGATGCAGGGGAAAAAGGAACCCTCTTACACTGTTGGTGGGAATGTAGACTAGTACAACCACTCTGGAAAAAAATTTGGAGGCTACTTAAAAAGCTGGACATCGATCTACCATTTGATCCAGCAATACCACTCTTGGGGATATAACCAAAAGACTGTTACTCCAGAGGCACCTGCACATCCATGTTTATTGCGGCACTATTCACAATAGCCAAGTTATGGAAACAGCCAAGATGCCCCACCACTGACGAATGGATTAAGAAAATGTGGTATCTATACACAATGGAATTTTATGCAGCCATGAAGAAAAACAAAATGTTATCATTCACTGGTAAATGGATGGAATTGGAGAACATCATTCTGAGTGAGGTTAGCCTGGCCCAAAAGACCAAAAATCGTATGTTCTCCCTCATTTGTGGACATTAGATCAAGGGCAAACACAACAAGGGGATTGGACTATGAGCACATGATAAAAGCGAGAGCACACAAGGAAGGGGAGGGGGCGGAGTGGGTGGTAAGGGAGGGGGTGGGGGCAGGGGGGAGAAATGAACCAAGCCTTGTATGCACATATGAATAATAAAAGAAAAATGGAAAAAAAAATAAAAAATAAAAAGCTTACTTTTCAAAAAATAATAATAATAAAATAAAATAAAATATATAATAGATCAAATGGACCTACCTGATGTCTACAGAACATTTCATCCAACTTCTACAAAATATACATTCTTCTCAGCAGCCCATGGAACCCTCTCAAAAACAGACCATATCCTAGGGCACAAAGCAAGCCTCAGCAAATATAAGAAAACAGAAATTATACCATGCATTCTATCTAATCACAATGCAGTAAAAGTAGAACTCAACAACAAAAGTAAAGACAAAAAACATGCAAGCAGCTGGAAACTGAATGACTCATTACTTAATGAACAATGGTCATTGAAGAAATAAAAGAGGAAATTAAAAAGTTCCTGGAAGACAATAAAAATGAAAACACAATCTACTGGAACCTATGGGACACAGCAAAGGCAGTCCTGAGAGGAAAGTTTATAGCCATGAGTGTATATATTAAAAAGACTGAAAGATCCCAAATCAATGACCTAATGATACATCTCAAACTCCTAGAAAAACAAGAACAAGCAAATCCAAAAACAAATATAAAGAGAGAAATAATAAAAATAAGAGCTGAAATCAACGAAATAGAAACCAAAAAAAGCCATACAAAGAATTATTGAAACAAAAAGTTGGTTCTTTGAAAAAATAAACAAGATCAACAGACCTCTGGCAAACCCGACTAAAATGAGGAGAGAAAAAAATCCAAATTAGTAGAATCAGGAATGCAAAAGGGGAGATAACAACAAACACCATGGAAGTCCAGGAAATCATCAGCGACTACTTCGAGAACCTATATGCAAATAAGTTCAAAAATCTTAAAGAAATGGACAGATTTCCAGATACATATGATCATCCAAAAATGAACCAAGAGGATATTAATCACCTGAATAGATCTATAACACAGAATGAAATTGAAGCAGCAATCACAAATCTCCCCAAAAGAAAAGTCCAGGACCTGATGGATTCTCTGCTGAATTCTATCAAACCTTTAAAGAAGAACTGATACCAACCCTCCTTAAACTGTTCCACGAAATAGAAAGGGAAGGAAAACTGCCTAACACATTTTATGAAGCTAGTATTACACTTATCACAAAATCACGCAAGTACACCTCCAAATAGGAGAACTATAGGCCAACCTCCTTAATGAACATTGATGCAAAAATCCTCAACAAAATAATGGCAAACTGAATTCAACAACACATCAAAAAGATCATTCACCATGACCAAGTAGCTTCATCCCAGGGATGCAGGGGTGGTTCAACATACGAAAATCAATAAACGTAATAAACCACATTAACAGAAGCAAAGACAAAAACCACTTGATCATCTCAATAGATGCAGAAAAGGCCTTTCTTTGATAAGATCCAACACCATTTCATGATAAAAGCTCTAAGAAAACTAGGAATAGAAGGAAAGTACCTCAACATTATCAAAGCTATATATGACAAACCTACAGCCAGCATTATACTTAATGGAGAAAAACTGAAGCCTTTCCCTCTAAAATCAGGAACTAGACAAGGATGCCCACTATCTCCACTCCTACTCAACAGAGAACTGGAATTCCTAGCCAGAGCAAGTAGGCAAGAAGAAGGAATAAAAGGAATACAAATAGGTAAAGAAACTGTCAAAATATCCCTATTTGCAGACAATATGATCCTATACCTTAAAGACCCAAAAAACACTACTCAAAAGCTCCTAGACACCATAAATAGCTATAGCAAGGTAGCAGGATATAAAATAAACATAGAAAAATCATTAGCCCATTTCTATACACCAATAATGAACAAACTGAGAAAGAATATATGAAAACAATTCCATTTACAATAGCCTCAAAAAAAATCAAATACCTAGGTGTAAACCTAACAAAGGATGTGAATGACCTCTACAAGAAAAACTATAAACTTCTGAAGAAAGAGACTGAGGAAGACTATAGAAAGTGGAGAGATCTCCCAATCTCATGGATTGGTAGAATCATCATAGTAAAAATGTCTATACTCCCAAAAGTCATCTACATGTTTAATGCAATTCCCATCAAAATTCCAATGACATTCATTAAAGAGACTGAAAAATCTACTGTTAAATTTATATGGAAACACAAGAGGCCCCGAATAGCCAAGGCAAACTATATTACAAAGCAATAGCAATAAAAACAGCATGGTACTGGCACAAAAACAGACATGAACACCAGTGGAACAGAATAGAGGACCCAAATATGAAGCCACACAATTATAACCAATTTATCTTTGACAAAGGTGCTAAAAATATAGGATGGAGAAAAGACAGCCTCTTCAACAAATACTGCTGGAAAAACTGGTTAGCAGTCTGCAAAAAACTGAAACTAGATCCATGTATATCACCCTATACCAATATTAACTCAAAATGGATCAAGGATCTTAATATCAGACCCCAAACTCTAAAGCTGGTACAGGAAAGAATAGGAAATACTTTTGAATTAATAGGTATAGGCAGGAACTTTCTCAATGGAACCCCAGCAGCACAGCAACTAAGAGATAGCATAGATAAATGGGACTTCATAAAACTAAAAAGCTTCTGCTCAACAAAAGAAATGGTCTCTAAACTGAAGAGACCACCCAACAGAGTGGGAGAAAATATTTGCCAGCTACACATCAAACAAAGGACTGATAACCAGAATATATAGGGAACTTAAAAAACTGAATTCTCCCAAAATTAATGAGCCAATAAAGAAATGGACAAGTGAACTAAACAGAACTTTCTCAAAAGAACAAATTCAAATGGTCAAAAAACACATGAAAAAATGCTCACCATCTCTAGCAATAAAGGAAATGCAAATTAAAACCACACTAAGATTCCACCTCACCCCTGTTAGAATAACCATCATTAGTAACACCACTAACAACAGGTGTTGGCGAGGGTACGGGGAAAAAGGAACTCTCTTACACTGCTGGTGGGAATGTAAACTAGTACAACCATTCTGGGAAAAAATCTGGAGGCTTCTTAAACAGCTAAACATTGATCTATCATATGATCCAGTAATACCACTCTTGAGATATACCCAAAAGAATGTGACACAGGTTACTCCAGAGGCACCTGCACACCCATGTTTACTGCAGCACTATTCACAATAGCCAAGTTATGAAAACAACCAAGATGCCCCACTACTGATGAATGGATTAAGAAAATGTGGCATTTATACACAATGGAATTTTATGTAGCCATGAAGAAGAACGAAATGTTATCATTCACTGGTAAATGGATGGAATTGGAGAACATCATTCTGAGTGAGGTTAGCCTGGCCCAAAAGACCAAACATTGTATGTTCTCCCTCATATGCGGACATTAGATCAAGGGTAAATACAACAAGAGGATTGGACTTTGATCACATGATAAAGCAAGAGCACACACACAAGGGAGGTATAAGGATAGGTAAGACACCTAAAAAACTAGATAGCATTTGTTGCCCTCAACGCAGAGAAATGAAAGCAGATAATTTAAAGCAACTGAGGCCAATAGGAGAAGGGGACCAGGAACTAGAGAAAAGGTTAGATCAAGAAGAATTAACCTAGAAGGTAACACACACGCACAGGAAATTAATGTGAGTCAACTCCCTGTATAGCTATCCTTATCTCAACTAGCAAAAACCCTTGTTCCTTCCTATTATTGCTTATACTCTCTTCAACAAAACTAGAGATAAGAGCAAAATGGTTTCTGCCTGGTAGTGAGGGGGTAGGGGGGGAGAGGGAGGTGTGGGAGTAGGGGGGCAAAATGACCCAAACATTGTATGCACATATGAATAAAATAAAAATAAAAAAAAAGTCACCAGACTTTTTTTTTGCCCCCAGAATGGGAGAAAATCTTTTCAGCTGTTCATCTGATAAGGGACTAATATCCAGAATCTGCAGGGAGCTCAAAAAACTGAACCCCTGAAGAATCAACACCCCAATGAAGAAATGGGCACATGAATTAAACAGGGAATCTCAAAGAAAGAGGTATAAATGGCCAGTAAATACATGAAGAACTGTTCAACTTCCCTGCTGATAAAAGAGATGTGTGTGTGTGTCACTGGGGGTTGAACTCAGGATCTCATACTTGCTAGGCAGGCAGTCTACCTCATGAGCCACACCCTAGCCCTTTTTACTTTAGTCATTTTCCCAGTAGGGTCTCTCTTTATGCCTAGGCTAGCGTGTACTAAAATCCTCCTATTTACGCTTCCCACAAAGTTGGGATGACAGGCACCACCATGCCCACCTATTGGTTGAGATGGGGTCTCCCAAACATTTTGCTCTGGCTGGCCTCCAATCATGATCCTCCTGATCTCTGCTGCCTCCCCAGTAGTAGGATTACAGACATGAATCACAGCGTCCAGCCCCTGCTTTATTCTAAATGGGATTTATAACAGTTATGTAACAGAGTATGCAGTAGTTATGCAATGGCACTTCAGTGCCCCTCTAGCATCCTCAGGAACTCAGCTGGCCCTACACACACCACCTCACCTTCTCCATCCCATGTGGCCTCCTTTTCTCTTAGTTTCAGGAAAGAACCTTTTCCACTCACTTCTGTAAGCACACACTCAGCATCTCATCCTGAGTGGCACTGCCACTGTCCTTGCTTCCTTCTGCTCTGTGTTGGACACACAGGCCCCTCCACCCTCATCTGCACTCTCTCCCTCTGGATGTATTCCCATTCACTCACTTATTGCTGTGGCCACTTTCTCACTCCAGTATTAAAAGCAATTATTAAAAATTAATTGGAGTTATCTCCCTACAAAAATGTTTGCTTCTAGTGGGAAAAATATAAGAATATCCTTTATATTTTCTCATTAGGTAGAACATAATGCTTTGTATACCGTAAGTGTTTAATCAAATATTTTCTGCATTAAACACTACCTTAAAAATGATTAATTTGAGCCTAGGTCTTTGTGTCATCTATTGGTGACCCCATTCCATAATACAGATTCTTTGACTTGAAAAGAATGAGAACCACCAAACACCTAGTGAATATTTTGTTAATAATTTTAAGGTGAATTTAAATGTACACAGGCTCCATAAATAAAATGAAAAATGTGCACCAATTTACCTCAACATAAATGAGGCACAAGAGGAGCTTGGCAATCCACCTGACTCTATCAACAATCTGTTCACTCAGGTGTTCCATGATTCTACAGGAAACAGAACCAACATTTTGGAAGATTACAAGCCATCAGCGGCAACCTATAAAAATAAGATGCCAATTTGATTGCCTGAGGGAAAGAAGATTGTCAGCACACATATATGTTAAAGCTCACATATATACAATATTATCCAAAGCACAGGAAGCATTTAAAGCAAAGACAGGGTCTGAGAGCATTTGGAAGTTCCCTCTCCCTTTCACTTCTGCTGACTTCCTCCATCATAAACCAATCTGCCAAAGAAACCTCCAGGGATCATTCCACACACACTGCATCCCATCCATGTGGGCCTACTATGCAGCTAAGTACAAGCAGGATGTAATCTCCATCTGTCCACTGTTGGATGAGCTAAGACTGTCATCTCCTATCACCAGTGGCTTGAGAACTTAGACCAGTGCTGACAAGTGGGAATCACTTTTGGTGAATCCATCAAAGATACTCAAAGCTGTTTGAAACTACAGACAGTAGCAAATTGTAATACAAATGTAAAAACTATTTTTTCTGGGCTTTTATTAAATTGATGGAGAGGGTAAATTTTAAAAATGGGAAATAGTGATACAAATAGAACAAGGGTTTTTTACTACTCTCTGGGGAGAGATTATCATCCAATGGAATGGATCATTGTTCTCCAAGAGGTGTACCACAATTAGCTGAGCACATAAATTCCCATCCTGTCTACTTGTTGAACAGGGAGGTATCAGAAGGAGTCAGACATTAGAGTCCTAGAACCAGGTAACTCCAGAACATGCTTGGCCAGAACTCACACCATCTCTTTCTCAAGACACCTGAGACTGCTCTATAGCCAGGATATCTATGACAAACAGCATTTTCCATCCCAGGAGAAACCTAAGACTGTCAGCAAGGTCATAGGTTCAAGAGAAGGCACTGCCAGCAAGGCACTGCCAGCTAGGCCATGGACACACCTCTCTGCAGCCCCACAAGGCAACAGCCTCTCCTCTGGAAGGCTTCAGGTAGATTGAGCAAGCTTCACTTAGAGTCAGTACTGAAATTCTCCCTTCTGTTTGGGATGTGCTGGTGCAGACATAGCTGCCCCTCCCCTCAGAGGAAGGTCCCAATTTCAGGCCAAAAAGAGCACTTTAAAGATATTTTGTTTCCTTTATTAAAGGAAGGAAAAAGTGATAGACAAAATGCCAGCTGCTCTGCAACATACTCTTCTATTGACTACACTTAGAGTAGCAGCCTACAAATGGGGAACATTTTTATCCTGCTCATGACTGTCAATAACCCAACTGTCATACCTTGCTTTTGTAGTGGTGACTCACAGAGAGTTTCAATGGGCAACTGATGGCAAGTACTGTGGGATGTGATTCTGAGAAGACACCAAAAAAGCCAGGCACTTTGTGTTTCAGCACTCAGGAGGTGGCCCAGGGCAAGAGCCACTGTGCCCTCCCACTACAGAGGAAAGGACATGACTTCTTCTGGATAACAAACAAAACTCAGGGACCACCCAGTCCTGCAGGGCAAGTTTGTACACTACATCCAGGTGCTGTATGACTAGCAGGCACACAGTGTCTCCAAGGTGAGCAGCAGCCCTGATGGAACTTTGGAAGCCACAGCACAGAAAACCATGTTCCTTGCTTCCCAGGTCTCCCAGCACAATGGTGGAGGAGAGGGAAGACTGGCAAAGCCCTTCTAGGCCCAGGAGCCAGGCTGCTTCCCAGTCTCTCTGCTGTCCTGAATCCACTCACTGTTCTTCACTATCTTAAGACATCTAAGAACCCTGTAGAAACCACAGGACAATTGTTGAAAAGGGCATCTCAAGGACATAGAGGCAGGGCCTGGTAAAAAACTAGTTAGTGATGACCCTGGGTTAAGTATAAAACAGACATCCCAGTGACTGTGGAAATAAAACTGCCCAGAGAATGGTATGAAAATGGCCAAGGCCAGGCTGCTGCTGGTCAAGCAGGTACAGAGCCAGCCCTGAGCAGGAGCCTGAAGAGGAGGACTAACAGCAAGGCAGAGAGCTGAGTCCACTGAGCCCACCTAAGGGAGTTTTTGCTCCATGAAAATGCACAAGAAAACCCTTAAATTAAAAGACTCTGTGGTCCCACTCCTATAATGGTACAGATTAATTACTAATTTAGTCCTCTAAAATCATAATATAAAATCCTATTATACAGGGAGTGAATCTGATCAAAGTACAGTATATTCACTATGAAAATATCACAATGAAGCCCTTTTGTACAATAAATATATGCTAATAAAAAAGAAAAATTAAAATTTTTTCAAGTCCTTATTTCCTCTCCAAAAGATATCTTCTTCTGCCAAGCACTGTGTGCACTATAAACTAAGGTAAACTGGAAGAAATGCTCTCAGCTATGACACCGGGGTCTCAGCCAGCTTCTCTACCCATCCCAGGAATCCTGGGGTCTCTGCCCCAGCATGCCATTGCCTGGGGATACCTACACTTCTCAGCATGTTCTGTCACTCAAGTAAATGTGATGCCCCCAGTTGATTATGTTAATTTGCCTCTTCAGATTGAGGATTTAAACAACCTTTTATTTAGGTTGCTCCTAAAAAAACAAACACAACTATCTTCCCTGTTCTCTTATGCTCCAAGTCCAATCTTGGGTCATTTTATAAAAAAAAAAAAATCACACATGCATCTAACTTCTTTTATGTGGGATTTTGCTCATATGGATTGGAAAAGAACCATCTGCCTGACTGATAACAAGTCCGTGTCAAATTGTTCTCCCACCCGGTCAATACATGGAAAAATAACCACCTTTCGAATCCTGACATGAAAGAAATTTGAGCAACCTGGAAAAATATCCCAGTTGTACTCCAAAGGGTTCACAGTGGGACTATCCCACTCTGATCACGTTGTGCCATCTCCAGGGCATGACTCAACCCCAGCAAAGGGAAACCAAGTACACAGGTAGATACTGTATGGTTTTACCACACAGAAGTCCCTTGGTATCCACAGGTACACAGCGCCACGTAGACCACTGTTAAGGAAAAACCATGAGTGCTCAGAATATAGTGCACTGTGCGTTCCTGAGCCATTCTTCCCATAATGCTGCTCAACTTCCACTAAAGACACGACACCTTCAATAAACCTCAAATTTTCACTTTCCCCTTACATTAAGCACATTTACATGCCTTTTTTTGGCACGGGAGCATTACCATAATGTTTACCTTACCTTTGAGGCACCATTTGCTTTGGGGGGGCATGTTGTATTTTCACAAAATTAAGGGCAGGGAAATACTCAGCAGAACACACAATTTAACTACAACTGAGGATAATGTGAGACTGACCAAGAGTTTCTCCACACCCACTGAGCTACGTAATTTAAAATTTTTGTTTTTGAGATTTTATTTGTATTATTTATTTATTTATTTTGACTGCGCTTGGCCAAAACCTCATGTAATAAATCCATGACATGTACATCAATCAGATTGGGCTACAACATAGGTATATTCCCAGGTTCCTACAATTCTTTTCCAATTTTCAGATAGAAAAAAAATGGTAAATGTATATATTTTCTTATATTGTCTGTTGTTCAATGAGGTCACTGTCTCCTGGGGACTAGCCTCATTAACAAACATCAGCTTTTACCAATTTTCACCTGTCTCTCTGGGCTTGAACTCTGCAAAACCAAACAAAAAAGCCTGCCAGGGCAGGACCCACACACCCTGGTCTCCTGCCACTGCCCAATATAAAGGTCACACCTGCTATATGCTCATGCATCACCTGAAAAATTGCCTGTGTTTACTAGGAAACTCCAGGCCTTTACCTGACAAATGTCTATTTTTATGAATAGGGGTCAATATTTGCTTGTTTGAAGTGAGGATATGAGGACAGAGTTTAATATTGATTTTGCCAATCTGAGAATCTTCTAAAACTCCCAAGAGAGTGGAAATTCAGAGCACCTGGAAGGAGACAGGGATTTTACTCCAAGAATCACAGGTAGGTGCCGACCGAGGCAGATCCAGCAGTGTCCTGAAAGAGCAAGAAGGGTCTCATGGAAACACATGACACTACCACATGACTCCGAATCACACACATCACAAACACACAAACACACCCATGGGACAGTGCTTAGGGTTCAACACACATCACATTATTTAAGGCCACTAGGGACTGTTTGTCTCCATTCTAACAGACAAAAAGTGAGGCATCAAAAGCCTGAAAAAGCCACTCAAAGGTGGTACATTCAGGGACTCAGGTCTATAGGACTATAGAACCCACACTCCTAATGACAATGCCCCAGAGGAAGAAGTCCATGGGATATCACAGTGGTCCGGTAATATATCCTCTCTGAGTCTCACCTTATCTGTGAAGGGTATAAATAATTCCTGCCCTGACCACAATGCTATAAGGATCAAATACTCTGCATAGGAAAGTCTTGAGAGAGATGGCATCAGTTTGGTGTTATTTTCAAGGCTGAACTATACATTTTCAGAATCAAAGAGTGAGTGGACATGAGGATAAGAAAAGGATGATCTGGTCCTGGCTTATGCACAAAAAAAAAAAAAAAATGACCTCCAAAAGGCCAGGTTTAACCTTCGAGGTGATACCTGGAATACTAGCTATTGGGAGGCAAAGATCTAGTTCAAGGCCAGCCCTGACAAAAGTTAGTGAAACCCCCCATCTCAACCAATAAAAAGCTATGCATGGTGGCACACACCTATCTTCCCAGCTAGGCAGGAGGCATAAACAGGAGGATGGCAATCCAGGCTGGCCATGGTATAAATGTTAGACCTTATCTCAAAAATTACCAAAGTAAAAAGGGTCAGAGGCATGGCTCAAATAGTACAGTGCCTACATACCAAGCACAAGGCCATGAGTTGAAGCCCTGGTACTGGGGAGGAAAAAAAAATCCAGGTTTGGTTTCCTGAGATTAAAGTGTGGGAGTTGAACTACAATGTGCACCTAGATATAGGGTAGAGCTTTGTTTTCAAAATCACCAGCAGCAAGAAAGGGGTCACTTCTCTCAGTTACCTAGCAGGCTCTCCTATTGCAAAACAGTCTACCATTTAAGAATACCAAAGTAATATGTGCAGAAAACACACAAGCATGAAACCTCAACCCACAGTGGTCTCAGGATTCAATTAACTGCAAAAGAGTAACCCAACAACTCCAAGTGCTGGTTGATGTTACAGATGACCCTTTAAAAATCACTTTTTTGAATGGTTAACTGTTCTTATATTAGGTTTGAATTAGTCACTGTGGCTCGGGATAAAAATGACTAAAAAGTGTGTCTCACCCAACAAAATCAAATGTGGAATGATATGCTGTAACTCAAAAAGGGGTTGTGGAATGACAGAGACATCAATGTCAAAGCTTCATGGGAAATCTTTTAATTAAATTTATGAACTAAAAAACAACTTTAATTAATATGATTTTATGTTATTTTAATATGCACTGTGAGATCAGCTAAATATTAGAAGCAGACATTTGAGTATACACTCCCATTTCTAGAAATTCAAATATCCAAGTTGGCCTGACACTCTTTTTAGTCTTCACAAAGAGAAAACAAGAAATCACTTGAATTGAGAATCTCTTTACATTTAGATAGATACAGTAAATGATGTCAAGGATGTGATCACCAGACAAGCCTCAAAGTAGTATAATGCAAGTGGAGCTATCACTTACCCTTTCATTCGTCCCTTACTCATCAGCTCATTCAAGGAGTATTTCTCATGCAACTTCCACATGTCTTCCATGACCCAGGAACAACCAAGCCAAGGAGAAAAATATCCAACTATGTGAGAGAGAAGACTATGTAGACACTTTGCTGGGATCTCTTCATTTTTCAACAATTGCATGCTTACCCAGTTGGGTTTTTTTTTTTCCTTGTTTTTAGTGTAGGAAGGAGACACAGGGAGGTGCACTTTATCACTTGAGCTACACCCCCAGTCTGAGAATTTTTTTTTTAAGTCTAAAATCAGGCTCCTCTTTCCCTGGGCAGTAAGTAAGCATATTTGAACTAGCTTGTGGTTTCAGGCAGTACTCACTCAAATTCCTTACAACTGTGACAATATAGTAGCAGAAAGATCTAAAAAAAAAAAAAAACAGAGATAGGTTAACAATGTAAACTTAATTCCTGCCAGCACCTGAAAAAGGGATGTAGGTCACAGAGAAATGGTCTTTAGAACTTGGCATGGAGGAAGTATGGTCAGAGATGCAAAGAAACCAGCAGCAAACACAAGGGAGGAGGGGGAATCCCATCATCCATCAGCCTACTAGAAAAAGGAGGAGGTGGGGGAATTTGGACCCAGAGGGTAGGAGCCTCTCATGGCTGGGTAAGGAGTCTGGATCTGATGTGTTCAGCCATAGGCATCTACTGTAGGTCCTTAAGCCAGAGAGAAAGGTGAAAAAGCAACTTCTAACAAGTGGGAATCTGGTGAAAGTAGTTGCATGGGATGGATTAAAGGACAAAAGGGCTTTCAGGGCTTTTTCTGAGATGGTAGTGGTGGTATGTATGTCTGTGAGTGTTTATCAATGGAATCCTTTCTTCATACTACATCTTACACAGCTAAGTGCAATGTGGCACTCTGGACTGGATCCTGGAACAGAAAAACAACATGAGTGGAAAAACTGGTGAAACCCAAATAAAGTCTGTATTTTAGTTCATCACGAGGTACTAATGTTAATTTCATAGTGTTCACAAATGTACCATGGTAACTGTGAGGTGTTAACATTAGAGGAGACTGGGTGATGGGTATTTGGGAATTCTGCATGGTGTTTTCAACTTTTTCATAAATCTAAAATATTCCACAATAACAAGTTCTTTTGAAAAAATGTGAAGCTGAAGTCCAACATGGAAAACAGATGGGCTGGCAGGGGCTGTCCCTCCACTACTGTCTCCCCACTACCCTGCCCAGTCACAGGGGTCTTTGCCAAGAAGAAAAAAATCCTGAAAAGTAAACAGGACTGGAGCTTTCTTGAAGTGGAATTACAGTGCACAGAGGACTCTGCCAACATGTCCCACTGCACAGCCGCATACCTCAGTCCTCTCATACCCGGGCACCTGGCCTGTGCCCTGAGGCCCGTATGACTGTGCTGCCAGCGCAAGGGGTGTGGGGGTGGGTAGAGAAGGAAAAGGTCACCTGATCCCAGAAAAGCCAGTCCACTGGCTGGCCAATAGCCTAGCAGTCCACTGGGAAATGAGTCCCTGGGCCAATCAGTCGATCCCCCTGGAAATGAAAATAGGCTGCCAGCCTGTAAGAGGATGAACCGCGAATCCTCACCGAGTCAGGCAAGGTTGGATGGTGGACAAGGAGAAGAGGCAGTGCGCCCATGGGAACAGAGGGAAGAGGGCAGCGTCAGGACAGATGAGGCCAGTCAGGGCTGGGAGGCTCTCCTGTGGTTCTTGCCCTCCTGACATCCAGTTGTCAGCTGTGCCTGGGTCCCCAGGCAGGGGAAATCTTAGAGTCAGCCCCTACTACTTGACAAATCTGAGTGAATCTGCTTCTTGCAACCAAAATAATCTTTAAAAAATATCTTTGAGTCAGAATGATACAGCCTCTGGCTTATGTAATAGTCCTACTGATTTTTTGCAGGGAGGAGGAGAGGGAGTTTTCTGTTTTTCTCCTACAAGGAACACTTGAAGGAGTAAGACCCTGTGATTAATGCAGGAGGACCTGGGCTCGTGATTAAGAGCTCCTGAGGTTCCCCACAGCCCTGGGCAAGTCCCCAAGATTCTGCTGCTTCCTCAACTGCAGGAACAGTCTGTGAGCAGCCCCAGAAAGCTTTTTTTATTTTTTTAACATCAGCCTCTTACTCTGCAGCTATCACCTCCAGAATCAGGATAAAAAAGGCTGCCTGTTGGATAGGAAGTAGAGCCTAATAATTCTCATTGTCTCAATTTCCACACAGCTGCAAGTTTTGTATTTCCCTGGCCAGAGGCACTGTACATTCCTACTCACTTCCTTTCAGCTGCCATGGAATTTTCCAGACCCTTCTGAAGTTCAATTAAAGAACTCAAATTTCACTGTACTTACAGACTCTCACTCTGGTTAAAAAACTATACAAGTCTGCGTGCACATGCACATGTATAGTATTATTATGGTCTAAAAGGAAAAAACCACATTTCTTAATTTCATAACTTCCAAACACACATGCAATGTTAGTATCTTACACCAAGACTATCTTCTTGTCCATAGCGGCTTCTTAGGAGGTTTCCATGAAGTCTTCGTTTAATTCATTTATTAATTCAGTGAATATGTATATATTCATTTCACTGTAACACAATTATTTTGCTCATTAAACATTTTGTGCTCCCAGGGACACCTATGAAATCTAATAAGGGGTTTCCAGAACTACACAACACGTCAATTAAAAATGTTAATTAGATTTAGGGGAACGGAATAAGAAATTTAACAAAGTGAATCCAGCAGGAGAAAGGAAAAGGAACAGATCACACAAGTCAACCAACAGTCTGCTTTGTTCTCCTACTGTGCACTCTTTTGAGTCTGAAAAATAGCAGATTTTAATCCAAAGATGTAGGGTCAAAAAGATGACATGAATAATACATAGCAATGTCAGGAATAATTCCTGACTAATATACTTAGAAAATATGAACTACCCAAATATAACAGCTCTAGAAAACCTGCTATAGAAGACCATTTAAGGCTCATAAAACAGAACAAAGAATAAATTAATATTCCTCTCTCAGAAAATTATACAGAAAATGTTCTGTATAATACAGGTTGTATTGTTCATTGGAGCCCTACATATTAGAATAAAGAACATTCATAAAAGAGCTCTAAATATTAAAGTAACAAGAAGGTAAACATGTGATAACTACATCCCTAAGAAATTACAGAAGATGATTTTACAATGTATGAAATGCATATGAAGGTATTTTGCCTGATAGAGCAGTGCCTCATGTTTTTCTCACCCAAAGAAAACTAGACTTCTAAGTGCAGCAGCACAGATTTGGTTAGATACAGGAGGGAAAAATGTTGTTGCTGTTTGGTGTGGGGGTTAGTATATGACTGTTTGGTTATACCTTAACATAGAAATGTACTTAGCACTTAGAAGAAAAGATGTAGATCTTTAGGTCTTCCAGTTTCCTGATTATGTTAGTTGCTTTGGGAGCTATCAAGACCAAGCAAATGAAACTCCTGATGCTCAAAACTTCCAATTCATAGTGAAATCCCACCTCAAGGGAGGAGGAAAGATTAAACAGACTTACTTGCTCTTGACCTATAAGTCATCAGGCAGTCAGCCGGACCAAATCAAACAAACTGCCTTGTCTAACAGGCTTTGATAGTTTTACATACATGTGAAATCTATAGAGGATCAAGTTGAAGGGAGTTCTTATCATTTTCCTCTAGCATACACTTGTATACATTTTTCAGAGTTTCTAGATACTTTTACTATACCAGCAGCGTCTTCATGACTACAAGTCACTACTAGACAACTACCATTTTTCCTGTATTTCCCACCTCACACACCTTGTTCTTCTTCTGGATCACTCTCTAACCTTGTGGGGATTGTGCACCCTCCAGGAGCAGCTGATGGCCACATTCCCCAGAAAAGTTAAACGTCAGCTTCCCATATGGTTTCCACGGATTATAGGGTTTCCAAGTTCATTCATCAACCCTCTAGTGAATCAAAAGCCCCAAATCTTAAAAATCCTGTCCCAAATTACTGCATACCTAATTAATTCATGCAATACTTGAATTAGGTATCACAAAGCTTTGTACAAATCTGTGCTCTCCCATTACTTGTATACTGGCTATTACCCTTTGAGTTCTCAATATTTAGCACTGTGCCATGCAAAAAAGCAGGCACCCAAGAAATGCCAGTGGACTGATGAGTTTTCACAACAAAACCAAAAGCAAAAACAAATAGGATATAAATACATGGATATAAATACAGAATATCATTTGGACCACATAGATCTTTCCTGCTTGCCTCTAATTTTCTCCAATGTATGTGATCCAGAAGTATTCTGATAAAATGTTCACAAAACTCTTAAGTGGAAAAGTCAGTGCTTATCCAATAAACAATTAAGATGCAGAACTAAAAGGCATATTTAAAAATACTACAGCTACAGGTTTAGTATTCTTTTTCAAATGTTTGGGACCAGAAGTGTTTCAGATGTTTCTGAATTTTGGAATATTTTGCCCATATATAATGAAATAACTGATTTGGAGACAGGACACAAGTCTAAACACAAAATCATTCATGTTTCATCTGCCCCTTATGCACAAAGCCTGGAGGCTATTTTATATAATATTATTAGTGTAACTGTGCTTTGACTGCCACCTGTCAAAATAGGTATAGAATTTTCCACTTGTGGTATCACGTCAGCTCTCAAAAGTTTTAAATTTTTCAGCATTTCTGATTTCATATTTTTGAGTAAGGGACTCAACCTGTACTGGCACAACAGCTTATATCTGGTAAAAGAAAAATGTATTACCCCATACTTCAGTTTATCTTTCTATGAGGCCTCTACTCACCTCTGCTTTCTGTTCATTCTACCTAAAAAAAGTGCCTTAGCCAAGGCAACCTAAAATACACCCATTCACTGATTATGGAGAACTATGCATAAAAATCAAGGATCTGCTCAGATCTCACTTTTATGTCAAAGCAACAGCTTCAACTTCAGATTGCTGCTCATGCAACTGAATAATCACAGCCCTAGGCCTGTTAAGGGGAGCTGTACACTCACCTTTGTTTGCTCTCAATAAATGACTTTTAAGTAATTGAACGGTCAGATGTACAAACCACCTGCCAATTCATGATGCTTCCTGGTTAAACAGGCAACTATGGAGCAATCCGCATTCCCTTTCAAGGCATGGAACTCCCCCAGTGTTTGTGTTTCAGTAAACTAACCCTCTATGTTTCCATAACACAGGATGAAATCAAAATAAAGTTATACAAAGATTAGACAGCTAGAGGGAAAAGGATAAAATGCAAGTGACACGGGAAGCAGAGAAGTGTCGTGGTTCACGGCTGCAATTGACCTCACTATTGACTTGACTCTGATTTCCAGTGAATAAGAAATACTGTAAACCAGTCCCAGACTTCATTAGAATTAATTCCAACCATGCCTATGAGGCAGAACTGAGTGCATCTCTTACTAACAAACCAAGATAGAGCTGGCTCTCAGTATCCACCGTGGACCGATTCTAGGACCACCACCACCACCAAAGATAACAAAATTTTCAGATGCTCAGGTTCTGTATATAAAATACCACAGTATTTGCATAGAACCTATGTATATCCTCCCATATACTTTAAATCATGTCTAGACTGCTTAAATGCTTAATACGGCATGCATAAACATTATATAAATGATTGTTCTCTATTTTTACAGAATGATGACAAGAAAAAAAAAGTTTGTACATGTTAGGTACTGAATCAGTCTTTAAAAACATTTCCTTTGTGCAGTAGGTTGAATGCATGGATGAGGACCCCCTGGATATGGACAGCTGACTATACTTTAAATATGGGTTTTTGTAGCTCTACTCAAAGGCCATTTGCGAAGCCTAAAGACAATTGGGCAATTTATTATTTTGGAAAGAGGTAGAAACCACTCTCTAAATATTCTGTATTTAAGACAACTGTAAGGAATGTCCCCATTAGATGACAACAATGTTGGACATGACCAAAGAACAACCCAAAATATGCTGAGAGAGAGAGGCAGAGAAAAACTACCAAGCCCCTCCCACTCCTGAGGCATGTGTACCAAGCCCTGCCTTCACTGGGTGTGACAGTGAGTCTCCAGACAATAATTGTTCACAATAGGATGAAATCTCAACTTTTCCCTCAAAAATGCTATTATGCCCCACCTTGATTCATGAAACCCATCTGGGAAAGATTATACATCTACTAACCATTCATCCTCTCAGTCCTCATCAGACATAGCAAGGTTTCTGCCATCTACACAAGAGTACCACTGCCACATGGACAGAACTGCAGATGCCATGAGATGTGGTAGAAAGACGGCAGGCTGTGATTCAGGGACCTTTCATCAATCTGACTGGGCCAGTGAAAGTGGCCCAGTGCCTGATTGCTGAGTATCAGCCCTACTCTGTCCCCCGCCATACACACTCCACCTATACATTGGAGGTATTCACAAGCAGCCGATATGCAACACTGTGAAGGAAAAAGTGAAGTAAAGAATATCTCGCGCCCTGACTGGTACACCAGTAATGTCCCCCTCAAAGGTTGGTTCTTTCACTTTTTGTCAAAACAAACCTATTGGAATGTTGGCATGCCAAGGAGCACTGAAACAATATAAATATGGCTACCACAGATAAAAGAGCGAGAAAAAAACAACACACAAAATTCCCCATCCCCAATGCCCTTCCCAGCCTATGTCCAACACCTATCTCTAGCCTCCCTTCCATCCATGCTACCTGATGCCCACACTTCCCAACATCCCCCTTTCCCACCATGCGATGCTTAAAAAACCCATCCTGTAAGAAAAATGCACTCTTGCCCCTCTCAGAGTGCTACTTCTGATGGCTGAGGATCCCTCTCAGGTCTTTCTTCCCAAAAAGGCCTGCTACTTGTGAAGGTTATAGGATTCTTTCTCAGAGTGTCTCTCTTTTTCCTTTCCTTAAGTGCCTCAATTATTTTCCCTCATTTTTCCTTTCAAAAGCAACATAGTTTTTCTCTTTGCCTGTTTCCCAGTCACAGATAACTGTACAATGTCCACCTTACTCTGAAATAGTGAAATGGCTGGGGAGGAGAAGGGCATCCAGGACTACCTTCATAGGCCCCATGATGTCCAGGAGCCTCTGGTTAGAATATTCTGCTTGACAGTATGGCCTTCCTATGCTCAGGGCACCTGGGACCACTGCACAGCAGAGAAGATTATGGAGATAACACAGGAGCTACCAACTAGACTGCACTGCCTCGCTATCCTCTGATACTTGGTCTAAATCAAGCTCAGAACTTGCTGCTGCTGTTGCTGGCCTCAGTACCCAGGGCTCATGGCATGTACCAGACATCTGCTTTATAGGGCA
Organism: Castor canadensis; assembly: GCF_047511655.1. Lineage (NCBI taxonomy): Eukaryota > Metazoa > Chordata > Mammalia > Rodentia > Castoridae > Castor > Castor canadensis. Next base: position 96,965,530 of record NC_133397.1, on the reverse strand, counting down.
TAAGAATTGGCTCACACCAGATTCCACATTCTTCATGAGAACATTCCAGATGGAGCAGCACAAGGAAAGAGCTGAGTCTGAGTATTTGCTTCCAAGGATGACAGGAGCTTTCCAGCCCATTGCACACCTGTGGTCAGAGCCAACCTGAGACCACAAGAGCTGTCTCAGGATTTCTGAAGAGCAGGGTTCCCACTCTGAAATTTACGGTCCTGTCACAGGTCTCCAGGAGGGAGTCTTAAGGTGGTCAACAAAGGACCAGAAAGTAACCACCTCAGGCTTCTCGGTATGTGGTCTCTGTTGTGAGCCCAATCTGCTGCCACAGCCAAGAGGAGAATTTGCCAGCCCTGATCTTTAATACTGTCTATGGATGTGGCCTTAACTGTAGGGGAAATGAAGAACTGAGGTATTCATCCACATTATCCCAACCCAGAACAACACACCTGTATCTGAGCCTGTCACATCTCCAACACCATGTCAGTGTGGTTTGGTTGAACATGGATTCAATGAGAGAGCCCAGGCTGTCATCTCCCCTTGACATTACGGTCTTCAAGACTTCTCAGTTCTAAGAACTGCAAAAGAATTCTAAGAACCGTGACTAAGCCTGTATTCAATTTCCATGAAGAAAGAAAAAAAATGATTCTAAAGCCCTGGAAAACTGGAAATTTTTAAAATCTGAATAAAAATATATGTGTATATGCTCATTGTGAACTTAGTTTCTAAACATTTTTGAAAAGGACAGTAAAATTTTCCCTTAAATCCCACCATCAAGCAATGACCTATTTGGCATGTTGGTGAAGTCCTGCTAACATCTATGTAAAGACAAGCACAATATCACATACAACACATGCTGTGGTCACACAGTTACCTGGCACACAACAATGATACCCATAGAGAAGCAATCACCTTGAACCTGCATATTCATTTTGGAAAAGAAATACAAGACTCAACAAAGGCCATAACCATCTACAAAACACACTAGCTGAGGTCTAGTGCTGGGACTGGAAGCCAGGAGACCATTTCCTTAACCCACACAGGGTTTGGTTTTAGTCAGGGTACAATCCAGCCTCACAGCCAAAGCCCAGCATGGAAGGCTGTGCCTCACCACCTCAAGGAAAAGAGAGGAAAATGAAGAGCCCAGTAGACAGGATGGCTTTATCAGATTCCAAACAGCTGCCACCCTGCCATGGGCTCCAGCAAGGGGGGTAGCTGATTATCAACTTATGTGAAATAACATAGTTGAAAAGGGAAGGAAGAAGGGAGGAATGGAAATCACACAAAGGTCATTTTTCACTCATAACTCCAAGAGGATGAAAGCTTGATAACTCAATATTTTTAATACTTTTATGTTACAAGCACTGTAACAGGAAAGGAAACCAGCCATAGCCAGGCAGCCAGGAGAGTGAGCAAAGTGGAGGATAAAGAAGATATGTCCCACTGCTCTGCTCATTTTAGATCTGAAAGTTGTTGAGAGGTGCTTCTCAGGAACATATGTGTCCAGCACTGGGTCAAGGAGTGGCTGTTGTATAATGGGCTCCTCCCCACAAATATGTCTGGTAACTTGATGCCTTAGAGACTGTGTTCCAGAGACTTGACTGCCTAGGAACCCTGCATCTTGGAACTGACAGATCACTCACCAGTGCATTCCAGATGGTTCTGTCAGAGAACATTCTAACCATTCTGCCTCAGGCCACTTTCTCAAATGGGAAATGATGAACATATCAGGCTTTCCCTCCCACTCCAAAGCAAGCTACCAAAGGGCCCTGATGAAGCCCATGGTGCTCCACACTGCCTTCTAGGAAACAGGGGCTACCCCCACGAAAATTATGTTGGAAATTTCACCACAGCCCAGTGAAGGAGTGAGGGCCCAGCTCTGTGCACATTCATGTACTAACTGGCATACACTTTCAAAAGTGAATGTATATAAAGTGAATAGGGTGTCTTCATTCCCTGAAAGAAATGCCAGGTGGAACAAGCATGGCTCTCTGTTCTCCCCCTGTGGACAGCAGAGCCTCAGCCTATGGCACTGTGAGGCCATGTCATGCTAGCAGGCTATACTCTGGAAGGCATTAAGGGGACCAACCCTCCCATCTCAAGACCCAGACTAAATAAGCAAGAGAGCCGGATTCCACTCCCCGGCAGGAAACGTCTCCAGTGCAGCTCTGCACAGACTGGAGCACGAGAAGGAAATGGCCCCACATACTCTGTGTTCTTGTGTACTTTACTATCACGCCATGAAATGAGTCCTAACTCACAGTGCTGTGTACCCAAGCAGCCAGCGTCCTCAGAAGAAATAAAGAGGCAATTCATGGTATGGAGGAAATCATTTTTGGTAAGAGGAGTATTTCAAGTCAATATACATCTAGCTTTCTCTAAGCACACATGGTAACTAACAGCAAATCGCTATCAGTTTGTAGGAAGATGACAAAAACTTTGAGTTTTTAACAGACTGTAGACAAGACACAGATGTGGCAAGGAAATGAGGATATTCAGCCAGACAAATACATGTATACCCAAAAAAAATCTAGTAAAGCTGTTAAACTCCATAGATTACTAAGTAAAGATAAGTCAGACAGCAAGTAAGCTACAAAACTAGCAGTTCCACAAACCAACCCAGGACATGGATACCCTCTCCAAGGGCCTGACTCCTGGCTTCAAGGTGCTTTGCTCATGGGTGCACCAGCCCTCCAGGCCCAGTGCTCCAGGAAAGCACAGGCAGGCTAGTTGGCTGTACAACAGAGCACTGGCCAAGTGTAGGCTCCCTTCAGGCATGGGCTGCTATTTGAGGAGAGAATTCATCCATCCTCTTTGAACTGAGGAAGGTGACCCCAAGTGTCTGTCCTTGGGGAAGAACATACCATCTGCCCCCACTTAGAAATTCTGCCTTGTGCAACTGAATGCCAGTTTTAACCCAGGGCCTAGCAGTGTCGGTGCCGGCCAATATTTGTTTAATATTGTCTAACAAATATGACCTCACATCTAGATCAGGAAAATAACAGATAAGGAAAGAGAGCCAGTGATATAGCAGGTACATGTAAAACCATAACATTCTAGAACAACTTATATATTAAAACAAACAAAAAACAAAACAAAAACTTGCAAAGATGTGGGAACTACAGTTTCTGGTAAAGTATTTTCACCAAAATGTCATAGTTATCAAAACTATAACAGCTATGGGCATCACAACAAATTCAACAGAAGGGGAGTTGCTCTTGACCAAAAGGTTTTCAGTTTGAGCAGCCACATGTCCATGGCTGTGTAACTCAGCCATGGACATTCTGCTACAGGATAAAAACTAAACACATCAGCACATGGGATCTAGAGTCAGCTTTTACATACAGCTATTTAATGTTAAAATCATTCCAAAGCCCTTCTAGGTGGTCAAAACATACTTTAACCACTTTAACAGCTTTATTAATACATTATAAATGTCACCTAATCTAGAAGTGATTTTGCCTTGTTATTCTAACAAAATAACTAGGGAGACAGTTAAAAATGACTAGTTGTTCTTGTGCCATCACCCAGGTGATCACAGAGCAACTTCTTCATCCTGCCTCCTTCTACCCACCTTCCTCCCTAGGAACACAGATACATAACTGACTCTGCACATACACAACTGGGAGGTCTGCTTATGTTTTCAAACATGTAGTGTCTTCCTTAATCTAAAATATTTTGGGTTTTTTAACAAAAAATCCACCTCTAAAAAATCTGGTCTTATGCTGGAGCTCAAAGAATTTTAATGACCAAGACAGTCATGGATTTGTAAGATCACTATCAACCTAACAGCTGGATCAAGGAGTCATTCTAGGCAGCATTACAGTCCAGATATGCTGTGAGCCATCTGGATATCCTGTGCTACACTGTCAAAGGAGCTCTCCTAACCTGCCACCTCCTAGGATCATTAGCTCTCAGTTACTATGGTTTAATGAATATCCCATAAAGGCCAATTCATATGTTAAAGGCTTGGTCCCCACTTAGTTCCATTGGGAGATAGTGGGATCTTTAAGAAGTGGGCCTAGTGGTAGGAAGTTAGGTCCCTGGGGTGGGTATGCCCTTGGGACACCAGCCCCTTCCTCTATCTCTTTGCTTCCCAGCTTTTCACCACTCACTCCTGTCATGATATGCTGCCTCACCACAAGCCCAAAAGCAATAAGGCCAACCAACTTTGGACTAGAACTTCCATAGTTGAGTTTATTGGTGTAAGCCAAAGAGGAAAGAAGAAGCTGATCTGTTTCAGGATTTATTACAGCAATGGAAAGCTGACTAACACACCAGCATAGTCCAAAATCAACCGTGGGCAGCCACTAGACATCAGAAGGAGACAAAAAGGAAATGTAAGGATTCATCATAAGCAGTTCCCCCTGGACAGAGATCGCCTCTCCCTTCTGTCCTGAGCCCAGGAATCTAGTCAACATGGCAAAGGCTTGCCATGAGAAATCATTGTATTCTCCTATTCATCCCACTCCTCAAAGGCAAACTCTAGTCAAAGGCAACACTGCTGAGTTCACCCACCAAAGAGCCAGAATTAAAACAAGAACAAAAATGTTGTTTCCAAATAGACCCTCCAGCAGATGGTGAAAACATGTAGTTCTGATCCCCCCTGAGAAAAGCTCTGAATTGGTAACCCAACCCAGGGATGTAACGTTTGTAAATTAGAGTCTTCATCACTGCATTGACCCCAGCGAGCAGTCATTGTAAGTCTAACAAGGAGGTACTCAAAGCATAACCAAAGCCTGTTATGGGTTTGTGAGATGACATCATTTTAGTGAGTGGAAGTCCCACGGAGACTGCACACAGAACAGGCTTCCCTCCCAAACCACACTGCAGAGGGACCCCTTTCATTATATCTTCAGTGCTCTAAGAAATGCTTCTGTGCTAGATGCAAGAGGTGCAATAATAACAAAGCTTATAGTCAAGAAGAGGAGTTGGACAGTGAACAAAACCAATGCACAGTGACGGCCCTTAGAGGATGTTCACAGTAAAATAGGAGAGAAAAAAGTTAGGCAGTCAGCTCTCCTAGGCTGGGAGTCACTGCCACTGATAACTTTTTTACCAGGCTATACACCTTCAAGTCACCCCACCATCAAGTCTCCCCAATATCCTTAAATGTGGCCCAAATATCAGAGAGAGCTAATGATTCAAGTCATGGTCTGGCTATAAATGCTGAGAAGCCATCTTGTTGTAAAGTCTCAACCAAGTCTCCTCCCCTGTGAGGTCTCCTAAGTAGCTGAAAAATAGGTAAATGTGTTGGTCTAAAGCTGCCACTTTTCTCCCCCTCCACTTTTTTTTTCTTTTAATAAAGGCTACACTGGCTCTAGAAAAAAATGGAAGAATAAAATCCTATATATCTGGAGCAATACCATAAGGAATACATAAGAACTACTCCTGAGCCCATTCTGTTATTAATTCAACTTCTGGGTTCCTGCTGGCCTCCATGGGATGCCCATGGGAAGCTGATGCATTGTTCACATGCTGGAGTCTAGAGCAAGGGGGACAGGAATTTGACAAGAAGGTAGATTTAAGGATGCATCAGGCTACACATACATAAAGAGTTCTATACTTTTAATGTAGTAAGCCTTAAGCATAACTTACAACTAAAAATAACTCTTTAAAAATCATATATGGATAGACCTTTCAAGATGGTGATGGAGACAGAGCCAAAGACCTCCTGAGCTCCTGAACTAGAGACCCTGCCAAGAAGCTGGAGACACACCTGGCTGAGGTAAAGCACCAGGGAGAGCCAAAAACACGGCACTCTAAACCCTTAGATCATGGAAGCCTTCTCCATGCCACCATCTAATAAAAGAACAGCTGGCCTGCCAAATCCCCGCCCCACTCCGTAGGCCTGCAGAGCTGCTGCTCCATTCTGCCGGGCTTTCCACCCCTTTGGCTGAGCCAGGCCACAGCCCCGCGCCAGACCCACGGCAGGGCGGATCCACACACCACCTGGATATGCGCCCCTCAGCAGTGCCTGCCTCCAGCCCCAAACCACACCCACACTACTCCGAGATACCCGCCCCTCCGATCTGCCGCCAGATCCAAGACCACCAGGATTCCCACACCCAGCTGCGCTAGACCCCAGCTCAGAGCTGGTCCCACAGCTCGCCAGGACACCCGCCCCCAGCCCACCGCCCTTCAGGCCCTGTTGAGCCCCAGCTACACATGGGACGACTGGATCCCCGCCCCTCAGACTCCCCTGCCCATCAGGCCCTGCTGGGCTCCAGCTCCTTGTGGAAGGACTGGAGCCCCGCCCCACCAGCCTGGGCGAAAGACAGCCGCATCCACCAGCCCACCAGGAACCCTGCCCCTCGGGTGGAGCTGACCCCAGCTCTACAGGCTTTCCAGATAACCGCTCCACCAGGCTCCTGCTCGGGCCACCACTAGAAGGCTCCAAGCGTGCCTAAGAGACACACAGACTGGACTGGACACTAAAGAAGTAAAAACAACTAAGCCTCCAATCCTACTGTTCCAGAACTGGTGATTTTATTTTTCTTTTTCTCCCTTCTTTAAGGGTTTGGCAGCCTGGTTTGCTGTTTGATCACCCACCATCTCTCCCGTTTTTTTTTTTTTTTCTTTTTTTCCTCTCTTCTCTCTTCCTTTTATCTCTCCTTCTTTTTCTCTTTTTTATCCTTCTCTCACGATTTTGTTAGTATTAATATTGTAACCCAGCTAATACTAAATTACACATAGTCCAGGGACAGAAAAGGTACCTAGTGGAAATATGGGAAGAAGAAAAAGGGATGGAAACCATTCTCCACCCAAAATAAAGTAGTATGGGATTTAGAGTGAAATGAAGAAAATGGATATCCAGATCCGGACTCCAACAAAACAAAGATAAACTATACCAAGAAACCCAAAGAAGATCACAAGAATACCCTAAAAGAAGAAATTCTACAAGTAATTAATGAGAATTTCATAGAGATGCTACTAGACATGGTCAACCAAAATATACAGGAGGCACTCAAGAAATTCCAACACAACAAAACTAAGGAATATGAGAAAACACAGAAACAAATAAATGAAATCATAGGAACCCTAAACAAACACCAAACTCAAACAAAGATCACCATAAACAGAGAGACAAATGAATTAAGGGCAAAAATTGACAATATTAAAGAAGTAACCCACGATACGGAAAACCTCAGAAAAAAGAATGAAACAGAAATATGAAAAAAAATGGAAGGCCATTCCAGCAGAATATAACAAACAGAAGACAGAATCTCAGAACTTGAAGATGAAATGGTAATTAAAGGAAAAACTGAAGAACTATTAGTTAAACAACTCAAGACCTGTGAAAAGAAAATACAAGATCTCACCGACTCCATCAAAAAACCAAACATGAGAATCGTTAGCATTGAAGAAGGAGAAGAGGTGCAAGCAAAAGGAATGCATAATATACTCAACAAAATAATAACAGAAAATTTCCCAAATCTAGAGAAAATTATGCCCATTCAGGTACAGGAAGCCTCCAGAACACGGAACAGACCTGACCAAAACAGAACTACCCCACAACATACTGTCATTAAAACAACAAGTACAGAGACTAGAGAAAGAATATTGAAGGCTGTGAGAGAGAAAAAACTAATTACAAAGGTAAACCCATCAAAATCACAGCAGACTTCTCAACAGAAACATTAAAAGCAAGAAGAGCATGGGGTAAGATCTTCCAAGCACTGAATGAAAATAACTTCAATCCTAGGATACTCTACCCAGCAAAACTATCATTCAAAATAGATGGAACAATAAAAGTCTTCCATGATAAGCAGAAATTAAAACAATATGTGACCACAAAGCCACACAAAAATTCTCCAAGGAATTCTGCACACAGATAATGAAAGCAAAAAAAACCATGAAAGGGCAGGTAATACCAAACCACAGGAGAAGAAAAGGCAAGAAAGTAAAGAGTAACATTGATTCAGCTATACATAATCAAACTCTTAATCAACAAAGACAACTACATGACAGGGATCACCACATATTTATCAATACTAATGCTAAATGTTAATGGACTAAATTCCCCCATCAAAAGTTACTGAGTGGCAAACTGTATTAAAAAGGAAGATCCAACAATCTGCTGCCTACAGGAGACCCACCTCATCAACAGAAATAAGCACTGTCTGAGAGTGAAAGGCTGGAAGAAGATTTACCAAGCCAATGGTCCCCAAAAACAGGCAGGGGTAGCAATACTTATCTTTGACAAAGTAGACTTCAAACCTACATTGATCAAACAAGATAAAGAAAGACACTCCATACTAATAAAAGGGGAAATAGACCAAAAGGAAATAATAATCATCAATCTATATGCACCCAATGTCAATGCACCCAGTTTCATCAAACATACTCTGAAGGACCTAAAAACATATATATACTCCAAAACAACGGTAGTGGGAGACTTTAATACTCTGCAATCACCAATAGATAGGTCATCCAAACAAAAAAAAATCAATAAAGAAATTCTAGAACTAAATCACACCATAGATCAAATGGACCTAGTTGATGTCTACAGAATATTTCATCCAACTTTTGCACAATGCACATTCTTCTCAGCAGCCCATGGAACCTTCTCCAAAATTGATCATATCTTAGGGCACAAACCAAGCCTCAGTAAATATAAGAAAACAGAAATAATCCCGTGCATTCTATCTGACCACAATGCACTAAAACTAGAAATCAACAACAAAAACAGCAGTAAAAAACATGCAAACAATTGGAAGCTGAACAGCACACTGCTCAATGACGAATGGGTCATCGATGAAATGAAAGAGGAAATTAAAAGGTTCCTGAAAGTTAATGAAAATGAAAACACAACCTACCAGAACATATGGGACACAGCAAAGGCAGTCCTAAGAGGAAAGTTTATAGCCATGAGTGCATATATTAAAAGGACAGAAAGAGCTCAAACCAATGACCTAATACTATAGTTCAAACTCCTAGAAAAATAAGAACAAGCAAATCCCAAAACAAATAGAAACAATTAAAATAAGGGCTGAAATCAATGAAATAGAAACAAAAAAAAAACCATACAAAGAATTAATGAAACAAAAAGCTGGTTCTTTGAAAAAAATAGTAAGATTGACAGACCCCTAGCAAGCCTGACTAAAATGAGGAGAGAAAAAACCCAAATTGTAAAATCAGAAATGCAAAAGGGTAGATAAGCACAAACCACAAACATCATGAAGAAATGCTCACCATCTCTAGCCATAAAGGAAATGCAAATCAAAACCACATGAAGATTCCATCTCACCCGTTAGAATAGCTATCATCAAAAACACCACCAACAGGCTGGTGGAGTGGCTCGAGTAGTAGAGCGCCTGCCTAGCAAGTGTGAGGCCCTGAGTTCAAACCCCAGTGCCGTAAAAAAAAAAAAAAAAAAAAAAAAAAACAGCCACCACCAGCAACATGTGTTGGCGAGGATGCGGGGAAAAAGGAACCCTAATCTACTGCTGGTGGGAATGCAAGCTGGTACAACCACTCTGGAAAAAAATTTGGAGACTTCTTAAAAATCTAAACATAGACCTGCCATATGGTCCAGCAATCCCACTCCTGGGGATATACCCAAAGGAATGCAACACAGGTTACTCCAAAGGCATGTTTATTGCAGCACTATTCACAATAGCCAAGTTATGAAAACAACCAAGATGCCCCACTATTGATGAATGGGTCAAGAAAATGTGGTACTTATACACAATGGAATTTTACTCAACCATGAAGAAGAATGAAATCTTATCATTTGCAGGTAAATGGATGGAACTAGAGAACATCATTCTGAGCAAGGTCAGCCAGGCTCAGAAGACCAAAAATCGTATGCTCTCCCTCATATGCGGACTTTAGCTCTAGGGCAAATGCAGCAATGTGGTTGGACTGGGATCACCTGATAAGCGGAGAGCACATATGTGTGATATAGAAATAGATAGAAAACCCAAAACATGAAAGCATTTGATGTCCCCAGTCCAGAGGAGATAACAGAGAAACCTTAAAGCTACAGCAGTTATCATGAGAAGGGGATCAGTAACCAGGGTAAAGATCAGTTAGAGATGAATCAACATGGGTCATAACACATGTACATGAAAGCAATGCTAGGAATATTTCTGTATAGCTATCCTCAACTCAACTAGCAAAAACACTTTGTCTTCCTTATTATGCTTGTCTCTTTTCTTCAACAAACTAGTGATAAAGGCAGAACAGGACCTGCCTGGAACTGAGGAGGGAAGGGGGGAAAGAGTGGGGAAGGGGGCAGGCAGAGAAATGACCCAAACAATGTATACACATGTGAATAAATGAATAGTAAAACAAAAATAAAATTAATCATATATGAAAGGACATAGTTTTCTAGGTAGGTATAAGTGTAGTTTTATACATATACCTTTAGTGGATAAAGGTTGAACATCCCTAAGTGAAAACTCAAAATCTGAAATGCTCAAAAGTCTAAAACTGAGGGCAGACATGATATGATGTCACAAGTGGAAAATTTCATACCTGACTTTATACTATGGGTTACAGTAAAACTCAGGTGCACTAAAAATATTGTATAAAATTATCTTCAGGCTATGTGTCATGTATATAAAACATAAATCTCATATTTAGACTTCAGTTCCACCCCAAGATACCTCATTTATGTGTATGCAAATATTGCAAAATCCAAAAATCCAAAACCTGAACACCTCTGGTCTCAAGCATTTCAGATAAGGGATGCTCAACATGTATAGTTAAAAACTGAAGCTAGATACCAGACCCATAGCACTTATCAGTAAGTAAAGAAAGAGATTTTACCTTCTCATTCCATATAGCTTTGAAGAACTTAAGGTCTTTTTTTAATTTTCTATTTCTTCTATTGCTTCTGCTCAAGACTTCCCTTCACTCCCTCACTGTAATTCTCTCAAAGTATTTTCCTTGAGTAAAACTTTCTTGACAGAGCTTTTCTTTCAGTTCTGCTATAACTCTGCTATGGCTTGGCCAGTGACAGTGTCTAAGCATATATGTACATGGACAAGTTGGGGGGCCCCTTCCCTGTCATGGTCAGAATCTGCACCACTTCTAGTATCTGACCTATCCCAAGCTTTGCCTTTATCCTTGCTCTCAAAGGTGCCCAAGCTTGCCAGTGCACCTCACAAGAGTATTCACCTACAAAATAAGAACAACACTGGAAGGAGGGGAAATGGATAACCCAAAAGTGGGGGAAAAAATAAGAAAGAGAGGCAAAGCTAAAGATAGATACTAAAACAAAGCACAAGAGACTGTCCATTTCTCAAACACTCAGTTCCATGTGAAAGCATTTAATGTCTAGTTTGAGTCACAGATACACTAAAATATTCTAAATAATCTTGCTTATTGTCCTCCTAAAAGAACAGACTCTTTGAGGGGAGAGCCCAGGCAGGAGACACTCTGGCTTTCAGGGTCACTGGGCCATGGGAGGCCTGCTGGTGGGCTCCAAGTGAAAGCCCCACCTCACTGCCAGTCACTGTGCACAGTGGCTGCCATAAGGTCAATTGGCAGCATTTCTTCTGTCAAGGACCAAAAAATACACCTTCTTGACTTTGTGGGCCTCAGAGTCCTGTCTGTCACTATTACAAACTCCGTGTAGATGGTGTGCATATGTGTGGGTGTAGCTGTGTCCCAGCTACTACTGCCGTAGTTGGCCAACCCATCTAAAGGCTTTCTCTCATGCTCCTGCCACCAAATTGCTTTCTTCTAGCACAGGTGATTGGAACTCTGAGCGAGCACACTGTTCTCAAGTTCCCAACTGCCCCTGTCAGGCAATGGCATCTGCCAGCATTTTTGATGTGGGGCAGGAAGGAGGAGGTGTGAGAAAAGTTTGTGTGGCCCTATACCAACTGTCAACATGAGTGACAAATGTTTTTCTTTTTCTTTATTTTTTGGTGGTACAGGGTTTGAACTTAGGGCTTCATGGTTGCTAGGCAGAATTGTTTTATTTTAAAAAAGAAAAACTGTTATAACCTATCCTAACTCTTCAGTTATGGGAGCTGACTATTATCATCCCATCATCATCAGTAAACTCCTTTAAAACCTTAAAGGGTTCCAAATCTGGTAAGAATCCAGTGGGAAAGGTGAACTGTGTCCCAACACAGTGGGTGCTGCAGTGAGCTGTTTCCAGCTAGCCAGGCATACCCTTAACTTTCAGATGTTTTGCCAGCTGCCAGACATCAACTTTGTAGCCAAAAATCAACCAGATGAGTATATTTATACCTTAGAAAGTGGCAACACCAGCAAACTAGAGCTGGATCTCTCAGAGGTCCAGCACTTGAACCTTTGGCAGCCACCTCTGCCTGGCAGAGTCCTTCTTGGAAGAGAACTTGAATGAGTAGAAGAGTGAACATTAGCCATAAATCAGGAAACAGCCTAGTTTGGCCAGAGAGTCAACAGAAAAAATATAAAATAAAAAGAAGGGCATGAGAGTAGTGCCAGACCAAGAAAATCGCCTTGAAGATTTAACATAATGGAGAGAATAGCAGACTCCTGTCCCGGAAACGAGGGTTTTACCTTAGAGGTAAATACATAAACACAAAGACCATGTAGAATCTCAATTTATTGAACCCAGAGAGGATATGGGGGTAGGGAAGAACATTAAGAAGTAAAAATATATCCAGATCGTGACACTAAAATCAGCCTTATTTCCATTATCAGATGCTAAGTGCATTTTTTATTCATATTTGGTCCAACCACAAATAGACCAGAGAGATCATAAAAACCACATTGTCTGGGGAAAGCAGAGTGATTACTAAGATGTTTCATTCTTACACTGAGCTGCTGAGAGTACCCAGCACTGTGCTATTGGTTACTCATCATGGGGTCTGGAATTCTAAGCTTAAAACTTTAGTTCTTGGTAAAGCTACTGAGCCCCAGCCTTCCCTTTGATGGCCCTTAAATGTTCACCTACAATTTCCTTTCTTCCAACACTGTAATCATGTTTCACTGAACAAAAAACCAAGAATAGTGCCCTATAGTCAACACACCACACTCTAAAAATAACACTGTTGAGAAGCAGCTGTGCACAAGTTCCTTCTCCTGCTTCCAGGTGAGCCATTCAGCCTCCTGGCTGGTGCCTGTGATTCTACAGCTCAAGGTAAACAGGGTTCCCTGGTGAGTCTGCCCTCCAGCCTGCTATTTGGTAGGACCGGTACATCAAGCCCTGCTGATCACTATAAATATTCTGGAGAGTGGGACTCCAAATCAAAGCAGCCAGAGGTGTGGGGTGACAGTTTCAACCACTCTAAAAGTAGCAGCCCAGGAACTCTTTTGCATGTTAATGAAGAGGCAGCTTTTTCTGGTCATTATCTGTAGTCTTGGACCCTTGGTATCCACTGCAAAAGGACCGAGTCATTCTTCTCCCTGTTAAAGGGCTGGGGGAGCCATAAGAGGCAGAAATGAGAGAGGCCCTAGCTTTGTGAGCCAGAGCAACTTCTTGCACCATTTCATTTATACACACATTGCAGGATTTTTAACAGCCCCACTGAGATGTTTATGTTTGCCTTTTAGTAAGACTTTCTAAGGAGGCATGCCTCAGTATCCACACAAAAGGCAAGCTCCTGGAACCAACCCTGGGTCTCTCCATAATTGACTCTAAAGCCAAAACATTTGTAGAAGAGAATAAGCAGGTGTCCAACCTCAGCAATCAGCTCCTATCTTTGTCAGCCAGCAGGATTCCTGAGTCAGAACCCACCATCAGTCCTTCTGTCCTTTAAGGACATGCCCAAGCAGCAGGCTGGAGGGGGCACAGCTCTTACAGGCATCTTCTATATACTGAGCACCTTCTGATATGGGTGATACAAATACCTAGCACTCTATCACCTGGTGACTGACAAACAATGCTGGGTACCCAGCCTTCTCCTCCAAGGAAGAATTATGCTACCACTGGACAGAAAGGAAACCCAGGCTCTGGAGGCTGCACCTCACCCAGCAGATACATAGCAGATTCACAAGCCTTATTGGTTCCACCTTGTCTTCTTGTCAGTGTCCTAAATGGAACTAAGCCCACACTGCAAACTCATGCCTGACTTGAAAAGTCACCTCTCAAATGCCCCTGAGATTTAGCTGCTCCTTGGCCAAAAGAACCTTCTCACTGGAACAGTCCATGATTTTGTGCCCAGAAGCCAACAGACACACCAGTAATCCTGTCACTTCTCCTCTAAGTGAACAGTCAATTTCTTTGTGATCACAAACAACCAGGTCTCTCCATCCCTCTATAAGTTCACACCCAAGTCAGAGCCCAGGTTCAGTCCTCCTAGCCCCTGCCTCTCCAACCTCTCCCATATTCCTTAAGCCCACCTCTGGGCTGTGAATTTCTTCACCTCTCACCTGCTAGCAGTGCTGCAGGTGACCATGTGCAGTCCTGATGCCTCCACCCTGCCTTGCCTGCTGAGGATGGACATGACTGCCAAACAAAAATCTCCCAGCCTCTCACCTAGCCCAGGCCACAGTGCACACTGGCAGCCTCCAGACCTACTTTCCACAGTGGGAGCAAACAGCCCCCACAGCCAGAGACTTGTGTTTGAACCTAGCTCCCACTGGGAAACAGGACTCACAAATAAGCTCATCATGTAATTACAGCAAAGATCAAACTCAGTAAAACCTGAGAAGCACAGACCCAGAGTCCAGCCCACAGAGGCATTCCACTCAAGGTCTTATAAGAGGAACCCTCAGCCATCATCCTCACCACAGAGTCCCACCACATCACCTCTTCTCTGAGGGTACGGGGCTGCATCCACCAGCAACTTTGTTTTCATTTCTAAGTTTAGCACTGCCCCTACTTTAGGGACACAAAAAGCAGCACCCAGCAAAGTACAGGCTTCTCCCGAGGAAGCCCTCTCTGGCCTGTTTCTGGGCAGCAACCCTATGCTTTTCTGTCACTACACTGATCACCCTCCTTGGCAGGCCATTCATCCTGAAAGACCCTCAGCTCTTAGAAGGCAGAGATGTGATTTCTAAGTGTCACCTGGCCCAGGTGGGTTCTGGCACACATCCAAAAATCAATTGATAATGTCATAAAATACAACTGGGTTTCTCAATGATATTCAGTATGTGACTTCCTGTAGGCTTCCTCTGTTAAGCAAGAAAACCTAATACAAAACAAGTTTGATTCTTCACCAATTAAAGTCTACAGTAATAAAGGAGAAGTACATTTAACCCATGCCCTGGCCTCCAGCCCTCACAGTTCCCACGGCCCTTCTGCATGCATGTACCCTCAACACTGAGGCTAGGCATGAAAAGCACACCTCCTCAGCAGGATGAGAAACTGAGGCACAGAAGTGGTTTCAAGAGGAGAGATGGATGAGTCCTGTGCCTGGACAGCTCCCTTCCAGGAAGGTAGGAGCTCAAGGATAAGCTGATGTGGCTCAGGCCTGGCTCTGCCAAAAGAAGCTGAGGCACAGCCAGTCAATTTGTTTTAAGGATGAACCAAGATTTTATGCGTAAAGTACTTGGAGAGGAGCTGCACAAAGTGAGTACTTAGCAAAGGTTTAATTACTAGAAAAGATTGTTACAAAGAAAGCCAGCCCAGTATAGGGGTCCCAAGTCCCCAGGTAAATATCCTCAGCCAATAATGTTATCTGATAACATTACAACACTCTGGGAAATCAAGTTGAAGAGATCTCATTCTTTGAGAACATTCTGTGGTGCCACAAGCACAAAGCCATCAGCGCTTACCAAGTCCCCAGGAGTTCTTCCCAGGGTCAAAATATGCAGATCCTTCAAAGTGGAAACAAGCTGAGGTCATATTAACCTGTGCAAGATTTCAGGGAAAATAAAACTTTTATTAACCTTTACATGGTAGTCTTTAAATAAGAGATAGTATTTGAATTAGAAAGAAAATATTAAGTGTCTCCATTAGTCACTGAGTCGAAACTGCATACTGTCTCCTCAGCCTCCATTCTTTGAAGAACTAGCTTTATGTTCCTAGTCAGGTGAGTGTGGCCTGCATTTCTACCCTGTGACAATAGCCCTTCACATCATTCTTTTTTCAACTTAAAATCTATCCCTTAGTGTTTTCCTCTCCCCTAAAGCACTCAAAGGTCAGGAACAAACACCCAGAGGAGACCTCCTTCCCAGAAAGATCATCACCTGAGACAGCACAGCAGGTGAAGATGAGGGCCACCTGGAAATACAAAGCTATAGGTAAGAACTTGACCTCCTGTGGGAAGAGCACATGAGCCAACTTCAGTGCCCCTATCCATCCCTCCACAATTTCATCTCACACCCTGGGCCAGGTTTACTGAGGTAATGAGCTCAGGTGAACTGCAAATCAGAGAAGGAAGAAATTGGGAAGACAGCTAGTTGTTACATTTTGAAAAGTGACAGCCAAGGTGAAGAGGGGAGCTAGGCCTCTAGTAATACGGGCTATTTCCTGCCAGAGCAAAACAGTCACACAGAGGGTCCCTGGACATTGCCAAATCATAGCAGGCTCCTTAAAAGGCCTGCAGAACGACCCTGAGTCACTGCAATAGTCCATTTTTTTGGTTGTTATAAGAAAATAAGTAAAGCTGGGTAGTTACAAAGAAAAAAGGTTTATTTTGACTCATGTTTCTGGTCCAAAGTGGAGGGAAGCATCTGGTGATGGCCCTGTGGCTGGAAGAGTCGAGAAGTAGAACAGGGAATCACATGAAAAGAGACAGAAAGTGTGTGCATCTGTGTGTGTGTGTGTGTGTGTGTGTGTGTGTACAAGTGTGTTCACACATACATGGACGTGTGTCTTCTGGTCTCTTTCCCTCTTCTTATAAAGCCACCGGGATTCAATCATGGGAACTCTACCTGATGACCTTACCTAATCCTAATCACCTCCCACAGGCCCCACCTCCAAACACCACATCAGATTAAGTTTCCACACACTTACTTTCTCATAACAGGGATTATAGTTCATCACAGGAAATCTTGGGGACACGCTCAAGCTATATCCAAACCATAGCAGTCACCCAACAAACCTTAACCCAATCTAGAATATTTTTATAGTACCTAGAACAATTTTAGAAAGACATTCAACAAAACAGTTACAATTAAAATTCTGGCATTTTGTATAGTGGGCATCTACTTCTCCATTGCCGCTCCATTTTATACCATTTATGCATACAAACAAACATACCATGATACATTCTAGTGATGCTCACTTTATTCTAGAGCACCCTGGAAGAACCAGTAAAGTTCCTATGGGAAGAATGTCCTAATTCAGCATTGAGTCACAGCCTAGATGCTGCACAAATGAAATCATAAATGATCAAAAATATCATCAAAGCAAAGACACAATTCCAAAATTTGATGATCACTTCAAATAGTAAAACTATACCACAAGTACCATAAACTAAATGTGGGATGCATGTGGACTAGAACTCCACCTAACATTAGCACAGCAACTCACACTTGGCAAACACCTTGACGTGGTTCACTGGCCCCGCATTTTGACCCCCATGCAGAAGAAGGCCAATCCCTCAGAGCACTCAAGAAAATATCCCATTCTAGTTTATGAATTCAACAGAAAAATAACTCCCATTAAAGCTAACTATCAACCTGTATGTGCCAAGAAATTTCAAAAGGCTTCAGCATATAAGGCGTCAATTGGAAAGCCAACCCTCTTCAAAGGCCACCCTTGGAAGCTGGAGCTAACCCTTCTCTCAAAGAATTTACTTACAGCACTCCAGGGCCATGGTGGGAAGAGGGGGGTTCAGATGCCTAAATGTGCAAGCTGGCATCACTGCAGGCTGCAATCACTAAAGGTAACAGCTAAAATGCAAAATAACAAACCATCTCCAGGACAGAGCACATGGGTGCTGACTGCTCAAATTAGACAAAAACACACACAAGCTAAGACTGCTAAGGGAAATCTCAGCCCTCCCTGGCACCATATTGATCCTGTCCAAACTCCAGCCAGTACAACTGATTCTTCTGGAAGCGTGGACAAGGACAGGGGCATGGCTCTGGAAACTATGCCTTCCACTGCAGTTCTGGTCAAGACACAGGGCCAATTTTAGCTCAGAGAGCTCTGGTTTCCCCACTAATGAAGAATGCAAACCAGCTGAGGGGATCTTCGAGGCCCTGCCCCTCAAGAAGGGTATGTATCCCCATCCCAGGAGTCTGCTCAGCACTACCTCTGTTCCTCAATACTGGTGAACAGGGATGGTGGTGCCAGAAGAGGCTCTGAACCACCTGCCCTGCAAATACCACAAAGCCACTTACTCTACTTCAGCCCCCACACTTTTCTATGCTGGAGCAAAAGGGGATCCTTCCCCTGGCCCTTCAATTTCCCAACTTCTGTCCTACCCAGTCACCTGAGTAAGTACAAAAGGTACAATGTGGCTCCAAGGTTCAACTAAATCCACCAGGCAAGTAGGACACAGAACATTATGAACCCTAAACAAGACAAGACAAAACATAGGGAAAACAGATTTAAACCTAAGAGTTCCAAATGTGGCAATCACAACATACGGACAGAGTCCTTACTTTGATACATCAGCACAGAGGTTCAGGACTCCAGGCCTATGCCCACCAGTCACTGACTAAGCTTATGATACTGCATGTGTATGGTAATGCTAGATGGTTGCATTGTCAAATTTTTCATAATTCTGAACCTGCACTTTTTTTACCAGGTCCTGAAGATGAGGTAGCAAGTCCCAACAAGACATCAGTAGGATGGGCACTAAGGAAGCAGTTCTGCAGGTAACCCAGCATGTGCAGACCCGATTTGAAGCAGAATGGAGCCAATATGCATGACAACCCAGCTAAGACAAAATGCACAACAGAAAAAGACACCCCTGAAGTCTGAGTCAAGGTCCATTCCCAATGTGGGATAAATAAAGTAACTGTGGTAACTTTATTGTCTGCTATGATGTGCCTGCCCATCACAGTAGTAGCTTCCCTATGCACAGAGCCACCTGTTTGTGCAGCCTCAGGAATAGGTGAGTCTCATAATTATGAGTCCAGTGCTTCATCTATTAATGACCTTAATATTTCTGCTGGAAATCACAGTAAGTTTCTGCCCTTTCATATTTTCATTATGTCCTTTTCAGTACTACTAGTCTATCCAAATTGGGGCAACACCAGCATAATTACAAACCTAAACAAAAAAATACAATTTTTTTTTAAATCACTAAAACAGTAGAGAAGAAAAACAAAGAGTTTTAGCTTTTTCTCAGTAACAGGTTCTGAGTTACTCCTTAAACACCAGAATTCCCATGAATGAATTTAATTTCTTTAATCAGAAATGAATGTGCTTCTTAGGCCTTACTCCCCGCAGGTTTAGAGCTAACACAAAGGTTCACACAAAAGCTCTGATTCATTCTACTCTATAGGGAGCAGGTTTCCAACAACTGCTTCACAGTAGCAGTCTTGTCTTTACTGACTGTCACTTGTCTGTGGGTAGGGTTCATTTTGTCCATCAAAATGTACTTCCTTGCCAGCACAGGGGCCTGCTGTGCTGCTGTAGTCCCAACACTTGGGAGGCTGAGGCAGGAGGATCCATTAGGTCCAGGAATTGGAGACTCACCTGGGCAACATAGCCAGACTCTGTCTCAAAAAAAAGGATTGGGATGGAGCTGGGCGCCAGTGGCTCATACCTATAATTTTAGCTTCTTGGAAGGCAGAGATGGCAAAGAGTTCTTGAGACCCTATCTCAAAAATACTCAATACAAAAAAGAGTTGGTGCAGTGGCCCAAGTGGTAAGAACACCTGCCTAGCAAGCGCGAGGCCCTGAGTTCAAGTCTTGAAAACACAGTAAAAAAAAGGACGTGGCTAGGGTTTAACTCAGTGGTAGAGTACTTGCCTAGTGTGCACAAGGCGCCAGGTTCTAATCCCAGCGTCTGGGAAATGAAAAAACAAACAAAAAAAGTGATCCCAAGAGCTCAAGCCCAGCTACATCCCATCATCAATGGCTTGGGCCTCACTGCCTTTCCCAGAAGAGCTTCATCTCTGAGATGAAGCTTTAACTAGGGTGCCCAACACCTCTGTTTAAGAGAAGAAGGTGCAGAGAAACACTCAAGTTTGAAAGACAGGTAATATTCACTGTGAGGTAGCGTAAGGAAGAGTCTGGGCACCCTACCACCAGGACTTGGGGGACAGGAAGTGACACTCCAGAAAGCCCCTCCCCACATACACACACACTCCAGCTGGGCTCTGGTAATTGAATTTACAATGATGATCTGAATTTACAATGATGAAATGCTAACTCTTTATTAAATAATGCTACTGGAAGAGCATGATAATCCCCACAGCCTTAAATACAAATCTGATAATACACAATGTAAATAATAGAAGGCAAAAATCCAATTTCCACAAAGCGAACTTTCAAACACTCCATTGCCTCCAGTAAATTAGCTTTCTTTCTGATGGCTATAATGCCAGCGTAGGAATATCAGGCACCTGGAACAAGGCTATTATACACCCATTCTTAACTTGAGATACTAGCCCAGAATTAGTTACTCAATTCACTGTGCATGTCAACTAACGAAAGCACTATGCAAAGGACTTGGCAAATGCAGCAGGGAAAGTACAGGCTACCCCACCCACACTCCCCATACCATAAAGACAAAGCAAAATATCCACCTTCCATTATGATAGATACCACCTGTCACCTCAGAAAACAGACAATTAGACAGGTGACAGTTTTGTAACCCCTTATTTCTAAGACACTGGGTGCTTTTCCTAGGAAGGATGTGAATTTGGAAACTGACTTTCATTCCTTCCAAAATGAGGCTAGGAGAAAAACAAAATTAGACTCTCTGTCCACCCAGACCACTGAGAATAGATAGCTGATGAGACTTGTCAAAAGTAATAACTTCCTGTAGGGAAATTTAAATAATCAGCTGGGTATGAAAAATATGCTCATTCTGGGTTTCAGACCAATTTCTCAGCATGTGTTTTATAAACCCTCCAGGCCCTTATTACATTAAGTTCAAACCAAAAATTCCAGCAGTCATTTGCAGATTCTATCATGGCAACAATTCAGAAATCAGAAAAACTTCATGTCACTGCCTATAAACCTAATGTATTTGTAAAAGTACATTATGCAGGTACAAATCTATTAGTCATCAAAATTATGTAGGCATCAGAATTTTATTATGGCATCTAAAATGGTCTGATCCATCAGAGCCTGGCTGTTCCAATGGCACAGTGACACTACTGAGCACCGGAAATGAAGGGAGACCAAACAAAGACATGTGCAAGTGTGAAACCCACACCAGACTTTATACTTAGCAAGGAAGAAAGGATGAGAAAAGTACTTCACTAATAGCTTTATGTAGTGATTACATGCATACATGATGGGATTTTGGATATAGTAATTTTAATAAATCATTAAAATTAATTTCACCTGTTTCTTTTTACCTTTTGCAATGCAGATACTAGAAATTTTTAAATTACTTATATGGCTTGAATTTTAGTTATTGGACAGTGCTTCTTTAGAGTATAAAATTAAGAATTCAAGCCATCAAAAGATGGTTTATTTGAACAACTGTTAAGCCATTAGTTTTTTTTATAAATGTTTTCAAAATATGTAGGCACAAATTTCCAGAGAGGAAAAAATTCTGCATTCAGGCTGTCTCCATGGCCACAAATGTTGAGCTCCACAAACATCTGGGCTGATTTTAACACTCAATCCAGAAGGAAGGAGACCCAGATGGCAAGGTCTCCTTCTAGACAAGAAAGCTTCAAACACTTCTGGGTCCTAGGCCACGACGCATATTTTCCGTAATGATCATTACCCTGAGTAAATCAAGAACTCATCAAATATAAGCAGGAACTCAAGGACCACCCTGTCCCTGGAAAACACCAGTGACCTGCTAGATTCTGTGCAATGATGCCATACTAACTATAAACTGTGCCTGTGAGCAGTATCTCAGCCATAGAAAGGTACAATTGTCCTTCTCCCATCCCTTCCCCCAGCAGCACAATTTCTTTACATGTATGCCCATGTTCTACCATGAAACTCTCCCACTCATTTGCATGCACCTACTTTTTTTTGCATTACAATATGGCAAAAGGGAGAATTTCAGTTTCTTCACCAGACTGGGCAGCCTGTAAGAAGGTAATACATGATCTCTGAGGAGGTCAGAACTGAATGCTAACCCCAACTTGCACCTTGGCTTCCTGCTCTGAGAAATGAGGATCAAGGCACCAGTCCCACAGGAATATAAAGCCAGCACCAAAACCAGAGTCGGCCTGGTGCAGGTCCAGTTCTGCTGCCCATGGCTGTGTGACCAACTGTACAACTTCTCCGTGCCTCTCTTTCCCCATCTGCAAAATAGGGATGATCATAATACCTACCTAGTTCACTGACTGATAAAAGGACTAAGTGAACTGATGAGTACAATTCTTGGTTTTGGAAGAAGTTATTTTTTCAAGGAATTATTTTTTAAGTGAAGTTATGAGCAGAATCGTGCTAGGATCATAAATAAAATGGCTTCAACAGCCTTCAGGTTACAGACTAGAATGCCTGGCATGGTGCTAGAATTTAGATGAGGTTTGTTCTTCACAGGTCATGTACTAGGCCTGGTGACCACTATAACAGTGTTAGGAGGTAATGGGACCTCTAACAGTTGGAACCTGGTGATAGGAAACTGGGTCATAGGGCACTACCCTAAAAGGAACAAATGCTTGTCTTCTGGGACTGGATCAGTAACCATGAAAGCAGGTTATTATAAAGTAAGGTCACCCCACATGTTCTACCTCTTTCACACCAGTCTGCTCCCCACTATCACATGTGCTCCTGGCATGTGATGCCATCTGACATGTTATAGCACAGCACGAAGCCTTTGCTGGATATAGCCATCCCATCCTGAACTTCCCAGCCTCCAGAACTGTGAGTTAAATGAGCTTCTTTTCTTTATAAAATCCCTAGGCTCAGATATTTTGTTACAGTAACACAAACTAAGACACATGGTCTTGCACCACCCATCCTTGCTGTTCTCTCCAACCTGATGGTCCCTCATTGGCCCTCACCACCTCCTTTGGTTTCTCAATGGTTCTAAGCTCCTTGGGACTTTAGGCCTCTGTGCCTGCTATTCCCTCCATTGGAATACTCTCTTTTTCTCTCTTTACCTAGATAAGTCCAGCTCATCTTCTAGATACACAGCTGGTGAGATTCAGCTGTTTGTTCTCACTAGTCTTTACACTTCTTTGCAAATAGGAAAGAGGCTTCCAGAAAAGCTCCCCTACACCACCAACTTTCCAGGTCTCCTGCAGTTCAGACCAATGTTTCTTGATCCCATGTCAGCACCATCTGGCACCTCTGGACACCTGAGGCCAAGCTGCACTCACGACCCTGGCTGGGACAGGCCCAGTGTTTGGGGAAGCTCCCAGGAGACTTCCACATACAGTCCAAGTCAACACAGCTGTAATATGTTAATGGCTGACCTTCCAATAGGGTAAAAAAAAGTATGATTGCAAAAAAACTCCATTATTTTTAAATCTAAATAAGTCCAATTAGAGTACAAAAATATATGTATTACAAAACATTTCCATCGCATCTAATTTTGTGATTGCCATTTTAGTCTGTGTCTTGACAGAGCCCCATGGTTCCAACCAAAGGCTAAGCTCTAGGGGTCAGATTTTATCTTGCTTACCACAACATTACTGCCACCACAGAGAGCCATGCCTAGCTCACAATGGGGTTGAATGGACACTTGTCGGATGACCCTCAGCCCTACACACACACACACACACACACACACACACACACACACACACACACACACACACACACTGGACTTGCATGACCCTGGCATGGGCTGCCCTAATATACTTGCTAGTTGAACAAGCAAACACCCCTCAGTCCTCACTGCAGGAGAGAGCTCCACGCCTGCATTTGAAGCCATTCATCTGTGGTTCATGAGATGTGTGGTAACCTTTAAGATGAAAAGAGGTTTAGAAGTGCAAATGACTGTTGATATGAATATTAATAGCAGCATTATTAATAACTGAAGTTGTGTGCCTGACACTTGACTCTTAATTAAACAGACTGAAATTCAAACCGAACCAAAGATTTCTCAGCTCTGAGCCAACAGAGCTACTGGAAATCTGGTCCCAGCAGAGGCAGAGAATGTTTTAAGTGTCTAGTAGAGAAGTCTGAATAAAATCAGGCCCAAACAGCAGAGTCCCACCTGGGTCAACGTGAGTGTCCTATGGCAGGAAAGGTTTGAGCTCTTCCCCAGAGCCCAGCACAGTGTCTGGCCCACAGAAGGTGCTCTATTCAAGCTTCTGAATAAGGAAGGAACCAGTGGATAAATGAGAGATGGGAGGGAGGAATGTGAAGTTGAAACTGAAAGTGCAAACAAGAAAACAAAAACGCCAGTGCTCACCTGGGCTCTGCCTACTCTACAGAGTAAAATATAGAACTTCTTTTTTTGGTAATACCACCAATTGGAAGAGTTCAATGAGCTGTAAAGTCACTGAAAATGTTTTTTTTCCTAAACTGCCATGGTTGTGGTTAAAATGAAAAGCAACAGCAACTGTACTGCCAAACAAATAACCTATGGCCAAGTCTTATAACTTTAAGACCCAAACATACCAGGTTAAGTTTGCTTCTTCAGTCGTGAATGTACTTTTCAACATTAGAAATTATCCCTTTCACATTTTTAAATGCTGGGGCTTCTGCCTGACTAATGCCATCTTTAATTATACATAATCGAGTATTTTACTGTGATCTAATGGGGTCTATTACTCATCAAAATGGCACCAGTCAGCAATAATATTCCCCAGAGTCAATTACTCAACCCTTCTTTCATTCTTCAGAAGCAGCAGCTGCTCGTGCAGAAATCTGTACACAGTATGAGCTTTAGCATCTTGCCAATTTGTCCAAAAAGAACAAATAAATGTTTTCTTGTCTTTAAGAAATGCTTATTATCATGGCTTGCAGTGAGCTCTTCGATAGCAACGCTAACAACAACTAATGGAGCTGTGACTTCACGCTGCTGCTATGCACAGGTATCTGTGGATCCCACTACACACTCTATACAAGTTGCAAGGTCAGGCATGTCACAAAGGAGGAAGCAGATGCTCTAGAAAGTCAGCATTTACCCAAATCCCACAGCAGAGAGTAGAAGAGCTAGGATTCTACCCTCAGGGACACCACACCACTCCCACGAGGCCAGAAGACACACACACACAGAAGGCACTAACAAGGATACAACAGAAGACTCAGTCAGAGGGTCTTTTCCTTAGCTTGTATCCCACAGTCACACACAATCCATGCAGACCACATACAGTCCATTTTGAGGGGCTGAGTTATCTTAAGCAGACCCAAAGATTAGAGAAATCAGCAGTTTCTAAAACTTTCATTCAAAGGGATGAAATGACAAACCAAATAATAATTATAAACATATAATTCGTAAAATTGTAAGCATTCATGTAAATGTTTATGTAAGTGTATATGTAAATGTATATTCAATGCTTATTGATATGTGTTCATGGTGGAGTGAAAGATAAAATGGCCAGGCTCCAATGCTAGACATTTTACCTATACAACTGCTCATTAGCTTCTAAATATTTACGAAAGAAATTTAAATTACTAAACCAAGTACTCTAAGACCTAGAAACAAGAAAATACAATACAAAGTTCATTCAATGGATTATGGACAAATCATTTTGGAGAGAAATGGGAATCAATAATGAGTGATGAGACCTTGATATGCCCCTCTTGAATACTTGATGAGGCATCTTTTTTGGACCACTTACAGTACTATGTTTGGCATTCCATTTAGTGCTGCAAAATAATTCACTCAAGTGTTGGCTTCTTATCAGATCTGTTGTCCAAGGAGCAGATGGAAAGAATACACACACATCTAGTGCTTTCGGTGTACAAACAGCATGCTGGAGTTACTATTTAAGGGTTACCCTTCATTCAGTCCTAGTAACAGAAAAGCTGCCCTTCAGTACACAGACCTGATACCATCCATCAAAGCATGGATATTTCCCAATGTGTTTCAGATAGACAAAGCATTCCAACTCCCCTCTCTGATTTCCTTCAAGCAAGGCTCTCAACGGCAAGTAACAGTTGTGATTGCAAGAAAGAGATATTCTGCTGCTTTCTCAGGCAACTCTAGGAAGGTGCCAGCCAACACTTCTCTTAGAGACAAAGAGGAAGTGCATTGTGTGACTCACTGAGGGGTCCCCAACAAGGAAGAAAGGAATCTAGTGAGACAGAGAGGGAAAGAACCTGTTGGGACAGGTTTCTTGGGGGCAAGAGCCTTTGCTAGGAGCAGCCTGGGAGGCCACTGAGTTGGGAGAGGAGGCTCCAGAAGGTTCCAGGAAGACAGGGAAACCAAAGCACTCCCTGCTAGAAAAAGTTCCTACAAGGGACCTGACAGGGTGTCAAGGAAAGGGATGGCAGGGAGTGGCAGAGAGGAGCAAAAAAGGAGAGAGAAGGGAGAAAAGGGAAGAGCTGATGAGAAAAGGGAAAAATGGTCAGGAAATGGGGAGGAGAGGAAAGGAAAGGATAGTAGGAAAAAAATGTATCTGTAATTTAGAGAAGGAAGGTGCACAAAAAAGACACCAATGGCCAGGCATGGTGGCACACACTTGTAACCCCAGCTATTGAAAGGTAGAGGCAGGAAGACAGTGAGTTCCATGATAGCCTGGGCAAAGATAGTGGTGAGACCCTGTCTCAAAAACAAAATAAAAACAAAAGGGCTAGGGAGTGGCTGAAGTGGTAGTGTACCTCCCTAGCAAGCATGAAGCTCTGGGTTCAATCCCCAGTGCTGAAAAAACAATAAAGTAAAAAGATACTCAGATGCAGACCCTGCAGTGTCCTCCAATGCAGGCCCTGGCAGAGCTTTCCTTGGGGCCCCAGCCTGACATTGTTGGGCTCACAGCTGCCTCATGCTAAGGGAGGTGGTCACAGGGAGAGGTGGGTGGATTCCATATCTTGGCTATTGTGAATAACCACTGAGACAAACAGGGAGTACAGTATTTCTTCAGTATTTCATTATAACTTCAGGCAGTTTTTATCCAAATTATAGTCATCCATACCTCATCTTTATATTTACTCAATGAGTATCCTTAAGTTGACTCACTTTTAATTTAATTTTTTCCACATGAAACTATGCAACTGCTACAATTTTTTAAATTTGACATAAATAGTAGGATCCATTAAAATAAACACGAACAGTACACTAACAAAAAACATATTCCCTAGGTACTGCCTAAACCATGTGGCATGCCCCCACCCTTGGGTTCCTGTGTTCCAGGCCCCCACCAGGAACACCAACACCTACCCTTCTGCTACATCCTACTCCAGCAGCAGGGATGTCAGCTCCAAGTCTCTGACACTCAACTAGAACACCTCTGCACTGCCTCTGTCAACATGGTAATTGTCACCCTGAAAACGTGACATCCTTGAACATTATTTCAGCTGACAGAGTTTTTTCCACTTAAGTTTAAAGAGTGACTGTGTCCCTCTATGATAGCAACCTTCCCTCATATCTACCGACAATCTGACAGTACTTCCTTCACTCTACAACACTCTGATTCACTGGAAGTAAAACCCAACTATCAGGAAAAAAGTTTGCTCAACATCACTAATCATCAAAACCACAATTTATGGTGGTCACCTCCCCCAGTTAGAATGGTTACTATCAAAAAAATCAATAGAAGTGCTGGTAAGGATATAGAGAAATAGGGAACCTTACACATTGTTGGTAGATATGTAAATCAGTACAGTTACTATGGGAAACAGTATGGAGGTTCCTCAAAAAGCTTAATATAGACTACCAAGTGTATGATCCAGTAATCCCATTCCTGGGTATATATACAAAGGAAATGAAATCAGTCTAAGGAAAAAGTATTTGCATTGCCATGTTTATTTCAACACTATTCACAATGGTCAAGATAGGAAATCAACCTAGGTGTCCATCAATACATGAATGGGTAAAGAAAATATGGTATGCATTTGATCCAGTAATACCACTCTTGGGGATATACCCAAAAGACTGTTACTCCAGAGGCACCTGCACATCCATGTTTATTGCAGCACTATTCACAATAGCCAAGTTATGGAAACAGCCAAGATGCCCCAGCACAGACGAATGGATTAAGAAAATGTGGTATCTATACACAATGGAATTCTATGCAGCCATGAAGAAGAACGAAATGTTATCATTCGCTGGTAAATGGATGGAACTGGAGAACATCATTCTGAGTGAGGTTAGCCTGGCCCAAAAGACCAAAAATCGTATGTTCTCCCTCATATGTGGACATTAGATCAAGGGCAAACACAACAGTGGATTGGACTATGAGCACATGATAAACGCGAGAACACACAAGGGAGGGGTGAGGATAGGTAAGACACCTAAAAAACTAGCTAGCATTTGTTGCCCTTAATGCAGAGAAACTAAAGCAGATACCTTAAAAGCAACTGAGGCCAATAGGAAAAGGGGAACAGGTACTAGAGAAAAGGTTAGATCAAAAAGAATTAACCTAGAAGGTAACACCCACGCACAGGAAATCAATGTGAGTCAATGCCCTGTATAGCTATCCTTATCTCAACCAGCAAAACCCCTTGTTCCTTCCTATTATTGCTTATACTCTCTCTACAACAAAATTAGAGATAAGGGCAAAATAGTTTCTGCTGGGTATTGAGGGGGGGGAGCGGGAGGGGGTGGAGTGGGTGGTAAGGGAGGGGGTGGGGGCAGGGGGGAGAAATGAACCAAGCCTTGTATGCACATATGAATAATAAAAGAAAAAAAATAAAAAAATAAAAAAATAAAATATGGTATGTACGTATAATGGAATACTAATTCAGTCATTAAAGAGGATAAGTTCTGTCATGTGAAGCAACATGGACAAACCCAAAGGACATTAAACAAAATAAGCCCAGCATAGAAAGACAAATAATGCATGATCTCACTCATATGTAGAATCTAAAAAAACTTATCTCATAGAAGTTGAGCGTAAAATAGCAACTACCAGAGGCTGGGAAAGGGTAAGGCATGGGGGATAGAGAGAGGATGCTGATGGGTGCAAAGCTACAGTTACATAGGAGGAATAATTTCTAGTGTTCTACTACACAGTAGAATAACTATAGTTAATAATAATACATTTGTTTATTTCAAAATAACTACAAGTTTTGAATGTTCTCATCACAAAGAAAAAATGGTGAATATTTAAGGTTATGGATATGCTAATTACCCTGACTTGATACATGTATACACTCTCTACAAATATCCCAATATATTGCATAAATAGGTACAATTACTATGTGTCCATAAAGAATAAAATAAAATAAAGAATTCTCAGCAGACTTACTCATGTTCCCCTCACTCTGTACTCCAATGACCTCATCAATTGGCTCCAGAAAGTGAAGCCAGGCAGAGGTTGTAGAACCCCTTAGAAGCTGTTTTCCAAAATTTCCAAGATGGCGGCTAGAGGTAGGAAGCAGAAAGCGACTCTCCTATAGTGAAATCTTGGAGAGACGCTGGAGACACACTTTGCAGGCATAATCACCGAGAAAAGGCATAACTTTGACTCCTCCACATCTCCAGCCGGCGCAGAGAATCTCCACCTCACGTTAAACGGAGAAACGAGGAGGCCCCCGGGCCGCCAGTGGCCGGCGCCATACGGCTTGGGAGGACGCGGACCAGGTGAGCTTCGCGGTACCGCGGTTCCCCCACAGACAAGCCTGAGCCAGAGCAGCATAGCCCCCTGGACAGACTGACTTCCACCCGGGAAAAAAAGAGAAACTGAGTACTAAGCAATAAGAACAGTTAAGACACGCTGGAAAGAGGGTGGGGCGCCCTGAGCGCTGAAGATTGGGGGAAGGGAAGCCTTCCCGGGACTGTAAATAAACAAGCCCGGTGGGACGGAGAGGCTCTGGTGGGAGCGGGGTGCGCCCAGCAACCAGGAGCAGGGAAGCTTGTGAGAGGGAAGACCCACTTCCCAGGTGAACTGTAAATAAACACCCAGGCCTGACAACGCGGGGCAGTGTCACCTTTCCCAGTGCTTGGAAAAGGGAAAGCGTGTCGCAGAGGCTCCCGCACAGAAGAACTCTGAGCAAACAAAGCCTGTGGGACCAGGTGAGTGCTAAGCTCACCCCAGAGATCTGCATAAATAACGCCACCAGCTATAGGCTGAGAGCAGCAGGCAGGCGAGCCACAGTTGCAGATACCACTCTCAGAACTGCCTCCAGACGCTTTTTTTTCTTTTTCTCCCTACCTTTGATGAGAGAACAACCGAATTACACCTGCAAGCCGAAAAACTTACTGAAACTGTATTGCATTTGAACTGGGGACACTTGGTGGGGCTTTTTTTTTTTTTTCTTGTGTGTGTGTGTGTGTGTGTGTGTGTGTGTGTGTGTGTGTGTGTGTGAGTGTAGTTTTGTTCTACTTTATGCATCCCCTTTGATGAGACAACTACAGAACAACATCTGAGGCACCAACTCCAGGACTGGAGATTGAGACGGACATCCAAATTATTAAGACTGAAATTGCATTGCATATAAACTTGGAAGTTTTTTGGGTTTTTTTTTTTTTAATTTTCTATTTTCCATTTTACTTTAATTCATTTTTATATATAGATATTACTTTCATATACTTATTTTTTATTTTTTTTATCTTGGATTTTCAATCCTCTCTCTGTCTCTCTATTGTCTGTTCAGCTTACTGTCGATTAGTACACTAACACTCCCTGTTTATACCTTTGAAACTTTCTTGTCTGATACCTTGTTCTGCTTTCTCCCTCTTGTCTGTATATTTGTTTTTCCCTTTTCTTTAACTTCTTGCTTTCCATCTCAGCTCACTCTTCCATTCTCAATATTACCATTGTTATTATTACAAGCTAGAAAATACTTAATTACACACAGTACAGGGACAGTAACAACACCAAGGACAATGACGGGAAGACAGAAAAAACAGGGAAACCAGTTTCCCCACAGCAAAAAATTAGTACAGGAACCAGAGGGGAATGAAGAGAACAGAAACTCAGATCCAGACTCCAACAAAATGAAGATAAACTATGCCAAAGGACCCAATGAAGCCCACAAGAATAATTTAAAAGAAGACATACTACAAGTACTCAATGAGAATTTTATAGAGATGATACTGGATAGGGTCAACCAAAATGTACAGGAGACACTCAAGAAATTCCAAGACAATAAAAATAGAGAATTTGAAAAAGCAAAAGAAGAAATAAAGGAAACCATAGAAGCACTGTATAAACACCAAAGTGAAACAGAGAACACAATGAATAAATGGATAAATGAACTCCGGACAAAAATAGACAACAATAAAGAAGAAAACTGCCAGGATATGGAAAACCTCAGAAAAAAGAACGAAACAGAACTGCAAAACAAAACGGAAGGCCAATCCAGCAGAATAGAACAAACAGAAGACAGAATCTCAGAACTTGAAGATGAAATGGTAATTAAAGGAAAAACCGAAGAACTATTAATTAAACAACTCAAGACCTGTGAAAAGAAAATGCAAGAACTCACTGACTCCATCAAAAGACCAAACTTGAGAATCATGGGCATCGAAGAAGAAGAGGTGCAAGCGAAGGGAATGCGTAATATATTCAACAAAATAATAACGGAAAATTTCCCAAATCTAGAGAAAGATATTCCCATACAAATGCAAGAGGCCTACAGGACACCAAACAGACCAGATCAAAATAGAACTACCCCACGACATATCAACATTAAAACAACAAGTTCAGAAACTAAAGAAAGAATATTGAAGGCTGTAAGAGAGAAAAAACAAGTAACATACAAAGGTAAACCCATCAAAATCACAGCAGACTTCTCAACAGAAACATTAAAAGCAAGAAGAGCGTGGGGTGAGATCTTCCGGGCACTGAATGAAAATAACTTCAACCCCAGGATACTCTACCCAGCAAAGCTATCATTCAAAATAGATGGAGCAATAAAAGTCTTCCATGAGAAGCAGAAACTAAAACAATATGTGACCACAAAGCCACCATTACAAAAGATTCTGCAAGGGATCCTGCACACAGAAAGTGACACCCAACTTAACCATGAAAAAGCAGGCAGCACCAAACCACAGGATAAGAAAAAGCAAGACAGTAGAGAGTAACCTCAACTTAGGTACACACAATCAAACCTTCAAACAACTAAGACAACTAAATGGCAGGAATCACCACATACCTATCAGTACTAACGCTTAATGTTAATGGACTTAATTCACCCATCAAAAGACACCGTTTGACAAAATGGATTAAAAAAGAAGATCCAACAATTTGTTGCTTACAGGAGACTCATCTCACCGACAGAAATAAGCATATGCTTAGGATGAAAGGCTGGAAGAAGATTTACCAAGCCAATGGCCCCCGAAAACAAGCAGGAGTAGCAATACTTATCTCTGACAAAGTAGACTTCAAACCTACATTGATCAAACGAGATAAAGAAGGACATTCCATACTAATAAAAGGGGAAATAGACCAAAAGGAAATAATAATCATCAATCTGTATGCCCCCAATGTCAATGCACCCAATTTCATCAAACATACCCTGAAAGACCTAAAAGCATATATAAACGCCAACACAGTGGTTGTGGGAGACTTTAACACCCCATTATCATCAATAGATAGGTCATCCAAATAAAAAACTCAATAAAGAAATCCAAGATCTAAAATATGCAATAGATCAAGTGGACCTAGTACATGTCTACAGAACATTTCATCCAACCTCTACACAATATACATTCTTCTCAGCAGCCCATGGAACCTTCTCCAAAATAGATCATATCCTAGGGCACAAAGCAAGCCTCAGCAAATATAAGAAAATAGAAATAATACCATGCATACTATCTGACCACAATGCAGTAAAAGTAGAACTCAACAACAAAAGTAAAGACAAAAAACATGCAAACAGCTGGAAACTAAATAACTCATTACTTAATGAAGAATGATCATCGATGCAATAAAAGAGGAAATTAAAAAGTTCCTGGAAGTCAATGAAAATGAAAACACAACCTACCGGAACCTATGGGACACAGCTAAGGCAGTCTTGAGAGGAAAGTTTATAGCCATGAGTGCATATATTAAAAAGATTGAAAGATCCCAAATCAATGACCTAATGATACATCTCAAACTCCTAGAAAAACAAGAACAAGCAAATCCCAAAACAAATAGAAGGAGAGAAATAATAAAAATAAGAGCTGAAATCAACGAAATAGAAACCAAAAAAACCATACAAAGAATTAATGAAACAAAAAGTTGGTTCTTTGAAAAAATAAACAAGATCGATAGACCCCTGGCAAACCTGACTAAAATGAGGAGAGAAAAAACCCAAATTAGTAGAATTAGGAATGCAAAAGGGGAGATAACAACAAACACCATGGAATTCCAGGAAATCATCAGAGACTACTTTGAGAACCTATATTCAAATAAATTTGAAAATCAATAAAAAATGGACAGATTTCTAGATACATATGATCATCCAAAACTGAACCAAGAGGAAATTAATCACCTGAATAGACCTATAACACAAAATGAAATTGAAGCAGCAATCAAGAGTCTCCCCAAAAAGAAAATTCCAGGACCTGATGGATTCTCTGCTGAATTCTATCAGACCTTTAAAGAAGAACTGATACCAACCCTCCTTAAACTGTTCCATGAAATAGAAAGGGAAGGAAAACTGCCAAACACATTTTATGAAGACAGTATTACACTTATCCCAAAACCAGGCAAAGACACCTCCACAAAGGAGAACTATAGGCCAATCTCCTTAATGAACATTGATGCAAAAATCCTCAACAAAATAATGGCAAATCGAATTCAGCAACACATCAAAAAGATTATTCACCACAACCAAGTAGGCTTCATCCCAGGGATGCAGGGGTGGTTCAACATACGAAAATCAATAAACGTAATAAACCACATTAACAGAAGCAAAGACAAAAACCACTTGATCATCTCAATAGATGCAGAAAAAGCCTTTGATAAGATCCAACATCATTTCATGATAAAAGCTCTAAGAAAACTAGGAATAGAAGTAAAGTTCCTCAACATTATCAAAGCTATATATGACAAACCTACAGCCAGCATTATACTTAACGGAGAAAAATTAAAACCATTCCCTCTAAAATCAGGAACCAGACAAGGATGCCCACTATCTCCACTCCTATTCAACATAGTACTGGAATTCCTAGCCAGAGCAATTAGGCAAGAAGAAGGAATAAAAGGAATACAAATAGGTAAAGAAACTGTCAAAATATCCCTATTTGCAGACGACATGATCCTATACCTTAAAGACCCAAAAAACTCTACTCAGAAGCTTCTAGACATCATCAATAGCTATAGCAAGGTAGCAGGATATAAAATCAACATAGAAAAATCATTAGCATTTCTATACACTAACGATGAGCAAACGGAAAAAGAATGTATGAAAACAATTCCATTCACAATAGCCTCAAAAAAAATCAAATACCTAGGTGTAAACCTAACAAAAGATGTGAAAGACCTCTATAAGGAAAACTATACACTTCTGAAGAAAGAGATTGAGGAAGACTATAGAAAGTGGAGAGATCTCCCATGCTCATGGATTGGTAGAATCAACATAGTAAAAATGTCGATACTCCCAAAAGTAATCTACATGTTTAATGCAATTCCCATCAAAATTCCAATGACATTCATCAAAGAGATTGAAAAATCTACTGTTAAATTTATATGGAAACACAAGAGGCCACGAATAGCCAAGGCAATACTCAGTCAAAAGAACAATGCTGGAGGTATCACAATACCTGACTTCAAACTATATTACAAAGCAATAACAATAAAAACAGCATGGTACTGGCACAAAAACAGACATGAAGACCAGTGGAACAGAATAGAGGATCCAGATATGAAGCCACACAACTATGAGCAACTTATCTTTGACAAAGGAGCTAAAAATATACGATGGAGAAATAGCAGCCTCTTCAACAAAAACTGCTGGGAAAACTGGTTAGCAGTCTGCAAAAAACTGAAACTAGATCCATGTATATCACCCTATACCAAGATTAACTCAAAATGGATCAAGGATCTTAATATCAGACCCCAAACTCTTAAGTTGATACAAGAAAGAGCAGGAAATACTCTGGAGTTAGTAGGTATAGGTAAGAACTTTCTCAATGAAACCCCAGCAGCACAGCAACTAAGAGATAGCATAGATAAATGGGACCTCATAAAACTAAAAAGCTTCTGTTCATCAAAAGAAACGGTCTCTAAACTGAAGAGAACACCCACAGAGTGGGAGAAAATATTTGCCAATTATACATCAGACAAAGGACTGATAACCAGAATATACAGGGAACTTAAAAAACTAAATTCTCCCAAAACTAATGAACCAATAAAGAAATGGGCACGTGAACTAAACAGAACTTTCTCAAAAGAAGAAATTCAAATGGCCAGAAAACACATGAAAAAATGCTCACCATCTCTAGCAATAAAGGAAATGCAAATTAAAACCACACTAAGATTCCACCTCACCCCTGTTAGAATAGCCATCATCAGCAACACCACCAACAACAGGTGTTGGCGAGGATGCGGGGAAAAAGGAACCCTCTTACACTGTTGGTGGGAATGTAGACTAGTACAACCACTCTGGAAAAAAATTTGGAGGCTACTTAAAAAGCTGGACATCGATCTACCATTTGATCCAGCAATACCACTCTTGGGGATATACCCAAAAGACTGTTACTCCAGAGGCACCTGCACATCCATGTTTATTGCAGCACTATTCACAATAGCCAAGTTAGGGAAACAGCCAAGATGCCCCAGCACAGATGAATGGATTAAGAAAATGTGGTATCTATACACAATGGAATTTTATGCAGCCATGAAGAAGAACGAAATGTTATCATTCGCTGGTAAATGGATGGAATTGGAGAACATCATTCTGAGTGAGGTTAGCCTGGCCCAAAAGACCAAAAATCGTATGTTCTCCCTCATATGTGGACATTAGATCAAGGGCAAACACAACAAGGAGATTGGACTATGAGCACATGATAAAAGTGCGAGCACACAAGGGAGGGGTAAGGATAGGTAAGACACCTAAAAAACTAGCTAGCATTTGTTGCCCTTAACGCAGAGAAACTAAAGCAGATACCTTAAAAGCAACTGAGGCCAATAGGAAAAGGGGAACAGGTACTAGAGAAAAGGTTAGATCAAAAAGAATTAACCTAGAAGGTAACACCCACGCACAGGAAATCAATGTGAGTCAATGCCCTGTATAGCTATCCTTATCTCAACCAGCAAAACCCCTTGTTCCTTCCTATTATTGCTTATACTCTCTCTACAACAAAATTAGAGATAAGGGCAAAATAGTTTCTGCTGGGTATTGAGGGGGGGGAGCGGGAGGGGGCGGAGTGGGTGGTAAGGGAGGGGGTGGGGGCAGGGGGGAGAAATGAACCAAGCCTTGTATGCACATATGAATAATAAAAGAAAAATTAAAAAAGGAAAAAAAAAAAGAAGCTGTTTTCCCCACAAAGAATCATTGCTGTTGCCCCAAATGACTGCCAGGTATTTGCAGCTCTCCAGTGAGCTGGGGTACATGAAGGCTGCCAGGGTGGGCCTACCTAGGAGAAGTCACGGAACACTTACCTGATTGTGAGTCTGGGCAGATAACCCTACAGAATAATATTAAAATCAGAGGAAGCAATTTCTGGATAAAACAAAACATGCATATGAATTTTTTTCTTTCTTTGCAGGGCTGGGATAAACCCAGGGCTTTGTTCACACAAGGCAAATGATCTAACCTGAGCTAAATCCCTGGCCCACATGTGGGTTGTTAAGAAAAAAAACAATACTTCAAATAAACATCTGTTCCTGAGAATAACCTCAGTGGAAAGGGTGTTGTTGGAGAAATAGGGAGCCATCAAAGAAATGACAGGCCCCAAAGGCACTGCAAATCCCACAGAAGGGACCAGAAGCAGCACAGGTCCAGCCAAGGAAGATGATGGGCGCAAGACCATCTCAGCTGTCCAGGTAGCTGCTGGGAAGCCCATGGGACACTGAGACTCAGGACTTCTACAAGATTTGGTGAGGTGGGGAAGTGGGGGCCAAAGCCAGAGGCAGTACAGAAGGGGTTGCTGACAACTATGGAGGGTGTAAGGGGTAGTGGTCAGCTGCTGAACACACCTGAGGAGTCCAGAAGATGGCCACATGGGCTTCAGGCAAGTACAAGCATGACAGATGAAGTCCCCCTGGCTGAGCTGGACATACCCCTGGCCCCTATACCTGCTCTGAACCATCCTTCTCCATCCTGGTCCCACCTGCTATTGACATCTTCAAGAGACTATCCCCCTGAGTCTAGGAAATGAGTATCTTGCTTTCTCCAGGGAGATGCTGACTTGAAACTTAAGTCTTTTCTCAGTACTCACTGTGATCCCTGGTCCCACCAGCTGTTGACATCTTCAAGAGACTATCCCCCTAAGCCTAGGAAATGAGTATCTTGCTTTCTCCAAGGAGATGCTAACTTAAAGCTTAATACTCACTGTGATCCATCACCTGCCCTTCCCAGGGCCTGCATCCTAAATCCACATCATACTTCATGACACAGAAGCACAGAGCCTCAGTTTGCACCTATAAAGAGCCTGCAAGCCAGGAAGCTGATGGTCCTAGCAGCAACAGAGTTTAGCCCACACCTGCCCCAGAAACAAGGGTCACAAAGGACTCATGCCTTTCCCTAACCTTAGTGTGGTGGGGAGGGAGGGTTGCCAGAATGTCTGCACGTCTCATCACTGAGAAGCCAGAGGAAGAGGAACCAAGGCAGGATGACTAACTGTTGCCTTTTGGAAGCCAGAAATGCCAACTTTAAAGGGCCAACAAAGCAGCAATTGTAGGAAAATACACAGCAATACAAATAGAACCAGACACTACACAGAAAGACAAAAGAAAGGATCCTTGGATTTTGGTGTGTTGGGTTGTTCCTGACATCATCTCCTCTGGACCAAGTCACTTGGCATCTGGTTACAGGGTGTGTGGGTTCTGGCATGGCACCAATCTCCTAACTGCCAAGAAGCCACCCAAAAGGGCCTAGCTGTTCCTAGGTATTTCAGGTCCAGTTCATCACAACCCCAGGTTGGCAGTCTGGGATTAGAGAAAGCTTCTCAGCCCACAAGACCATTTACAGCAATGAAGCCATCAAGTGGGAAACTGGTACACTGGCGGCCAGCCTTTGGTCAAAGATGGTGCACTGATTACTTTGGGGACACAAAGGAAATACTTGACTAACACCAATCACAGTTCACAGACTGGCTATTAATCCCAAGCAGAAAGAAAAATGTTCTATTTTCTATAACTCCCAAAATTAAAAAAGCAAGAAATTGCTGGAGTTTGGGGCAAATAGAAGAGGAACATCAGTATGTAAAGGCACCACAAGCAGAACTATGGTTTACAAAGAGCAGATTAATCAAGGATTAGTAACTAAATGTGGCTGATTTCCACAACAGAGGGAAGTCCAACCCTGTGCCACAACCATGCACATTAACCACGAACACCAATCACGTGCTCCAACCATGAGCCTCAACTGTGCACATCAACCCTGAGCACCACCCACAAGTAATAATCATGTGCACCAACCATGTGAATTAACCATGAGCATCACCCATATTTACCAATCATGAGCACCAACCATGTACACCAAACATGAGCATCAACCATGAGTACAAATCATGTGCATCAACTACATACATCAACCATGAGCAACAACCAAGGGCACCAACCATGTATACCATACATAAGCATCAACCATGTGCAACAACCACATACATAAACCATGAGCACCAACAATGAGCAACAAACCTTGTGCATCAACATAAAGCCTTGGAAAAAAATCCAGTGATGATTGTGCTGGAGGGGACAGCAGCCAGCAGGGAGGAAACCTGTCCAGTGCTTAAATAGGCCACCTGCTAACCTGTTGTTTTCCCCCAGCCTTTTCACTTGAATTATCTGGACACAATTCAGTATTTCATGACTCCCTACTCTGCTCCATTTCTTTAAAGCAGTAACATGTGAGACAAATAGCCTCCAC
Organism: Castor canadensis; assembly: GCF_047511655.1. NCBI lineage: Eukaryota > Metazoa > Chordata > Mammalia > Rodentia > Castoridae > Castor > Castor canadensis. The sequence continues at coordinate 96,926,583 of NC_133397.1, read as the reverse complement.
CTGCCTAGGAATGCAAATTTGCATATGTTGAGCACTGATGGTGGTGCTCCTTGTTCTGGGATCCCATCCACACAACTCCAAATACTAAACTACCAAGGCACTGGAGTACAGGTCTTCAACACAAGGATGACTTTTGGAAAGCTAAAGAACTGCAGTCCTCTGGTTAATAGGCACTGATCTATAGTAGGTGCCCTTCCACTGTGAGAATCAATCCCAGGGATGCATCCCTGCCAGAATCTAACATCCATCACCTTATTTGGGATGTTGGTGGCAACACCACTAAATCCAGAAAAACTTCTATTATTATGCACAGGTCAAAGATAAGTCTGTCAAACCAGGACACCAAATAAGTTCCCAATTCCACCAAAAAAAAAAAAACCTATTTTTAAAAATTAACAAAGGGAACAAATTTTACCATAGGAAGTTTTTATCCTGCTGTGGTCCAAGACACAAAATCATCCATAGAGAGCACAAGAGAATGCTACTCACCAATATAAGAGAGGTTGTCTTTGTTTTTTTTTAGGAGTGTTCATCATTGGTCAGCATCCACTCTCCACTCACACGTGTTTAAATACAAACTTGATCCCAAAAATTACTGCTTGTGATAAAATTACCACACAGTCATCATGAACTGAGTAGGAAAGGGCTAATTTCATTGCTTGTCTTCATTAAGGGGCTATTAATGTAGCACAAACTATGCACCCAGCACACTCCTGATGCTTGGCAGCCATCACCTCAAAGGCATCTGGCTTTCCTGACACCTTTAGCTGGACTTGGAAAGGAAAAAGAGGGTGCAATTTTTAACTTAGGTAGAATTTAGAGTATGCTTATAAAGAGTTAAGGGATCCAATGACTGATCCATAAACAGTAAATACATGGATCCACTTAGACAACCACAAAAAAGCTGCATAATTGAATTCAGAGTCACTAACCTGCAACTCCATAACAGGCTGAGTGTCACCTAGCATCAGTAATGCACTATTGGTTATTTGTTTATTCAGTGTCCTCTCAATGGCCAGCTCCAGGAAGGCAAGGATCATTTCTAGATTTTTGACTCATGCATATCCCAGGGACTAACAAAGTGCTTGCAACTTCAATACTTCATGGTGAGCTGTTAATAAATATCTGTAGGCTGAATGGATTATCAGCTTTACTCACTCTGGGCCAGAGTTCAACAGCAGACCTCAGATGAGGCCCTGGTGACATCTCCCAGCCCCAGCCCCAGGACCATCACTCACTCTGAATGTTCTTCATGGCAGTGGTCTTCAGGCAAGGCATGCCCACCCACTGAAGGATGAGCAGGTGGGAATTATAAGGAAAGGGGAGCTGGGATAAATCAGCAGCAGTGGCTGCTCAGGAGCTGTGCCCTAATCCCTCTCTAAAAGAACCAGTTTAATGCAATACAGCAATTCCTAAAGAGTACTGTGCCACTTTGCAACAAAGTTTTAAAGCAGCCTGAACTCCAGTCAACAACAGAGATCAGGCATCCTTTGACAATTAAACTCTCAAGCCTGCATTTTTTCACATACAAAATTGAAGCACCTACATTTTTTATAAATTTCTACATAAGAAATAAATACTTGTGTCCGTTCATTGCATTCATCTGGCAAAAAGCATTCATGTATACAAGATCTAGAGAAGATATGTCCCTCAAAGTGACCACTCAAGGCCCTTGCAGAACGCTTCTTAATGCTTAGTAATCATCTGGAACTCTTGAACCTTTTAAATCAGCATTGACAGTCAAAGCTGCAGAGGATTCATCAATTCATCTCTGAAAGCAAAAGCAACTGCTGATTATAACTAACCATGTCTAATGAGATTAATCAACCTTCAGCCATTTATAGAACTATGCCTAAACTCTCACCTGTCTTTCTTTTGTCCAGTATGTCAGGCTCATCCTAGTGAAACAAGTAAAATAGGGTCGTCCATTAATGTGGTTTAGTTCCTAAATGATAAATCCAAATAATTTTTACCTATGGTGCTGTTAGTGCTGAAAGACGACTTCCAAAACTCAAAAGAATCCACAAACAATTAGCTGAACACACCTGACCTCCACTGTTCTGGCTGCTACAGCAAAGTCCTTCTGCTTCCTGACCACATGGCATTTTGTGGGCCACCACAGAAGAACCAGCTAGAGACAGCACCTTCTCTGAAAGGTGCTGCCTGTGTGACCAAGCTATAGAAGCCAAGAAATCAATAGCAAGTTTTCTTTGAAAGCATCCAGTTGTGGAAGAAACCTTCCTCACCATTTCCATTCCCCACCATGAAGTATCAAAGACCTAGAAAGCAGAAGTATGGTTAAATTAAGATGACAGTAGAAGAAATAAGAGGTGGGAACCAGACACAAACTCCCTAAGCCCCAAATCCCACCAATGCCACTTTCCTCATCTGAAATACCTGGGGGCGGGGGCACTGAGGGTGCAACTCAGGGTTAGCATTCTTGCCTAGAATGTGCAAGGCCCTAGGCTCAATCTCCATCACTGGGGGGGAAAACATGCCAATAAAGCTAGAATTAAAAGATATTGACATATGTTTTTCTCTGCCATGTATCTAGTCACTTAACTAAATGGAAAAAATTACACTTCATTATAAATAAAGATCAGTACAATTTTCATCCCAGGTACCCTCACTACCACCACCCCATACTAGTAGAATGCCTGGTACATAGCAGGTCCTCATTGAAGCTGGAGAAAGAAATGCATCAGCATCCCTTTCTTGAGCTGGGTCCAAAGGCTATACTGGGAACTCCTTATTTTTCAGGTACTTTCTCCCTCTGCACACTGCTGAGGATTCCCCCTCCTGATCTCTGTGCTCTCTTCTCCAGTGCATTTGCATCTGCCCTTGTGGAGAGCATGTTTTAAATTCTCTCTTGCCACTTCTATCAACCTGAGTTCCTGTGGCGAATCCTAATTCATCTGAACTTAATGAATTCATGTGAGCATTACCCACACATTCCATTAAGCAGAAATGCAAACATCCTAGTATCTTTATGTTTGCAGATAAACATTGTATCAGTGAATAGTTTAAACACGTGTGTAGAACAAAAGAGAAAAACATCTAGTCACAGAGGCTCTTTCAGGTCTCCCAAAAGACAGCTCCATCTCTCAACATCCACAAACTATCAAGGGCCAAAGTGCAGCATAAAGGAGATCACAACCTGTGGTATAATCTGAATCGTGCTAATACTCTATACATGTTCTCATTCAAATGACACTCAATGGGCAAAGGGAGGGGTCCACGTTACAGGACCTGTAAATCCCTCAGCACTGCCAGCACCTTCAGTTTGACACCCTATTCTTTAAGGTTAATTAAAATTCCGATAGGATATACATGAAGCATGCATTTCTCATTCATCAAATCTGAAGATCTCCCAAACAAGGCAAATCTGATTTTAAAAAACTGAACTTCGCTTCTTCAGGTGGTGCTATAAAGAGCATTTTTCCCTAACCAAGTGCTTGCTGTTTTATTTCAAAACTGTAGCTCAAAAAAGATAAAAGATAGAGATTAAATACGGATTGAACTGAAATACACACTAGAAACAACTGAATAATTGAGAACCAATTTTATCATGCTCCACCAGGCAGGTGGCTCTTAAAAGCCAGAATGAAGAAACAATTGGATAGAATTCTGCTCTGCTCCATCACACCAAGCAGCTGATTCCAAGCAGTTGCAGACAAGCTCTGTGTCCTACAGATTAAGGAGGTGAACTCATTTTCAGGAGAGCCCATCAATCAGCTGAATCAGCAAATGAGCAGAATTATTCTCCCCTGCTTTCTTAAAGCAGATTATAGTTTAGACCTCTTTTTTTCATTTTAATGATGCTTATAAAGATCAGGCACATTGCCTCTGATAACAAAGATAAAACCAGGAATGATTTAAAAGGTTAAACAGACTCCAACAACCATTCAGCTTAGACACGCATTAATGCTCCATAATCCAGTCTCCATAGTATAGGCCAACTTTGAATCTAAAGACAAAGTGTGCTATCAGACTCTATGCACATACACAAACACTCACAGAAAGTTATACACACACACACACACACACACACACACACACTACACGCATATAGCCCTAAATTTAGTTAGAATACTATATGAAATGAAACCAACCAGTAGGGGCCCTGTGAGGGGTGCCTCATTAGTGAAAAGAAATTGGAGATATTTCATATCAGTAGTGTTCACTGAAAGGATAACAGGCACTGCACACACACGACCTCAGTTATCTACCAAAATAGATAAAGTCCTAATTCACAGATAAGAATGCTCAGGAAAGTGAGCCCACTTGCCCAGGAGCACATAGTGAGGAAGTGAGACAGCCAGTACTAAAGGCATTTGCACTGGGTCTCCTACCTCCCTGTGCCACCCTTGGCACCCTCTTCTTCACAGTCTCCACAGCCCCAGAAGAGGTCCCAAGCCTCAATCCCTGAAGAAGCCCATCCTGAGTGCTAATGCTCCAGGCCAATTGCACCAGGTCCAGACTCCAGTCAGGATGCAGCACCAGCTCCTGAGGTACAACAGAAAGTGGGTCAAGGTGGCCAGGTCACACTTTGCTCATGCTTTGGAGAATAAGAAGGAATCCCCCTCTCTTTGCTTATAGATGTTGTCATGGGGAGGTGACACTGAAGCCACTGCCCCTCTTCCACACTCAGAGACTTCAGACATAGAGTGTGTAGGACTAGAGCTGAAATCAACCAACCCAATGACAGAGCAGATAGATGAACAATCATGGATCCTGAGAACAGATGGAGTGATGTGTTGGTCATCCTGGCCCCTTGGATTCCTCATGTGCTGCTCACATCATTGCACAGGGCTGCCTATCACTTGTACCCAAGCCTTAACATAAGAGACTATTTCCTGCCACCATGTTACTCTACGAAGCTCCTGGGTTTACAAGTCACTTTGGGTTGAGGTGAACCAAATATAGAGGTTAGTGCAACTTATATTTGGGACCTTGGCCACCAATTAGCTGAATCTGTCACAGAGTAAAAAGATTCCTCTAACCATGAAGCCAGTTAGGCACTCAGCAAGTTGAGTTGTAATACAGAACAGATGAACTGGTGCACACTATAATTCCAGCATTCAGGAGGCTGAAGTAGGAAGATCATGAGTCTAGGTAAACCTGGACTACCTAGTGACATCCTTTTGTCTAAAAACAGAAAAAAAAAGCCATGTGAAACAGGCTTAAATCACTTGATTCAACCCTTAGCCTAAACCAGACACTCCAATGCATGGTATATACAGTAGGTGCTCAATAGATGGTAATTTAGAAAGCTTCTGCTCAACAAAAGAAATGGTCTCTAAACTGAAGAGACCACCCAACAGAGTGGGAGAAAATATTTGCCAGATACACATCAAACAAAGGACTGATAACCAGAATATATAGGGAACTTAAAAAACTAAATTCTCCCAAAATTAATGAGCCAATAAAGAAATGGACAAGTGAACTAAACAGAACTTTCTCAAAAGAACAAATTCAAATGGCCAAAAAACACATGAAAAAATGCTCACCATCTCTAGCCATTAAGGAAATGCAAATTAAAACCACACTAAGATTCCACCTCACACCTGTTAGAATAGCCATCATTAGCAACACCACCAACAGGTGTTGGTGAGGATGCGGGTGAAAAGGAACCCTGTTACACTGCTGGTGGAAATGTAAACCAGTACAACCACTCTGGAAAAAAATCTGGAGGCTTCTTAAAAAGCTAAACATTGATCTACCATATGATCCAGCAATACCACTCTTGGGATATACCCAAAAGAATGTGACACAGGTTACTCCAGAGGCACCTGCACACCCATGTTTATTGCAGCACTATTCACAATAGCCAAGTTATGGAAACAACCAAGATGCCCCACTACTGATGAATGGATTAAGAAAATGTGGTATTTATATACAATGGAATTTTATGCAGTCGTGAAGAAGAACAAAATGTTATCATTCACTGGTAAATGGATGGAATTGGAGAACATCATTCTGAGTGAGGTTAGCCTGGCCCAAAAGACCAAAAATCATATGTTCTCCCTCATATGTGGACATCAGATCAAGGGCAAACACAACAAGGGGATTGGACTTTGATCACCTGATAAAGCGAGAGCACACAAGGGAGGGGTGAGGATAGGTAAGACACCTAAAAAACTAGATAGCATTTGTTTCCCTCAACACAGGGAAACTAAAGCAGATACATTAAAGCAACTGAGGCCAATAGGAGAAGGGGACCAGGAACTAGAGAAAAGGTTAGTTCAAGAAGAATTAACTTAGAAGGTAACACACATGCACAGGAAATCAATGCGAGTCAACTCCCTGTATAGCCATCCTTATCTCAACTAGCAAAAACCCTTGTTCCTTCCTATTATTGCTTATACTCTCTCTTCAACAAAATTAGAGATAAGGGCAAAATAGTTTCTGCCTGGTAGTGAGGGGGTAAGGGGGAAGAGGGAGGGGGTGGGAGGGAAGGGAGGGGGTGAGAGAAGGGGGGAGAAATGACCCAAACATTGTATGCACATATGAATAAAATAAAAATTAAAAAAAAAGATGGTAATTTAGATTCTTCACTAACTGGCTACCAGCTGAAACAAAGATTAAGTCTCCAAGGTGCTGTTTCCACAATCAGAGACTTCAGAAAGGACTATAAGGAATAAGAGCTGTCACAGCACCAGCTGTCTGATACCCAGTGGACTGTCTCTTTTCAGGATCTGTGCATGCCCCTCCCACCAGGTGCAGAGCAGAACAGAGGAAAATAAGAACAGCACTGGAGGAGATGCCCTCACTTATTTCCTACCTCCCTGACCTGCCTGTCAGCCTCTCTGGGCCTCAAAACAGTCACTACACCAGCCACCTGACAGGATTACTGTGGCCACAGATGCCCACCCAGCCCATAGCAGCCACTCAGCAACTGTTAAATAAGAAACAATAAGCACAAGCTTCTCAACTGCTGATGGCCAGACACCACAGACTCGTCTGCCCTGGCCTCCAGCTAGCTGGTCTGTGGGACTAACCAACCCAATGTGCCAAGGCTTCTATAAGGTGGCCTAACACCCACCTCAAGGGAAGGCTGCAGCCTACAGGGCGGGACTCCCCTCACAGCACCCAAGTAGGCATGTTCTTATCAGGAATCTGTCCTCCTTCTTCCCAACTATGTTTATGTAAGTTGTACTCATAATGTTAAAAATACACTTTAATTAAATATTATATGACCAAGGAAGTTGAATGTAAAAAATATGTTGCCCTTTGGAAGACCAAGATGGCTACTTAGAAAAGACTCAGCAAAGGCATAGTGCTTTAAAATGGCCACATTGAGTGTGAACAAGGACAGAAAACATGGTAGGGGAGGAATTAAAACCTAGAAGGAAAAACCACTAAGAATTCTGTGACAGTCTCTGAGTTCTCATTCCACTTTTAAAAAACCAATAGAAAATAGTAAACTGTGTCTGTGGCTTAAGCTAGAAAGACAATTTAGGACTCAAAGAGAAGGCCTCAGCACAGCATCAAAAAAATGATAAAATGTGTGTTTCTACAATAAAATAGTAACATATTATTATGAGTCTCGGCTTATTTTACCTTTTTTACTACTATATCCCAGTCACACTGTCTTACAGATACAGAAGAGACTGTTTTAGGCAGTACTTGAATTTGAACTCAGGGTCTTTCACTTGCTAGGGGGGTGCTCTACCACTTGAGCCAAGCCCCCCAGCTCTATTAGCTTATTATTTTTCAAATAGGGTCTCAAATTTATGGCTGGGCCAGACTGGACTATGATCTTCCTGCTTATGACTCCCAAGAGGTTGGGATTACAGATACACCCAGCTATTGGTTGGGTGTATTAGATGGGGTCTTGCTAACTTTTTGCCAAGGCTGGCCTCAAACCTTCACCCTCCCTAATCTCTGCCTCCTGAGTAGCAAAGATTACAGGCACAAGCCACAGCACCCATCCACAGAAGAGATTCATATAGGTCTAATTTAAACATCACAACCCTGGGATGGGGTGTAGCTCAGCAGTACAGTACCTGCCTACCATATCTGAGGCCCTGGGTTCAATCACAGGCATTGGGGGAAAACACACACACAAACACACACAGACACAAAAGACAACCTAATTAGGTTTTTTGTTTCTTTGTTTTTGTTTGTGGTGCTAGGGTTTGAACTCAGGGAGAGCTCACCTTAAGCCATACCACAGGCCCTTTTTTGTGATGGGTTTTTTCAAGATAGGGTCTTAAGAATTATTCCCAGGCTACCTTTGAACTTGGATCCTCCTAATCTCTGCCTCCTGAGTAGCTAGGATTACAGGTGTGAACCACCTAATTAGGTTTTAAAACCTACTTTTATATCACCAAAAGCATTGCCAAGCTTCTTTCTATACTCCTTTAATTTGTGAAAATATCCTTCCTCTTAAATTCTTCCCTTAAACTGGGCTGACACCAGCAGTGCTTCCAAGAGTCAAAAGAATGGCTTCCTTCCACACCCTCCTATGTCAGTTCCATAATGACAGCCCCAGATTGGTGTCTGATACAGTACATGCACTTAATATGTCCAGCACATGCCCAAATATAAGGCAGAGAGTATTCAAAATAAAACTATTTAGAAAAAAATAGAATTTTCTTACACTTGAGCCCTTATTAAGCCTCTCATATTAAAAACAATCTTTGAAACACTCAGTTTGGAGCCACAGAACCCTTTTGGCAGTTTTTTTTTTCCCACAGTGCTGGGGATGAAACCCGGGACCTCTGGTATGGTAAACAATACCAGAGGTACCACTGAGCTACATCGCCAGCCCCTTTCATAAAGCATAGCATCCTAAAACAACCCAACCAATGTTATTTTGGGTTGTTGAAGAAGTTCTCTTAAAAACTTGTCAAAACAATAAACAAACACACTAGACAAGAAATTTAGCACATATTAGCAATTTCAATAGTTGGACAGTATCATTAGAACAGAACTTCTAAAGATCCCATTAAGCCATTCATACATAGCATCTATCCACAAACAAAAGAGACTAACAATCTCAACACTAGGCAATAGGTACTTGAAATTTCCAGAGGCAGCATCTTTAATTGATTCCAAAAAAGATCTCACCTCCAATGAGATGAAAGCAAAGCTGAGAGGCTCTGCAACCAGAGTAGGGGACTCCAAGAATGCTAGTGATAAGCAAGACCCTGATGAAAAGCTGCAAATAAAGAGTTTGGAAAAAATACTACATGAACTGCAAGTAAAATCAAACAGAACTTACATTTTATTTTTTTAATTTTTTTTCTCTTTAGGGGATTTTATTTCAAAATAAAGCACAACTTCCATCCAGAACATGATAAAAGTTGTTTTGCCTCATTTTGCCCTTTGAAGAGGACATGGCTGTGGACATCTCTAAAATGTCTCTGCATAGTTCTCAGAAGTAACAGTTCCATCATTAAAACAGAACTTACATTTTAGACATGATGGTCTAATATGTCCCTGTGTCTAACTGTAATGAATTAATAAACAACTAAGAAGATATCTGCCTATCTACATACCTAAAATGTTTACTCTTTCCAGTTAATCCAAAAGAAGATCTGAGAACTTCTAATTGGAAAATAGGGGACTATCATATTAGTAGTAACTTACTATTGGGTCATATTTGATATTTGCTAAATGATGACATGAGTGTCCATCTGTTAAGCTACATGCATAACATTCAGCATTCAGCTATTCAGCTTTGCTAAGAGACATCAACGTAATTCCAATAGTGAAGTACCAAGATGTAAGTTTTAGCTGAAGTCTATCCCTAACAAGGGTAGCTTAATGGAAAATGCTATTTCAATCCTTTTCCCCTTCCCAACCTATCCTGTCCCCCTAGAAGATGTACCAGGACAGAAGGCTGTTGCCGAGGGTGCTAAGGAGTATAGCACACAAGGTTCTGATTGGCCAAGAAGACTCCCTGCTATTGAAAAGCTACATGGTACACCTTTACTACTTTTTCCTCTGAAAATGATCAAATATATTTGGATTTAAGTCAGACTCTTGCCCAGACCCAAATTTAGTCCCTTTGAGATAGACTGTGCAGAAAGGCCTGCACTTCGTTAACACAACCAAAAGGAAGCAAATGTGTTCTGAAATTCCAAGAAGCACAAAAGTCATGAACAGTCTGTGTGTCCACAGAGAAAGTTCATCCAAGATCTTAAAATCTAATCACCCAAATTCCCTATTATTATTCATCATTATTAAAAGTTGCAAGCTTCTGCCCTTTGACAACTTTTAAAGAATACTGTAAGTGCCACGGAGTTCCCAAAAGCAGCCCCAAGGGTGTACCTGCCACATTCCAGAGGTTACCTCCTAACCTTCCTGCTAAACACAATTCTCCAAGATAAACTGGGAGGACATCTGTAAACATACGGTCACCAAAACGTCCTGGCATCTTACCAGAAGTATAGTTCCAAAAATCATATAGTTATTGATGCAGGAGAAGGTAACCTGCTTATTCTGCAAATAAAAAGCTTTCATTATAATAACATAGATTAAAAACAGGAAGGACAGTAAGAAAAAGCTCACAAGTCTGTAACTGGAGCATGTAGCCCTATTCAATCACAATTAAAACCAGAGAAACAATGATCCTTCAGCAGTGATCCCAAGGAGGAAAATTCCTTGACTGTCCTTAACTGTCCATTCTTCCTGATCCATGGAAAAACTCAGTTCAGCAAAGCACTTAATTCAAGCTGAACATCCAGGGGCTTAAGTTTCTGACCCTGCCAATGTTGCAGTATTGAGTCAGAATTTTCCCAGCACCTCAGAAGTATACATATTGGAAGACTTATGCACCACTAGCTCCTTAAATGGTCAAAAGTAGATGAATACAGTTGTGTTTCCTAAAACAAATAATTCCAATAAATCAACGATGTCATTTTTAACCTTTAAATGTCTTTTTTCCATTTAGAGATATTACAAAATAGGGGCAACCTTGTGTCTCACTCAAGCCAGCATCTTATGATCTACTCTGACCCCCAATTATATAGTTCCCATGTGCAATGACATCAAAGAAACTTTTGAAACCAAGTCACTGAAACCTTCCAGGAAAAGAAAAGCTTTCTTTCAACTAAAACAGGAGTGAGGACTGCACAATGTAGTTGCACAAAAAATAAAATTTAAAAACAATGACCACCTGGAAATGCAACCCTGCCCAAGAGCCCAGAAGAGGACCAAGGCTTTGTGACAGTTACTGCCAAATCCAAGATTAGAGCTAGTCCAAAGCTCTCCTGGGGCCTCCTTCCCTCTTGCTAAGCACAGTTTGTAGCCTATATTCTTCCACACCCAGTCCCACTCTTCCCTTTGCCCTTTTCCTCCCAGACATGCAGGCAGGAGGCCACTGCTTCCTGTCAGCGATCAAAACCAGGAAAGCATTAAGCAGTAACTTGCCTCCAGGTGGTCAGAAGGCATATAAGAAGACTCTGGAGGTCCAGGGAAAGAAGTCTGTTTCTGGGGAGTTGGAAAGGCGGTGCGAAGTTAAGAGGCAAAGAAACAGGCCCGGCCAAAATGGGGGTGGTAGTGAGCAGTTGACAGAAGGCATGTCCACCCAGCCGGAGGATGGGGTGTTGACTCACATAAGAACAGGTATGGAGGTGTCCTGGGACTGGACACAAACGCTAAACTCAGGTGCTCAGAGAAGGACTCCAGGAAAGAGGATGAACCTACAGGAAGTGCCCACAAGAAGTTTGGGGCAGGGAATGGCGCGGGAGAAAGGGGTGGGGGAGGAGGTGCAGGAATTGTCAAGAATCTGTCCAAGACTTGGTCAGTGGGAATTTAAGAGCACCATGCCCCAAGTACCTGGAGGAAGGCAAAGTAGAGAAAGAAAAGCAAAACAAATGAGTGGACCAATCCAGGGCCACCTCTAGCCTCCTCTACTCGTCACCACTGGCCCCAGACTCACGTGCCCATGTGCCCACACGCATTCACATTCCCACACATAGTGGAGTCATTCTGCGGGGCAAATTCTTACCTTTGCCACTGGCACGCTACGGTTGGTCTCCAGCTCGCACAGGCTGGAGGTGGCACTGCCCGCCGCCACGGGGAGGAAGACCGGGGAGCCGAGGGCGCTGCCCGCTGCGCCGCCCCCGCCGCCCGCTAGCGCTGGGGACGTACTGGGACCGGGGCGCGCTGGCGGACTACCGCCAGGGCTGGCGCCGGTGCGGGGTCTCTGGCGGATGCCGTCCAGCAGGCGCACCAGCAATATGTTGGCGGGCAGGTCGTCCACGCCGCAGCCCACCAGGATGCGGCACTCGGGGCAGCGCAGCTCGTGGCGCGAGCACACGATGCTCTCCAGACAGCGGCGGCAGAAGGTGTGCTGGCATGGCAGCACCTTGGCCGTGGTATCCAGGCGCTCCAGGCACACGGAGCACTCCAGCAGGTCCAGCAGCGACGACTCGTCCATATCCTCGCTAGTCCCCAAGGCTGCCACCCGCCGCCGCCGCCGCTCACCCTGCCTGTCCTCGTCGCCCTCGCTCTGCGCAGCAGCGGCGGCCGCCTTGGACGCGCACAGCCAGGACGCTCCGAGCAGCATGGGGGAGGCGCCGAGGCCGGCCACGCGCAGTTACCTAGGTCCCAGGGCCAGAGCAGGAATTACCACAAGTAGCTAGCATTAGGAGCTTCCCCGCCGCGTCTTCCTTCACGGGGCTGACAGCCCGAGACTCCCGCCGCTGCGATGCAAAGTGGCGAGGCGACCGGCCTGCGTAGCGGGGACCGGGGTTCTGTGAGCAGCGAGTCAACTCAGGCCCGCGGAGCCTGCCCAATCCCTGCGAGCGCAGCCCCTCAAGGTACACCTGTCCCGCTGCGCGTCTGCCCCGCGCCGAGGGCCGGAGCTGCGGCCGCGCACGACGCTCAGCGGGGTCTGAGCTCCAAGCGGCTGCTTGCGGCCGGGAGCCCAGCGGCAGGAAGTGAGGAAAGTGGCCGGCCGGGTCCCCGGGGAGGCCGGGGCGCTGGGTGCACACGGCCCCGCGCTGCTGGCAAGCTGCGCCGCCTCCGCGACACCTCCATGCGCCCCTAGCCTGCCTGCGATTCACAGCCTCTAGCGGGTTCAGCTGGACTGTTCCTCTTCCTGGGCCGCGAGCACGTGAGCGGGGAGCGCGCGGGAGGTCACAGTCGCTGCGGGACTCGGGGAGCGAGACGCTGTGCCTGCGGGCCTTCCCTTCGCCCGAGCACACGCTGGCGACTGGCCCTGCCCCTGAGGGCACCTCCAGGGCTCCAGGAAACTCCGGCGGCGCAAACTAGGCCTTGTCCCCTTGGGGCGTCTACTCTTCTGGGGGTTCAACGCGAACGTCAGGGACGTTTCCTTCGTCACGGACGTTTCCTTCCGACGCTGCTGCGAAGGAAAGTTTGGGCGGCGTTATCCCGACTGCTTTCTTCGCCAGCTCTGGCAGCAGTTTGTGAACACCGCATACGCTCAGGCATCCTCCCCGAAGACACCAGACAGCGCTCCTGGTTCGGTCCCCTCTCCAGACAGTGCGCAGAAGTGACAGCTGCGGGTGTGGGTGTGAAGATACCCCGGAAGGCGGGAGAGGAAGGCGCTGGGGACACCCCAAAGCCGCGCCGACTCCTCTGGGCGGCAGCCTGTCTTCTCCCGAGTCGCGGGTCTGAAGCTGAAGCCGCAGCCGCGCGCACCAGCACCCTCTTGCCGCCCTCCCGGCTCTGGGCGGCGCAGCGAGAGGGGCACTAGCGCCCGCTGCGGCGCGGTGTTGTGCCGCGCGCTCCAGTTTTTCCTCGCGAGGCGCAGAGGAGGGGGAATTCGCGCTCTGCTTCCCGACACCCCGGCTTCTGGGAGCGTCAGAGCAACGGAAGTACGTACGGGAGGACTAGAGCAGCAGGCAAGTTTGGCGGTGGGCTGGGGTCCGCGGCGAAGATTCCCTACCGTGCACTGCCCCCTTGTGGCCGCTTCGTGTTCCTAGTGCTCCCGATCCCAAATCCAACCTGTCACAAACCAAGGACTATAAGGATGTTACACAGCTAACCAGTTCTAACCAAGGCTAATATCAATAGTGGCGTTGACAGCCCACCTACCAGTCGGGCTGTGCTGTCGTTTGTGAAACTAAATGTTACTTTTCTGAGTTTTAAAGAGAAAGTAATATTTGCTAATGCTAATATGTGCCAAGAACATTCCTGTGCATTATTTCACTTAATCCCCTAAATAACCTGCGAGGTAATTATTTTAACTTCATTTTACAAATAAGGAATGTGAGACTCACTGTTATGAACCATTACGGCTGGATTTTAATTTTTGTATCTCTGGAACCTAATGCATGACGACTACTTCCCATTAGAGTAGAAACTGTGTAATGTATGTGTCTTTTACGCTGTAGTATCTTCAGTGCCTGGGGCAGTACCTGGCACATAGTAGGTGCACAATAAATATTTGTTGACTGGCTGAAAGAATGTCTTTGTCTCATCACTTAGTGGTGATTTGAATACAAGTCTTAGTACCTCGATTCCAGGTATCCTGAGCTCCTATAGGGTTGCCAGTCCCTAGAAATTGTGTTCCTGGTGGCAGCAGATGGCTTTCCCAACTAGATGTCTCTCAGTAGTGTGGATTTCTTTATGTATCATATGCCATCAGTGCTGGCAAAGGTGTGAGATAGAAGGCATCCCAGAGCTTTCTGGCTTTGCACAGGACTGGAGGAAGGGAATGTCATCGACACCCCCCCCCCCAGTGCACGGAAGCACACCTTTTGCCCTTGGACCTATGCTCAGGAGCACACAAAGGGAATGTGTCAAAGGCACTTAGATGCTTGGCCCAACAGTGTGTGATGAAACCCAGGACCAGGAAGAGCATAAGCGAGGACCCCCCCTAGATGGAATGGGGGGGTTGCAGAGAGTAGACGCTGTCTGTGATGACATACCCTGGTACTTTGGGTTGCAAGCAACAGAAACCAACTTTAGAAAGATCTTAAAGGGAACAGAATAAGAGGCATCTCACAGGACCACAGAGTAAGAGCTGGACCAGATTAGTGCAGAGTCCCCACTTTATATGATGACTCCCTCCTTCCCGCACCACCATCAGGTGCCTCTGCTTCCAACCCACATGAAAACGTGGTCAAAGCTCCATGAGCATTGCATTAGCCACTGACGAGGCTCACCTGATGCCGTCGCAGACTGGAAGTTCTAGAATCCTATAGCCTAGCTAAGACCAGTTGTCACTCTCTGGATCCATGCACATTGGCCACAGAAGCAAGATCACCCTCAGGAGTCACACAGAAAAAGAAGTGAGAGTTTCCAGAAGAAGTGGGATGCTGGGCAGACAGAACAGGTGACCATGCTAGGAGCCCACAACCACATCTGACCTCGGTGTTCCTCATTATTATGCACAGCCAAAGCCTTGACAAGAGCAAATGCAGAGCTGCTGAGCCCCACTTTGCCTGGACTTCCTATACTTCCTCTTTTCCCCTTCAGCCCTTTCCGTAGCCAACTCCCACACTACACACAGACTGCAAAGCCAAACGTACATAGAGGCTTGGGCAAGAGATACGAATTAATGAAAGAACTAGACTAAGGCAATAGGACATGGTGGGGCCTGTGGGGAGCTGTCTGCATCTTCTCAAGGGAGTATCATACTCATTTCCAACCAGTCACTCTCTGTCCCGAGGAAATGATGGCTAAGTGTTGCCATCTCTTCCTATCTTTCAAGAGAAGAAGGCCCACTTTTTGAGATCTTCTGATATTCAACAGTTGGCAAGCAATTCACTCCCCCCCAAAAAAGTTGCCACATTAGCTAAGCAAAATAAATATGTGATCAAATTGGCCTAAAGATCACCAGTTTGCAATTTCTGGATAAAGCAGCCAAGTATACTGTGTAAGGGAACTTAAGGGTCTGAACTGAATAGTTGAAGTATTACAAATACAGTTTTATGTTACTCTGTCAAATTCGCACATGTTCAATAAGTGAATTACATAAAATATTGGAAGACCTGGCTTAACAGCCATTCATATGAAGAGATCTGGGGAATTCAGTCAACCACAAGCACAGTATGAGCCAACATGAGTCATCAATGTAGCATAGCTGCCTAGAAACCTCATGAAATCCTCAGATGCCTTAATGGAAGCTAAGGGGTCAAGATATGGAAAGGAATATTCCCATTGTATGTTGGGCTTGTCAGATTATTCCAAGCCTGGATACCAAAAATTAATGACAGAATGATAAGGGATCTGGAGGCCTCATCCATGAAATTAGGATGTAGGAACAGAGAGAATCTATCCAGAGAAGAGAAAGATCAGAGAAAACAAGATAGTTTGGCTATCTGTTAGGGTTTTGGCTGCCCAAAACTTGAACTCCTTCTTCAGTTTGGAAGATTATGCACTTGGTAATAATCAGGTATTTATTTTGCAGTGGATGTGTGAAGATGTGATTGAGGCTGTCAGTCAAATGCTATGTACCATCAGCCATGATCTGAGAAGCAGGAGAAGAGGGTAGAGGTAGCCCATGGAGCTCCAGCCACCAGGCAGGCAGCAGCAGAGGCATCACAGCCTGGGACCACCTGGAGGCAAAGCAGCCCTGACATCTGAAGACAGGGCAAAGCATGGACTTCAGGTTAGCTCCAGCACGACTGCAGTGGTGAACCTGGACTGTGGCCTCCATTGCAGCTGGTCTTATTGACCCTATGGGTTTCCCTATTTCATTTAATTAGTTTGTTTGGTTAAATCATTCAGTCAGTTATTTTTGTTTGAAACTGGGAACTTTATTTATTATTGCAGTATTTATTATCAGTTAGAGACCAATGAATGCACTCAATGTGAGACAATTGTTACCATGCTGAACAGCAACGATGGTCCCCTGGCCTTTATGCTGGAAAGACATCCAAGTGAGCCACTTGGAGCACTATTCATTCACTCAACAAGCTCTTCCTGGGTGTACTTTACACTCTGGCAGGCAATGGGTAAAAGCAGAGCAGGGAGACAAGGAAAGCAGTGTGGTGTAGTGAGTGGAGCTTATCTCAGGGGCACAGAACTTCCAGTGGGGCTGATGCAGTCAAATGATGTCATTTCCCTGAGTCAGATATATCTTCTGCAGATGGAAAAATGATCTCATTTCACCTTCATAGAGTTGTGAAGCCTTTGAAGTCTCTGAAACTGATAACATTGGAAGATAAATATTTGTTTTGTCTTGTTACTGGTGAGAATGATGGTTAATTTAGGTGTCAATCTGACTAAATTGAGAAGTGGTAAGGCATTAGTTCCAGGTGTGACTGTGAGGATATTTCTAGAGGAGATTGACCAGTGAGTCAGTGGACTGAGTGGAGATGTGCCCCTCATTGTGTGCACATCCAATCAGCTGGTGTCCCAGATAAAACCAAAAAAAGGAGAGAAAAAGATTTCCTCTACCTCTCTCTTTTCTGGAGCTGGGACCCTCTCCCCCTCCTTCCCTTAGACATCAAAACTCCAGGTTTTTTGGTGTTTGGATTCTGGGACTTACATCAGCAGCCCCCAGGGTTCACAGGTCTTCAGCTTCGAATTGCAAGACACACCATCAGCTTCTGAGTTCTGAGGCTTTTGGAGCTGAACTGGGCCAGAAAACAAGCATCCCTGAATCTCCAGTTTGCAGATGGCCTGAAGCGGGACTTCTCAGCCTCCTTAATTGCAGGAACTAATCCCCTCTTACCTATCTATCTGTCTGTCTATCATCTATCTATCGATCCATCTATCTTAGATCTGACTTTTTGGAGAACTCTGATAAAAATGAATTAAAATTACCAGAGACAGCTTTAGCTAAGCATAGAGAAGGGATTTTTAACAGACAGTTGTTGACTGTGGGTTCTGGCAGCCTTGTGAAGAGAAGCTCCACATCACTGAGGGAACTCAAGCACAAGTCCAGTCTGGAAGAGATCTCCTGAGAGATCACTTTTGATTTCTTCCACCCTTTACTTTTATTGTGGACACATGGCACTAGCTGGCCCAGCATCCCTACCTTTGGGGACCCTCCTCATCCTTGGTTCATATGGCCTTTACAGACTGCCAATCATATACCTGCACCTTTGTCCCCAATAGAAATACTGTGTGGCCTAAGCAAGACAGTCAGAATAGTTCAGCCTTAGAAGATTAGCACAGGGACAGGTACACAGCCAGTAAGATGTGGTAATAGATGCAGATGTTGAGGGTTCTCTTCCTTTTGAATTCTGGGATTTCAGTAGCATCCTTTCCTGCCCTACAAAGATGAATAGATGAGGAAGGGGGAAATGGGGAGGAAGAGTGGGTACCATTTCAGTGGCAAGGCACCACTGTCCTCAACCCTGGAGAGACTCAACAGTGAGAAAGTTCAAACCCCACCTTCAGGGAGTTTGCAGTCTATTTGTGAGGTCAGGCCAGCTATAGAAGTTTGGTCCTCCAGTGCCAGCAGGGTAAAGCCTCACTCATTCACAGTGGAGGATGTGAGGGCGATCTGGCTGCGACATCTGTCACCCCATTGATCGCCAGGGTTGATTCGGCTGATCTGGCTGGCTAGGCAGGTGTCCCCTTCCTCCCTCACCGCTCCATGTGCGTCCCTCCCGAAGCTGCACGTTCGGTCGAAGAGGATGACCATCCCCAATAGAGGAGGACCGTTCTTCGGTCAAGGGTATACGAGTAGCTGCGCTCCCCTGCTAGAACCTCCAAACAAGCTCTCATCCACAGTGGAGCTCTTGATTAGCTCCCTTCCCCTCTGTGTTACTGTCCATATCCCTGCTGATGTTCCTCAGAACCTCTCCCAAATTAACTGCTTGCCCTCAAATCCTTCTCTTAGGATGTGTTTCTGGGAAACACAGCAGAGTGTAAAATACATGACCAAAAGTAGACCCTCAATTATTGTAACCGTCTTCACTGAAAGTGCATTCTCTTCCAGCTCCCAAACTGTTCCTGTTCTGTTCATCGTGGCTTATCCCTCGTTCCCATGAAGCATAGTTCTGAGATCCTTAGGTATTTGATTCAAGTTTGGGTTCTCCCTACTAGCAAGGACAATTCTGTACACACAGCAGGTACTCAGTAGACAATTGCTGAATACATAGTTTATCCCTCCTCCGTCACTGATTAGATAAAAGAAGGAAGAGAGCATGAGAAATCATGGAGACCCTTGACCCAAAAGGGAGCCCAGTGGAGCCAATTTAAGGAGCCAGATAATAAGTTTTATTTTAGACAAGAGCCTGAGGTGCTGGCAGGCCAGGGAGTGCAGACATCTAGCAATTAGGCATGTGATTCAAACAGAGCTCCAGAGGGAGACTAGGGTTGGTGTGAATCTGGGAGTCTTTTTCCTGGAGGTGATGGATGGCTCCTTAAGGGAGAAGAGGAAGCTTGGTTTTTGCTTGGGAAACTGCAGAAAGGAGTCTTTACACTTTAAAAGATTCATCTGTCACTCTTGCTCAGAACACTCTATCTGCAGGTTGCAAGATGCCTTACAGATGTGATTTAATGCTCTACAAACATTGTCATGACAAAGAGGGTGACACAGGAAAGTTCTCAAGCTTGCAATGCACTTTTTCAAGCAGTTGCTCATGGTAATTACAGTGGTATTTATCATGGTACAAGTGAAGGACATTTCATTGAGCAATGGGAGCTTGGCTTCATTACTTCTCATTGAGATGTCTAGATCCTTGCTTGGGACAGCTTTAGGTACTTTTTTCTTTTCTTTCTTTTTTTGCTGTCATGGGGAACCATAAACTTGCTAGGCAGGCAAGTTTACCACTTAAGCTACTCCACCAGCACTTTTTTGAGTTGGTTATTTTTGAGCTAAGGCCTCACTTTTTGCCCAGGCTGGCCTAGACTGTGATCCTCTTGTTTATGCTTCGCAGCATAGCACAAGCTGCCAGATCTCCACCCCCTGAGGAGCTAGGATTATAGGCTTAAGCCACTACACCTGACTTAACTACTTCTTAACCTGCAAACACAGCCCCATGTGAGGTGTCAACCTTTTTACTGCATAGGCCAAGCTACAAGTCTATATGGAGCAGGGCTTCTCTGTGCCAGCAAGAATTATAGGTGGCTGTTGGCACATAAAAGAGGCAGGTATCTGCTTCAAGGGAGAAAGCCCATAGGATCATTCTTTGTGACTTCAAAGAAACCACTCCTCCCATGTGGCTGAGTTTGTAAGACCCTCCCTACCTAACCTCCCCTGGACAATGGCAAAACTAAGAGGCATGAGTCCATTTCTACAGCCTCCATGACCCTTCACCAACATGCTTTTTAACTGATGTGCGCTGGAAGGAAAGGTCATTCAGAACACAAAGTGGTCACTCATCACTCATCCAAAAAGAAGTGCAGGTTGATCTATTTCCCTGTGGCTAGCAGAGCATGTGGCTGAGGATGGAAGGCATTCTCTACCCAGCCACCTCAGGAAAACAGCTGAATATGCAAGAATATCTTCAAAAGATACCACCTGGGAAAGCCCCTGGGTTAAAGATGGCCTGAGGAGAGGGACTGATCTGTAGAAAAATCCCTTGTCATCTGCTAGGATGGCCAGGCTAGTTAAGCATGCACTGGGGATTCTCTCCCATCTTCTACAGATGAGCAATGAACTGGAGGCATGGCTTTGCAGTAGAGTACTTGCTTTGCAAATGTGAAGCCCTGACCTGAGTTCAAACTGCAGTCCCACAAAAACACCAAAACAATACAGAAAAGCAACAAGCAAGGTGCTTGCCACCCTGCAAGGATACAACAAGGACCCAGTGTAGGTGGGCACACCCTCCAATTCTCCCTCTGCATGGCTTTGGGACCAGCCACTTCAGACTGAGTGGGTAATTCTGGGACAGTTTTGAGGAAGCGCTCAGGATGCTTATCTGGACCTGTCTTAATCTGGTCAGGTGGGGCCTTGATTGAATACTTGGAACATTAAGAAGGTTTTGAACATGAATTTGGTCATCTGATGGGATGGGTTATTTATTACATTATATTTCTTTAAGCCATGAAGATCTTAATAAACAATTGTAATTTATTCAACTCTAAAGCAATGCACATTTTATTCCGATGAGGTACTCCCTCATTACCAACTGCAGTTTCCATAGCACTGTGACAAAAATACTTCAAATTCTTTTCAGTATTAAAAATAATCCTGCATTTGTATGTTTTCTTTCAAAGTCGTCAAAAGAATTATAATAAATTTTCTCCTGCAATTTGGAGACATAGCACCCTTTATTTTAGTTTGGCTCAAGAGCTTGGAAAATACTTAAACTTGAGTGCATGGTACAATTATTAAGCTAAAGCACTGCATTAATAATACATGTAGCACAATAAAGAAAATCCCTTATTTAAATTGCAGTCATAAGCAGAATGAATGAAAATTGAATATAAAGAAGCTTCCAGAATAATCACAGCATAATTGACACTGAATAATATTTAATATCTGAATCCATGCCTTGGCAATGGCACATACTAAATCATCCAAGGGAAGACTGTCAATTATAAATAATACTGATGTGTTTTCTAGAAAAATGTGAAATACTTTATGAAATATACAGCACTAAAGCACAATAATCAATCTCATGAGAAGGCATAATAGAATCTTTTCATGGAGAAGATGCAATTTGCCTCCCTCTGAGGGAAGATTAGAATTTTGAATCTACCAAGAGCACTTTCATTCTGAGCTGTGGTTAAATACATAGACCTTCCTAGAATGAAATGTATTTCCAACATTTGCATGTGCCTCTATGGACAGCCTAGCCAGCAACTCTAGGGCTGAAAAAGCCATCTCGGCATGTCCCCAGAGCTGCCATCAAAAGTCAACTCAGAGCCTGAGTGGGACAGTACTTCCCAAGAAAAGCTTCTTAAAGGTAGCAAAGGTGATCTGTGAGAGAATCCACAGTCAAACTTAGATTGTCCCTCATTCAATCTTCACACAACCCCTGCAGCAGCAAGGCAGCCACATATCTCTGCTTGGAGATTGCCAGTGACTGATAGCTGCTGAGCCTTCAAATGACAGCATGCTTCGCTATGGAATGTCACAACCCAGTAAGCCCCTTCACATGCTGGGCCTTGTATCCATCTTCTGGAAAATTTTCCTGTTTTCCCATTTCTAAGCAACTAGGAATGAATCTGATCCCTTAACCACATGGCTCTCCAAATATTTGAAATCATGACTTTCTATATATCTGTTTATTGCTAGAAAATCATCTGCTGGGCCTGGTATGAACTCTGTTGCCCTACCTACTCCTACACACTCAGAACAGGAATAGTATTCATAATGCTTTGACATAGGATGTCAGAATGAAATATTGCAGTTAACTATTGCCATGTAAAAAATTACCCCAAAACTTAGTAGTTTAAAGCAATGGCACGTTTATTTTGTTCATGTATCTTTCCCTTGAGCAGGGCTCAATGAACATAGTTGTCTGTCCTCCACTCCATTCAAAGGCACATGTCTGGCAGTGGACACTGGTTGATCTTTGCTGGGGCTGTCAACTGGAATGCCTACAAGTGGCCTCTCTAGATGACCTGGTGACAGGGGCGAGTTTCTCCAGAGAAGAGCCAAGTGGAATCTTCATCATCTTTTACAGTCTTGCCTCAAAGGTCATGCAGCATCTCTGCCTCTATATTCATTCTGTTTATCAAGGTTTTAAAAGAGTACATGGGATGAAAAATATTGCTATAGCCCCTTTGGGGGAAAATATCACTTACCAAATACAGTAAATTTGCAACCTTGTTCTAGTGATGGTCTCATCCTGAAATGCTGAAGGAGATAAGAGGAACCCAATATGAATACAGCAGGGGACAGAACTCAGATTTGATTCTATGCATTTCACTGTCACAGGCAATGATCAATCGTAAGCTTTCACATCCTGTATTCAAACACTCAGAGATACCTGCCATGGTGGCACTGCCATTTCAGCACTTAAGAGGTCAATCAAGATCTTGAGTTCAAGGCCAGCTGGGCTACACAATGAGACCCCACCTCAAAAAACAAATAAAACTGCTCAGTGGTGCAGTGTGTGTGTACACCATCCTCAACAAAGCTGCACTGTAATTCAGCTTTCAATAAATACAAATCTTTGGAAATAGAAGTCTTCTGTAAACAGTGGGATTTGAATCATTGTGTTGCAGAGCTAAAGTCAGTGTTTAAAAGGTAGGGGAATTCAATTCACGATAAGGGATGGTGACCCATTGACTCAGATGAAGAGCTACTTTGTAAAGCAGTGGGTTCTTTAATGTAAAGTATTCGAGCAGTAACTGATCATCATTTATGTTGCTAGTTGCTATAGTAAACCAACCACAAGCTTTCTGTGCTTTAATACAATGCAGGTTGATTTCTGACTCCTGGTTAACATTGCATCCTGGTTAGTAGGTGACTACCCTGCAGGTGATGATGTGCAAGCCACATTGCACAGCCCTGGTGGCCTCTACTTCTAGCTAGAGAACTATGTACATGCACAGGCCTACATGACACACATCACTTTCACTCTTATCTGCTGTTGTGAACTAGCCACCTGATCTCACCTGGATGCAGCAGGGCATGGACAGCTGCCTCCAGAGAAAGATTCCACACCATGAAAGCAATAACATTTAGTAAGTGGCCAGCTCACTCTGACACAATCAGATTGCATACTGAACTCTTGCATTGGCCAAGAATTTGGGTCGATAATCCTCGAGGCACCTTCATCACTAAGACTCTATGCTTCTAGCAATACCATGTCTAAATTTTAGACGTTGCCAAGATGGGAATTGGAAGGATGTCTTCCTCCATTCCAGTGTTTTGGTTTTGGTGGTACTGGGATTTGAATTCAGGGCAGGCCCTCTACCACTTGAGATATTCTGATAGCCCTCCAGGTGTTTTTTTGATGGATGATGATACTGATCTGCCTTTTGGCTTGAAAGGGAGCTCCCACCTAATCTGAGCCTCCCTAAATACAATGAGTAATTGACTGAGATATTAAGAACATGGTTATGTTGGAAATCTGCTAAATTCCAATGACATTAAATACGATCTGCCAGTGTTGATGGCTCAGGAACCATCAGACCTCATTGTAGTTTCCAACATTCTTACTCCATGGCCAGTGGAGCAGTCTCACACACTTATGGTGCTATCACTATATGCCATGGTGGTAAACAGGAAGTCATACTTCTCATTTAACCCAGAAGGGTGGATACCCAGGCATCATTGGGCAACTAGGATTTCATTTACAATTCACTCACTTCTACTGCATAAAAATGCCCATGCATATTAGATTCCAGCATCCCTACTGTACCTTCCAGTAGTCTGTCTAAAGAAAGACCTGGATTTAGAGATGAGGTGGGGAAAGGCACCTTCTCAAACCTCCAGGAGCTGAGAGGGGAGGTACTGTAAGGCCCATCAAGAATGGTTGGTTTCTCTTTTCAAGGTCTATTCTAAACAACACTTGGCACAGAGCCCACGGAAAGGAGGGCTTTAGGATGTGTGTGCTCAATTTCCCGTATTTGGAGTACCAGAACTTAAGATCAAAGGGTTTTTTTTTTAATAACAAGAACATAAGGAAAAAATGTAAGAATCATTCCAAGATGCTGTCTCGTGAAAAGAAAATTGATTCAACGTCCTCTTAACTTCACCTAATTGCATCAGGATTAGTGCAATTGAGTCTTAATCTATTGGTACAAGTTAAATATAATTTGCACCCACATTTATGAAGTCTTATTTTGCCTGTAAAGTACACCAGGATAATAAGTATCACATCATGTAAATAGAAAGCATATTTTTATTAATCAGCAATGAGTTGCATTTGAATAAAGCAATTTCATTTAGCTTGCAATATAATAAATAGCTGGTCATTAAAAACCTATTAGTGTTCTTGGATTTCCTGTGTCTGCATGCCTTTAAGTAATCGTTTGCCTATACTTACCTAGGTTATCTATAATTAAATACAAGAGCCATTTTAAAATGCCATTAAGGTCCTGAATTAAATTCACATCCACAGTGAGATTCAGAACTAGAGCTCCTACTCTGTCCCCATCTCGCTTAGATTTCCCTGTGCCCTGCGTCGTGAGGGCCTTAGGCTTAAATACTATACCCTGAAGTAAGTTTCAAGCAGTTCTCCCCACTTTTCAGTGATAAAACAACAAACATCCTCAGAAAGTAACTTTGTTTTTCAAGAGACTTCCATTCTTTTAATTCACTCACTCATTAACTCATTCATTCATAATCAGGAACTTTGCTAAGGATGCAACTACCAATAAAATAGAACTCCTGCACTCTAGTACCAGAGGCAGGAAATATAGAGCAGGTAGTGATGTGTACATATTTTATAAATGAATCAATAATAAAGTCATATTTGAAAAAGTGATAGCATATGGTAAGAATGAGGCAGCATTTATGCCTTACAACAGCCTGAATTACTCATGTGCAACCCAATACAAAGAGACTAGAATTGCCAATGTCTGGACTTTCCCAGTTTTCTTCTCTCCCTGACTACTAGGAGAGCTCCACTTCTGTCCCTTCAGTGCCCTCCCAGGTGGATTCCCTGGGCCAGTCTTTAGGCTTCCTAATGCAGAGAAGAGAGGAAGAGATAGTAAAGGGAAGAGACAGAGGCAGAAGGGAACAGACTCACAGTGGAGGCCTGAGGACAAAAGGAGAGAAGGGACCAAAAGAGCTGTGGGGGTCAGGAGGGTGCCTGAAACACTCTTTATTTCTGTATTTCATCCTGGTACCTTTGCCAGGTATCTCAGAATTCCCTTTCCTGTATGTCCCCAGTCTAGGGTTGGTACAAGAGAAATGCGGGCAAGCATTATAAGGCAGAGTTGAAGCAGAAACCTTGCGTTCTGACATGCTGAGGGTCAGTAGGGGCCAGGTTCCTGCTCATCCATCACCTTCAAAGTTGAGATTGCCACCTGGCCTCATCAGGTCCTGGCCCATGTGTGTGAAGCTCTGGGAGGAAAGAAGGCCACAGCTTTCCATATGGATCAGCTCTGTGGTGGGAGTCAGAGATCGAGACAGATGAGGTTCCCATTTGTCCTTGGTCCCCCTCCCGTGAACTTCAGCTGCCCATCCTAGCTGCCACCCCACCTACCTCACTCAGGCCAGCATCACAGCAACAGCTTGGTGTGAACTCAGCTGCTCCTACAATTACTCCATACCACTCAAAGTGGTTCCGCCTTTATTGAATCCTAACCAACAGGACTGTCTTGGCACAGTAACTAAAAGTGCTTTCTGCAGGTTTAAGTGATAAACTTCATGTTCACCTAAGTTTAAGTTGATCAGAAGAGGCAGACAGATTGTGAAAATGGTTACTTTGGGTTACTTTGGGTTAAATATTCTGTCTATACAATAAAACACACACAAATTTATGTTGAATTTTTTTTTTTTTTTTTTTTAGTCACTGCGGCTATTTCTTTGATCCAGACTTCCTAAAGCTGGACCATTAGGACCATGACTTTACAAGCACAATCTATGCAGAGGAGGAAACTATGAAAAATAATATTCAAATGACGGCAACAAGAAAAATGGAATGGGTCTGCCCAACCAGAAGATAATCATTTCCAGTGATGCCAGAAGCTACAAGACTGGAGACGGTGCCACCATTTCTGGTCCTATTCAGGAGCTCCCGAGAGTGAACAAGTAAGAACATCTAGTTTTCTCTACTTTGCTTCCTTCCTGTCCATGCTGTCTACAACTGCTGCCATTCTTTCATTATTCTCTTCTCTTGATGAACTGTGGGGCCCTTTCAAAATATAATAGTCTCTAGTAGCTACCAGAAAATGTAGAAAGACCACAGAACATCAACTATAAGCAGGATCAGTGGGGGAAAATAAAACCCAAAGGATAAGGATTATTTTTTCTGAAGAAGTAGCTAATTTTGGATGCTGTGTTGACAAATAAGAGAACATGCTCCCCAAATAGGTAGTTACGAATTTCCAGGCAGGTGCTTATGTTAGATTAGGTCAGATGCACTATGACCCATGATGGTGATCTTGTACAAAGGCAAAGTGCATTCCTTGAAGTATGGTTAGCACCTTGCTGGCATTCACAGTTAATGGTTTCCAGGTCCTTGTGTGTGAAGAAGATACTCACGGTTCCTTGTCACGCAGTTGCTGCGAAGCCACGATGAGTCGATGAGTGTAAAGTGCTAGAATCTAGCAAACAGCAAGGTAGATGTGTTTGCTTTTACCTTCATGTATCACATGAGAGGCAGTGCTGGACTTAGAATGGAGCCAACTTGCAGACTGCCCCTCCACCAAGTCTACTCCCTTCTCTAAGGCTGCCTGTCCCTCAGCCACAGGAGCAGACAGCAGGGGGCTGTGGGCCTAAGCCTAGCACAGTGCAGCACACAGTGCTCTATAAATGTTACCTTCCTCCTTTCTTTAGTTACACTGCAATGTTCTTTTTCAAATTGCTCCCTGCCCCCCCACCCGTGTGCTCTTTGCCATTAAGAAGAACTTGAGTGTTTTATGAGATTCTTTGCTGCTTTTCCATCTGTTCTCCCTCCCCCATTAACTGCCTTCCCAGACTCTTTTTCTTAGAGCAAAGGAGTGCATTAAATAATTTACAGGAATAAACCCTCAGTGAGTACTTAGTAGCTGGCATTATTCTCTGCTTCTTACCACATCTTCTGAAATGGAATGTTCTTAAACAATAAGAGAGGAGGAACACCTTGCTTCAATCAGCTGACAGGCTAAGGGCTCTGCTCCTCAACCTTGCTCTCCCATGTGGCTCTGCCAAATGCATGTGGAGAGGTGACGGTCTTTTGAGGAAATAAGATTATTATTCCTGACCACCAAAGAATTGTGTCAAGGGAGAAAAAAAGTTTAAGTGCTGTTCTCTCCTCATTAAATTAATGTAAGTATTTTGAGGTTAAAGATGTGTCCATTCAATGTATACTCTGAAATGCTTTTATTTCACTTTGATTTTTTCCCTTTGTTTCTTGCCTTTTCTTGAAGAGGAATTCTTTTACAAAAATACATTGTGCCTGGAATTTTATGCAGCCATGAAGAAGAACGAAATGTTATCATTCGCTGGTAAATGGATGGAATTGGAGAACATCATTCTGAGTGAGGTTAGCCTGGCCCAAAAGACCAAAAATCGTATGTTCTCCCTCATATGTGGACATTAGATCAAGGGCAAACACAACAAGGGGATTGGACTTTGAGCACATGATAAAAGCGAGAGCACACAAGGGAGGGGTGAGGATAGGTAAGACACCTAAAAAACTAGCTAGCATTTGTTGCCCTTAACGCAGAGAAACTAAAGCAGATACCTTAAAGCAACTGAGGCCAATAGGAAAAGGGGAACAGGTACTGGAGAAAAGGTGAGATCAAAAAGAATTAACCTAGAAGGTAACACCCACGCACAGGAAATCAATGTGAGTCAATGCCCTGTATAGCTATCCTTATCTCAACCAGCAAAACCCCTTGTTCCTTCCTATTATTGCTTATACTCTCTCTACAACAAAATTAGAAATAAGGGCAAAATAGTTTCTGCTGGGTATTGAGGAGGGGGGAGAGGGAGGGGGCAGAGTGGGTGGTAAGGGAGGGGGTGGGGGCAGGGGGGAGAAATGAACCAAGCCTTGTATGCACATATGAATAATAAAAGAAAAATGAAAAAAAAAAATACATTGTGCCATTCCTAACAATTTTTGACTACTTTACACATACTTGGGTTTTCACTGCCGTCTTTAGAAACTGAGTGTGAAGATCTAAGCCAGGTCTGCCTGAGGGTTGCCAGGCTTTCTGCTGGAGGCTGGACAGGCAACCAGGTTGTTTGGGTTTATTTAATCACCTTTTAGGTATGAAAGTGGCTCCCTAGAGTCTAAAACAATCTAGACAAGAAATCGCGTCCCTAATTTGGAACAATTCCACGGCACAGTGCCACCAGCCTGCTCCTGCCTTCTCCCAGAAATCTGAGGCCAGTCTCTCCTGCTGCTCCAGCCTTTCTTACCACCTTGACACCATATCCACAACTCTCTCCTTCCTCCTCTTATTCTCACTATTTCTGCTTCTGTATCTTTATTTTTATTTTTTAATGTGTCACACACAGTAAGTATATAAATACTGCTGGTATATAGTATAGGATTCTTCTCAGTTTTTTTATGGTGCTGCAGATTGAACCCAGGATACTTGATCATGCTAGGAAAATGTTCCACTGTTTCAGTTATGCCCCATGCCCTCTGGGGTTTTTGTTTTTTGTTTTGTTTAAGACAAAGTCTCCTACTGCCTTTGCTTGCCAGGCTGTCCTCGCAATCCTTCTGCCTCCATCTCATAAGTAGTTGGGATTACAGGCATGAACCACCATGCCCAGCTAAATTTTTATTGAAATAATATAGGTACAAGGTGTCAGCTGAAAATAAAATCAACTCAGTAGAGAACAAAGAAAAATTGCATTTATTTGGGGCTAATTGGAATTTCAATTCCAGAAAATTCAAGTAATCTTGAAAGCATGCTAAGAGGTTTTACAAAAGGGCAACTGTTATTTTTATCCTTAAACTGCAAGGCGTTGGCAGTTACAACCCCTTTAGCTGGGAATCATGACTAGTGCTGGCAGAAGTTAAACCGTGAAGCAGAGTGGATGTGGTCTCGGTCTCTGGGTAGTTTGGGGAAGGGATCAGTGGCACAGAAGATCACAGAGGTTAATAAACAATGTCTCAGGGCTCTGTGGATTGGCCCAGGCCAAAGGTCAGCTCAGATCCAGCATAGGGGAAGGTAGGGCACATCTGCAGTCAGTTTTAAGATCCAACTGATGCTCTAACACCTGATGAACAAGGCCCCCCACCCACTTGAAGTGTCCTGAACCAATGAAACTCTATTTTGTCTTTCACTTTCTTTGACAAAGGTAATGAATGAATAACCAGAGCAGAGCTCATGGAGAGTAGCAGCCAACATTCCCTCCCTCACACCCAGGCCCTATCTATCCAGTCTGTTTTGTGCTTCTTCTCACTTCTCAGTAAGTCTTGTGGCACACCTTGCTTCTTGACTGACCCTACACACACATCTGAAAAACAACCTGGATTTAGTTCCCCTTTCACTCCTCTTCTCCACTGCAACATTTCTTCATTCATTTTTTTGTTCTTTTTTGTATTTTTTTATTAACTCATAATAATTGTGCAAGTTTATGAGATACAGTGTTTATTATTATTCTGTTTATATCATGTAATTAGCAAATTATGGCAATTAGCATAAATATCACTTTAACCAATTCTCATTTTTTTGTGATAAGAACATTCAAAATCCTGTCTTCCAGCTCTTCTGAATATAATGCAGAATATTATTTGTTGTTATCCTTCTGTTCAGTAGAACACTAGAGCTCATTCCTCCTGTCTGACTGTAACTTTGTAGTGACAACCCTTTCCCATCTCTTCCCCACCCTACTCTTCCTAACCTCTAATAACCACTATTCTACCTTCACCTTCTATGCCATCAACTTTTTAAGATTCTGTAGATGAGTGAAATCTTGCAACACCTGTCTTTCTGTGCCTGGACTATTTCACTAAACATATGGCCCTCCAGTGTTATCCATGGCATCACAAATGAAAATATCTCATTTTTGTGTATTGTATCACATTTTCATTATGCATTCATACACTGATGGACTCTTAGATGTCCAGTGCTGAGCATGTTAGAAGCCTTTCCTTTATTTTACCTTTTCTTTGAGCCATGAGTTTTTGCTTGAGTCCTTTCTTTCTGCCTGGAGACCTCCCTGGGTGAGACCTCCCATCTTCTGCCACAGTTTACTCTGGCTTGATCTACAGACTGGTCCCACTGTCAACATTCCAGGAATTTTTTTTATAGTGCTGGAGTTTGAACCCAGGACCTTGTTCATGCTAGGCAAGTGCTCTACCACTGACTTACTTCCCCTGATTCCATGGACTTTTCCTTGTTTTCCTGGAGCAGGACACTGTTTCCTTCCTCCATCGCTGATGGCTGAGGAGTGATTGCAGCAGCCACAGCCCCGGGCCCACTTAGCTGCTCAGATTCACTCTGTTCTTGTTTAACAAAGTGTTTGATCCATGAGGCAATTTGCTGAACAAAACAGATTTTGTCAAAGAAACAGAAATAAAGCCCAGAAAACAAAATGAAATGAAGTAATAAAGAAAATAATATAGCAGAGAAAAGCAGGATTTGACAGAGTCAGGATCAGAATGTGGCTACTGAAGAATGTTGTGCCAATGGGATCCTATAAGGAATAAATGATGATTTTCCTACAGAAGTTCCAAAGCGTGTTTCATTGCCTCCTAGTGTTGAAACATAATCATGATGCCTAAAGTCTCATTCCTTTATAGAGAACTTGTTCTTGCTGTTGTAATTTGATTTGATTTGATTTTTATTTTTGCTTTTTCCTTGATGGAGGTTTTACATAGACTCTAATATTCTGAAAACTCTACAATCATTCTGTGTGTGTGTGTGTGTGTGTGTTTGCTACAACTCCACAATTCCATTTTTGGACATCAACCCTAGAACACCCTCATCCCAGACCCACCCCATGCACCAGGATAAGTACAGTCTTGGGCCATATGACATTTTACATATACCCCAGTGATCCCATAAGATTACAATGGAGCTAAAAAATTCCTGTTCCCTAGTGACTTTGTTAGAGCCATGGTAACACTGCAGCACACACATTATTCTTGTGTTGGTAGTGATGCTGGTAGAAGCAAACCTACTGCACTGCCAATTATATGAAAGTGTAGCACACACAATTACTTACAGTATATCATACTTGATAATATCAAGTGACCTTGTGACTGGTTCAGGGATTTACCATACTATTCTTTTAGTCAATATTTTAGAATATACTTCTACTTATAAAAGAAAAGGTGTGGTATAAAACAGGATGCCCTATTATGCCCCTTAGCCTCATACATCTTGTGTTCACTGCATCTCTTGACTGCAGGAGGAGGCCACATGGAGTGATTGATCCAGACCCTCCAGGCTTGTGTAAGTGCACCCTAGGATGGTTGCTCAACAATGAACTTGCCTAATGATACAGTTCTCAGAACTTGTCCCCATCATTAGGTAACAGTACTACTGATTGGACTCTTTCAGGATGGAGCAAAAACTCTCATCTCTCCTTCTCTGCTCAGTTCCTCTTCTCTGTTATCCCTTCCTGGGACTCCCCTCAGTTGATGCCAGTGCTCTTAGGCTGCTCTTTTCTCCCTTGTGTTTTCAGGGAGGCATGGTGTGGAGAAGGTACAAACAGCTTCTCTTAGACATCTGTCCTATAACTGGTTGTTGAAAACCTACAGGCAGAAGGCATAGGGAACAATGTAGCGTTGAGTATGGAATTCCTGATGAATGTGCTGGGATGAGCTCATATACTTGCTGTGCCTGGTGTGTAACGTTCATCCACACTGATCACACTTGAGAGTTTCCTGTCTTCATTTCTCTGCAGGTTCATTTGGTCACAGACGTAATTTGATTGCTCTCTGCCTGTCTTCATGTTTCCTCTGAATTCAGCCATTTCTACATATCAGAAAAATCTCAAACCATAAACAATCAAATGTGTAAAAGGCTCAGAAACACATACCCTGCTTAGGCACAATGTTAAGACAAGTGTTTAACATATGATCTGTAAGAATTTTATTGGGCTATTTGAGTGTATTGAAATTATTAACTTAATTTGAAAATGATTTAGTAAATCAGTGTTCAGAATGGATCCTTCTTTAGAAGCACCCATAGGTCATTTGCTAGCCTAAATAAATTAGAAAACACTGCTCTTGTATGTTTCAAGTTTGTTTCCGGGTGGGATAAACTGTGAAAACCAAGCATACTGAACACAGGGGATGCATTCTTGGGGGTGTAATACAGAGATGTTCTTCTTGAACGACCCAGCTGCTTTTAGCTGGAACATTTTTCTTAGTGTTGTATCTCCTAACTAGAATTGCTTGTTTCCGTCCCCACCCTGACCCCACCCAACTCTCCAGAAATAAGAACACTGCTTTCCTTGGTTTCTTCCTAAACTTACTCTCTCTCAGTCGCTTTATCTATCCACCTTCACTGTTCCTGCACATCCTGACATAACCCATGTCCCTTCCCCACCCCTTACCCAAAGTCCATCTACATAGGCAGACCTTCTTCATTCACTTCAGGGGATGTCACTAATTCAGCTATTACTTTCCATCTCTTATTTTGAACTCAACTCTATCTCCCTTTTATCATAACATTCTATTGCAATTTGGCATAGATATACCCTTTATATTTTTTTAACCACAAAAAGTACTTTTATTTTTTATTCTGCTGAAAGCAGGGTGTATCTGGCTTCTCATACTAAAACATTTATTCTTAGATGATTTACTTAACTACTCTCATACATTGTTTTGGTAGCTTAGGCTGCCCATGTTTGGACTTTAAGTTAGAGTATGATGATTCTCTTTTCCACGATGCAGTTCTAGTTCATCTTTTTAATCATTTAGTCTGCACCCATACTCCTATCTATTACTTCCATTTAATTCTTTGCAGTAGTTTGTTTCCTGATTGCAATATTATGTCCTTAAAAGAAAGGATTTTTAAGTTGGTCCTTGATCTGTTTTAGGAGTGGGAATGTTTATTCCTATTCCTTTGGTTTCCCTGGGGAGGAGTTTCCCCTCCACGCTCTTGGTTTCTGAACCTCTCTCACATTACTCCCCACAGAGAAGTGAGTGTCTGGGATACAGACTTGGCCAGATTCTTTCTCTGACCAGGTTTCTGCCCCTCTCCCTTGCACCACTAGGAGGCAGCAAGGAATGAAGGGAGTCAGCTAGCCATGCTACCAATATAGCATATAAAATGAGGTATTTGATCTCCACTGGGCTACCTGTATGACAACTCAACTGGTTCTGAACTTGGATTCTAAACACCCACAGTCTGTTAAATTCTCTCATTCTTGATCCTTGCCCACCTGACATAACTTTAGAATCAATGCACTTCTTTTTTACTTAAGAGTGGGAAATTATGCCAGGGACAAAGTCAATAAAAAGAGACAACAAAAACCAAGAAAGAGAGCACATTCATGCAGCTCAGATGTGTTGCGGCCTTTGTTTCTGCTCTGCTGCTCCCTGGCCTCACAGGTGTGCCATATGGTCTGCCATACACACTGAGGAGGGGATGATAATTCATCAGGCAACTGTTCTAGAAATGTGCAAGCATCCTAAAAGAGCACCACCTGGATGTCATAGGACAGACAGGAACAAACCATTCCATGGTCTGAAAACATACTGAATCAAACAGAATGACATTGGTTCTTTTCTCCAGATGAATCCATATGAAAGGTCCTGTGATTCCAAAATTTCCAGAGTAGAAATGGAGTGATATGTAATATCGAAGACCCCAATATTTTGTAAAAAAAAGTACACCTCAAAATATTCTAATTCCACATGTGAACAACAAAATACCATCTTATCTCCTGTGAGAGTGGTAGGTGGCTCCAGCTCTTTCCCCTGGAAGGTAGCCCAGTCCAGCAAGATCCACCTGCACTGGTGCTGACAGCACAGTCCTCACATAAGGCTCAGAACCCAGGAAGGATGATGAGATCTTGGCCATAGTTTAAAGCTGAGCCCATAAGTAGCAGCCCAGCAGTGCTCTGCAGGAGACACCACTTCAGGAACCAGGATTACTGCTGTGACTTTGTTTAAGTATGACTTCTGTCTTTATATTAAGGAGTTTTAAGCCCTGGGTTTGTGTTTTCAGTGCTCAGAAGTGAAGTACAACTGCACGGCCCTTCACCCACTGAGAAGATCCTTTTTCAGAATGGGTGAGAGGCAGCATCTCCTTTTGGCAGCACAGAGTTGATGTTTTAAATAAGAAAAGCTCTCTTAGCACTAGTTTTGATCCCATTTTTCCTCATGGCTGCTGGTGGTGTGCCACACTAAGGGCAGTGATGATGCTCTCACCACCTGCTGTTTTGATCCTCTTGAGCTCAGCCCCTCAGCCTGGTCACTGCTCTGATGCTTTTTGGACAGAGATGTCAAGGCATGGGTGACCAACACATGTAGAGGACTTGCTGTTACATCTTTCATCTGGCTGTGCATCACAGTAGGGATTGGTACCTCGTGAGTCCCATTTTGCATCATAGTTCTTACTGGAAGCTGGTGTTGACCTAGCGATGCCTGTTGTACTAGGGTGACTATCTGGACAGGGGTGCCCTGTGAGGACTTGATGATCCAGCTAGCAGTGCCTAGTGTAGCATAACTAATCACAAAAACAGTTCTACTTTCACTATGACTTCTCTGAGGTCTCCATTCTCTTTTGGTTCTACTTTAGAACTGACCACAGCTTGTCCAGCAACTGTATATGTGTTTTCTGGGGCCAGTCCAGTCACACTGGTGACTTACACCACTGGCATCTGGTAGATGACATGGATTGTCAATAGGACAGGTGGCTGGACATGGTCACTGGGGTCACAACAGTGTAGGTAATGGGCTTAATTATTTATTGAGGGTGGCTGCTGCTGCTGGGTGGTGATAAAGAGTGCTGACTAGAGCGAAGCAACGGTAGTGTGCTCTGGGTAAACCTAGATGACAGAGTTTGAGTTGTGAGGCCCTGGCTTAGACTCCAGGGGAACAGTGCCTTTCCCCAACAGGCTCTCAGGGATGCAGGCACTGCTGGAATGAGCAGAAAGCACTCCCCGTGGTTGGGAGAGGCCAGGCACTCCTAGGAAAGGGCAGTCCCAGAGGGATTTCTAAAGTAATGCAATCCCCAGGCTGTCTTTTCCTAAGGGCCAACTGTCAGTTTGCTCTCAGAGGCAGTAACTGTTCTCCAGGAGGATACTTTGCCTGGTGTTTCCTGGAAATGCCACACTAGGATGAAGAGAGAGAGAGAGATAGTGGTTTAGAAACAGATTGTAGCAGATGGAATTCTGCCAACCCTTGTCCACAGTCCTATAGGATGGATAATTTTTAGCAATGCATGTGTAAATTCCATTTGGGGTGAGTTGTTTGTCAGGAGCCATTGTAATTGCTTCAAATATCAATTGTGCATAGGTGATAATATAATTGTAAATAATCATACAATAATAATGATGATGATGGCTAATGTTTATTGAATACCAACTGTGCTGTGTAATCTCGTGCATTAGTGCATGATCCTCAACAACTCTCCAAACAAGATCAATCTTTTGTAAGTCTCTTTTACCTCACCCCAGAAAAACTGGATTTAAGTGGCATCCGTCACCTCACAGCGCAGGAAGCAAATTCATACTCTAGTCTGCCTGGCACCAAGCCCATGCTTGGCCCCTCGTGCTCTGATTCTTAAAGAAGCTGAGTCGTAAAATGACTCCACACCTTCCTCATAGCAGCCACCCTCTTTCTGCTACTCCACTCCTCCAGTATCCTCACCAGCATGTCTGCTAGTTCCTTCCCACTCCCTGACCATATCCTGTCAAGAGCTCAGAGCTCCTACACACTTTCCCTCATATTAAGTGTTATTATCCCCATTTTAAAGATAAAGAAGCTAAGGCCCAGATAGGCTCAGTACCTTGCCTTAGATAACAGTGTTAGCAGTAGGACTTGTATCCATAATTGCCTTGCTGCAAGTGGCATGGCCCTAACCATTATGCTGTACTACTGATAATAACAGTGTATGTAACCCTCAAAAGCACCTTATTATGCAGAGGAAGGAGCACAAGGCTCAGAGTTAGGAAACACAAGTCCAGGTCTGTTGTTTTGCTAATAACTTTCTTTGTTCTTGGATAAGCAATCTCACCTCTTTATGCCTCAGTTTCTTCATCTGTGAGAGGGAGTAGATAAGCCAGGCAATCCTTAAAAACCCTTCTTTGTACTAAAACTCTGTAAAACAAATCGAAGAAAAATATGGGAAAGATTTGCAGAGGGAGGCTACATCCATAAGCAGTCAGACCCTGGAGGGCCAGCTCCTGAGGACAACGCCTGAGTGTCCTAGGTGGACAGGTCCAGCTCCCATGGCTCTGAACAGAACCTTACAAGCTGCTTCAAACAAGAGAAAAGAGGTCTCTGTTTGGCCCCAAGACTATTCATGTTTTTCAGTTCTCTGCCTTGTTTTGGGGGAGTTCAATGCCCCAACTTGTGTCCTTAAAACTGCAGGTGCTTTCAAAAAGATTTCATAAAACCTTTCAGCCAAGCAAATACTAATTCATGCTTTATTGGATGGAAATCACCATACTCTGGGCAGGAGGAGCCCAGCATTGCCACTTATGAAGAGCCAATTTGTAGGTGACAAGGACAAGTCTCCCCCAGTGGCCTTGTTGGTTACAGGTAAAGATGTGAGGCCACATAGGCTGGGATGCACCATTCCCAATCACACAAATGACTCCTTTCCCAGGACCCTTAGCAAAGATGTCACTACATCCCAGCAAGTTTGCAAGTGTGCAGTCTGAATGTCAGAAGAAGACAGCCCTGAGGGCAGCAGCCACAGGAACTTGCAGCTCACAATGCTTACCTGACCAGCAGTGGGCAACATTAGAATCATTCAGGAGCCTTGGGAAATACATCAACTCAAGCCTGGTGCCTGCTGAGGCAGAATCTGCACTTCCATAAGGTTGTAGGAAGCTCACTTGATTGGCATGGAAGTCTGAGAAATCCAGGACTGGCCTTAGCTCAGCCCAACTAGGCTGGCACCAGAGATCTGCCACATTCCTCTGCTGGACCTCTGGCAAGTTTCCAACCTGAGCCTTGTCTGTAAAGTGGAATAAGACTTCCTATCTCATAGGGGTGTTTGGAGAATCAAGTGAGATCACATATATAAAAGGACTTCAAACAGGATTTGGCACATGGTGATTAGGAAATAGGAGGTCCCTGCCTCCAAGAGTTCCAGAGACTCTAAGTGGCAGGAATGAACAAGAGCCTCTAAAATGATACCCTGCAGACATGAACAGATATCTGCACATCAATGTTCACAGCAGCACAAAAAGGTTAAAATGACCCAAGTGTCTATTGATGGATGAATAAATGAATGGACAAAAGGCAGTATATCCATGTGATGGAATATTTATTCAGCTTTGAAAAGGAAGGAAATTCTGACACGCATGCTACAACATGGATGAAACATGAAGGCACATTATGCAAGTGAAACAACAAGGCAGTCACAAAAAAAAATATAACCACTGTATGATACTACTTATGTGGTCCCTAGAATAGTCAAATTCAGAGACAGGAAGTAGAATGGTGGTTACCAGGGGTTAGGGTAGGGGAAATGGGGAGTTAGATCTTAATGGGGACATAATTTCAGTGTGGGAGGGTGAAAATACTCTGGAGATGGGTGTTGCTGATGGTTGTACAACAGTGTAAATGTATTTAATACTCCTGAGATGCATATGTAAAAATGGTTGGGATGGCAAATTTTATGTTAGGTATTTTACTAGGATTTAAAAAGATGATTTACTGACATGCTTTACAAGCCTAAGGAGAGCATTGTAGCCTCTGAAACCAGAACAGGCTCAGCTCCTTAGCCTCTGAACCCAGATGGCTGGAGTCAGCCTGGCCCTCTCTCCAGTTCTCCCACACTTACCTGTATTTGCTGCATCTCACATGCTCCCCAAGGACCATCTTGACCCTGGAAGCTGTTACCACCACTCTGAGAACAGAGACAGAGCTTCTGTTTCATGGGAAATATCTAGAAATTCTCCCCAAGTCCCCTCTTTCCTCTTGTTAAAATTCAGGGCATTTCCTTGCCTCAGCTTTGTGAACTCTCTTACTTCTTTGGATGCCTTACCTAATAAGCAGAAGGTGGATGTTCGACATTTAACAAGCTGATTCTTTTATGCCCAAGGTACACAAGTTCAGGCATAGGCATCCTGCCACACAGGCTCTGAGGGCTCGACTGTAGCTCCTAAGGTCTGCAAGGGCAAATTCTCCCATCTGTCTTCTCTTCCACCTGAAGGTTTCATTGTCCTTTTGCCAGAATTCCTGTATCCTCCACCATTGGAGAATCAGACTCCTTGAGAGAGAAAACAAAACATGAAGACAGTTAGTCTGGGTTATTGAGGTCAAGCAGGTCAGGCACTTACCCCTCCCTATCCTCAGAATTAGGAGTGCCTTCCTGTGTTGTTCTAGACAGTCTCTCAAGCCTCAGCTCCTTCTCCTTGACCCTCATTGGCACCAAATGACGAAGCCGAACCCCTTTTCTCCCACTGAGGGGGTGGAGATGAAAGACTACACTCTTTTTTTAAGAATCCTGTGGGGACATCACTGCTGCAACAAATCAGCTTGGTCTCAGGCCAGTTCATGTAGAAATTTCTAGGACTCTAAAAGACTAGTGTGTTAGCTTTTCTGCTGCTGTGACAAAACACCTCAGATAATCAGAAAACTCAAAGAAGAGTTACTTTGGCTCATGGTTTCAACATTTCAGTACATGGTCACTTGACTCATTGTCAAGTTAAACCATTAAGATAGAACACTGGGCCCAGGAACATGTGGTAGAGCAAAGTCGCTCACTGCATAGCAGCCAGGTAGCAGACAGGTGTGTGTGTGTGTGTGTGTGTGTGTGTGTGTGTGTGTGTGTCTGTGTGTGTGTCTGTGTCTGTGTGTGTCTGTGTGTCTGGCTACACACCCACTGACCTAACTTCCTTTCCTGGGCTCTACCTCCTAAAAGTTCTACCACCTCCTGATAGTACCACAGCTGGGGACCAAGCATTTTGTACAGGGGCCTTTAGGGGACATTTAAGATCCAAACCATAATGACTAGAAAATCTGTGTCAGTACCATCCCTGTCCTAAAGCAGAAGGCTCTGGCTTTCCTGAAGAGTTGTAGCTGCCATCTGTACAAAGTCAGTGCCATTGGCTCTGTAGGTGTCTTTTTCATTTGAAAATAAATCTCCCTAGTTCTTAGTCTCCACATTTTCACCAGCCCCTCAGCACGTCAAGATTTTCCTATATGTTTTCTAGTATCAGTAGCCCAGAAAGGTTCAGTGGATAACCTGAAGGTAGTACTTTGGAGAAATGAAGACATACTGGCACCTAGCAATTCCATTTTCTACTTAAGATCCTTGAATTGTA
Organism: Castor canadensis; assembly: GCF_047511655.1. Classification (NCBI taxonomy): domain Eukaryota; kingdom Metazoa; phylum Chordata; class Mammalia; order Rodentia; family Castoridae; genus Castor; species Castor canadensis. The sequence goes on along the minus strand of NC_133397.1, from coordinate 96,886,784 downwards.
GGTTTTCCTCCAAAAGAGGGTCTTGAGTGGCAACAGAAGAAGCCATAGGTGAGCTGACTTGGGGACCAGAGCTGTGCCAAGAACCAAACTATTAAAGCTCCATAGAGATGAGTTTTGCAATGGAAAGGTCTAGAACACCTGCAGGGAAAGGGAGGCACACAGCATTCAGGTCATGGTCAAGAAAATGAAGCTCTGGCATGGGCAGACTGTTCACTATGAAGCTAGGCTGTCTACTACACAGGGGTTAAATTTGGGGTTAGGGAAGCACGGTGCAGGGAATGTAGAAATTTGAGGAAGTTGAAAATGTTTTGGCAAAACTGCTGAGGAAAATGAGAGAGGCAAGGACTGAGAGGGTAGAAAGAAATTAGCATGGAAAGTATTTATGGTGGGACAATGGCAACTAATGTGGACAACAGGATGGAGGGTCTTCCAATAATCAAATATAAAATTACCATATGGTCCAGCGATCCCACCTCTGGGTGTCTACCAGAAGAACTGAAAGCAGAGTCTTAAAAAGATATTTGTGGAAAAGCTGAATGAGATGGCTCAGAAGAGGAAAGAGGAGAGAGGAAGGCTGTGGATGTTTTGCTGAGAAGATTTTAAGTTCTTTTCTGGATTCCAAGATGGCGGCTAGAGGGAGGAAGCAGAAAGCATGCCTCCTAAAGTGAAATCTTGGAGAGACGCTGGAGACACACCTTGCAGGCAAGGCCACCAAGAAGAGGCAAAACTTGGACTCCTCCACACCTCCAGCCTGCACAGAGCATCTTCATTTCATGTTGAATGGAGAAATCAGGAGGGCCCCTGGGCCGCCAGACGCCGGCGCCCAGACGGCTTGGGAAGACACAGACCACAAGGTGAGCTAAGTGGTATGCGGTACTTCCACAGACAACCCCAGGCCAGATCAGCATAGCCCCCTGGACAGACGGACCCCCACCCAGGGAAAAAAGAGAAACTGAGTAATAAGCAATAAGAACAATAAAGACATGTAGCAAAGAGGGTGGGGCGCCCTGAGCGCTGAAGATGGGGGGAAGGGAATCCTCCTGGAACAGTAAATAAACAAGCTGGGCCTGGCTGGAGAGGGCAGGAACGGTGGCAAGCGCCCAGCAAGCAGGAGTGGGAAAGCTTGTAAAAGTGGCAGAAGGAGGAAAACTCCACAGGAGAGGGAGGAAGACCCACTTCCCATGGGAGCTATAAACAAACATGCAGGCCTGAGAAAGCAGGCGCAGTGTCACCTCCCCCAGTGTGCTTGGAAAGGGGAAAGCTTGTAGCAGTGGCATCACGCAGAGGAGAACTGAGTAAACAAAGCCTGCGGGGCCAGGTGAGTGCTAAGCTCACCTCAGAGATCTGCATAAATAATTCCACCAGCAACAGTAGGCTGACAGCAGTGGGAAGGCAAGCCACAGCCGCAGATAGCCATTCACAGACCTGACTGCAGACTCTTTTTTTCCTCTCTCCCTACCTTTGATGAAAAAACAACCGAACTACACCTGCATGCTGAAAAAATACTGAAACTGTATTGGATTTGAACTTGGGACACTTTGTGGGGTTTTCTTTTTTTTTGTTTTGTTTTGTTTTGTGTGGTTTTGTTCTATTTTATGTTTCCCCTTTGATGAGACAACTACAGAACAACATCTGAGGAACCATCTCCAGGATTGGAGGCTGAGGGATAAACACCAAAATTATTAAGTCTGAAACTTCATTGCATTTGAACTTGGAGGGTTTTGTTTTGTTTTGTTTTTATTATTTATTTTTTATTTTTTAATTTAATTTTATGTTTTTATATATTTTTTTCTTTCATTTACTTATTTTTTTATTTTTATACTTATCCTTATTCTTTTTATTTCTTATCTTCAATCTTCTCTCTGTCTCTCCAATGCCTTTTCAGCTTATGGTTGATTAGTACACTGTCTCTCCCTGTTTATATCTTTGAAACTTTTTTGTTTCTTTGTTTTGTTTTGTTTTTCTACTTGATTATTTGTTTTTCCCTTTTCCTTTAACTTCTTTGCTTTCCATCCTCTTCTAGTCTAATATAACTAGTGCTATTGCAACAAGTCAGAAAATACTTAATTGCACATAGTACAAGGACAATAACAACACCAAAGGCAATGACAGGAAGACAGAAAAAACAGGGAAACAAGCTTCCCCACAGCAAAAAATGAGTATAGGAACCAGAGGGAAAAGAAGAAAACAGATACTCAGATCCAGACTCCAACAAAATGAAGATAAACTATGTCAAGGAACCCAATGAAGCCCACAAGAATAATTTAAAAGAAGACATACTACAGGTACTCAATGAGAATTTTATAGACATGATACTGGATATGGTCAACCAAAATGTACAGGAGACACTCAAGAAATTCCAAGACAATAAAAATACAGAATTTGAAAAGCAAAAGAAGAAATAAAGGAAACCATAGAAGCACTGTATAAACACCAAAGTGAAACAGAGAACACAATTAATAAAGAGATAAATGAACTCAGGACAAAAATAGACAACATTAAAGAAGAAAAGTGCCAGGATATGGAAAACCTCAGAAAAAAGAACGAAACAGAATTGCAAAACAAAACGGAAGGCCAATCCAGCAGAATAGAACAAACAGAAAACAGAATCTCAGAACTCAAAGATGAAATGGTAATTAAAGGAAAAACCAAAGAAATATTAACTAAATAACTCAAGACCTGTGAAAAGAAAATGCAAGAACTCACTGATTCCATCAAAAGACCAAACTTGAGAATCATGGGCATCGAAGAAGGAGAAGATGTGCAAGCAAAGGGAATGTGTAATATATTCAACAAAATAATAACGGAAAATTTCCCAAATCTAGAGAAAGATATTCCCATACAGATGCAAGAGGCCTCCAGAACACCAAACAGACCAGATCAAAATAGAACTACCCCATGACATATCATCATTAAAACAACAAGTTCAGAAACTAAGGAAAGAATATTGAAGGCTGTAAGAGAGAAAAAACAAATAACATACAAAGACAAACCCATCAAAATCACAGCAGACTTCTCAACAGAAGCATTAAAAGCAAGAAGAGAGTGGGGTGAGATCTTCCGGGCAGTGAATGAAAATAACTTCAACCCCAGGATACTCTATCCAGCAAAACTATCATTCAAAATAGATGGAGTAGAGAGATTCCAAGATGGCGGCTAGAGGTAGGAAGCAGAAAGCGACCCTCCTATAGTGAAATCTTGGAGACACACTTTGCAGGCATAATCACTGAGAAAAGGCATAACTTTGACCCCTCCACATCTCCAGCCGGTGCAGAGAATCTCCACTTCATGTTAAATGGAGAAACGAGGAGGGCCCCCGGGGCCGCCAGTGGCCGGCGCCCATACGGCTTGGGAAGACACAGACCAGGTGAGCTTCGCGGTACAGCGGTACCCCCACAGACAAGCCTGGGCCAGAGCAGCATAGGCCCCTGGACAGACTGACCTCCACCCGGGAAAAAAAGAGAAACTGAGTAATAAGCAATATGAATAGTTAAGACACGCTGGAAAGAGGGTGGGGCACCCTGAGCGCTGAAGATTGGGGGAAGAGAATCCTTCCCAGGACTGTAAATAAAGAAGCCGGGCGGGCCGGAGAGCCTCTGGCGGGAGCAGGGCGTGCGCCCAGCAACCAGGAGTGGGGAAGCTTTTGAGAGGAGGGAAGACCCACTTCCCATGTGAGCTGTAAATAAACATGGTGGCTGGCAGGAGCAGTAGCACTGCCCAGTAAGCAGGAGCAGAAAAGCTTCTGAAAGTGGCAGTGGGAGGAAAACTTCAGAGGAGAGGGGGGAAGACCCACCTCCCACAAGAACTGTAAATAAACACGCAGGCCTGACAACGCGGTGGCAGTGTAACCTTTCCCAGTGCTTGGAAAGGGGAAAGCCTGTAGCAGAGGCTCCTGCACAGGAGAACACTGAGCAGACAAAGCCTGTGGGACGCGGTGAGTGCTAGCTCACCCCAGAGATCTGCATAAATAATGCCTCCAGCTACAGGCTGAGAGCAGCAGGCAGGCAAGCCACAGTTGCAGATACTACTCTCAGAACTGTCCCCAGATGCTTTTTTTTCTTTTTCTCCCTACCTTTGATGAGAGAACAACCGAATTACACCTGCAAGCCGGAAAACTTACTGAAACTGTATTGCATTTGAACTTGGGACACTTGGTGGGGCTTTTGTGTGTGTGTGTGTGTGTGTGCGTGTGTGTGTGTGTGTGTGTGTGTGTGTGTAGTTTTGTTCTACTTTATGCATCCCCTTTGATGAGACAACTACAGAACAACATCTGAGGCACCAATTCCAGGACTGGAGATTGAGACGGACACCCAAATTATTAAGACTGAAACTGCATGGCATATAAACTTGGAAATTTTTTGGTTTTTTTTTTTTAATTTTCTATTTTCCATTTTATTTTAATTCAATTTTATATATAGATATTTCTTTCATTTACTTATTTTTTATTTTTTTCATCTTTGATTTTCAATCCTCTCTCTGTCTCTCTAATGTCTGTTCAGCTTACTGTCAATTAGTACACTAACACTCCCTGTTTATACCTTTGAAACTCTCTTGTCTGATACCTTGTTCTGCTTTCTCCCTCTTGTCTGTATATTTGTTTTCCCCTTTTCTTTAACTTCTTGCTTTCCATCTCAGCTCACTCTTCCATTCTAAATATTACCACTGTTATTATTACAAGCTAGAAAATACTTAATTGCACACAGTACAGGGACAGTAACAACACCAACAACAATGACGGGAAGACAGAAAAAACAGGGAAACCAGTTTCCCCAAAGCAAAAAATTAGTACAGGAACCAGAGGGGAATGAAGAGAACAGAAACTCAGATCCAGACTCCAACAAAATGAAGATAAACTATGCCAAAGGACCCAATGAAGCCCACAAGAATAATTTAAAAGAAGACATACTACAAGTACTCAATGAGAATTTTATAGAGATGATACTGGATAGGGTCAACCAAAATGTACAGGAGACACTCAAGAAATTCCAAGACAATAAAAATACAGAATTTGAAAAAGCAAAAGAAGAAATAAAGGAAACCATAGAAGCACTGTATAAACACCAAAGTGAAACAGAGAACACAATGAATAAATGGATAAATGAACTCAGGACAAAAATAGACAACAAAAAAGAAGAAAACTGCCAGGATATGGAAAACCTCAGAAAAAAGAATGAAACAGAACTGGAAAACAAAACGGAAAGCCAATCCAGCAGAATAGAACAAACAGAAGACAGAATCTCAGAACTTGAAGATGAAATGGTAATTAAAGGAAAAACCGAAGAACTATTAATTAAACAACTCAAGACCTGTGAAAAAAAATGCAAGAACTCACTGACTCCATCAAAAGACCAAACTTGAGAATCATGGGCATCGAAGAAGGAGAAGAGGTGCAAGCGAAGGGAATGCGTAATATATTCAACAAAATAATAATGGAAAATTTCCCAAATCTAGAGAAAGATATTCCCATACAAATGCAAGAGGCCTCCAGGACACCAAACAGACCAGATCAAAATAGAACCATTCCACGACATAACATCATTAAAACAACAAGTTCAGAACCTAAGGAAAGAATATTGAAGGCTGTAAGAGAGAAAAAACAAGTAACATACAAAGGTAAACCCATCAAAATCACAGGAGACTTCTCAACAGAAACATTAAAAGCAAGAAGAGCGTGGGGTGAGATCTTCCGGGCACTGAATGAAAATAACTTCAACCCCAGGATACTCTACTCAGAAAAGCTATCATTCAAAATAGATGGAGCAATAAAAGTCTTCCATGAGAAGCAGAAACTAAAACAATATGTGACCACAAAGCCACCACTACAAAAGATTCTGCAAGGGATCCTGCACACAGAAAGTGACACCCAACTTAACCATGAAAAGGCAGGCAGCACCAAACCACAGGATAAGAAAAAGCAAGACAGTAGAGAGTAACCTCAACTTAGGTACACACAGTCAAACCTTCAAGCAACTAAGACAACTAAATGACAGGAATCACTACATACCTATCAGTACTAACATTTAATGTTAACGGACTTAGTTCACCCATCAAAAGTCACTGTTTGACAAAATGGATTTAAAAGGAAGGTCCAACAATTTGTTGCTTACAGGAGACCCAACTCACTGACAGAAATAAGCATAGGCTTAGGATGAAAGGCTGGAAGAAGATTTACCAAGACAATGGCCCCCAAAAACAGGCAGGAGTAGCAATACTTATCTCTCACAAAGTAGACTTCAAATCTACATTGATCAAATGAGAAAAAGAAGGACATTTCATACTAATGAAAGGGGAAATAGACAAAAAGGAAATAATAATTATCAACCTATATGCATCCAATGTCAATGCACCCAATTTCATCAAACATATCCTGAAAGACCTAAAAGCATATATTAACTCTGACACTGTGGTTGTGGGAAACTTTAACACCCCATTATCATCAATAGATAGGTCATCCAAATAAAAAAATCAATAAAGAAATCCAAGTTCTAAAATATACAATAGATCAAATGGACCTACTTGATGTCTACTGAACATTTCATCCAACTTCTACACAATATACATTCTTCTTAGCAGCCCATGGAACCTACTCCAAAATAGATCATATTCTAGGGCAGAAAGCAAGCCTCAGCAAATATAAGATAACAGAAATTATACCATGCATACTATCTGATCACAATGCAATAAAACTAGAACTCAACAACAAAAGTAAAGACAAAAAACATGCAAACAGCTGGAAACTAAATAACTCATTACTTTTGAACAATGGTCATTGATGAAATAAAAGAGGAAATTAAAAAGTTCCTGGAAGTCAATGAAAATGAAAACACAACCTACCAGAATCTATGGGACACAGCAAAGGCAGTCCTGAGAGGAAAGTTTATAGCCATGAGTGCATATATTAAAAAGACTGAAAGATCCCAAATCAATGACCTAATGATACATCTCATACTCCTAGAAAAACAAGAACAAGCAAATCCCAAAACAAATAGAAAGAGAAAAATAATAAAAATAAGATCTGAAATCAACGAAATAGAAACCAAAAAAACCATACAAAGAATTAATGAAACAAAAAGTTGGTTCTTTGAAAAAATAAACAACATCGACAGACCCCTGGCAACCTGACTAAAATGAGGAGAGAAAAAACCAAAATTAGTAGAATCAGGAATGCAAAAGGGGAGATAACAACAAACACCATGGAAGTCCAGGAAATCATCAGAGACTATTTTGAGAACCTATATGCAAATAAATTTGAAAATCTTAAAGAAATGGACAGATTTCTAGATACATATGATCATCCAAAACTGAACCAAGAGGATATTAATCACTTGAATAGATCTATAACACAAAATGAAATTGAAGCAGCAATCAAGAGTCTCCCCAAAAAGAAAAGTCCAGGACCTGATGGATTCTCTGCTGAATTTTATCAGACCTTTAAAGAAGAACTGATATCAACCCTCCATAAACTGTTCCATGAAATAGAAAAGGAAGGAAAACTGCCTAATTCATTTTATGAACCAGTATTACACTTATCCCTAAACCAGGCAAAAACACCTCCAAAAAGGAGAACTATAGGCCAATCTTCTTAATGAACATTGATGCAAAAGTCCTCAACAAAACAATGGCAAACCGAATTCAGCAACACATCAAAAAGATTATTCACCACGACCAAGCAGGCTTCATCCCAGGAATGCAGGGGTGGTTCAACATACGAAAATCAATAAATGTAATAAACCACATTAACAAAAGCAAAGACAAAAACCACTTGATCATCTCAATAGATGCAGAAAAAGCCTGGATAAGACCCAACACCATTTCATGATAAAAGCTCTAAGAAAACTAGGAATAGAAGGAAAGTACCTCAGCACTATAACAGCTATATATGACAAACCTACAGCGAGCATTATACTTAACAGAGAAAAACTGAAACCATTCCCTCTAAAATCAGGAATGAGACAAGGATGCCCACTATCTCCACTCCTATTTAACATAGTACTGGATTCCTAGCCAGAGCAATTAGGCAAGAAGAAGGAATAAAAGGAATACAAACAGGTAAAGAAACTGTCAAAATATCCCTATTTGCAGATGACATGATCCTATACCTTAAAGACGCAAAAACTCTACTCAGAAGCCCCTAGACACCATCAATAGATACAGCAAATTAGCAGGATATAAAATCAACATAGAAAAATCATTAAGCATTTCTATACACTAATAATGATAAACTGAAAAAGAATATATGAAAACAATTCCATTTACAATAGCCTCAAAAAAAATCAAATACCTAGGTGTAAACCTAACAAAAGATGTGAAAGACCTCTACAAGGAAAACTATACACTTCTGAAGAAAGAGATTGAGGAAGACTATAGAAAGTGGAGAGATCTCCCATGCTCATGGATTGGTAGAATCAACATAGTAAAAATGTCTATACTCCCAAAAGTAATCTACATGTTTAAAGCAATTCCCATCAAAATTCCAATGACATTCATTAAAGACATTGAAGAATCTACTATTAAATTTATATGGAAACACAAGAGGCCACGAATAGCCAAGGCAATACTCAGTCAAAAGAACAATGCAGGAGGTATCACAATACCTGACTTCAAACTATATTACAAAGCAATAACAATAAAAACAGCATGGTACTAGCACAAAAACAGACATGAAGACCAGTGGAACAGAATAGAGGACCCAGATATGAAGCCACACAACTATAACCAACTTGTCTTTGACAAAGGTGCTAAAAAAAATACTATGGTGAAAAGACAGACTCTTCAACAAAAACTGCTGGGAAAACTGGTTAGCAGTCTGCAAAAAACTGAAACTAGATCCATGTATATCACCCTATACCAAGATTAACTCAAAATGGATCAAGTATCTTAATATCAAACCACAAACTCTAAAGTTGATACAGGAAAGAGTAGGAAATACTCTGGAGTTAGTAGGTATAGGTAAGAACTTTCTCAATGGAATCCCAGCAGCACAGCAACTAAGAAATAGCATAGATAAATGGAACTTCATAAAACTAAAAAGCTTCTGCTCAACAAAAAAAATGGTCTCTAAACTGAAGAGACCACCCACAGAGTGGGAGAAAATATTTGCCAGTTGTACATCAGACAAAGGACTGATAACCAGAATATATAGGGAACTTAAAGAACTAAATTCTCCCAAAACTAATGAACCAATAAAGAAATGGGCAAGTGAACTAAACAGAACTTTCTCAAAAGAAGAAATTCAAATGGCCAAAAACCACATGAAAAAATGCTCACCATCTCTAGCAATAAAGGAAATGCAAATTAAAACCACACTAAGATTCTACCTCACCCCTGTTAAAATAGCCATTATTAGCAACACCACCACCAACAGGTGTTGGTGAGGATGTGGGGAAAAAGGAACCCTGTTACACTGTTGGCGGGAATGTAAACTAGTACAACCACTCTGGAAAAAAATTTGGAGGCTACTTAAAAAGCTGGACATCGATCTACCATTTGATCCAGCAATACTACTCTTGGGGATATACCCAAAAGACTGTGACACAGGTTACTCCAGAGGCACCTGCACACCCATGTTTATTGCAGCACTATTCACAATAGCCAAGTTATGGAAACAGCCACGATGCCCCACTACTGACAAATGGATCAAGAAAATGTGGTATCTGTTTGGCCAGTGGGCAGCCACCCCATGGCAATCAGGGACTCTCCGCTCAATTTTTCACACCACCCCCTCCTTCCTTTCATGGTTTCCATGGCAACTCCGGGGCACAATGATTATGGCGCCTGGCAATTAGAGGCTTCATGGTTACCATGGCAAGTTCCACGCCTGGCAATTGGAGACTTCCCATTTCACCCTCCTCCTTCCTCTTCCCCTCTAATTACTATGGCAACTCCCACTGGTGGGCAATGGGTCCTGACCTATCCTACAGATCCATATTACCCTGAGCTCCTCCCCACCAAATCTTGACCTATCCCGACACCCCATAATACCTTAAGCTCTTGACTTCACCCAAGCTATAAAAACTGGGCTGCCATTTCTAGGGCGTGACTTCTCCGGCCCTGCTCTTTGGGACGGTGAACCTTGCGCGAGAGCGCGCTCCCAATAAATCTTGCTTTAAGCCTGTTGCATTATTATTTTGCTCCAATTTGGCCTTCCCATCTGTGTTGACCTAACACTTGGTGCTGAAACCCGGGAGATCCAGAGGGAGGTAGGCCCCATTGGTGTAACTGAGTCAACCCGCCAAAAATACCTCCAACAGAAGGTGGCCCTCCAAACCCAAGCCTTGGTTGCAGCTCTGCGGCCGGCTAGACCACAGCCCCATGTCGAAGGAAGAACCCCAAACCTCCCATCAGCCCCTCCGGGGGCCTGCTTCAAATGTGGCAAGGAAGGCCACTGGGCTCGCCAGTGCCCCAACCCAAGACCTCCAACTAAACCCTGCCCAAAATGCAAACAGGTGGGTCACTGGGGATCGGATTGTCCTGGACAGGGCTTACCCACTGCGGCTCCTCGTGGAGGGTCAGCCCCACCAGACATCCAGATCCCCGACTTTCTCGGATGGCAAAAGATTGACAATGCCTTGATTCGGGGACCCCAATTACCCTCACCGAGCCCTGGGTTATGCTCCAGGTAGTGGGTAAGTCCATCTCCTTCCTCTTGGACACAGAGATTACTTATTCTATACTGCCTGCCCACTCGGGTTTAACAGTTCCTTCATCGGTCTGTGTCATGGAAATTGATGGCTCTCCCTTCTGCCCATACAAAACTCTACCCCTCCCTTGCTTTGCTGGAGGTATACTATTTGTACACTCTTTTCTTATCATCCCATCCTGTCTTGCCCCACTTTTAGGTCGAGATATTCTAACAAAGCTTGGGGCCTCCATTAACCATCCCTCCCCACCTACCAGAACCTCTAACTTCCCACTCACTCCTTCTGGCCTCAGCCAGCCACCTAGCCCCTTCGCCTCCTAAACCTGCTCCACCCACCTTTCCTCTTCCAGTCAACCCCATTGTCTGGGACATCTCAGTCCCAGTTGTGGCTACACACCACCCGCCCATCCACATTTCTCTTAAGGCCCCTAACCAATATCCCTGTAGACCCCAATTCCCTATTTCAGAAACTCATCAAAAAGGCATAAAAACAATAATTACCAAACTCTTAAAATCAAGGTCTCCTTATACCTATAAATTCCCCATGTAACGCGCCTATCCTTCCAATAAAAAAGCCTTCTGGGTCCTACAGATTAGTCCAAGACCTATGCATCATAAATGAGGCTGTTATCCCCATTCAACTGTTGGTCCCAAATCCATATACAATCCTCTCCAATGTCCCCCCTGATACTACTTGCTTTTCTGTCCTTGAGCTCAAGGATGCCTTTTTCACTATCCCCCTCCATCCAGACTCCTACTTCCTCTTTGCCTTTACCTGGGAAGACCCGGACACTCACCTTACCCAACAGCTAACTTGGACAGTTCTTCCCCAAGGCTTTCATGATAGCCCCCACTTCTTTGGTCAAGCTCTGGCTCAAGACCTAGTCATGTGTAATACAAAACCCAGTACACTTCTACAATATGTCGATGACCTCCTTCTGTGCTCCCCTTCCCAGCAGGACTCTGAAAAGGGAACAGCCAACCTCCTTAACTTTCTAGCCTCTAAGGGATACCGGGTCTCCCCAGCCAAGGCCCAACTCTGCTTACAAGCTGTTACTTTCCTGGGCTTCTTTCTCACCCCCACCTCAAAGGCACTTACCATGGACAGGGTCCAAACCTTAAAGGACCTCCCTCTTCCTAATGATGCCCAAGAAATTTTATCCTTCTTGGGCTTCATTGGGTTTTTCAGACACTGGATTCCTAATTTTGCCTCATTGGCCCACCCACTGTACCAGGCTGCCAAGGAGACTCCCACTGGTCCACTCATCTCTCCGTCCATGGTCCATCGCCATTTTTCTTCTCTCAGGGACACCCTCCTTCAGTCTCCTTGGCCCTCCTAAACCCTTCCAAACCATATCATTTATTTACAGATGAAACTTCTGGAATAGCCAAAGGGGTCCTTACCCAAATATCAGGCCCTATTCACCGACTAGTCGCTTACCTCTCCAGGCAGCTGGACCCCACTGTCAGGGGCTGGCAGGCGTGACTCTGAGCTCTTGCAGCAGCAGCCACCCTCACCAGGGAGGCTCTTAAGCTATCCCAACTACAACCAATAACTGTATTTTCCCACACAGACTCGCTGACCTCCTCACCCATTCCTCTCTCTCTCTCATTGGAGCTTCCCACCTACAGACATTTCACCTCCTATTCATCGACAATCCTGATATAACTCTCACTACTTGCTCCCCACTCAACCCTGCTACACTGCTTCCCACCCCCCTACCAATAGCCTCTAACCCAACCCATTCCTGTCCTGAAACAGTGGAGAGTCTCATGACCCCCAGGCAGGATCTTACCGACTCTCCCTTACCTTCTCCTGACCTCACTATGTTTGTGGATGGGAGCTCCATCCTAGATGACCAGGGAGGCCGCCAAGCTGCCTATACCATAGTCACCATTGACCCTCCTCAGGTACTGACAGCAACTTGCCTCCCCCTGGGAACAACACCTCAAAAGGCTGAACTCACGGCTTTAACCCAGGTGCTCACCATTGCCAAAGATAAAACTGCTAATATTTATACTGACTCTAAATATGCTTTCCTTATAGCACACTCTCATGCAGCCATCTGGAAGGAGAGGGGCTTCTTGACCACACAGGGCACCCCAGTGGTCAATGGACCCCTCATTGCCAAACTATTACAAGCTCTACAGCTCCCAAAGGGGGTTGCCATCATCCATTGCAGAGGACACCAGACCTCCAACGACCCAGTGGCACAAGGAAATGCCTTTGCGGATCTAACGGCCCGAAAGACAGCTGAACAGTCAATTCCCCCACCTATCTTTTCCCTCTCTTCTAGCTTTACTCCAAAGTATGAGCCAAAAGAACAAACTACTCTCCTCAAAGAAGGGGGAATTATGTCCTCCAATGGGTGGATCTTCAAAGACAACTGTCTGATCCTCCCCTTGGGCCAGACAACAGAGGTCATCACTGCTATCCACAACTCACTACACACAGGCCCCAAGGCCCTTCTCTCCCTCCTGGAACCCTTGTTTCATCCCAGGGGCCTCCAATCCACCATCTGTCGGGTCCAGGAGGTCTGCTTTGTTTGCTCTCAAGCAAACCCCCACGGCGGACTCCATCTCTGCCAATCCCTCCACCAACTCCATGGTAGCCAGCCCAGTGAAGATTGGCAGATCGATTTCACTCATATGCATAAACACAAAAAACTCCGATACCTTCTTACTTTTATTGATACTTTTACAGGGTGGATCAAAGCCATTCCTACAGCCACAGAAGGGGCTACAGTCATAGCAGACACTCTCATCCATCACATCATTCCCCGTTTTGGCCTTCCACAAAGTCTCCAGTCAGACAACAGCCCCGCCTTCATCTCCAAGGTCACTCAACTAGTCTGTAAACACCTGGCCATCACATGGAGACTCCACACCCCATACCACCCCCAATCCTCAGGTAAGGTTGAGTGGGCCAACGGCCTGATCAAACAACAGCTCACCAAGTTGTCCCTGGAGCTCTGGCTCTCCTGGGTTGAACTGCTGCCCCTGCCCTCACTTGCCTCCGAGCGGCCCCTAAGCAGCCAACTGGCCTAAGCCCCTTTGAGCTGTTGTATGGCCGCCCCTTTCTCCTTTCCCACACTTTCCCATCAAGCACACCTCCCTTAATAGGATACTTACCTTACCTCACTCTCCTCCACTCCTTGCTCCGAGCCCACGCAGATCGCTACCTACCCCAATCAGATACTGTTCCACCAGACTATGGCCCCTGTCTCCAGGCAACAGTGTTCTTCTCAAGCAGCTACATCCAAAGTCCCTCCAACCCAGATGGATGGGACCATACACTGTCATCCTCACCAATCCCTCAGCGGCGAAACTTCTGGGACACCCTACCTGGTACCACCTCACCCGCCTTAAGCTTCCACCCAACACACCTACCAAAATTTGGCAAGTTACACCAATGGGGCCCACCTCCCTCCAGATCTCCCAGGTGGGGGACACTCTTAATGCTGATCCTAACCCTTCCCCCAACCCTATCTGAAACATCTTCCTCTTATCTTTGGAGATTCAGGATCCAAGAAACATATACAAAAGACAATAGGGTGGTCACCTGCCTCACCGACGCTGGGGATTGCCCCTCCAGGGGGTGTAGCAGACCGCTCACCCTCCAGTTTCAGCACTCCTTTACCAACACATATGGAACAGGAAGTATAAATCTTGGTTATTTCTGTTTTACATTCGATCAAACCAAACCATACTGTCAGGAGGGGGCCAAATGGGTTGAAGAATATGGAGGATGTCCATATTGGTCCTGCAAAATTCATTACATTAAGTTCAACACTGGATCTCACTCAGGTAACTCGTTGGAAGCTTCCTATGATGGCTCCCAGGTACACCTTTACATTCCTGACCCCTGGAATAATAGATGGGCAACTGGGGTGACGGCCAAGGGATATCAACCTGGGTATGACACACATCCCTCAACAACCTTCAAAATCTGTAGGCTATATGAATGAGTAGTCCCCCAGATTCTCAGTGTACTAAAGGACCAGGCGAAAGCCACTAGGGAAGCAGAAAACAGCCTTCAAAACAAAACCCGGAGAGACCCTATCTCCTGGCTGTCCCTGGCACAGGAAGGTGCCCACTTGTTAAATAGGTCATGCCTGGCCAATGTAACTAAATGTTTCCTTTGTGCCGCATTGTCCAGGCCCCCACTCATAGCTGTTCCTTTACCTGGGCCATTCCCATCAAACAGGTCAGCCTCCACAGCCTCCACACCTCCACCTGCCCCCATCGTGGGAACCCTCTTATATAGAGATCATCTATCCCTACAATTGCCCTTCTGCTACTCTGATCCTGGCCAACTATGTAACACCACTAACTCTACCATATCAGATTCCCTCTAGGCCCCTCCAGGAGGCTTCTTTTGGTGTAACAGCACACTTTCAAAAAATCTTACCCAACAGGCCCTAACTTCCCAGGTTTGCTTACCTGTCTCTATGGTTCCCCAGCTTACTATGTATGGAAAAGGAGAATTCTTCCAACTCATAGGCCTTACATCAGGGACCCAGCCCTCACCTCCACTTAGGACCAGGAGGGCTGTCTTCCTGCCTGTCCTTGTGGGCATATCTTTGGCAGCCTCAGTGGTGGCTACCGGTTTCAGCTCCGGTGCCCTGGCTCACTCAATGATCCAGACCCAAAGGCCCTCTCAACAGGTTCCGACAGGCTTTGAGGACTCAGCAACATCCCTTGCCTCTCTTCAAAGACAGATAACCTCCCTAGCTCAGGTAATCCTACAGAACCACCGCGCTTTGGACCTTCTCACAGCAGATAAAGGGGGAACTTGCTTCTTTCTTCGGGAAGAGTGCTGTTACTACATTAATGAGTCAGGTCTGGTGGAAACTTGTGTCCAGTCTCTTCACGAGCTCAGCGACGAGATATGCCGCTACAATATTGCCTTGACTGACCCCCCTGGCTGTTGGAATTCACCCCTGTTTGACATTCTCACCCCACTGATTGGACCCCTAATAATTATTTGGCTCTTTCTGCTTTTGGCACCCTTTCTCTTTCGATTTTTCCAGAACCACCTATGCCAATTAACTCAGGTAACCTTCAACCAGATGATGCTCCAGGTTCATGACTACCAGCTCCTCCTCATGGGGTCCGGCGGCACTGGTCAAATGGCCCAAGACATCCCTAGCCCCTAACTTCACCCCCTTTCAGCAGGAAGTAGCCAGAACTGATTCTGCACCCCTATACCAAAGAATCTGGGATGTTTGGCCAGTGGGCAGCCACCCATGGCGATCAGGGACTCTCCGCTCAATTTTCCACTCCACCCCCTCCTTCCTTTCATGATTACCATGGCAACTCCGGGGCGCACAGCAATTCCAGCGCATGGCGATTAGAGGCTTCATGGTTACCATGGCAATTCCCTCACATGGCAATTGGAGACTTCCCATTTCACCCTCCTCCTTCCTCTTCCCCTCTAATTACCATGGCAACTCCCACTGGTGGGCAACCTGACCTATCCTACAGATCCATATTACCCTGAGCTCCTCCCCACCAAACCTCAACCTATCCTGACGCCCCATAATACCTTAAGCTCTTGACTTCACCCAAGCTATAAAAACTGGGCTGCCATTTCTAGGGCGTGACTTCTCTGGCCCTGCTCTTTGGGACAGTGAACCTCGCCCGAGGTTGACTTTATTGAGCATGCTCTCAATAAAGCTTGCTTTAAGCCTGTTTACATTATTATTTGGCTCCAATTTGGCCTTCCCATCCACGTTGACCTAACAGTATCTATACACAATGGAATTTTATGCAGCCATGAAGAAGAATAAAATGTTATCATTCGCTGGTAAATGGATGGAATTGGAGAACATCATTCTGAGTGAGGTTAGCCCAGCCCAAAAGACCAAAAATCGTATGTTCTCCCTCATATGCAGACATTAGATCAAGGGCAAACACAAGGGGATTGGACTTTGACCACATGATAAAAGCGAGAGCACACAAGGGAGGTGTGAGGATAGCTAAGACACCCAAAAAACTAGATAGCTTTTGTTGCCCTCAACACAGAGAAACTAAAGCAGATACCTTAAAAGCAACTGTGGCCAATAGGAGAAGGGGACCAGGAACTAGAGAAAAGGTTAAATCAAAAAGAATTAACCTAGAAGGTAACACACACGCCCAGGAAATTAATGTGAGTCAACCCCCTGTATAGCTATCCTTATCTCAACCAGCAAAAACCCTTGTTCCTTTGTATTATTGCTTATACTCTCTCTTCAACAAAATTAGATATAAGGGCAAAATAGTTTCTGCCATGTATCGAGAGGATGAGAGGGAGCGGGAGGGGATGGGGTGGGTGGTAATAGAGGGGGTGGGGGCAGGGGGGAGAAATGACCCAAGCTTTGTATGCACATATGAATAAAAAAATAAAAATTAAAAAAAAGATATTTGTGCACCCGTGTTCATAGCAGCACTAGTCATAACAGCCAAACATGGATGAAGTTCAAGCACCCTTAGTGCATAAATTTATAAACAAAATTGGTGTATATATATATATATATACAATGGCATCTAATTCAGGCTTTAAAAGGAAGTAGATTCTGACATATGCTACAATGTACTATTGTGAATAGTGCTGCTACAAACATGGGCATATAGATATCTCTTTGTGCTCCTGCTTTCAATTCTTTTGGGTATGTATCAAGAAGTGGGATTGCAATTTTTTGTTAATTTTTCTTTAATGACAGCACCAAATTTATATTCCCATAGACAATGTCTAAGGGTCCCCTTCACTCCACATTCTCACCAGCACTTGTTATCTCTTGTCTTTTTTATAATAGACAACCTAACAGACATGAGATATCTTATTCTACTTTTGATTCACATTTCCCTGTTGAGTGTGACATTGAGCACTTTTTTCATGTATCTATTGGCCATGGGTATGTATGTTTTCTTTAGGAAAATATCTGTTCAAGGCCTTTGTCCATTTTTTTAAAGTCAGGGTATTTGGGAGTTTGTTTGCTGCTACTGAGTTGCATAAGTTCCTTACATGTTTTAGATATGAATCTCTTGTCAGGTATGTGATTTGCATATATTTTCTCATTATATAGGTTGCCTTTTCATTTTATTGATTTTTTTTCTACACTGCACAAAATTTTGGCTTATCGCAGTCCCGTGTGTTTATTTTTGCCTATGTTTTTGGTGTTATCCAAAAAATCATTGCCAGGACCCCTATCAAGGATACTGTTCCCTGTGTTTTATTCCGGGAGCTTTGTGGCTTATTTTTAAGGCTTTCATCCATTTTGAGTTGACTTTTGTGTATGGTATAAGATAAAGACCCAAATTCATTCTTTTGGATGTGGATATCCAGTTTTCCTAACACCATTTATTGAAAAGATTATCCTTTCCCCATTATGTGTTCTTGGTGCCCTTGTCAAAAAGTAGTTCATACATGTATTTATGGGTCTGTTTCTGGATGCTCTATTGTGTTACATTGGTCTATCTGTCTGTTTTTATGCCAGATCCTTGCCATTTCCATTTTTATACCTTTGAAGTATAATTAGAAATCAGGAAGTGTAATGCTTCCAATTTTGTTCTTTCTCAAGATTTCCTTAGTTATTCTGAGTCTCTTGCAGTTCATGTGAAATTTCAGGGTATGTTTTCTACTTCCATGAAAAATATCATTGCAATTTTGATAGGGATTATACTGATTTGTAAAATTGCTTAGGGTAGTATGAATATTTTGAAAACATTGTCTTCCAACCTATGAAGATTGTATATTTTTCCATTTACTTGTTTCTTTTAAAATTTCACTCACCAATGTTTTATGGTTTTTCAGCATCATATTTTTCAGCTTCTTGGTTAACTTTATTTGTAAGTATTTTATTATCTTTAGGTATTATAATGAGATTGTTTTTCATTCTCCTTTTCAGAATTTCATTGTTGAGTTAAAGAAAAGGTACTGGTTTTTTTTTTTTTTTCATTTTTCTTTTATTATTCATATGTGCGTACAAGGCTTGGTTCATTTCTCCCCCCTGCCCCCACCCCCTCCCTTACCACCCACTCCACCCCCTCCCGCTCCCCCCCTCAATACCCAGCAGAAACTATTTTGCCCTTATCTCTAATTTTGTTGTAGAGTATAAGCAATAATAGGAAGGAACAAGGGGTTTTGCTGGTTGAGATAAGGATAGCTATACAGGGCATTGACTCACATTGATTTCCTGTGCGTGGGTGTTACCTTCTAGGTTAATTCTTTTTGATCTAACCTTTTCTCTAGTTCCTGGTCCCCTTTTCCTATTGGCCTCAGTTGCTTTAAGGTATCTGCTTTAGTTTCTCTGCATTAAGGGCAACAAATGCTAGCTAGTTTTTTAGGTGTCTTACCTATCCTCACCCCTCCCTTGTGTGCTAAAGCTTTTATCATGTGCTCATAGTCCAATCCCCTTGTTGTGTTTGCCCTTGATCTAATGTCCACATATGAGGGAGAACATACGATTTTTGGTCTTTTGGGCCAGGCTAACCTCACTCAGAATGATGTTCTCCAATTCCATCCATTTACCAGCGAATGATAACATTTCGTTCTTCTTCATGGCTGCATAAAATTCCATTGTGTATAGATACCACATTTTCTTAATCCATTCGTCAGTGCTGGGGCATCTTGGCTGTTTCCATAACTTGGCTATTGTGAATAGTGCTGCAATAAACATGGATGTGCAGGTGCCTCTGGAGTAACAGTCTTTTGGGTATATCCCCAAGAGTGGTATTGCTGGATCAAATGGTAGATCGATGTCCAGCTTTTTAAGTAGCCTCCAAATTTTTTTCCAGAGTGGTTGTACTAGTCTACATTCCCACCAACAGTGTAAGAGGGTTCCTTTTTCCCCGCATCCTCGCCAACACCTGTTGTTGGTGGTGTTGCTGATGATGGCTATTCTAACAGGGGTGAGGTGGAATCTTAGTATGGTTTTAATTTGCATTTCCTTTATTGCTAGAGATGGTGAGCATTTTTTCATGTGTTTTCTGGCCATTTGAATTTCTTCTTTTGAGAAAGTTCTGTTTAGTTCACGTGCCCATTTCTTTATTGGTTCATTAGTTTTGGGAGAATTTAGTTCTTTAAGTTCCCTGTATATTCTGGTTATCAGTCCTTTGTCTGATGTATAATTGGCAAATATTTTCTCCCACTCTGTGGGTGTTCTCTTCAGTTTAGAGACCATTTCTTTTGATGAACAGAAGCTTTTTAGTTTTATGAGGTCCCATTTATCTATGCTATCTCTTAGTTGCTGTGCTGCTGGGGTTTCATTGAGAAAGTTCTTACCTATACCTACTAACTCCAGAGTATTTCCTACTCTTTCTTGTATCAACTTAAGAGTTTGGGGTCTGATATTAAGATCCTTGATCCATTTTGAGTTAATCTTGGTATAGGGTGATATACATGGATCTAGTTTCAGTTTTTTGCAGACTGCTAACCAGTTTTCCCAGCAGTTTTTGTTGAAGAGGCTGCTATTTCTCCATCGTATATTTTTAGCTCCTTTGTCAAAGATAAGTTGCTCATAGTTGTGTGGCTTCATATCTGGATCCTCTATTCTGTTCCACTGGTAGGGTACTGGTTTTTTATATTGATATTGTATCCTGCGAATTTATAATTTACTTCCAACAGTTCTTTATGGAATATTTTTTACAAATCTTTAGGGCTTTCTACAAATAGGAGCATGTCACCTGCAAACAGAGACAAATGTACTTCTTCTTTTCCTATTTGGATACCCTTTATCTGTTTTGCTTGTCTAAATCCTCTACCTTGGATTTCTAATACTGTGTTGATTAGATGTAGTAAGACAGAGTATCCTTGCATTATAACAGATCTTAGAAGAACAGCCTTCAGTTTTTCCCTGTTAATTATAGCACTAGCAATGGGATTTTCCTTATTGAATTGAGGTAAAATTTGTATCAAATTTGTTCAGAGAGATTTTTATCATGGATGTATGTTGAACTTCATTAAATGTCTTTTTCTGTATCTATTGAGATCATGTGGTAGCTTTCATTCTGTTAATGTGGTGTACCACAATGATTTACTTGCATTTATTGACCCAAATTTTCAACCCAGGGACTAAGTCCTATTTGGACATGGTGTATAAACTTTTTTATTCAATTTTCTAGTGTTTTATTGCAGTTTTTGCATATTCATCACAAGTAATGATCTGTGGTTTTCTTGTGGTGTCTTTGGCTTTGGTGTAAGGATGATATTGGCTTCATAAAATGAGTTTGGAACTGTTCCCTTTTCTTCTATTTTTTGGACAAGTTGGAGGAGGATTGGGTGTTTGGTAGAATTCATCCACAAAGTCATCTGGTGCTGTACTTTTCTCTTTTGGGAGGGGCTTTTATTACTGCTTTAATCCCCTTATTTATTTTAATATGTTCAGGCTTTCTAATTTTTCTTGATTTGGTCTGAATAGGATGTATATTTCTAGGAATTTATCCATTTCTTGTATGTTATTCAACTTGTTGTCATATAATTGTTTCCAAGTATGCCTTATGATCTTTTTATTTCTGAAGCATCCATTGTAATATCTTTGAACTCATTTCTGATTTTATTTATTTAAAGTATCTCATTTTTTCTACTCCATCTAAGGGTTTGTTAATTTTATTTATCTTTTAAAAAATCAACTCTTAGTTTTCTTCATTTTTCCATATTTCTTAGTCTTGTTGTTTTTAAGAGGTAGGGTCTTGCTGTATTGCCCAGGCTGTCCTCAAGTTCCTAGACTCAAGTGATCCTCCTGCCTCGCCTCTTGAATACTTGGGCCTATAGGCCACCATGCCCAGGTTCTTAATGTTTTTATACTCTCTATTTGATTTTTTTCTGCTCTTATTTTTATTATTTCCTTCCACCTACTAACTTTGGGATTAATTTGTTCTTTCTCCATTTCCTTAAGGTGTAATATTAGATTATTTGAGATCTTTGTTCTCTTTTAATGTAGGCACTTGTGACTATAAACTTCCCTCTTAGTAATATGTTTATTGCATTATACACATATGTATGTATATATATGTATGTTTTCATTTGCAATTTTTTGAGATGTTTTAATTCTTTCTTATTTCCTCTTTGATCCAATGATTATTCAAAAGTATATCATTTAGCTTCAACATATTTGTAAATTTGCTCTTTTATTTCTGTTATTGATTTCTAGATTCATTCCATTGTGGTTAGAAATGATAGTTGTACAACTTTGATCTTCTTAAGCTTGTTAAAACTTATTTTTTATCCTAAGATGTAATCTATCCTGGAGAATATTCTGTGTGAACCTGAAAAAAATGTTTTTCTTATGCCATCAGGTGTAAAGTTTTGTGTGTGCTCATTCAATCTATAGTATTGTTCAAGTCTACTGTTTCTTCATTGATGTTATCTGGGTGTCCTATCTATTGTTGCAAATAAAGTATTGAAGTCTCTTACTATTATTATATTGCTATCAATTTCTCCATTCAGATAGGCCAATATTTGCTTTACATACCTAAATGTTCATAAGTACACATTTTTTACAATTATTTACAATTGTTATTTCTTCACATTGAATTAACCTTTTTTTCATTGTATAATGGCCTTATTAGTCTCTAGAGATAGTTTTGGGGTTTGTTTTACTTAAAGTCAATTTTGTCTGATGTAAGCATAGCCACTCCTGCATTCTTTTGGTTACCATTTTCAAATAATATCTGTTTTCATTACTTAACCCTGTATTCTTGACTCTAAAGTGAGTTTTTTACAGACAACATATAGTTAAATCTTAAGTTTTCAATCCATTCAGCCACCTGATATACTTCTATTGTGTAATTTAGTCCACTTACATTTGAATACCTACTGATAGGGAAGGATATACTACTACCATTTTGTTATCTGTTTTCTGTTTGTCTTGTAGCTCACTATCCCTTTCTTTCTCTCTGCTGTCTTTTTTTTGTTTAATTGGGGTTTCGTTTGTTTTGTCTTCTTTGACCTCTACACTTTGCTTTTTTTCTATGACTTCCACAGATATATTTTGTGGTTCTTACAGGACTTATATAAAACATTTTTATAGTTATAGCAGTCTATTTTAGACTGATAATAACTTCACTTGCATACACAGACTCTATACTTTTAATCTTCTTCCCCAAAATTATATGCTATTGGTGTCATAATTTACATCTGTTTACATTATTTATCCATTCACACAATTTATAGTTGTTTTGATACTTTTCTCATTTAACATTTATAGTTGAATTAAAACTGATTTACTCCCCACCATTATAGTAAGTAGCACCATATTCTGCTTGTGTGTATATTTTTACCTTTACTAATGAGTTTCATTCTTTCTTATGCTCTATGATGCTGTTTAATTCCTTTTATTTCAGCTTGAAGAATTCCCTTTAACATTTCTTATAAAGTAATCCTTGACTTTTATCTGAGAAAAATCTTTATGCCTCCTGATTTTTTGAAGCTTAGGTTTTCCAGGTACAGTATTCTGTTACAGGATTTTTTCCCCTCATTTTGAATATATCTCCCACTTATCCTACCAGATTTCTTATGAAAATTCCGCTGATCATCTTACAAGGGTTCCCTTATATAGGTAACAAGTCACTTTTCTCTTGTTGCTTTCAAAATTCTATCTTAACTTCTGACAATTTGATTATAAAGTGTCCTCGAGTGGGTCTCTAGATTCATCTTATTTAGTGTTATTTGGGCTTCCTGAATCTAGATGTCTATTTCCTTCCCCAGGTTTGGGGAAGTTCTCAGTCATTATTTTTTTGAATAAGCTTTCTGTTCTCTTTCTATGTCTTCCCCTTCTGAGTGTATCCACACATTGCTCCACTTGTTGGTGTCTCACTAATCTTTAAACCATCTTCACTCTTATTTGTCCTTTTCTCTTTTTGCTCCTGATTGATAATTTCCAATGACCTGTCTTTAAGTTCAATGGTCCTTTTTTTCAGTTGATCTAATCTGCTGTTGAACCCCTTGATCAAATTTTTCAGTTATTGTGCTCTTAAGCTCTATGGTTCTGATACTTTTTTTATATTTTCTATCTCTGTTGAAATTCTCACTTTGTTCATGCATTGCTCTCCTGACCTCTATGAACATCTTTGCGACTGATATTTTGAATTTGTGGGGTAAATCACATTCTCCATTTCATTTGAATAGGAGATTTATATTGTTTATTTGGCAGTACTGGGGTTTGAACTTTGGGCCTCACACTTGCGAGGCAAGTACTGTATCACTTAAGCCACTCCTCCAGTCCTTTTGCTTAGTTATTTTTCAAATAAGTTCTCATGCTTTTTTCCCTGAGCTGGCCTTGAACTACAATTCTCCTATCTCCACCTCCTGCATAGCTGGGATTACAGGAACATACCACCCACCATATGCAGCTTATTTGTTGAGATAGGATCTTGCTAACTTTTTGTCCAGACTGGCCTCAGACTGTGATCCTCCCATCTTTACCTCCCAAGTAACTGGGATTACAGGCACAGCCACTATATCTGGCCCTTATTCTTTTATTTAGAGTACATTTTCCTTGACTTCCTGAGTTGGTTTCCATGCATTAGGAAAAACAGCCACCTTTCTCAAAGGTGAGTATCTTTATAGCTCATCTAGAGATTCTGCATGCCTTGATCCTTTGTGCTTGTCTAAAGTGTCACCCTTGTTCTTAGTGTCACCCAGGAGACTATTGTATGTCAAATCATATCAGAGGCAGTCCCAGAGAAGTTGGGATGATAGATGTATGGTCCAATTTCTTCCTTCCTCAAGGAGGAGCTGGAAGCTGGAGGTTACCATTCACTTGCTTTGTACTGAGCAAGGAAGTAGCGTGGGGAATGTATGCACATCATGCAGACTGCATCTTTGCTTTGCTCTCTGTCACTCCCAGGTTCTTAGTAAATGTCAGTCCTCTCAGCCTTCTATGCAGATGTCATGGAGGCCAAACCCTTAGGTAACAGCCAGAAAAGTTGAGGACTAGGTGAGTAGTCCAACTCCTTGTAAGGAGAAGCTGGAGACAAGAAACCTTTGGAGTGTTTTGCTCTACACTAGGCATATTGATCAGATTCTCTGATTGTCCAGATTTCCATGGCTAAGGCCTCTTCAGGAGAGCCAGGGTAGGGAGTGAACCCTATAGCCAGTACAGCATTTCTTTCATGGGACCATGTGTGATTTAGGCCTCCAGAATGGTATTAATGTACTAATTTGGGCTGATACATTCACATTGGACACAGGATGGAGAATGTCAAATGCATTGATTGACCAATAATTTTTATATTGGTCTCTTTTTATAATTATTTTAAGTCTTTATTAATAAATCACTATATCCCAAGAATTTGTAAGTATTTTTAAATCACACTGTTTATAATAAATAGAGGCCCCACCTCAAATGCTTTCCTTAGGATCCCATACAACCTAGAGACAGCTCACCCTAAGTATTTCCATTGCACTTTGAGTATACTTTTCCTGTAGGATGTTTTAGCAACATCAGACACATTTAAGCACATTTCTCTTAGATGCATATTCTGTCTTGTCTGTGGTAACACTTCCTCTTTTTCATCTTCTGATGCCTCTTCCCCCTCCTCTTCATCATCACTTAAATGTTGGAGTGTTCTTGAGCTTGCTCCTGGCCCCTCTTTATTTAACTCTCTTCCTCCATTGTCTATCTACTCTTGTGGCTTCAAGAACCATCTACACATTAATAAACACCAAATCTTCATTTTTAATCCCCAAACTCATGCCAACCTGAGATCTCTACTCAGATGTCTACCAGGCATCTGAACTTAACACATGCAAACAATTTCTCACTGCATATATGAATGCTCCAAATTCATTTCTTTCCTAGCCTTTCTGGCTTAAGCCAAAAACCCTGGAGACATCCTCAGTTTTCCCTTTCTGTTATAGTTTGTGACCTTCATGGAAATGCGTGTTTTTCTGCCTCAAAGTATGTTTCAAATTCATGATCCTGTCTCCCTAGCCACCACTCTGGTCTACTTGTCTGTGGCACGAGTGTGACAGCCCCTCATGGTCTACCTACTTCTCCCGCCAGTAATTCATTCTCTTAAAGCACCCAGAAAGCCTGTTTTGTAAGGTAATTCAGAACACCTCATTCCTCTACTTAAAACATTTCAGTAACTGCCCATTCCTCTTAAATAACATACAAGTTTACCCTGAGCATGGCCTTCCAAGCTCTACATAATTTGCCCCTGTAACTCTTTAACCCTCACTCACTCAGCCCCTGGAACTTGGTCCACCTTCTGCTCATTCACTCTTTCTTCAGGCCCTTCCTCTCTCCCCAGCCCAACCTCCTCAGCACATTGCAGGCTGGCTTCTTTTCTCATAAGCATCACCTTTCCTGACTGGCCTTTCCTAGTGGTCCTCCTTTGAGATGAGAAGCATCTGTATCCCATCATAAGAACTCGTATTTAATTTTGAAATTATACTGCTGATTCACTTGTTTTTCAGTTTGGTGTCTCTAGACTGTAAGTTTTATGTGGGTGGGGTACTTGTCTACTTGGTTCTTAGAGTTTATAACACTGCCCAGCACAAGTAAGAATTCAACAAATAATTGTTGAATGAATAAATGAAAGAACTGATGATTCAGGATAGAAGGATGACTCTGAAGAAACCAAAAAAAAGAAACAAACAAAAAAACCAAGAATATATGAACTATGTTGCTATGTTACTAGGTAAATAATATTTATATTCATTTGATATCAGTATCTCCAAAGGCTCTTTCAGGTTTAATCCCTGCTGAGGCAGAAAGATGAAGCTATGAACCATGCTCAGGAAAAAAATGCACTGTCTCAAGTGCCTGGCCTGGCCACACCACTTACGCTGATGTTACAGAGCATCAGTCAAAGGCTGTTCACAATCTGTCAGGAGAGGCTCCTCATTGTGCTCACTGGGATTTGTGAATGATGGAGGAGGCCATCCATCCACTGGTTGTTTCTGCTTTCCAAGGCAGGAGGGCCTTTTGATGTTTCACTCATAAGAAGAACACAACCATTTTGGAGGAATTCAAATGTCCAAATCTAACATCTGGAGTCCTTGTTCTCAAAGGCAGCCTTATAATGGCTATAATCCAGACCCTTGATTTATAATCCCTCCCCTCTTTTTCATGATTTTATTTCATGGAGTTTTCTTTAATTATTTTCTCTTGGTGTAGGTCTGAGAAGCATTATTCAAGATAGAAAATTTGTTAGTACTATTTTGAGCATACTGTCTGAATTTTAAATGAAAAAGCTGTTCAATAAAACATATGTGACATGTGCAATGGATTTTAAAAAACTGCCTTCTCTTTTTCTTCTCTCCAGATACTTGCTAAGGAAGGATGGCCATCTGGGCAGAAATGAAATTGTGAATAGGGCCCTCATAACCAATGCAAGAGTGTCAATCATGGTAAAAATCAATTGGTTTTTCCATTTTGCAGGAGGCACCACAAAATCACAATAAATTTTAAGGCATTTAGTGTTTATAAGCATATTGACCTATCAAATTTGTTCATCCTATCAACTTGCCAGATAAAAACAAAAACAGTAGCATGGTCAGGGATGCCTGACTGAGGAGGTAATGTTGGGGCCAGGCCTGGAGGAGCAGAGTGTGAACAGACAGATGTCTGGCATACAGCATTCCCAGGAGAAGGAAGAGCACATGCAAAGTCCCCAAGATCATAGCAAGCCAGCCTCTTTGCAGGGCAGCCAGGAGCCATGTAGATGGAGGGAAGCTGGAAGGGGAACATGGTGGTGGCAGTGGAAAAGGGAAGCACACTGGAAAAGGGGAGCTTCTGGGAGGATTTTGCAGCTGGAACCAACAGAATTTGCTGACATATTTGATATGGAATCAAAGATGGCTCTAGGATGTGGTCTAAGTAACTGAAGGATACAGAGGCTAGGAAAGGAGTAGCTTTGGGAAGGAGAAGCATTTAGTTTGATTTCATGGTGAGCTGGTGGTGGCTGCTAGATATTCCTAGTATTTTGCATAGAGATATAGATTATATGACCTTCCTAGCAGCCCACTGGTCACATCCATACTTACAGAACAGTGGAGGGATTTATTTGGCTGTGTGTCAATTGAATGAACACTGTGCACCCATACCTCCCCGTGAAAGTCATTCACATGAGAGTGAGACGGAGTGAGCCACTGAAAGGTCATACAGTGGCTGATCTTTGGAGGTCCTGCTGCCATGGAGTTTTGAGATGGAATAATTGCTTTAATTCTTCGCAGCTAAATACACATAACAGCAATTATATACAGCATGACAAAATTGACCAACTCTTCCTAACCCAAGCTGCTGTGGCCTTCCCCCCAGGAAAACACAACAGGGACCGAATGAAGTTACAAGAGCCTGCATCCTCCTTGCGGTGCCCCTTCCTGTGTCAGCCCCTAGGTTCACGTCTCCAGACCTTTATGTTCTTTCTTTGCAACATCAGATTTTAGTTAATTTTTGTCTTTCTGTGTTCCTTTTTATTTCACATCTCTGCTACATGTTGTGTTCTCCTGTGGAGAAGTTCAAAGGCTATGTTCCAGGGCAAGCCAGAAGGTTTTGTATTCTACATTTCAGGCACTTTGGAGAAAATGTTGAAAGGAAACAATATTATTGTCATATATGATGTCACTGTGGTCATCTCTTGGCCTCAGAGAAGTCTGATCTGCTGAGGAAATCTCAACCCCATGGGCCTTGACACCTGCTGACCCTCCTCTGGATGTCAGTTTGGGCTCTGGTATCACCTCCTTGTGTGCAGCTCAGGCAGTCTTGGGTACAGCCTCCCACATCCCCTCCTCTTCCACTCCCAAATGTGCCATGATTACCTCTTCCCACAGGACTGAGTGACCATACAGGAGGGAGAGACCAAGTGACCTGCATCTGGAAAGGCAGCTGGGGGCAGTTAAGTGGAATCAGAACTGATTCCATGGGCATCAGGAACCAGGAAAGAGACAGGGTCAGATGTGAGTTGAGAGAATACAGCTGCGGAGGGCCATGAGGGCACACAGGTGGCAGTGGGGCCAGCTGAGGCTCTGCTCTAGTCCGTAAGGGAGTTGCTGAGGTGTGGGTGGAGAGAAGGACTGAAACCATACAGGTTCTTCTTTACAAAGAAGATCCAGCAAGAGCTGGTGACAGAAACTGAAGATGAGACTGGACAGAGATGATGGCGTTTTAGGATGGAGCCAACCTTACATCACTTCACTGTGCTGCCTCTGCCTGGAGAAGTCCCTGGGCAACATTTGAGGCAGATGCCAGACTGTTGCAACTACATCATCAGGGCACAGAGGTCTGCTGCACAGGCTCTTCTCTTTCTGCACAAGGCCTTCTGATTGAGCGTAAATCAATGTTTCTGGAACTTCCACACTGGTCCTTGTTTTTCCCTCTGAGTTATCTGTTGTCAGACTACCATGATTGTTTAAGCACCCAGTCCTCTTCACTGGGTCTCCTCTGTTCCAGGTCAAGTAACACCAGTTTCTGACCTTTCACCAGTCTGTTCACATTCAGTAAGTCCCCAGCACTTGGGACTGCATGTAATACAGCAGAAATGGCCCAATTGGGATAAAGGAGCCTGACTCATCTGTGCTAGGAGAAATGCTGAAGGTACAGCAGTGATGTCATCAGAAACTGTAGCCAGCAGCCCAGGGAACCCTCCTCCATAGAAACCCACCAGAAAACCTGCATTAACTTCCCAAACCCTGGAAAGTCATCAAAGGCTTACAGCAAACAAGCAAATGCTGAATCAAGAAGAAGGTGACTTAAATGCAGTGTGTATGGAAATCTCTGTCAAACCACAAGCCGACCATGTCACTTAATGATAAGCCAGAGCTTCCTGAATCTATATATCTCAAGTTCATTATCAGAATCCAAATATTAGGTATTAAATGAATCCTTTTTGTATTCCATTTTATTATTTAAGCCCCAAGGCTCCTGTCTGCCAAAATCTTGTAAAATTTTTATTGAATTATCCAGCTCATAGGCAATCCCTCCCACATCTGTGCTTTCTGTACTTTCTAAAGAATCTTATCTGTATCTTCCATAAAAGCATTAATTACACAGCATCAAACAGTACTGGATCAATCCACTCCCCACAGCCCATCACTACAGCCTCCATTCTAATAACCTCAGTTCTGTGGGAACAGGTATCTATCAACAACCCATGTGGATGTCTAGCAACCCAGAAGGAGGTATTCAGACAAGACAGTCAGCTTGAATTGTTTGTTTAACAACCTCCTTTTACAAAGAAGGAACTTTTCACTGTTTAAAGAACTTCTATAGAACTTTCTCTGACTTTCCATTAGAGTAACTTTTTTTTAAAAAATTTTTTTATATTCTTTTATTCACATGTGCATACATTGTTTGGGTCATTTCTCCCCCGTGCCCCCCTCCCCCATCCTCTCCCCTCTTCCTCCCTCAGTTTCAGGCAGGTCCTGTTCTGCCTTTATCACTAGTTTTGTTGAAGAAAAGAGACAAGCATAATAAGAAAGACAAAGTGTTTTTGCTAGTTGAGTTGAGGATAGCTATACAGAAATATTCCCAGCATTGCTCTCGTGTACACGTGTTATGACCCATGTTGATTCATCTGTAACTGATCTTCACGCTGGTTACTGATCCCCTTTCATGATAACCTCTTTAAGGTTTCTGTATTAGTTCCTCTGGAGTGGGGACATCAAATACTTTCATGTTTTGGGTTTTCTACCTATTTCTATATCACCCAAATATGCTCTCCCCTTATCATGTGATCCAAGTCCAACCACATTGCTGCATTTTCCCTAGATCTAAAATCTGCATATGAGGGAGAACATACAATTTTTGGTCTTCTGAGCTTGGCTGACCTCACTCAGAATGATTTTCTTTAGTTCCACCATTTACCTGCAAATGATAAGATTTCATCCTTCTTCATGGCTGAGTAAAATTCCATTGTGTATAAATACCACATTTTCTTAATCCATTCGTCAGTGGTGGGGCATCTTGGTTGTTTCCATAACTTGGCTATTGTGAATAGCGCCGCAATAAACATGGGTGTGTAGGTGCCTCTGGAGTAATTTCTGTTGTATTTCTTTGGGTATATCCCTGGGAGTGGGATTGATGGATCATATAGCAGGTCTATGTTTAGGTTTTTAAGGAGTCTCCAAATTTTTTTCCAGAGTGGTTGCACCAGCTTGCATTCCCACCAGCAGTGGATTAGGGTTCCTTTTTCCCCACATCCTCGCCAATGCCTGTTTTTGGTGGTGTTTTTGATGATGGCTATTCTAACAGGGGTGAGGTGGAATCTTAGTGTGGTTTTGATTTGCATTTCCTTTATGGCTAGAGATGGTGAGCATTTTTTCATGTGTTTTTTGGCCATTTGAATTTCTTCTTTTGAAAAAGTTATATTAAGCTCAGTTGCCCATTTTTTAATTGGTTCATTGATTTTAGGAGAGTTTAGTTTTTTAAGTTCCCTGTATATTCTGGTTATCAGTCCCTTGTGTGATGTATAGCTGGCAAATATTTTCTCCCACTCTGTGGGTGGTCTCTTCCATTAGAGTACCTTTAACTCTCTACCTCGTGTTGAAGGCTCAGTTCACATGTAAAGGTAAAGACACTGCATTGAGAGAACTGGACTCAAATTCAAGCTCTGCCATTTGCCAGTTTTTAGCCACTCAGTATCTTCATGTCTGAAATGGGAATAACCTTAATAACCACCCAATATAGGGCTTAAAAAGTAATACCAGCAAATGAAAGGCTTGCACTGAGGACTGAAGTGTGGCACACCTAGACCCCAGTCCAACGATCTGGGAAGAATGGATATAATGGCAGACCCAGGTCAGCCATCTTGTAGCCTTGCAGCAACAATCACAAGGAATAGACTCAAAAGATTTACAGATTGCTGCTGAGCCTCTGAATCAAAGCCATAGTTTAGCATTATTGAGGGGGAAAAATTTAAGACACTGAGCTGGTTTTTCTGTAGTTACTTATAGCTGCCTTTCTGGCTAGCCCACATGAACTCAAGCCACTAACTAGATATGATTTGTCATAAATTATACCTCCACTGAAGGAAGAAAATCATAGGAATTAGTGTGGATAACACAGTGCACGTATGTGGGTATCTGTATCTTATGTGAGCGTGTGTGTGTGTGTGTGTGTGTGTGTGTGTGTGTGTGTAGTCAGGTGCCTGCAAGAAAGTCCAAGTTGTTTGTTCACGAGCCAACTCTACAGCTACTTATTGGGCAAGATCACTTGGGATTTTTCTCCCTTGCACATAATGAGGTGGAAAGCAGCAGGTGTTTCTGGCAGCCTAGCTGTTATTTGGGGGCCTCTGCCACATTCACCTTCCAGTCATGTGTTTCCTAAGCTGAAGGGAGGCTTCTCACCTACTGAAGGAGAGGCATGGCACAGGCAGGCATTGCTGGTGTGGCCCACCATGTCAAGGTGCCCTAGGTCCCAGAGAAGGCAAAGGAAAACCCAGGCCTAGGGAATGGGGTGAGGGCTGGAGCCAGGAAATACTCAAAGGTTCGACCTGTAATTTGAAGCCAGATCAAAAGCCTAGGAGTGGGTGGCTCACAGCAGCCTTCCCAGCCCCTGGGGACATACAAGCACAGTTGGAAGACCTCCAGGACTCACTCAGAGCCCAGGGACCTGCAGGCACAAGGCAGAGGGGAAGGATGTGGCTGCACGTCCCCAGGGGAAAGGCACTAAAGTCTCAGGTTGGCAGGGGAAGTGGTGGGAGCTGCACACTCCAGCAGGTGAAACAGGGGAGGAGGGACTACAGGGAAAGAAGGAGGAAAGCACACTAGCAAGGTGGTTCCTTCCTGAGGCTCCAGGCTCCCTCTGCCTGGTGTGTAACCTGGCACAAGGGCAGCATGGGTGGGTGGGCTGCTCATGCTGGAAGCAGTTCTGTCTGCACAGGTGGTCTCCCTGAGGCAGACAAAGGTAAGAAGCTGCCAAGACCTCCACCCCCACATCATCTCGGCACCCAGGATCCAAGGGCTTCCAGGTGAACAAAAGCCTTGTGCTGTGCTCAGGTCACACAAGACGGGGCAGTGTAAGAAAAGGTTTCTTGGATGGATGGTGATGCCAGCCCTCTAGGCCTTACATGTAAACTGGAAAGTACTTCCAGGTGAACAGAGGTTGTGGGGTGCTGAGTGAGGATGCCAGGAAACTTCTGGGGTATATAAACCTTTTATTTTGATCTGAGTGGTGAGGACCTGGAAGCATGCATATGGGAAAATGCACTGGCTGTGCATACAAGCTGTGCACCTTACTACGTGTGGGACAGGCCCCACCAATGTGGCCTGGCTTAAGGGCCCAGAGCTCATCTCCTCCCAAACACATCATTCCACCCTGTGCCCTTAGTCATTGATGCTGGAAATTCTACTGTCACAGATGGACACTCTGGGGTCAGTCTCTATCTCTAGCTGGCTTGGCAGGAGGGACAGTTGTTCCTCTGTGTGTCTTGAACCCCAGAGTCTCAGCACAGTGATGGCCAAGGTGGAGACCAAGAGCTGAAAATGCATTCCCCATCAGGCTGTAAGCAGAGGGCCTTGCTTGTCCCCACTTGTCTCCAGGGAGATGGAAAAGAGCAGATAAAGAAGAGACAACTGTCCCTTACCTGCCCCTGACTAGACATTCTGCCTCCCTGACAAATCCAACACTGGAAGCCAGGAAGGGCCAAGCTGTGAGGATGGAGATGAGGCTAGGAGCTCTGGGGCTCAGATGAGGGAGAGGTTGGGTTCAGGGTTTTCGGGCTCATAGGGGAAGGCAGTTGTCCACATTTTGAGAATGTGATGGATGCCCAACATCCCTGAGGGAGAGGCAGGTTCAGGGATGGCCAGCCTGCTCTGCTACAGGGAATGTGCAACCAGCTGCACTCTGATTCTGTGTTAGATTGGCACAACCTCTGTGCCCAGGTCCAGGAAACCTTGAACACCAGGCTCAGAGGGGAAGGCAGTTGTCCACATTGTGAGAATGTGGATTTACTACTTTTTAAAGCCCAAAATTGTATGCCCCCCCATGGGACAATCAATGTAGAAACTCCTAGTAGAAAATTTATAATATCCAATTCTACTATGAATTGAGGAATGTTTAAATAATTACATTAGTTATTGCATTTATTAGCCATGACAATAGCATCCGTGTTTAAAATGCCGGTTTGTGAAGGTGGCTTCAGACTGGCCTCCAGAGACCAGAGCCTTTACCCTGAAACCTCTGTGTCCAGTAGTGCTGAGGGCTCATGTGGTCAGGCTGCTCACAAACCCACCAAAAAAGCAAATGCAAATCTAACAAGGGGAGCAAGATGGCCCTAAGGAAGGGAACCCAGCACTGATACAGAATGTTAAGGAAATCGATCCTCTTGGCTTTCCTTGTACATATATTTACTAACATACCTAGAACTTCCCAGAAATGTTGCTTCAAGGGGATGCGGCCTGAGCTTGGGAATTTGTGTGTGCATAGGGGTGTGTGTATGTGTACACAGAGAGACAGACAGACAGACACTAAGAATCAAGTTGCATTGCACAACCCCTTCACCAGCCTCCATGTCCTCACCTGGGACATGAAGACATGGACTCAGTCTCTAAGATCCCAGCAGGGACGCTCTGCTTTCACTGCCTTAAACTGGAGAGAACTTCAGCAACACCCTGGAGTGCCAAGGGAATTTTAAAAAGAAATAATAAGGAAGAATTCATAAGAGCAACTGACAACCCTGTCTTCCTCCACGATCCCTTTAGTTCAGGTCCAAAGGCAACAGCTTGGAGGGGCTTCTCAGTCTTTGGGCTCTGCAAAGACAGCAAGGAACAGCATGAGCTCCAGCAAGGCTGAAGACATGAGCAGGCCGTGAGGGTCTGATGCTGTGAGAAACCACTGTCCATGCCACAGCTGAACAGAAAGCCTGCCTGAAAAAAAGTGTGTGTGTGTTTATGTGTGTAGCAACTGTTGTCTGAGCAGAGGACAGCAGGGTTTCTTATACTTATTTCTCCATGAAATGGAGCAAGTTTGGAGAGCAGTGTTACTGGGAGAGTATCGGTATCCTATAACCTAAAAATATCAACACTGGCTTCCTTGGGGTGCTAGTAATGAGCAGGTAAGTTAACTATGGATGCATATATTACATTTATAATTAAAAATTTAATCTCAAAGCCAATCACAAAATGTGAGAAGGTTGTTAAGGGCCCAAGGGGAAAACCACCACCCACAGGCACATGGGAAAACTAAGGCCAAGGGTGACCCATGGGTCATCCTGGGTCAGCGCCTAACTTGGTCTATTCCCATTTGCTCAGTGAAGCCATCATTAGAAGAGCAATCTTCACTTGAGAGATGGGTCCAATTCTGCCACTTCTACCACCAAGGCTAATTTTACTAGATTTTTATAGTTTAGAAAATTGAGTCTAGTCTATTCATAAGGTTCTCAAAAGGCTATGAAAAGACACAAGGAGGGTGGGAAGAGACCTGGTGGTGGAGGAGAACCAACAATGGTGGAGATCTGAATGGAATGCCTTGGAGACTGGCTCTGTTCTCACCCCTGTCCCCCAGAATCCCAACCAATTTGAGCCTCTGACCCTCCGTGGCCCAACATACTTTCAGATTCCTGACTTACAGTAAGAAGGGCTCCCAACTCCTCCCAGGTGCTGAAAGGTCAGATACATGTACACCCTGCAAGCATAACCCGCATTATTTAATGAACCACATCACAAAACAGTGAAATGAGTGCCCAAAAGCAGAGGCCCCAGGATGAAGTTCTTAAGTATACTCCATATGTGTACAAATACCTCAGGCTCACTCTGTAATCACCACTGCATTCAAAAGACCTATAAATAAATCAGGGAGAAAACTGAAACCATGGCACCTTTGCTAAGGGTTGCCAGGCACTACCCTATGGTGAGTTCCCTGGGTGTGGCAGGGCCAGGTCAGTGGGGCCCCTTGGCAGAAGCTGCAATGAGAATTTTGGGTTAAAAAAAACCCCTCACATCAAATACCCCCAGTCCCATTACAGCTGTCCCTTAAATCTGCTCTTCTTCATGCTACACAGGTGCACATGTAGTTGACAGAGGATACATGAGTCATCTGTTACACAGGGAGACAGAGCTGAGCTAAGCACTGCTTACCTCTTGAATGTGGCTGGAGTTTTTGTGGCCACTCTCACATGTCAAGGATAATGCAGGCCCTGGGGCATCAGCGGGGCAGGGTGATCCTGGTGACCTCCACCACTTTCATGGGCAAGCCTTGGATTTCTGGCCACCTTGCTGACCTGGGGCCACCCCTAGGGATCCTTAACTTTATGGAACCCCAAAATCTGAAGTTGGGTAAGAAAGGTTCTCCTCCTGTTCCTCCATAACTGCACAGGCCCCTCTGCTTAGGCAGATTCTTATATTCCTTGAAAAGCCATTAAGTCAGAAATGGAAGAATGCTGGATGGGCAATACTGAGTGGCAGCCAGAAGCACCCAAACAGGAAAGAGCATATCTACCGAGGATTGAGGTCAGCATGTAGAGAGGCAAATATGTCCATTCTCTAGTCCAAGTCAGGCTAAGGAAGAATTGTGGTACCTTGCAGAGGCCCAGCCCATCAGCTGGTGCCTTTCCTGCCCTCCTGTGTGTTTTAGTTAGAGTGAATGCAGCTAGCAGGAGACTAAAACACAGGAAGTGTGTTTTATCTCAACTCCTTCCACAGTTGACTGACCACTGAATGGCACATCACTGAAAGTGGCTCTCCCACTGAACCAGAGCCCCATAGATATCTGAAGACAGCTTTGCCCTTCAACTCCATAATCTGTTTGCTGCTTTCTAGTACATAATATTTATTAGATAGCAATTATCCTACTGTAAATGTCAAAGTCAAGGACAGAGCTGTCATCTCCTACTAAGGCCCATTAGAAATAATCTGAGGTATCACATTGTCATTTACATCACTGGAAATGTGAAAATCCAGTGTCTCTTTACATTATTCATATAGCAGCATAGATCAAATTAATAAACATACTGACCCCTTTCTTGAAATATAAATGGCTCTAGTTTAAAGCATGAAAGTGGTGGATTCATGGGGGCATTGAAGATTGATTGGAGAGGACTAATTAGATCTTATTATGCATAATGGTATTCTCTCTAGTGAGCACTGTAAGAACAGAAATGGACATCTGCAAATGTCTTTCCTAAAATCCCAGAAACCCTAGATAATCAAAAGCTCATTTCAAAAGATCACTAGTGGTGTGATATCAAAGACACACAAGGAAGTCCTTGATTTTTAATCAAAGATGGGAAATATGCCAAACCCAAGAGACTGAAAAACAGAAATACAGCAATTTTCTCTCTCCCTGTCAGCATTCCTTTCTACAGAGACCTTCAAGGACAATATTGAACTTGGTTAACCATGTTAGGACCTGAGTGTTCCTTTGGTCTCAGAAGAGAGCATATTTACCTCAGGGGGTCTCCCGATCTCTACTGTGTACCAAGCCTGGTGCTCAGCATGGCACATGGTGCTGGACATGAGTGTTGAACAAGACTCTCACACCCATGGGGTTTGAAAACCAAAAGAACTTACATTAACTTTTGAGAGCTAATTATGTTTAGAATACCTTTTTTAAAGGGTCCTGTTTTGGACCTCCACAAAGCTAGTCTACCATTCATTGACAAACAAAGCAAGGATCTGCTAACTTGGCTACAGATTCATTATATAGCCAATCCACCAATCAACAAATACTGTCACTGAGGAGAATGCTTTTGCTCTGTCCCTGGAGTGGGAAGAAAAGATATAAAGAATAGAAGCCACACCCCAGTTTCAAGGAGTAAGTAAGTTGAATAAATTTCCATGGAGCAAATCGTAAGCAGCACCATAAGAATTAAATAATCATAACAGATGATACCAGAGCTGTCACAGGATTTTTTGTGACAAGGAGTCATATATGAAGATAAATAAAGAAAGGTACTGGGAAGACCCTTAAAGAAATGAAAAGGTAAGACACAAACTAAGAGAAAATATTAATAATTCATATAGCTGACAAAGAACTATCTTTATTTCAATAACAATAAATTAACACCATTCTTAAAAATGGGCAAAAGATAAGAGCAAATACTTCATTAAAACATATGATTGGCTAATAAGCACATGAAAAGGTAGTCAATATCATTAGTCATTATGGAAATGCAAAATAAAACCACCATGTGAGATCACTAGGCAATCAACAAAATGGCTAAAATTAAAAACACTATGTATACCAAACTTGTCAGCAAGGATGTAGACAAACCAGAATTATTATACATCTCCGGTGAAAATGCAAAGTGGTATAAGTCCTTCAAAAAGAGTTCAGCAGTGTCCTATTTAATTAGACATATGTCTGCACTTCCCTTTGGATTCAATAGAAAAGATATTCAGCAGCTTTATTTATAAGAGAAAAACTGAAAAGGACCTGGTTATCCATCAACAGGAAAATGGACAAATATATTGAGATATATACATACAACCAGGTACCACTTAGCAATATGAAAATCACTACTCCCGAACACTGTACACTCATTCCTGTAATCCTAGCTACTCAGACATTAGGACAATCACAGTTTGAAGGCAGCCAGGACAAACAGTTTGTGAGATCCTATCTCAAAATTACCCAACACAAAAAAAGGGTGGCAGAGTGGCTCAAATGGTTGGGTACCTGCCTAGCAAGCATGGGGCCCTAAGTTTAAACCCCAGTACTACAAAAAAAAAAATCACTACTGACACATAAAGAAAGGTGGTGACTCTCAAGAGTACCAACCATCCATTCTGTGTGTGAGAACTAAACTATGGTGATAGACACCAGAATGTGAGTACCTGTGGGGGTGGAGGGTCAAAAAGAGGCCCAAAGGAGCTTGCTGGTGATGGGAAGTTCTGTGCCACAACTGGAGTAGAGGTCATATGGTGTATTTATTGTCCAAATTCATCTCACCCAACTCTAGAAATCTATGTTTTATGTGAATTATCCTCCAATTGAATAAGAAATATGTTAGGGAGAGAATGTGTGAAACTTCCTAAGAGTCCAGGATGCGCTAGGGAGAAGAAGGCTGGCACCTCCCTGCTTTTGAGGCTCAACTTGGGGAGACAGTTCTGATAACTGATGTTTCAATAAGGAGCAGAGCCAGGAAAGGAGACGGGGTTTCAGGGCAGATTGGTCACCAGGAAAGGGGTGCTTGTCCCAGGGATTCCCGTACATCCCAGACTCAGAGTATACGAGGGGCTGGTTTGAGGCCAGCACACAGGTTTTTATCTCTGGTCATAAAAATAAAACAAAGCCATGCAGATTGAGTGTGCTAAAACTCTGCCCCATCAATGCACATTGAAGAATTGCGCAGGGGGCAACAGTAGCCTCAGCTTCAGCCCCAGGTGTAAAGTGCTACACTCAGGTCTTCTGACAATGGCAGGCAGACTTTCCATGTCTCCCCTGAATCTGGTCTGGAACTTGGAGTGGCCTCATGGACCAGGCCTCTAATACCCTCTGGTCTGCACTGAAGTTAAGGTTAGGGCCTGTGAGTGGATACCACCCAAGTGGATGACACTCAGAAAAGCAACAGGAAGATGGACAGGCTCCTCAAACTTCAAGCTGGGGAAATGGCTTGTGCCACTGCTAAATGGAATCCTTAGTCCTCAAGGTGACTTCTGAGCAGCACCCTGGGAAACAGATTCATTGTGTACTGATCACCATCCTGCCTGGGTCCAGTGAGACAGAATACACAGGCAAGAAGTTAGGTGAACCAGGTTTATTACCAACAGAGAGGCAGTCAGGGGCAGAAGAAGCCTGATACAAGCCAGAGTTCTCAGGTTCAGACAACTGCCCGGTATGGATGGTGCCTTTACTGCAGATGTCACACTTACAACACAGCTGAGGGTCTCACAGTGGCTTTTCCTGGGTTTGATACCAGGAGCAACACCATTCTCTGGCTAGAGGCTTGAAGGACATCTGTTTCTTGGGTCCTGGAATAGAGCTCTCTATTCCAGCCAGTCCCTCCCTTTCTCAGGACATCACTTTCTGGTACTCTCTAGTTATTTTTGAGAATGATACGCAAGAACCAGGGAAAGCTGGGTCAGTCCAAGGCCACCAGAACTGTCCTGCACATTCTTCCCTTGGCAGGTTGGAGTTTTCCTCCCTCAGACTCCTGTCAGACAACCCCTGGAGTTCGGTATTGTTGGGGGAGCGGTAGAGGAGTACACCACAGAAGAGCCTGATTAGGCTGTGTCGTGAAGTGTCCTGGGGGCCTAACTCACAGCAGAGACGAATCACAGCACCCCTGGTAGAAAGTCCTTACCTTGGTGGGTTCTGCGAGGGCAAAACATAGAACCAGGAGAAGCAGAGAGATGAAGGGGAGACCCTGCAGGGGAAGGGACTCAAGATACCCACAAGAGTGAGGTGGGCTCTGAAATAGAATGAGGATTGACTGAAAGACAAAACTGAAGAAATATTTTGTGTGGTCGGGTTAATGTGATACTGTTCTTCTAACTACAAACTTACCCAATACTTCTAAAGGGACTCTTAGACTCAACAGTTCTTTATCATTTCATCATAATTGAAGTGCTTCAGCCTCTTTTATGTCCAGGCACTGTGCAGGGCCACCAGCATCAGCAGTACCTATGGTGGTGAGAAATTAGTAAATAAATATCCACACTGTCAGGTGGAGAAAAGGTCCATGAGAGGAAATAAAGCAAGAGAAAAGAAGAGAGGTGGCGAAATGTAGGGTGGTGAGGAGTGTCTGGGGAAAGTGTCTCCTTAGAGCAGATACCTGAGAGAGACACAAGGTGGCTGCAGAAGAACAGTCAGGCAGAGGGAACAAAGCGACACACTCCACCTGAGCTGACCAGGAATGGAACCTGGTGAAAAGCTTGCATGAGGGGATGGTGGCGAGGAACGGAGGTCCACAGTGCTCATTGGCCAGCAGCTGAGCTGGGTGCATTGGGAAACCGCTGGCAGGGTTGAGTCAAGGACTGACCAGAGCTAAGGGTTTCTAGGGAGTTCTCTGCCTGCCCTCTGGAGGTGACCACAATGTCCCTGTTCTGTTCTGCCTGCCTATTTGGCTATGTCTCAGAAGCAGCAATGAGGACAGTGGTATATGCTCCTCTTCACAGTGTTGACCTGAGACTGTCACTGAAACTGGATGCTCAGGATGGACCAGGCAGAGAGGTGTCAGCACCTGTCTCTCACAGCCTGGCCTGAGGCTGGAGGCCTGCCCTGGTTCCTAGGAAAGAGAGACATGACATGGGTCCTTCCTGTCCTTACCTCCCAGGCAAGGTGAGAACATGGTCCCAGGAGTTTCCATCACTTCCTCACAGACACTCACACTCAAGCAGCTAAAGCAGATGGCAACTTCTGAGCAGCCTCTGTCCAATCTGTGGAATTGAGTTAAATGTGCCCCATGAACATGTGACCTTGCTGCAAGATGGCCTCTTATGAGGCAGAACAGCAACCAAGCCCCAGGGGAGGAGCATCTCAAAATGGCAGACACTGCACAAGTGACCTTGCTTGTCCTTGGGCTGGTGCCCCAGAGCCCTGAGGCCAGGGTGCTAAGGAGTCCGGAGGTTCTGCCCACTGGCCACTGAGGCCTGCAGAGAAAGAGTGAGCAGAGCCTTCTCCACCAGCAAATTCCAACTGAGAACTCCCATGAGCTGATTTCTGTTCACCCTGACACTCAGAATGAGCATTAAAGGAGTTATTTAACCAGGGAGCCATTTGCTGCTTCATCAGAAGAAACATGGTAGGACCTGGTGCTCGAGAGCCATTAGATTCAGCTGACTGTACAATGAATGGCAAAGTCCAGTTGGCCTCCCTACCTGGGGCCAAGTGACCACTGCTACCATTTCCTGTTAGTACAGTTGGAACAAACACTGAAGAAGCAGCCTTCCATTTGGCTTTGCTGCTCACAAGCAACAGAAATCAAGAAAGCCAGAATGAGCCACTGAAATGTCTCTCAAACACATCTGGGCAACTTTTGCCTTTTGCCACTTTGCCCTAGAAAACTTTTTGAAGTCAGAATTGGTTTGCTGCTTCAGAAAATCAGCATATGTCATGTTAGAGCTTATTCCAAAAAAGAATAATAGCAATTTCTCAAAAGTATAAATATTTTAATACATTGAGCCCAGGTCGAAGAATTGATATGGCAAGTGGCAGGATATAGAAACAATGCTGTGATGTACTACTATCTATACATTGTGCCATCTACTGTTACTTTTATTCAAATGAAGGATGACTGGACTATTCTTGGGACATCAGAAAATCAAGACTAGTGATTACTGGCCACTGTGTGAAATAAGCAAGAAGTGAACACGCACTCTTTCATGCAATTATTTACATGCTCTACACTATTTATTAAGCACTGGTTAATTAAGTGCCTCAAATCTTTTTAAAAGATCAAGGGGTTGTATAATCTGCTAGAAAATAGCTTAGAATGAAAATGAACTGCACCCTTCAACCAGCAATAGGACCCTGGCCCTAAGGAAAAACAACTTGGGATGACAAAATGTCTAAGAATAATTGGGTCTTACAGCAACTGGACCTGCCCACTGTCCAGCTGGGTTAATTCCCAAAACATCTCTCCCCTGAAATTTGTCTCTATCTTCTCCAGCCATCCAGAAATAATCCATTTATACAGTTTTCATATAGAAATTTCAGTTGCCAAAAAAAAAGAAAGGAATTTAGAAAAATCACAAATGTTTATTAAGCAATTATAATGAAAGCAGAAAGACATCACTATCTTTCCTGTTGGCTGCTTTTTCTTTTTCTTTTCTTTCTGCATCTGAAAAGCTTATTCTTTAATATAACTTACCCTCCCTCTTAGGTTATTATTTCTAAAGTTAAAATACATAAAATAGTTGTTTGCCCCAAGAAACTACTGTAAAGCACACACTCTGTACCCTTCTGCGTGGTGTGGACTATCTAGTACTGTTTGCCAGCCAGGATGGTCTGAACACTCTTTCAGTGGGCACAAGGAGGAGGGAAATTCGTCTCTAGAATAGACACCCTGATCACTGTTTGGAGTCATGGGTCGAGAGGTGGATGCTTTGTGGTGAAACACATAAAAAAGTTGCAGAGCCCAAGTCTTTCTGCACAAACAGAGGAAGCTTCTGGAATTAGTATGAAAACTATTCTCTCACTGAAAGCCAGGCTAGAGTGTGAGGATTTTTGTAAGACCTTAAAGAC
Organism: Castor canadensis; assembly: GCF_047511655.1. NCBI lineage: Eukaryota > Metazoa > Chordata > Mammalia > Rodentia > Castoridae > Castor > Castor canadensis. The sequence continues at coordinate 96,844,094 of NC_133397.1, read as the reverse complement.
AGACAAGAAAGGTAGAAAGCAGACAAATGGTTCAGTGCTTAGAGCAGAGAACTGGGCCATACTCCAAACAGACAGAGCTGCCCCTGCGAGCAGTTCTGTGGGGCACAGTCAGAGTAGTTCACTTCCCAGAGCCCATGCTGTGGGAAATGGAGATTGTTACAGAAATTGGTTGAAGAGTCTACTTTAGTCCTCTCTTGAGCATTTTCAGAGACTGAGAGAGCTCTCTGCAATTGGTGTCCAAAGTCCTGATAGAAAAAACAAGCCTTCTAGAGTCAAGAGATAGGGGGTAAAAACAGCAAGGGCACATGAGAAACAAATGACAGACACCAGTGCAATTGTACCCATACCTGCCTAAAGCTGCAAGATGTCTAGTGAGGAAGGATGGGACATTAATTCCAAAATTAAGCCACACATAATTTGTAGTAAGTACACACACGATAGATAGACAGATGATAGATAGATAGACAATTAGAGAGATGACAGATAGATAGATAGATAGATCTCATATATCTCAAATACGCATGTGGTATCTTTTGGTAGTTAGATATATTTACTTGTTTGATAACACTACTAATGTCTCTTTTAAAAAATTTATGCTGCAAGAATATTTCCTAAAATTGTGAAAAGTCATATTGATGTTACTAGACCAAAATGATAATCATAGTCATGTGTCAGGTGCCTGGAAAGAGAATATCATATGCACAGATACCTAAACTTTGGGTTTTAGGCAGTGTAGACACTACCTACAACAGAGCTGTCCCTAGAAATATGTGTCATGTTTGTAATCTTAATTATTCTAGTAATGACATTTAAAAAGTAAACAGGTACATTTTATTTTACTAATATTTTATTTAACCCAATATATCAAAGTACTATCATTTCAATCAATAGCAAAACCAATTTATTTTAGTTTTTTCATACTTAGTGTGGTTTTTATACTTACAGCACATCTCAATTCAGACTCATCAGGTTTCAAAGGTCCCAGGAGCTACAGTGGCAAAGGCTAGTGCCTGCGAATCGATGGCTCAAGTGTGTAACATGCACTTATACACAAATGCATGCATGTATGTTGACAGAGCCAGCAACTGAACACAGCAGAGAGGACACAAATCCTATGACCAAAATGTGCCCCGTAGCCTGATGCTCTCGGTCTTGTTTATTCTACGTAAAAGAAGAATGGCTGCAAAGAGGAAAAATCTGAAATTCTTGATGATATTTTTCTAAATTTTTTTACATAGATTGCAGTGATCATAAATTGAAATTAAGTAACCCATGTGTATATAATCTATTGGGGAGCCTGAGGGTAAACAGGCATAGCCTAGGAAAGCATTTCTGAGTGGATTTCCAGAGAAGTCAGTGTATTGTGTTTGGAAACACAAATAAAGTTTTCTAGGGCATTTGCCTAGCATGCATGAGGCCCTGGGTTCAATCACCAGCACCATAAATAAACAAGTAAATAAATAAATAAATGCCCCGTGAACTCCTATGTTCCATAACAGGGGAGGCGATTTCTCAAAAGTGAAGAGAACGCAGGACATAAGTGTCTGAATAATGAAAGTCCAGCGACACTGACAGAAATATCTATGAAGAGCTATTTAATTACATCACATGGTGCTTATTAAATCCAGAGGAAAGAGGGCCTGTATCACATCTATGTCCTCAGATACCAGCTCAGTGGCTGAGGATCACTTCCTCATCAGGGCCAGGGGACACTTCTTTGAAAAGACCACTGTGGACGTGCTCTGAACCCCACAGAGACAAACAGCTGATGTAAGGAAACATCCACAAAAAACATACCTAAACCATCTCCAGGAGGTGCAGTAAGAGATTACAAGGGACGGAAGAGGGGGGAGTGTGGAAGAAGGTGCAATGGAGAAAGCAGGCAAGATCTGTCCCTACAGAAAAACAGTGTCTCCCCTTAATTCAATGCACTCTGCCTCTGGGGCCACCTCAGTATACTTGCCTTGCTCCACCTATTCCAGGACTATGCTGTACATAGCTCAAAAGGAAGAGATCCCCTTCACACCAGAAGCATGATCTCCAAGAGTACATACTGCTAAAAATGCCATTCTTTGGGGCCATGGGTGTAGTTCAGTGGTAGAGTAATGGCCTAGCATGTATAAAACCCTGGGTGCCATTGCAACACTGCTAAAAAAAAAGGAAAAAATTAACACTGTTTGAAAATCTTACCTTTGGATAGTTTAGGATAAACCACTTTCTTTCTTCCCTATGTTTCCTACAAAGAGAACATATGATACAATAAATATAAAGATTCCTTCAAAAGGAATCAGGGAGAAAATTGTGAGTGGTCCAAAAAAGAAGAAATATTATAAAAATCTGGTAGTGGGATTTCTTTTAAGAATGTGGAAACAAAATGCTGCTTTTTCGGGTCCTTTATCGGGTTCATTAACTTTCGTCTTCTGTGTTTTCATGGAAATACATAATTTAGGAGATGGACCACTTGTTCCTGTTCAGTTTCTTTGTTCTGTCTCCAACCCTCCAGAAAAGCAAAGATGTGGGCAGATTTTAGAAATGCGTGAGGGGCTGCAGGGATCTCTACGGGATACAGAACAGCAACCCCTAACTGTTCACATTCCTAAAAAAAGATTGATTTCATTTTTTTACAATAATTAAAAGAGAAATGGAAAGAGAAATCTGAGTGGTTTCAAAAGAGATACTGAGAATAGATTTTAGAGGCCGCTTGTAAATTCCCTGCAATTCAATTACCATGATGGAGATCAGGCCAGGATATATTGTTACTGTACTCTAGGAAAGGTCAGTGGGCTGCACTGCAGGACCTCAGCTCCTGTTTGGTCACAAATAAAATACAGATAAAGACTCAGGACTCCACATGTTTGCAGCTGCTATAAGCTAATTTTCTAGGATAGCATCAAATAGCCAAAGATGACTAAATTTAATGTTCCCTTGATAGTGTAAGTTATGTCTTTGAGGAGACAGTCTGAGCCTAATATCTAATACCAAAGATAGAATGAAATCCTGGAAAGTAAATTTAAAAATCATGCCTGGGAAGAAAGAGCAAAAATATTCAGCTGCAGCCATTACATTTACGGACAAAAATCATGAGCTGAAGTCTTAGAAAAATTAGATTACACAGAGTTTCTAAGTACTTTACCGAATTACTTTTTCCCATGCAAATTATCCAACGATCTGGTATCTGTAAAATTCTGTCGCGCTCGATGGATATTAAACTGCTGGCTGGGATGATGCCCTGGCCGTAGAAATCACGGCGGAGGGTGGGCCTACCGCGGGTACTGGATTCGGGGAAGACGGAGTAACCCAGGCCAACGCGACTGGCTTGCAAAGGAGCGGCGGCGGCTGAGAAAGAAGCGCCTGGAAGAACTGGAATCCATGTCCAGCCCGCTCTTCCCAGCTGGCGATGTAAAACACGGATTATACTTTGTTTTGTTCTTTGAGCCCTCCAAGCTCAGTTTCTTTGTCTGCAGCCCGCCCCGAGGCACGGCGCCCATCTTAGAGGGCTGTTCTGGAGACCTCCACGTGTGGGAACCGAAACTCACCACGCGTGGTAGTATTTACCCCACTGAGGCCTCAGAAAGCCCTACTTACACCGGACGAGGTACCGTGGCCTAGGATGGCTTGGCGCGGCGGTGCGTGTCATCCCTCGGAAGGGCGGGTCCCCAGCACCGCTTGGGCAGCTGGGGCGAGCAGGGTGGGGGAGGGGCGGAGGGCCTCCCACGGGCGACGGAGTGCGCGGCTGGGGACGCGCGGGAGGGACGGCGGGACTCGCCAGCCCAGCCTCCCAGCCTCGCCTGCGCCCAGAGCTCAGCTCCGCCGGGCTACTCGGGTCCCAAGTCGCCGCGGGAGCGCAGACCACGCCGCCCCGCTGGGCGGGACCCGGGAGAGCGAGAGGCGCTTTCTCTCCCACGGGTTCGAGTGGCAGCCAGGCAGCTTGTTTTGCCTGGAACAGTGTACAGCTCTACGTGCTTGCTGTAAAATTCTCATCTAACTAAATACCAACTAAAGAAAAAGGAGTTCAAAAAATCATCTGTTATCTCACCACCAAAACCAAAACCCGGATTGGATTTTGTTTTGGTATAAACGGATACAAGCGCGCGCATAGACCGAGGCCTGCGAGACGCGTCCACGAGCCCCCAACCCGCGAACAGAGGGTGCGCGCGCCGGACCTGGGGCGGACAGCGGTCACCGAGGTCGCGGTGCGCAGTGCTCGGCTCCCTCCACCTAGGAGGAGCGAGAAAGCAAGCGCGGGCACAGCCGCCACGCAGGCTACTGAGCCGGCCTCACTTCAATGGGCGAGAGCAGGGGAGGCCGGGCCCCACGTTCAGATGCTCCCTCAGCCTGGTTTCTGTGAGTCGCTCCAGAGACTGTACCTGATACTCTCGCATATAGACACTGCACCTGTAGGGACTTTACGCTCCGTCCCCAGGAGGGGCCCCAGAACCTGCTCACCCCCTGGTTGGTCTTCTTACCTCTGGGCCTCCTCTTGCAACGTTCGTTTTCTTTCCCTAGGACTGCAGCAGAGGAAGCGCTCTTCAGCCCCAAACTCTTGATTCTAGTACATTAAGACCCTTCCCTAGGGTGACAGCCCTTCTGGCTTAGCCTTCATGGAAGAGTTCCAGGTGAACACGGAGAAATCCATAGATTCAGCGTTTGTAAGACAACATTCCTGCTGAATATGAAACATACTATTTGTAACCTTTGTATATTTTGACACTATATGGTCACTCCTCCGCATGGATACCAAAATCCTACTATGCTCAAGTTCCTTATAGAAAATGGTGTGGCATACTTAGAACCTATGAATAACCTTCCATAAACTTCAAATCATTTCTTGGAGGACTTATAATACCAAATGCAATGTAAATGCTATGCTAATAGTGTTACTCCATGTGATTTAGGGAATACTAACAAGAACATACTCAGTAAAGTGTTTTTTCCGAGTTTGGAACCCGGGAGTAGGAAGGGCCAATTGTCCCTTAATGCAATGGGAATGGAAAGAAGTACAATAAACCCTCGTTAGCTTTCGTTCTACCACTTTATACTTTCGCAATGTAAAGTTTTATTTTATCAGAATGAGTCAGATAAAAATAATTTTATAAATGCTTTGTTTTAGGTGAAATTGGTGATCTAGCTTGTTAATTTTATTTTTTAAAATTTCTATCCAGACGGTGGTGCATTGCCTGTAATTCCAGCTTCTCAGGAGGTGAGGACGGAGGATCCTAAGTTCAAGGTCAGCCCTGGAAAGGCTAGCAAGAGCCTGTCTCAGAAACAAAGTAAACAGTGAAGGGCTAGGAGTGGGGCCCAAGTAGTAGAGCTCTAAGTGTGAGGCCCTGGGGTCAGTCCCATACAGAAAAAATATATATTCTAATTAAACAATGATGGAAACTAACATCATGGAATTTCTTCACTTAATTGTTTATTTGGGGATAAAATAATTCTATTTTTAAAAATTATGGAAAGGTCCTCTGACCACAGTTCAGATTTTTTTTTTTTGGCAGTACTAGGGTTTGAACCCAGGGTCTCATGCTTGCTAGGTAGGTACTCTACCACTTGGCCGGCCCCAGATGTTTTTTATTAAGGCCAAACATCACTTTTGATTCCTCCATCTCCGTTACTCCTTCCACTACTGACCAGATGACAAGGTTTGTGGACTGTACCCTCCAGCCTGTGGCTCAGCCTTGTCCCTCCCTTCCTGATGCCCAACCCTGGCCAGGTGTCCATCACCACAGGCCCTCACAACCATGACAGCTTCCTAACCAGTGGTCAGCTCCAGGCTGTCTCCTCCAGACCATTTCCATCTGCCCAATAACCTCTCTAGAACATTCCCTAGCTTATACACAGTCCTGGGTTAATTAGAGGATGAGCTCCACCTTCTTTTTCTTATTGTTGTTTGGGTTTTTTTGTTTTGTTTTGTTTTTGGTGGTACTGGGGTCTGTCTTCCAATGCCTGGCCTCAGGTGACATTTAAATAACTGTGCTTGTGTTGCTTATGAAATACACTTGTGTCATAAAATCATCTCTACTAAAGAACTCCTGTGCAAACATGGGGTTTTTCTGTAATTCAGAGGTAATCTATAGAGAAGTTTACCCTCGTATTAACTTTGTTTAACAAAAAAAAGTTGTCTAAGCAAATGAACATTGTAAATAGAATTTCAAGAAATGCTGAATCTCTTGAATAAAATTCATTAAGAATTTCAGAAACCAAAATATGCATATCACCTTTGTTTATTCATGAGTTCAGGGAAGACTCCTGCACTACCCCCTTAAGGTTAAGACAACCCATTTCCAGGCATCTTCTGAGCCTATGGGCAAAAATGTCCTCTGATTTACCTTTGTAGTGTCGGTTCCAACCCAGGGCCACCATCAGCCTTTGTACAGATTAGGAAAAGGTGACCCTTCCTGTGGAGAAAGCCCTTGGATGAGCTTGAACACATTCCAGTTCCTACCCTCCTCCTTCACCATGAGCTCCTGAAGTGGACAATAGAAGATGGTCTGTTCCTGTCACTGGGCCTGGCTGAGTCGAGGTACTTCATAAGCATTGGTGGAGTTGTGATAAAATTATTTTAAAAAATTCTTTCCTCAGCAATTTTTATTTAGTATGTGGACCAGACTTGGAGCTCTTACCATGAGCCATTCCTGATTCTGCTTGTGTCTCAAGCACATGCATAGAAACTATTATTTACCAGCATTCAGGAAGCTGAGGCAGAAACATCACGAGTTTGAGGCCAGACCTGGGCTACACAGCAAGACTCTGTTTCAAAAGCAATTTTTTTTCAAACATGTAATTATTTCACACAAATAATAAAGTAGAAATTCATTTTAAGTCTTGTTAAACTCACAGCATGTGATCAGTTGGTAGTTTCACAGTTCACTAGTTCTGAAAGTAATGTAAACCTTTTGACTCTAACAATATCTTCAAGGTTTCCATTTATGGTGGACTGGATAATCAGGTCTGTCCCTCCTGGAGGTCAAGAAAAACTACATCAACTATTTAAAAAACTCCGTGCACGATTTCATCTTCTTGGCTAAATGACTTTTGTGCCAGTGATACCAGAATCCTACAGCCATGTTCTCGCAGAGTTTGAGTCACTGGATCCATTACTCTCAGTCCTTCGGCTGGACTCCAGTCATCTAAAGTGCACGAGCATAGCTGTGTCTCGGAAATGGTTGGCACTGGGCAGTTCAGGAGGAGGGCTCAATCTCATTCAGAAAGAAGGCTGGAAGCACAGGCTTTTACTTTCACACGGGGAAGGTGCAATTTCTCAGATTTCCTGTTGTTCACCTGATGATGATTTTGTTGCTGTAGCTACCAGTTAAGGTCTTGTAGTTGTTTGGGAATTAAATCAAGAGCGTCGTGGGAAACCAGAACGAATATATGTGTCTTCAGAACACAAAGGCCGAAAAGTTACAGCTCTCTGTTGGGACACAACTATTCTTAGAGTTTTTGTAGGTGATCATGTGGGGAAAGTTTCTGCCATCAAACTCAACACTTCTAAACAAGCAAAGACAGCTGCTGCCTTTGTGATGTTTCCTGTTCAGACAATAACAACAGTTGACTCCTGTATTGTACAGTTAGATTATTTGGATGGAAGACTGCTTATATCTTCACTTACTCGATCCTTCTTGTGTGACACTGAGAGAGAAAAGTTTTGGAAAATTGGAAACAAGGAAAGAGATGGGGAATATGGAGCATGTTTCTTCCCTGGAAAATGTTCTGGGAGTCAGCAACCTCTGATATATTGTGCTCGTCCTGGCTCCAGGATATGGGAAGTGAACTTTGATGGGGAGGTTCTGAGTACACATCAGTTCAAGAAACTCCTCTCATTGCCACCTCTCCCTGTAATTACTCCAAGGTCAGAGCCTCAGTATGATCATATGGCTGGATCCACCCAATCTTTGTCATTCCCCAAACTTTTGCGTCTTAGTGAGCACTGTGTGCTGACTTGGACAGAAAAAGGAATCTATGTTTTCATTCCTCAGAATGTACAAGTTCTTCTTTGGAGTGAAGTGAAAGATATTCAGGATGTGGCTGTCTGCAAGAATGACACATCTGTCCTTGTTGTCAGTGGAGCGCTGTGTGGAACGCCTGCTAAGGAGAGGGCTGTGGGACCTGGCTGCTTGCACCTGCTGTCTATTCCAAAATTCTATCATTGCCAGCAGAGCAACAAAAACTTTGTCCGTAGATAAATTGGAGCATTTGAAATCTCAGCTGGACTTTGCAATCAATAGTGATCTAATTTCTAAACTGGATGAATTGATCTTAAAATTTGAACCTTTGGATTCAGCTTGCAGTAGTAGAAGAAGTTCTGTTTCATCACATGAAAGTTTTAGCATCTTGAACTCTGGTATTTATCGTATCATTAGTAGTAGAAGAGGCAGTCAGTCAGAGGAAGACTCTTGCTCCCTTCATAGCCAGACCTTCTCAGAAGATGAGAGACTTAAAGAATTCAGTTCCCATCAAGACGAGGCCCGGCCGGATCAGGGCTGTAGCCCACATGGCAGTGAAGACAATGTTTCTCATGGTCCAGTGACGTTCGAGACAGATAAGAATGAAACTTTTCTCCCCTTTGGCATTCCGTTATCATTTCATTCTCCATCTCCTCTTGTGTCTCTTCAAGCTGTCAAAGAAAGTGTTTCTAGCTTTGTGCGTAAAACTACAGAGAAGATTGGTACACTTCACACAAGCCCTGAACTAAAAGAGAGACCAGAACCCAGGAATGAAGACCAGTCATGTGAAGAGGAAGTGAGTTCAGTTACCTGCCCAAAGGAAGAAGACACCAAGGGGAAAAAAGAGGTAACTAGTCAACTGCCAGAAGAAGACAGGTTCCAAGAGCTCACATTAGCAACAGTGGAAGCAATGACCAAGCTGCTGGACCCTCTGGTTTTATTTGAACCCAAGTCACAGTTAGAAGAATCATTTGCTATGAAGGACTTTGCAGGCATTTCAGATACTGGCAATTCACCAGTGAAATCAAACCAGGATGTGCTACTACTTTGTGAGTCAAAAAAGGAAACAATAGATGAAGATAATGAAAAAGAAAAAAGGGACTCTTTAGGAATTGAAGAAACTCTTGGCCAAATAGCATGTGACTCTGTAAGTAGTCTGAGGGAGTCCTCAGGTGACTTTTTTCGAGTATGTTCTCCATACACCATAGCAAACAGTCTTCAGAAGGATCTGGCTCAATTGACAACATTGTGTTTGGAACTGAATGTATTGAATTCCACGATCCAAAGTACAAGTGAACATGTGGACCACGCATTACAACAGGTTTATTCTGAAATCCTGGCTTGTCAGTTCCTAAAGAAGTATTTTTTTCTTCTGGACTTGAAAAGAGCAAAAGAGAGTATCAAACTTAGTTATGCTAAGAGCCCTTGTGTTTGGGAGACTTTTATTAAAGGACTGAAAGAAATGGCAAGTTCCAATCCTTCATATATGGAGATGGAAGAAGGAGACCTACCCACGAGATTAAAGTTATTTGATGACTTGATTCTTTTTGATAGTCCTCTGTTGATTGCTTATGCTAGCCTTTTGTATGAGAAGTTTGGGGAACCTGCCCTTCAATCTTTAATCAGGATTTATCCATCTATTTTGCCTTCGGATATTATGCAGCTTTCTCATCATCAGCCTGCTCAGTTTTTGGCCTATTTAGACAGTCTGGTGAAATCAAGGCCTGAAGATCAGCGATCATCCTTCCTTGAGTCCCTTCTACAACCAGAATCTTTAAGATTGGATTGGCTGCTGTTGGCAGTGTCCCACAATGCTCCAGCAAGCACAAGCCTTATGGATGATGAAGGACACCCCAGGTCTCATTCACACTTGATTTCCTGGGGTTACAGTGAACTTATCCTTCATCTAATTAAACTTCCTGCAGATTTTACAACCAAAGAGAAAATGACTGACATCTGTAGGTCTTGTGGTTTTTGGCCTGGATATCTTACTCTCTGTTTGGAGCTGGAGAGGAGAAGAGAGGCCTTCACCAACATTGTGTGTCTGAATGATATGAGCCTGATGGAAGGGGACAATGGTTGGATTCCAGAGACTGTGGAGGAATGGAAGCTTCTCCTACATCTCATACAGAGCAAGAGCTCAAGGCTGGTCCCCCAGGAGTCACTAAATGGGAACCTCAGTGATGGGCCTTCCCCCATCAACGTGGAGAACATTGTGCTCCTGTTAGCTAAGGCCATGGGCCCAGATCGGGCCTGGTCCTTGCTACAGGAATCTGGTCTGGCCCTTGAGTTGTCAGAGAAGTTTACCAGAACCTGTGATATTCTGAGGATTGTGGAGAAAAGGCAGAGAGCCTTGATACAAAGCATGCTTGAAAAGTGTGATCGGTTTCTGTGGTCTCAGCAGGCCTGATGGAAGATTTAGCAGGATGTGATAACATTTAGGAAAAAATGTTCCTGAGCCTTCAGGATGCATTTGTTACTGAAGAAAAGGCACCACCCAGAAGCCCTGCCACCTTATCGGGGCTATAGTTATCAGTGTCTGTACCTTGGCATTTGTGGCTCTGTGACCTCAGCACCTCTCAATCAAAGTTGGATTTTGAGAGAAGTCAGCCCTTGCTTTGCTGGAATCAGAATGTGGGTGTTTACAGCTGTGTAGTATTGATTCTGAACCACAGTGTTACTGCAGAATGATTGAGGATTGGGGCTCTTCTGTTGGGACCAGAAGTATTTTGTCACATGAACATAGATAATGTTATTAACTGGAGTTGAATTCTTTTTGTATTTTGTCTGGGGCAGTTTAGAAATTACTGAAATAGGACTGGGAATGTGGAATTGACATGTATAATGAAATACTAAAGATTCAAATTCAATATTTAAATGAAATTCCCCATATCTAAATTGAGCTAATTTATTTTTTTTCTTCAATTGACTAATTCATTACTGGAAATAGTTTCTGTAATCTTTTCCTAAACAGAGTAGCTCAAAAGAATCATGCACTTTTAAAAATTATTTTTGAAATGCTATAACAAAAGAAAGCTAAGTATTAATAAAGAGTATAACAAGCGCTTGTGTTATTGGAAAAAAAAAACTATTTAAAAAATCTGCTTGAGGGCACTGGAGAGCTAACACCAGAGACAAGGAAATGCTGGAGGAGACCAAAGTCCAGAGTAATGATTCCCCCTTCTGCCCTGCAGCCCCTGGCTAAAATGTGAAAGATGGAGGAAGGCAGATTGTGTTTTTGACAGCCCTGTGGAGTTAGAGAGACCTCGGACCTTCCAAGGGCTGAAACCTGGCAAGTTGAGAGCCAGAAGAACCTGCTTGCACACAGACTTCACTGCATGTGCTCTGGGCAACTCAGAAACTTCTTGATCCCTGCACCTGAATTGAGAGGACTCAGTGCTCATGCCCTAAGAGCATAAAAAAGAGAAAAAAAAGATAATTTTTCAAGGCCTCAGACTATTTATACAAGAAAACAGTTCAAATACAATATTCGTAGAAGCAAAACTGAACGAGGCAAATGTTACGTGACACCAAAAATAAGAGACAGAAAAAATAATCAAGAAAAACATATTCATAGAGGCTCTGCATTTAGAATATTAAAACAAGACTTGAAAAATAAGTAACAGAAGCTCTAGAAGGGAAAAATACCTAAACTTATCTGCATAGAATAACTTAAATATAAAAGTAAAACTTTGTGAATGAGCTTAACAAAGGAAGAGTTTCCACTGAAGAAAGATCTGATGAGCTAGAAGACAGATTAGAAGAAACCATCCAGAAAAAAATGCATGGAGGTTGCAAAAAGGCCAGAAAAGACAGAGAAAGAGAAGACAAGAGAGGAAGTCAGAAGAGGACACAGAGAACATGGCATGCACAATCACTGAAGAAAATGATTGAGAATCTGTTAAAACTGACAAAAAAAAGTGTCAACCCATATATTCAAGAAGCCCCAAGAACCCAAACCAGGGTAAATACAAATATAAACTGCAGAAAATAAAGTAAAAAAGAAATGCCTTAATTCAGCCAAAGATACAACATAAATTGCATTCAGTTACTTACAATAAAACTTCTCAGCAGAGATTATGAAATCCCAAATATAATAAAATAGTGTCTTCAGTGCACTGCAATAAATAAAGCAATTGTCTTCCCAGAGCAACATTCAGACATTGGAAAAGAAGTGACCTATTTAATGAAGGATGTTTAAACTTGATACCAAAAACCAGACAAGGATATTATAAGAAAGTAAAATCAGCAGCCAATTTATCTCATGGATGTTGATATAGAAACAAGATATAATCAAATTGAATTCAGCTGTATATAAAAATATACTACAAACTGTTTGCATTTATCCAGCAATGCAAGATTTATTTCACATTAGGAACAAAGTCATAATACTTCACCACATTAACAGAATAAAGGGCTCAAAACATACAGAAAAAGTGTTATAAAATGCAACTTCCATTGATGACATTAAGAACAAACTTCTTAGCAACATAGAAGTAGGTTGAAGGGAAACCACAAGAGGATCTGTAGCATGTCTCTTACCCAAGAGTGGAATGTGGAAGGTTCTCCATTTGAAATAACGATCAGGACAAAGATATCTACTTAATCTCCATTAAATATTGTTCTAGAGCTTTTGGCCAGTACAATAAATCAAAGAAAGAAAAAGAGGCAGAGGGATTAAGAGAGAGAGAGAGAGGCAGAGAGACAGAGAAAATGAACTGTTACCTGCAGATTCAATAGCTAGATAAGTAAAAAATGTGAATGAATGTGCAAATAAATGGTTAAAATCCGTAACTTGAGTTTAGCAAGGTTGCTGGGTCAATATTTTAAAAAGTCAGTTGTGTTTCTGTATGCCATTAAATTACTAAAAATAAAATTTGTGAGTAAAATATGAGATAAAATAGCATCAAAAATAACTAGGAAGTTGGGCACAGTTGTTCATTCCTATAAGCCTAGCTACTTGGGAGGCAGAGATCAGGAGGACTGCAGTTCCAGACTACCTGGGCAAAAAAGTTAGCTGGGCGCGTTGCTGCATGCCTATGGCCCCACTTACAGGGGCAGCATAGGTAGGAGGATCAGTCTGAGACTGGTCCTGAGCAAAAATGCTCAGTTACAGTTATATGTGAAAAATAACTAAAGTCAAAAGAGCTGGAGATCCAAGTGGTAGAGCACCTGTCTAGCAAATATGAGGCCCTGAGTTCAAATTCCAGTACCACCAAAAAGAAAAAAAGCTAGGAATAAATCTAACAGGAAATGCATAAGACCTCCACCTCCAGACAGAAAGTTAAGTCATTAATGAGGGAATTAAAGAAGATACCAGGTACACAAAAGGAGATACCATGTTTATGGATTAGAGCATGTTAGAACCATGTTGATTCTCCTCAGATTGATTTAGATTCACTGCAATTCCAATAGTGACAACAAAAATTCCAGCAGGGTGTGAGCATGTGGATTTTCACAAACTGATCCCATAATTCTAAAAAAATATCAATAGTGAAGACAAGCTAAGATACTCTTTTTAAAAAGAAGGAAGGAAGGAGGAGGAAGGAATGAAAAAGAGAGAAAGAAAAGAAGAAAGAAAAAGAAAGAAAGAAGGTAGGCACTGGTGACTCACTCCTGTAATCCTAGCTACTTAGTAAGCAGAGATCAGGAGGATTGTGGTTCAAAGCCAGCCTGGGCAAATAGTTCCTGAGACCTTATCTCTAAAAAACCCATCACTAAAAAGGCTGGTGGAGTGGCTCAAGATAATAGAAAAAAAAAAAAAAGAGGTGAGAGAATCTGCTCCATTAGCTATGGAGACATTGTGACATTCAAAGTGTGATATTAGTTCAAGGACAGAAAAAGAAAACCAGTGAAGCAGAACAGAGATATACAGCATGCATGTGTGGACACATGGTTTATGACAAAAACAGAATAAGGAGAGCAAGAGTGCTTTTTTTAACAAACAGTTCCAGAACAATTAGATATCCAGATGGGGAAAAATGAATCATGACCTCCACTTCACACCATATACAAATACGGATTCCAGGTGTGAAAGAGAGTAGTGAAGGCTCCAGAAGGTAGTACAGAAAAATAATTTAATGTTTTGGGGCTAGGGATACAAAAGCACTAACTTAAGGAAAGATTGACAAGGTAGACAATATTAAAATATTAATTTCAATTTAGTAAATGACACCATTGGGGGGGAGTGCACAGAGCTCAGGCACAGAATATATTTTAAAGGCCTACAAATTATTAAGAAAAAGATAAATACACCAATAGGGGCAAAGGGGAAAGGTAGGAATAGGCACCCAGGAAAGAGGAAATCCAACTGGCCAGCAAACAGAGACCCAGGGGTATCCAGAGAAACAGAAACAATAGGATCCATACACATAGACAGGAACAGATTTATTTTAAAGAATTAGCTCACAGTATTGTGGGAGTGGTAGCAAGTCTGAAATCTGTAAGGAATGCTGGCAGGCTGGAGACCCTGGGGAAAGCTGATGTTTCAGCCTTGAGTCTGAGGGAATCTGGAAATTAAATTCCTTTCTCTCTGGATGATCTCAGGCTTTGCTTTTAGGGCCTTCAACTAATTGTACGTGGCCCACCTCATAAACCAAGGTAGTCTGCTTTAATGCAAGCCTGCTCATTTAGTTGCTGATTACATGGCAACACCTAGTTTGTGTTTGACCAAAGAACTGGAGACCATAGCCTACCTTGACAATTTTACATACAAAATTAGCCATCACTTTGAAGCTCCCCAGTAATGGAATGACTCACAGGAGATTCACTAGGCTGAGTGTGTATCAATAGTTCAGTCCATTTTGTTGCTGAATAGTACTATGTGGTATGATACTCTTTAATTTGTTTGAACTCAGTGTTTTGTGCTTGCTAGGCAAGTGCTCTACCACTTGAGCCATACCCCAGCCCTATCTCTTGATTTTTGAGACAGACTCTTGAGATGTGGCCCAGGCTGGCCTTAAACCCGTGATTCTAGCTGCCTCTGCCTTCCAAGTACTGGGACTACAAGGCATGCACAATTATACCTGTCTGAGCTAATTTATTTTTTGGCAGTACTGGAGATTAAACTCAGGGTTTCTGGCGTACAAAACAGTCACTCTACCACTTGAGCCATGCCCCCAGGCCTTTTTCACTTTAGTTATTTTTCAGGCAGTGTCTTGCATTTGCCTGGGTCCAGCCTTGAATCATGATACTCCTTCCTATGGCCTCCCAAATAGTTGCCATGACAGGCGTGTGCCACCACACACAGCTTATTGATTGAGTTGGGGGTCTCACTAACTTTTTGCCCAGGCCAGCCTTAATCCATGGTTCTCCCAATCTCTGCCTCCTGAGTAGCTGTGATTATAGGAGTGAGCCATTGTGCTGGTTCTGGTTCAGTTAATTTCTGGTTAAGGTTTAAGACTTAGGTCAAGGCTCATTTTTGCCTACCAATGTCCAGTTTCTCTCGAGCCATTCATTGAAAAGGCTTTCCTTCCTGTATGGAACTGCTTTCACATTTTTGACAAAAGTTAATTGAGCGTGTTTGTATGGGTCTGATTTGGGGCTTTTGACTCTGCTATATTTATCTATGTCTGTCCCTCTATCCATACTACACTCCCTTGATCACTATAGCTGTATAGTAAGATAAGTTGATTCCTCCTGGCTTATTCTTCTTTTGCAAGATTATTTTAGCTACTCTAGTATCTGTTCCCCTACATATAAATTTTGGAACAATGGAGTAAGCTTGGCTATGTCTGGAAAAGAACTTGTTGGGATCTTAGGAGGCATTGCATTAAACTTACTGAGCAATGTGGGGAAAGCCAACATCCTTACGTTCAGTCAGTGAACCATGAACATGGTATATCTCTACATTTAGTTGATCATCTTGGGCTTCTTTCATCAGCCTTTCATAATTTCAGCATGCAGACTCTATATATTTTATTAGGTTTGGGACTGTTGTAAATAGTTTTGAGTTTTGAAATATTCATTGTAATATATAGATGCATCATTTATTTTTGTGTATTGTTCCTTATTGCTGTCCTCACATCAGTTCTATGAGGTTTTGGTCAATTCCTTGCAATTTTCTATGTAGACGACCATGCTGTTGGCAAGTAAAGGTTGTTTTATTTCTTCCTTTCCCATCTGCAGGTGTTTCATTTCTTTTTCTTGCCTTATTTCAGTAACCAGAATTTCCAGTACTATGTTGAATAAGAGTGGTGAGAGCAGACACATTGTCTTTTTCCCAGTCATAGTCTTTCTCCATTAAGTATGCTATTGTATGTATGGTTTTTACAGGAAGGTAAGGAAGTTTCTCTTTGCTCTTGTATGGGATTGTGTTAAATGTTTACCTTGTATCAAATGATATGATTGCTTTTATTCTCTAGCAGGTTAACATGGTAAATTATGGAGATTGATTTTGGAATATTGAACCAGCCTTTCATACCTAGAATAAATCCAACTTTGTCAAGATGTGTAATTTATTTTCTACATTTCTGGACTTGATTTGCTAAAGTTTTTTTTTGAGAACTTTCATATTTAATTTTAAAGAAAATCTATAATTTTCTTTCTGGTTTTGGCATTGGAATAATACAAACTTTATAAAATGAGATGGGAAGTGTTCTTTCTTCTATTTCTTCTACTTCCTCATTTAGAATGTTTAAAATGTGCCTGTGACCTGTGTGGGTATGCTGCGTGAACTTGACTAAGAGTGGCGGGGAAAAGAGAAATAAGACACACACAGACATACAGACATAAAACAGAAAAGCTGGGGACGGGAGGGCTGCACGTTCCTGATGGGAAACGTGAGCGCCTACCTGAGCCAGAGTGTTTATTTTATACATCAGTACAAGGAAAAGACTCAGGTAAAAATCAAGCTTTAACAATTCTTAGATCTAAGGTAAAAGGAATGAGGTCTGGTGGGCTAATTTTCCTAAGGCTAATGAAGCTTAATTACAACACATCAGTTCTGGAATCATCAAGACACACATGACACTTTATCTAAGGGATTGATTAATGTGGCATCAGGGCGTCTCCCAACAGTTCTGGTACTTTATCTAGTTTTGCATCAGGGGGCTGGTATGTGGACACAGCAGGTTGTATTCTTCAAGGAGATGTGAGAACAAAGGTCAAGACTCCAGGTGCTGGACAAATTATGGTAGAAGAGGCTGTGCAAACTTCTACCATGGAGAAGCTGTGCAAACTCCATTTTTCCCCAGCCCAGGGTTCATGCCTTGTCTCCAACATCTCCCCCTACTCTATTTCTTGAAAGTTCCCAATGCATTTCTATGTTTAATACAAGTTCCAACTGAGATTTAAGCAAAAACAACAAATGATAATACAATGAAATACCAAAAGGAATATTTTAGAGTATTAAAAGGGTTAAATCCTTGTAATTCATCTAATATAGTTTTTGCTATATCTGCAGGAGCAGCCACCTGATTGTAGGCTCACTACATGTCTAAAATTTGCTGTCTTAAGACTTGTAGGTTAAGGGAATCATTGTTATTTTCCCAGGCTCCCATGACATGCTTTAATGAGTTTCCATGGGAAGTCTGTTGCACTGTAGAGTGCTGCAGTAACACAAATACGTTGGAAGTCTGCATAGCACAGTAAATCTTGGTGGTGTTTGAGCATTTGAACTTCATCTCCTATAGCCAGCAAAGCAGCTTCTAGAGAATTTAAGTGTATATCAATTTTTTCATCTGTAGCAAATTGTTGTTGAAAGGCATAACTGACATTTGGCATTAAGGTATTAATATAATGAGCATTTTGAATGCTTTGGGAGAGGGCTACTGCAGCAGTAGCCATGGTGGCAATAGCAGTGATGGCTGCCACAATGCCTGCTATCAAGAGCCCTACAAATCTTTCTTCTCTTACTAACAATGATTTTATTTCTTTGACAACCTGTAGTCCTCTATCATGATACCAGGATCCCATGAAATTTGTAGGTACCAAGATATAGGGGCTTTGTTTTACTATAAGTAGGCTGCCATTTGTGTAATTGTCCACACATGAGGTTAAATTACAATTAAAACAAGAGATATTAAAAATAGTTCCATTTTTAGAAATGTGGATCAATCCAGCCAATAAAGCAAAAGGATGTTGAACACAAGCTTGCAAGCCTTTAATAACAGAGCTGCCTGAATGGCTAGTTAGATTGATTTTAGCAGTAGCAGCTCCGAGCTTCCATATATCTGATTGAATGGTTCCTCTGTTTGAGGAACCTCCATCAGAGGGGTGGTCCAATACCCCATAATATTAGTTTCAGAAGTGCCTTATAAGATCAACACACAAGCTTATAGCCTGCAACATTAATAGCCATTGGAGAAGCAAATATACATTGTTCCCATGAGGTTCCCTTATGGGGGCGCCAGGGATTGTGTTTGTCATGACAGCAGGGAAAGTGAGGCCAATGTGTTACATTATATGACTCAGTGGCATTAAAGCTGAAAAATTCTAGTTTTTTATCAAGAAACTGAGTACCATTCCATAACGGAGCACTTTTCCAAATAGGCATGAGAGGGAAGGCAATAAGGCAAATTTCCCAAACATATGGGTAAAGCAACAGCTTGTCCTGTAAAATTGTAATTAGTGAAAGTAGGAGCCAGGTGTCCACTGGAGTGACCTCCTATCAGCTCAGAGTCATTAGTAAAAACTGATATAGGTAGACTTTTCCAGGTAACTGCATGAAGCAGAGGTGGATGAGGCACAAAAGCCCAGTGTACTAAGGTCTGGGTCTCTGCAGCTTTCACCTGTTGACTAGTGATGCTAATCATAGCTAGCAGAAGAACAGCAGGAGTTTCTTCCTGTCCCCACCCCTTCATGTCATTCTTGTCCATATCCACCAAGCATTTTATTTGACCCCAAGTTGGGGGAATAGATCCCCAGGTTGTTTTACTGCGTTTGTCAAGGTGATGATGTTGCCTCTTGTAGGACTGGTAAGGGTGGTTCCTTATCGCTTTCAGTGACAGGATCTCTGTCAGTTTGGTTTTTGGCAGACTTGGGCTCCTCTCCTCCTCCATCAGGTGGAGCTTCTGCATTTGATGGCTGATGGGTTCCATGCATCTTCACAAACCATGAGAGTACCCAAATTGGGCTTTCTGCACCTTCAGGAAAAACACAAGCATGGCCTCAGCCCCATAACAAGACCGGGCTAGGGCCATGCCAGGCCCCAGTCATTACATCTTTCCACAATACCTGTGGCAAATGTTGTTTATTACAATGTTCCCAATGTTTTTCAGCTGGAGTAAAGCCAGATTCAGAGCAATTAAAAAAGTTTAAAGTAAAAAAGAGCTTTGTTAATTTGAGATAGACGCTATCTCCCCCTTCTTTGTAATTGAACTTTTAAAGTTTGGTGAGCTCGTTCTACTATAACTTGGCCTTGGGGGTTGTAGGATATGCCTGTAGTATGAAGAATTTTGTAGGAGGAACAAAAAGCCTTGAAGGCGGTAGAGATGTATAGCCTGGGCCATTATCAGTTTTAATATGGAGTGGCTTGCCTATCACCACAAAGGCAGCTAAACAGTGACCTATGACATGGTGTGTTGCTTCTCCTGATCTTGGAGAGGCAAAAACAAAACCAAAGTAAGTATCAATGACAACATGGACATAATGCTGTCATCCGAGAGATGGAAAGTAAGTAACATCCATCTGCCATAATGATAGAGGATGAAGACCACGAGGGTTAATTCCCTTACTGGGCACAGACAAATGAGGAGCACATTTTGAACATGACTTAACAATCTGATGAGCTTGTTCTCGGGTAATATGAAAACGTTTACAAGGAGCTCTGGAGTTTTGGTGGAACTCAGAATGACTTTGTATGGCCTGGCTTACTGGTGATAAGGTATCCACCTGTAAATTAGTGGAGAAACCAAGGCATCAGCCTGGCAATTGCCCTCTGCCGATGGCCCAAAAAGGCCACAGTGGGGACCGGAGATGGCCCACAAAATAGGGATGTTGCATTGTTGTAATAAAGCCCTTAACTCATGGAAGAGATGAAAAAGCTATTCATCATTAGCAGGTCCAATATAAGCAGTTTCAATAGTCTTAGTACATGCACTATCTGTATACAAATTAAAAGGAACATGAGCAAAGTCCTGACAAGCAAATATAAAACTGCCTGAAGCTCAGCATGCTAAGCAGTTGAAAAACCCGTTTGTATAATCTTTTGTCCTTGAGAGGAAAAGTAAGCAGCATTTCCAGAGCCTGAAGCGTCAGTAAAAATCACAAGAGCCTGAGGCATGGGATCCTCTTGGATATTGTGAGGAAATATAAAAGCATGTTGAGAAGCAAAATTAAGAAGTTTAGAGGAAGACAAATGTTCTCCAAGCTGTCCTATGAAGTTTGCCAATGCATTTTGCCCCATGGTATCAGTATGCCATAACCAAGCTTGTTGTTCCTTGGTAAATGGGACAATAATAAGGGATGGTTCTAGCCCTAGCAGTTGTACGGTGTGAAAACGTCCCATAGCTATTAATTTTGCTACCATATTATGGTAAAGAGTGATGACTGTAGCAAGGGAGTGAGGTAAATGTAACCACTCTAGTACTCCCTAAGTCTGCCAAAGAACTACTGTGGGTAGACTTGTAGTAGATAAAATAGGAAACTGTATTGGCTGGGAATAATTATCATGAGTTTTCTGACAATTATGAATAGCTTGTTCAATCTTAGCCAGGGCCATACAACCATGGCTGTAAGATATCTAGGTATAGGATATCTAAGAGATGATGGTTGAGTGTCTCCCTGTAAAGTTTTAAAGAGAGGAGACAGTTCACAGGTAGTAAGTTTTAAGGCAATTTATCTCACCTAATAACTTTTGAAAATCATTTAAAGTTTTAAAATTATCCTTACAGATTTTTATTTTGGGGGGGCTGATAGTCTGTCCCTTCATAAGCTGTCCCAAATATGAAAAGGGAGATTGTTTTTGTACCTTATCTGGAACTACAATAGGGCCCATTTGGCCAAATTATAAACAACAAAAGAAGTTTGGAAGAAGTGGGCTTACCTGGCATCCATTTTTAGTTCTGTCTATACTATAGATGATATCCTGACAACTTAAAAACACTGAAGAATGTCAACAGACAACAGTTAAAGGTTTTGAAAAAAGCCAACAATATTTAGAAGGCCAAACTCAATTGAAAATATGTACTGGGTAATTGCAAATGCTCTAAAGAAGGACCCAGCCTGAGAATGAAAAGACTTAGAATGGCCATGATTAAAACACTGAAAAGTAGTTTGGGAATTGTTAGACATTTAGTTATTTCCATTGCAGACTGCATTTTTAGGAAAATAAGTATGACTGACAGTATTAAAACAGCAGCATTAATGCTCCTTGTTACAATTAGGAACACATGGACACACACTTGTAAAAGTCTAGCATCGTTAACTTTAGATCTCTTTAGGTTATGGGGCTAATGACTGTGATCCCAAATAGCCTTATTTTTTTATGTACAATTACATTTTATACATATACAGTAACACTTATTTGACTAAAACTAATATAGGCTAGGTTTTAAGTAGCAGGATTGCTCAAATGGCAAGGTTTTTCTGAATATTACTGATTATAAACAGCACACCTGCCAAAAGTTTCATTAAGCATTTTATATGTCAAAGGTTTAGATGCAATGCTTTTGGATAAACAACTATAGCTGGTCAGTTAAATGTAACACTTTTGGATAAAAGAGAGCTTTAGCTCATCATTTTACATAAACTGACACGTTTAACTCTGTAAATGTTTGTACCATATTTAGATGAAGTATAGACACAAAGCACAGTTTTAAAGTGATCATTTAAGAGACCTTTGCATGAGCAAATATATAAATGAACTCTGATTTAGCAGTACTTAAAGCTTGACAAGATCAACAGAAAACACAAGTAATTACTTTGATAAAATCTTTCCCTATAACAATTTTTTGCAGATGTTACTTGGAGCAGAATAATATTAACATAGCCTTGTTATGTTATGGACATAGAGAATTAGATTTTAGTTTGACATGACCCTAAAAATCTTTTGGGCAACTCTTAGATTATAGCCAACTTTAACTTTATCACACACTGAATCTTTCTATTATACACTTTTAAAACTTACTCAGACCTTCATACAACATACTAAGCCCTCTGATGGTTTGTCCTTATCCCTTCTCTCCATATTTGAAACAATCTTTAGGACAAACCCTTCTTTACAAAATCTTTTCTCATCCCAAAACATTCCTTTTTTCCTTTAACTTTCCCCCCAAAAATACATTTAATACCTATCTATATCTTTTCTACTTGTACAATTTATAACTTGTATTTTAAAATAACTTTTATAAGAATTTTAAATTTAAATAAAATTTTTAATTAACCTTATTTTTAAGGGCAACTTTTGTTACTAGATCCAATCATAAAAGAATTGAATGTAAATTATAATAAAATGAAACAAATTAAGGTTACTGTCAATTAAATAATGCCTGTAATTTAGTTAGACCTGATTATAACGTAACCTTTGAAAAACTGGTTTTTCTTAAAAGTAGCAGCAGAAGAGGTGGGGGAGAGAAGAGAACAGAAGTTATTGTATTTCTTTACAATAATTTTATAAAAAATCCTCCTAAAGATGTTTAAATATACACATATGTAAAAAAGGTTTTAAATTAGGCATGCCATAAATGTCAATTTAAGCACACATAGATTCAAGAGCTCAAGAATATGTAAAAATTAACTAAGTGGCCACAAGTACATTGATAAGTTATTTTTAGTTACAGATTGAGAAGTGTCCCATTCTGTTCTTTTAGGACTCATTTTAACAGCTGTGGCAAGAGTCAATTGTAGGAGAGTTTTAGGTCAGTCTCAGTTTTTAATAAAACTGTTGCCATAGCTATCAGTTTTTTGTCTCTAATAAATTAATCATACAATAGACATAGACAAAATTCACAATGAAACACAAAACACATCAATATACACAAAATTTACACAATGAAACACAAAACAATTACATTAATTTAGAGTGCACTCTTAGATACTGAAGACTTTAGATTTACCTTTAGATCCAGTTTGTCCCATATTTATTACTCCCGACTATATTCGGAATTTCACTCTCCCCTTACCTTATTTTCCTTATGGACGTGTCCTTTGGAGAGTGTTCCTTCACCTTATCCAATGAGTTCTCCTGTAATCAGGCCCCAAGGTAGGGTGCCACTTGCCTGTGACCTGCGTGGGTATGCTGTGTGAACCTGACTAAGAGTGGTGGGGAATGAGAAATAAGACGCACACAGACATACAGACATGAAACAGAAAAGCTGGGGATGGGAGGGCTGCACGTTCCTGATGAGAAACATGAGCGCCTACCTGAGCCAGAGTGTTTATAGTAATAGGTCAGTACAAGGAAAAGACTCAGGTAAAAATCAAGCTTTAACAATTCTTGATGCAAGGTAAAAGGAATGAGGTTTGTGGGCTAATTTTCCTAAGGCTATAGAAGCTTAATTACGACATCAGTTCTGGAATCATCAAGATACGCACACCTTATCTAAGGTATTGATAAATCTGGCATCAGGGAGTCTCCTAACAGTTCTGGTACTTTATCTAGTTTTGCATCAGGGGCTGGTATGTGGACACAGCAGGTTGTATTCTTCAAGGAGTTGTGAGAACAAAGGTCAAGACACCAGGTACTGGGAAAATTATGGTAGGAGAGCTTGTGCAAACTCCATTTTTTCCCCAGCCCAGGGGTCATGCCTTGTCTCCAATAAAAATGGGTGTTAATTCTTCTTTAAATATTTTCATCTGAAGATTTCTTTTTTGAGAGTCATGTACTTTCAATTAAATGTCTTTAATGGTTCTAGAGCCATTCAGTTGAGTTTGGTAGTTTGTGATTTTCTGGAATTTGACTGATTAAGCTGGCAACAAATTCTCTAAGTTTTCCTTAAAGAAACCAAGATGTTTGTCTGATTTCTCTTTCATTCCTGTAGGATATTTTCACTGCATATTGGATTTGGTTGGCAATTCTTTCTCTGAGTACTTGAACAACACTGTTCCTCTTACTTCTGGCCTGACAGTTTCAGATGAGACATCCGCTGACATTCAAATAGTTGTTCTCCATGTGAATGCCTCGTGTCTTTCTGGCTCTTTACATATCTTCCCTTTGTCTTTAGTTTTAGATGTGCAGTTATATGCTAAGAAGTTTAATTATGGTTTATTTGTGTTGATCACTCTGGACACTGCTCTGCCAGGGGTATGGAGGACTAGCTCCCAGCTTGGGGGCCTTCACTGCTGGGCACAGGAGTCCAGGAACCTCAGTCGGGTGTCCTGTTATAGGGGATGCAGGAAGGGCTGGAATCTTTTTGCCCACTGGTATTTTGCTGGGGTAGGATAGGTATTGCCTAAAAAAATCTTTTGTTGACAGATCTTTTTTCCTGACCTGTCCTTGACCAGGGGGAACAAGCTTTCATGCATCTCTTTTGGTGGGTGCTGTTTGGAGGTTTCTGTGGTACCCCATCAAAGATCAGGGGTAGCAATGATCCCAGGCTGCTCACCACATACCATTTCTCAAGTCCTGAGCTCCCTTGGCTGTCTTCTTTCCACTGCTCATTGTTTTCTGTGCTCTGTCTGGGATTTAATTGCCAAGGGAAAAGCCTGGAAGGAATGGGACTCTACAAATTGTTGGAACCAGCAATACTTCTGTCAAACTTATGGTTTAATGTGCTTCCCTTTATGCTGGTTGTACTCCACTCTTAAAGGGGGTTAAAAGGCAAAAAAGTCATACTTACTTGAGTCATGACTTGGTGCACATCATTCTGTGTTCTTATGTACAGCAAAAACAGTGTTTCTTACACATAAGCTGCATGGGCCAACCCAAGCCAACCCTTCTGAAGAGCCTGGTTTAGGAAAGTTATTTGACAACTTCTCATAAACCCAAGCTAGCTCTTCACCTGGGCCATCTGAATGATAGCCCATGCTAAGTTTCAGACCTACCTATCCCAAATTCTCATCTCAGTCTCTTCTTTCTTTCGATGTGCTCCTCCATTTCTCTGTAATTCTCCCCATGCCCTTCTAGCCCATCCTTCCTACACAGGCTTTTTGGATAATCATTTACCACTACTGCTTATTGACTGTTGGCAGAAGGTTAACCTAAGGCCCTGCTGTTTGAGAGAAGGTTTCCTCAGCTACCCAAGATGGGCTGAGAACGAGCTTAGGGAACTACCCCAGAAGTTCACCCCAGAGGCCAAAGACTCTTAACAAGCTCTTTATAATAACCTGGGAGTACAAGTTGATGCACTGGGGCCAGTTGCCCTACACTGGACCCATGAAGTAACTGAGCCAGGGTAAAAGAAGTTGAGTTTGCTTGCTGGCCCCAGAGCCATCTAGTACTCCATGAGCCTGAGGCAGGAGGATACAAAAGTATAGTCTGGCCAAGTATAGTCTGCCATAGGACACACACCAAGTCCCACCTAGAACATGGCCCCTTCAGGAAACATCTGGTTGGGAACACCCTTGGAACCCCCTTTTTGTGATCAGCTCAGTGTCTGTTTCATCATGATAAGGGAAGATATTTGACAGAGGGAAAAATTCCCAGAACTAGCACATGAAGAGGGCTGGAAAGCCTGTCCTCAGTTGACCTTTTGAGATACCCCCCCATATAAAGCCTCATACATATGGACTACATCTCATGCCTATAATTATAACAGAATGTGTTATGGGCAGGAACATGTGCAATGAAAACTAAGATATAACATCCTCCTATCAAAGGTGTCAATCATAAGAAGGAAGTCCCCTCTCAGCCCCCTTTCAGCCCTCCCCCCACCGGCACCATGCAGCCCTGACTTCTGCCTTAAATTACAACACAGACAGGAGAATCAGGGTTTCTTCACTCAAGTCCACTCCTATCTTCTGTGGGAATATATTTCCACTTGCAGTAAATCTACGGTTTGCTTGCTACTTCTGTGTGTTTTGCCCAATTCTCTGTTAATTCACCAAGAACCTGGATCTCACAACCGAGAGATACACATACCCCCAGGATGGTGTCAGGCCTTTCTCTGTCTCCTGACTGGCTCTCTGTCTCCCCTCTTCTTCCCACTCTCTTCCCATCACCCTACAATTTGACCCACCAATATTTCAGGTTCTCCACTTGCTGGTGGCCATGCTTTCTGGGCACCAGCATTCTCCTCTTTGGGGCACAGCCTTGGGGCCACTCCCCTGCATCTCCCTCACAGGCTACCCTATGGGGAGGCAGTTCATCACAGTGTCTCTGTCAGGCAAGATAGTCTTGGAAATCAGAGTACTCAAAGTCCCAGCTCACAGAAATGAGCTAGGATGAGCTAAAATGAAAATGCATAGGTCCTACCCACAGCTCGAGGTGGCCCTAGTCTTCCATTCTGGGAAGGCATCACATTCCCCTCCTCACCCCCCAAGGAAGCATCTGGCTGATGAATGACTAAACATGGGAGGTCAATGTTTACTCCAAGAAAGGCCACACTGAGGCCTGATGGCCAGTCTAAAGGAAATGTTTTCCCTAGTGATCTTACAAGGCTCAGCTTCTAAGAGCTCAGGAGGGATTTACATTTCATCTTTCCATGACACAGGTCAAATAGGAATATTCTTTTCAGATACAGTGAAAATTAGCCTCTGATCACCTGTGATACAGCTGTCCACTCCTGTGACCTGTATGGAGTTCCCTTTAAGCCCACAGAATTATCCAGTTTTACCATGGAATCAGGCGATTGCTCATTAGTAGTTGCACCTGCAACCTGAGGGGAATTAATTTTCCATTCTGACCTATGAGTTCCAACCAATGTTAGCTTTAATCAAATGCTGAATGAGTTACAGCCAGATTTCTTTTAAGCCAACTTCCTGAGCCAGAGGTGTGAGGTGGCCAAAGTATAATAGTTTAGAAAACAAGTTCTGGTCTCAGCTGGAGGAGGCACCTCATGGGAGAGGGAAACCTTATTAAGGGGATCGACTGGAGAATAAAACAAGTGCACTTGCATGGTATTAAAGTCAGGGCATCCCCTGAGTCTCACACATGGGATTAATTTTGCCATAATAACAGTTTAACAAGACAGGCACTGCAATACAGCCTGTTTGCGGACAGGACACTTGAAGGGACTAAATGGGATCCCAGAGTTCTAATCCTTTCTTCTGTCCTATTTCACCTTCCTGCCAGAAGAAGGGGAGGGGTAGAAACAGAGCTCTGCAGAAGCTCACTTTGGAAAATGCCTTGCAATAGAATCAAGAAGATTGATGTGCAGGCAGACAGGTAATAGCTTTAAAAGTGAAAGAAATCTCAGAAGATCTATGGCACTTTTAACAAAATAGGGGGAAGGTAGGCAGAACTCAAAACGGATCTTTGGTAATTATACCCAGAGGAAGTCCCTAATGAACCTGGAAACAGAGCTCTGAAGAAAGAGAAGGAAGATAAATTCAAAGTATTGTTTATGTAACCTTAGGGGTTTTGAACACCAAGAACTTACAGCACCTCAAACAAATGGGGTGAGGAAATGAGAGGGAGGGCAACTGAGTATTAAGAAAGAGAGTTTTTGGCAAAAAGTCAAAGCCAGTGATCGGATGTGGGGGGGATAAGGGAGGGAAACAGGTAGGCATGGCTTTCATGATAAAAGGAAAATTTACAAAAATAAAGGCTTGCTTTCTGAAGAAAACAGGTAGAGGGCAGAGGGCTTGGGGGCAAGGAAGCTCTGTCTTATCCCACCATGTGCCCCCAGCAGAGCTTCGCAGCATAGCCTGTCTTAGTCCCCAGGCCCTGGAGCCCAGGCACCAGGCCAGCAGCACTGACTTGGTGCCTCTTCTTGTTCTCTGGTACCACTGGGCTGAGCTGGAAGTGTGTCCACTGTGGAAAACACCAGAAGACTATTGTGGGCAGCATGGGGGCTGTGCACCCCCCTCCATACTGACTGAGTCCAGACTGTGTGGGGAGCCGGCCCCAACACTCAGCTCCAGCCAAGAGTGTAGGAAGAAATTACAAGGGCTGCTATAGACCCTCCAAATTCACATGTTGAAACTCAATCCCCAATGCAATAGTGAGGGTCTTTAGAAAGTGACTAGGTCAGAAGACAGAGTCCTCTTGAAGGGCTGAGGGAGCCTATTTCCTCCTTTCTACTCCTCCTGCTATGGGAAGTCTCAGTGTTCCTCCCTCCTGTCACATGGGAATGCAGCAAGAAGCCCTCATCTGCCAGGAACAGGCCCTCAATGGACAATGAGTCTGCTGACACCTTGCTCTTAGACTTCAGCCTCCAGAGCTATGAGAAACAAATGGCTGTTGCTTATAAATTACCCAGTCTAAGGAATTCTGTCATAGCAGCAGGAATGGACTGGTACCGAGACCATAGTTTCTATGACTGAGGAATCTTAATAATCATTTAGACTTGAACATCTTCACAAAGCCCTTTTCCATATGTTAGCTCTCTGAGGCCTCACAGCGACACAGTGACAAAAGGTTCAGATGTTACCCAGGATGGTAAATATTCTTACTGGATTAGTACACTAATCCAGTAAGTAACTAGTACATTAGTATATGTACTAGTTGTTAGTATATGTACTAACTGCTAAATCATTTTATAAATTGAAACCAAGACTTCAGAAGGTTTTTACACTGTCAAAAGACAAAAACCAGTATAAGAAATTGGTTTTATAAACCCGGATTGACTAGGAATTCTGTGCTACATGCTCATGGAAGATACAACTCAGATGGGCCTTACCCAACTCAATGGCCTACTTGGCTGTCCCTCAAAAAAGCCACTGTCTCCCTTTCCTCTTCAGGGAGCTCCTCCTCATCAGAAAGCAGAGCTCCTTCCTTTCTTTCTTCCCTTCTTCCTTCCTTCCATCAATCAACTTCTATTTATTATATGCCATGTGCTAAGAGCTAATGTAAACATTACCACATCTGACAGGCACAACTCTTAATGTAAAAATAACCCTTATAATGACATTTTAAAAATAAGCTTTATTTATGTAAAATTTACTTAAAATAGGAAGAGAATTTTAAGTGATATACCATAACTTGATTAGAAGAAGAGTAAGGACTTGCATTAGTCAGTTTCCTATTTTTATACCAAAATACCTGAGATAAATAACTTAAAGAGAGGTTTTGAAGGTTTTAGTCAGTGACCAATTGGCTCTGTGGCTTTGGGCCTGTGATGATGCAGAATATCAGGTAAGGAGTGAATGATAGAGCACAGCTGCTCACCTCATGGCAGCCAGGAAGAAAGAGAAAGAGAGGAAAGAGGTAGGGTCCCAATATCCACCTCAAAGGTATGCCCTCAATACCTTACCTTCCAGTAGGCTCTACCTCCTAAAGGTTCTACCCTGTCCCAATAGTGCACAGGCTAGGAACTAGGCCTTTAGTGCTTGAGCCTTTGGGGGACATTCCAGATCTAAACTGTAGCAGGCCTTTGGGTAAAAAAAAAAAAATGTAGAGGCCAAAGCCCCAAATTCATGGCATGCTCAAGAAAGAGCCCTGAGATCTTGCTAGGGCTGGGTTGAGGTTAATACTGGAAATGGAGGTAAGGATGACCTGCATAAGCCTTGAATCCAGCCTGGTTTGAAACTTTATTTGGACAGGCAGGATATGCCCAGGTAGCAAGCAAATGTTAGGGTCAGCATAATCCTTTTGAAGAATGATATCAGTAGAGCAATAAATCTAAGACAATCTCACAGACACAAATGGGCATTTAATAGAGGCTTACTAGATGGGTGAAAGAATTAACCAATCAGTCAATCTGGAGAGAACAAGTCAAGAGATTGTTAGTATCTCTGTGAGCAAGATGAGAGGCTGTCCATGGAGGCTAAAGGTGTCCCTGCTTTGCTAGGGGGTGGCCTGTAACACTGAGATAACACAGCCCTCTGGTGTGTAATGATTAGACCTAACTTGCTGACAGCCCTGGAAACAAAGATGGAGATGGAAGGACAGGGGTGGTGGCGAACATGGCTGCCCAGGGGCCAGTCCTGTAACTGCTCCAGGAAATAAAGGAGACAGTAGAGGAAACAGCCAGGTATCCTAGAGGTTGGGGGGGTGGGGGAGTGCTCCCACTGTGGGATGGGCTGCTTGTCCTCTACTTCTAGGGCCTGATGCTGTTAAGATGGACCCCAGAGACAGGCCTGCTCAGAATCTCATCTTTTAACCCCATGAGAGGGCCAGTATATCCACCCCCCTGGAAAAAGAGAGTCACAGACTGAACTGTTTTCTTCATAGACTGCTAGAGGCCTATGTTAGTAACCCTTTGGGAAGCAGTGACACTCATGGGAATCAGTATTAGTCACACATGTATGTTTTACCTCTTTGCATGGAGCTTTATAAAAAAACTTGAAGAGGCTGGTTGAGGTTGATGTGAGGGTCGCCAGGACCTTTATTCTTGTGGGTAGAGGGAGAGTGGGACAGGTGGGATTTACCTGCTGCCCTCCTGAGGAGTCAGGCCTCATTAGCACGAGGCCTGTTCGTGTCCTGGGTCCTGCTTCCAAGTGCCCACAGCGATACCAACATTTGCACAGCACTATCCCATCCCCATGCCTCATCCACATCAAAACACAGTAGTCCCATGAGGTGTGTCACCATTAACAGTAAGGAAATTGAAGCCCGGGGTCACACAACCAGAAGATGGATGTGCCAGGCTTGGAGCCCATATTTCTTTTTTTTTTTTTCATTTTTCTTTTATTATTCATATGTGCATACAAGGCTTGGTTCATTTCTCCCCCCTGCCCCCACCCCCTCCCTTACCACCCACTCCGCCCCCTCCCTCTCCCCCCCCTCAATACCCAGCAGAAACTATTTTGCCGTTATTTCTAATTTTGTTGTAGAGAGAGTATAAGCAATAATAGGAAGGAACAAGGGTTTTTGCTGGTTGAGATAAGGATAGCTATACAGGGCATTGACTCACATTGATTTCCTGTGCGTGGGTGTTACCTTCTAGGTTAATTCTTTTTGATCTAACCTTTTCTCTAGTACCTGTTCCCCTTTTCCTATTGGCCTCAGTTGCTTTAAGGTATCTGCTTTAGTTTCTCTGCGTTAAGGGCAACAAATGCTAGCTAGTTTTTTAGGTGTCTTACCTATCCTCACCCCTCCCTTGTGTGCTCTCGCTTTTATCATGTGCTCATAGTCCAATCCCCTTGTTGTGTTTGCCCTTGATCTAATGTCCACATATGAGGGAGAACATACGATTTTTGGTTTTTTGGGCCAGGCTAACCTCACTCAGAATGATGTTCTCCAATTCCATCCATTTACCAGCGAATGATAACATTTCGTTCTTCTTCATGGCTGCATAAAATTCCATTGTGTATAGATACCACATTTTCTTAATCCATTTGTCAGTGCTGGGGCATCTTGGCTGTTTCCATAACTTGGCTATTGTGAATAGTGCCGCAATAAACATGGATGTGCAGGTGCCTCTGGAGTAACAGTCTTTTGGGTATATCCCCAAGAGTGGTATTGCTGGATCAAATGGTAGATCGATGTCCAGCTTTTTAAGTAGCCTCCAAATTTTTTTCCAGAGTGGTTGTACTAGTCTACATTCCCACCAACAGTGTAGAGGGTTCCTTTTTCCCCGCATCCTCGCCAACACCTGTTGTTGGTGGTGTTGCTGATCATGGCTATTCTAACAGGGGTGAGGTGGAATCTTAGCGTGGTTTTAATTTGCATTTCCTTTATTGCTAGAGATGGTGAGCATTTTTTCATGTGTTTTCTGGCCATTTGAATTTCTTCTTTTGAGAGAGTTCTGTTTAGTTCACGTGCCCATTTCTTTTAGTTTTGGGAGAATTTAGTTTTTTAAGTTCCCTGTATATTCTGGTTATCAGTCCTTTGTTTGATGTATAGTTGTGGAGCCCATATTTCTTGATTTAGGGTTCCATAGGCTTTTGATTTTATGCTATCTTCAAAGGAGAAAAATTACTTTTTGTCTTCAAAATCTAATCATTCCTTGTGGTTTCGACAAGTCCCACCATGAAGGCCCTGCAAAGGGACTGGATGTCTGGGCTGTGACCCAGGTCAGTAGTATGTGCTAGGCCTCCAAGGTGGGGCTAGTTCACCCTCCAGCAGGCATCATGTGGTTTGTTGTTGTTGTTGTTGTTGTTTCAGTGTGGAGGATTTAACCCAGTACATGGACTGGCCAAGGTCCAGTCCTTTTGGCTTTTAGTTTGTTTTTTCAGATGGGGTCTCATGGTAACTTTGCTGGGGCTTGCCTCCATCTGTGATCCTCCTACCTTCACCTCCCAAGTAGCTGGGACTATAGGCATGAACCACCTGGCATGACTTGTTTTTAAGATAGAATCTCACTAACTTTTTGCTGAAACTGGCCTCAAATCATGATCATCCTGTCTCCATTTCTCATCTTTGAGAAGTTTTTGGTACCTAATATCCTATAGTGATGAAATAAATTTGCCATGTAGTAACTGAATGGAATGTTATGCAGGCATTTCAGGTGAAAAATACAAAGACACCTGGGAAACTATGCAAATGCAACATTAAGTGAAAATATTACAGCTATGGAAATCACACATATAGATAAACATGGATGTAGAAACAGAAATATATGTGATTTGATAGAGCTATAGTTCCAAATGCTTTCAATGATATTTTAAAGTATTTGGCAACTCTCTGTGAGTACTTACTGAACCATAACTGAGAGGGGCAGCTGCTGCTTTGGGGGCTTGTCTGACCGTCCTCCCCGAGGGACACTAAGCAGTTTATTGGGGAGCTCTCCCCACTTGAACACAGAGCACATCATTTACTAAGTTCGTCTCATCAATCCCTCAGAGCTGGAAGTTCCTGACTGTGTGGCTGGTCTCCTGACTTCTGCTTTCCTCTGAGTTATGTTCCTCAGGGGCCATTGGTACTGCAGAGTTATGCTCCCCTGAAAGCAAAGAAGGGCCATTTTAAAAATGGACAGATGGCCCCCGACTTGCACCGGTTTTACTCACAAGTTCTGGACTCTACAATGATAAGAAAGAAGTATGCATTCAATAGAAACCATACTTTGAATTTTGAATTTGGAGTTTTTCCTAGGCTAGTAGCATGCAGTTCGATCTTCTTTCTTGATGCTTAGCAGGAGCAGAAGCCACAGCTCCCAGTGAGCACCAGAATCATGAGGGGAAGCAATCCGTGCTCTGCAGTGTGTGGTGCTGGCTGGGCCCAGTGTTCTGCTGGCTGGGAAATGTCATGCACTTTTTACTTACAGCATCTTCAGCTGCTGGTGGCTTTATCAGGATGTGACCCAAAAGTCAGGGAGCATCTGCTTTGCTCAGTCTTCTATGTAATAACTCCTTCTATTTTTCTGGCTCTGGGTGGACATGTGCTGATTTTCCTCCTCTCCAGACTGGCGAGGTCTGTGAGGGCTGGTGTGTGGCGTGTGGCTGGAACTCCATCATTAGGAACAATTACACCCAGACAAGGAAGGCAGCTGGGACTTTCCTGGGCAGCCTGGGACATGTGGTCCCCATCTCTATGGAAAGCTACTGTTAGTGTTCAGCCTGAAGATCAACACAAGACAACAGGGACTGGTGAGTGACAGCATATTTGTCAATTGGGGTTCCTGATGAGATGTCCTGGCTGTGTGGCCTGTGACTTTTGGCATCTCTTTCTTTTCCTTCTGGTTCTTTGGGTAACCTCTGGCACATCTTGCACCACGTGCCTCTGCTGGGTTGACAGGGTGTGGCCCATCATCCAGGGGAACTTCCCTGAGCTTTTGTTCTTTCTTCCCCCTCCATGTTTGGAGGGTAGGATGACTGGTTTCTGGAATGAGCTTCCCCGACCCACTGCCACCTTTGTGGTGGAGGGCGCAGCCCTCTCTTGGAGCTGATGGTGACAGAAGCAAAAATGAAAAGACAGGCTTCTGTAATCTGCAGTGGGAGGGTTCTGAGATTACTTTCTGAGATGACCCCAACACTTATTGTTTTAGAATCTACTTGCAAAGTTTTGAAACTTTTTCAAATAGCTGTGAAAAGATTCAAGGAGACTGAAGACCCTATGAACTTTCTCCAGCTTCTTCTTATAGACTTAACACTGATATTAACATGTTTCTAAGTTGCCCCAAATTTATCTTTTTATTGAATAAGAATATAAACAAAGTTTTTGTACATTTATGATACACCTATCTTATTTTCCTCAAGTCAGGAACAAAAGTAAGGGTCACAAACTGTAGGCACATTACTTTAAGGGCCAGGTGAGAACCACTAGTGGAAACTCTAGGAGAGGTTTTTAACAGTGGCACCACTGACATCAGCCAAAGAATGACAGTAACAGCTAGCAGGAAAAAAATAAACAAATAAAGAACCAACTACTTTTAACCTCAGTTCAGTGACTGATTTTTTTCTTTACCATTTTATACACACCAGTTTTCTATAATCAACATGTATTGTCTTTATAATTGGGAAGTTGTCAAAACTGACTACTGTTTTCTTCAGTTTTTATTTATTTGTTTGCATCTCTGGCACTGAAGTTTGGGGTCATTGGTGTAGGGTACAGCTGGTCTGTCAGCCCCCAGGGGGGTGCACTTGTTGGCTTAAAATACCAAAGTTGTTGGGCTCCTGAGGGAAGTCCTGAGTCATTACCAGGTGAATTATGGTCTATATCCTCTGCTTAGTAAAGTGCAGAAACACTTTGCTCATATATTAAAAGTTTTCATCAAAAACAGTAAATTTTGGGCTGAGGGTATAACTCAGAGGCCTGAGATTTGAGCCCCAGCACCACAAAAAAAAAAAAAAAAAAAACCAGTAATTTAAAAAAAGTATTTACACTGCAAAAAGGAATCTTCCATCATTTGGAAAATTTACCTCTGTGAGTACCTGGTTCCCCAGGGTCTACAGAAAACCTGGGCCACACTGGGCACAGGACTTTATTAATACCTGAGTTAAGTACTGCTATAGGCAGTGATGCCTCTAACCAGAAGATCTTGGTCCTTCCATTCTGGCGTGGAAGAATCCAAGCAAAACACATGGGTGTGGTGAGGAAAATAATGGAGTTTTATTATAGGTAAGAGGAAAGGGGATTACAGGTGGAGTCTCTGCCAGGTGGAATGGAGGCACTGTGTGGAGGAAAGAAGAGAAGGATTTTATTTTAGGTTATTTTAATATCATCCTTAACTTGAAGGTGGGGGAGAAAATCCATGTTACTCCCCATCTCCAGTGGCCTTTGGGCCAGGAGAGGAGCTGAGGGGACGCATGCATACACCCCTGCTAATTCATAGGTTACGTCCATGGGGGAGGAAATTTCCACTCTATTTAACAAAAGGTTTGCAATTGAAATGGAGCTCTCTGAGCTCAGGGAAAGGGAGGGGTGCTCTGAATCAGGCAGTATGGTCTTAAAAGTTCTAAAATTTCCCTAAGTCTAGCCTGCCTCAGTACCACTGTTCTCCCTAGTGAAGGCTGGGACACAGTGATTCCATCACTCACACATACCATGGCAGGGAGGCACCCGTTCATGCAGGTGTTCAGTGTTGGGAAAGAAAATAGCTGCTGACTGGAAGGCTCCGCCATTTGGGGTGGGTGTTCTCACACCAGCCCTACTGGTGTGGCTGGGCTCCTGCCCTCTGCCTCATTTTCCCACCACCAAAGCTAGCCCCAGGCTGCTAACCTGAGTGCCTTGTGGACATAGGTTCTCCCAGGCACAACACTCTACAGCTCCCACTGACTCCCACTGACAGCTCCCAGTGACTGCAAACTAGCTGGGGCTCACAGCTTTAGGGCACATTTTCCAGAAAGCTTTCAAATTGTGTAAACTTCTGTGCAGGCCAAAGGGATCTTGTGAAAGAGCCACATGCCAGCATCAATGGTGAAAGCTGTACTCCTGCTTGGCTCCAGGGTCCATTTCAACACCCCCAGAGCACTTCTTCATCCCTGGCAGAAGTAAAAAAATCATGTCCTTACAGAGTCTGTTCTTGTTAGAAGGAAAGAGCCTTTAAGGTGACTTTTTTGGGATTTCCAAACACCCACCTGTCTGCTCCTGCCCTGTCCTGTTGAATGGACCTCAGTGATGCTGAGAGGTGAGTTCAAGGCTCTGGTTCCAGACCCCATCACCCTGGGTAAGAGTGATAGGCAACAGGTTGCCAAAGAAGCCAGTTTTCTTCACCTCTGCTCTCTTCACTCCTCTCTAACACCACTTTAATCTTCTGCCAGTCATCTTCCCCAAAGGCCTCAACCCTTGTAAAGATCTGCTCTTTGCCAGAACTCATCCTATACATGAAGTCCTCCTAGGACAGCACTTTTCACAGAGACACTCTAATGATGGGTGCTGCTTGTCCCCCAGTTATCACTAAGCAACTGGCCTCAATCCATAAACAACCCACACAGCTTCCTTAACTGTCTTCCTGGGATTCTGAGTCTCTGCACAGCTCTAGCTCGAGAGGCACTTCCACCACTTCCTAGTCAGGTTCCTCCTGCAGGAAAATAGGTTTGAAATGCTTTCTGCTCTCAGAGGCAGCACAGGTTACCCACATGGCTCCAAGGTGCCCATGTGAGATTGAGACTCATTCTGGGGTTGTCACTCTCCCCACTGGGTTCTTCTCCCTTGACAAATAACCCCAGTATTCCAGCCTCAGGTTGAACATTCTTGCTGCCATGTTCTGCATCTTAGTCTACTTTCTGTCCCTGTAACAAAAGACCTGAGACTTGGCAACTTATGAAGAATAGAAGTTTATTTGTCTTTGTCTCATGGCTCTGGAGGCTAGGAAGTACAAGGGTATGATACCAACATCTGTTTGGTATCTCCTGAGGGCTGTCTTGCTGCATCATCACACGGCAAGGCAGAGCACATGTGCTAGCTCCTGTTTCTCCTCCTCTTCTTAAAAAGCTACTAATGCCATTGAGGGTAACTTATCTAATCCTAACCACCTCCCAAAGGTCCCACCTCCACATACAATTAGCATATGACTTTGGGGATTAAGTTTCCAACACATGAACTCTGAGGGACACCCCCAAACCATAGTGGCCTCACAAGCAACCTACCATTCGAATTTCTGTGCTTTCCCTTATTGAACATAGCTAGTTTCTGACAAATACCTTAACTGTTAAAACTAAATATGCTAAATATGTGGTTATTATTAACCACAGCAACCTCATAAAAACCTACATTTGGCATTAATTCAGCCAGGCTCCCTGACTTCCTAGCGTGGTTATATCTTGATTCATCAGTTCTTCATTGTTAGATTACGTTAATAGTATTGTTGGATTACTTTTTCCCATCTGGGTCCAATAAAGTTAATTGTAGCGTTCTTTCTCTACCATCTGTAGCAGAGGTCATCTGTTTACTAACTATGGTTCACACTGGAATCTACAACTAGAAAATGTTTTCTTCCTTGAGTTCACTAAAACCTTTAAGAGCCCTAATGGAGAGAATGATAGGTAGCTAACCCTGACCTCCTTCATTTGATCTCTGCCTATTTTATAAACTGGGAGAAGGGTTATCCTCAGGTTCCTGCTGTGGCTTGCCTTCAATATTCCTTTTAATGGCCAATCTTTTAACAGCGTTGGCAACTGTCTCTTCTGTTTACTCTGCCTGTGTTCATAACTCACAGGTTTCTTTGTTGTTTTTGCAAATGGTGTTTTACAGGCTTCCACATCCTTCTAACTTGACATGCCTCCCATCAGAGCCCCACTTCCTGGTATTAGCAGTAAAGAAGCTATGAAAGAAAATGAACAAATCAGAAGAAAAACAGTGCATAAACATATCTCCAATGGTTACCAGTTCAGGCATAGTCGTTCTCTTCACCAAACTGGACCCCACTCTTGTTTCTTCACCCATTTTCCTGTGCTTAAACCTCTGTTCACTCAGAGCAGATCACCCTCAGAGCTCTGTGCTGGGGTACAGACACTGTCCGTACTTGATTTTTTTGTTTCTCCTTTATAGAGTTTTATACAAATATAAAATTATGCACCTTCCAACCTACAACTCCAATAAAGACACTTATTCAATTAAACAAAACCTCTTTAAAAATATTTTAACAATATACAAACTTACATTCATAACATAACCTGATAATTAAAGGACTCCATGAAAGGTTATAGTACCTACAAGAGAATTTACAGCTGCCTACAAGTTTACAGATTGGTTTATAGTTACATATATTGCTCTGTTTTAAGAAATACCAATAATACAAATGTATGATTTATAATATCCCCATTATAGCAAGAAAAAATAGATTCGTAAAATAAAATGTTCTTTAAATATTTATTATCCCAAATATTTAAATGATTATTCTCATTAAGACATAAAAATAACACCCTTTAAGTGGTAAAAGATTTTATTAGCCCAAACCACTGAAGAGCTTCCAGGCAGCTCCAAAGTAAAATCTGGCTGTGTCTTCCATAAAATAAATAGAACAAAAGCAATCCCTGGCATCCCTTAAACATAACTATAAAGATTTCATTCATATTAATTAGACCTTAAGTAAATTGTTACAAAATAAAAATAAAAACAAAATTTTAGCAAGGCATGGTGATACCTTTCTGTAATCCCAGCTCTTGGGTGGCTGATGCAGGAGGTTCACAAGTTTGAGGTTCACAAGTTTGAGGCAGACCCTACCTCATAAAGGGGAAAAAAAAGGCTCCCTTGTTCTCCGCACCTCGCCGCGGGTGAGGGAGGCCCAAAGCGGAGCCCGCCCCGCCCCAGGGCCCAGGGACCGGGGCCGCCTCGGAGCCCGGCCTTTCCCTACCAGCCGCCTTCCCGGCCGGCCGGTCCATCTGTCCTCCAGCCTTGCGAGCCGGCCAGCGAGCCAGCCAGCAAGCACCAGGCCCCGCCACGCCCTCTGCTCCCGGTCCCAGCGCCCTGGCCGAGCAGACCTACTCCTGATGTGACTATCCAGGGCTAGTGCCCTTAAGTAAGTTGCCCCAGGTCACGTGGTTGGTACAGGACAGGCAAGAGCTGAACCGACGGCATCTGCCTGTCCTACTCCCTAGTGGATTCCAGTCAAGTGTCTACATTTCTGATACCCATTCTTCTTATAGTCTATGGTAGTTTCAGGTCCCTTAATATGGACTTTGAAAAATCAAGATAAGGAGAAACACAGTAACAGTTCTTCTGGGTCTTGCAATGGCAACAGCATCAATAATAGTATCCAAACTGACTACACAGGCTCTGTTCCTTCCAATTGGAACATCCGGCTCCCTTCTAGTAATGTTCTTCTTTTACTCAGTTCAGTTTTTACAATATGTACAGCTGTTCTTGGAACGTTAGCGTTTGCTTTTCTTCTTCTCCTGATGTGCCAGTATTTAACAAGACCCTGTTCTCCTCAAAACAAGATTTCCTTTGGCTGCTGCAAGCGTTTCACTACTGCTGAGTTACCATCATTCTCTCTGTCAAGCTCATCCTCATCCGGGTTCTCACTGGCCATTGGCTTCTCATGGATGCTTTTGGGTCTCTGTGTCGCCATGACTGACCTGCCAAGCCTCAAGGTCTCCTGCCTGCTTCTCTCAGGGCTTCTCATCTACAATGTCTTTTGGGTATTTTTCTCAGTCCACATCTTTAATGACAATGTCATGGTGAAGGTGGCTACACAGCCAGCTGACAGTACCCTTGATGTTCTATCAAGGAAGCACCACTTGGGACCCAATATTGGGCGTGATGTTCCTCACCTGTCTCTCCTGGAAAATTGGTCTTCCCAAGCTCCACAGGCAGTCACTTCTCTATGTTGGGCATTGGGAACATTGTGATGCCTGCTCTCCTGTTGTGCTTTGTCCTTTGCTATGACAACTACAAAAAAACAAGCCAGCAGCAACTCCTGTGGTGCCTCCAACATCTCTGGGAGCATGCAGAAGGTCTCCTACTTTGACTGCACCCTCATCGGGTACTTTGCTCACTGCTACTGTGGCATCTCCTACACACCGAGCTGCCCAGCCTGCCCTTCTCTACTTGGTGCCACTTACCTTATTGCCACTTCTCACCATGGCCTATTTAAAGGGTGACTTACAGCGGATGTGGTCTGAGCTGTTCCACTCCAAGTCCAGCAGCTCCTAATTCCTGGAAGTATGATGGATCGCATCAAAAGTGACCAGAATGGCATCATCATCCTTTTCTCTCACTATGTGGTTTTGTTTCCTCCTAAAGCTGGCCTGGTACTCAGAGGTGTACCTGTTTAAGGAACTGCCCTCTGCCTGGAGTTTGCATCTAAAGAGAGTGTGTTTTCAGGAGAGGGTGTTGGATTGCCCACCCACTTCCTTCTCTTCCTGAGGTTGGAAGTAACAGGTTCCTTCCCGGTGCTCCTTCCTTCCGTTTTTATGGATCTGCACCAGACTGTTACCTTTTGGGGAGATGGAGATTTAGCTGTTTAAAAACTGCAAATGGCAAGGAATTCTAGAACTTTTGAACACTAAAAGGGTGAAAAAATTTAGCAACCGAAGTTTCTTTAGTGAACCCTCCAAAACTTTCCTATGGGGGACTCAGTTTCAGAGAACTAAGACAGAAGCTCTTCTGTTGTTCTTTTTTTTTGGGGGGGGGGATTTATTAAATATTTTCTGTGGTGTGAAGTGACTTATTAAAAAAGAGAAAGAAAAGAAAACCTTTAAAAAATTATAACTACTAGCCCCAATTTTGTGTTTACTTGCTTGCATATGTGTAAGATAGGAAATTTTACCTATATTAAAAATTAACCAGTTTTTCTAACTCATATATAAACCAAAGTGCTCACTCACAATGGAATCAAAACCTAGTTCTGAAAACAATCTAGAAATAATATGTAAACACAAAGAGCTTTGAGCTAGACTAAGAGCATCCTCCTATGTTCTGTGTATCAAAATGCAAAGATCTGTTACATAGGTAAGTGAACATACTAATTTGGAATATAGATGTTACATGACACTGTGCATATATATGTACAGCTCAATAAATTCTGACAATGTTTCTAGTGACACCATACTTTCCAACCCCAACTGGTAAAAAGAAAATAGAAACTTAATGTGAAAACAATGAAGTTTTTAAGTGGAAAAACAAACCCAAAAGTCCACTTTGACAGACTGAACTCTAACCATTCAGAGTCAAGAATCTCTTCGGTCGGGGACAGAACACATAAGCTTTCACTTTCTTCAGGAAGTCTGATCATGTCCAGTGTTGTCTTAAAAACTGCTTTCCAAGATATGAGGTAGCCATGCTGGTTAAATTCTTCTTGCTGCCCATATAGGTTGGTACCTTGTAACACCACACCCATGAGATAACCACAGCCAACTACTTTACTCTGAAGGAGAAGAGAGCACTAAAGGCAAATA
Source organism: Castor canadensis (assembly GCF_047511655.1). Taxonomy (NCBI): domain Eukaryota; kingdom Metazoa; phylum Chordata; class Mammalia; order Rodentia; family Castoridae; genus Castor; species Castor canadensis. Next base: position 96,803,010 of record NC_133397.1, on the reverse strand, counting down.
TCACCCACAGCACTGGACAGGCAATAGTCCTAACCAAAAGATTCTTGATTCAGCCTCTGAGACAGTTTTATTATTTTGATAAGTTGCCTTTCTGGGCTCAAACACCCAGTGACTTTTTCCATCCTCATCAGTATGATTCTACCTATGACAGTCTTCACTGCCCAAAGGTCATATGACAGTAACAAGATAATTGTCATCATGTAGGCAGTAAAGCAGCTGCTGAGAAATTCACTGAGAAGATAGACTACAATTGTACTGACTCAAAAGAACAAATGGAAAAATGATGCCACTTGATGACTGATTCTAGATTTTTTTGGTCTATTAGCTGTCCCCTCTTCTGCATCAAATAGTGAAATATCTTCGGTGTCATCATTACTGTCTTGTGGCAACATCTCCATACCTGTTTAGATGACTTCATAGCTATGTTCATTAGGATGAGCCACTAGAAATGCATGAATCAAAGTATGAACAGGAACCAAACTCAGCAACAAAACCTAGGACTCCAGAGTGGGCTCATTCCTAATGTCCTTTTCCTTTTATTATGATGTGAACTGATGAGTCAGTTGCATTTAGTTTATTTCCCATATAGTTAGGAGGGAGAAGTCTGAATATATAGGCTTTTTTTTTATAAGTCAGTATGAACCTGAACAGGAATTGCATTTTGCCAAGAGTCGGCAAGTCAAAAGTCAAACTAGCACATCAAATTGCTCTCCAAACAGAATGAAACTGAAGTGTATATGGCTCAAGTCTGACCACAGAAAAAGCTCTTCCAAGATAACCTGGATGTAGCATTTGTTCCCAAAGAAGAAGTCAAAGGCAGGGGCAGTTTCTTCAGAAAATCTGCTGTAGGCTTGCTGGACAGACAGGGAAACCCAAGAGTAATCATGTCAGAGCATTTAAAGACAGGTCTCTTATTTGGCAGCTTTAGATGGGTATCTTCACCTTCTTCCAGCCTGAGTCTCTGCCCCAAGGGTAACAATGGGTTCTGGACAAAGACAGTTCCCTAACTTCTATGCTTTGTAACAACAAAGCTGATCTATCCCATCCCAAACTTGACTGACTACTCCTTGGCACTCAGTACAGAATACCTTAGACACCCCACAACAGCAGTGCACATGAGTGAACACAGAACCAAGGATGTGCATGTACATGTTATTCAAACCTCAAACTTGAAAACTGCTATCTTCATTTTCAGATGGAGAAACCAAGGCACAGAGTAGACATGCAAGTTGTTGAAGGGTGTGCAGCCAGAGAGTTACAGAGAAGGAATTTGAGTCCAGGCATAGATCCTAACTTTAAACCAGTACACCAGACAACCTGCCTGCATCAATGGGCACTGATTTCATCTGATGTGATCAGAACATATACTTCTGTGACAGCAATCAATGCTCGGAATGCATTTTTGGGTAACTCCCTTTCCTATGTATTGTACAGATGTTTGTGGAGAGCCGGCGATTGTCAACACTGCCCTCTTGTTTACTGAGAGTGTTTAATGGGAGAGAAATTTGTTCAAACAAACATGCATAACTCTACTTAGGGTCAGTGATAATCAGGCCAGATGACCCCAACTGAAGGGTCTGGGGTGGCTTCCCAAAAGAAACAACATCAGAGCTGAGCCAGTGCTGGGAATTAAGTTACAGTTACCAGTTGAAAGAAGATGGAAAAGTGTAGTCCAGATAGAGAGAAAGAATGTGCTAACATCCTGCGGTTGGTGAGGGCACGGCAGGAAGGAGGGTCTGGCCAGGTGGAAGACTGGCGTACTGTCAGGATGAATGGAGGGCAGAGCCAAATCATGGAGAATTTTACAGGGAAAGGGGAGAATTTGGATCCAGAGCAACAGGGAGCCTTTGAAGGGATTTAGTCAGGAGGTTAGTTGGGAAATTGGAGGATAACAGGATCTTGTTTGTATTGGAAAAACTATAAGATCCTGGAGCAGGAATTGGGGCCACAGTGCATGACAGTTAACAGGTGGCAGTAACTGTCAGGTTGCTGGGCAAGGGGATAAGACCTCACAAAAGTAACTTTGCAGATGGTTTGCTCCTGATTCCTCCCATCCTTCATTGAGAATCTTAAGTCCATATCTGTTTGTTAATAAAAGTTATCTTGTACTTTCAAAGCAAGGCTAATGCCTTATTAGCTCAATAATAGAAACCTCCCACTGGGCTTGCACAGTGTAACATTTCAATGTAGGTTATCATTGGTAGGATGGCATGTTCTTCCTATTCTATCTTTTGTTGATTCTCATTCTAAGGCAATGGACTGATTTAAAGAGAATGGTTCCTGGAGTAAAAGCCCTTTCCTGAGCAACAAGCATCATTACCTTCACAAGAAGTCAAGGATATGTATCTTTACTAGTAAACTAGAAGGCTCCTTAGTCACCACTCCAGCCACATCAGGTAAAATACCAGGGTCTTATTTCCAGAGAGAGAGGGGTATAAAAGACAACAGTGGGAATTGCCCAATTCAGCCCAAGGAGACTCTGCTCCTAGGAACAGGTTTGAACCCATGTAAGTGGGTTCACCACCCCACCCAGAAGGCTGGACACATTACTAATATGCTATTGGTACGATTGCTAGAATCTCAGTTCCACACAGAGGGCCCAAGGATACGCTCAAAGATCCACTGACCTCCTGCTCTGCCTTGTAAAATGAATAAATTGCCACAGGAAAGGGATGGGAAAAGAGAGCAACTAAAAAAAAAAAAAAAGCTACAGTCAAATGGGGCAAAGTAACATTTCAGGAACTTCATTCATTTCGCACAAGCTTTCTCTGAATCTGTCTAAAAGCAGTTTAGGAAAGGAAAGAGGTAGAAAGTGGAAGAGGCCAGGCCAATCCCACTGCCATCCTGGGATTTCATTCAGGGTCTCTTATTGTTTCTTCTTCTGATATTTCTGTCTCCTCAGAAATTGACAGCAGACAGAGTCAACCACGGTGCCCAGCCCATGATTCCATTTAGTCTTGGGTTGGCCTGAAGAGGTTAAATCACACAGTGGGCCTCACAACTTTAAGAAAACAATGATATATTCCAAGAGGGAATGAAGAGACCTAGCAATCCAGAGTTTGATTTCTGACCTATTCTTTGTAGTGAGAGGAGCTTTTGATCAGGAGAGAAAGGCAGTTTCAACTGGGAAGAAATCCAAGGGAGAGAGAGAGCCCTTCCTATGCTCATAAAACAAAGAGTGAGAAAACATGATCAAGAGAGATATGTGTTGAGGAAACTGAGTAGAATTTTCCTTAAAAAAAAAAAAGTTCCACTCTCTCTGCAGATTCAGAACAGACAGATGTCCTAGATCCAGGCCTTCAAGGGGTTTGAAGTGGACCTGTAAACCATACCTCACAGGTCCTTCCATCCTTCCACTTGAGATTCCCCAGGGAATCAATGGGAATTGTAGACAATTCCTTATGATTCCTTTCCACAATGGTTCATGAACTTTAAGTTGGTGAATAGTTAATCCACTCTCCCATTGTTTCTGCCAATGACTGCCACAATTATGCTGAATAAAAAGTCACCCTAAAATTCACTGGCTTAATATAATCACTCATGCTTACTCACACATGCACTGTTGTTGTGTGTCATCTCACCAGCAAGGCTTGGCTCTGAGCTGCAGTTGGGCCTAGCCCTGCGCAGGTCTCCAGCTCTGCATGTTCTTGTGAGTGACCACTGAAGGATGAGAGCAGGACCATGCAATGATCTGTCATTCTATCCCCACACCACTAGCCCAAGTGAGGCCCATAGCCAAACCCAAAGCCAGCTCTAGTGCAGGAATTTTGAAGTCACATGGGAAAGGGAGGTGGGGGGCTCGGAACACCTGCCAAACTTGTGAAGAAAAGAGAATAATCATGCTAATACTTCTGAAGTGCTTTCCATGAGCTGCTATATACACTTCTGGACATTAACCTACTTGTTCCTGCCACAACCCTCCAAGTCCTATTACCGTCTTTATTTTTAGGTGAGGAGTGAAAGCATCAAGTAACTAGCCCTAGTCCACACCATACCACTTGCTGGGTTGGGACTTAGAGCCCATTGTCCAACTCTGCATCTCACCACTCTGGGATGCTGCAGCCAAAGGTCTCTGCCAGGGTGCCAGGGGAGGGTCCAAGCCAGGCTTGGGGCTGGAGGAAACATGTCACTTGTGGCTATAGTTTCTGAGAACCATGAACTTGTCAGAGGAATATTTACCTCTGTTTTGTCCAAAGTTACCATGGAGTCAACGACTATACCCAACATAGAAACCAGCTCAGTAATAGGGTCCCACTTTGTATCATCATCCAGATATCTGCTGGGCAATGATTGTCTTCTCTCTCACCTAATGGATCTGGGTCACAGGTGCTCAGGAAAGAGGTCCACACTGATGGAGAAGAGTACAAACCACAGGGAGTCCCTGCCCTGAAGCACAGCCTGGGATGCACCAGCAGCTTACCACTCAGTCTTCCCTACAACGTGATGTATCATCTGGTTTCCATTCAGGACCTTAAGTGTCTCAACCTCCCACTTTCTAAAACAATGGCCACTTGGGCAGCTACATGGAAAGAAAGGCTGTCTTTTTATATTGTCTGACAGGAGAGAAACTGGTTGATTCTAATGGCTTATTTTTTAAAATGTATTTATTGTAGATCTGAAAAGCTTGCTGGTCTATACACAGTGCTTATCAGATTTTGCCCTTAAGACATTTGAATTCTAATTGGCTTGTTGCCAACTGTCTACTACACTCAGAATTGGGATAGATCTGTTGTTCAAGAATGTGGAACAGGACTGGAGATGTGGCTCAAGTGGTACAGCACCTGTTTTTCAAGTGCTAAGTCCTAAATTCAAACCCAGTACCACACACACACACACACACACACACACACACACACAGAGTGGAGAAGAAAATAACTGTAAATTTTTTTTTGAAGTTCAAACTTTAGCAACAAGCTTGAAATGGGAATAGTCAAAAGCCATTAAGAGTGATAGGAAAGAGATTAGTCTGCACTTTGCAACATAAACATGTTTAAACTGACATCTGTACCTATCAAAGAAGTGCTTTACTGTTAGGTTGCTGGAGAGCACACCACCCCTGCTTTTCTGAAGACGTGTTTGTACATTATTCAGTCATCTGTATTCCAATGCCCTAAGACATTTCATGAACTTCTTGCAGTTCTGTAAAGTGAACCATCCATTTTATATATAGAAAAGTGCTTCCTATGCTGATGATAAAAATGTATTTTTGCAAGAACCTGCTGTGAACTTGACTTCTTTTTAAGCTATTATCCAGATGACTGATAAAACAGGTCTGCAGAAATTAACCCCTAGTTGATATCAAGTGGAGAAGGAAGTAGATGTCTTATTGTCCACAGAAGACACCAGAAACTAATGACATTAGAGGTAGAGCAACTCTATGAAGCAGCCAGTGAGTTGAGACAATGTTGTCAAAGATGGACTCCCTGGCTGGCACAGTGCAAACTGGCCTCGTTGGTATTGGGCCAAAGTAGCTCATCCCACATCTACTGTGAACATAGGGTTGCTCCCTTTCTTGGCTGTCTGAATGCCCTAGCAATCCATAACAACCTTCCCTTCAAGTATACAAAGTTCCTTTCTTCTGGATGAAGTTTTAAAACAAATAAGGAGGAGGCAGACATTTATACTATGGCAGAAAAGACTCATCTGTCATTCCTGGTTCAGCACCAATGCCTTGGATTGCTGAGTTCATGCCTGACAGATTTTTTTGCCAATGACACATGGAGAGGATTATTTGAATTTCAGGAAAAGGAGGAAAGATGTGGCTTGAATACATACCTTTGCTACCTCCCAACCCTCACCACAATGGACAGAAAAGGGACTTTCAAAAATGCATAAATCTGCAAGAACAAATAGACTGGGAGGCGAGACAACAGTGACAAAACACAGCAGCCACAGTGCAGGCAGACCAAGTGCTAAGTCACTCAACCGGCCCCCAGTGAGCCCCTAGGAAAAGCCAGGAACAGCTGAAGCACTATTGGAGAACTCCCAAATGGTTCCAAAGATGGCAGCTCCGGGAAATGGTGAAAGCAGAGCAAAAGTGGGGCAAAACCCCTAGAAGTTTAGGTTGTGATTTTTAAAATTATTCTGTGCAGTATAGGAGAGAATACTGATGCAGTAGCTAGAGTCCTGACCTCTCTCCTTCCTTGTGCTCAGCAACTCCAGGGCGGGGAGGCAGAGGGGTGATGGAGGCTCAAGCTTTCTTCTGTGGGTGTTTTCACATCTGAGTGATGCCAAGGACCACTGGGGCAAGGGCACTGTAAAGAAATAGGGACAACAAGAGTATTGGCACACAAGTATGGATACCTCCAACTCTCTCCTCCCACATAATCCATGGCACCTTAGCAGACAACCTTTTATCCTCCACAAGGATATTAAGGATCCTTCTGGGTCAACAGGAAAATCCTAAGACACTGGTGGTGTGAGTTCCCAAAGAAGTGGCTCCACTGAGTTGCCATAAAGTACAAGTGACGTCAGCTAAGCCTCAAAGCTTCAAGTATAGCCAAAGTCAGCCAACCTCAGAGCTTCTGGACAGGTGTTTAGTCTCCCACTCTTAAATAGGAGCAGATGAACAGACAGAACCATGTAACTGCATAAACTTCAAATGTGAAATATGGAGACAAAACCAGACAAATGAAAAAACAGGAGAAGGTAACTTAAAAAAATACTAGCATGGAAGTCCCCAGAAAGACAGGACGTGGTGCTGCATCTAAGAAAAAAAGGGCAAACTTATGCACACAAGTGTTTTTAAGGGATGGTTAGAGAACAAAAAAAGAAAGAAATTAAATGATGGGGAGAGAGAGAGAATAGAAGAGAAAAAAATTAGAAGATTCAGTTCCAGAACTCCAATACCCATAAGGAGTTCCACAAAGAGAGAAGAGAGCAGATTTCTGAAGGGACAGGTAAAAGTGGAGTCACACTGTGGTACATCACATAAGATTTCAGAACTTTGGGAACACAGATCCTACAAGCTTCTGGAGAGAACAAACAAAAAGGAAAGAAATTCACACAAAGACCAGGAGCCTGAATGACAACTCGTGAATGGCCTTGGGAGCTCATGACATAGCTCAAGTGGTAGAGTGCTTGCCTAGAATTGGCTTCTCAACCTCAACACTGAAAGCTACAATGCACACCTGGAATTGTCCAACCTAGGGATTGAGAGGGGGTAGAAGGGAGGCATTTTCGACTTTGAAGACTGCAAATAAGCACTGTTTATGAGCCCCTTTTGTTCTCTAATAGTTCCTGAAGATGTGCTCAACAGAAACAAGAGTATAAATTGTAAAGGGAGAAACAAGGGGTGTAGAAAAGAGATTCTAAGTCAAAGTGTTGTAGGACTGGGCAATCTCTGGAAGCTCTGGTCAAGAGACACCTAGAGTTTTGTATCCCCTGTGGAAAGGATCCAGGCAGGACGTGTAAATGTAGTAAAGGAGCTAATGAAGTTTATTATAGGTGAGGGAAGGCATGGTTCCTGCCAGGTGGGGCAGAAAGGAGGCAGGCCAAGAGGAGAGCAAGAGAGTTCTTTTGTCTTAAGTTGCATGGGAAAAATCTGAACAGTTCTTGTGAGTTGAGCTAAGGTGATTGACAGATTTGATTTACTCTGCACATGCACTTAAGCTAGCTCTTAGGTATTTTAGTTACATGCATGGGGTGGGATTAATATTCACATTTTAAGCAAGGATTTGCAATTGAAAAGAGCTCTGCTACTAGAAAAGGTCACATGGTGCCTGAGCCCCAATAACTTTTACCCTATTTAGCCTGCCTCAAAAAGAGGGATGAAGGTGTAGCTCAGTGATAGAGCACTTGCCTACCATGTGCAAGGCCCTGGATTCAATTCTGCACAGAAAGAAAGAAAGGGAGAAAGAGAGATTATATAGATAATGAAAGGTGGTCCCAGGATGAAAGAGAGCACCAGGTATAGGACATCCTCACAGAATTCCCTGCACAAGTGGTTCCAGATCAGCCTTGGCCAGAGACAGTTGGGTGAGATTGGGAGGGTGAAGGTGGATCAGCAGTCCTATTATTGAGGGGTAAAAGATGGGTACAGGGTACACATTGCCACTGGCCTGCTGTCTCATTTATGGAAGCCTTGCCTCAGTAATCCAGCTGCTGCTGGTCCTCTTCCTTTGGCTACTTAAAATCCAAAGAAACAAAAAGATGTGAAAGAAATGTCATTTAGTATACAATGTGCCTTAGTAGTGAATAGAATTTACATGCTGTTTTAGATTGAATGTTTACATGCCCCAAAATTCATATATTATGTGATGGCAAGGTCCTTGGGAGGAAATTAGAATTAAATGAGGTAATGAGGGTGGAGCCCCCCCTCATGGGATAATTGCCCTTAGAAGAAGAAGAAAAGAGCTCTATCTCTCCACTACATGGGGACACAGCAAGACAGCCATAGGGGGAACTAAATCAGCCAGTGCCTTATGGTGGACTTCCCACCCCAGAGAACAGATTGTATGAAGCTACTCAGTCTATGGTGTTTTATTATAAAAATCCAAACTGACTAAGCCACGTGCACATAATAAGATAAATGTTGAATGCTGAGCTCATCAAAGTTACAAGACAGCTGAATTGGGAAGATGCAGGGCTGGGAAGTATGTGAGTGTGCTAGGGGGTTGGAGTGGCTGATCGTGGGAATGAAAAAAAGTTAACTGCTCACCTGCCAAGAGGAAACAATAGTACCTAAAACCGAAGATTCATGATATAACACCATACGCATGTTATTAAAATAATGGGCTAAAAGAGAAGAAAGTAGTTGCCTCCAAAGATCAGAAGGAAGAGGAAAGGGGATTACTGCCTTAAAAAAAAAAAAGCAAAGCTCCCTGTCAATAATACAAACATAAAACTTTTTATTGAATGGAAGTCTCCATTCACAATGTCCAAACTTAGAACATGTACATTCTAGTAGATACAGGTGAAAGATTAGGAAGCCGTTAAAATTATGTTTCCAATGAATAAGGATTGAAATATTCAAAATATAAATTAGGTGAATAGGATGGTACACAAAAATTACATATATAGTTCAATCCAAATATGAAACCAAACAGTGCTGAGAAAAAAAGGTTGAAAAGTAAATACCAAAATGTGCACAGTGATGATCTTGGGTGATGAGATGATGAATTTCGATTTCTTTTTCAATTTTTCCCTATTGTCCAAGTTACCATCACCAAGCCCAGTTTGCTCTTGTAAGTGGAAGAAAAGAAAAAAGTTATCATTTTTTAAGCTCCCACACAACAAAAGTCTCCCTGAAATTAATTAGGATATCATCTTACCTATGTATATAAAATGTAAACAGTATTAGGAAGAAAGAGAAGTAATTATACACAGGATTTTTCTCTTTCTATTCAGCAGCTGTTCAACCATCCATTAGCACCACATTCTGACTTGGAGATGCAGGATGTGAACAAAGAGCCCACGGGCCTGTGCCAGGGCCTGGACTTTTTTGTACAAAAAAATAACAAAAGTATTAATTCTGTTAAAATATCATTTCACTAAAATATTGAAATTTTTGCAGCTCAGTGTTTGCTGAGTATAATTTAGAAGCTGGCTGAAGTCAGGTCCCCTTCATCTATGGTGTGTCCTCACCATCTCAACCTCATTAATCCATTCCACAAACATGAACTGTGCATCTGTCCTGTGCTGACATTCTGTGCTACACACCATGTGGGGACTCAAAGATACATCCTAGCTTAGTCTCTAGTAATGAAATTGTATGAGAGCATAGTTGACTATAATACAAGAGCAAATTCAGTAAGAGTCATGACAAAGGTATAAAGAGCTTCTGAAGGGAGGGCAGGTATGGGAAATATTAACTCTCAGCTCACCACAATGTAATGTGGGTCAGTTCTGTAAAATTCTCTCGTTGAAGGGCTGCTCATTCCCTGCATGATTCACTACTTCACAAAAATGACTTTAAAAAAATACAGGGAGGTGTGGCTCAAGCAGTAGAGCACCTGCTTTGCAAGCCTGAAGCCTTGAGTTCAAACCCCAATCTCCCCCCAGGTCACCGGAGGCTCACACCTGTGATCATAGCTACTTGGGATGCTGAGATTGGGAGGATCACAGTTCGAGACCAGCGCAGGCAAATAGTTCACAAGACCCCATCTCCAAAATAAGCAAAGCAAAACGAACTGGAGGTGTGGTTTAAGCAATAGAGCACCACTTTGCAAATGTGAAGGCCTAAGTTCAAACCTCAGTCCCATAGAAAAAACCCAGTCCCACCAAAAAAAAAAAAAAATGCAGGGAGAGGTATTTAAACAACGAAAAGAGTCTCCCTGGTGTGAGTAGTTCACCGTGTAATACAGCTCTGGTCTCTATATTCTAACAAGCTGCAGACACGTTTACCTTTCTTCTCTTTGTTTCTTGATCATGTGAACTTGTGAGAAGGACTTTTTTTCTTCTTTTGCCATTTCCAGTAGATAAGGAGACTTACCTTTTTTCCTAAGACAACACAGAAGAGATGCTCACTTCTACACATTCCCATTCCAAAAAAGAATGTTATTAATCCTTTTTTACAAGTAAAAAGAATACACTCCTGATGATGAACTGTCTTCCCTACCTCTCCTGATCTCACACACTGAGGATGTACTGTGTAGAAAGGAGTCAGAGGGAAGCTCTGTGGAACCACCCTACGCAGGCTGCTCCTCGGCCTGCTAGTACTGTGCCTTTCCTAAGCTAGAGGAGTACATAGGAGATGCAGTGGTCTGCAGTGGTCACAGCCTCACTCTTGGGAATGCTAAAAGCTATAGGCACATGATGTTTAGTCAGAAGTGTTCTTGCAAATTACAGTGCTAAGTCAATCACCACACAACAAACAACTTTAACCTACTCCCCGTGGAGCAGTGTTCCCTAGGTGGCAAGCCTGTATCTTGTATCACATGGGCAGACCAGTAATTGGTTATTTGTTCAAAACAGTAAAAGTAAGAAATCATTTAAAAATACATACATAACCATTTTAACTTCAAACACATCTTTGTCAATCTTTTGAATGTGAGCCAAGAGCCTTTGCTGAATCCAGTGGTCCTTTCTGGAAAAGTCACATATATAATGCATGCATTTTTATTTCCAGGTAGGGCATCTTGAAGCAATTAATGTAGAGTCCTCTATGTTTTTACAACTCTCCCATCCCTTCCTTCTACAGTTGTCTCACAGATCTAGTTTGACAATCATATTTTAGTCAACTCATCCTTGCCAACTTTTCCAAAGTAGTCAAATTAATACATATTTAAAAATTTCATTTTACTCATTAGTTTGTGAGATGTCCAACAAATTTTGCATTTTAAATAATTTCAATGGCAGAGCAGCTCTTCTGGGCACCAGTGGCTCATACCTGTAATCCTAGCTGCTTGGGAGGCTGATATTTGGAGGATTGTGGTTCCAGGGAAGGCTGGGCAAAAAAGTTTACAAGACCCCATCTCAAAAGAAAAAGTTGGGCATGGTGGTGAGCCCCTGTCATACCAATTATGATGGAAAGCTTAAATAGGATTTTGGTTCAAGCTGGCCTGGGCAAAAAGTGAGACCCCTTTCTCCAAAATAGGCAAAGCAAAAGGGGTTGGAGGCATGGTTCAAATGGTAGAACAGCTGCCTGGCAAAATGCGAAGCCCTAGTTCAAACCCCAGTTCCACCAAAAATTTTTTTTAAATAGCAACCCTTTTTGCTTTAGCAATTTTTCAGATAGTTTCTCATGCTTTTTGCCTGGACTGGTCTCAGACCTTGCTCCCCTTATCTGTGCTTCTTGCATAACTGGAATACAAATGTGAGCCACTGTGCCCAGCTTGTTCTTTGAGAGAGGGTCTCACTAACTTTTTTTCTTTTTTGCTTGGGCTGACCTGGAACCACAATCCTATCTCCCCTCCCAAGTAGATGGGATTATAGATATGAGCCACTGCACCCAGCCAACTCCCTCTCTTGAGACACAGGAGCCACTGGAAGACTCTGAAGCCACAGGGTGAGCTGTAGCTAGTACCCTCTGCTAGTCTGAATTGGACTGCAATGTGAACATAATGTCAGCTGCTGAGATTTGGGTTGGGTATAGCTGTTGCCTAGGAAAAATATAACAACAGTTGTCAGAAGCAAGAGAAGCATGGAGCTCGTGGAGGAGTCAGCAAGGGACTGCAGCCCTGTGGCCCAGCGCTGGGGCTGACCCTTGCCATTGGAAGCTGGGTTCCATGAGGTAGGTCAAAGCACTGTATAAGAATTGTCTGTCCCTTGGCTAAATTTGTGGACAGGATGAAATTAATATTGAAGTCCGGTTTGTGTGAAGTGCTGACCAAGGGAAAAGAGAGTTTTGGAGGCTATCTGGAGGCTTCAGAGGGGCAAAGGCCACAGCTCCTGTGGGCTGGGCAAGAGGATTATGGCAGTGAGCCTCTAGGCCTTTTCTTCTCTAATCCAATTCACATGGTTACCAGACATCTCCCTAAAATATAGAGAATTTCCCTCACTGTTGATAAACTTTCTATAGTGTGTCTCCATGTTACACATAGATCACTGCAGAGATTCCAGAACTAAACTCCCCAGAATAAGACCTATGTTAATCTTCCCTTTTGTCTCAGTGGGGCATGACACAGTATATTCCAAGTTCTAGGTACCTAAAAAATGTTTCTTGAGTGGGATTGGGGTGAAGAGGTCTTGAGGGCCTGGAAAGCATAGAACAGCTACAAGAGATTATGTGAAAAGCAACTGGACAAGGTACTATGAAAGGAGATGAGAAAACATCTCTCCCCTCTACTCTGGTTGTAGAAGAACACATGTGACTGGGAATTAGTCATAGCGTGGAAAATAGAAGCTCTCAAAGCACAGTACCTGGCCATCAGCACCCTGGATAAATATATGTGAGAAGGAAGGAATCAAAAAGGAATAAAATAAAGATAGTGAGTTTTGTTTTGCTTGCATTAGATTTGAAGCTATGCGAGGCTCTGAAGATTGAAATGACTAGTGGAAGGGGAAGAAAGCTCAAGGAAGAAGGAAACCAGAGATAAAAGATCTCTACAAAGAGGTAAGGGTTAGAAATGTGAGTGTGGGTCAACCTGGAGGAAGAAGGAGAGACAAGGCCCAGGAAAAACCTTGCATTCCACGCTCTCCTTACTTCGCCATGTGCCTTTTGTAGGGCTTCCACCACTCCCTTATTCCAACTCCATTCTCAAGGAGGATGCTCAACACATGGACTGTGACAGTGCTTCCCAAACTTGAAGGAGCATAGAACAAGACACTTAACCTAGGAAAAAAAGTATTTGGGAAAATAACTCCTCTGGGCACAAAAAGTGTTTGCAAAGGAAAATATTTATCTCAAGATGGACAGCTGTCTTAAAGGGAGCATCTGGCAGAACTCTCCTTTGTTTTAAAGGAGTGCTCAAACATCTATGTCATAATGACCCAAATTTAATAAGCAGACCACCCTTGAAATCTCTGGACCCCACTGATAAAACAGTGTAATACCAGGTATTAGAAAACATGCAGCATTATCCCAATGTGAATCTGAGCCAAACCCTCAGCCTACTTTTTCACCATAAACACCCCTGACGTCAAAGAACTCATTGCACCTGTTGTCAGATGTGCCTGCACCCATGTCTCTATCTTTCCTTTGTGTTGCTTTACTAATAAACTTTCTTAGCCTCTGCCTTGATATGTCCTAAAATTCTTTTTTTCAGCAACATCACAAACTCCAAGGGCCAGACAGAGGAGGTCTTTTGGAGACCTCCTCCTTGGAGCTTCCCCAGTTCTGGCAACAGCACCATCCAGCCTTCTATACTGTATGAGTGTGTTGGTATAACTGAAATAAAAGATTTTATTCATTATTTAAAAACAAACAATCAAACACCAAGTATAAAGTCTGGATATAGCCCATGATCAGGGCCTGGTCCTTGAGCTTTGGAGATCCCTCACCCCACCACAACATTGCAGTCAGTACCTACTACAGTGCCTGACACTATGACAGGATCCCTTTGTCCCTCTTCTTCCAGTCCCTCTCTTCTGTCCTTTCACCACAGACAGCCACAGGGCAGACTGGCTCCTCTGGCTGCCAACTGCCAGTCCTCCTGAGGGTTGGGCCTGGACTTGCCCATTCTTGCACTCAAAGCTGTCTCTGTCCCAGATATGGCCTCTCCTCAAGCCTTGGTGCTCCCCACACAGTGGGTTGGAAGGAACATTTTGTCAAAGAGCCTGATTCTTTCTGGAACTGACCCATGGTGCAGAAACCATGCCCTGCAGCTCCATTTGGGGATGAATGGTTCTTGGGCTTGTCACCAGTACCTTTACTTGTGCTCACAGACTGCCAGTTTTTTTCTAAAGGTCACTCATGTAGCTATGAAACAGCTGAGCACCCTTTCAGATAATGAGAAGGCCACCAGAAGCAAACAGAAAGCCCACAACAGTCAGTGCTCTCTGATCTGCTCCTTACTCCCATGAGGAAAGGGTGTTATCCTGGAGACTGTTGGCATGGCAGTTCAGGAAAGAGGGTCAGAGCTCTGGTGTAGTGATCTGGCTGTCTGAATTTTTCACTCTCAGTACAGTAGTCAATCAATTCCAGGTGATATTTAACCCTTGATTATAAAATAATCCTATGTTAGATGATTCTGTCTAACTAGGCTTTTGTGTTCTAAGCGAGTATAAGATGAACTAGGCTAAGCTATGATGTTTGATATGTTAAGTGTATTAAATGCATTTTTGACTCATGATATTTTCAACTTAAGAGTTTATCATAAGCAGAGGTATATCTGTAACTTCATTTCTTCTCATGCCTCCCACCATGTTTTTTGCTAGAATATAATGGGAAATTTCTGACTTTTTAAAATTTAGAAAGAGTAATATAGATGGGGTGAATTTGATCAAAGTACATTATTTGTACAATTGATTTATGCTGATAAAATTTTGAATTATTCAAAATTCTTTGCCTTAGAACCCCTAATTGCAGGGATTTCTCAAGACTTTGTGAAACATCAAAACTGAAAAGCATATATAACACAGCTTGTGTTTTGTGCCTTCAGCCTACCTAAGAACCTCCCTGGGTCATTGCTATATCAAAGATGGTGACAAGCTTCTGTACCAAAAGATTAAAAAGTCCCATTTAGTGTCCTAATCTCACAATATATCAAGTATTTACTCTGATCAAGACCAGGGTCACCTTCATGTGTGGAAGTTCATTTCAGTAGTTCGTCTAAAATGGATTGGTTCCTTCCCTGTATAGCTATCCTTATCTCAACTAGCAAAAACCCTTGGTCCTTCCTATTATTGCTTATACTCTCTCTTCAACAAAATTAGAGATAAGGACAAAATAGTTTCTGCCTGGTAGCGAGGGGGTAGGGGGTGAGAGGAAGGGAGTGGAGGAAAGGGAGGGGGTGGGGGGAAGGGAAGAGAAATGACCCAAACATTATATGCACATATGAATAAAAGAAATAAATAAAAAATAAAAAATGGACTGGTTCCTTTACTTCTAAGCTGCCATGTAGCTGCTGAATCCAAAGACACCTCAGTTAGAGCCAATTATAATGTTATAGAATGAATTGGGTGGTTGGAAAGAAATGGTGTAATTACTAATTGTTAAGAATAGTAGTTAACATTGCTGAACATACCAAGTGCTAGCCTGAACCCTGTGTGTATGCAGTCAACCCTCCATATCCACAGGTTCCAAATCCATGGATTCAACCAGTCACAGATCAAAAATATTCTTTACAAAATGTATCCATATTAAACATGCACAGACTTTTTTCTTGTCATTGTTCTCTAAACAATACAATATAACTCTTGGCCCAGCATTTACATTGTATATATTATTGTAAGTTATCTAGAGACAATTTACAGTATACAAGAAGATGTGCAGAAGTTTTATGCAAACATTACACCATTTTATATAAGGGACTTGAACATCTTGGGTTTGCATATCCTCAGGGGGTCTGGAATCAGTCTCCCCACAGATACTGAGGGACAACTGTTTATCTAATTTAATGTTAACAGCAATGCTGTGAGGTAGGTATTATTATTTTCCCCATTTAACAGAGGAAGAACCCAAAGTTTTGGGAGTCTTGGCAAATTATCAGGAAGCTGTGCTGGGCTGAGTGTGGCTCACACCTGTAATCCCAGCACTCAGTAGTTAAGGCCAGAAGGATGGAGAATTCTAAACCAGCCTGAACTGCACAGTCGAAAGAAAGAAGAGGAGGAGAAGGAGAAAAAGGAGATTTATGTTGAGGATATGCAGCTTACCTGGTACCATGGCCTCTTAAAGTGATATTTTTGTAGAATGCAAATTTTAAACTCTATAGTAGCTTAGAAAATAAACACATAAAATGGATGAGTTTACTTAAAAACACTCATCTCAGAAAATCAGAAGAGCTTGAGACCATAACCTTGTGGTTGATCTGAAAGTCTGAAGGTTGAAGCAGGCTGGGCTACATGCTGGAGAAAGGGCAGGTTCAACTTTCTTTTTTTTTTTTATTCATTTATTCATAAGTGCATACATTGTTTGGGTCATTTCTCCCTCCACCCCCCTCACTTCCAGGCAGAACCTATTCTGCCCTCTTCTCCAATTTTGTTGAAGAATAGACATAAGCAATAATAAAAAAGACATAGCATTTTTGCTAGTTAAAATAAGGATCGCTATACAGAGAGATTCCTAGCATTGCTTCCATGCACAAGTGTATTACAACCGAATTGATTTATCTCTACCTGACCTCTTCACTACTTCCCAGTCACCTCCCCATATTGACCTCTGTCACTTTAAGGGTTACTATATTAGCTCCTCTGCAGTGGGGACATCAAACACTTTCAAGTTTTGGGTTTCCTACCTATCCCCATTCCTCCCGTATGTGCTCTCCCCTCAGCATGTGACCCAAGTCCAACATCATTACTGCATTTTCCCTAGATCTAAAGTCTGTATATGAGGGAGAACATATGATTTTTGGCCCTCTGAGCCTGGCTAACCTCTCTCAAGATGATGTTCTCCAGTTCCATCCATTTACCTGCAAATGATAAGATTTCATTCTTCTTCATGGCTGAGTAAAATTCCATTGGGTATAAATACATTTTCTTAATCCATTCATCAGTAGTGGGGCATCTTGGCTATTTTCATAACTTGGCTATTGTGAATAGCACTGCAATAAACATGGGTGTGCAGGTGCCTCTGGAGTAACCTGAGTCACATTCTTTTGGGTATATCCCTAGGAGTGGGATTGCTGGATAATATGGCAGATTTATGTTTAGATTTTTAAGAAGCCTCCATATTGTTTTCCAGAGTGGTTGCACTAGCTTACATTCCCACCAGCAGTGTACGAGGGTTTCTTTCTCCCCACATCCTCACCAGTACCTGTTGTTGGTGGATTTTGATGATAGCTATTCTAACAGGGGTGAGGTAGAACCTTAGTATGGCTTTGATTTGCATTTCCTTTAAGGCCAGAGATGGTGAGCATTTTTCATGTGTTTTTTGGCCATTTGAATTTCTTCTTTTGAAAAAGTTCCATTTAGTTCAGTTGCCCATTTCTTTATTGGTTCATAGATTTTGGAAGAGTTCAGTTTTTCTATTTTCTTATATTTGCTGAGGCTTGCTTTGTGCCCTAAGATATGGTCAGTTTCAGAGAAAGTTCTATGGGCTGCTAAGAAGAATGTATATTGTGTGGAAGTTGGATGAAATATTCTATAGACATCAGCTAGGTCCATTTGATCTATGGTATGATTTAGTTCTAGAATTTATTGATTTTTTGTTTGGATGACCTATCTATTGGTGATGGAGGAATATTAAAGTCTCCCACTAACACTGTGTTGGAGTCTATATATGCCTTTAGGACCATCAGAGTATGTCTGATAAAATTGGGTGCACTGATGTTGGGTGCATATAAGTTGATAATTGTTATTTCCTTTTGGTGTATTTCTCCTTTTATTAGTATGGAATGTCCTTCTTTATCTCTTTTGATCAATGTAAGTTTGAAGTCTACTTTGTCTGCAGTAAGTATTGCTACTCCTGCCTGTTTTCAGGGGCCATTGGCTTGCTAAATCATCTTCTAGGCCTTTCACTCTCAGTCAGTGCTTGTTTCTGTCAATGAGATGGGTCTCCTATAAACAACAGATTGTTGGATCTTCTTTTTTAATCCAGTTTGTCAAATGGTGTCTTTTGATTGGGGAATTAAGTCCATTAACATTAAGTGTTACTATTGATAGCAATGTGGTGATTCTTGTCATTTAGTTGTTTTGTTGTTTAAGGGTTTGATTGTGTGCAGCTGAATCAATGTTACTCTCTGATTCCTTGTCTTTTCTTCTCCTGTGGTTTGGTACTGCCTGTCCTCTTGTTGTTTTGTTTGCTTTCATTTTCTGTGTGCAGAATCCCTTGAAGAATCTTTTGTAGTGGTGGCTTGGTTGTCATATATTGTTTTAGTTTCTGCTTATCGTGGAAGACTTATTTCTCCATCTATTTTGAATGATAGTTTTGCTGGGTAGAGTATCCTAGGGTTGAAGTTATTTTCATTCAGTGCCCAGAATACCTCACTCCATGCCCTTCTTGCTTTTACAGCTTCCATTGAGAAATCTGCTGTGATTTTGATGGGCTTACCTTTGTATGTTATTTGGTTTTTCTCTCTTACAGTCTTCAATATTCTATCTCTATTCTCTGTGCTTGTTGTTTTAATGATAATATGTTGTAGGGTAGTTCTATTTTGGTCAAGTCTGTTTGGTGTCCTGGAGGCTTCCTGTACCTGAATGGGAACAGCTTTCTCTAGATTTGGGAAACTTTTTGTTATTATTTCATTGAATATATTGCAAATCCCTTTTTCTTGCACCTCTTCTCCTTCTTCAATGCCCATGATTCTCAGGTTTGGTCTTTTAATGGAGTTGGTGAGTTCTTGCATATTCCTTTAGCAGGTCTTGAGTTGTTTGACTAATAGTTCTTCAGTTTTTCCTTTAATTCCCATTTTATCTTCAAGTTCTGAGATTCTGTCTTCCACTTGTTCTAGTCTGCTGGAGTGGACTTCCATTGTGTTTTGTATTTCTGTTTCATTCTTTTTTCTGAGGTTTTCCATATCATGGGTCACTTCCTCTTTAATAGTGTCTATTTTCTTCTTTAATTCATTTATCTCTCTATTTATAATGTTCTCTGTTTCACTTTGGTGTTTACTTAGGGCTCCTATGAGTTCATTTATTTGTTTCTGTGTCTTCTCATGTTCTTTATTTTTGGTGTTTCAAAATTTCTTGAGTGCCTCTTGTACGTTTTGGTTAACCATGTCTAGTAACATCTCCATGAAATTCTCAGTTATTACGTGCAGGATTTCTTCTTTGTGGGTGTTTTTGTGGGCATTGCTGGGTTCCTTGGCATCATTTATCTTTGTTTTGTTGGAGTCTAGAACTCTGTATTCATTTCTTCATTTCCCTCTGAATCCTGTATTAAATTGTTTTAGGGGGAGAATGTTTTCCATCCCTTTTTCATCTTCCCATTGCTTAACTTGGTACTGTGCAATTATGTTCTTGGTAGGCTAGTTGGTGGTTTCAGTCACCTGTTTTCTTTCCCTTGGTTTAATTTTGTTTTTTGGCTGTATTGGGTTTTTAGCTAAGTGTGTATGTGCTATTTCTGTCCTTGGTCTGGGTGTAAGTTAGTATTAACTAATTCACAATGGTAAAACAAACAAAAACAACAACAAACAAATGAAAAACCCAAAGAAATCAACAGGGAAAGATGAAAAAACAAACACAAACAAGAAACAAAACAAACAAAAAAATTCCAGGTTCAGGAGCAATAGAATTTCAGTCTTAGTTTACTTTCTGGTGTTACTCTTCCACCATCCAGTCCTGGTGTTGGTATTTAAGCAGAAGCTCTGTCATAGTCTCACCAGGTGGTTGGGTAGTGTTTTTTGTTTTTGTTTTTTTCTTCTTTCTTTCAGCAGCAGCTGCTTGGTCAGCTCCTCCCTCAGTGAGGTGTAGCAGTTTAAGTTTGAGTGTTGTCCTCAGGTTCCAGAATCAGCTCTGTAGTCCACCAGCTGTCCTGCTTTGGAGTTGGGTTTTCACTGTGCTTGTTTACTAGGGGCTTGTTTCTTTGCCTTGCCCCCATTCTCTGGGGAAAGGTCAGTGATCTGTCACAACTGCTCTCAGTGTGTTGTGGATGGTTCATTGTTTATTATTCAGAGGTTTTTTTGGAGGTGGGGAGAGACAGTCTGCCCACAGGGCTATGCTGGTTTATCCTGGGGGTGGCTGGGTGAATACTGTGTGACATTTGGCACTCACCTGTTCGCTCTGCTGAATGTCTCCCAAGCAGGTTTGGAGTTGGCATCTGGTGGTGGTGGCAGCCCTCCTGTTTTCTCAGTGTAAGTTGGCATAGAGAAACTTTCTATGGTCTAGGGGTTCAGGGTGTCAAAGTTTTGATTCTTCTTAGTGCTTTATTTCAGTTGTGTGGCTCCAGTGTCTCAGCAAGTTTTTTGATTCACAGAGTTCACACTGTCTGCTTCTGTGCCCTAGTTGACATCATGGATCCTCCCAGGTTCAACTTTCAACCTTGACTGGAGAGCACAAACTGGCCACTTTGGGGCTTGATCCTGTCCAGGGATGTTTTGTATTTTCTTGGGCCACACAGTGATGGTCCCAGCCAAACCAAGGGACAGGAAGGAGGAGTGGGTTTCAGCACAGAGTGATAAGATTAGACTGAATATGTTTGGTAAGTATAGTTTCCACCATCTCTGAGATTCCTGATGAGATGGCTCACGTTCAGATGAATACAGGAATCAAAGCTCAAAGGATGAGGTTGGGACTAAAAATGCAAGTGCAGGAGTCACCAGATTGCTGAAGCCATTGAGACTGGGGTCTAAGAGCAGGACTCTGGAAACTGCATTCTGTGAGGGGCAGGTGAAGAAGAACTGTTCACCAGAGACCATGAGTGAGCCATCAGTGAGCCCAAGGGTCACACAGAGCAGAGAAGTCATGTTTCACAGGAAGAAGAGATCTGATCTCAGTTGTACTTTGGTAAAAAGCTCTAGCAGATAAAGACTAAAAGGCGTCTATTGGCTTTGGCAATTAGGAGGTTCTTGGTGAGTTAGGCAAGAACAATTTCTGAATGCTGAGGGAGAGCCACAGTCTGGCAGAGTGAAGAGTGGATGCAACTACTTTATTGTCAAAGTCAGTAAGACCCTATGTAAGACAATAACCATCATTCACAATATGTACATTGAGATTCACTGAGGCTGAATGAGTCAACCAGTGTGCATACATGGAAGTCCAGAGCAGGGTCTTACACCAGGTCTTTAAGCCCTAGGGAACCCAGCTACCCATCCTGCCTCATCATCCATATGTTAGACAAACATTATCATTGAAAATGCAATATGTTCTCTGGACATTTCTTAACCTTTAGCAATCAGAATCTTTTATGCTCATACTAGGCTACCTTCCTTTTCAGACCAATGACAAGAAGTAGAATGGAAGAAAGATAGCCTCTAAAACATCCTATGTGCTCAGCCAGACATCATCCCCATCTTCCCTGAGAAGAAGAACTTCAAGTTGATGGGACCATAGGATGGAAAGAGCTTGGATTTCTAAGTCATTGTTTGCTGGAAGACTATCTGGACTCACATCAGAATGTGACATAAACAAGAAATGGGCCATTATTGTGTTATACCACTGAGATTTCAGGGATTATATATTATTGATGTGTCACACAGCCTGATATGACTGGGATTCTTTTTGTCCCTTAAGTGGGAAGGACAGGGCAACATGCAACAAACTCAGAGCTCTGAGCTCACAGGCAGGGGACAGGAAGAATGAAAAGGGAGAGGGTGACAGTAGCAAGAGTAAATGCATAGTTCAAAAGCTCTCCTGGAACATTTTTAAACATCAGCAGACTTTAATGTGATGTGAATAGACCTGTCTTTACCTTATAAAAGAACTCATAGTAAGAAAACCAAATTTCTAGATTAAATAAATGCTATTTATTTCTTATATCTTAGATATTAGAAGTCAACATAGGTGGAAGTTGTAATATTCTCTCCCCATTCAGTGGATCTCCTTGAGCACTTCTGGGTGCATGTTCCCACTTTGGAGACCCCTGGCACATCAGTTAATGGATCTTGTTAATAAGGCCAGTGTCCTGACAGCAGCTCACCATCCAGAGCTTTTCTTGTACTTTGAACTTCTCTTAAGGGCGTGGCTAGAAATTACTGGTCACTTGAAAGCACGGGCAGTGGACAGTTGTTCCATCTCTAGCATCCTGCCCAGCCCAGATGGGAGTGTGAGAAACTATGTTGGTCTTAAACCTACATCTGTGATCCTGGGGTGTAAGAATTCCTGAACTGTGTGGAGACCCTGCCCCACAGCCTCTTGGTCTTTAGACATTGTCATATCTGGAAATCCAGCACCTCCATGGGCTGGATTCTCTAGCCACCCTTAGGCAGCAAGAAACTATCACTCTTCACTTTTTTCCCAAATCAGAATCTTTTCACTTAACCAACTTCAGTTCCTTGGAGAACCATTTCATACAATGAGTGATACCCCAACAGAACTGATAAGGAAGTTAAGATCACTATGAAGCAAACATTTTTAAACCTTGCTTATTTAAAAAAAATAAACTGCATGCTAACGTCAGGGTGTGTGTCCCCTCCAAAAATCATGCTGAAACTTAATTTGCAAAGCATACGTTAACAGTGTGTGGAGGTCAGGCTTTTGGGATTAGATAAAGTCTTGAAGGTGGGGTGGGGCCTCCATATGGCATCAGTGGCCTTATGAGAAAAGGAAGACAGACCTCAGCTAGCATGCTTTGTCTTGTTGTGTCATATTTGTACCACCTTGTGATTCTGCAGAGTGTTGTCCTCCCTTTACCCTCTGCCCCTGCAACAAGAAAGCCCTCACCAGATGCTGAGCAGATGCTGAGGCCATGTTCCTGGACTTCCAGCCTCTAGAACCACAATCCAAAATAAACCTCTTTTCTTAATAAATTCCTGTGGCATGGTATTCAGTCATGGGAACTAAGACATTGTACATCCTAATTTTTTAGAGTTAGGCTCCTCCTGACAAATGCCTAACTGCTGTGGCTGGAAGGCGTGAGTGAATATCTTTCCCATAAGTGAGGTAGGTATTCAGAACAATTGTGTCAGCTCCACAAGAGGCCAAAGCTCCCTCTGCCTTGGTTCTCCATGCTGGCCTCACCTTCATACTCCAATAGCAGCAGAGTGAGTGGACAGACTGGCCTCTTCCCAGATGGCTCATTCGATGAAGCAGCCTTTTTGGAAGCCCTAAACTGTTTTGCTGTGGCTTACCAACCAGTTCTGAAGCATGTGGCTACACCTAGTTTCAGGGGAAGCTGAGTTATGCAGCTACTTCACCCCACCTAGCTCTGAGAAGTCACACTGAAATGGCAGGTTGGGGAGCTCACAGCAGCTCTGCCAGCCAAATTGAGTTCCCATTAAGATGTTTTTCTGCAAGCCAAAGGCCACGTGTTTTCTCTCATATATGGAATATAGGCCCAATACAAATACAAGCAATATTATATAAACATAGAAGTACATACAGAGCATATATCCAAAAGTGGGAGGAGGAAAAGAAGGAAAGAGAGATAATGAATAATAATGAAATACATCACTTCTGTGCAGGAATAAGATACAAGGAAACACGATGGAAACTGTTAAACAATACAGGATGGGGGAAAAGTGGGAGGAAGTACAGTGTAGGAGGGTTACATTGACTTAAGCACAATGCATGTACAGGTATAGCACCAAGGTAAAAATCCCACTGAACAACATACAGACACCTAAACAACAAAGGACAAGAATGGAAAACAGCTGACACTAAAGGGAGAGTGCTAACAGGAAGGGGAGGGTAAAAGAGGGAAGTAATAAAGGTAAATATGATTAGTGTACTTTCTATACAAGAATGAATATAGACTTTTAAAACTTACAGAAATTATCATAAGAGGAAGACTAAGGTAGAAAATAGAAAAGTGGAGGGGATGAACCGATTTGGGATATAATACATACGTATGTGGAAATGCCATAATGAAACTTTCTGTATAGATATCATAAACAAACAAAAATGTCTTCTTTCAAAAATGGAGGACAGGAAGGTAAACAGGTCCTGTCTAGGGGTTGGTACCAGTGGGAGGGGGAAGGATATAAGCAAAATGTGTAGGAGGGTGAATATGGTGAAAATATTATATACTCATGTATGAAAATGGAAAAATGAGACCTGTTGAAACTATTCCAGGAATAGGGGAAGGAGGGATAAAGGAAAATGATGGAGGGGGTGAATTTAACTATGATACAAGCACTTTTATAAATATCACAGTGTACCCCCACTACAATAATATGCTAATAAAAACCAATTTGATTAATTAATTAATTATTTAAAAGTTGCTTTTCTACTTCCCATTCTGGGTTTCTTTTGCTAACCACAGCTTTGGACAATGAGTTCATTCATATCCATGGTAGATGAAGAGTGAGAGGGAATTAAACTTCTCCAAAGAACATATTAGCCTTTATAAATGGATGACTTCTTCTACCTTATATATACTTGCAAAATGTTCTAATAAATGTGATTTTAAATCCATTAATTAATTAGTTTTGTGTGTTTATAATAGATCATATTCTGCTTTAGGTATCCATTGATAAGTGCATATCAATCCCATGAGTCACCAATCCCATTACCTCAAAGCCATGAATTATGGTAGAAATACACACTGGTTTATTGGAAGAATGAGTGTGATAGTTTTTGACTAAGAACATCAATATTCCCTATTTCTAAACTAAGTTTTCCTCCCTCTTAGTTCTTCTGGTGCAGTGAAAATAGGTTTTATAATACACTTGTGGTTTCCTTTATTAGAAAAACATAGTGGTCTCCACTATCGAGGTAAGTGACAAATCATAAAAAAGATTTATTATTTGAACTTTTGCACTTTCTGAGCTCCCAATGTCATTCACAGTCAGATCAGTTTCAATTATACCTTTCTGCTCACAATGTGAGGAAGATGGGCCCATCATAGGCCAGACTGGGCAGCAAGGAGGGCCGAGGGTGCTGGGGGAGCTCACTTTGGTCTCTCACGAAGCCCTGGCCTGGAGCTCTTCTCTATCCTCAAAGAAGAAATACTGCCCTTCCTTCCTTCACTTTTGTTTTGTTTTGTTTTTGGAGGTGGGATCTTACTATGTTGCCCAGGCTGGTCTTGGAACCAACCTGATCCTCCTGTCTCAGCCTCCCAAGTAGTTGGGACTACAGGTGCATACCACAGTGTCCCCCTGGTACTTTATGTGACCAGAGTTATTACTGACAACTCTCTTCCAGGTCCAGGTGACACTTTAATAAAGTGCCCATGGTAAGAATCCTGGGCAAATAAGTAGTACTGAGGTCTGAGTGTGTCCTCACAAAACTCATACGTTGAAATCCTGACCTCCAATGATAATAGGAGGTGGGGCCATTGGGAATGATTAAGTAATAACGAGATAGTGCCCTTAATAAAAGAGACCCCAGACAGCCTCTTTGCCCCTCTGTTGCAGTAAAAAGAGGGCCAGCTATGAACCATGAACTGGGCCCTCACCAAATCCCCATTCTGCCTGGCATCTTGACTTCAGGTTTCCAGCCTCCAGAACTGTGAGAAATAAATACTTGTGGTTTAAACCATCCTATTTTTGTTACAGCAGCCTGAGCTAAGGTGAATAGTTAAAGGGAAACTAGACTTTTGTTTTTTTACCAATATTGGTATGGCAAAGTTAATAACTAAACACAGAACTTCATTTTCCAATATGATAAAACCAGTTGGAAGGCCAGTTCGTTTATTCTGTCTTCTACCTGGAGTTGTCCCTCTGATTTTGTGCTGGGCTTATTCACAGTCCACTCAGCCTTTTATCTCCCTGGGTCTGGCTGGCACAGATAAAGGCTCAGTGTGCAAACACTCTCCAGACGCTCATTTTTGCTGTCCTCTCTTGCCAGGGGTAGAGATCTGTTCCACTTCTAAGAGCTTTAATCGTCTTCAAACCCTGATGCCTTTTGAATAAAATTCAAACCCCCTTGCTCAGTGCCCTTTGGGATCTGTTTCTGCCTCCTTCCCTCCACACACACTCTGCCCCATGCTCTCCTTCCCTCTCCTCAAGCCTTAGTGTAAAAGCCAACTTTCTCACTCTTACTAACCCAGTCATTCCTCCCACACCCCCACCTCCATCTCACCTGTTTGCTGAGCTCTTCTCTATAACTAATTCCATTCTGATATACCAGGCATCCCTCAACAGGATCTGTGCTCTTAGGAAATTGTGGTTTAAATAACTGTGATTTTCTATTTTGTTTTGTTTTGTTTTACTATTGGTTCAGCTATAGAACTGTGACAACTATGGACTTCAGGACCTGAGGTAACACTTTAAAAACCAGTCCTTGCTCTAAGGAGAGCAGAGCCTGTGTGTTCACTACAAACAGGGTTGGGGACAAATGTGTCTCCTTAGGAAAGCAGAGTAACTGAGCCAAGTCCTTAGGCGCCTGCTCTCCTAACCCTCAGGAGGGCAGAGGCAGGATTCTCTTGAAAATCATTCCAGTTCTGGGGCAGATTCCAAGCTACAAGTTCTGTGTCACAGACAGAGCTGTGATTGTTTGATTCTGATTCAGAATAACTTAGTGTGTGGGCCTAAGCACCCACCCCAGGCATAAAAAAAAGTCATCAAATGCTTTTATACTATCTCGTGATTGGAGCAATAGCACTTCTAGAGAGAACACTGAAGTGAACTGTTTATTGATAACCAAAAGCTGGCTTGTTGTTGTACATTAATAAAGCCAGATAAATGTTAGATGGCAGCTACCAGAAAGGAGCATTCTTGTTGGGCTATATTTGATCTGATGCTACAGTAATTTTTCAGACAGTAATTAAATAGCAGGAAGTTGTCACCAGTAGACTGCAATAATACACACACACACACACACACACACACACACACACACACATAACCCAGGCATCCTCTACCCCCTTGCCAGGAAGTATATTTCATATTCATTTGGTAACTTGACTACTGTCTGCCTCCCCAGAGTATAGGCTCCTTGAGGCCAGAGATTTTGGCTGTCTTTTTCATCGTGATATATCCCATCTCCTGGAATAGCTCTGTTGGTAGAAGTACTCGGTATGCATTTGCTGAATGAGTGAAAGCATGATCACATGAGCGTAGAAGAATGTGATTTTGATGGAATGTGTGAGTATCAATTTTGCTCACCCAACATGAGGCACAGATTTTAAATAATGATGAGCAGAGTGTGCTCAGTTTTATCCCCAGGAAATGATCTTATCTGCTAGGAGATCATTCCTACCACCCCATGTGTATTTTTAAGAGGCACAGGAGCCCTCTGAATCTACACAGCCACTCACAATGTTATGGCACAGTGAGCTCAGCCCTAGGACAGCTCCCCAGATACCCCCCATGCAGCTCCTGGCTGCCCTTTCATTCTTGCACATGTGATGAAAAGGGGGACCAGCCAGCCAGGCTACATCTTATATATCAAAGATATGTTCTAGATAACACCCCTTTCTCCACATCCTGGGAACACCCCAGTTGCCCAACCATGGTCTGCAATCTTGCCTCACGTTCTTATTAAAAATACCCTTGATGACATTTTGCTATTTCTGCTTCAGTCTTTCAGGAAATGTGCAAAGCAGAAAATGAGGTGTCTTCAAAGCTCTGAAATATTAAATGACATTAAGTGATGAAGATGAGCAATAATCTCTCTTGTTGGAATCATTCTCTTAATCAACTGAATTAATTTGTGTACTCATATCCATTGCAATATGATAACTGTGAAAACATCTGTAACTTAGTTTAATGCTATGGTGTTTGGGACTCTTTCTCCCTCCCTTCCTTCCTTCCTTTCCTCCTTCTCTCCTTCCCTCCCTCTCTGTTTCTCTCTTTCTTTTTTCAATTTTTTTCTTTTGTGGTACTGGGGTTTGAACTGAGGGCCTTATACTTGCTAGGCAAGTGCTCTACCACCTGAGCCACACCCCCAGGCCTTTTTTGCTTTAGTTATTTTTTGAGTAGGGTCTTGTTTTTTCTAGCAGCCAGACCATAATTCTCCTACCTTCTTTCTTAACTGGGATCACATGCCCAGCTTATAGGTTGAGATGGATTCTCCCTAACTTTTTGCCCAGGCAGGCCTGGAATGGAGACCCTCCCAATTTCCACATCCAAAATAACTGGGATTATGGATGTGAGCTACTGCTCCTGGCCCATGAACTTCTCCAAGAGGAAAAAATTTATTTTGGCTTCTATTACATATCCATATTTTGTGCACATTCTATTTTTTCCTCCTGTCTTTTTTACCTATCTTTTGGCAATGCCAGTGTCATCTAACCCTCTTATTTAATTTCCAATAGAAAGAAAACTCACACCTAATCTCCATCCTAAAAGACACTTATCAAAATGAGCATGACAGCTGGGGGACTGGTTCAAATGGTAGACACCTATCTAGCAAGCAAGGGAGCTCCTGAGTTCAAACGCCAGTGCCACCATGAAAAAATGAGCATACCAAAAAAAGTCAAAATGATATACAATAGAAAGGATTAGTCTAGGACACTTCCCATTTGTTCTCTCAGGTTCCTATCTTAATAGTTTTAGCAATGTATCACAAACCCATTCTCAGCCTGGACAATACAGATGACCAAACCTGAAAATTTAAGTTAAAACTCTCATTTTGTGGCCTGCAGCCACATTGGTCAAGTAGGTCAAGTAAACTGGTTGTGCTCAGCCTCTCTGGAGGCAGAATTAGTTCAGTATCTCCCCCAGTCCCACACATTGTCTCTGTGTTTCTCTTAAGCTTTTTACTTTTTCACATGTAAACTAACATGTGTGTGTCCAAGGCAGAGAGGACAATAAGGAAAAGGAAAACACAGAAGTCTAACCCATAGGATCTGTTCTGTTCTTATGTTTGTCTGTATGTAGGGCAGCTGAGCTGGCCAGGAGTGGGTAGGAGAATTATATTCCTTAAAGGCTGGGCTTTTTTTTTCCATAATCATTTAAATTTTTGAGAAAGAATTGACCAATATTGAAAAACATGTCCTTTCAAAATGTTGGTGTTTCAAATGCTTCCTGGTTATCTAGTCATGTGGCGTATATGTGGATATCTGCAGTGTATATACTTATCTGCATCATGGAGTATACATGGTTATCTGGAGTCATGTGGGGTATGTATATTTCCCTGACTGACAAGGGGTGCATATACTTTTCTAGAGTCATATGAGGTGTGTATACTCATCTGCACTTATATGAGGTGTATATGTTTAACTAGAATTACATAGAGCTTATATAGTTATCAAAGTGACATGGGGTATATGAAGGTGGGGGAGGGGGAGGCAGGAAAAGGGTGACTCAAATCTTGCAGTAGATGAGACTTGGGGGGATGTGCACAAACCTGTTACAGGCTTCAACTGGCTAAATAGATGGTACAGTAGCGCTCTTGCCTGCAGCCATCTTGGTGGGGGGTCTTGTGAATAAGTTCTGATTAATGATATTTTAATGCTAATTTTGCTTTTTAGCACTCCTGTGCTCAAAGCCCTGGTTGTTTTGATAGAAGACTAACCCTGCCCCATGCTCCTGAAAGAAAGAAAAAGAAAGAAGGAAGGAAGGAAGGAGGGAGGGAGGGAAAGAGGGAGAGAGGAAGGAAGGAAGGAAGGGAGGGAGGGAGGGAGAGAGAGAGAAAGAGAGAAAAAAAAGAAAGAAGGAAGGAAGGAAAGGAAGGAAGGAAGGAAGAGCGAGAAAGAAGAAAGAAAGAAAGAAAGAAAGAAAGAAAGGAAGGAAGGAAGGAAGGAAGGAAGGAAGGAAGGAAGGAAGGAAGAAAGAAAGAAAGAAAGAAAGAAAGAAAGAAAGAAAGAAAGAAAGAAAGAAAGAAAGAAAGAAAGAAAGAAAGAAGAAAGAAGAAAAAATTTCTTACGCATTCCAACTGGTTCCTTTAGGGGCAGGAAGTCCAAAAGAGCCAGGTCCATCTCAGGGCGGAAGCACAGGGCTGAAAGTGCCCAGGCTCCAGCACCTCCAGTCCCGGGAGTGGCCTCTAGGTGGTGCAGGTGAGTTTGCAACCAGGGAAAGCCCCTCGGCAGGACTGTGTGAACGCGCAGACAGAACAGGGAGCAGTTAGGGGAAAGTTCTCGGGAGCCCTTTAAACAGAAAAGAAGTGGGGCTGAAAACAGAGGTGTGCTTGGCCCCTGTCACCCCGGCTAACCCAGGATCGTGGAAGACCTGCTTGTGAGAGCACGTGGGTGGCGACCTGTGAAACCTGGCGGGCCCAAACTTGACCTGCCAGCTTTCTACATAGACCCATCTTCAGCTTGGACTAGAAGCTGACCTCGCCTGGGGACCAGGTAAGCCTTGGTCCTTTCCGTTTAGTTTTCCACATTCTTTGGCTGGAGACGAGACTGAGGTGTCATCGGCTAGGAAAGAACCTGAGTGCATTTTTGAAATGCACGTCATTTTTGGGTTGCGTTTGAACAAGCTTTACCCATTACTTTGTGTTTGTGCTACCAGTTCTCAGACCCGATATTGTTCCTTTGTTTTCGCAAAAACATAAGAACCCCATTTTGCTGTTGTTTTGTACATTTTGTTAGGGAGCCAAACTGCGTGTGCTTACAGGTTATAGTATTTGGGTTATTGAAACACGCGTGTCTCCAGGGAGTGCGTGTTTCGCTGGTAGCAGCTGGGACTTTAGCAAGGCTCTGTTCTTGCCTCCCACCCTGGGTACCCACCGTGTCTTAGGAGACCTTTCAGGTGAGGTTTCCAATAAAGTCAGAACTAACGTGATGGCCCTGTGTAGGGTTGAAGGTGGTGGGGATTCCTTGAGATGCTTGGGGTTTTTCACCCCAGGTCAAGAGGTCACCTCAGTGCTCTGACCAACCACAGAGTGCAATGGACTCATGCACAAGGATGAGCTTTGGGTCCCCAGCATCCTTTGCAAGGCTCTTGCATGGTCAAAGTCTGTGACATTGGGGCAGGAAGGATAGCAGGTGAGGTTCCTACCACCTCTCCCTACTGGTGTCTCCCTGATATGTTGTACTGAGTCCACGTCACAACAGGAAGAGCCTATTAGGGCAACAAGGGAGGAAGCAGGGTGATAGATTAGCAGAGCAGAAGCCCTGCTCATTCAGGGGAGTGGACGCAGACCAAGGGACATGTGACTTTGGCAGGACTGAAATGCACAGCAGAGAGAGAGGAGCAGTGGCAGGGTCAGTTACTTGTCCTAGTTCTCCAACAGACTTCTGCTCTGCACTTCAAAAGTGGCATTTGGGAACATTTTCACACCAAGAGTGATAATGAGGCTCATTCAAAGTATCAAATTGGTCAAAGGCCAACATGGACTGAAGGAGAAAAGGAAGCAATAAAAATGTCTAAGACAGAGATTGTTTCTTGTTTGTCTTGATGCTCTGAGATTTCCAGGTCATGTCCACTTAAAACCTTTAAATATACATTTTAATAGAGCCACCAAAAAGAGGGGGATTCATCAGAGGGGGTGGGAAATGAGCTTTTGTCCTTATGACTGCCCACATTCACCCTTCATCTCTGGAGAACACTGGTGACAATGGGATGTACCCATCCTCATCCCTAAGTGAGCCAGGCTGTATGGTGGCAGCACAATGTCAACTTGTGACAACACAGTTGGAGGGCAATCCCTCTAAAAGGACATGTCTTTGAGAGGAAAATTAAATAAAATTTCCCGGAAATATTTGATATTTACTCCCTGGCCACTTTGGTTTGTTACTTCTGCAAGCAGGATTTTCATTGTTGAAGAATCATATAGAGGGTCCCTAACTTATGATGGTTCACAACTTTTTTGGCTTTATGATTGTGTAAAAGTGATCTGCACTAAGTAGAAGCTGCATGTCACATTTTGAATTTTGATCCTTTTCTGTGCTAGTGACATGAGTTAAATTCTGTCTTGCCATGCTGGGCAGCGGCAGTAGCCATGGCTCCAGTTGCCCAGAGGTCATGGGAGAAACCACCACACTCTACAGTGTGCTGTGCTGCTCAGCTAGGATATGCAGGAGGTTAAATGCATCGTACTTGGGCTTGTCAGAACACAGCCCATTGTGAACAGTGGTTCACATGAGTTGGGGAGTATTCATGAAGCTCAGAAGATCAGAGCTCGGTCTTCTTTCTTAAATGTCTCCTTTCTTCATGCCTAGCGCATGGTGCCTACCATTGGGAGTCTGCCTAATATTTGCTCAGAAAAGGAAGACAGACCTGGTCCCACCTCCATTCCACAGGGTATAAAACTGAGTTGATTCTTTTAACTCTGGAGCATCTTCTAAGGAAAACATTCCTTAGGTTGCAAAGGACCACAGACAGAGGCCAGGTCAGCTCATGTTCTTTTCTGGGTTTAGGGGAGTGAGTTTTGTGGTTTCAAAAGAAGAAAATTCAAGTTCAAGGAAAGGCCCACAAACCCAGCTTCAAAGACCCAAGCAAATCTGAAATTCAAACACAGGAGCTGTAAACAGGATGGCATTTGGCAGCCAGCCTAGGCTGGCTTGGTTTCCCCTCACCTCCTCTGGCCTGCTCAGCACCTCCTGCGTGCTCCTCAGCAGCTCTCACCTGGTCCCTGTTCCCTCAGTCATCCCAGGCGACACCTGCTTGCTCGCTTCTTTGATGCTGTTTTAGGCTCTGCCTAGGTAATTCCACCCACCAATAACATCATTAATTAACCCACATTAAACTCACTTAGCACACGAGATCGATTAGAAAGCAAAAGCCCCAGTCGGCCCCTGGCTCTGAGGATGCTGCCTCCATCACCTTCATCCATTCGTCTGCGATACTCGTCCTCCGTAAACACGCACATCGCATGCAGGACTTTTATTCGCCCTCCAATATTAACATTTTCCCAAAAAATAAAAGGAAAGACCAACTGTGGTCTGGTCATGTAACCACTGCTATGCACATATACTACAAATCATTTCCATGCACATCTTCCCTATTTTCCAAATAAGGAGTTGAGCTCAGAGAGGTTCCCTGGCCTGCCCAAAAGCACGTGGCTAATGGTGATTGAGAATAGCTGTCGTGGATTAAGCATCATCAGCATCAGAATGCTAATTTTTCCTCCTTGTCTTTGGGTGTCACAAAACATTATCTAGGTATGGTTAGCCCTATACAAACAAAGCAAAGGAGAAAGCTTTGCCTTGGGACTTTTGGGGGGGTTGCCATTCATTAGGTGTGTGTTAGAGGATCCTACAGTCTGCAGTCCTAACATCCACCCCCCCCCCGCAAGGCACTGCAGGATGATGTACCCAATGAATGGGATCCTTCATGTCAGCAGTTGTCTTAATCACACATGGGGGCGGGGGTTGGGGGTGGGGGGCAAGGAGCTGCTCAAACATCAAAGTACCCTAAGCCAACAAGTGAAAAAGCTCCAGTTGGCAAAGCTACCCTCTCCAAGGGCATAACACCTGTTATCTCTCAAAGGCTGGGTTCCTGAGGTATCAGACACATTGGCTCCCAGAGTGAGACAAACATGGTGAAGATCCTTCCACTGAGGCACACTCTGGAAATGCCCATAGTTTTGTACACATGTGTCCACATGTAACTAGCCAACAAATCTGTTGTTTTACATTCCCAACAAATCAGAGGATGAACCTCATACAGGAAGATGTACTTAGGATAATGACCTCAGCTGTGCCACCTGCAAACTCATGACACAAGCTAGTCAGCCAGACTCTGCTCCACACATGGCAGGAAGGTGCCTTCACCTGTGAGTCACTACAAAAAGAGCAAGGACAACCACAGTCACATTGCTACTCGCAGCCGGGAGGCCCTAGGTACATGACAGGCTGAGCTGAGTATTTCTAGATTCCTTACCACTGATACAGTTGATGGATACATTCATTGACTAGATACAAGCAACTAAAAAAAGGTGAGCCTAAATGCTGAAATAAGATATTAGTCTCTTGAAATAAACAGAAAATTCTGCCAACAACACTTTAATCCTAATATAAAGCACTTTCTTAGGTCAGGAGAAAGACACATAAAACTAAACTGCAAACAAAAAATGAGAGGTCCCTATTTTGTTGACTATCAGACCATTACCAAATTTCTTTAAATCTCCATGTTGCCATATTTCCAATTCCTTATTTCTAAACCTGCATGTGCAGGAGAGACAAGAAGGGTGTATGTTAAGTGGGTTTTAATTCTCATTCTTTTACTCAATAGATACCTTCTAAGCATCTACTGCATGCCAGGCACTGTACAGGGTTGTAGTGACACAGAGACTTGGAGAACACAAGAGGTGATGTCTTTGCTTAGACTCTACTGTAGGCAAAGGAACCATAATGCATATATATGCATGTAACTTCAGAGAAAGTCAGTTTTACCAAGAAAGAAATAAGAAGGACAACGCAGAGAAAGTGCCTTGTGTGGGAGGGACTCTTGAGAAAATAATATTGGAGTGAATACTAGATAAAGTAAGAGAACCAAGGGACCTCAAGATTGGAGGGCCTTGGTGGAGTGTGCATGAGATGTCCCCACACCACAGGAAAGCAATGGCCAGAGCAGAGGGAAGGAGGAATGACCAGGAGGAGAAGAGTGGAGAACCAGGAACAAAAGTATGCCAGGCTTGGAGCCATGGAGGAGCCTGGGCTCTCACTGACAGGGACAGGAAGGCAAATAAAATTATACATCAACTCAGGCTGATGTTCAGCCAGGACTGTTTATGCCCAGCAACATTCTGGAGCCATCCATGCCATGCCATGCCACTCCTCACCAAGTCACAGTAGGCCTCAACAGTTGCTATATTTTAAGCATCAGCCATTGATGAGTTGCTTCTCTAGGCAGCCTCTTCCTGAAAGGGCAAGCTGGTTGGTCTGCAGTTCAGGAAAGGCTAAAATCACCAGGATGCTGAATGATCCCTATCCACCCAACATCTGCTCCCTTGGAAATGAACAGAGGGAACTTTTTTGAAAAAAAAATGTAAAGACCTCAGCTTAAAACACATTCTTACATTTCAAAAAACCTGAAACTAGATTCTTAAGACTAAACAAGTTATGCAAAGAAATAAATCATTTAACATTCTTGCAGAGACTACAGTGGCCTCCACCTTGTAGCCTAACTGGGTCATCCCACAGGCCCAGAGCTGCTGGCATTTCCTCTCCCCTCATGTCCCACTGGAAAGAGGGAGGTGCCCTCTGCAGCCTTGGGAAAGAGATAGAAGGGATCACAGTGGTTCCCTGATGAGCAGAGGAGTCACCGCCTTTCCTGGGTGACTTGGTGGGAATAGTTCATAGGTAAATTGCACATAAGGCCAGCATGCCAGAGCTGTCTCTGTGAACTGCACATATGGCCTTGTTGGCCGCTCTGCCATCTAGCATGGAAACACCAGCACCTGCAAGAGTCCATGGAGGGAGGAAGTCAGCCTAGAGGGAAAGAATTGTCTCTAGAAAACCCAGGCCAGATGAGTCATGAAGGAGGAGCACTGAATGGTGGATGTATGCCTTGACATCTGGTTGGGGTTCTGAAACAGTACACTGTGTTTCAGTGGATTTGCAGAGTGGTTTTTTGCAGATGAACTTTTTACAGGCCATAGAATTCCCAGTTAGGATCACTTAAATGCCGCAGAGGTCCTTTTGAATTTTAGCACATTCCTTAGGAAGGTTTAGGGAGAGAGACTCTTTCCTGTGACACAAGCACACCAGTGCATGCCTGGTCTATCCCAGTGACCTCTGGAGGGGCCGGTCCTGCTCTGTGGCTACTGTGATCCTGAAAATGTTCTGGTCCTCTTCAGCAGTCTCCAAGCAATTTCACTCCCCATTGTAAAAAGGAAACTGAGGCTAGAACCCATAGGTGTCTGGGGCTCTTTGTTCCACTCAGCTTTGAGAACCAGGAGACCATGCTTTTTCCAGAATGACCACCAATTGGTTTCCAGGTGGAGGTTCCCACATGAAAATCATTATCCAAACGGACCACCCACAGCCTGCTGCCTTGACTTCTGCTGGCATATGTGAGGAAGTGCACTTCAGACTAGTGCCCTGATGTTATCACAGTTGTTGCTTTTGAAGGCAAATATTTAATTTGTGAAGACTGCAAAACTAAGAGCAGGAGAATGTTGAACTCCTCTTTATATTTACAAAATAACCAGAATCAAGACCCTGACCAAGGCAGTTACCTCTTCTTGGAGGACTGTGGCTGTTGGATCCCACACTCAACTAAATAAAAGCAGGGGCATCTGGAGACACAGGCTTCAGATGGCCACATGTCCACCTGACCCCAGGAGGGTCTGAGATATGGTCTGACATATGGAAAGGAAGAAATAGGACAAACATATACACATTCCCATGTGTCTGAGCATATGCATCTCTGTGTGTATCTGTATGTAGATCTATGTGTGTCTCTAGGTGTGTATACCTCATTGTGAATCTGTGTGTGTGTGTGTCTGCTTGTGTATCTGTGTACAAGTATTTGTGTGTATCTTTATATGCACATGTATGCACTGATGTAGCTTGGGAGGAGGCGTGGACCACTCTGGGAAGTGGGAGGGGCAGAGGGCAGTCAAGGAGAGCCCATCCAACAAAGTGTTCCACCAAACAGAAGAGGCAAATATGCTCTATCCTCTCCCCATTGTCCTTACATACCTGGGGTCTTAAAGGGAACTACAGATTGTACTTTTTGCTGGATATTCCCTGGGTATGGGCCAAATCCTGGGGGCATGCTGGAGAAAGGCAATGGAGACTATCAGCCATGGCATCCAACTCACAAGTTTTAGAGCATCTCATTTTCCACACTAAACATTTTTGAATCTGGCACATCCTGCTAAGTAGACACCTGATCTCTCGTGGAAATGGACTGTGTATTCCTTATACACAACCCCCACCTCCTAGCCCCTTGCTGAAAACTCTGTTTTTGGAAAGCTGTCAAATGGTATTCATTGGAGTTTACACTATCTGCTTCCCTTTGCTCTGTGTGGTCCCATGGGACCATTCTCCTGTTGGGTTTAATTTAACCAGATTTGCAGCTGTGCTAACAAAGTCATTGAGGCCCTCTTGCTCTCAGGATGGATTTTCCTGCTTTTTCTCTAGTTTTACAGAGAGACTGTCTGTATAGTGAGACTTCCCCAGCCTTAGGCACTGTCTGGTGTTCCTATCGCTTCAAAACTCATTTCCTCAGATAAGACTTTACCGCTTCTCAAATTACAAATAGTTCTAATACCTTAGCAATTAAGGTTAATGATTTATAAAATCACTGTTAAAAACAAACACACAGAAAGTTTCTCCTACATGCTTCAGCCTCAACATTCATTTGGAAGATTTGCAGGTTCCATAAACACAAAACCCATGGAGCCATACTCCTTGGGTTCTTTAAAAAAAAAAAAAGACAAATGTGCAGTTACAAAGACATGCAAAATCTGCCAAGTCTAACCTTTTTTTGGTGATTTTTCAGATGAGCATTTTTATTTAATGAAACATAGTAAGCTGAGTGCTGGTGGCTCACACCTGTAATCCTAGCTACTCAGGAGGCCGAGATCAGAAGGATTGTGGTTCGAAGCCAGCCTGAGGAAATAGTTTGCAAGACCTTATCTCAAAAAAAAAAAAAAAAAAAAATCACAAAAAAAGGCTGGTGGAGTGACTCAAAGTGTAGGCCTTGAGTTCAAGCCCTACTACTGCAAAAAGCAACAACAACAAAAAACATAGTGAGACACCTGTATGCCCAATAAGATGGTGATTTTGGGGAACCACAGAGTTGTAATGGAAGGTTCTAAACCTCATGGATTTTAGCTCTTAAATCATGTCCCCCTACAACTTTCTATATTCTTCTGTGCTTCAAAGACCAGGATGGGCTTTCAAAAACATCCATGGCTATTCTGAGCAAAGTAGGTCATTGCCAGCAGCTTTCATTACAGAGGGATGACACATGTGGCCCTGTCCATTGGCCCTGGCTGTCCTCTGGCCAAGGACACATCCCAGCATAGATGCCATTTGCTAGGAGAAGGGGGACAACTTTGAGCTGCAGCCTGGTTGCATTGATTAAGAGAGTTGGATTTCTTCCATTAGAATATAGTCTCTTTGAGGGGTTGGGTCCATAACACAGGAAGAGAATAACTGCCATTTGTCTCTTAGTTCATCATTTAATAAGGGCTAAGAAGTGATTGGTTTGTTTGAATGAGAGGTTGAACAGAAAAGAAAACACAAATAGCTATTTCATCTCACAGCATGAATGTGCCCAGGCCACAGAAACACTGGCACCTGTTGCTGTGATCTGCTCTGAGTTCCTGGTTGACTGGCAGCTAGGGGGCTTTGTCACAATTCCAACCACTGAGAGTCTTTACCAAAGGCACCCAGAACCTTTCACATTCGATCTTCATGCCATTTTTAAATGAAATTTTTGTATTTGATTACACATAGTAAGAGACCTGAATGCCTAATCAATTGGTGATTGTTGGGAACCTTGAAGATGTAGGCCTGGGTAGAGGGTTTCACCCCGATCCTTCTATGTTTCAAAGACTAGTGAGGTAAATGTGTGTCCTAGTTGAGGGAGCTGGAGTGGAAGTGAGACCTCCACTTGGCCTGGCCTCACTTCTCTGGTGAAAGAACCTTAGATAGGGTGAAGTCTCCCAAGAGCTACGGGTAGAAAGTCACAGGGGTAGCACTGGTGGACCTCCGGCAGGAGTCCAGGACACACTTGTTGACTTTAGCTTCTCCATTCTGGAAAAATCCGGGGGTGGGGAGAGGCTGACAGTGGCCAGTGCCACTGTTAGTGCCTTGTTGACACAACATAACATAGGCATCTCCATAAATCTGAGTTCCATTCCCAAATGGGGAAGCTAGAAGTATTTCCTTCTTGACTTACATTGATATGTTTTCCCTCAGTTCCCAGGGCCATTCCCCAATCACAGGAACCACAGTTCCTAGGAGAAGTGTCTGATCCTGGGGTAAAGGCTAGGGTTAGGGTTAGGGTTAGGGTTAGGGTTAGGGCCCCAGCTTGGGGCCGCTTATGATGCCTGAAAGTAAGGAGGAGCTCAAAAATAAATAAAGAACAATGTGAACAACAAAATAAATAATACAGTATTAGATTATAACCCAGAGTTTAAAATAATCATCCAAATGTTCTCACTGATATAAATAAATGCATAATAATAAGTAAATAATTAAATAACGAGACAAATCTGCAGAATCCCAAATAACTTACATAGATATTCTACCATCAGGGAGCATTACCCTTTAGTTATACTTAAGGACCTCCTCCCAAACAGTACGGTATAAAAAAGATGGATAACTTCTAGGTGAGGAAACCTGACCGTCATTACCTTAGCTGGGTGGTGAAGGTCAATACCAACAATGTTAAGTCCTATTGACAGTATGCATATGCCCTTGATATGATTTGGTGAGCATTTCTCCTGTTGTCTTCATCCCCCAAATCCATAAGCCTATCTGACCATGAAAGAAACACCTGACAAATTCCAATTAAGGAGATTCTACGAGTTACCTGACCAGTGCCCCTCTAAACTTCCAAAGTCATCAAAACCAAGGAGGCACTAAGGAGACATGATGACTAGTCCTGGGTGGGATCCTGGAACAGGAAGGGGATAGTATGTAAAAACAGGAAAGGTGGATAAAGGAGATATGATGACTAGTCCTGGGTGGGATCCTGGAACAGGAAGTGGATAGTATGTAAAAACTAAGGAAAGGTGGATAAAGGATGGACTTTAGTTAGCAACAATGCATTGGTGTTGGTTCATCAAGTGGGACAGCTATCTCACACTGATGTAAGACCTAAGCAAAAGGAAAAATGGTGTGCGATATATGGGAACTCTTGATATCTGATAATATCTGCAACTCTTCTGAAAATCTAAAACTACCTTCAAGTAAAAAGCTGATTTTAATAGAAATTCTCCAGGCTCAGTTATGTTTTCTTTACTCCTGTGCCATCTTCCACTATCCACAGAATTCCTTCCAATGGTGAAGGGGCAGCCCTGACTTTTCCCTTTGGTCCAGGATGACATAAGGAGAAATCCTGAGCAGGCTAGCCTGCCTGACACTCCCAGGCCCATTCCCTCAGATGTTACCCTCCAGAAGGACAGTGCCACCTTTCTCTTGCTGGACCAATGAGCTCTTGTCTCTTTGTTATTCCCACTGACCAGCACTGGGGCTGTGTTCAGGAGCTTTTCTGCAGGGACTCTTTCAAACTCTGGAGCACCCAGTCCCCTACCCCATGCCTCAGCTCACTCCCAGGCCAACAGGTACCAGTCACACATACACCCCCAGAACTGTGACCCTGCTTCTGGTATGGGATGGGGGAAACTGAGCATCTGTGCTTTTCACTCATGTACCCATCTTTTCATCTGAGATATGAGCATCTACTATTTACAGAAGACACATGTTTTGTCCCCATGTGCTGACACTTTTTTGTGTCTTCCCCAACTGTTGCCATGCTCTGAGCTTGGGAGACTAACCTGCTGGGCTAGACTGCCAGATGGCTCCATGGCCCTCTGACTTCTAATTGTATTCAGCTCATAGAGGGTCCTGTGGAAGGCAGGGGACAAGAGAATGATGGCTGGCAGGGAGCTCACTCTGTACCTCTCTGCCTAAGGCAGTGGTTCCTATCCCTGGATTCAGATCCACTCTCTCTCTCTCTCTCTCTCTGTCCCTTCATGCTCAGGGCTGGTAGCAGCTTCTGACTGCTTCACCATCACTTGCTGCCTCCTGGGTCCTGCCCTATGTCCACAGTCAGGATCCTTGCTATACTCAGCAAGGTGGCACTTGGAGCTGGCTAGAGCAAAAGCTGTCTCAGAGATAAGGCCATGATTCTCCAGGCCTGGTATAAAGAAATGCTTACTGAGGGAGCCCATGAAACAGTTGCCTGATGGTGGTCCTGATCTTGTCCTGGTGCCTCTGGGTCCTGATCTCCACCAGAGCTTCAAGCCTCAGAAGGGCCCAAGCCCAGTATGGGCTTCTGTGTGCTTTTGGTGGGGCAGCTTGGACAGAGTTAGACTCCAGTTGCCACTTCCTACCTAGGTCAAGGCTTTATTCCTGTGGTCTCAATATCTTCATCTGTAAAACAGGAATAACATCTACTTTTCATGCTGTAAGTGTAAGGAACTGCCGAAGAAAGACCACGCCACGCGTGGAAAAGAAAGATGTATTAGGAACCAGACTGCAGGGCTGTCACTCTCAAGTTCAGAGTGAAGCAGCTTGGCTGAATTGGGTAGTAGTGGGCTTTATAGGAGGGGCCAAGCCATGGGGGAGGGAGAGAGTCTCTGGTCTCTGATTATCTGCAATCACCAGATGGAACAGGTCAACATGCCTGGCTGGTTGAGTAACTGGAAGTTCCTGAGGTGTTTTGCAAGCCGAGAAACAATCAGGCAGGGAAACAAGCAAGGGAGAAGCAAGTGGTCAGGTCAGAAGCAGGGGGTCTGGTTTCGGTGCTAGCCTCTGGACCTTCTACCCACCCCAAGAATGCCAGGGACCTAACAGTAAGAATAACAATAAGATTCATAAAAAGGGCACCAGAGTGTCTAACATGGAACCCTCAATCAATATGTGTCACCTTTTCTTTTTCTTGTTATTACTGTTTGGACCATAAATGAAGAGGTGAGTCTCCTCCTAGAGGTGGAATGTCGAATCTTTTGTGAAAAAAGAGGTTTCTTATCACTGCCAGCTCTGTTGGTAATGGGTAAGAACTTTGTGTTGAAAATGGCCTATGACCCTGACCTTGAATCCCAGAAAAAGTTGGGAGTTATTTATAACCAAAGGCAAACAGGACACCCCCAAAAAGCCTGATGATAAAGGCCTTCAAGAATTCTGAAGGTGTGTTCTTACCAGGAGACAAAAGCCAAGCTTATGACTCCAACAAAACGATTTCTGGACCTTGTAGTCAGTATAGAACTCCAAACTAGTAGTGGTCATTGTTTGGCACGCACTCTCCATCATACTACCCCCCAGAAAGAGCATCCTTAGTTGTCTCCCCAACACCATGGCCGGCATGGGGAAGAAGGCATGGATAGTGCTAGGAGCCATGCTTGCAAGTGGGGATTGCTTCAGCAAAGCCAGAGTTCAGGCCCTTGGAGGCACAGGTTGAGGGAGCCCCTGGAAGGAACTACTTGATTTCTAATTCCCTTTTTTCACAAGATGCAGGGAGGTGACATCATAAACACCTAATAGGACAGACATCCTCATAGGAAATATTTAGGACTTGGAATATAGGCTGCCTTGTTCTGGGCATGCCCAGCTTAGAAAGCTCTAGAAGAAAAGTCAGGAAGGCAAAGGAGGGCAGAATAAGGATAGAGAAAAAGACACAAGATGGAACACCTGCAGGAGGCCCACCAGTCTCTCCCCTCAGAGTCTCGGTATCTATTTTCTGAACCATGGGCCCTTGTTTGTTTGTTTTGTTTGTTGAAAACTTAATCAAGTTCTCACTTTAGTGCAATCACACCACAAGCAGATGGAGTAAATCCATCAGCCTGCTCAGATAATGGTTTTGCCAGTGCTTGGTGCATGGGCAAGGCATTCTGCCCCTGACCTGAGGTCGTATTCAGTCCCTCTCCCAGGCTGCCTCAGCCCACTTTAGCCTCAGCCAGCTCTGCCCCAGCTGTCCCACAGTTGGGAAGGGTTGCAGAGGGCAGTGGCTGGAATGTTGGCATGGAAGCCAGCCAGAAGGGGTGAGGGGA
Source organism: Castor canadensis (assembly GCF_047511655.1). NCBI lineage: Eukaryota > Metazoa > Chordata > Mammalia > Rodentia > Castoridae > Castor > Castor canadensis. The sequence continues at coordinate 96,760,488 of NC_133397.1, read as the reverse complement.
CACCTGCAGGCCTAAGCAAGGAGTGGGGACCACAGTGTGACAGTGTTGGGCTTGGGCTGAGCCCCATGCTGCACTCGTGCCTGCCCCTGTGTTTTGATTTCATTGTCACTGTTTAAATCCTCAGCTTCTCAAGGACTGAGACCAGCATGTCTATTGAAATTCTGTGACCCATAGTGGTTGCCATGTAGATGTCTCTCCTACGAGGGTGTGGTGAAATAGCAAGGACTGAAAGGTGTATTAGTCATCTGTGGCTGTGTGATAAATGGCCCCAACATGTAGAGCTTAAGACAACTGTGACTATTTCATAGGCTTTGGGAGCTATTTCATAGGGTCAGGAATCAGGGAGTGGCTTGGCTGGTGGTTCTGGCTCAGGCCCCTCTAGATGTTGCAGTCCATGGGCTGTGTCATCTGAAGACTGGGCTAAGGCTGGAGATCCACAGCCAGGAAAGCATACACGCATGGCAGTCGGCCGGAAGCCCTGGCTCCTCACTGTGTAGGCCTGCCTGAGTGTCCCTATGACATGACAGCTAAATGAGGGTGAGGAAGAAAAGGACTTGCAGGTTGCCTTCTGTGACTCCATCTCCCTTCTGCCTTTCTCTGTTTGTTAGAAGCAAGTCACTAAAATCCAGCCACATTCACAGGGGGAGGAATTAAGCTGTACTTTTTGAAGGCAGTGTCAAAGAATTTGTGGTCTTATTTTAAACAATTGCACCTGACTTCTCACACAGCTCCTCTGTAAATTCTGTGTGACTTTGGGCAAATAATTTCCAATTTCTGGACCTCCGTTTCTTCTTCTGTAAAATGAGAGAACTGACAGGATCTCCAAGGGGCTCCTTCTTGGTACTTGGTCCTTGGTACCATATCCAGCTTTAATTGATCCAAAGTAGAACACCAGTCCCTTAAAGTCTTTAAAAAGTCCTCAAGTGATTCTAGTGTGCAGATGGGGCTGTGAGCCTTAACCTCCAACTTGGATGTGCTCAGAGATAAATTAGGGCTCTTGCTAAAATGCAGATTTTGATAACGGCAGGTGTGAATGAGGCCTGAAAGTTAGCATTTCTAATAAATTCCGAGATAGTGCTTCTGAGTCCAAATGCTTCTAAGACCAAGCACCTTGAAGAACAAATTTCTAGATGCTGGCAGAAAGGTGCAGAAATACAAAGGCAATTTGCATGCTATAAGAGCAAAGAATCCAGCTGGGGAAGAAAAATAAAGCATGAAAATGCAACCAGCAACCCAGAGAGTAGGCTTAGGGTAAGGGAGACCCCAGTAACCATGAACCTGACTGTCCCTGTTACAAGTGCACCACCCCCCACACTGCTGGCCAGCATTATCTTGCACTGCCCCCCACCCCCACAGCAGGAGTGGTAAAAAGTTCAGGTTCCACTCTGATCTTTGAAATCTTTCACAAATTAGCTTTTTATTTATTTATTTATTTATTTATTTATTTATTTATTTATTTTTGCTGAATAGTTATTTCCACAGGGAAAGAAAAGAATTAGCAAATCTATCATTCCCATTTGTTTAGGCCTGTAGTCCGTTTTCCAGATTAAACATTGTTTAGTGAGTCTGCTTTTATTGGTGCCACTAACAAAATAAAGCATTTTCTGATCTTTTTTTCATGGTGTAAAATTCCAGGCTTATGGAAATTCTAGTAAAATTTATTTTCATGAAAGCTGGAAGTAATCATCCTTTTTTCTTTTTCCCCATTATGAATTTTCTGCTTTCTCCTTGGGGCCATTCCTGACCCCTGAGCAGGAAGGAATTGTAGGTGTCTCAGAATTCCAGGTCTCAGTGACTCCTGGCCCTACCCTGGTCACTGTCTTTCCTTTTCAACTTATCTAGACCCCAGGCCCCAGGTTGTGAGAAGCCACTATGTTCCCACACACCTCTCATCCACCTCTGGCTCCCAAGGCCTGTCCTAGAGTTCCTCGAGTTTGAGTCCTGCCCTACCTTTACCTCAGGATACCTAGAGTGGTGTCAGGGTCCCTGTCATCTTCTATTTTAACCACAGAAACAAGGCTCCTTGTTGAACTTCTGACTCCTGGATTCTCTCCACTCCCACTTTATACACTGTCCACAGACAAATAGTCCTGAGATAGGTCCTTTATCTCATCATTGATTCCACATACCCTCTGGCTCCTCACATCCTAAAGATGCTTGTGCAGGGCTAGAGGTGTGGCTCAAGCAGTAGAGCATCTACCTCACAAGTGCAAAGCCCTGAGTTCAAACTCCCCAGTACAGGGGATGGGGAGGGTGGAGAAGAATCTTGTACAAAGTCTCTGCACTCCACCGGTGGCCCTGTTAAAATGTGGGTTCTGACTCAGGGTTCCTGCTGTGACAGTATCTAGGCAGAGGTTTGAGCACGAGAGTCCTGCAAGAGGCGGTCCACACCCCCCACCCATCCCTCCTCTTCCATAGGGTTCACAAATCTTCTGAGTTACACACATCCCATTGCCCAATAGCCAAGGCTCAGATTTGACTTGAGCCTTTGTTGGGACACTAGCCCCTCCATAAGAGTTGCACTTTTCTGTCACTGTCAAACTCTAGATTCTTCTTGACACCATCTGTGCCTGTTGCTCTATCTACCTTCTTGGGACCCTGTATGACTTTGCTCTGGTATGCTCTTTGCTCCTAGCATCGTTTTTCAGGCATTTTTTGTTTTTTGGGGTTTTTTTAAACCTGTGTCTGACCTTTCAACCAGACCCTGGGGCTCCTGGTACAGTGATAGGGGCTTACTCATCATCATCTTTTGAATTTCCTTCAGTACTGAAATAGTGCTGTGCATTTAATAGGCACTCAATAAATATCTTTTCTTTAAATGATTCCTGTAAAATTCCTGTACTCAATGAAAAACTGGTTTGAGAAATAAGTTGAAATGGAATCACCATATTTCAAAGTGACAATTGTCTCTTCTGTGCTGACACCCCCCACTGGATCCTTAGGCACAACCTATATGTCTCTGGTGTTTGGCTCCATAAACACGTGACAAATTCATGAGACATTGAAGTCACTAACTGCTCTTGTCTCACTGGAGATACAGCAGTCTGTCATTCTGTCATCAGCCATCACATCTGTGGGCCACATAAATAGTTGCCAAAACAAGACCATGCAGGAAATGGGTAATTTTCAAGTGAGGTCTTAAGGTCTTAGAAAGACAGAGTCCAGCTGCATATCTAGAAAATAAAAAAAAGGCAAGTAGGGATGCAAAAAAAGAGACAGCTCTGAGCTTATGTGATGTTTGTACATTCTCTTTGACTCAGAAACCAAAAAAGCTTTGTTCTGCTCATTGCCTTGTTTCCTAAAGCCAGGACCCAGTCACTGGAGAAACAGGCAGCCAGATATCACAGGTGCCTTCTTCCTTAGACCTCATCAAATTCAGGGTTCAAGGACTTAAGTGTGTGTTGGATTTATTACTTTGTCTGAGATTTAATGAGGGAACACATGAAGTGACCAAATTGCTTCCTAGAGCATCTCAGGGACTAGTATTTATATTTAATAGAATGTTAGAAGAACAACCTTGCTGAAGATCCTATAGCACAATGAAGTTATAATAATCTTTGGGGTTGTCTTTTTTATGAGAGCAAAGTCTGCAAGCTAACATGTAATTCCACAGTTGCTGTGCTTTGGCCCAATAAACAGTACGTAATAAAGCCACAGCCAAGTACGTCCCCTGGAGATTAGATCATCCCAGGCTGACCTAGGACCCGGGGAGCCTTGTTACTTGGCTGATTTCCAAATGCTGCATGTCTTTTCGAATCAGTAGCAAACTTCAGCCCAAGGTGGCTCCAAGTAAAAATGACAGATTCTGTGCACACAGTGGTATGGAAGAAGATGGAAGAAGGAAAAGAAATGTCATGCCTCTTATCAGAAGATACCAGATTGCCAGGTGGCCCACACCTGTAATCCTAGCTACTCAGGAGGCAGAAATCAGGTGGATCACAGATCAAAACCAACCCAGGGAAATATTCAGGAGACCCTATCTCAAAAAAAAAAAAAAAAAAAAAAAAACCTCACAGAAAGGGCTGAAGGGCTGGTGGAGTGGCTTAGGGTGTAGGCACTGAGTTTAAACCCCAGTACCAAAAACAAGATGCCGGGCCAGACAGACCCTCAGCCCCAGATCCTTGACTCCCCTTCAGAGAACACTTAGTGGACACATCCAGTTCAACTCCCCACCAGCCCTTGGGTCTTTCCGGGCTCTGTGTGGCTCATCATAAGACTGCAAAGAAGAGACATCCTCATCATGAGCGCGAGATACTCCAGACCCAGTTTGCAAAGCATCATTAATAAGTATCACTGCTTATTTCATCATAACCTCATGCTTTTTACTGTGCTTATTTGTGTACATTTGTAAGGTATGTCATATAGTAATGCAAGTATTTAATAGGCCATTGGATATAATGTTTACTTAAAAATATTTTTGTGTGCTATTAGGTATGCACAATCAGAAAAATAAATCAGAAAATTTAAAAAGGCTTGGGGGACTGTGCTTGAAACCATCCCAAGTTTTATTATGTATCTGTGCCACCTAGGAATCAATTGAAATGCAGATTTTGATGGAGAGGGTCTGCAGCCCATCTAGATTCTGTACTTCCCGCAGGCTCTCAGGTGCTGCTGGGCAGCTCATGTGAACAGAGAATAGTTTTCCCTAAGGTGATATCAGTGACAGCGCCACAGCAGGCACTCACCATTCTAATGCCCGAGACAGAGGGGTTCCAGGAACAGTCCTCCCCCTCCCATCAGTCTGCATTGTCTCTCCCATGTGGGGCTCCCTTCTCTGCAGCACAGCTCTATTCCTCTGTGCGCAGGCTGTTGTCTCCACAAAGCTGGATTTGACAGGTCTTAGAGTAGCTAATCTCTAGGCTTTTCCACCTTTTGTCTCTGTGAAGTCACTGCTCTCAGTAACATTGTTACATGAAGAGACAGTTATTTTGGTGGGGTCTTACTTAACTTTTTAAAAATGTCCACCTATGAAACCCTCAAACAAACAAATCCTCCATGGAGTTTTACCAAATAGATTGGGTTATTGGAAGCTTTGAGAGAGAAGGGAGATAGAAACTGAACTATGAAGTAAAATTAAAGCAATTAAAGGATCAAATTCACCTTAAATTTTTCTACAAAGACACATTCTTCTGTGATGCACAGCCCCAATTCTTTTCAAGTTTTATAGCCACCTCATTTAGGCAGAAAAATCAGGAAGTCACTTGTTGCACACAGGACTGTTTTAAACCTCTTTGATAATAAAAAAAAAAAAAAAAGGATAGAAGATCAGTGAGGAAGCCGAGAACACTGACTGAACACAAGCCTCCCCTTCCTCAACTCCTTTTGACTGTACGCTCACTGCAGCCTCCGGGTGAACACGAACTATTGAAGTAAAGAAAAATTGTAGCCTTTGATACTCTTTTTTCTGCCTTTCCCTGTGAAATATAAACCCACAACTGATTATCACAGGGACCTGATCTCTAAAGCACAAGATTGGCTGTTCTTTTGGGTGGGGCAAACCTGGTGACGGGCCCCCCACTAATCTTGTCTTTGCTTTGATTACCATGTTCGTGGAGTTGTTGGTCCTGTTTGGCTGATTAGCCAAGGACAGTGGTTCACATGCAATCAGTGTCCATCCATCCAAGGAGGCTGGTCCTCCCTCCACTTGCAGACTCTCCCAGGGCCAGCTCTGATCTCCTGTGTAGACCCTGGCACAGAACACAGAGGACTGGCAACTCTTCCTCCACAGGTAGAGTCAACACTGCTAAAGCTCATCTCAGAAAGCTTGTCACAAACTGTAGTGGCCAGGGTGTTAGAACTGGTTCCTTTTTGGCTCCTTTATTCCTGATGTCCAGAACACCAGCAGTAACAAGTATGCAACTTCTTCCTGGTGGGCTTTCAGCATGGTCTTGTGGAAGGAGCACATTGGGTGGCCAAGACCAAGGCTACATTCTCTGACCCTACTTAACTTAACTGCACTGGGGCCCAGTGAGACTTTGCATAAAAGAGTTTCCAGTAACTGGGAGAAGTCATCCCAAAGGGGTTCAACCTAAGCTGGGCTTCCAATGCCATTGTACTTCTTAAGCTCTGAAGTGACTTCATGCCAGTCTTAGATTAGTAAAAGCTAACTCCTTCATCCAAAGTCCTTGTGTTCATTGTAAAGATTATCTGATTAAAAAGTGCAGCTGCTCCTCTGCTAATGGTGTGGTTACATCCTGATAAACCCAAAAGTTGAAAATATCCTAAGTCAAAAGTGCACTGAATCCGCCTAACTTACCACACACACATCCTAGCCCAGCAGCACAGCACATGATAGGAGAGTGTAGTTGTTTCCCCTGGGACCACGGGACTGACTGGGCACTTACTGGGCACTATGGCTCCTGTCCTCTCCCAGCATTGGACTATATATCACTAACCCAGGAAAAGATCCAAATTCAAATGCACTTTCTACTGAAGGCATACCTCAAACATCTTAAGTCCAGGAGGGCATCTGTCTTAGTATTATAAGTAACAAAGGCAGAACTTGGCTAAAATCTTTGAGTTCTTGAAATTTAATATATGGGATGGCAGGGGCGGGAGGTGTTGAAGATGAGAGGATGGCTTCAAAGTTAGACTGATCAAAACACCTTGATGTGCTAATGGCTTTCTTATCAGAAGTGAGGCCATAAAAGGCATGAGATCCAAGGATATGGTGATGTCAAATGTTTTCATGGTACATATTAAGAGCTCCAGTTGGAAAAGTGTAAGGTGTCACTCACAGATAAGGGAATTGGCCCTGAATTTTATAACTGAATTTAATTAGCACTCATTTGAGGTTGATAGAACCTGGTTTTTCCAGTTTTCAGGAAATGCATCTTTGCCTAGAGGGTGAAGGGGTATAGAAGGAAACAGTGGAGGGAGAATGAATCCAAGGGGGAGGGGGCTGTGGACATGAAAGGCCTCCATCTTGAGTTTCCTCTGTGATGTGATAAAACCTTGGCCTCCCTCTCTTCCCCTGCCAAAGCATTGAGCAGCCACACCTCCCCAGCATCAAACACAAATAACCAGCTTCTGCTCCCAGTCTCTGCTCCACAGCAGTCCCTAAAACAGGAGTCCAAGAAGCACACAAACGCCCAAAGGTAAGAGGAAAAAACCTAATCCCCCTTGAAGACTGGGGGGCTCAGGAAGAGGTGAAAGTCTCTTAAGAACCTTGTTTGCAATTAGTTTCTCTTGCTAGGTCTAAAGGCAAGTGGGATGCTCATTATCATTAAAAGAACAGCTACGACACTTGGGGACTCAGGAGAAAGCAGCACCACCCTCATCCACACACTCACATACACATGCACTTTCTAACTTGGCAACACAATTTTTTAAATGGGGGAATAGTAAATGAAAAATTCTCATAAGATAGGCAGATTGTGTTATTGAAGATAAAGCTTTAAGTTACTAAAAATGTTTAATGTCGAGTTCAATTTTATAGGATTTACTTCAATTAGGGGAAATGAGTTGTTCCTTATTCCAGTGTGCTGTTGTTATTAAGTGTGGTTTTTGTCATGGTGCACAGTTTGTCGAGTTTTGTGTGAAGGACAAGGACAGTGATTTGATCTAGAAGCAGACAACCTGATCTGATTCTAGCTCCAGCACAGGTGCAGCAGTAGGTCCTCAGGAAAGTCCTGGATCGACCCATGCCTCAGTTTCCCCAGGAGTAAATTGAGAGAACCTACATTTTTTGGTTGTTTTTTTGTTTTATTATTTTGGGTGGGAATGGGGTTTGAATCTCAAGGCTTTGGGCTTTGCAAAGCAGGTGCTCTACTGCTTGAGCCACACCTCCAAGTCCTAGATGTTTTAAATTAGAACACTTAAGAGGTGGGAGGAATCTGAAAGACCACCTTCTGAGCTGTTTGTTGAGTTAGCCACCTGCTACATGTGCCTGTTTAAATTTAAACTGATTAAAAGTAATTAACAAGAGGAGCTCAGTGCCTCCCTCACACTAGCCTCAATTCAAGTGCTCATAGCAGTCCTGCACTGAGTTGTAGCAGAGAACCATCTGAGAAGTGGTACTCTTGGCTGGGGCTGGGGCTGGGCTGAGCTGGAACCGGGTTGCATCCTAGCTAGGCTGGGGCTGGAGCTGACCTGGGACTGGGCTTTACTCACCTCCTAGTTCATTTCTTATCTGCTTTCACACATGCGGGCTTTCACTTTTCTCCTCCTGCTCCTGTTTTTAAGAGAAGGATAGAGAGAGGGGACCCCCTCTGTTGTAAGCAAATGGGCCAGGTTCTCCCTAGGAATCACCCCACATTGGCCACAACATCCTGCAGGTGCTCTACTCTGAGAGTCCTCAGGGTCATTCTTCTGCTGAAAGGGCTCGTAATTCTCACAGACTATAAGTTTTATAAAAAGGACATTTCTGAAACATCTGTGGTAACTGGTTTCCATCATGACTTATTGATGTCCTTACCAGTCCTATGGTCCTGTTGTCCTCACTGGATCCTATGGTACTATCACATGATTTTACAGCATGAACCCACTGGGCAGAGCTGGGTGATGGGGACAGGGGACCGCTCTGAGATGTCTGTCATGATTGCAGTGACCTCAAAGGAAAAGTTATATTTAAAAAAATTATTTTGCAGTTGTTAAAATTAGAATCTCATTAAATTTTGGAACACCTGCTAAAGGCATCTACAAACAGATTTTGAAGGCTCTTTAAAAGAAAATTGGAGGGCTGGCAGAGTGGCTCAAGTGGTAGAGAGCCTGTCTAGCAAGCATGAGGCCTTCAGTTCAAACCCCAGTACCCCGCCCCCCAAAAAAAGGAAATTGGATTTTTTCTTACAGCTCCTGTGAACTTCCATGTTACTAAATTTGGGTTTATGATTTTTTTTGCTTACAGTAGCCATTTTACATTTGACACAGAATTTCAAGTAAGACCAAATAACAAAACTTCATAAAGCTGCTTCCCCAAACTGGCAAGTGCGTCTATTGTTGAACTTGTGTGCACTGTTCAGTGATGTAAGGGAGGGGTGCCAGTTGCCACGGGCTTTCAACCTCTGAAGTGCCTGGACATGCAGCATACAGTGACAGTGAGTGGCCTTCACTGACATTCAGAGCACAGGATTTTGTTGTGTTCAGTTGATCGCTGCTGCCAAAATCACTAGCAAATAAGACTAGCACTGACAGTGGGCAAAGCTTCCCTAGCACCTCTGGTTGGTTCTTTCATTATCCTACAGCAACACTAGGATTGTCCCTAGAGCTCTTGTTTGTAGATCTTTAATGAAACCATTGAAGAGGGAGGATCTTTGGATTTGTGCTTTTAATCCAGGATCACTCTGATAAGTATCTTGGACAGCCTAGTACTATGTGTGGCCCTGAGAAGTGTGTGTGTGATAATGTCATACAGGCAAATGCTGGCCTTGGTTTAGGTTCCCTTTTCATCACTTACTGGTTGTGGGTTTTGTGTGTGCTAGGGCAATCACTGGACCCCAATCCACACCCCAGCCCTGTCTGCAAGTTCTTCATCTATGAGACACATATAGCAAAACCTACCCAATGTCATGAGATTTTCCTGAGAACAGACTATGGTCAATATATTGAAGCACCCTGGGGAAACCAAGCACTCACTGCCATATGCAGTGCATTGCCATGATGTGGCAAACTAGAAGGAAAGGTGGGAGGGGAGTGTTGCCAGAAGGTTCCCACATGGGGGCCCCTGACACGGTTTACATTCCCACCCGATATCTGCAAATTTCCCTCCATGATTTACACAGAGAGAAAATCTCCAGGATTTTATCCAAACTTTTAGATTCTGGGAGAGGTGCTGGGAGAAGTAATACATGACTGTCTTACAGCTGCACATCCTCCCTTTGGCGTCTCTGAACCCAGCTGGAGTTTTCTTACAAATATTAACTTGGAAAAATGAGTTGGCCCATTCACACTGCCGTGGACTCACCGCTTATTTCCAGCACGAGGACTGTTAGCATGAAGCAGTAGTCCCATGGGCCATTAAAAGGTCCACTCGTAGGCCTGGTCACTCCTTACCTCATCCAAGAAACCCTCAGACTTCTCCCCACCCACGCAAGCCAGAACTGGGCCCAAGGCCCCTCACATGAGAACAAGCTCATTTTGACCACAGATCTTTAGAAAAGAAATTATAACACTTTTCTATGAGTACTTATTTGATATAAATATCTGTATTTTTCAGACTCTCATAACCAAAAAGGCATTTCTACTTTTGACACGTAAATCTGATGTTTGTTCCTCAGACTTTTGTTGCTAATTGGTGTGGTGATAATGACAGATGCATAAAGAATTTGACTTGTCCGTCACTGTGTTCCTTCTGCTCCAAGTATTCCCAGTGCACACCCCAACCACAAAAGGAATTCTGGTGTTAGGGATCTAGCATCTAGAAAGAGGATGCAGACCCCTCTCCCAGGTAGGTTCCCAGGCAACTGAGCTACAGGTTTTGTAGGAACCAGGACCCAGTAATTCCACTTCCCTCTGGGGAGGAGCAGGAGGAGGTGAGGCAGGCTGGCAGCCAGGAAGAATCAGGGCCCAGAGCTGTCCTGACTCATCCCCTCTGGCCTTACTGTGGGTGGGACACTGATACTCCTGACAGATCCAGGGTGGCCAGTCTGGGCCAAGGTCATCTCTTTCAATGAGATGGCCTTCCTAAGTATTTAGGAGAGAAAGGTCTAGACGTATTCCCTCTCTTGAAACTGTTTCTTTGTTCTTTCATTACACATCTTGCTAATTCTTTTCTCTGGACCTGCAAAATCCAGTCAGGGCCCCCAGAGCTCCACAGCAGTAGATTACACAGGATCTGCCCGGTGCTGACTGGGAGGAGCCCATCAGCATCTATGTGCAGTTCCGACTGTGGGCGTTCATACACGTGACCTTGACCCAACAATTCCACTACTGGGACTCTATTCTGATAAAATAAATGGAATTCCTTACACTATGTGATTTCCACGTACTGTGACATTAATTATAATAGTGAAGGCAATAAGAATAAACTTAAATATGCCATCTTGGAGGAGGGTCGGATTAAATATCCATGGTGATCCATGTGGTGGAACACCATAGAGCAATGTTCCTGAAGAACATGACAAAGGAAGTTGTTCATTAAGTGAAAAGGATACAAAATCATGTATACTATGTTTCTCAATTATATGCATACTATACATATGTGTCTACATGTACATACAAAAGAAAATATGTCAGTAATGTGTCTGGATGGTAGGACTAGCAGTGAGTTTTAGATTTCTTCTTTATACTTTTACATATCTGAAAACTTTGTATAATTAGGAAAGTAGGAAACAATGGGAAAATGTCAGCAGTGACTGAGTCAGAGTGACGGGTTGCTGTCTTTGTTTCTGTTTGCTGGTAGGGTGTAGAGTCAGGTGTGTGCTCCATCCTGATTTCTCACGCCCCAAATGATTCCAGAAGTCCTAGGTAATACTCATACATGTGACCTCATTTTGGGAAATTCTGACATCTAGTATTTTGGAGGAAGCCACAACCCAATCTCCACAGAAACCCTAAGGCATTGGGTGCCTTTTTTGTTCAGTCTCCTAGGAGAGAGTCAAATCCGGTACTAGAAACACCATGCTGGCACTGTGGGGACCACTGAGCACAGTGCTCCAATAGGCTAACTAATGGAGAAGCTGCAGGTCACCAGGGTACCCAGACTGAGCCAGGTCTACAGTACTCGGCTACCTGGTACTCATCTTGTCAGGATGTCTACCTTAGTGCTGCCTTCGGCCCTGCTTGTTAGCCAGGGTAGTAATGGCAGCATGGTACATGTGGTCGACTGCCTCTCCCTCCTGGGAGGAGTGGAGGAAGACTAGCACTTTTTGAAATGGCACAACACTGTGTAACGTGGATAGAATAGAGAAGATATTATAGACACATGATAGTGTAGATGTTTTATTTCAGTTAGATATGTGTGTATATGTGATGCGTGGCTCCTGTTTCTGCAATGACAGACCAATGGTGAAGTCAGTATCTAGAAGATACAGCTTTATTGCTTCAGATAGTACTGCTCAAGATGCTGCTGAATGCCCTTTGCATTTGGTCCTGGCAGGTATACCCTGGGGAAAGGCTGACCCCCATGACTGGCCCACTGTCTCCAGCAGCCATGTGCTGGGTGACTACAGTCAGTTCCCAGAGTGCACCCTAATCTGGGCACCCTAGGCCTGGCTGGAGGCTCCAAAGATGTGTGGGGCCCACACTGCCTCTCAGCCTTGTGGGTACCATGGGGAGCAGGTCCCTTGGAAATCTGAAAATCTGAGACAGTTTGGCACAGGCTTTGGACATCAAACAAAGCATGGAGAGTGGAGTATTCCAGAGGACTCCAAATTGGGTCAGAGCATGGAGAACTCCATGGGTCAGACTCTGTTTGCATAGGGACATGCTGCTTTAATCTCTCAGGCTAAGGCTGGTGTCTCCCACCCTCTACCTCCTGGGACTCACCTAATGCTAGCTGAGGGCACTGCTGTTCTCCACTGTGCCTCACCTCCAAGCATCTGGCCCATTGTGTCTCCTGCTTTACTCACACTGGGCTGTCTGACTGTCTTCTGTGAATCTTACTCTCTGGGAAAACAAATCTCTAAGGCCAGGTCATCTCTTCACCTACCAGGCTGCATAAGTCCCCAAGTCCCAGACCACAATGTACCATCAGCCATGATCCTAAATTTGGCATTGCCATGTTAGCTTCACCAAAGCTTGGCTTTGCCTGGATCACCGTCCCTCCACTGCCACACACACACACACACATTGCACTCCCCATGCACATACACCATTAGGCACTATTCCAGCATGTTCTCAGAGTCAGGAATTCATGGGAAGCCACAGAGAGCTGGTGTTGGCACAAATGTTTCTCTGTCTTCAGCCCATTTTCCAAGTATGACCTAGGGAGTAAGCACAGCATCCTGTTCTTTAGGGGTGCCCATTCTGGTTGCCTCCACCACAGCAATGGAGGGTACTTCATGAGGACTTTTGTGGCATTGCACAACTAGGCAATGTGAACTGTTTTCATTCTGCCTAGCTCTGTGCCTTTTCCCAGCCAGCCTGGACAGACCATTCTCCCAGTCAGTCCTCCCAAGTGGCCTTGAATATCCTGAACAACCAGACCCTCACTACCGAGCTTTCAGGTCTCCTGGCCATTGGGTATCTCAGGAGTCATTCTGCAGAGGACTGAAATCCAGAATTTAGTCTCTTGGCTTTGCAGTTTCTAAATGAGCTGTCCTGGTGTCCCTACAGCTACCCCCTCTGCCCCTGCTTTCTGCCTCTGCCCCGTCCTGAGCAAGTCCTCCACCTGAAGCCCACTGAGGGCATTTGCTGTTTTATTTTCCTCCTGCTCAAAGAAGGAATAGCTCATGGTTATTAATGAAAGTGATAGCAATCCCTATATATTTATCTTAAATCATGTGGTCGTTAGGAGCTGAAGCACCTCCAGCAGCCCGTCTGCGGTTGATTTGAAAACAGGCGAGTCCCAACAATGAGCTTAAGGAAAGGTGTCAGGTATAAATCTTGTCTTCAAACACCAGGGTGCATTCCAGACTTCAGAGACACTTCTTTGAATAAAGGCTCCTTTTTTCGATCCTGCCTTTCTTGTCCTTGGGCCTGGAGCAGGATGAAAGTGCAGGGGTGTGTGCGTTCGTTTAGTCTGATAATGAGGGTGAGGCTTGCGGGCATAGTAATTTGGCAGCTTTGGCACTTCCTGTAACAGTTTTCATTTTTTTTTTTTATCCAAAGGCTGCTTAAAGACAAACATTTTTTGTTAAACTGCTGGTAGTTCATTTTCTGCAGGAACCGTGCAATTAATCTTGTTTATATTAAAGAGGCAGGTTGTCTTTGTCAGCTTTCCTGAGCTATAATTAATGAAGATCAAAAACGTTACAAAGACACAATATTTAGCTTAATGCAGATGAGGCTGGGCAACAGCTGCATCAATTAGAGGAGTAAAAGGAAAAACAAATATCCCTTCCTTTGGAATAATTCAGATCCATTAAAAAGCAGGGATCATAAGGCACTTTCCCTCCACCAGCCTTCCTGGGTACCTGGTGACAGATGGGGTTTGGACATCAATGGTTTGTAACGCCCAGGCAATTATGCCTTAACTGCAGTTGGAGGCACCCAAGGACTCTCCACACTTAGCCCAAACTTATCCAGGTGTGTGGCTGCAGATCAGAGGCAGGGAGCCTGAGGATCCCTCAGGGGGAGGGTGAAGAAATTAGGAGGGCAGGAGAACCTGACCAACTGTCCAGAACAGTCTAGGGTGCTAAGCAAGCCAGGACTGTTTTACTCTGTTAGAAGACTGTCATTAGAAATCAAAACAGAGTAGATCAGATGAACTCAATCCAGCAGCAGCACCTGCCCTGCCTGTGACTTCCTGACCCAGTGACTAAGACCTGTGGCTTCTGTGGGAGAGTTCAAAGGGATCGTCTCTGCCTGAAAAAAACAGCAAAGCATGGCTTTGCTGTGAGTCCTGACACCAATGGAAAACAACCACCTAGAGCCCACCAGGGAATCCCATGGAGATGCGGTGCAAGGATGGAAGGAAAATGAAGCCCAGGAAAAACACGTATGCACAGTCGCAGAGAGCCATCACCTTTTCTGCTAAGCCTCACAAAGTTGAGAGCCCAATCAAAAAAGTCTAGGACAAAGGAGAATACAAAATGAATCACAGACCAAAGATTTTCAGCAAATCTGGCAATGTAAGAAGATAGCTTAGTTGATGGAAGGAACTTCCTGTAATCAAGTATCTACAAAGGAAATTCGAATCAGACAACCAGAAAGCATCGAGGGAAATCTGCTCTGGGCTAGGTATCAATACCTGTGTGGCTCATGGCTACCTGAGATGGACTGATAAGTATCAGAACCTGAAGACCTAAATGACTCTGCACATAGCTGGTGGATGATGTGGAGTAATTTGAGTGGTACCAAGAATGCCCAGTTTTCAAACCAAACTGTGTACTTACCTAAAGCCAAACCAAACTCATTTCCAGGTTTCATAGGGGCATCATTCTCATACCTTAACAAAGTTAAGTTAAAGGTCTTAACAATCTTGTGCCCTTTAACTTTATAATTCTGCTTTTCAGAATTTATAAGAAGGAAATCATCAGATAGGCATAAGGCTATTAATTGCAACAGTACTTATAATATGAAAATTGGGTCAACTATCAAAGAATTGATTGATTTAATTATGATTCACCCATGAAATGGAATACTTTGAACCCATTAAAAATGTCATTTAACAATTATTAAGGCAACAAGGAATGAAAAAGCAAGCCACAAAAACCATGTACACTGCTATTCTAGGCTCTCTTTTATAGATAGATAGATAGATAGATAGAAAGATAGATAGATCTCCGAACAAATAAAAGACTGAAGCAAAATAAAATGCATGAAAATGGATGGCTTCCCAGTGACAGCCAGCTAAATAAGGTCACTGAGGAAATGGGGCAGAGGAAAATAGGTTAAGTCAGGGGCCTAAGAAAACACAGGTGGGGACAGGAGGGCACTAAATGGAAATGGCAGAGCCTGTGCTTCATAACCTGCCCTTCACCCCAACCAAACCGAAGACAAACTGCCCAGCACCACCTCTTACCTCCCCATCTTGGCCTCTCCCTGCATTGTGCCCACACTTGAAACCCTCTCCTTTATCCCAGGTTCTTAAGACATTATCAAATGCCACTTCATCCATGAAACTGTCTTCGGTGTGCCCAACCAGCAATGTGATTTCTCCCTTTTGATGTTCCCTGAAACAAACTAATGAAAAAATAAAGCAACAGCATCAAGGGGAAAAAATAAACCTCTTGCTTGTACTTCTTTATGAAAATATTCTTTGTCCTGCCTCACGGCCATTTGTCTACTGTCTTAAGAACTTTGAGGTCAGTCTACATCTTACTCATCTTGACACTCCATTCAATACTGTAACAGCCTCTGGAAGACAATAATAACTGCTGAATTAGTCAGGACATAACCATGTTGTAATAAGGTAATCCATTTGTGCTGCTAGTGTTGCCATTACTTTCACTGCATGTCATAGGTTGAAGAGACCCTTGCGAACTGGTAGAGATGCCCTCATTTTACAGTTGAAAAATTTGAAGACCTTAGTGAAGACTCTTACCCAAGACCCCATCCTGGTGCAGAACTCTCTCCTATAAACCATGTTGCCACTACCCGTGTGTGCCAGTATCCATACAGGATTGTATGTAGTATTTCAGACAATGAATTTCAAATTCACATTTAAATTTGGATATGACTAACACCTTCATTCAAGATGTGCTTTGTCTTGAATTCCTTTCGATGCTCCTGAAGTTCACTCTCTAATCAATAATCATGTACAATAATCATGTACAGCATCTCAGCCTTCTTATTGAATTCTTGACTGATTTAGGATATAGCTGCTTAGGTGACAGAAATAACCAGAAGATCAGCTTTGTGACCATCCATTAAGTTAAATTCTCTCTCATACCTGTACTGGATTGTGGGCTTTGGAATTAGATTCCACTGGCCAGTTCAGATGCAGAAGGTGGACACTGAGATGACTCAACACACAGTTTCCATCAGGTAACTGAAGAGGTATAGCTAGGAGAAAGGGAAGAAGAGCCTCGCCACCATGAGAGGCCTCTGAGGAAAGAGATTCAAGGAATAGAGAAACCTCAGGGAGCTGAGAAGCCCCAAGGGTAGAGAGTTATCAGTCTGGTGAACAAGCCCAAGAAATAAATGGGATGGAGTAGGTGTGCTGCCAGATGACTCCACAAGACAGGCATTGGTCCTGCCAGATGCTGGGCAATGCATGACAGAAGCTGAGTCTCCCAGCTAGCAGCAGCAGCCCTGTGGGGAAGAAGCCTGCTCATCCAAGGACACACCCCCTACATGTGGCAACCACACCCAATACTTGGTTGATGTGGAGACTCAGAGACCTGGGCCCCTGCCTCCAATCCAGGACAACTCTGTAGAGCCCTACCTTTGTTGGGACTGTACTGCGACCTGACTGCACCTCTACCCACAGTGTTAATCCCTTACTCTCCCCAACAAGCACCCTATACTTCCATCTCTAGTGTGCTGCCATCTCCAGGGTCCTGAGGAGCTCAGTCTGTCTGGAGTAATGACCCAGATAGACCAAAGGGCAGGTCCAGCAGTGCAAAGAAGTTGGCAAACATTCTGTGTCACATCCAAAGTGCAAACTTGGAGTCCTGGTGGCATGCAGTAAGAGTGACACATACCCTACCTCTTACTGTATGGTATCAGAACAGGAAAGATGAAACAATTTTTCATGGCACTTCCCCATTGACCTGGGCCTGGCTGGCTCAGCTACTCTTCATGGCTTTGGCCCTTAAACAAAGAAATACAAATGCTTCTTGAATGCCTTGAAATCACCTAAGCTACCCAGCACCATAGCTTGGCACAGCCTACCTTAAGCCTAAAGTGAGGCAAAGTCATCTAGCACAGGGCCCATTGTCTATCTCATGTGATTGATTGAACACTGAAACTGATAGTGAAAAACAGAATGATTGTGTAGGTACCCACCACTACTGTATGGCTAATGCTCATTAAAGTATGGTTTCTGCAGAAGGAGTATCACTTTCATACCATAATTACATCGAAAATGTAATGTCTGTGCAACATGTATAAAGAAATGCATGTCTTAGAGGGCTATGGTCTGCTCTGCCTTTCAGGGATAAGCGTGTCTCTGTGTGTGTTGCTCTCACCTTCCAGCCAGGAGGTGCCTCCCTGAGGTCAAGAAATGTGCCTCCCCAGGCACCTCGGCCCAGCAGAGCCCAATGAATACACCTTCCAAACACTTGATGGGTCCAATTGCTGCTGCCAGTCTCCACAGTTCCAGAGAGATGAGCTCCTCCTCCTCCTCCCAGACTCTGCTTTCTTCAAAACCCTCAGGAAATGAGGGCATTGGCCTCAGTGAGCTCATAGAGCATTGGTGTGGAAGGGACATGTTATTCTGAGGTCAATTTCCAGCCACATCTGTGGCTGAGGCAGCTCGAAGACCTAGCCCACGATAAATCACAAGCTGTATGCGTCATGCTTTCAACCGAGGCACTCTTTAGGGTTTGAGGAGAAATGAGAACATCCGTGTTCCATGTGGCCCACAGGGCTGGAGGGATTAGCTCCTCCAGCCCCAAACCAGCCTCAAATGATTCTTTTCATGGGTGAGAGTAGGAATCTCACCACAATTTTTAGGAAAAAAGGTATTTCATGATGAAGTGACTCACAAATCATGCCCTGATATGGAGGCTGGCTTCTAAGGAGCAGTGGCAGCAGGAAGATGAGGAATCAGATGTGCCCAGTGCAAGGTTACTCTGAACCACTGGCTCTGGGTCCTGGCCAAACAGCTATTTGTGAGCACAGGCTCTCCAGGCACTTCTTACGTCTAGATGAAAAGCAGTCATCAAAGTGTGTGTGTGTGTGTGTGTGTGTGTGTGTGTGTGTGTGTGTGTGTGTGTATCAATGTCATTCCTTTTATCTGGAATAATTATTTTAATGTTTTTATTTAAAATAGCCTATTGCTAACATTTTTAAAAATCAAGCAATGTATAAAAGTATGAAGAAGAAAACAAGGGGAAGAATCCTAATTCTCCCACCCAGAAACAAGCTCTCCTAACACACAGGGGGTGTTCCAGTGATGTGTGTGTGTGCAAAGTCCTTGGAGATTCTCCAGTACAGAGTTCTGCCACTTCTTAAAGGAATCCAGAATACATAAGAAATGTGGAAAAAGCTCTGCTTTAAAAAATACTACCTTTGGAGAGTAGTATACTTCCAATCAGCCTTTGAGTAAAGAAAAAAATATATTTTGGCCAGAAATCCAGGTCTGTGAGAGCTGGTGCTACTCCCAATACTTCTGACACTGGTTCTCAAAGGCCAGCTCAACACATGATTCAGTTCCACAAGTTTCCCCAGTCCCCCTGTGTTCAATCTATGGACCGATGTTGATGCACTCAGGCATGACACTGTCACACATACCTTCCCTATTTATAGGAACTGATGCGAGTCTGGGTGCATATGAGGAGCCTCTGGTACAATGAGGGAGGCTGAGAGTGTCAGAGGATGCTCAGGTTCTCTCTGTACCCAGCTAGTCCTCATAGCCACCAAGATGCACTCCGAGAACATTTCACCTGTCACAGAGCCATCCTCCCAAATGGCTCCTTACCCAAACCTGAGGATTAATGCTCCCAGCACCCACGCAGAGAAGTAGAGTGGCGATGAGACATGGGTTGAGAATCGTTAGCTTGGTTGGGGCATAGGATGGAACAGGCATCCTCCTGATAAAGTAGGATCTGCCCAGGCAGCCACCCTTCTACTTTCAGTCTTTGAATTTGACTGCTCTAGGTACCTCACTGGAGTGGAATTACACAGCATTTGTCTTTACTTCAACATAATGGCCTTCAGGCTCACCCATGTTACAGCATGTGACAGGATTTCCTTCCTTTATAAGGTTGAATAATATTCCCTTGCATGTCTAGACCATCTTTTTGTTAATCCATTGGGAGCCATGGCCTTTTGAAATAAACATATCTCAATTTTTTTCAAGTTAGGCATATTATTTATTATTTTCCCACTATTTCTGATCTTCTTTCCTGGACTGTTAGTGGTTGACATTTAAGACACTGGCAGTGCAAAGAATGTGAATCTTACTCATTCTGCCAGGTTTCTACTTGGTTTTCCATTAGACTCAGAGACATTGACCCCTTCTAGGATTTTAATAAATTAGCTCAAGGCTTTAAATTGTTTAATTTAATTTTATTTTAGTACCAGCATTGTCCAGTTCCAAATTCTTTGGCATCATTGTAGGGTTCTTGGCATGGGATCAATAAATAATGGATTCCAACCATAAGAATGCTGAAATGCATATGAGACACCCAATAAAAGGTCCTTTAAACATTGTTGGTTGAGGTTCTTGACATAGCACCCACTAGCAGTAGAGGGGTGGCTCAGCCACATACACCATGCTTGGTTTGGCCATTTGTCCCCAGACAGGACCCTCACTCTGAGACATCAGAGGGTGAGCCTGCCTTACAATCAGGCAGTACCATGTGCCTACAGTCACAGCTCCCAGAACATCCAGGGGACAAAAGGCTCCAAACTTCACTAATGCAAACCAGACAGCATGGTGCAATTTTTCTAAATCACAAACTGGTGTTGTATAGTGACTTTGGAAACCTTGTCACTTTTACTGTGCCACTGTCCCTGATTAAGCAGGGATACTGCAGGCCTTTTGCTCATGTCATTTTCCAGACCCACCCATGATCCTGTGGTCATGGGTGACCACAGGATCTCATGGTGATGCCAGGTTGTACTGCAGTCAACCTGGACTCTGCCCCTCACCCTGACTTGGAGAAACATGCTCTGTGCCACATCACATTCCTCCTCTGCACAGCAGGAACACTGCAGCTCATCCTTCCCTACCCTCACCGAGCCTGGCTCTACTGAGTGGCCATCCTGCCCTCAACCCCCACCCTAGCATTTGGCACAGCAGGGGTCTACTGAGGACAGGAATGTTCCAACTCCTTCCTAGGAGAAGGAGTCCTGTTTCCGGTCCAGGAGACCCCTACCACACTCCCATGAATATAATAACTGGGGCAGAGGGGCAGCTCCATCATTCCAGGCACAGTATTTTAAGCTTTCCAAAAGAAAATGCCAGCCTCTCCCCCACAGCCAATTGCATGTGACACCATCCACACAAGCTCCTCCCATCGAAGCCCCTCCTCCTCTCTCTCTCTTGAGAGACCCTGACAGAGGAGCCTATCCCTGTTTAATAGATGAGGTCACTGGGAGGCCACTGAGGTACAGGGAGCAGAAGTGACACTGCAAGGTCATGGACTCAGGACAGCATCCTGTGCATCTTGGCCCAGCCCAGCGGCAGCCGGCTAGGTCCATCTCCTCCAGCTTGGGCATAGGCACCAGGTTCCAGGAAGATGTAGCCATGCAAGGACTTGAGCTGTGGTTCAATACACCTGGCCAACAAAAATACGCTAGTCTTTTAAAAAATATTTTTAAATTGGCATGTGCATACATATCTATGGGGTACAGTGTGACATTTCAATACATGTGTTCAGTGTGTAATGGTGAGGTCAGGGCAATGGCAATCTCATCACCTCAGACATTTATCATTCCTTTATGTTGGGAACTTTCGACTGCTGGCTCTATTTGAACATTCAGCTACAGTTAACCATATAACTGGTTAGATAGTAAACCCCTGCTGTGTAGAACATTAGAAGCTCTCCCCACCCCCATCCTACTTTGCCCCTGGAAGCCAGTCTTTGCTCTGAAACTTTTGCCCAGAAATCGGTGTGTGATCAGAGCAAGTTCTCCCCTATCTGCTGTGACTGATGCACATCACACGGTTCAATCCCTGCATGTCTGGGTGAGCACAGTTCCCCTGCCTCCCATTTCTTTTTTAGAAGTATACTTAAGACTTCAGCTCCTCCACATTGAAGAAAGGCCTAAGGTAGGAAAATGAGTGCAATGTAATTGCAATATAATCTACATCCCATTAGTGTGTAATTTAACTGTATGAAGAATGACTGAAGCCAGGAACCGGTTTTGCTCTGAACCCTAGTGATGCTCAACCTCAGAGGGATGTGAGTCCCACTTCCCCCTCAGCCCAGCAGACACCCTGGGGACATGGGACAGATCCATCTCAGGTGGCCTGGCTGAACCTACAGGGTATCTAGGCCAGGTTTGGCCTCCTTACTGCCTTTCAGGTCCTG
This sequence comes from Castor canadensis, assembly GCF_047511655.1. NCBI lineage: Eukaryota > Metazoa > Chordata > Mammalia > Rodentia > Castoridae > Castor > Castor canadensis. The sequence continues at coordinate 96,738,802 of NC_133397.1, read as the reverse complement.
GACTTGCAAGGGTGCACTCTTTCAAACTGGTAGAACAGGACCCAGAGTTTGACAAGAAGAATACAAATTTATGAGTTCCTTGCTTCATGCTAGGACTCGAATTTAAGGGAGAAAAACAAAGTCCTCTCTGAAAGGGACATTTAATGGTTATTTATAGCTGTAGGCCATCCTGATCACCTGCCTGGTGAACCAGCACCTGTGGGGGTTCATTTCCCCTTCAGGTCAGCAGGGGCAGGATGGTAGGGCTAACCCCAGGATTAGGAAGGAGAGACCCGACCATCTGCTTGTGAACAACAAAATCCTCCCCACTCAAACTAGGAAGCCCTTTGCGAGGTTCCTTCAGTGAGGCTCTCAGGCGTGAACCTTTCTGGGAGTTGAGCTACCCAGATATTGAGAGAGGAGAAAACAGGAATGTGCTGGAAACAATTGGCTCCAGAAATCCCCCAAAGGCCAGTGCAGGAGGCAGTGGAAGAATCCCAGCCTCCCTGTGTCACTCATCTGCAGGCACACACAGGAAGCAAGCCTGCTGGGAAGGAAGAGAGACAGGGATGCCAACCTCTGCCATTTCTGTGGGTTCATATGGTTTCCTTGGCATTGTCAAGAATTTTTCATCTACCACAGGTGCACAGGAGTGCAATGCAACTATGCCCGCATTGCTCTGAGCCCAGCGTCCTTGGCTGGCTCTGCCTCTTACCATCCCAGCCCCAGCCTTTCTTGTCAGTTCTTAGATCTCTGTTCTTAAGGCTGTGAAGAAAGGCAGAAAGCCAAGCCAGTCTGGGTTTTTGCCTCAGCTCTCCTATCTGTGTGGCCACACAAAATCCCTCAACATTTCTGGACCCTATAGATTCCAGATTAGGTAGGGAGTAGCACGTGGCTCCGTGGTATTTCTAGGAGGGTTGAAATAATGGCCTGGCTCTGGGTAGTTGTTCCAGGAACACAGGTTGAGGTCGAGACATCTTCTCAAAGCAAAACCTGCAGGCTCCATACCACACTCAGGGATCTGAAGACCCCCCAAGAACACTCCCAGTGTCCAACACTCCAGGGGCACATTGAAGGCTGCTGCTGTCCCAGCTGGCATGAAGAACCATCATGTGGGTAGTTGTCTTCTTGTACCAGCATCACCCACTGTGACTTGATAAACCCCATTCCCCAGTGAGCAGCTGCTTCTCTGCCTCCCTGGACATGCAGATTCTCTCCTAGGCTGAAGGGGCCACCAGTACCAAGACCACAGCTCATAGTGACAAGAGGCCACATGCATGGACTTGAGGCTGCTGCTCTTCTGAGCCCACTTTGTGCAAAGACAGAGTAGTTACTTGAAGCAATTATTTACAATTGCAAAGGCAGTTGTCTGTTCACACTAACATTCTTCCTGATGTGACTTTGTGAAAAGCCACTGTGGTTGGCTCTTGGCAAACAGTATCAGTCTTTGTCCCCTTCGACCCTCCCCTTTGGCCAGGCTCATGGCTGGTGTGGGAAGGGGCTTTGTGTTTCATTTGTGTATCCTGAGAACTGTGTATGCATCTCCATGGCAACTGCCAGCTGGCAGGGTAGACCTGGTCCCAGGAGCCCTTCAGAGGCAAGGTGGAAGCAGTTTGGAAGTATGGCATCTTCCAGCTTACATGGTGAACAGCAGGAAAGCCATCTGCAAAGTACTGTGCCCCAGGAGGGTACAAATCAGATGTAGAGAAAAGCCTGGGACAAGGTCAAGATAGTCCCAGGTCCAGGAAACAAAGGAAAACCATTTTCAAAATTTTAGGAAAAATAAGTCAAATGGGCAAATGGATAAACATTGTGCTTTATTAATATAAAGGATCACTAGTCAACAATAAAAAGGAATAAACCACTAAATTTCACCACATGGATGAGCCATAGACATGTTCAGTTAATGAAGCCAGCGACACGATTCTACCTAAAGGAAGGTCTAGAACAGTGAGAGTTGGGCATGGTGGTACATGGTTTATAATCTAAGAACTCACCAGGTGGAGACAGGAGGATTGAGAGTTAGAGGCTAGTTTGTGCTTCTTAGTGAAACCCTGTCTCACAAAAAAAGTGTTTAAATCTATAATCACAGAAACTGGGCTAGAGAGTGGGGCGGGAGCCGGGAGGCAGGTCGATGGCAAAGGGTACAGGAAGAAGGAAGGTGATGCTACGTTCAGGATTATGTCATGCCACATGAATGTCCATTGTCAGTCATCAACCTGGACACTGGAAATGTGTAATTTTATTATGAGTTAATTACATATCAAAACACTGGGCAAATGTGGTTTTCCCAGCCGACAGCAGGGCCACAGGCCCCAGTCACAGTGGGCCTGGCCTTCATGGCCTTGTACTTGGAGCCCTTCTCCAGCCCATCACAGCTTCCAGAAGTGGTGGAGCCTCAGGCTCTGGAGGCAGTGCCAAAGAACAAACTGTGCAGTGTGGGCCCCAGGCCTGCCCCAGAGGCCCGTTCCAGAAGAGATTTGGGTGTTTTTGACACTGATTTTCTTTCTTTCTTTCCTTTGATGGAACTGGGGTTTGAACTCAGGGTTTCACGCTTGCAAAGCAGGTGCTCTACCACTTGAACCACATCTCCAGCCCACTGACTTTTTTTTTAAGTTTTAGTCTTTATGTGGCATTAATCAGAACCATGAACCCCTAGGTCCTGAGGAGGCCCATAGGCTCTGAGAACAGGGCTTGTACCATGTTGCTCTTTTCCTATCTGGCTGCACCTGCCCTACATGGGCTGCGCATCACATGCTGAGATGTGTAAGGACAGCAGTTTGCTCAGAAGGACCTCCATCTTACTGTGCTCATAATTCCACGTTCACACTGGGTGTCGGTGACATTAGACTTTGATGCAGAAGATGAGTAGGGAACTTAGTGTCTGTTGCTCCAGCTCCATCTGAGGCTCAGGAGCAGCTCAGGGGGCCTCGCACTACTTCCCTCCATGCACCAAGCTGTCAAGTAGTCCTGTGGCACTGCCCCACCCCCATGCTCATGGTGACTTCAAAGGGGCATCAAGGAGAGGAGAAGAGCACAGGGTTGGGGAGGCCAGCACTGAAGAGCTGCAAGCCTGTGCTGCCCTCCATGTGCCCTCAGCCTGCCTTCAAACAGCCGCCATCCAGGTCTCTACCACCCACGTGGAAGCCGTCTAAATTACAGTAACAATTCACAGAGGAGCAGCAAGCCCTCTGAGGGCCCTCAGGGCAAATCATAAGAGCAGTAATTTTTAGGGCTTCCTTGCTTCATGGCTTGCTGCACCTTTGTAGCTAATTTAGAATCTATTGCTCCCGGTGCCAATAAATGGCTTATCTTCACCTTCCTTTATTTTGCCTACATCACTACTGTGTTTGGCTGACTTGCATTGGAACTCTGGTTGTGTGTCTCAAGGTACCTGTGCCTTATGTCCTTGTTCCGATTTTGCTGTTGAACAGAGGTGATGTGACTCATTGCACATGCAGCAGGCCTCATCTCCACACATCATGAAAGTTCTAAAACTTCCTGCTCTCTAGTAGACTCCCCTGCAAGGCAGATAGCAGGGTTTGGGGTCACAAAGTGGGTTGAGCATATTGTTTTCTAATATCTCTGAGCTGGTGAGAGCAAAGAAATGAGGGCAAGAGCTGAGTGAGAACAGGAACAGTATCTCCCTGCCGGAAAACAAGAAAGACTTCTTGATTTCATCAGAACACAGTTTAGGAAATAACTCATTTGTCTGTTGCTAAAAGAAGAGGACAGAGCAGTGACCCTAGCGAGGTCACACTTCGACTTCCCATTGCCCAAATGGGACATGCCAGCCGTAGGCCCTGCTGGTCCCCTTCCTTTACTATTGTTCCATTGTGACTCCTGGATAACAGGAGCCCTTCTCAAGTCTAAGACAGTCTTCCTGACCTCCCCAAGAAGCCCAGGTCTCCCCCACACCTACTTCCACTGGGCCAATCCCTCATGCCCTTCTCAGTGTTTACGCCACCAAAATTTCCAGTCACTGCCAGAACAGGGATACTATTGACTTGTTTGTTGTTCACCTTGCTCTAGAGTAGGTGCTCAATAAATATTGCATGCATAGATGGACAGAGGATGGATGGGTGGATGGAAGGATAGATGAACAGGCAAATGGAATGAGAAACAAAACGCATGTTAAAGTGATGGAGAGTAGCTGCTATTGCTCAACAAAATTTCATGTTAATGTGTTTATATGAGTCCAAGAAAAACGCATTTTGTCATTTAGAGCAACGCATTTCAGTTACAATCACTCTCCAATTTCATCCTGAAGATGCTTCCCTTCAATTTTGACAAGACAGTGAACCAGGTATCCTTCTTCAGGCTTATCACTTCTTCAAGAATCCTTTCAGCTCTGAGGTGTTACATGAAACAGTGAATACATATCTTTACAGCAGGAAATTTGGATAAGAATAATTGCTCTCCCTCTGAACTTCTGGATGGATATTGTTTAGCTATGTTATTTTTGTGAGCTAGTCTTCAAGACTAGTGGCATCCAAATGCCCCATCCTATGCTATAAATGCTAGAGAAAGCACCTCTCCCCCACTCTTTGTCCATACAATTCTGGGAACATTCATGAAGCCTCTATTCTGTCAACCATTTTTGTAACACAACAAGCACTACAGTAAATATGTGGGATGAAAGCTCCTGCCTGCCTTTCACATAGTCTGTGGTACCATGGGCTAATACAAGCAGCAAAAGCTGGACTCCTAGAATCATCTATATAGCCAGCTGGCACCTGAGGAAAATACCCCAACAGAGAAAGAAAGATCTGAACTTGCATAAAGCTGGGTTTGGTGAGATTACATGCCTGTAAGCTCAGCTACTTGGGAGGCATTGGGAGAAGAATCTTCATTTGAGGCCTTCCCAGGCAAAGGTAGGGCAAAGCCTTATATGAAAAATAAGTAAAAAAGCAAAAAAATGCTGGGGTTAAGCCTCAAGTGATACAGCACTTGCCTAGCAAATGCTGAGGCCCCAAATTCAGTCTCCAGTACTGTAAAGAAAGAGGGAAGGAAGGAAGGAAGAAAAGCATAAACACACACAGAGTTGTGGCCCTATAAGATTATAATAGGGTTGAGAAATTCTTATGGCCTAGAGGCATTGCACCCATCTTGTAGTGCAACACATCGCTCACATGTTTGTGGTGATGCTGGTGTAAACAAATCTACAACCATGTACAGTACATCATATTGATAATGAACAAATATGTTCGACTGTACCGCTTCTACTTATCAAAAACACAGTTGACTGTAAAGCAGTGTATTGTGTTCCGCCAACAGCAGCCTTGTACATTTCATGTTTACATCTTTTGATTGCATCATTTTCTCTTGTGCTTGGTTTATTTTGAGCTGTTTTATCACAGCCCTAGTTGCAGTAGGCAATACCACATAAGCTAGCAGTCCAGGTGCACACAAGGCTGTGCCACCTAGGTGTGTATAGGTGTACTCCATGATGCTCACCCAGTGGCCCATTTCTCAGAACATACCCAGCACAAGGAGATGTGGGACTCTATGTCATATGTATGTTATATATTTTCAAGGAAAACTGTCCCCTGAGAGAACATATAGATATGGCCTGTGGCCCTTGAGAGAGGTCAGTTGACCCTTCATTGGCCTAAACTCTTCACCAAGGACTGTCTGAATGAAGGTTTTTCTGCATAGTGATAAACCATGGTTCCTGGCTCTCTGCAACCCTATGTGATGTTATTTAAACCTCTCTTGTTTGTCCTACTACTACCTGTGTGCTCTATGGCCAGGCATTTATTTATTTATTCATTCCTTTCTTTCTATAATGGGGTTTGTGCACAGAGCCTCATACTTGCTGGGCAAATGCTCTACCACTTAAGCCACACCCTTTTTGCTTTTTTTTAGGTTATTTTTCAGATAGGGTCTCACTTTTTGCCCAGGCCAGCCTCAAACTGCCATCCTCCTATCTATCCTTCATGTAACTGGAATGACAAATGCATACTACCACATCCAGCTAATTGGTTGAGATAGACTCTCACTAGCTTTTTGCCAGGGCTGGCCTTGAACCTCGATCCTCCCTATTTCTGCCTCCCAAGTACCTAGGATTATAAGTGTGAGCCACCACGCTGGACTATGACCTGCCATTTCTTTGCCAGTTCCATTCTCTGTCCCTCTGGGGTTCTGATTCAGCCTTTGTAGGAAGAAGGTTGGGGCCTGACAGGGCTGTTTGAGCCTCTGCTGTCACATTGCCTTGAGTGGCCTTTTTCAGCCAGAACCATAGAGTCCTCACCTGCCAGGGTGAGGCCTAGTTGGAAATGGAAATGTAGTGCCCTTGTTCAAAAAAAAAATTCCCTAAGGATCTAGGCCAGTGGTGCAGAGCATCACACCAAGCATGGTGTGGAGACCCTGCCAGTTCAGGGCTGGAAAAAATAATGAGACAGATTTGACAAAAACAGAAGTGAAGACGGAATGAGTTAATCTCTGCACAATCTAGCATTAATTAGCACTGGGCCATAAATCACATCAAATGGGAGTGTCTTCAGCTGCTCTGATAATGACCTCCAGCTTCTGGCAGGAGGGAATGAGGGTGTCTTTGTTGCTTTGTTGGAGGGAAGTGGAGCCTTCTGGGGGAGCAAGGGAATCCTGGTGTGTGGGGAGGAGGTTCCTGCAGGAGGGAGAGTCTGGGAGGCCAAGGTGAGGGGAAAGTGGCAGGGAGAGCCAGCCTTGGCTGCCTTCCATTCATAGTTGCCAGGCCTAGCTTTACTCCACTGAAGAGCCTGTGCCTGCACCAGGGAGAGGGGTTGGGAGCGGGCCTGCGCTGGGGAGCCAGGTGGGCCCCTTAGGCCTCCCACTATCCCATCCCAGATGTGGCTGCCCTAAGGCAGTTTCATAGGTCTTGGGGGTAAGGTGCTGCCCAGGCCTCTGCTCCTTATCTGAACCTGACAAGGACAAGAGGCCCAGTCAGTAGGCACCACCCTCTGAGTGCCCAGGGCAGGTACCCATTCAAGCCAGGTGGAAAAGGAGTAGAGACAAGAGGACCTCATCCTCTTTGCGCTTGGAAAGTGACTCCAAAGGGTTTCCTCCTGCTGACACTTCCCAGGGCCACATTGCTCAGTCCTTCCCACAGATTGGGGAAGGTGGAACCCAGGGATGGCCCTCTCAGGGAGAATAAACCTATGAATAGCTACTCTACATTCAAGGGTGGCCCAACTGGATGGAAGAGCATGAAGCCCCCAGAGGCTAAGCTGTCTGCTCCCCATATTCCCATGGTGGTATCTAACAGGAAAGGCAACCACCTTCTTCCTGGGGTGAGCACCATCTGTGCTCTGGAGGCAGCATGAGGACAAGGGTAGCCACCTTGGAGGGCAAAGCCACCCTCCAAGAGTAGAGGTCATTCCAAGAAGCAAGCTGCCCAGACAGGACATCAGATCTGAGGGAGGAGAGGGTTAGGACAGTGGGCTTGAACTCTTGTGTAATACTGTACTTAATGCCTGTCTCCCCAAGCAGATGAGATCATAGTGGACAGTAGTCCTGTCTATCTCTGTCTCCAGAGTCCGTAAAGCTGCTGCTCAGTAGCAGCAACTAGATATGTGTTGAAAGAATGAATGAATTAGGTAACAGACAAAATTAAGGGAATCACAGTGTCCAGTGCAGAGCACACACTGGGAATGTTAACTGATGGCATTTATTCCTGAGAAAAGGACCAGATGTTAAAGAGAGGGAAACCCAGCCAAGTCTTTCTTCCTGGTTTCTCTGGGGGGAATTAAACCTTAATTAAACAATACTCTGCCATCCCAGCAAGATGCTCCTAGGAGGTCATCTAGACAGCGCTCATCAAACCTCAATGTCCACAGGCTCCTACAGTCTAGTGGAAAGGCAGATCTCTGAGCATTTGGCCTGGGTGGGGCCTGAGGGGTACATTTCTAATAGTTTCTCAGGAGATGCTGATGACACCATCCAGGGGCCCCACCTTGAGCAGCAAAGCCCATGGATGCTACTGTGAGTGGTTTATGATCTTATCTGACCTGTGCTTAAGCCTTGTCTGAATGTCCAGGCTGATTCTAAACTCAGGGAGGAAAAGATCAAGACTACTCCTGGCCCATGTGACAGGGAAAGCCATCTGGACTGTTTTATTTCCCCTTCTACCTCTTCCCTCTATGGCTGGCCCCTGGCACTCCACCTGCCATAGCTGGCCATCAGTCCCAGCAAAGGGCTGCGTACTCACAGGCTGCCTCCAGCCTTCTTAGCAGAATGCCCCACAACAAACTTAAGATGTTGAGAGCCTAGAGTGTAACTGTCATTACAGAAGACAGTGTGTCCCTGTATTGCACACATATAGCAGCAAGACTGTTGTTCAATTTCCCTTCATGTGACCTCACCAATGGTTTGGAAATCTCCCCATTCTGAGTCTGCCCTATGAGGCTGGGCTCAGTCCACAGGATTTATGCCAGAGGCTGCCAAGACCTGGTGAACAAACTGTATTACCTTCCTGGGAAAACAGGTGTGCACCACCAGACCCTGCTTTTTTTCTGTTGAGATGAGGTCTCACAAATACTTTTGCCTGGGCTGGCCTTGAGTCATGATTCTCCCAATCTCAGTCTCCTAAGTAGCTAGGATTACAGGCTTGAGCCACTGGTGCCCAGCCCTCTCAGGGCCTAGGTGAATCTCTACCTGACCTACTCATCCAAAGAACAGGTCAGGTACCTCTGAAGGTGGGCAGGGTCCTAGATCCTGAGAGCCAACCATGTGTCCCTATTCAGTCCTGCACCGTGACTCTGGGCAACCTAAGTCCGCAGCAAGGGCCTAGGGAGAGTATGTAGGTCACAGGAAGAAGCAGGCATCACAAATCAGAGCCTCCCTGCCCCAGCATACCTCAGCATCTTGGACCTCAAGCCCCCAAAGTCTCTAATCCCCTGGAGGGCTGAGGCCAGCTCCATTGCCCAGACCCTGGTCAAAGTGGAGTCACTTCATAAATATTTGGAAGGATAAACAACACTCACAGCTTAACAAATCTCAACCCCAGCCCTCCAGCTGGACAAACCAAAAACTTCTTGAAGGCCAGGCCCTCTGAGTTACCCTGAATTGTCCTGCTTTGTGCCAGTTTTGGCAAATGCTTGTCAGAGGCTTGTCAGAGGCCTCAGGGAGAGAGGATTTCTTAACAGATGCCCAACTCTTTATTTGAGCCTTCAGTGAGTTTCAAACTTTTCTGCTGAATGTCTGCGGCTTGTGAGCCAAGCTCTGCACAGAGGGATGGTACAGTTCCTGGGTTTGAGCAGACCAGGGAGTCTATTTGGCTTTTCTGCCTCCTTCTAGAGGGTGGAGAACGCAAGAGGAAGATTCCAGAAAGATTTTGATAAAAACTCTGTCCCAGGCGCTGCTGTTCCCAGAAGACCCTCCTTGGCCCCAGCTTCCAGAGGCCAAAGATCTCATAAAGGGAGGAGCCACAGGGAGGCCTGTGCAAAAAATAATCAGGCTGGGCTGAGAGACGGGAACAGAGGGACCATGTTGGAGTTTGTAAACACTCGGTTGCCTTCCTCCTCACCCTTCATGGGCCCCTCTGGAGGGGTCTGCCCTGGACCCAGTCCATGGGACACCATAGACAAATCATACCACAATTCCTACAGATAAACTCTCCAGCCTGTCCTCCCCACTTACCCTTGCTGTAGAGCTGCTAAGCAAGTAGGTGGAACAAGGTAGAGACTGAAAGCAGGGGCAAAGTTACATTTAGGCATGTTCTTTACCCTCTTGCTACCTTAGCTTCCTGATCTGTAAAATGAGAATAAGAATTGAATCTGCCTCACATGGGAGTGGTGAGGATCAAGCCAAAGCGGTGCCTGGCTGGGGTCCTGAGCCAACTGTGCTGTGGTCACGTTGTGATTCTAGGTGGAAGTCCTGTGGAGGTGGAACTGTCCAGAAGCAGAGAAGTAGAAAGGGGTGGGAGGGATGAGGGCAGTCAGTAAGGTAGGTCAGCTGTCCTCTTCTGCACAGAGCCAAGAGCAGGCATTCTGGGCCATTTTGCCTGATTCTAGCATCTCTGATATATCATGAAAAAGGTCACAGGCAACGGGTAACAAAACAAGTGTGGCTAGACTCCAGTAAAAAGTGTTGACAGCTCAGTGGGGGCAGCTGATTTGTCTCTGGTTGGCAGTTTGCAGACTCCCTCCCAAATCAGTTGGGTGGCTTTGCACCTCTAGAGGTGACACTGGGCCCCACTGTCCCTGGCCAGGCTAGCCTCTGCCTGGCCTGCACCTTGCAGTCCTGAGAAGGAGCCCCAGCCAGAGAGCTGCCCTTTCCCACCCTGATCCCACTTCTCCTCTAGGAAAACTGGTCACATAATGAAAATGCCACAGACCTTTTGTTTGGCTTTGTTTATCTACTTGTTTTCCTTTTGACTCTTTGATTTTACTGGGAACATCCTTAATGAGCCTTTCAATAAACGCTCCTCACTGGCACCACAGTGGGGCAGGCCCAGCCTTTCCAAGTATTTCATGGGAGGCCCCAAGGCACAGCTATAATTAGAAGTCAATTAAATTAGAAACCATTAATAGACTCACAGAAGGCCTCCAGCTCAGTTGACAGCCTGTGGCCCTATCCGCAGAGCAGACTCCGCAGAAACCCACCTCTACTACCCCACTGAGACTGTGAGCCTCAGGGCACTTCCTTCCAGCCCCTGCCGCCTGCACTCCTCCCCAACTGGCAGGACTACTGCTGGCCTCTGGCCTTCCCTGGTGGGCCTCCCCACCTCCCCTGCTACCTGCCCCAGCTTGTTGTTGTTAGAAGGGAAACACCCAGCAAGTTCAAGGCTGGGGGGCTGCTGCTTGCTTTCATCTTGCCTTAGTCCATTTCATGATTTTCAAATGTAAATGCACCACTAAGGTGCTAAAGAGTCCCCAAAACCCTTCTCAGACATACCTGGTGGTACTGATGGAGTGAGAGGTACCTCTAGATTCCCTAGCCATACAGTTACCCAGGAAAGACTCCAGCCCTACTCCTTATCTAACCCGAAATCAAGGAGATCCACTTCTCCCCATAGTGAAAAGTGTCTGTTGTCATTTTTTTTAAAAATCACAAAGTTCTCAAGAACTCTACTAAACCATTCATTCTAAACCCTTGGTCACCTCCAGACTCATTCATTACCCAAACTCTGAAGTTTGGTGCATATCACCCAGACTTGTTCCCAAGCATATAGAAACCTTGGCAAGCATGGCATCTTCTGTATGATCTGTCACTCAACAATGGATTGTAGAGGCTGTCACAGTGCTCTAGAGAACTGACACTCTCAGATTTTTTTTTTTCTTTCAGTGCTGGAGATGGAATCCAGGACCTTATACATGCTAGGCAACTCTTCTGCTGAGATACACCTGCAATGATAAATAAGTGATATCTTAAAGCCCTGCCTGGATTGCATCCAGCCCTCCTCTAAAAGGAGTGAGGGCGCGCGCTGCTCCACAGCAATGGGGGTGTAGGAGGCTGAGTGGGCGTCCTTGCTGACATGGGAAGGAGAGGTGCTGGAAGCTGGGCTGGCTCCCAGCTCCTCAGACATGGTTCTTCGCCATTTTGGGTACTTCTTCTAAACGTATTGTCTCTCCAAAAATCTCATTCAGCAAGGCCTTAAGATTGAGGAAAGAAAAGAAGATGATGTGTATGTGAACCCTGGAGTACTTTACTTCTCAGCAGCCCCCAGGAGGTACCCACTAACTAGTCCTCTTCCTCTCTCTCTCCTCCCTCCCTCTCTTTCTCTCTCCCTCTTCTCTCACATTTCCTTGACTTCTAAGTCTCACATCTCTCCCATAATTCCCCAGTTTCCTTCCTTTATTTTCAATACACAATCTTTTGGCTACTCCCCCTAATGTCTTTAGAATGTTGTGGGGACAAAGTCCAGAGCTAGGAAGGAAAGAAGAAAGGGAGAGGGAGGAAAGACGAGCAATGATTTCCCATGCCTCCTGCATTGAGCTACCCTGCACATTATTTTCTTGTGTACTGTTGGGAATTAGTGGTTTCAATGACAAATGATAAGGGCAAGAGAATTTGGGAGTGAAAGATCTGCAGGGTTCCCAAGGCCCAGTATGACTTCTGGTCTGAGTCTGCAATGAATTCTGGAAGGTTCATCATACCCTATAGGAAAGAGTGTGCTGTTTGCCACTAATTCACCCCCAGTGTCAACACATAACCAGAGAGGAGCAAATAGGGAGCACATCATCTCTCTATATACAACCAGGCTAACTAAAACCCACACTCCCAGGTAAAACTGCTTGAGTTAGAAGCACAAGTCTCCTGCTCATAAAGTGCAAAGCAGAGCCAGAGTGTAGTCATGGGTGAAAAGCATGTGAACCCAAGGCTGCAGTCACCCTATGTCTATTAAGTTGTTGTGTGACCTTGGGCAAGTCACTTACCTTTTTGACCTTTGATTGGCTCCACTGTAAAATTAAGCAGTTGGACTCCCACATTCCCTTACTCATCCACTCTGATGAATGGCACATGCTTCACAAGAGAGAGAAGACCCTTCTAGTGGGACTGAGAGAGCAGGGACATGAGGTAGACTAGGGTTCTCCAGGGATCCTCCTGTTGCCCTGGAGCCTGAGGATCAGGACCAGCCTGGAGGAGTCCATATATAATGCTTGTGTAAGAACACACCTCAAACTCTGGGAGCACATCAAATACCCCACATGTCAGTCCTTTATCTTGGGGCTCTTTCTGGTGCATCGCACCACACTGGAGTTGGCCAAAGGGGCTCAGACTCTAAATCTGCCTGTTTTTTTTTTTTTTTTTTTTGATAATACTGGGGTTTGAACTCAGGGTCTCATGCTTGCTATGCAGGCACTCTACCACATGAGTCACTCTACCAGTCCTAAATCTGCTTTTTCTTTGGGGATATATCATTTCCCACACTGTCTGCTGGGAGGCACCTTACATCCAGTAGGGCACAATGAAGATGAAGGTAGCTGGGCCTGAGGTTGAGGGTGTCAGGCTGGTGTTGATTGACTGTCTTTCAGGTGTACCCTAGGAGAACATGGCCCACGAGAGGGACTGTAAGTGGACGCCCTGGCTCCCTGTCCTGGTGGTAAGCAGCTATGAGCACCCGCTGGCACTGTGCCCTACTCTGGTAATGGTCAGACAGGAGGCTCCCTTCTAGGCCACATCCTTCACCAGCTGTGGCCCTCCAGCTGTGCCACCTTAGACCAGATCCCTAGCCTCTCAACCTCAGCTTCTCCAGCTGTAAGAGGAACGATGACAGCAGCGCCTCCTTCCCAGGGCTCTTCTGAGGGCAAAGTGAGATCATTTTTGCAAAGCTCTGAACACCACCTGGGCTCCAATTCAATTGGAGATTGGAGTCCCTTCTTGGGGTTCATGGATAGTAATGTCTCTAAGTGTTTATTGGTGGTGTGCTATCCATACCAAATCCTGTGTGATAAGCCCATAGCTGAGAAAGATCCAGAAGATCTTGTCTTCTAGGGCTTCTTCTGGGGATGAGGATGGGGACATCACATGACTGAATGACCAACTTTGGGGGTACCCCACTGTTTGGAGGTTCAAGAGAGGAGGCTACCTCAGCCATGACCTTAAAAAGAATCAAAGGAAGACTACATGGGTGAAAAGAACCTAGAATAGCCTTGACAGGGGGTGAGGAGGAGGTGGTTCTGGGTGTCATTGCTAGTGGGAAGGTAGGAGTGGCAATGGCTAGCTGATGACCTACAAGTGCCTGGGGCTGCAGCACCACCTGAGTGCTCATTAGCAAGCACTGTCCAGGCTGAGCCCAACATGACAGTGGCGTCTTGCTCCCAAACTGAACTCAGGCCCTCTAGACACTGCCCTGGAACAAGCATGCATGCCTCCAACAAGTGGGCATCAAGGCCAAATAACCCTTCTGTGGCAGGTGTCTCTGATGTGCTCAGCCAGGGCAGAAGACTCCAACTGTGGCGAGAATGAGTACCACAACCAGACCACTGGGCTGTGCCACCAGTGTCCCCCCTGCGGGCCAGGGGAGGAACCTTACATGGTAAGGACCACTTATGCCTTGGGAAAGGGGAAAGGGTGCTGTATGTGGCACCACTGTGTTGATCTGGTGTCAAGAGTTCATCAAGCCACTCCTCTGTGGTCACTAGACACTGGGGCCAAGTAGTGTGAGCTGTGATGAGCCAGGGAGCTCATCAGCTGAACATTTGTCAGAAAATTTCCCAGGAGTTCTTGATTTTTTTAAGAGGATTGCTTTCATGTTCTACCCTGATGAAACGAATGTCTGGTTGTCTGAATTGGAAGTGCAACTGAAATGTTCTGCAGTAACAGCATATAGATTCCGAGCCACATCTCCCTTTTGTGGGAAGGAAGTCTGAGCATGGTTGTTCTCTGCAAAGAGCTATAGAAATATCCATGCTTCAGTATGTGGGAGTCTTACAGAACACTGAGAAAGTTCCACACCCAAGCTGGTCTACTGGCGGGACATTCCAGAAGGTAGTGGATTTATTTCAGGGACCTCAGAAGAGGGTCAGGCTGAGGCCAAGCATGAGGAGGGGAGCAAGCTCAGCCGGAGCTGGGGAAGTGGAGTTTTGCAATTAGGAGGAGAGGAAGGCAAGGCTCAGCCTGTGAGAGTAGTTTCTAAAACAACTAGTATGTCACTAGGTCATCTGCTGAGCTCACCCTATCCTTTGTCCACCTCCCCACCAGTCCTGTGGCTATGGAACCAAAGATGAAGACTATGGCTGTGTGCCCTGCCCAGCAGAGAAATTTTCCAAAGGAGGTTACCAGATATGCAGGCGCCACAAAGACTGTGAGGGCTTCTTTCGAGCCACCGTCTTGACACCGGGGGACATGGAGAATGATGCTGAGTGTGGCCCATGTCTCCCTGGGTAAGTGTGGACTATGCTGGGCAGACCATTGCAGTAAGGAGCAAGGGGGGAGTACCCCATAAATAGGGGCCTGCAGGCACTCTGTGGTGTCATACTTGCTCTTTGTTCCCTTTTACAGAGGCCACATCCAGGAGGTGAGTCCTGTCACCTCTTATAGACAGGCAGCCCCCTATCATTGTGTCCATGCCTCTTTCATGGATGGTAATCATAGAATCTTCTGTCTGTCCAAATTAAACAAAATGGCCCAATACTTACAATGAGACAATACACATAAAATGTAAAAATATTCAAATTCTACATGAAGTATTATTTTTAGTGTTTTTAATACTCTGGAACACCTTAGGGTAAAAGCTACTAATAAAAAATGTTTGAGTCATATGATGCCTATAATTCCACTACACTTGTGTTATGTATCAAAAGTCTTCCAAAAAAGCAAAGTAAAAAATCAATTAGCCTGAAAAACAGAAAGATAAGATCATCCTTTTTCCAGGCGGGATAGATTACCAAATTCTGCCTAGGACCAGAAAAATACAGCCATGACATTCAGTGAAGAGTAAATCATGGCTGTTGCTGCTGCCTCCCTCTAGTGTCCACAAAACATAATGCTTTGCAAGGGGCTACAGATAGAACAGGAAAGTGTAGAGGTGGCACAAGTGATGAGGGAGATGGAGAGATGATGCTGGAGATGGTGGTAGTGGATGTGATGGCATGGTTGTGACTCAGTGGCGTTTTGAATAGCACACTGCAGTTCACACTCTGCAGTGTGATATGTTGTCTCTCTGGATCACTGTATCAAATTAAGAGGAGAAAGAACGATAAACTCCAAAAGAGAACATTGAACATTATCCTATGAAAAGTACAGAACTGCCAGAAAAATTCACCCAACCTAACTATAATGTGAATTAACTCTTTACAATGAGGAGACATGTTAAACTCAAAAAAGTAAAACTTAAGTTCAATTTTCTACTGATAATGGAAGTGTCCACTTCCATAGCTTCCATCACCATCTGTATGCTGGTGACTTGTCCCTCATCTCAGTCCCCCAGTTTTCTGTCTCCAGCTCATTGATTCACTGATGTTATTGATCCATTTATGATCCATTAAATAAATGCAGAGTTTCCATATCTAGAGAAGTATGCATACCATGCCATACTCCCCTTGGAAGGAAATAAACCCTCTTTGAAAAACCTAAATTAATTTTAAGAAACTCCAGTGCAAGTACCTGACCCAACACTCAAGAGTAATGTAATAGCTGCAGTATTTATTTTCATAAACCTTTCAGGTAGAGCAGAGGGGACATGGCTCAAGTAGTAAAGCACTTGTTTAGCAAGCACAAGGCCCTGAGTTCAAACCCCAATACTTCCAAAAACAGAAGAAGAAGAAGCAACTAAGTAGACACTAGTAAGACAAAGGCAAACACAATTCCTCTCCTCTTAGTACACAGAAACCAGCGGCCACAGCATGGTGTGTTAAGGCACACAGAGTGTTCTAGAAGTGGAAGAAGGCCCTCTCACCTCACAGTTGGGAAGGTAGGATCACAGGGTCTTAGGAGTCTTCTGAAGGTGGTACTGGGGTGAAGGGGGGTGTTCAGGTAAGAAATGGGGCAGAGCTCTCCAAATAGAGATGCTGCAGCCTAAGTTCAAAAGGCCAAGCTGCTGACAAGCCCTGAGGCCCTGATCAGGTCCCTGTGTCCCGAGTAAGGGGCCAGATGAGAGGGCTCTGGAAACCAGCACAGAAATCTTGGACCTTCAGCTTGCAGCCGATGCCAGTCACATGCAGACTGGCCAAGTTAGGGCAGGACACAATGGGGCTATGTGTTAGAAGGATCCTCTTGGCAACAGTAAGGGAAATGGCAGAAAAGAGAAAAGTATGGAGCCCAGGAACAGGGGCAAGATGGGAAGTGGTGAGAATTGGGGCAGAGCCTGGGGGTGGGAACTGGCAGATAGCACCACTGAAGTCACAGCCTGAGGGCACAGCGTGGGAAGAGCCACAGAGGAGGACTCTCATTGGACGCCTACCCTGACTAGCCATGTGGACAGATGTGAGTACAGGAGGATGATGGATTTGGTGAAGAGGTAGAGGCAGATGCTGTGGAACATCCAAACCAAGATTTCCAACACAGGTGAACAGAGAGGTATAACACTCAGGGCAAGATCTAGACTAAGTTCAGACTTGGAGGTCATCTATGCACTAATGGAGTACAGATGTGTTCCCTTAGAGGCAGCTTTATGGAGAGGATGGGTGGGTGCACAGTGGAATTCCCCAATCATGCCCTTGACTCTGACTCAGACATGGGTCAACCCCATGACTGCACCACATCCATAGTTCTTGGAATTTAGCTATGGCTTTGTTCCAGATGATCTAAAAGGGCCAGTGATGTGTGCATGGAGCAGCCTCTTTTTTTTTTCTTTTATTCATATGTGCATACAATGTTGGGTCATTTCTCCCCATCCCCCTGTCCCCTCCCTCTTTCCCCCCACCCCCTCGCTACCAGGCAGAAACTGTTTTGCCCTTATCTCTAATTTTGTTGAAGAAAGAGTATAAGCAATAATAGGAAGGACCAAGGGTTTTTGCTAGTTGAGATAAGGATAGCTATACAGAGAGTTGACTCGCATTGCTTTCCTGTGCATGTGTGTTACCTTCTAAGTTAATTCTTCTCAAACTAACCTTTTCTCTAGTTCCTGGTCCCCTTCTCCTATTGGCTTCAGTTGCTTTAAAGTATCTGCTTTAGTTTCTCCGCATTGAGGGCAACAAATGCTATCTCATTTTTTGGGTGTTTTACCTATCCTCACCCCTCCCTTGTGTGCTCTCGCTTTTATCATGTGCTCAAAGTCCAATCCCCTTGTTGTGTTTGCCCTTGATCTAATGTCTGCATATGAGGGAGAACATACGATTTTTGGTCTTTGGGGCCAGGCTAACCTCGTGGCGCAGCCTCTTTCATTGTCACTTAGAGTCACACATACTTTCTAGTCAGAATGCACAAGCCTGGGCACCAGCAAAATAAATGCCCTGCCTGAAAGGCAGGTGCCAGCCTGGCACTCAAGAGCTGGCTCTACATCCATGAAGACAATGGCTCGGTATCAACATCTACCAGAAAGTGTGGGGTCACTAAAGAAGCTCGGCAGTAGGAGGTGGTGAGCTCCCTGTCTCTAAAAGGGTTCAAGCAAATACAGATGAATGGCCATCTGTAGAACACGTGGGGAGGCTGCCATATGCTTTTGAAAGATTCTTTCCAACTCTGAAACCTTGAGTACTTCTCTCCCTGCCCCATGGCAACAGTAACTTTATCTTCAGCACCCAGGATAGAGCGAGTCGGAGCACCCCTGGGTGAGGGAGGCCTCTCAGAATGTCTACACCTTTCTCCAGAGGTGTGGGACCTGGGCAGTCAGTTCCCTGTTTAGCATTTCAATGTAGTATGTCTGTTTAAATCAAGCACTCCCAACCCCAAGGCCACCAAAATAGAAGGCCTCACCTTACCTCTGGTCCCCAAGGCCCTCTAAGGAGTTGGATGGGGACAGGACCCTGAGGGGCTTCCACTTCTTGTTCCAAGCTCTCAGTTTAGAGAACAAAATGAGGCTCTCATGCTGTCACAGAGGAGGATTGCAGGCATGGCTCAATGAAAGGCTGTTTTTATTCTCGAACCCCAGTGGTTCTGGGCTACCCATGCAGATTACCTCAGGTCAGTCTGGCCTGCCACAGGTCACTCTGCCTCTCACCTCCTGTGGTTTGGCATACTCGCTCCTTGTTCTCTGCAGTCTCTACTCACGCCTATCACATGTGACTAAGTAACTTGCTAAACAATGAGCAGTTTGGGGGCTTTCCTGTTGGGAAAGGTTTGTGTGGGAAGATTAGGAACATCTACCACCCCACCCCACCCCCCTCCACTCCTGGGAGATGAGGAAGAGGGAAGGGATTGGATTTCAAAACCTCGCCGGCATCGCCCACCCCTGAGGAGCTCAGGCTGGCTAGCTCCACCCCAGCCAACTCTCTTTGGACAGGAGGCTCCAGACAGTCCTGAAGCACCCAGGGGCCAGCTCTATATGCCCATAGTCAGAGGCAAATGAGCACTTCCTGGTTCCAGGACATCATGGCAAGCTTAGGGGTCTTGGGAGGAGGGATATCTACTTAACTGTCTTGGAGGAAGTCTCTGTCTGAAGAGAAAACTCTAGAGGCCTCATTTAAGCCAAATCTTGTCTTAAGCTGTATACCCTAATCAGTTCAGGAAGAACAGGGGAGAAGAGGAAAGAAATACAGGCAGTCCTCAACTTACAATGGTTCAACTCAGGCTTTTTCAACTTCACAATGATGGAAAAGTAAAACTCACTCAGTAGAAACCATACTTTACTATCAAGTAAGTGATGAGTCCCCATACAGCCATTCTTTCACTCAGAGCAGTGTGAATACTGAACCGAGATTCAGTGAGATAAGTCGCATGAGAGAGCCCATGGTTTATTGCGAAATGGCTTTGTGCTAGACGATGTCACCCAGCGAGGTGGATTGTTCTGAGCATGCCCAAGACAGCTTGCTTGGCTAGCCAGCGTAATTGATGTATTGAATGCATTTTCAGCTCTGAAAATGCTGAAGTATTTTTATTTATGATGAGCTTATCAGGAGCATCTAGGGGACCAAACAGCATCAAAATGTGGACCAAGCAGTAGAAAATTAGACCTTTACAAAAAGACAGACAGACTTGATACTCTAGCTGGACTACAGGTCCCTAAATAAACACTCAACTTCAAATTGGTGAAACTGTCATGTGGCAGAAGACAGGCCAGTGTTCCCCACTCCTGTCCAGCTCTGTGAGAACTATGAATGTAAGTGATACCATGAGAAGTTTAGGTTAGTCCTAAGAAGAAAACCTAGCATTTAAAAATGTTCTGTGTTCTAGCTTCTTGGGAGGCAGAGATTGGGAGGATTGTGGTTCGAGGCCAGCCCTAGGAAAAAAGGTCACAAGACCCTGTCTCAACCAATGGCTAGGTACAGTGGTGCATGCCTGTCATCTCAGCTATGGGGAAGCACAAATAGGATCACAGTCCACGCTGATCCTGGCATAAAGAGAAACACTATCTCAAAAATAACAGCAAAAAGAGCTGGCAGAGTGGCTCAAGTAGTGCCTAGCAAGTGCAAGGCCCCAAGTTCAACCCCCCAGTACCACATAAAAAAATTCCATGCAGCAATATATAGAACAAGGTGGCATTTTACACTCATGCCACATTGTCCACACAACTCCTGGAGCCCACCTATTTCAAGCATTTTTATAGCCATTCAGTTTTGCTCCTTTAGTATGTTACTTACTACAGTGCAGAGTTTGGTCCAGATGCACAGCCAAAGTCAGGGCAGGAGCTTGAAACTTCAACCATTCAGAGCTCCTGCAGGAGTTAGAAAGAGACTCCCCAGATGAGAGCAGCCAGTAGGCAGCAGAAAGTGCCTGTGTTCCATGTACCAGGATAAAAGTCACCAAAGATCACCCCGGAACAGAGCCAACCTGCACCCCTTCTCAGGTGCTCAGCACGCAGTAGCCTCAGTGTGCAGCCAGTCCTAAAATTCAGGTGTTATAGCTTTGGAGTTTCATCTAAGACAGAGTCCAGCACCCAGATGTAAACAGAATGGGTGAGGCTGTGCCCTTTGGGACTCTTGTCCATCTCAGTGCTTTGAACTGCTATGGAGAAAAACATGATGTTATCCATTAACGTGTCCAATCAATGTTTACCAAGAACTTTCCTTCCTTAGTACCTAGCACAAGATATGAGGAACTCAGTCGTGAACAAGCCTTCTTCTCAAGGGTCTCCAGGACCTGGGTAATCATGATAGAACCGGAAAAAGAATGCCATGGAGGTCGTGGGGAGAGGAGGAGCAGCTGTAGCCAGAGATGTTCTAGAAGATGCTCATTGGACCTGGATGTTAGAAAACTGGGGAGTGGGAGGAGGGCTGCCTGGGCAACCTGGTGCCCAGGCCATGCTCATGGGACCACACGACAGACACCCATCCCCTGCGGCACAGGTCCATCACTGGCCCCATTTGGCTCCCTGCTTCACAGACAAAGATGGCTTCTGAAGGAGCAGAGAATGTGTTTGAGAGGGTTTTCCAGAAAGCTTAACTGTAAAACTGGCTGTGTGGTTTCTCTGAGGAGTGTTTTGAGATTGGTTAATTAATGTTTACAAGATACACAGGGATCCAAGGATAAAAGGCTTTGAGGAAGGGCAGGCAATTACTACCATAATGTTACTGGGAACGATCCAAGCTCAGGAAGGCTGAGGTCCAAAGCCTCCCCAACCGGGCCCTCCTGCACCTAGTGCTGTTTACCACAGCCATCAGCAGGGCCCTTGTGGTGCATGGCTAACAAGAAAGAGATTAGAAAACAACCACAGAAAAATCCAATAGGAGAGAGGGATTTTTCATCTCTTGAATTGCAATAAGGGAAAGCATTGGATGAGCTCACTTTATTTAATCTACTTCTCACAAGTGATAAATGGCTCCATGGTCACTGCTGAATGTTTGTTTATGGAAAACGGCATGATAGGAGCCAAAGCTGCAGAGGGAAGGAGCTTGGGAGACTGGGAAGAACAGACCGTGTCCCAGGGAGGCTGTGCCACAAGGAGAGTGGACTGTGGGGAACAGGCCTCTGTAGCAGACTCCTGAGGGCAGGACCTAAGCTTGTTAGTGTGACCAGTGGACTGGTACTGGGACAAGTAGCATCATTTGGGGATAAAGGATTTCAAGCAGTGTTATTGTAATAATTCATCCTTTCCTTTAAGTATGTGCAATCCCTGGGCAAATGCTTGCAATTATATAGTTCTTTGGTCAAGCTCAATTTGCTGTATTGTTGTAGATAGGACAATGTTATCTGCATTGTCCTATCTAGACACTACAGCTGTCCTCTGTTTCTAGCAGTCTGCAGCCTGCTCAGGTGGTCTGGGAGTCCCAGACACTCAACTCCAACAGCAGGCTATAGTTCTGAGAAGGGTGACACTAAGAGGATGTCTGTCCTCCAAGGGGTTCTGCCCTTGAGTGGTACAACACCCAGAGCTAAATAGGCCTACCTGTCGTAGGCTCACAGGCGCTTTTAGTGGGTGGTGCTGATGAAGATAGTACTCTCACACACAAGAACAGCAAAACCCCTTAGGAAAGGAACTAAAAGAGGACAGAATTAGAAGAAAGGCCAAAACTGGCCAGTGCTAGAAAAAAAATGTTCCATGTCCAGACCAACTGGACTCAGTGGGCTCCGCAGAGCTTTGACGTCCACCATACAATCCACTGCTGGCTTGGACCACAGCCTGCAAAGCGGCCATGGTGCCATCTGGATCGGTACCTGTGTGGTGCTACCTGCCTCACTTGTCTACTTTGTCTTGTCTTGCTTCCTGTAGCTACTACATGTTGGAAAACAGACCCAGGAACATCTATGGCATGGTCTGCTACTCCTGCCTCCTGGCGCCCCCCAACACCAAGGAATGTGAGTACTCCACCCCTATCAGAACCCCAGTTATCCAGCACCGATGTCTTTCACTACAGGGGTATGGAAAGAAGCCATTTCCAGCACCTGGATAAGATCAGTACAGTGAAGGCACAGAAAGCGGCTTTGCCACAGCCAAGCTTTGAGTCAGAAGCCAAGGCTGTAGAGCAGGTCTGCCATCAGCACCACGAATAGGTCGCTCAAACTGTATGAGCCCAATTTCTCAACTATACCATATGGGTTCAAAAGCCTGACCTACCCATCTTATGTAATTATTGGAAAAATCAGTGAGATCACAGATGCAAAGGCAAGTGCCTTGCAAAGTTCTAGGCAATTTTAAGTTCTCATATTTAAATCACATGAGGCCAAGAGAAATATAGAAATGATCATAATTAATGAAATCGATTCCAAAAAGCAAAAGTAAACTGTCAGTGTCAGGAGTTTATTATCCCTCCTTGGGCTTTCTTTCCTCTGCTCCCTTTAGTCTGTTTTTCTCTTATAAGGAAGGGCCAGGTCCCTCTGCTTCTGCTGGTATTGTGTGGTCACTTGGATTTGTGATCTGGGGGACAATGATAGAGGTGTGACAAAGGGCAGCTAGGAGGAAGCTGGCTTCACCACCCAGACTCTAGCTCCACACTCTTCAAGAGGAAAGGGGCTCTGATTCTGGAACTCTTCTTGCCCTCCATGGGACCCATTCACCCCATTCCCTCACAATAATCTCGTTCAGGAGAAGGGAATAGGACAGCATCCTAAAAAGACTGGAGGAAGGGAAAAGGGGAACCATCTCTGTACGGACATACTGGTTAAGCCTAGTAAGCCAATTTTGTACTGGGGGCTATGCACCCTGAGGTGGGGGATTCCCTTCCTTCCAAATTACTTAAGTAGATGAGCCTGGCAATAATGGATTTGCCTGTCTTTAAAGCTGAGCTTCCTTCCAGCTTTATGCTAATTAATTCACAAATTAGAAGAGGCCCAGGGGCTCTGCAGGCTGCCAGCCTGACCTGTGAGGAAGTCAGCTGCTCTTGCTAATGTGTCTGTCAGTGAAACTAAACCAATTTAATGCCAGATAATTCTGGAATGAGGCCCTCACCTGGGAAGATGTCAGGAACATATCACCTTCTGGAAAAGGCTTTTTGCCTATGGAATCCGGGAGAAGAGCAACATTCCCCTAGGGCTCTCATACAAGCACCATGGCTTTTCCTACCTGGCTGCCAGAAGAGCCAAACATCAGGGCACAAGCACCTCTCTCCCTCCCACACTGGTACAACACATAAGGAAGGAAAGTATCTAGACTCGTGGAGATTATTTTAAACAAGTACACCCCCATCCCTACCTCCATTCTTTAATTGCTTAACTAACAACTAGCTCCCAGGAAGGCTTCCTGGTAGGCTCTTTGAGTGCAGCAAAAAAAAATCTCCAGTCTGGGCTGTGCTGCCAGTCAGCTTTCACTAGCCTCCTCAGGCCAGTCTCCAAGCCTGGTATGTAACAGACACTGTGAACAGAGCCTTGCCTGGGTCAGGGCCTTAAGGTGACCATGAAACAGTGACACTCTGTGCCACCAGGTCTGTACTTCTCTGCATTGGTGTCAGTCCAGAGACTGTATTACCCAGGACCCTTGCTCAGGGGGCCAGCAGAGGTGCTGGGGCTGGAAAGTCTGCATGTGACCACCACTGGCCCATGAAGTCAATAGAATCAAACTCACAGGATGCCATCCATCACCCTCCCCAGGAAAGCCAGGGACTCAGCCAAACCTCACTTTGTCAGGATCCCGAAGTCATTGCTGGCTACCCCCACAGGCACTGCCCACCCTGTGCCCACAATCAGTGATCAAGAGTACCTTTTCTTGTCTTTGACTTATCTGGGCCTCACTGGGTGAAGTTAGCATCCTTGGTGCTCCAAGTCACTGAACCACAACAGACTTTCCATGGGCCCCACGGCAGCAGAGCTGGAGCAGGCAGAGGGTGATGGGCCAGCCACAGGAAGACACTGTCCAGTAGTGAACCTGAGTCAGCACCCCAGCCTACTCAGCAGAGGAGATGGAGTCAGAGTGCCCACTGCTGTCCTCCTCACGGGATTGAGCCCTACGTTCACCTTCTCACTGCTCAGTGCAATTGCTTCTCTATTCTTAAAAGAAATGGTGGCTTCTCTGAGTGGCTCTGTGATGCAGGAACTTGATGAAGCAAGTCTGGGTGGGACAAAACGCTGCATTTCTAGCAAGTCCTAGTGAACACCACTTTGAGCAGCTGGTGAGATTCTGATGACTCGGCCCATTGTTCCAGAATCTGCCACCAGGGATTGCTCAGCCAGTGCCACAGCTGTGGGGCACCCTTCTTGACAGTTCTAAGAACCAATAAACAAATCAATCTCTTAAAAATTCAAACTGTTTACCCTCTGTAGAGAATCCCTGCCAGTCTCCAATACACACTGGCACATTTGTAAATTGTGTGGATTAACAAACCTGAAAGGCCCCATTGTGTCCTATCATCCTTTGAATAGAGACATAAACTCTATTAAGCCTGTGCTCACAGCTCCTAAGTGCCCTGAGGAAAGTGAGTGCAGCACCTGCAGCTCCCCCCAACAACTTCCCAAGTGAGCAACACACATCTGTCCCCACTGCTTTGCATTAGAAGAGACCCTGAGTGGAAATCTGTGTTTATTTTCTGGGACTACAGTTTTCACCAACTTTCATGAAACACCTTGGCCTCACTCATTCAAAGGTAGGGTCTACATGGAAATGAACATGGTTCTACAGTTGGCCACCCAACAAAACCTACATGAAGAAACATTTCCATTTAATGGCCTGTCCCAAAGAGGCAAAGAGACCTGAAAATACACACCTGGTTTTGGGACAGGGGGACCACCTAGACATCAGCTATTTTGATAGTGCTGAGTTAAACCTCATTAGACCAGAGTAGACACTCGAGCTGGAGAACATCCATCTCAGAGATTTGAGGCGCCCACATGCTGCTCTGGAGGACCTGTACCAGGCACCCACCCAGCCCCGCCAGCCCCTCTGAGACTGAACATTTGTCTGTTGACCTGCTGCTGGTGATAGGGGCACCAGGAAGAACAGGAATAGTCCAGGCCTCTCGCGCATTGCCACTCCGTTTTCATATACACACTTTACTCAGCGTGATACGGATGTGTTCATAAGATCAACATGCATCTTTTGTAATTCTGGGATGTTTTTTAAGGGTTTCAGGGGGTAATGAAGAGCAGATGTTTGTTTCGTCTGGGGATTTTTCCAACCGCTCATTACAGGGAACTGACTTGGCCTCCAGGTCCCATAGGTGACCTCTTGGCTGCCCTCAAACCACACTTGGTGCTGCTCTCAGGTGGTCCTTTAGGACCAGACCTGCCCAAACGTTCTCCCTGGAAGTAGGCTTATATGGGACAGACCTCATACCCACATGAGGGGGATGCATGGTAATGACAACAGTGTGGCTCCCTCCTCTGGTCTTCTCACATTCTCTCTAGTTTGGAGGGCAGAGGGCATTGAATTGGGGACAAAACAGACCAAATAAGCTGCAGGTTGTTTTATAGTATAGCTGTACCCAGGGCAGATCCTATTCTTTTGCCATTTTTTTTCCATAAGCACACTCCTTGCTCTGCCTGCAATGGAGCTGTCACTTCAGAACATTGTAGTGCACATGCGTTTATTTGTGTTGTGTCTTTTTGCCTCTCTACCTTCTCTGAAAGAGCAGCTCTGCTCCCTGTCTCACAGCTCTGAACCTGAGCTCCAGAGAGGCTCATTGTCAGGCAGTGGATTGCTGTCCTTAGGGGCCTGAGTGGCCTGTGGGAGTGGTTGAGATCTACATGTCCTGCAGTATAGGACTCAGAATCTGCTGCTGGATCCATAAGGGAAGTTTCCCTTCCTGCAGACTCTCCAGGGGTTCTAAGGGCTGCCACATGGAAAGGGAGGTGGGGGCTGTGGGGACCTGAAGGGCCTTGTGGGGTTTGACTGAGGGATGGATGCAAGCAGTCAGCTCCAGTCCTAGCATGGAGAGACTGAGCTCAGGAGAAAGAGTGGTGGTCTGCCTTCTGCCATGGCTCCTACCTCCCTCCTGGCTCAGATGTGCTCAGAGCAGAGCATCTCTCACTGGGGAGCTCCCAGCAGCACTTGAGGTCCATGCAGGCTGGATGCTGGGTTGATGCCAGCTGGACTTCAGTCTGGGGGAATGTCCAGTTCTCCAGGCTGAGGCACAGCTGGCCTAGGGCAGATGTCGCTAACAAGCAGCAGCCTGCACGATGTCGGGACGTTGGCGACATCGTTGTGTAATCAGCACTATCAGGTACAGAGGCATTTTGTAAGTATGAACTGGCTAGGCTGCTTTCATTGTCCTTGCTAGACCACAGGTCTGGGCATATTTGTGTCCCCGTCCCCAACTCTGTCACTGCCTCAGCCCACAAGCCTTGGCAAGAAGGGACAAGAAGAGACGATGACTGACATCCATAGACACAGCTATTTTTTCTCTGGCAACATATCCTAAGCTTGCTTGAGCCCCTATCCAAGCAGAGCAATGAGCTTCCCTTCAACATCCTATTTGCTTTTTAAAAAAGGAAATTTGGTTCTGCTTCTGCTTGAAGTGGGGCCACAACGCCCCCTTTCTCATTGACTGCTTCCCACTGTAATACAAACAGCCAGACCCTGAAACGGGACTTAGCTGGCTAGAAACATTACAGACATTCAAAGGCCTCAAGTGAGGTCTCTGAGCAGGGAAGGATGCAAATTGTGTTTCTGTAGTTGGATGGGCTCACATGGCTGCTTAGACAGGTACCTTCCAACCAGGGGTACCCCTTCCATCAGCTCTTCCCCTGGTAGGACACTGGTTCTGAAGCCGGGTATGAAGAAAATTTAAAAAGCAAAGCTTATCTTAAGTTTGAGGCCCAGAGGACAGAAAGAAAGAAAAAAAAAAAAAAAACTTCCTCTAGAAAGGCAAGGAAACATCTTACCTCAGTAGGTAGGTGAAATTTCTCCCAAGTTCAATTCCTCCAACCCTAAGCAACCTAAGCCTCTGAGCAGCCTGACATTTCACCGAAACCTGAACTGCATCTCCAGCCTGCTCTCAACTTGCTGGTTCCCTCCAAGCTTCCACCCTGTTTTATCCACCAGCTTCCTATTTGTCTTACAAGGCATAAGGACTGAAAAACACCCTCGCTGCTCTTCAGTTGGTGGCCACAGTGGATAATTTAGCAGTGCCATCTACAATTGGCTGGTGGTGGTCCCTGCTCCTGGGCTGTCCCAAGCCAGGTGATAGGTAGCCTTAGAAACACCATGAACACAGCAGGCATGTGTTTCTCCCAGAATCTAATTTTAGAGAAGGTGGCCCTGCTGAGGAAGCTTGTTTTCATGGAAGCCTGTGGTGGCATGGTCTCTAGGCCATTCCACTTGGAGGGACTGTATGGACAGAGAGGACATGAAGTATTGACTTAAGGGAGGCAGGTGGTTCTGTTTTGAACTCATGAGGTACAAACACTCTTCACGAACATCTCCAGAACTGGCAGAGATAAAAGAGAAAGAAATGAAAATCATTTGAAATATGATCCCTCCCCACTACTGGATATGAAACCCAGGGCCTCATACTGGGGAAGTGCTCTTCCATTGAGATACATCTTGAATCCTGATCATTTTTGTTAATTACAAAACTCAAGTCCAGCTGAAAGGAAGGCTGGCCATCAGAATGTCATCTTTTCTGTGACCAAATGTTTTCATTTGTTTGAGCCAAACAGTTGTGTCTTAATGGTTTGTGTGATAGCAAAATCAGCTTCCATTTTTTCCTGACTAAAGGACACATTTCTCTCTCTCTCTCTTTTTTAATAGAGAGGAGTTTTCATGAATCATAGCTTTAAGGGAAGGCAAAGCTCATCCCTATTCTTGACAGTTTTGGTTGCATCTATTTTTAAAATGTATTTATGCTGAGGGTTGTGGTTCACCTACCATGCTTAAGGCCCCCACACCATGAAAAAAAAAAACTTAGGAGGGAAATATATCAAAGTCAATGTTAGATAGTGAGGATCTTTCTTATGTTCTTATTTTTTCCAGATTTTTAATAATGAATATATATTACTTTTATGGCTAGAAAAGGTATTAAGAACACTGCTCTTTGTAATTGAAAAAATTAATCAAATACTATTTCCCCTTTATAATACCTTCCCAGACACCCTTTCTCCTTCTCCTGATAGATTGCAGGAAATCCAAGTGGGTGAGCTTGCAAAACCCCAGTGTATACTGTGTCTGTCTTCATATTTAGAGAACAAGAACCCCATAGATCAGAATCCTCTTTAGGATCATTAAACATACTAAGAAATAAAAATACTTCCTCCCTACTCCCACTGCCTCAACCCATCATGGTCTAGAATTCCAGACCCATTCACTCCATTGCCTTGTCTGATTTTCCCATCTTTGAAGATGTCACCTCCCCAGATCACTTGAGGTAACTGTGTTTTCCTTGCAGGTGTGGGAGTCACTTCGGGGCTCTCTGCCAACTCCCCCAGCACTTCTGGTAGCAGCACCCTGTCACCTTTCCAGCATGCCCATAAAGGTAAGGAGGGTGCCCAGGTGTGTCTCTTCTGGAGTTTAGGGACTCAGCAAAAGTTGAGAGGGAAAGGGAAATCCTTGTTAGTAATGACTGCAGCTCTTTCCCACCTGCAGTCACTTCCCTACTAATGTGATTGAATCACAGTTGGAGCCCAATTGCTGGAAGCCAGTAATTATCTCTGCAAGGAGTGGAACTGATACCCTATGGTGTCCTGGACCTGTTGGGAAAGCACTGGAAGTAACATTTGGCAGGGCGGAGGTAGGGAGCGCAGACAACCAGAAGCAGGACAAGGAAAGACATTGCCTGTGCTTCAGCCGGAAGTCAACAGCAATTCTATTGCTAGTTTTCATATAAGCTCGCTGACCTCCACGCTTTAATACTTATTTTCAAAGACTGTATTTCATTCTTCCTAACTCCTAAGTGAGGGAAATTGAGCCCTCCGTCCCACTCGTCTCTCAGAGCAGGCCCTCAAGCTGGCATATGGCTTTCCCTTTCTGTGGTTCTAGGGCCACCTGTTGTTTAAGCATGTTGAGGGCTGGAGCCAACTTTTCCGCTCTGGCACCTCCCTCAGATGACAGGGAGCTTCGGATTCATGTCACCTGTCTGAGTGGTGAGTCACCTGGATCCTGCTTCATGAAAAACAGGGCCATGTTTGGTTATTTTAGAGAATTAGAGCAAGAGTCAGGGCATTCCACACACCCAAGGATGCATTAATCATGGAAATGAGCAAACTGCTCAGAGATGAGGAAGGGGCAGCCATGTGGGATGGCAGCGCAGGAGTAGGTGAGTCATTCCTGTGCCCTGGGACTCTTATTATCACAATGAGGTTGAAGTTTCATGGGGTACAAGATAGAGCCAAAGCAGAAATTCAGTGTCTGGCCCGATGAGTGGACTTTTGTGCCCTGATCTTTGCTTAGAAATGCCCACCCTTGCACTGTGCTATCTCAGTACACTCTTGTTCACCTCAGTACTCTCTTCCTCACCCTACCTTGTTCTTGGGTTTCCAGAGTAAAGAACCAAGAGCAAGTGCTTGGGAATAGTCAGGCCAAGCTGCACCCTGGCACTCTCAGACCAGTGTGGATGAGCCTGGTTGAGAGCAGCGAGGGGAGCTGACAGGCAGTCCTGACCTGGTGGCCAAAGCACACTCTAAGGGCTGCACTCCTGGGCCAAACAAGGTCCCCTGGAATTGTCCCCATGGTGAGGCCATTCTAACAGGGGCCAGGGACCTTGAGAAGGTATCTGCAGGGACATTTATGCTTTCTCCCCTGGTTCCAGCAGAGCTCTCTGGCCAAGGACACCTGGCCACCGCCCTGATCATTGCCATGTCCACTATCTTCATCATGGCCATTGCCATCGTCCTCATCATTATGTTCTACATCATGAAGACGAAGCCTTCTGCCCCAGGTGACAGCCTGTGCCCCACCCTCCCTCTCTCACTCCTTACCAGTCGGAGAGCTTAGCTACTCACTTCTCTCTCCTTTCTCTCTAACCAGCCTGCTGCACTAGCCCCCCTGGAAAGAGTGTGGAAGCACCTGTGAGCAAGGACGAGGAGAAGAAGGAGGCCCCAGGTCTGCATACCCAGCCCATGCACCACCCATACACCATGTCTACTGCCATGGTAGAGAGCACCCACCCCTTTCCCTACTGCCTGCCCACCTGGCCTCCTGACCCCCTCTGCTCTCACACCACTTATGAAGGGCAGGCAATGCACCCACATGTACCATCCTTGGGCCCCTGGTCATCAGGCAGTTCTACAAGAGGAAGCAAGCAGGGGAAGCCAAGCTCAAAGCCACCAACTAATGCTAACTCCTCCCTCCCCCATCTTCCATTTCCCTACAGACAGTGTGGTGATTTTCTCTGAGAAGGATGAATTTGAGAAGCTGACAGCAACACCAGCAAAGACTACCAAGAGGTATGCAGAGCCCACATTCCTTGGTGGTGTGGACTGTACCACCAAGTGGAGCAGCCTCAGCCCCAAGGACTTAACTTCAAGCTGGATTCTTGTGAAGTTCTGAGCAGGGACATGCCAATAAGTGCACTGGGCAGCTAGACCAGGCCAGGGACTGTGTTGTCGAGGTACCTGGGATGCTGGAGGCAACTCCCCAACAGAGGGAGGCAATCCAGTTAGCATGGGGTTTCTGCTTTCTCCTTGACCAGCAGGGATTGATATATGTGTGTCAGGTGTGTGCCTGCTGCTGCCCGGTCAGACCCTTCCCTCATAACCCCACCCAGGTGCCCCGGGCCTTCAGTCCCCTTCTCCAGACTGTGGGAGAAGAACATGGGACTCATGCACTCTGGTTTAGGTCCCTACAGTGGCCAGTAATGCTAAAGCTACCAGCACCAGCTCCAGGGCCCGGAATGGCATTGCCCTGGGGCTGGTGATGATGGTGGTGACAATAGCTAACAAATACTTGGAGCTCATTGCCTACCAAGTCCTGTTCTTAGTCTGTAAATGCATCACCTGGCCACAGTCCTCAGAACAAAGCAGGCTGATACCATCCTCACTTCCAAAGTTTTGAAGTTGTCCAGGGTCACACATTGTGAGCAGCAAGACTGGGGTGCAAGTCCAGGCTCCCAACCATCCTCTAAATCTCTGGAGGAAGAGATTTGACCTATGAGATTTTACCACATTTTTAGCCCCTGCCTAAAATTTAGTGAGGAGAGAAGTAAATTTCTCCTTCGCCCCATTGGATGGTCGTTTGGACTCTGTCCTGCTTAAGTTCCAAAAATCAGCTCCGTAGCATCAATCCCCAGTCAGGTAGTTTGTGAGCCTTCCCTGCCAGGCCCTGCCCCATGGCCTTGCAGTCTAGCATGGGGAGGACCCCATCTACCCAATGCCTCCCTTTGCAGATGGTGTGCAGAGGCTCCACGTGCATCACCAAATCGAGTGCGGAAGAGCAGAGCATTAAGTCTCCTCTTCTGATTCCCACCTGGAATCCTGTCACAATGGCACAAGGTCTCTTTGCAAATATGTCCTACTTAGGAATATTAATGAATCTGAATGTCTCTGCAGAGCTTTGGCACTGACAAAGCACAGCCCAATGCCTTACCTCTTTGGAAAACTCCAGCATTTTTCAACACTCTTCAAACCAGGGCAGGAGTCGAACTGAAATCATGACATCTTTGCACACTAGGAAGGAGAAACAGAGAGCGTGTGTTACAATAGTCAGGCCCTTGGAAAGGGGTTAGTTCCTGTAAGTGCCGCAGTTGGTCATTTTTCACCCCGGGGAACTTACGGTCTGAGCCCTGCACACAGATCACGTGTTACCAGGGCTAGGCTCTGGCTGTGCTGTGTGAATCTGATTCCCAAATACGAACTTGCTGGAGAGGGAGACGGAGCTTCCCCTCAGCTTTCAGTCAGCACAATTCCATTTTGTCTCAGGTCTCTCCTTTGGTTCTTCCAGGGTTTCTTTTTTCTCTCTCTCTCTTTTTCTTTCTTTTTTTTTTGTGGGGGGGAGGGGAAACTGGAGTTTGAACTCAGGGCTTTGTGTTTGCAAAGCGGGTGCTCTACTGCTTGAGCCACACCTCCAGTACATTTTGTTCTCTTCCAGGATGCCTTATTCCCTAAGTAAAGAAAAAGAAAAAGGCAGGAATGTGCCGCATGGCTTGAAATACCTCTAAAGATAGAGAAAATTGCAGGACTGTACTTGGGGAAAATAGACACTTATTTCACACATAATTATTAAATAAAAATTAAAATCTAATATTTGGGCTTTCAAGATAACAAGACCCTGAGCTTTTCTCCCGCACAATGGCTCCTCGGTCTTGGATACAAGTCATGTGGAGCCACTTTGGTGGTCGGTGGGGACAGCATGTTTCCTACTGGCCTCCCGCAGGTGGGAACAGAGATGGGCCAGCAGATTCCCTGTGAGGCCCTGGAGCCTAGGGAAGAAGCAGTCCCGCTGGGGGCTTCATAGTTGCTTTGATTTTCTTCGTATTATCCTGGCTGGAGGGCCAAGTTTGCATATGGCCTTCATTGCTATAACTTGGTTATTAAGCAAATATAATTCTTTTTCTTTTAAGGTCTTTAGCCAAACCACAGGAAGTAAGCAGGATGCTTACCACAAAGAATGTTGTTTTTCATATATTTGGAATTGTTTGAGAGTTTAAGCTCCAATCTACTGGTGCCTGGGCCAGCACTGGGTTCTGAGCAGTGAGCAGTGGTGTAGCATGAGCCCAGGCTCATTGCAGGTGGCCACCCATCTTGCCCACCCTCCGAGGCTTGTGTTGCCTGCCGCAAGGCACATATCCAGCCTGGCCACCCCACTAGTCACAAGGGGGCTTCCCAGGCACAAAGTTCTGCTTGCTTCATTTGCCCCCACATGGTTCCAGTGCTAGCTGGTCACATAACCTAGATGGCTTCACATGAAGACACAAGATTGAACCTGTCTTACTTACTAGGATTAAATACAGGAATCTAGAACATTCTGTGACCCTTTACTGAGCATCCACCATGTGTCAGATGGGATGAAGAAATGGATAGGTGATACCCTCAATGACAGCCTCAGCCCCTCAGAGCTCCCACTGCACCTTGTGAGCCCCACACAGACCAGACACCTGCAATTGCCCGGTACTGAGTTGCTTGTTTGGAAAGGAGCAGGGAGCAGGATATGTCTT
Organism: Castor canadensis; assembly: GCF_047511655.1. Classification (NCBI taxonomy): domain Eukaryota; kingdom Metazoa; phylum Chordata; class Mammalia; order Rodentia; family Castoridae; genus Castor; species Castor canadensis. The sequence goes on along the minus strand of NC_133397.1, from coordinate 96,705,410 downwards.
TTTCTTCTCTCATCCTCTCACCTGAAGGCTGCAAGGAGCACAGGAAATGCTTGAGAAACAAGTCACTGCACCCCACTGCGCACACCTGGGTGGCAAGGTCACCACGGGTAGAGACTGTCAAGGCTGCAGCTTCCCAGTCACCACTAACAAGTGTCTCTTGTTTCTGCAGTGAGAATGATGCTTCCTCAGAGAACGAGCAGCTGCTGAGTCGCAGTGTGGACAGTGACGAGGAGCCAGCCCCCGACAAGCAGGGATCCCCAGAGCTGTGCCTGCTGTCACTGGTTCACCTGGCCAGGGAGAAGTCTGCCACCAGCAACAAGTCAGCTGGGGTGAGACTCCGGAGCACATGCCAATGTGCCAAGGCCCACAGTGTATCAGTATAGTGACTTAGAGCCACCAGACAAGATGTCTTGTGTTGAATAAACAGGAGAGCATTTCTCCCATCGGTTCCAGCTAGGACACTAGGCAGTGTCAGGTCAACATAACAGCAAAAAACGGAAAACTCTTTATTATATTGCTTTTTAAACAAAAAATAAAAAATAATAAGAGAAAAAAGTTAAAATCAGTTGGAATGAAGAGAACAGAAAAACCTTTGAAAACATTCTGGTGTATAACCAACACAGATATTTTTCCACCTATACACATTTATGTGTGAGGCTGAGGTGTGGTTCAGTTAGTTAAGTGCCTGCCTCACAAAGGTGAAGCCTTGAGTTCAAACCCCAGTAGTGCCAAAATGAAAAAAAACCAAAACCACAAAACACATAGATGTGTGAATCCTTGGATTCAACCAAAAAGGAAAATAGTGAAAAGAAAATGTACTCAATATATACATACTTTTTTCTCATTATTATTCTATAAACAATAACTATTTGCACAGCACTTACATTGTATCAGTTATTGGTTGTAATCTAGATATGATTTAAACTGTACAGGAGGATGTACAGTTTCTATGCAAATATTATGGCATTTTACATAAGGGACTTGAGCATCTGCAACTTCCATATGCTCAGGGGTCCTAGAACCAGTTCTAGGAAACCAGGAATGATTTTATGTATGTACAAATGGGTTTTATATATGTACACACACAAACATTTTCATTTATTTCTTTTTTTTTCCTGAGACAGAGTCTCACTCACTATGTTGCCCAGGCTGGTAGTCCTCCCACCTCAACCTCCCAAGTGTTGGGACTATAGGCATGAGCCACCACACTCAGCTATTTATATTTACTTCTTGTATGCGTTTCTTTCATATAGAAATAGGCTCACATGCACAAATTGTCCATGAGGGTTTTTTTCACTAAAGTAGGCCACCCTGGTCCGGGCATGGCTGCCTAAGGCCCTGGCGTGTGTTTGCTCTCTGGTCTGTGCCTCAGTCAGCCCAGCCAAACCCAGGGCAGCTGTGTGGCCAGGCAACATCACTGAGGGTGAAAATGCCCAGTTAGGATCTTGGGCCTGACCTGATCCTGCCAGGACACTACATTCTGGGATGCTGTAAGTTCAGTGGCTTCTCTAAAAGAGCCACTGCTTGCAGGGACTCTATGGGACTGTTACAAGAGCTGTGAGTGGCCGTGGACCTGAGACTTATCAGCCGAGGCCACTTAGCACCTGTCCTTGCAACAGGCTGTCTGCCAGCTCTGCTGGCTGTTGAATGCACTGCTGTCACTCTGGCCAGCAGGGGACCCCACCACCATCCTTCCAAACACAGTAATGCCAACTACAGCCTTGGCACATGAGCCTAAGAAACACCCCAAAGCACAGCCGTGTTTGCTTGGGAGGCCCTTTCTTCCTCCTGGTGCGCGTGGGCTGCACGCAGGCTGTTTCCCTGTTGGACCTTGGTGCAGTACCCCGGCTATCGGGATAAAGCGCTAGCTGCCAGGACATTGCTACCATGCTCCCCACCTCGGTGATTAGCACTCTCTTAACATTCTTTCACAGATCCAGAGCCGAAGGAAAAAGATATTGGATGTTTATGCCAACGTGTGTGGTGTTGTCGAAGGTAAGCACAAAAGAGTCTCCCGGGGGACAATTTCCTGAGGCAATGCCAGAGTGAGACAAGGCTCCCAGCTAGAATGAGGCATCTTGGCCGTATGTCCTATGGCCCTTCTCCCATAAGACAGGAGATGGCTAGGGTGCAGGGCCAAGTCGGGCTGGAAACAGAGTGATGAGACTACGTAGCTTCAATGCCATGTCTGCATCGGCATCACCGTCAGGGAAATATCAGTGACAAATTCCTGACATTTATCCAGTACAGTCAGTGCTGACTAACAGAAACACACTCTGAGAAGCATGCAGTTAGGTGATTTTGTCCTTGTGTGAACATCAGAGCATATTCATAAACGAGGATGGTTACACGTAGGTAGGCAATATAATCTTATGGGACCACTGCTGCATTCGTAGTGACAGCACGTCACTAGTGACATGGCTATACTACCTAGTAGTCCCTCTTTTCCCTCCTGAGGCCTTGAAGGCTTCCCCCCTCTTTCCAAAGCTGCCACCTGAGCAGCAAATCAGACTGCCTCACAGTAACCCAAGATATACCTGGTACAGGCAGGTGAGATGCAAGAGGTCTAGGAACATAAACATCACAATCTTGGCTGGGGGCATGGCCCAAGTGGTAGAGCACTTGCCTAACAAGCCTGATACCCTGAGTTCAAACTCCAGTTCTACCAAAAAAAATTAAAATTACCAACATTTCAGTCTGACATCCTAATCCACAGATACTAATTGCTGCAAAATCCAGTTTCTAAGTTACCTGAAGATGAACCCCTCATTGCTGAAGGCAAGGGATTTTCCTGCTTCCTTCTTCCTACTTCTCTGGCAATCCCTCCACACACACCCCAGCCTGGCCGAGCAGCCTGACTGAGCTGGGTGCACATTCTGTCACTTTTGCCCCACATGGGCTAGCTACAGCCCACTGAGTCTGGACAGGGTAGTTGTATGCTCTGTTGGCCAGAAATAACTGCTGAGCATGTGTTCCAGGGCCAAAAATTCTTCTTGGCTGTCTGTTGAAATCTGGCATCTCTCTATAAATACCTGCCCAGTCAGCCTGCCTAATCAAGCCTGGCATAGTGAGGACTGTTGGCTGCCCAGTGGCGGATGGTTTGGGACTTGCATTCCAGCACTCCAAAAGCTCTTCTCTGTTCCAAAGAATGCCTTGACTTAAAGAGCTCATACCTCTGGGACCACTGAATTAATATTCAAATTAATTTTTGGAACACTTAACACAAGAACTCTTCCAGTGAGCCTGAGAAGGTGAAAGCTTAAAGCTCTTTGCCTTTGGGCAGCCCTGGCACATGTGCCTCATAATCCCACAGTGATGCCAACACACAATCTTGGCCTAGAGCCTCAGAACAGCAGGCCACAACCACAAGAAATGTTAGAACCCCTGGAGAGCCTAACACTATCTCTGCCTGTCTTCTGCTCAGCCCATTCCACTTTCCCTACTGTCCTGATGTAATTAGTCTGAGTCGAGACCAAGGCATCAAAGCCTTTTGAGTCTGGTTTTTTTTTTTCATTAAATTTTTTATTGTGAGATAATTCCTACCACATGGTAGCAAGAGATAATGTAGTGAGAACCTGGGTTTCTTTACCAGGTTCTCCTAATAAAGTCTTGCAAAACTGTACGTAAAAATCACAAGCAGGACATTGACATCAATACAATGAAGACAGAGACCCTTTCCATCCCCCCCTATAATCCCCCTTCCCCTTTGACAACCACAAATCTGTTCTCCATTTCCGTAATTTTGTCATTTCAAGAATGTTATAGAAGTGTCATCATGCAGTTTGTAACCTCCTGTGATCAGCTATTCTAATGCATTGTCATTCACTAAAGGTTCATCTGGGTTGTTTCATGTGTCAATAGTTCTTTCCTTTCTATTTCTGAGCAGTGTTTCACGGTAGCGAAAGCCCACAGTTGGTTTAACCTTTTCTTTGTTGAAGGATGTCTCAATTGTTTCCAGATAGGGGCTAATATAAATAAAGGTGCTATAAGCACTTCAGTGCATATTTTTGTGTGGACATAAGTCATCATTTCTCTGGGATAAATGCTCAGGAGTGCTGTGTGTTACTTGTGTGTTTAGTGTTTTAAAAATGGTCAAACTATTCCAAAGTAGCTATACCGTTTTATATTTCTACTATCAACATATGATGAAAGCCTCACCAGCACTTGGTGTGGCTACTATTTCTAATCATTCTGATACATATGTTGTGATATCTCATATTATGATTTTAATTTGCATTTCTGTATTGATTGAACATCTTCTCTTGTGTTTATTTATCACCTGTATGTCCTTTCAGCAGGATGTTTCTGCATTGATTTTGTCCAATTGTGTAATTTTTTTTAGCTGTCAGGTTTTGAGAGGGCTTAATTTGTTCTAGTCCTTTAATAGATGTGTAGTTTACAACTATCTTCTCCAAAGTATAGCTATAGCTACCTTAACTTGATAGCTATAAGGTAGCTATAGCTACCTTAACAGAGTCTTTTGCAGAGCACAGTTATAAAACTAAATCTGACTAGGAGTCAGATTTATCATATGGATTGTGCTTTTACTATCAAGTGTAAGATCTGTTTTGCCTAGCTTTAGATTCCAAAGATTTTCCTCCAAAAGTTTTTCTAAAACCTTTACAGGTTTTTGTTTGTTTTTTGTTTTTTTTGTTTGTTTGTTTTTGGAGTACCAGGGTTTGAACTCAGGGCCTACACTTTGAGCCACTCCACCTGCCCTTTTGGTGTTAGGTATTTTCAAGATAGGTCTCACAAACTATTTGCCCAGGATGGCTTCAAACCATGATCCCCTGATTTCTGCCTCCTGAGTTGCTAGGATTATAGGCGTGAGCCACCAGCGTGCCTTATGTTCACATTTAACTCCATGATCAGTCTAATTTTTATGAGAAATGAGATGTGTATGGAGGTCTTTTTTTTTCTTGCTTTCTATTGATGTTCTAATTTCTATTGATTTCCAATTTTTGCCTTAATTGGTGTCTATTTGTTGAAAAGACTACCTTTTCTGTATTGAATTGCTCTTGTATCTTTGTCAAAACTCAGTTTGACATATTTCTGAAGGTCTATTTTCTGGATTCTCTCCTATTATATTGCTCTGTGAATCTGTCCCTCTGACAATATTTAATAGTCTTGATTCCTATATAAGTTATGTAATAACATGCAAGTCTTGAAATCAGATAGCTGACTGCCATTTTATTCTTTTTTCACAAAATTATTTTAGTCTAGTCCTTTGCCTTTTCAAATAAGTTTTAGAATAATTTTCCCTATATGTACAAAATATCTAGCTGAGAATTTGATAGAAATTGCATCAAACCAGCATATCAGTTCAGAGACTCAACATCTTTATTATCTTCTCTTATAATCCACGAACACGGACGGTGTGACTCTTCATTCACTTAGATGGTCTTTGATT